>NC_138882.1:87443129-88920462 GCF_965194825.1 Balaenoptera physalus | reverse complement strand
GAGGCCAGAAAGAAATAAGACAGAAGGAGAAATGGAGATTGGGGCACCTTGGTATGGGAGAGATCCTAGCTTTTGGACCAGAGACATCCAAGTAGATGTCGTAATTTTATGAAATTCTAACTTCAATTCTAACTCCAAAAGCTTATTAAAGGAATTGCAGTTTCATTTTGACTTACTGTTTCCAGAGGTCAAACATTAGTCTGATATCCAATTCTCCAGCCATGACTGTCTACTGTCAGTCAGCTCCAGCCAGGGGATCCCCCGTCTCTTTCTCCATGTCTCCCCTAGGTCCCCAGACCGGCTGCAATCTCACTGAGGTCAGGGAACCAGAGAAGGTCTGGTGTGGGGGGAAGGGGGAGTATATGGCTGGCTGGAGTACTGGACAGCTGAGCAGGGGAGGGAGGTGGCTACTGAGTTGACTGTTTTAAAAATAGCTAAGTCCAAAATTCCAGGAGCATTGGTGGGGGTAGGGTGTTGGAGTGGGGGGAGTGGGGAGGGTAGGAGGATTAGAAACAATATGGAGTATAGGGTGCCAAGTGCGGGGGGGAGGACAGAAATATGACAAGCAAGTCAGATATCCAGTTCGAGCTTATATGATTCTAGTCACTGCCTACTGCAGGCAGCCCTTCAGCATTGTCAATAATGAGCTCCTGGCCTTTAAAAATTAGAGTGGACAACTGTATATGTTTCATTCACCACCCTCATCCCTGCTGTATTGAATATTGCATTTAGTTTTGACAGAACATATCTAGGAGGTAGCTGACTTTAAATAAGGTGCATAGCAGAGGTAGTTCACAGCCCCTCCCCCATTTTTGTAGAGATTTCAGAAGGACTAAAAAAGCCAGCTGTCTAAAGAAGAAATCTGAGCTCTGAGTTGTTTAGGATGAGGGTTTGTTTCAGTCTACCAGCTCAGATCCTTGCAGCTGTCTATCCCCCTACCTCCTCCATTTTCACTCCCTTGTTTATGTAGCAATTCCTCTTCCCAAGTATACACACAAATGTATAAGCTCCTGAGTTTCTGGGGAGGAAGCTAGCAAAGGCAAAGAGAAGAAAAAGGAATAGGGATGGAATTTTTTGAAGGTTAGTAACCCACAGGGAAGAAGAACTTGGAGAGATAAACTGAGAGAAAAAGAGATTCAGAAAGATACTTTTGTGAAGTAGCATAATTTAGTGACCTTTTAAGATATTGCAACCAAGGAATTTAGCCATGTCGTATTTTTGCAGCCATAGGCACCAGGGATCATCATCTCTTACTACTTGCCAAGTGAAATTAACAGAAGGACTGATTCCAAATACTGTCACTAAAGCATCTTAAGTTGCTCTACATTTAATTCAGAATTTAGAAGTCCACAGAGTACTCTTCTCTTTTTTATACATATAGATCTGAAAAAATTTCTCTCCACCACGTGAAGCCATATCACAAGGGTTTTTATAATAAAAATGTAAAGTGACCCCAACCAAACTATCCAAATGATTTTAAAACACAATAATTTGACTATGACATCCCAAGTGGGGTATACTCTAAGGACAAAAAGAAGTGCAAAAACATTTTAGGTAGTCATATCGTTGGTGGTAGTGTTGGTATTGTTATTCTGAAAGTATTGTGGGTGTACTGTGGGATAAAACAAATGAGTAATAATGTTAGTGTCTTTGTGAACCAGGATTTTTGATGTAGACTAAAGAGATACAGATTTATGGTTGATGAAGTTAAGTAAAAACTCTATATTCTGAATTTAAATTGGAAGTATAACTCATAGTTATACTTTTATATATGGTATATACTCATAGTTATACAGAGCTCATGGTGTATTTTATCCTAAAACATATCCTAACTTTATCCTGAAAAGGCCTAGAAACAATAACCCAGTAGCAATGAACAGCCCTGGTGTCCAATCTGAGCTATCTCAATACCATTTCACACTAAAAGGAACTCCTTGGAGAAATCGCTAATTTCAGGTATGGGGCAGGAATTGTCCAGGATAAGCAAGGAAGTTTTCAAAAACTGTTAGAATTCTGTCAAAAGGACTCAGAAGCAACTCGAACAGTTCCCACTGGCCAAAGATGGGACAATTTGAGTGTCAAAATGGATACTATATGCAATGGATCTAAACATATCAGGTATGTTTAAATCTATGAGTTTACAATGATTCTTAAACATACAAACTCATTGGTCATTGTTGGAGAATGCTAGGGGAACAACTAATTCATTACGTTGAAACTGGAAAGCATTAAGCATTTATCCTATTTTTTCTGTGGGAACACAAGATGAGGGGAAATTTTCTATTTATAGAAGTTTTCCAGCAAATGAATGAAGAAGGAATGGCATTTTACAATATCAGCATTACATTATCAGCATTTTGTAACTCCTAATGAATTAATGTATCTAGGCAATGATCAACGATAGCTGTTATCCATCACAAAAGGAGAGACAAACACGTCCTTCTGATCATAGGTGGAGTACACAATTCCACCTATGAAGTAGTCCTGCAAAAAAAAAACCACCCCTTCGGTCTGAGTCTGATCAACTGGTAGTCAGCTTACTACTTATTTAGAAGGAATGCAGGAGACATAAAATGATACCTCAGAGGTGCAAATCCAGACATGGGCATACTCTTCAGAACAAATGACCTGGGTTCTTCAACAAATAAATTGGAAAAAAAAAAAAAAAAAAAGACGAAGATGGAGAGGAAACCTATAGCCTAAAAGAGAATTAAGAGACATCAACCAGTTGCAGAGTATGGACTTACAATATAGAGTATGGACTTACAATAGAATACAATAAATTCTAACTCAAGAAATTTCTAATTTAATTAGAAATTTCTAATTCAAGAAAAAAAATTATGAGATATTTGGGGAAACTTGAATGTTGATGAACACTTACTGGATACTTAATGGTTTATAAGGAATTATTATTAAAGTTGTTGATGTGATACATTTTTTAAAAAGTGCTTATCTTTTAGCAATACATCTTGAAATATTTGCAGGTGAAAAGATATGATAGCTGGGGTTTGCTTCCAAATAATCCAAGATGGGGGAGAAGTGGGTGGGGGTAAAATAAGATTGAAACATGAAGTGATCATTGTTAAAACTGGGCGATGGATACACAGGGATTTGTTATACTAGTCTCTTTCTTTTTGTAAATGTTTGAAATTTTCCATAATAAAAATTTAAAGTCAGAAGTCATCTGTGGGCCCTTTGAGATTATTGGAGAATTTTTACCAACATCCTTGTCAAAGCCCATTGACCAAAGACCACTGGGAACAAACCTGAAGTCAAAAAATTGGGTTTCTTGCTGCAGCAAGGAAGAGAATGCTGTAGTGGGACTATGGGATCAGTTCAGTAAAGGGAAGTTAGGAGGAGCCTCTTGTAGAGACTGGGCTACTGTTGGATGATTCTCAACTAGAGTTTAGAATAGTAAGGGCTAATTCTGGACTGAATATTGTCAAGAAGCAGGGGCATTCAATGGTTGGGTATCTAAATTTTTATCTAGGAGGTGGAAGGATTAAAGAGGGATTGGAGCTAAAATTGGTTAAAACAACAACAAAAAGTAGCAAATATGCATGTTAAGAGGGGATGTTTGCACATTTTTGTAATTGCAGAGTGGTCTTGTCTCTGTTTTATTCCAAACAAAGTTGCAGTGTGGGTCCAGTTAAGCTGAGAGATAATAATTGCCAACCTTGACTTCTATACTCAGCTAAAATATTATTCCAGAATTAAAAATAAGTAAAACGTTTCAAACAAATTGAAACCTGAAGGAATTTACCACTAATATATCCTTGTCAAAAGAGCTGTTAAAAAAAAAAAAGAACTGTTAAAAAGATTTACTACAGAAAGGATGATTTGAGCAAAGAGGATGGATTAGATGGGAGAAGAACTGGTAAACAAAGAAATGTGTGGCTAAATCTAAACAAGTAATTACTGCATTTAAAAAAACGACTGCTTCTGGCAGTAAAAAAACACAATAGTAACACATAAAACAGGAGGGGAATTGTAATTAAAGCTGTCATATTGTTTGTCAAGATTTATTGGATTTATGCTTTATTTAATTAATTATTTTAATTAATTAATATTTAAGTATGTATTGTAAGGGTAGGTACCAAAATAATAGGAAAAAATAGTGTGTTATTTCTGAAACAAGAGGAGAAAAAGGGGAATTCAAATAACAAAATAAGACTGAAACTTGATTAATTCAAAAGAAGATAAGAAAGAAGGAGGAAGAAAAGTATAAATCAAAACACCATAATAATATCATAATCCAAATTTTAAAATCAGGTAATTCTCACTGATCTGTAGAAAATGATTTTGGAAGTGGGGGAAGTGGAAGCAGGGTCAGCAATTCAGAACTATGACTGTGGCCATGGAAACAATGAGAAGTGGTCAGTCTTAGGATATATTTTGCAGGTAAAGCTATAGGATTTGCTGATGCTCAGATATTGTTCTTGAGACTAATTTTTACTACTTTTGACAATGTCTATTTTTAAAGGTAGATCATTTCTCTCATGATTCTGTTCCTTATAAAGCTTTAAACTAGTCTGTTTTCTCTAATTCCATGGCTTTTGATAGGAAAAGTTTCCCTTCTCTCCTAGAAGATGGTCACTAACTCATTGTTGCCCCAGGATGATTTGGTTCAGGTCCTTTAGATCTTTCCCATCCCATTTACAGACCTGTCTCCTTTACCCCTTTGGAATCATTTATATTGTAGTTGTAAGTTACTACATGTTCATTCAGTGTTAGGAAGCTGTAAAGAAGCTGCAACAGGAAAAGTAGTGGAATGAGCTGGATAACAGCTACTAATTTGTATACTCTTTGTGCTAGGATAAAAAACATCCCAGCTGTGGCTGAACGTAGTGCTACCTTTGAAAGTATAGACAAGGTTAAATGATAGGAGAAACACAGCAGAGTATTATGTTGGTTTTACAATAGGGGAGTAGTCTTAGAAATGGGTAGGGAGAATTGTCATGCGACACAGTAAAGCAGATCGACCTGGACAAGGGTAATCATAATAATAAAAGTAGTTTAAATAATAGCATTGCTGAATATCTGCTGGTGCCAGATGCTATGCTGAGTGATCTGCATGAAAATATTTCTAATCCTTACAACAACCCTGAAAGGTAGATTTTATCCCCATTTTACAGATACGGAAGCTGAAGTTCAAAGGACCATCTTGCCCAAGGTTTACCTAATTCAAGCCCAGATTTACCTGACTCAGGAGCCAATACTCTTTGCATTATAATGTCTTTTATAGGTTCAAAGGTGGCTGAGTTTAAAGGATGAAAAGGAAAACAGAAAAGATACAGATTTAGACAGGGACGTGAGAGACAGTATTGGCAGAACAGAAAGAACAATCCCTAGATCCTCAAATTAGAATGCTGGCTAGGAGAATGGGCCTATCATTAGTAAGTAATAAAAATAGAGACAGGCTGGCATCCAGCTTTTATATACCTAAGGAGTTCAACAAAATTGGTGTTTTGACTCATTTAAACTATGTTACTAAACCCCTAACTTATAGCAGTATGCTAAAAAAAAAAAAAAAGATAATCATTTGATAGCCTCTTTATTTTGTGTCAAATGAAAAAAAAAAAAAAACCCAAGGAAACAAGATACTTTTTCAAATTCATTTCGGATAAAGCCAGTGATGGTTATGGTGTTCAGTTGTTGTGGGTATAAGAGCCTACTTGAGAAATTCACCTTGTAATAAAAGTTTGCGGGACTTCCCTGGCGGCGCGGTGGTTGAGAATCTGCCTGTCAGTGCGAGGGGACAAGGGTTTGATCCCTGGTGCGAGAGGGTCCCACGTGCCACGGAGCAGCTGGGCCCGTGTGCCACAACTACTGAGCCCGCGTGCTGCAACAACTAAAGCCCGCGGCCCTAGATCCGATGCTCCACAACGAGAGAAGCCACCGCAATGAGAAGCCCGTGCACCGCAACGAAGAGTAGCCCCCACTCACCACAACTAGAGAAAGCCCGCGTGCAGCAACGAAGACCCAACGCAGCCAAAACAAAACAAAAAAAATGGTTGCCTCTTTTGGCAGCTTGATGTGTTTCCTTTTAAGAAGCAATGGGAATTATATAACTCATTTTCTTTTTCTTTTTTACTGTTCATAAATCCAGAGGTAAATATAATGCTCAATTATAGTATTTATATTAGCTCAGGTTTTTGCTCTATAGTTTGTCTTTTCTAAAGCTTTTGAATCTTCTATTTTTATGTTAGCTGTTTGTTGTATTTGGTTACAAGTGAGGTGTTTATTTTTAACACCTCACTTCAAATCTCTTTTGGGAAAAAGGTTCGAATAAAAGTAAATCAAATATTTTTGGAAGTGTGAGTTTAAATTAAATAAAAAAGCATTCATTTTTTCATAGCTTGGAATTTTGCCATTTTACTCATTCGGAGCTATTATATAAAGACATATTCTTTGTGCCACCTTTACCCACACATTTGATGTCTTTATCAATTCCTGCAAAGGTGAAGAAAGTGGTGCTTG
Source organism: Balaenoptera physalus (assembly GCF_965194825.1). NCBI lineage: Eukaryota > Metazoa > Chordata > Mammalia > Artiodactyla > Balaenopteridae > Balaenoptera > Balaenoptera physalus. The sequence goes on along the minus strand of NC_138882.1, from coordinate 88,913,982 downwards.
CATTTCCCTGTATGAAGGTGAGAGTTCCGAAAATAAAATGTTTCTAAAATCTAAGACTGCCAACGCAGTAAAAGATAAGTTTCCTCTTGTTGAACTGATTAGGAGGTTGGCCGTGTGAGATTACTTGGGATTGAGAGTTTATAAATTAATGGTTCTTAACTTTTTAGGTCACAAACTCCTTTTGAAAATCTAATGAGAGATACGGGCCCTGTCCTCAGAAGAATGCTCAAGTACGAGTACTTGACATTTCAACCACAATTTCTCGGCGATATATATGCCTCTTACTAGAAGGCTAGAATAGATAAGACGTGACTCCTCTTTACTGTGATAGCGCAGATTCCTAGTCACCACCTAGCCAGGGAGCCTTTACTGTGGATAGCAGCAAGAGCAAGGTAGACACTTGCTAAATCAACCTCAAGTCAGTCAATCCGTAGCTCAAAGCAATAATAGAATCATAGGCAAACAGATTCTGCTCTTCCTGCTCCAAGAGTATTTTGCATTCTCTTTGAAGCAATTCTATTATGGTCATCAAGTAGTTCTAAAAAATACCCAAGTTGCTGAAGAATATCCCCTACAGTATATGCCCTCATAGATTTTGTTTTGTTTATTTGGGTTTATATTAATTTCTATCTTGAGGTCTTATAGAGGGGAGAACTCTCTATTAACTATTTGGGTAGAAAATTCTGTCATGTTGCCATAAAGTGTTTTTATGTTTCATGTTTCTTTTGTGGTGTGTGCAAAGTCCTGACCACTAGCACACTATTAAAAAGACATTATTTATTTATTTACTTTTTATGGAGCCAACCACCAGAGGCTCCTGGACTCTACGGAAGCCGCAGATCTTCTAACATCTGAAAAAAGGATTATCCTTTCGAATGTGAAGGTGAATGTGAGTAACTGAGAAAAGGTAGAGCAGGCAGTGAAAGTAATGAAAAAAGAGAGATTAGGGTTCAACACATATTGAGGTGTGTCTTAGGGACCTTGAGTGTAAAGCTGCCTTCAGTGTTTCTCAGTGGGGCCTTACTGACATTATGGGAGGGACAATTTTGTGTGTGTGTGGAACTGTCCTGCCCAGTGCAGTACATTTAGCATTCTTGTCTCCCCTCCCCTGTCAAATGCCATCTGCATCCCCAGTCAATGTAAATTTTTAATGCCCCTACATATATCCAAAGGCCTCCCAGAAGGTGGTACCACTCTGGTTGAGGAATACTACTAGATATTCTCAATCCTAGGTGGTCTCACACTACCATGACCTAAACTGGTTTAGCAGAAGTCTTTTCACTGTATGGACTATCCTTGCTTTAGCAAGATACAGGACATTTCCATCACAAGGATCCCCCATGTAGCCACACTCACTTCCCTCCAATCTCCATCTCCACCTTAACATCTAGCAACAACTAATCCATTCTCCATTTCTAAAATGTTGTTATTTTAAGAATGTTATATAAACAGGTTACAGTATATAACGTTTGGGGATTAGCTTTTTTTACTCAGCATAATTCTCTGGAGATTCATCCAAGTTGTGTGCATATCAATAGTTTGTTCCTTTTTATTGCTGAGTAGTATTCCATGCTATAGATGTACCACAGTTTCTTTAACCATTCACCTGGTGAAGGACACCTGCCTGTTTCCAGTTTTTGGCTTTCATTAATAAATTTGCTATAAACATTTGTGCGTAGGTTTTTTTTTTTTTTAAACATCTTTATTGGAGTATAATTGCTTTACACTGGTTTGTGCATAGGTTTTTTTATGCACATTAGTTTTTATTTCTCTGGGATAAATGCCCAGGAGTACAAATTCTGGTTCATATGAAAATTGCATATTTAGGGTTTTGTTTTAATAAACTGTTTTTTTAAAAAATAAACTTTTCCAGAGTGCTTGTACCATTCTACATTCCCACAAGCAATGTATGAGTGATCCAGTTTCCCTGCATTATTCTTACCAGCTTTTGAGGTTGTCATTATTTTTAATTTTAGCCATTCTGATAGGTATGTAGTGATAGCTAATTGTGGTTTTAATTTGTATTTCTCCAATGGCTAATGATGCTGAACATCTTTTCATGTGCTTATTGCTGTCTGTATATCCTCTTGGGGAAATGTTCCTTCTTGACTTTTGACCATTTCCTCACTGGACTGTTTTTTATACTGTTGAGTTAGAGAGTTCTTATATATTCTAGACAGTAGTCCTTTGTTGGGTTGTGGTTTACACATATTTTCTCCCAGCTAGCAGCTTGTCTTTTCATTCTCATAATAGGGTCTTTTGCAGAGCAAACATTTAATTTTGATCAAGTCTACTTTATTGATTTTTCCTTTTACGGATTGCTTTTGGTGTCAAAACTTTGTCTAGCCTTAGACCATGAAGAGTTTCTCCTATGTTTTTTCTAAGTGTTTTATACTTCACATTTAAGCTCTTGATCCACTTTGGAGTTAGTTTTTGTATAAGGTATGAGACTTAGGTTGAGGGTTTTGTTTATTTGTTTGCTTTTTGTTTATTTGTTTGCCTATGAATGTCCAATTTCTTTAGCAATATATATTGTAAAAGCTATTTTTTTTCCACAGAATTGCTTTTTCACCTTTGTAAAAAAAAACATGAGTTGGCATACCTGTATGGGTCAACTGCTGGGTTCTCTGTTCTGTTTCATTGATCTGTATATTTCTTTTTCTGCCAATACCATACCATCTTTACTATTGTAGGCTTTTAATAAATCTTGAAAATGGATAAGCTGATTACTCCCACTTAATTCTTTTTCAAAACGTGTTTTAGCTGTTCTAGTTCCTTTGCCTTTCCATACAAGTTTTAGAATAATTTTGTCTATATCTACAAAAAAATCTTGCTAGGATTTCCCCTTTACTAAGTTTTAAATTGTGGTAAAATACATAAAACATAAAGTTCACAATTTTAATCATTTTAAAGTGTACAATTCAGTGGCATTTAGTACCTTCGAAATGTTGTGCAACCATCACCACTATCTAGTTCCGGAATGTTTTCATCACCCCAGAAGGAAGCCCTGTTCCCACTGTGAAGTCACTCCCTAACCTCTGGCAATGACTGATCTGCTTTCTGTCTCTATGGATTGGCCATTCTGTACATTTCATATAAACAGAATCATATGATATGTGACCTTTTGTGTCTGGCTTATTTCATTTAACATAATGTTTTCAAGGTTCATCCAACTTGTAGCATGTCAGTACTTCTTTCTTATGTCCAAATAATATGCCATTGTATGTATATACCACAGTTTGTTTATCTATTCATTCATCCATGGACATTTGGGTTGTTTCTAACTTTGGGCTATTATGAATATCATGCTGCTATGAGTATGCATGTACAAGTATTTGTATGAGTACCTGCTTTTAGTTCTTTGGGATCTACCCAGAGTGAAATTACTGGGCTGTATTCTATGTTTAACATATTGAGGAGCCTCCAAACTGTGTTCCACAGCAGCTGCAACATTTTACATTCCTGCCACCAGTGTATTAGGGTTTCAATTTCACCTCATCCTCACCAACAGTTGTTATTTTCCATTTTTAAAAATTATAGCCATTCTGGAAAGTGTGAAATGGTATCTTATTGTGGTATTGATTCGTATTTCCCTAATGACTAACGGCATTGAGCATCTTTCCATGTGCTTGCTGACCATTTAGATATCTTCTTTGGAGAAATTCTATTCAAATCGCTTGCTCACTTTTTAATTGAGGTGTTTGCCTTTTTTGTTGTTGAGTGGTAGCCCCTTCGTTCTTAAAGGATATTTTTGCTGGATATAGGAATCTGGGTTGACAGTCTTCTTTCAGTGCTTGAAAAAATTTGTGCCACTTCTCTGGCCTCCATGATCTCTGATGAGAAATCTGCTGTCATTCAAATTGTTTATCCATGGTATGTAAGGTGTCATTTTTCACGGATTTCAAGATTTTTTTCTTTGTTTTTAGTTTTCTGCAATTTGACTATGATGTGTCTTGGCATGAATTTGTTTAGGTTTATCTTCTTTGGGGTTTGTTCAGCTTCTTCAGAATCTGTAGGTTTATCATCTGCTAAATTTGGGGAGTTTTACTCATTATTTCTTTTAGTATGTTTTTCAGTCCTGTTCTTTTTCTCTTCTCCTTCTGGGAATCTGATGACACAAATGTTAGATCTTTTGTTATAATCCCACAAGTCCCTGTGACTCTGCTCTTTTTTTTCATTCTATTTTCTCTGTTGTTCAGATTGAGTAATTTCCATTGTTTTATCTTTCAAGTCACTGATTCTTTCCTTTGTCCCCTCCACTCTGCTGTTGAGCCCATCCATTGAAGGTTTTTGTTGTTATTGTATTTTTTAGTTATAAAATTTCCATTCAGTTCTTCTATTTCTTTGCTGAAACTTTTCTTTGCTGGGACTTTCTATTTTTTCATTTGTTTCAAGTATCTTCAGAGTTGCTTGTTGAAACATTTTTATGATGACTGTTTTAAAATCTTTGTCAGATAATTCTACCACCTCGATCATCTAGGTATTGTCTGTTTTCATTCAGTTCAAGATCTTTCTCATTCTTGATATGATGAGTGCTTTTTTATTAAAGCCTGGACATTTGGGATTCTGGATTATATTTAAACCTTCTGGTTCAGTTGGCTTCTTCTGATACTAATCAGGTAGAGGAAGCGGGGGTAAGGTACCTTGTTACAGCCAGGTAGGTGTAGGAATCCAGGTTCCCCACTTAGTCTCCATTAACACCTGAGGAGAGGGGCTCCTCATTACTGATGGGCAGGGGTAGGAGTTCCAGCTCCCCATATGGCCTCCACTGATACTGGGGAATAGGAGTAAACTTGTTATCACCAGGTGTTGGTGAAAGTACGATTCTCTACCATGTTTCCTCTGACAGCAATCCAGCAGTGAAGAGGAGGAACACTTCTTTACTGGCCTGCTGAGAGGAAGTCTAGGTACCCCGTATACCTAGACTTTACTAGGTGTGGGTAGAGGTGAGCCACAATTCTTTCTGTGGCATTTGGCTGGAGTAGAGCAGTTATTATCTAAAAGTTTTCTATTTTGCTAGGCCACTTCTTCCCTGGTCCTTTGGCTAGAGAGAGCAGGTTTTGTTGTTGTTATTGCTGTTTAGGTTTTGTTTGGTTTTATTTGGCTGCATCCATTGGCATTTCCAGGTTGCTGGCTTCTTCGGCACCAAGTCTGGGATATATGAGGCAAAAAGAAAACCCAGGGAAATCACCACTGTGTGGTTCCTTGGGTTCTGAGGCCCTTAGCTGGTCTACCTCTTTCTCTCCATCTTTCAGAGTCTCTTATGTTTGTTCTATAAGCAATGTCCAGGGTTTTTAGTTGTATTAGCAGGCAGAATAGGAAAAGTACATCTACTCAATCTTCTCCAATCCTTTCTCTTTTATTCAGTTATTTATTTGGTTTTCCTCTAGACTGGGAGTTTTTTAAGTATATTTTTGTATCTTCAATACCTAGTCTGGCACATAATCTGTAAACGTTTGCAAAAAGGAAAAAAGAAAATAGAACATGGAATGAAGTAAATGAATTGCACTCCCCCCTCATCCATCCTTAGGTGTGTGGTGCTAGGAAGAGGAGGAGGCTTAATCCTGTTCTGAATGATGAGATTTCTCCTGGTGCTTTGATGCTGAGAAACATGGCTAGCTCCAGGAGCTAATACTATTGATACTTCCTAGTTTCTCATGTTACCGAAAATTACCGGCAGGTGGCAGAATAGCTGATGAAAATGGACTGTTCACCAAAACATAAGAAGGCTGATTTCTTTTGTGACATAGGGAAATAAAATCTATTACCTTGTACCCACCCCGGATACAATCCCAAGATTTTGTTCTGAGGGTTAGATACTCTTTATCAGCCTTTGAGTACAGGTAGCTGCCCAGTGGGAATAGAGCTGGAGTAAAAGGAAGTGGGCTTTGTTAGGCTCCTTGGTGACATATGACACCAGGATTACTTGGGTTTTGTGAAAATAAATGTCTAGCATTTAGTTACTCTTCTCCCTAGGAAGGTGGAGATTGGATGACTGGAGGATTAATACTTCCTTTAAACAACATTTTAACATTGATACTTTGAAAGCAAAACAAAGCAACAAAAACCCCAGAAACACCACATATCCTATCACTCATTCTTTCTATCAGGCCCTGCTGATATGTACACATATATGAATCAATTTTTTAATTCTCTTTTTCACTTATTATCAAAGGTGTTTTCTGATGTTAGTGCATGGGGGTGGCTTTTTAAAATTTATATTTGAACTCATGTGCAGAGAATTAATCACACTGCAGTCATCTGACCAAAAAAGGTCTGAGGGGAGACTTTTGATGGTTTGTTTCAGTTTTGGTTTTCTCAAATTTTTATTTTGAAAAATTCCAAACCTACAGAGAAGTTAAAAGAATAAAATATTGAACATTCAATTACCCTTCACCTAGATTCATTGTTAACATTTTGCCATATTTGCTTTCTTTTCTGTCTTATATAAAGCTAATTTGCAGACATTGATGGGTATGGCTTTCAAGGTTCCTTTAGTCTAGGTATGCACCCCAGTTTTCTTTTCTTTCTCCTCACTCCCTCTCTTCCTTCTTCATATTTGAAAATTTTGAAGCCCCAAAACTCTTTCTCTTAGTCTCCCACCAGCGCGTCATGCTCAGATCCTGCCGACCACCAAGCACCCGTAGGCTGAGTCACTTTCATTTGTCTGTAATATTCGTTTTGGCCAACAGTTTGGCCTAAATTCACACGAGATGGAAAAAAAAAAAAAAAAAAAAAAAAAAGCTGCTATAGGACCAGGATCTCCTAGAGTTACTTACACGACAACCTTTATATTCCTTAAGGAAAGGTTCCTAGTTAATTTGGCAAAGCCCAGTTGGAGACCTTTATTTTTCTGCTGATCCCAATTCAGGAAATCACTGCAGCTACAGGAAGCTGAGAGTTTCCTATTTGTCCTTCTATCTTTTCTCCAGACATTTGTCTCTGGTCGTGGGAACTGCGATCGTGTGTACACGATCCTCCCTCAGCTCTGGGAGCCATGCAGAGGAGTTCTTGCAAGGGTTTTCTACTCCGAAAAAGAAATACGAGGGAAAGGTAGTTTCGACGTGGGGAAGGCCCAGTAGTCAAGAATCTCAAAATCTAGGTGGTTGAAACAATATGCGTCACAAAAAGGGTGGAGACACACGTTGAATTAGCCTCATATATTCTCTGTCGCAAGTTTTTACCAACTTCCCTGGTGGTCTAGTGGTTAGGATTCGGCGCTCTCACCGCCGCGGCCCGGGTTCGATTCCCGGTCAGGGAAGAAGTTAATGTTTTTTTTCTTCCTACAAAATATAATATTTTTAATGACAGTTCCTATAGAACACTTTTAATGATTAATTTTGTTTCTTCTACTCAGTTGCCACATGGGTGACCTTAGCTGAAATACAGGAAATGCAGGAAAACATAAAGAAAAAAATCGCTTACCATTCTACCAACCACCGGTAGCTATTATCCAGTTTTTGAAACAGAAAATGGAATAATGCTGTACATACTATTTAATTACCAGGTTTTTTTTTTTAACATCTTTATTAGAGTATAATTACCTTACAATGGTGTGTTAGTTTCTGCTTTATAACAAAGTGAATCAGTTATACATATACATATGTCCCCGTATCTCTTCCCTCTTGCGTCTCCCTCCCTCCCACCCTCCCTATCCCACCCCTCTAGGCGGTCACAAAGCACCGAGCTGATCTCCCTGTGTTATGAGTCTGCTTCCCACTAGCTATCTATTTTACGTCTTTACCAGCTATTTTTAAAGTTAATATATTTCTAACACTTTCCAGTAGAAATAAATACACTTCAGCAACATGATATTTTCTTTCAATTTAATTATTTAATTTTTGTAAAGGTAATATATTTACATGGTTTAGGATTCAAATATCCAAAAAGGCATAACTGATAAACCTACTTTTCACCACTGCCGTCTAGTTTTCTTTTAATAAGGCAGCCAGTAGTAAGTTTCGTAATTATATTGTAATATAAGTATGTTGTAAATATAAAATATAAATAGTTTGTAAATACAAGTACATGCATACATACGTATATATTTAAGTACGTTCCCCTCCCTTGCACAAATGATAGCAATCTATACACACTTTTCTGCACTTTGCCTTTTTCACTTAATGTATTTTAGAAATAGTTGCAGATTACAAATGAAGAGCTTCCTCATTCTTTTCTATGACACATAGTATTCCATTGTATTGATATTCCATAATTAATCAAACCAGCTTCCTATTGATGACACTTAGGTTATTCTAATCCTTTGCGGCCATAAAAATAATATTCTACATATGTTATTTTGTACTTATGTAGAATAAATGTCCAAGAATTAAAATGCTGGTTCAAAAGACATGTGCATTTGTGGATGGGTAGTGCCATATGCCCTCCGTAGAGGTCCTGCCAATTTATACTCCCACCAGCAATGTACAATAAAAAAAAAAAAAAAAGTGGGTTTTCATCAAAATGGATTTAATCAATCGTATTTCTGGACTTTTAGGTTTTTTCCCCCGAAAATTTTGGTTTTACAAATAACACTTTGATGAACATCTGTGTGAATACATCTTTGTATATCCTTAGGTATTGCTTTAGGATAAATTCATAGAAGTGGAATTACCACCTCATATCATATATTAGATGGGTTAAATAATTAAATGTAAGAATTGAAACAATAAAAAAAATGGGTGGATAATTATCTTATTGGGCTGGAGAAGACTTTTTCACGGTAAAAGCAAACACAGAAATCATAAAGGATAAAACTGATAAGTTAGACTACATAAAAACAGAAAACTGCCCATCTGAAAATCCTATAAATAAAATTAAAAGACAGATGCCAAACTAATATGTTATATACATATAATATAAATACCCAAGAGCAAAAATCGACGAAGCGTATGATTTAGTAAGTCTCAAAACTAATACAAATAATTAGTAAGTTTATGAAAAATGATCAACCTCAATAGTAATACAATAAATGCAAGTTAAAATGAGACTCCAAATTTTTATGTTGCACTTTCGTAAAGATAAAAAGAATGATGTTATCTAGTTGCCTGAGGTAATTTGGTAATACTCATTGAAAAGTGAAAATTGGTGATATCGCTCCACACAGCAATTTGGCAATATGTATTCAAAGCTTTAAAATGTGGGTATCTTTTCAATGGCAACTTTACCTTTATGCATTTGTGCTGAGGAAGTACTCTCAAATGCGTAACGATATGTGTACAGAGATAACACTCGCATTAAGGCCTTAACTCGTCCGCTTGATTTCAGAGGCTCCCTTCAAAAGACAATAAACTAGAATTGATTTTCCTTCCCTAAACCTCTGAAACGACTAAAAAAACGACCACAGAATTATCAATATAGTCATAGGTAAAATCCTAGAAAAAAAAAATCCTAGAGATCTTCTTTTCCTCTTCGTCCTTTGGCTTTGTGTTGAATATTTCTGTTAACACGAATCCCTAAATATGAAAGACATTGGTCAGAGCAAACCATGACGAGTTATTCATAAGGATACAAACCGAAACAGGTTTTCGTGGGCGTTGGTGGTATAGTGGTGAGCATAGCTGCCTTCCAAGCAGTTGACCCGGGTTCGATTCCCGGCCAACGCACTAGCGGTTTCTCCTTTTCTCTGGAACCTCGAGTAGAGCAAATAGGGGGAGAAAGAATAAGAGTCTTTGACCACCCGGACGTCCGTCCTCAAACTCTGAGCCTTCTGGGAGACTCTACCGTGAGCGAACCTCCAGACTTTTTGCAGCTACCAAGGCAAGCCCATCTGCTGCGTTTGGCCTCTTGCTTCGCACCAGTTTACGGTAATTCTCCTTTTGGGGGTCTTTAGGGAATGTCAGAAATGGAGGCTGATCGGATATGTTTTTCTGAATACTCGGAGGCGACTTAGATTTACTAAAGAGTCAGAATAAGGAAGTCAGCCCAAGACTCCGAAGTTCCTGAGAGAGAGCGCCAAGGAGCAGTGAGGGAAGCAAGAAAAATAATAAAGGGGAACCTCACGCCATTTAGCAGCTCACCAGCTTCGCTTCTCTGCCGGTTCCAACATTCGGGCGACAGAAACCTCAACTCCAGGGTACAAGGTGGAGATGTAAATAGGAAAATCCTCGGGTTGCCTGGGGGGGCGGCTTGATTATTTGGAGGGGAAAGAGAGAAATGGCTTGAGGAGGGCGACTGGGGACGCCCTCCCCGAGCTGCAGGCGACGCTCTCAGACCTCGTCAGGACTGGGCGCGCCGCCGTCCAGCGGAGGGGGTGATGATGGCGCGGGCATGGCGGGATTCTGAGACCCAGATTCGGGTGTCAGGGCTTCGAGGTTGTGGTTGGAAACGTTTGGGATTTTAACCTAGGCGAATCACGCGAACTGAGCAAAGAAAGCTGCAGCACCACTTAGACAATCCTGTTTCAAAAGACATTAAATCCAGCCCCAAGGCGCTACCTCGAAAGTGGCGCGCCGTGATCGTATAGTGGTTAGTACTCTGCGTTGTGGCCGCAGCAACCTCGGTTCGAATCCGAGCCACGGCATATCTTCGTAATTCACCTTGGTGGCCTTCCCTTTTGGAACCTTTTAAGGGTTAAAAAAAGCTTGTAATCCGCCTTTGCTCAAGGCTGCATGGCAGAAGTGCCGTCTACGAATTAGATAAATAACTGTCTCCACTCAGCTCACTCCGCGGCTCGCCCACCTAAGCGAATCTAACCAGCCCTGGCAGAGCCGCTTCAGGGCGGTGTGGAGCGCCTCGGAGCAGCAAGCAAGGCCTACCTTCACCTGAGCAGAGGAGAGAGCCCTTCGCTGGTGACTCCGGAACTCAGCGCCTCTTCCAGAGGTTGGAGAAATGAACGTTTTGGAGAGTGAAGTGAAATCTCCCGCGAGCGCCCACGCCTGAGGCTCTAAATCCCATCCGACTTTAAATCTCAGTGGGACCTTCAGGTCCCACAAAATTTTAGTATTTAAAAACAAAATCGTGCCCCAAATGAATAGTCAATTGGACCTAAATTCCGACTGACGCGTCCTTCAGCCTCACCCCCACCCCATCCCCTGGTGGTCACGGTTTAGCGGGGGAAAGGGTTTCGGACCGAGAAGAAGGAAGAACGAGGCTGCAGCACCAAGGTCCCGGGAGCACAAGTCCCCGCGCCCCTCCTACTTCTCGCGGCAGTTTGAGCCTCTCATCCCTATTCCCTCGCGCTTTTTCGCCTCCTCTTCTGGATTCCGGGTCCCAGAAACCGGGTTCTCCAAAAGAATTTGCTGTCCAAAAGTTCTCAAAACCTGTCTAAAGGAATTTGAAGAAACGTCGAGGTTTCAGGACTCGTGATTCCCGCGTCCTCTGCAAGCCCGTCTAGCCCCGTGCAGTCCCATCACTCTCGGAGCCTGGAGTTTCTCGGTGACAAGAAGCTACTACTGCGTTTTAAATCCTAGAGCCCGAGAACTCTTTCAAACTAAGCTGTGTGTATCTTTGACCGTGCAAGCTGTCCCTCGAAAGAAATTATATTTCTGTAAGAAGCTTTGCGAAGCAGCGCCCGGCTAGCTCAGTCGGTAGAGCATGAGACTCTTAATCTCAGGGTCGTGGGTTCGAGCCCCACGTTGGGCGGCATTCTTTTTCCTCGCCTACCTCTGTTTTATTGAATCTTCTCTTGTTAGCTACCAACTGAACCAGCAGCTTCTAAATAGCCATTATGGTCACTGTTGTTTTAAACTTCGGTAAATTGTTCCAGAAATCGCCTCTACTCGCCCCAAATTTAGCACAGAAGAGGAATCCGGGCTACCGATCCCAGCATCTCAGGTTGAGACCGGGGGTCACAGATCCACAGCTGCCCGAACCCAGGCTCCTCCGAGGGCCGAGTCCGGGACCCGCGGGGCTCCCCCTTCGTGCTGCCTCGACTCTGCTCCACTGAGAAGACATCTTAGGACATGACCAAACGGAACCACTTTCGTTCTCTTCTCGTCAGTGGGAAATTTTGGATGAGGTGTTGAAGGGCCTTCTTAAGTAGTTAAAATGTTCTCCATTAGGTGCTAAGGAGCGTGCCTTTGCTTTTTAGGTTTTGAAGCGTTCATCAGCCTCAAAGGGCTGTAAAATACAACTAGTTTAGGAAGATCTCGAAACGAAAAAGAGGAGAGGGCGCTGGAAAAGGAGCTGAGGAAGAGGGACGCGGAAGAGCAAAGAAAGGGGGAAGTACGATAGGAAAAGGAGGGAGGAGCAAGGACGACGGCCCGGAGCTGGCAAGTGGAGAGATTGCAGCGCAGTCTCATCAGATGGATGTAGGCGGACTCTCTGGAGTACTGCGCCCAAGCGTTTCGAGTTAGCTATTGATCGACCGGAGAACTTTGTTCTACCCCGAAGGCCTGAAGTTGTTTGCCTGATATTTGCTCCTGCTAAATCTCTCATTCAGTGTTGGGATGAGTGGTGTGAGTAAAGTGGGTTTTCAAAGTGAGTGGAAGCCGAGTTTGTCCCCAGTCATCAGGCTTCTCAACCACAACGCGGACACTCGCTTTTAAGTCCTCATACAGGTCTTTCCCACATCTCCCTAAGGATCATTTACCAGTCCTACTTTTTTTTTTTTTTTAAGTTTGTAAATGTGCTTTAGTCTCCTTTATATATCGCGCCAACCATCTCCAAAATCATCAAGACACTAGCCGATTATCCTCAAGGTGTTGTGCCGGGACAAACATCACCAGCATCACCTGGAAACATTTGAGAAACGCAAATTCTCAAGCCCTACCTCAGACCTACAGATTCAGAAACTCTGGAGGTGGACCCAACAATCTGAGACTTAAGCTCTGCAGGTGATGTGGATAAATGCTCAAGTTCAGGAACCACTGCATTAGGGCAACTTCCTTTCCTGTCAACTAAGATGTACCATGTTCTTGGGTAGGAAACTCAACGTCATAAAGATAACACCTCTCTTTAACTTGGTATCTGAATTTAACATAGTTTTTTTAAAAAATCAGTCGTCAATTTTATACACATCACTGTATACATGTCAAAGAATTTAACATAGTTTTCATTAAAATATCAAAAATATTTTTCTTTTTTATTCAAACTGGACAATATAATTCTAAAGTTTAAATGGAAAAATAAGCAGTAATACTCAGGAAATTCTTTTTTTAAAAGAACAATAAGGAAGGATTAACCCTATGAAATATTAAAATGACATAAATTATAATGATTAAAGCAGTAAAATATCGTGTATGGGTAAACAACAATCAGTGGGACAGCACAGAGTCCAGAAATGGACCAAAATACATAAAGAAATGTAATACATTAGAAAGAGGGACTCAAATCAATAATTCTAATGAACAATGTTTTAATAACTAGGGAGCTGTCTGGGAAAAAAATAATGGTCAATGAATATCATACCCTTTACATAAGGGTAAATTCCAAATTGATCAAAGATTTAAATAATAATGAAAAGGAACATAAAAGTTCTTGTAGAAACATGAAACAATTATTTTATTATCTTGGCGGGGGGGGTGTGTGTGGAAAAGCCTGTTCTAACTATGACACAAACTCAGAAGTCCTGAGAGAAAATATTGATGAGTTTTATTATATAAACCAAATGGAATCTGCATAAGCAAAGTCCAAAGACAAATGACAATTTGGGGAAGTATTTGCAACTCAGATTGTGTTAAAAATCATCCATTTTGAGTTAACGCTTTGGTGTATCAACATCCTTCTCACAGCCCTAATTGTGAATGCACACTCAAAAATAGCTGAAACCCCCTGATAAGCAACCCAACCCCTAGACTCTAACTTTCCCCTCCTCCATCCTCTTCTCCCCGACCCCTGCCCCTCTCCCCCCCACTTCCGCTTCCTCCTCCTCTTTCCTTCCTCTCTTTCCCCAACTTGGTTTGCTTTCCTTAGACCCCACACAGGACCCCAGTGAAGGCTTTGGCCCACAGGTCCTGGCTCTCACTGCTCCCCATCTGTTCAACTGAACACACTGCCAGTTGGACTCATGTGTGGCCCTGCGCATGCCCGCAGTGACCCCCTCTGGGACCTGTGAGTATGACAAACTTCTCTTCTGGTTCTCTTCCCTTCCTGTGGAGGCACCAAATTTACCATACCATGCTAGACATCTACATTCTTCGAACATACATCATGTACAAAAGGCTAATTTCCCTAATATTTACAGAACTATTAGCCAATAAGAAGTAAACCAATAACCCATAAAAAGTAGCAAACATATAAAGAAAAGAAAATATAAAAGGCTGTTACCCATATGAAAAGATACTTAACATTCAACATTGCTATTAATGAAAGTAGTGCAATTTAAAACTAAGTTGAGATAATATTTTCAACTATAATATGGTAAATTTTTTTAAGTTTAATATGTTGGAGGGCTTCCCTGGTGGCGCAGTGGTTGAGAATCTGCCTGCCAATGCAGGGGACACGGGTTCGAACCCTGGTCTGGGAAGATCCCACATGCCGCGGAGCAACTAGGCCCGTGAGCCACAATTACTGAGCCTGCGCGTCTGGAGCCTGTGCTCCGCAACAAGAGAGGCCGCGATAATGAGAGGCCCCGCGCACCGCGATGAAGAGTGGCCCCCACTTGCCACAACTAGAGAAAGCCCTCGCACAGAAACGAAGACCCAACACAGCCATAAATAAATAAAATAAATAAAATAGTGTTTAAAAAAAATATGTTGGAGAGTTAATAAATATTGTTAAAGAGAGGGTAAATTGGTTTAAGTTCTACAGGGTGTTTTGAACAATATCTATCAAAAATTTAAACTTTTTTTTAACTTCAGCAATCCACATTTAGAAGTTTATCCTACAATATTCCTATACTTATGTGAAATTAAGTGTATGCAAAGTTATTCACGGAGCACTTTTTATTAAGCAAAAGATTGTAAACTCTCTAAATGTCCATCAGTTTTGGGGGTGACTAAATAAATGACAGTACAACCATACAATGAAATATAGTTCAGCTAGCTGTAAAAAAAAGGATGAGGAAGCTCTTGAGGGGAGATTTACAGAAATTGGTTATAATTCAGTAATAAATACATGGAAAACTAAGCAAATGGAAAAGTAACATAATTGTTACTGCCAAGGGAAGATTATATTCAAAAAGTGATCACATTAAATTATATGGCTTCTCTGTTAATAGTTTATATATTAAAAATAATAATCATTGATCTCATCAAAATTAAGA
The DNA here is from genome assembly GCF_965194825.1 of Balaenoptera physalus. NCBI lineage: Eukaryota > Metazoa > Chordata > Mammalia > Artiodactyla > Balaenopteridae > Balaenoptera > Balaenoptera physalus. The sequence goes on along the minus strand of NC_138882.1, from coordinate 88,898,837 downwards.
TATAAGTATATTGATGTATTAGGGTTCCCCAGAAGAACAGAACCAATAGAAGATACACACGTATGTATATAGAGATTTAGTTTAAGGAATGGACTCATGTTATTGTGGAGGCTGGTAAATCTAAAATCTTCAGGGTAGGCCAACAGGTTGGATAGCCAGGGAAGAACGGATTTTATAACTCTAATCTGAAAGCGGAGTCTGGAGGCAGAACTCCCCCTTCCTCTGGGGACCTCAGTCTTTTTCTCTTAAGGCCTTCAATGGATTGGATGAGGCCCACTCACATTATGGAGGGTAATCTGCTTTACTTGGAGTCTACTGATTTAAATGTTAATCTCATCTAAAAAATACCTTCCCAGAAACATCTAGACTGATGTTTGACCAAATATCTGGGTACCATGGCCTAGCCAGGTTCACACATAAAATTAGCCATCACAATTGGGAAGATGGAGAGTGGGAAATGTATGTGTATGTGTGTGTGTGTGTGTGTGTGTGACGTGGTAAGTGTAGGGGGAGTATGTAAAAGAGAGATAAAGTGCCTAAAGCTAGAAAATCAAGAATTAACAATATTTGTTTACAGAGACAGAGGTGAATAACAAATCACTGATTAAAAGAATTTAAAGAAGTTACTTCTAGGGAGTAGGAAATGGGGGAGAGTTTCAGGGGCCTGTTGGTTTTCATTACCGAGTTTATGAGTTTGACTCTCTAAACTATGTGCATATATAAGCTTGATAAAAATAAATACTAAATAAAAAAGCTTTTTCTATGTTGTAGTTTTTCAAGTATTTTACCAATTTGTTGTCTTTTGAATTTTGTAGGGGAATGGCTCAGCTGTGGCACCCAGGTGACCTTGTATGTATTTGCACAGGCCACACCGGCCAAGGCTTGAACTGAAACTATTCTGAATCTTACCACAAGGCAGAGCACCTTGTGATTGTCCCAAAGCAAGAGAGGATGGGAGGCTTGTGAAGAGTGCCAGGAGACAGCTTCCATTCCCCTCCCTGTCTACCCTGGGACAGTTTCTCATTGCCCTTCGGGTTCTAATCACATATGAGGCATTCTGCTCACCTCCTCATCCCTTCCCTGGGGACAGCTGCAGACTGTAAAACTACTTAGCTGCATTCTAGAATTGGCTCCTCAATAACAGGTATCCCACAACTTGCATTGTAGTCCCTGACCCCTTTTGTTTCAGTGTCATCCCTTTGGATGTGTGGGATGAGGGCCCAGGAAGTCTATACCTTCAACTACTCTTCCTTTTGCTGTCTATGTAAGTAATAAACCTTCTGAATCTAAAAGTGACTTGTTATAGCTTTACAAGCTGAATCACTCAGGCCTTGGCTTTGCCAGATGTTGAGTGCTTGATTGATTGATTGATTGATTTTTTGCTAAACAAATTCTTAAACTTTTTATGTAGCCAAATGTATTAATCTTTTTCCTTAGGGATTTTGAGTTTTGTCATGCTTAGAAAGGATTTTCCTTACAAGACTAAAAATTTTATTAGGGGTATTTTTTGAAGGAAGAAAGGTGTAATTATTCCTCTGCTTATGAGCTGAACAGAGATGCAGTGAGCTCCCAGATAACTTTGTGGCACATTCCCCGAGGCTCTCTGAAACCCAGACCTGCTGAGGATTGAGAGGGTTTCCTGGGACCTCCCAACTCAGGAACCCTGGGCTCTAAGAGGGGGATGTAGCCACTAAACAGATGGTGTGACATCCCAGGCCTAGCAACAGTGGAGAGCAATTACTAGGCCTGATTGGGCAAGGGGAGAGAGGTGCTCCTGGAACCTGGGAAAGTGATAGTTGTAGGTAAGGCTGTAACTGTAGTAGAGTGCCACTAAACAATAACTCTGGTCTTGGGGGGTGGCGGAGAACACAACCACTGCCAACCTGCAGGAAATAATTACCCTGACCTCATATTCCTCCTACACTTCCATTCCCAGTCAGTGAATCCCATTGGCTGTAGCCAGCAAGAAGCCAGTGGGCAGAGAAGCCCTTTTGCACAGTTCAAAAAGATTAACTTTCTGGGGCATATAATAGGGTGGAAAATGATGAGAATGTATCTGGAGGGACAAATGCAGAATACCCAGAAATTTTCATTCTTGAGATTAAAAAAAAAAAAAATCCCATATACTCCCTCTCCTCCACCCACACTGCTTCCCCTGTTATTAACGTCTTGCATTGGTGTGGTACGTTTGTTACAATTGATGAACCAATATTGATTCATTATTATTAACTAAAGTGCATAGTTTCCATTAGGGTTCATGCTTTGTGTTGCATAGTTCTATACCTGAGATTTTTATTGTGAAAGCATCTCATTAGGTGCATTTTAGTGTCAAATAGGTTTTTTAAAAAAGGTTTTGTATTTCCTGAATTCTTTCATTTATTTGACATCTGTTTGTTGTCTTTAGACCTGTATGATATCTGGACTGGAGATATGTATGTATGTATTTGGTTCCATCTTTTTTCCCTCTGATCACTATAAACCCTAGGTTAAATTTTCTTCCAATCATTGTTTGTCAGAAACTTATTTTCTTGTCAGAGCTTTCCAACTTCATTAAAGCAAAGTTCTATAACTGGTATATGTTTTTTCATACCATAGCTAGAGTCTCTTTTCCGCAAAAATGCTGGTAATGTGACTGAAATTTCAAAATGCAGGGGTTTTAGTTTTTTTCTTTTTGTTTTTGTTTGTTGGATTAATGTCTGTGAATTTCTAGCTCAGATCAGACAAGCAGACAAGGGAAGAAAGAAGCAAAAGAAAATCCTTCGGAACCTCTGGATCATGATGCTTTAAGAAGTTCACAGAGTCTGTTACTTGCCCAAGCTCCCAGAGGAAAGGCCGTGAGTGTGGTTTATGGCCTGCCTTGTGGCTTCAGCATCCTATAGTCAAGTCTGAGTTACAGCTTGGTTTGTCTGAGGTTTTTAATATATACTTATAAAGTAGGTGACTACTTTGTTATAAAAATAATAAAGTCATGCCTGTTGACTTTATTGAAAATAAAATTGTTTTATTTTATTAAAAATAAAATTGTTTATTAAAAAACCAGCAGGTTGGTATTGTTTGGCCTTTGGGAACTGGGAACTTGAGTAGTGGAGGTGAGAATTTTCTCAATGTATGTACCTTTCTATAATCCCTTGATTTTTCTATTCACACACACACACACACACACACACACACACACACACACACACAGTGCCTCCAGGAAGAAAAGAACTGCTGGACAAGTTCTCTCCCACCTTCATGTGACTGTTAAGTCTGTGCAATCTGGTCACCATAAAGGCATTTTAGACACTTGAGGAATGTCTCTCTGTGTTACCACCTATTCCACACTGAATGCTGTTGTCCCTCCCAAATTCCTATGTTGAAGCCCTAACTCCCCAATGTAATGGTATTAGGAGGTGGAGCCTTTGGGAGGTAATTAGGTTTAAATGAGTTCATGAAGATGAAGCCCCCATGCTGGGATTAGTACTTATAAAAACAGAAGAGACACCAGAGTTTCCTTTCTCTGCCATGTGAGGATACAGTGACAAGGAGGTCTTCTGCAAGCTGGGGAGGAGGCCCTCAACAAGAACTGAATCTTTCAGCACTTTGATCTTGGACTTTACAGCCTCCAGAACTGTGAGAGGTGGCGAACAGATAACCTAAAGTTGCAAGTAGCTAGCAAGGACTTAGATGAAGCAAAAGATAACGTCCCTGGGTGGGTTTGAACCACCAACCTTTCGGTTAACAGCCGAACGCGCTAACCGATTGCGCCACAGAGACGTGAGAGCGCACTCATCATAACTCGTTTCCTGATTCAAGAAATTGCTTTTCAACCTCTGGCTGGGGACATCCTTAGATTCTCATATTCCGGAAGCCGAGGGTGCGCGCGGGAGACACTGAAGCCAAGAGTTGGTGTCATCGGGCACGTTTGGACATCGATAGAACGTTTGGGACTCAGCTAGGGGACTCTGACTGCCGAACGCCAGATCTGTGGCCTTCCCACCTGCTCCCCGCCTCAACAGCCGCCCGGCTCCAGGTGACGACCGCAGCCTCTCGGGCTGAAGTCCACGTTACTATTCTTAGCTTCGCTCGCCGTGAGTCCCCACTTGACCCTGTGGGCGCGCGTGCGAAGGACACGAACCAGCTGTGCCCCCACTGCGCTGCCCACGTTCTGCGCCTCTCTCTGGATGTGGACTCCGACCGGCAAGACCTCAGAACTGCTCGCGATGCAGCCCGCCCTCCAGGGCAGGGCCTCGCACCTAGTAGGCACTCAATAAATGCCCGGTGAAGGATGCATTCTGCCGCAGGGTCCTAGGCAACCAAGAATTCCAGTGTGTGCTTTAAGCTTTTAGGCCTACGAGTAACTCCGGAAACGGAAGGCTGGAAAGGTTTCTCAAAGCCGGAGGCGCTTTTATTCCCGGAGCTGACTGAGAACAAAGCAAAAGTCTTGACTTTAGACACGTGCGCCCCGGGACCGAGCTGAGTTCCCCACCCTGAACTGCGACTCAGCCTCGGTCTGGGGTCGTCCGTCCTGAAGGGTTGAATAGGGAAAGCTGAAGAAGAGGAGAAGAAAGCGAGTGGGAATGGAGGCAGCCCAGTGAGGGACGGGAACAGAGCGAGCTAGTGCTCTGGCCACTGAAGAAAAAGGCGAAAAGAAAACGGAAAATGCCTATTTTCGTTAAATAACTTTGATTACCCTCCCCCGCCTCCTCTTTGTCGGCCACCGCGCTGACCATGATTGTGTACTGTTGGATGCTCTTGAATCGGAATGACTGAGGTTCCTCTTTGCAATGCTCGGTTAAAGACCGCAACGTCGTGAGATGTCACCGGAGTCCAGACCTCGGAGCAGGTGGCGAGGCGCCCCCGGCCCCGCGCGGTAGGGGGCGCACAATCCCCTGCTCACCGCTGGAGGGTGAGACAGGACTCCGACTCCGCCCCAGCCCTCCGAGGCTGGGAGTCGGCTGCGCACCTCCTCTCCCCCTTCCCCTGCGTCCTGTGCCTTGCGGAGGAATGCTGAAGAATGTTATCCAACCACTTGTACTGTCAGGTAGATGCACTGTCAGAAGCAACCGTAGAGAGATACTGATAAAAATTCTGAAGAACAGAACGTCTGAGTAAGCCTAATCTCATTCCTGGATCAGATTGAGTAATGCTGACTGTTTACTAAAGGTAGGATGATAACAACTGTAGCTTTAATCCCACATAAATAGAGCTGGAAGTCCACAATAGCTTTGTAGTCATGTGCGGGCTACCTGCAAGCATGCACTCTGAGTTTTTTTTTTTTTTTCCTCAATAATAAACTTAGCTAATACTCAATTGGTCAACATGCGTGCTCCTTTGAGTCTCGATTTCTTATTTCCCCAACAGCCCCACAGAAGAGGTGGAGGATGCGTGGGGCTGAAGCACCGAAAGTGCACTTGGCGCTGCCTGAATTCTCCCTTGTGACTGAAGACCTTGGAGAAAAGCATGCACGATTGTCGTGGAAAGTTAGAAAATTCCAGTAACAGGACTAAGGAGGTGGATCCGGTAAGCCTCGGTGGGACCTCTTGGGATGAATTGGAAAAGACCCTTTTATCCTGGACGTCCTTTCCATTGAAGTCTGGGGTTCCATCTGGGCGGAAATGAGCACAGGGAGAGGCCGTTGCAAAAGCCCCAGAGGAGGGCGGAGTCGCTCCCTCAACCCGACCCCACCTCTGCGCAGCAGTTTCTACCCACTACCCCGCTTCCTCCTTGAAGTCGGAAGTAGGACGATCGTAGGCCTGGTCCGTGACTTACTCCCAATGAGCCCTGGGCCGGAGGAAATCCATTAAACTCTCTACAAACCTATTTCCTCATCAGCAACTCGCCGTGGTTGCCTTCAGTCTTGGCGCAGACATTTTCCATTTGGGCAACTGATACCAAGCTGGTAGGGAGAAGAGAAGCTCACGGCTTTTCGTCTTCCTGCTAGCTCAGTTTGTAGCGTGCACGACTTCTAATTTCAAAGTCTTGAGCACAGCCCAGCTTCCAGTGCGTTTTATCTGGTTTTCTTTGGATTAGTATCCGCAGTTGCAGGGCTGTACTGCTCCCCGCAGTGGCCACGAGAGGGCGCGTGGTCCTTCTCCTTGGAACTCTGTCCCAGGAACCACTACTTTGTCTCAGTTTGGTTAGTATAGAATAATGATGTCCAGTAGTTTTAATTCCTCTGAGACCGGTGGAACCCAAGATCTCTTATTTTTCACCACCTCAACTCTAGGGTCATCTTGGGTCGAGGCATGGGAGGTTGATTGTGTAAGCTCAGCCTTCCTGCTCATTCTATCAGACTGGGGAAGCCTCACAAAGAAAATTGTATTTGATTCAACGTATTAAAATTCATTATTCTCACCCCAGGGCCTAGAATAGTGGATATAAATAGGAGATGTTCCATAAATATATATATATATATATATATATATTTTAAATTTATTTATTTTATTTATTTATTTTTGGCTGCATTGGGTCTTTGTTGCTGCTGGCGGGCTTTCTCTAGTTGCGGTGAGCAGGGGCTACTCTTTGCAGTGCATGGGCTTTTCAATGTGGTGTCTTCTCTTGTTGTGGAGCACGGACTTCAGTAGTTGTGGCTCACGGGCTCTAAAGCGCAGGCTCAGTAGTTGTGGTGCACAGGCTTAGTTGCTCGGCATCATGTGGGATCTTCCTGGACCAGGGCTTGAACCCGTGTCCTCTCCATTGGCAGGCGGATTCTTAACCACTGCGCCACCAGGGAAGCCCCCCATAAATATATTTTTTTAATAAAAAAATTCATTATTCTGAGAAGGGTGCGCAGGTTTCAGCAGATCACCAAAGGAGTTCTTGGTAGAAGAAAGATTAAAAACCCAAACACATGGAGAGAGACATTGGTGGGACGAAGACCCAGGCCCCGGGTGCAGCCTAAACACAGGCAGGGTAGAAATGGGAAGGAAGACTCAAAGGGAAGAACGGCAGAACTGGGAGGAGGAAGAAGAAAGGGGAGGAAAGAGATGGATTCAAAGGAGAAATTTATTCACTGGTCCCCAGTTATATGACAGCTGGTCTCTCTGGGCTTCCCCAGGCAGCCATTGTCCTTTAAGGTAGCCTCTCACCCTTCCACCCATCTGATTCTGGGAATTCTAGCATTTCCTATTAGGTCTACCAAGCCTACACCAAGTCCCCTCTACCAGGACCAGTTCTGGCCCCTTACAGATAGTCTTTTACTAATCCTTTCTTTTGTGGTCCTAGAAGAGTCTGTAGAGGAGGCAAACTTCACCTCAACCCTCTTAGGGTCTCCAGCTGGGCCTGAGAATTAGATTGGCATAAGACAGATTAAGAGGAGGAAAACATCCAGATTTTCACATGTGCATGGGAGCTCCAATAGGAAAATGAAAACCCAAAGAAGTGGCTAGGCCTAAGTATTTATATACTAGGTTGAACAAAGAGAGGTGATTATGGAAAAGTAAAACACATAGGAAGACTAAAGGAAGATACGAGTTATTTTAACAAAGTCTGTTTGTGTGGATTTCTCTCGGCCTTGACTTCCTGTCTCTGGTGACCAGAATGATTGTACTTGCTGTTTTCTAAATGCCTTTAGCTCAAAATACTTCTTATGCCAAATTGGCATACTTTGGAGTGGCATATAGTCAAAGCATTGGAATATAGCCAAAGAACAGGATCCTCAGCCCAGATGTCCTTGTGGTGCTGTGGGGTCACCATGCTGAAAGTGAATCCAGCAAGCCTAGATTGGTTTAGTTGTACTTGTTAATAAAGTAAAAACAAAATCCTTGGACCAGGTCATTTTTAAATGTGGAAAACAGTGTTCAAATTATTTAGACATCAGTAATGAGTGTGATTAAACCTTAATTTTAAAGGCACTGAAAAGAATCCAGGACTTCCACCTACAGCTATAGTATAGTAATGCCACCAGTTTAGTCTTCTTGCTGTAAACAACCATGAAAATAGACAAAATATGTGAAGCACCTGTTATAGACACTGGACAGAGGCAGTGCAAGACTGTGATTGCCTAAGAGAGGGCTGCGGAAATGACCTGATGGTGGTATAGCAAGCTGGAATCGCAGCAGAGCATGGTGTTCACACGGAGCTAAGGTAGATATCAGAGGACAGCTGAAGCAACTGGAATCTGCAGAGAACCAGAAAGGAGAAGACAGTTTACAGGCTAGTTTTCAGAAATCCATACTGGGTCTCCTGACAGTCATTTGCTGAGTGCTGGGCTGCTCATGTGTGGAGAGCTACTACCAAGGCTTACCGGACAACAGATGCTACAGGATGGAAAACAGAACAGAGATCTTAGAAGTCTCTGCTGGCAACATTGGAATTCAGGCTTTGTTAACGACTCTTTACCACCCTGAGCATCCAGTTGATACCCCAGAAAGGCTGCTTAAGGAGTAAACACCACAACCTAGTGTGAGGCCTACTCTGGATCCTCCCTAAAAAAGGATAAAACAAAGACCTGACAAGATTAGCAGGGTTTGGACGTTGAGTCACACCAAAGAGGGCTTTGGGAAACACCTTGGACTTTCCTCAGATCTACTGAGAAACAAACCATTAATCCAGTCCTACACAAGTTCAAGGTCACTGGCCAGTAATCAAAGTGCTTAAGTAGAACAAAAGTTGATACTCTTTGGAGAAAGATATCAGAATCCAGAGTCTCTACATTGCATCATTCAAAGTGTCCAGTAAACAATAAAAAATACTAAACATGCAAAGAAACAGAAAAATGTGACCCATTCAATACCTATTTTTAAAAAGGAAAACAAAGCAGTTAAAAGAAACCAACTCCAAGAAGATGTCTCAGATGTTGGATTTAGCATACTTTAAAGCAGGGTTGCAGATTATGTATGGTTCAGCAACATGGGTTCCACTCATCATGGCTAATCTAGCTACAATCACTAGTGGTGCCCAAACAGTCAACAGCAGAGAACAACTCAGCCCCTGATATGACAGCAGTCCCTAAATCGTTGAATAAAGCCAATTAGATCTTGAAATTTATCTGGCTGAATTTTATTTGTTGATAGTAGCGAAGAAGATAGTTATAGATACCAGTGACAGTTGCAGAAATGAGGTCTGTAACAGTTATGAATATTTCTTCCTTATTATAATACTAATAGTTTTCTATGTACCAACTAATAGTTTTCTTTTCCTCTTTCATCCCACTACCAGCTAACATAAAATGTGTTGCTAGGAGTTAACTTTTAATCTCAGTATTTAAGTTACAGGATATCTAAGGTAAAATGAATGTCTCAGCTAGAAGAATGAAAACCATTGAAAGACAAGTAAACTTTATCCTCTTTTGTGGAAAGGTTGGCATGTTTTCACTGTTTGAGGTAAGCATGATTCTGTTACTGTCTTTGTTTAAAAGTAAAGAATGGTTTCGAAAGGAGAAGGAAAGGAAGGAAAAGATATATAGATACAGATATCCATATATATATGGATGCCAAGTCCACAAGACGTAGATTGTGGTAGATCTGTGTCAATATTGCTAAGCTAGAAGAAAATTTCCCAGAACTCCCCTCTCTGCATAGTTCCTGGTTAACTTAGCCCATAGGACGACATTAGCTGAGATTTGGAAAGCGGAAATAGAAGTGGCTACCACATTTATGTGAACCCTGAGACGGTCAGGGAGGTCACCAGCGTTTCTGCGGCTCACACATGTAATTTAACCGCTGATAGCAGGCAGGGTTGCAGCAACCTACAGCTCCTGCCAGATTTCTTCCTACTGCTTCTAGACCATTGACCCAACCAGGTGTTTAGCTTCTTGGCAAACGACAGTAACAAAACACTCCTATTTTTAGTGTTGGGACTTCGAAGGCAGTAAAACACCGACGAGGATTCTAGTTTTTCTTCCTTTGGGGGCTTTATTTGTTCATTGGGTCTTCGGAAGCATCGGCTCCGGATCCTGCAAAAACTTCGTTGAATCTGACCCTATGCAAGTCTTTGTCCCTAAGAACATATCAAGAAGCTTGCCAGACACAAACCCCGAACACTAAATTTTCTTAACTCTTAACATAAAACAAGAACTAAATACAACCTAACAGAAAAAAACCAAAACACTCAACATACGTAAGAAAATGCACTTTCTCAATTTCACGCAGCGATGTGTTATATTACCAGATGAATCAAAGCTTTACTGCTTTTAAAAAACTGTCTCCGAAGAAAGTGCGAAAGCAAAAAATACTGGGCACTTTCAAATACCAACTTAAAAAAAAAAAAAAACTTCCACATGCGAAAAACAAACTTTTTCATCACATTGAAAAAAAACTACTACAACCCGTTCCATAACAAAGGAAAAACCAGCCTCTTCTCCCATAAACAAGCGGAATAAAAAATAACACGAGAAAGTGTTAACACACCCCACACCAACCGCGGTAAACCACCTCTGTCAAAAACAGTAGTAACACTGTACAATAATTTGAAGCTTGTTTCATCTCTATCTACGTCACAGCACTGACCTAAATCAGTCACAGAAACAAGTGTCACTCCTAAAAACCAAAATTAAAATAAAACAAGTATGCTTTCTATTTCACTATAAATTACGTACTCGAAAAACCAACAGTCATGAAAACAGCAAATTACCTCTACTTACACACTACATCAAACTTTTTTCTCTACCCACTCTCGCAACCCTTATATGTTTACTAGTAAGTAAACATTACTTTGGTTCTTTCTGCCCTGACACACCCTCATACGCCTTATGCTGTTCACACACGGTCACTTTGCTCCCCGCAGCCCAGAGTCTTCCTGCCCCTTCCACACAGCTCATCCATGCACTTGCAACCAACAGCCCTCGATTCGCTCCCACACCACGGGAGATCATGTCGTCTTTCACCACCAGATCACGAACCAGCAGGCCCTGCGCTGAGATATCTACGTACGACACGCCCCATCCGTCAAGCCGACGGGAATTACCGCTCCCCTCCAGCCCACGCCCCGCCCTACTCCGCGCCTCCCTCCTCCCACGCCGTCCAGCCGAGCCTACCAGAGGGCGGGCGCCCTCTGGGGGAAGTGACGTCGACCGCTCGCTCTTTTCCTCCCACCCGCCCCCACCCGTTCGGGTTGTGCGCGCGCGGCTGGCTACTTAACCTCTGTCCTGCCGAGCACCTGTCTGGCGCCTTGCTGAAGCCTGAGCACCTTTTTTGAACTGTAACGGCTTTCAATGCCTAGAATAGAGAACATTTAGGAGTCCACGGGAAACCGGTTCCTTTCAAATCCAGTTGTCTTTGTGATGGACTATTGTGTGTATGTCTGGTAAAACGCATTAACCATTATGACTGGCGGTGAAGTCTATTCCATTCTTGAAAGTTCAATTTCGTTCATCGGAAATTTCATGCATTTTATTTCCATTTTCAGGTGTTGTTTTGATTCTATCTTCGAACAGATTTTAACATCTACTACCCTCTGTCTTACTGAGACAGACTAGGACTTGGGACCCTTTCCTGCAGTGTTTGCACCTGGACAAACTGAGGCAGAAGATACATGGTCCCCAGGCTGACCAGTTGGAATCCGTCCCCTGTGGACAGATACTCCAAGGTAAAACTAATAGCAGCAGCAAGGTGGAGCTGAGTCCTACTTGGATAGAATATAAAGAGACCACATATTTCTTATTCTTCAGGTCAAGGAGACCTCCCAAACTATACATGCTCAGAACGGTTCCTCTGGGGTCAAAAGGGAGGGAGGGAGCCACCCCATAATAGGTGATGTCAACCTCCCTGTAGGCCTCTGGGCCAGAATCTATCTTGGCAAAAAGATGCACACGCATGTCGGGAAGGGCGCTAGGACAGGTTAGGTGTGAAAAAGAATCGAGATAATTGGCTAAAGGTAAACAAAGACGCAGAAGAAATGCCCTATATAAGTGATTTGAATCACCTCTCTGGTGCGCTCTTCCTCATTAGGGAGGATGGCCACACCCTTTATCTCCGGGTGTGTATCTCTGCCTTGCTTCTGTCTTAAACTGTTTCTCCCTCCCACTTGTGCTGTGGCTCTAATAATAAACTTTGAACCTGTTTTACAGTTTTGCCTCCTTGAAAAATTCATTTTTCAATAGGGGCAAGAGCCAGGGCAACTTTGCTACTAGCCCTAGCCCCTTGTGGACTGCTGGCTAGGATTCCTGCTTTTCACCCAGGCCACCCACGTTCAATTCCTGAGCAGGAAACAAAGATCTCAATTCAAGCCACCACTGGCTGCTGTCTCCTCGAGATCAAAACGTCTCCTCCTTCAACAAAATACAAAGAAACTATATGAGACTAAAAATAACTGCGTGCATGCTCAGTTGGGAAGAATTATGAACAACAAGATACAAAAAGACCAAAAACCTAACTGCCACCTCTGAAGAGCTAGTAGCAAAAATAGAGTACTGCACATGCCCCCTGCACACAACACGACCAAATGGAGGGGCAAACCTAAGCCACCGCCCAGCCCAACCCCGGAACCCACCCCTATCCTGGTCCCATATAAGAAACCAGTTGGCTGCTTCCCGCCCCGCCCCCCACCACCTCCATAGCAAGTAAGGGAACCTATTACTAGTTTTCCTGCATCAGGGATCGCAGTAAAGCCTTGCCTGAATTTCTTTTCTGGCCTGCTATCAATTTCTATTGATTAAGAAAGGCCAAGAACCTTTGGTAAACAAATAAGCTAAAAGCCATCAAACTGCTAGTCCGGATAGGTTAATCTGGTGAAGATGACTAATCAGGTAAATATTTTTGGCTATGTGTGGATGCTCCAAAAATTCTTGAGAGTTTAGTGGTGAAATGAATGTGACGGCTTTTCTTTGTGTACTACCTGCCAGTGTCCCCCTTTGGCACCTGTGAGTTAGTTAAGCCTAATTGAACTACTTTCCTTATGAGAATTTCTCAATTTCATATACCCCCCCATCCTTGACTCGTATTGATTCTTAAAAGAGCAAGATTTGATCATGAACACTTGGTTCTCTCTCTGACACAGTATTAACACTGAGATGTCAGCTTAAGGTAATGGTTGTGAACAACATATAAGTAAGTAGTCAGATATCCGATAGTGAAGGGAAGCCGAAAATCTGAGGACAGCAAACATATCACAGTAACTACTTTGAACTTACTTTCCCTCCTAGCCCAGGACAAAGCAGAAGAAAAAGTATCAACATCACTTTAGCAATAACAAAGTGGATTTAAACTTTTAAAAAAATGAGGCATAATATGCATAAAGTACAAAGAGTGTACACTTCCCAAACTATTACCAGTGTACACCAACCTGAATCACTGATGAAGCAACCTAAATAACTAAGGTATGCAAAATTACCAGACCGCAGAAGGCTTCCTCATGACTCTTCCCATGCAAGAGCTCAGAGTAATCACACACATACCCCTCCCAACCTCTCTGCCTGTTACTTTCACATAAATTGAAACACAGGGCATGCACTGGGTTTGGGGGGATGGAGGGGCATGGGTCTGACTTCTTTCACTCAACATTATGTCTATGAAATTTAACCCTATTTTTCACGTAGTTCTTTGTCTCTGTGTGTATGCCTTGTAAGAATATAACTCCACATAGTTTTGAACTGTTGGGCATTTCAGTTGTTTCCAGTTGAGGATATTCTGAAATGGTGCGAACATTTTTTTATGACTTTTGGGGGACATACACATTTTTCTAGAGCACCCCAGAGCAACAGAATAATGCCAGTGTTGACTTTCAACATAATACTTTTGGGAGTTTCCCTGGTTGCGCATTGGTTAAGAATCAGCCTGCCAAGGCAGGGGACACGGGGTCGAGCCCTGTTCCGGGAAGATCCCACATGCTGTGGAGCAACTAAGCCCGTGCACCCCAACTACTGAGACTATGCTCTAGAGCCCGTGAGCCACAACTACTGAGCCCTCATGCCACAACTACTAACGCCTGCCCACCTAGAGCCCGTACTCCGCAACAAGAGAAGCCACCACAATGAAGAGCAGCCCCCAATCACTGAAACTAGAGAAAGCCCTCGCCCAGCAACGAAGACCCAACGCAGCCAAAAACAAATACACAAAATAAATTTTAAAAACTTATAAAAGTTGGGGGGGGGGTTGTTTTTTGTTTTTTTCCAGCAAAAAGCGTTATTCAGGAATAACGGAAGGATGGCAATTCAGGACAAGCAAGCTATAGCAAAAGCCATAGGCAAGTCCCACAAACAAAGGAGAGGAAGGAACCTTGTTTTACAGAGAGAGAGGAGGAAGCTGAGGGAGGTTGTTTTGAACCCAAGTCCACTGGAGAAAAGTGAAAGTTTAGGGTGATGACGGTTTCTCATTGCCAAGTTGCTGATTTCCTGCAGGAGATGCAACGAATATGTTTTTCTGTTGGGGCCTGTAATCGATGATTCTTCCTGTTGATGCTTCTTCTGTTTGGGTTTGTAATTGACGATACTTCCTGTCTTTGAACTTGAGTGGTACCCCATGAGAGCTCCCACTTCTGGTCTCCCGACTTCATCTGAGTGACGTGTCCCTTTATTAGTTTTCAAACCTGTCACAAGGAATTTTGAATTTTCTATTTTAATCTATTTTAATGTTTTAGGAGACTTACTACATCAAAATATTATCATTACAACCTGTGGCCCTAGCAACTTTCAAGTGTTCAGTAGCTACATGTGGCTTGCACCTATCATATTGGAGAGCACAGGTCAAAGGTATAGCACAGCGAAAAGTACGATTTCTGGGCCACAGCATATAACTGTGTATGTATGACCCTCAGTGGATGCTGCCAAATTTTCTTCCAACCTGTGGAACTTTTTTATACCCTTTCCAGAAATGAATAAGAATTTCCAGTGCTCTCCATCGTGTCAATATTTGGTTTTGTTTGTCCTTTTTTTTTTTTAAAGTAAGCTTTATTGAGGTGTAATTTACATAGTAAAACCTGCCAACATTAGATTATTCTACATTCTTTTCAATGATATCATTTCTTTGCCAAGCTGCATTTTGGTGCTTGCTGTGATAAAAAGCAAGTGCCATGCAAAAAATGAATGTGTAACAAGAAGCAAGGAGGCGCTTTGAGAAGGTTTCAGAAGCCGTGCAGTGCGCAGCATTAAGGTTCTGATTCTGACATGTCAGAGCAGTGAAAACACAAGCCACTCTACTGAACGTTTGTCAAGGGAACACATAAGAAGAGCCACAGCACCAGCCACAAACCTACAAACTATAGAGATATATGTGAAGCCAGAAAACAACAGCATTCCCCAACGAAAGCACTGTTGTCGACCGACCTATCATGAAATTAGGGCAAAGGGGAAGGACAAAGACAGAGAGAATTTGCAGGCAACCAAAGATGATTCGTTAATTCAATCAATTTACTGTTAGTCAAAGGATTGAAGTTAACTCTAGATCTTGAACTTGTAATTTAAGCTGAAGCATGTTGGAACATGGGAATGTTGGAAGCATATTTTGGTATATATGGAATCATATATCAGATGACGCCTAAAAATATTTACCAAAAATTGTCAGTGGAATAATTGAGTCGTCTGGTTTCTAGAATTACAAGTAGTCATTCCTCGTTAAAGATATTAGTATATTTAATGTACTTGACTAGTATATTTAATATACTTCAACACATAAGTTTAAATTTTTAGTCGTTGAAAACTTATTGGATACGTTTGCTTATTTAAGCAGTACAACCAATACAGGAAATTTAGGAAGTCCAACGTAACTCAGATTTTTAAGCCAAAATAAAGCCAAGACTTACATAACAGTATATTATACCACCATTATTTTCTGCATCATAACATAATCTGAAAATATATATATAGTCGTTTTTTGACCAAAATCATTAAACCAATCTAATTTTTCTGAGTAACCTCGATAAAAGCACACGACATGACATAGACACTTTAAATGTCATTATATATGAAATGTGTAAATTATTTAAATTGCTTAAAAGTATTAAGGGTCATCTTTGTAATCCATTTCATTTCGTTTCTCACTGTTGTTCCGAGTAATCAAGACCATTAATTTAATCTACAGCTAAATCTGTTATTGTTCCTTGTCACCAATTCCACAACAAAATTTTTCCTTCTATAAATACCACATTGAAAGCATAAGTAGTAAAGCATTCTTCCCAGAAATTCTTAATTTTCTTATTTTAAATTTATACGAGTGATTATTACTTTCCTGAAATTAATTGGGGAACTGAGTTTTAATTAATTTAAATTTTTCGAGGCCTACTTTGTCTATTCTCTCCCAAGGAAGAGAAAGTATATTGTTTTGCTTCTGAGAAGATATATTTAAAGGGAAAAAAATTCATCAAACTAGTGGGCATTATTTAAGGTGAAAGCAGAGGCAATGATATGTTTTAACAGCAACTGACAGTGAGGGAAACAAAATGAAATAAGTAAGCCACATTAGGTCCTTGAAGGAAGCTCATTAGTGAAACTCGGAGTAATTCTGTGATATGCTTTTGAGTCTCCAGGGTATGTATCTGTGCATGAAGTCATTGCTCCTCATCCATTTTTATTAAGGACCGACCTGGCTTACAGTTCTGGAGGGTTTAAATCTTGATTTGTAGGGTTGTCACAAGTGCTCATGTTGCTGACTTCGTTGCTTGTTTGTAATGCTATGTCTCTCCTCTGCTTTCTGTAGTCTGATTTCAGCCATCCCTGAAGGACATTTGTTTGAACTTTTTCAGTTATTTAGAACCTTGAGTATACCAATGAAAGAAAGCTGCCTATTCCGTGCTAAAAATTCAATATTCTTCCTGTATTAATCCCCCTTCTTAATGCTGAGTTCCTTATGAGGGAACCATTGCATATTAAGATCGTCCTTATTGTAGCTACTACACTTTTGCAGTTATTGACCAGGGTTGACTGGGCCCACGTGGTTTTTAGCAAATAGTGGAAAGACAAGAGGTGGACAGCTTCTCACTGCTGCGGTGTCTCATACCAGGAAATAGCAGAATCCTCAGGACAAGCATCAGACAAAAAAGACTCATGGTCCGGATTAGCTGTCATCTTCTACCTAACAGGGAATGGATCCCTGTCAACCGCCACCCAACAGGGATTATCCCCAGAAGTTCACTTCCTAAAATTAAAACCAGAATCCCGCACTGAGACGAGAAATTAGTGATGCACAAATGAGAGGGAGAGAGAGAGACAAAATCCGTGTCCAGTAACCACACAGTATGAAAAAGCCAAAATGCTCAATTCCTGCACATGAGATAGAACAGAACAGAGCAAACACGAGCCAAGAGCTCGAAGGGTCCAGGTCTGAAGCAGGAACTTGTGGGGGGCAGGATTCTGTTGGCTCCCACGAGGTGGCTTAGATGGGCTAATTTTTATCGTCACAGCCAAAAAACAAACAAAAAACGGTCAAGGAATAACGTAGAAACACTTATTCCCATGCGAATTCCCCATTTTATAGGAGGAAGGACAGGCATTAGATTGTTTGCATCAAATTAAAAGTACAACCAAAATGTATAAATAAAAGAGAAAAGGGGAGAAGGGAAAAACCTCTGGGATCAGCGAGATTCTTCTCTTTGGATAAGTTGCTTGGCAGGACGTTGTCAAAGAGGTCACTCTGGGCAGTCTTCTCTGGACCCTGTTGACTAGGTCTGCAGAGAAAACCATTACAGTTATTGGGAGACTTTAAAAATATTGAATGTTGAGCTTTCGAACGTATGCAATAGAATATCTCTGTGTACTGCCCACAGTGTCCCCCTGTTGTCCTTCCCCTTAGTTATGTCGGGAGGGCACTGCTCCCTTTATTAGTTAGACTACCATGGAGAGATGTACAGAAAGATTGCTGCGTTGGCAAGTAAATGAAGAAAGGGACATTGAAAGACTGGAAAATAAAATGGAATATGATTCAGTGCCACTTCTGTGGAGGGCAAACTTGAAGGATTTACCAACATTAGAAGCATAGAAACACTAAAGGTAGCACTTGCACGTGCAGTTCTCTACGCTCTGGAAACACCTGCACGAGTGGTCAGAGGTGTGTGTACAATCATGATGGTTGCAGCCTATTCGTCATCGTGAAACCATGAAACCAAATACTACACAACCATGGAAGAAATGCCTTTATCAAAAATAATGCAGAGGAGAATTATGATGATGAGGTCACCGATAACATCATTCATAGAACAATTACTAACGTTCACAGCTGAAAAATTTGAGACACATAAAATAGAACTTTCTTGTCCAAGTCTGTAGACTTGGCAGAATAAAGACTATCCCACCAGACCGTGGCTTCCTCGATCTCTTTCAGAAGGCCGTAAGTTAGGCAAGTATAGAGTCCAATAGAGACGACAGACAATAGAGCTGGGAAGGGGAGTGTGGCCCAAGACTGGCAGCAGTCGTGAGGTGGATAGGACCCCGAATGCGAATGCAGTTCGGTAAACTTTGTGGGAGCAGATGTACAGGTGATAATCAGCATGGAACACCTGCAATGGTAATCAGCACGGAAAACGCTGAATGGGTTCTAAAACCTCTCCCACCGTCCCTGGGTGGGCTCGAACCACCAACCTTTCGATTAACAGCCGAACGCGCTAACCCATTGCGCCACAGAGACAGCAGCACGCCCCTCGCCTGGCCTCTCTATGGAGTAGACACTGACTAATTCCTAGGATGTGCCGCCTTTCTCGCAGGAAAACGGTACCAGTTCCAAAGCTTCGGAAAAACGGAAAGTTTAGAGCAGCCGATCCCACTGGACCTGAGGCTGGGTCGAGGTCAGGAAAAGACAACACTAAGCACTATTATCATAGGGCAGCCACCCATGCAGACAATTCTGACAAGCACTTGAGAATACACCCCCTCCCTTGGACGCATTTCCCATCTGGTCCTCTCCTCCTCCCACTCACTACAGGGAAGGATTCGTCACCTTTGTGTCCTGTCAGAACCCTTTACGCTCCGTGCAGGGCACAGAGATCCAGGCAACAGCCAAGGGGCAGCTGCACTTCCCAGAAGGGCCTTTCGCGAGGTAGGCGGTTCCAGCGCTCAGGCTGACCCAAGACCCCACTGCCCGCCAAGGCAACCGGGAAGGAGACCGGAGGGCAGCCGGCCCGGGGGGATTCCTACTGGCACAGAACGTGCCTGGCCTGCACTTCGGGGGGAGCTGAATAAAACTCCTCTTGAAGCTTCTCTAGAGCCTGAAGAGAACGGATTTCAGGTTCCTGAAAGGGCAAGGGGGCCTCCTCGCGAGGACAGAGGCTTCCCCTGGTCTTGGAGGACAAGTCCCGCAGAACCTGCCTTTGAGAGACACACCAAACGAAAGGAGCAATCTTGAGTGGAGAGGTCTGCAAGGAACTCTCAAGTGGTGTCGCCATTCTTATGTACGGAGAGAGAGTGAGAAACCCAACGTGGGAAAATGTTTACTGTGCACTTACGTACAGAATATACGATGTTATTCCTCTTGCAACTTTCTTGTATGTTTCAAAGGGCTTTGGTTTAGCTTCTTAATGAATGTTTGGAACTCGAGTCTCCGATTCTCTTGGGATGAAAACGCGGTAAATAAGACTTCGGGTTTGTAACATGCAGGGGGAAAAGAGCCGAGGCGAGAGCCGGCCAGCCCAGGCTGTTCATTACATCTCACGTCCTCCAGCCTGCGCGATGTCAAGGACCCTGAGGCCGGGACTCGCCGGCATTTGGGGACTCAGTGCAGAAGCTCTTCTGCATCTGAACCTTGAAGCAAAACACAGCTCTGGTCGGGGCAGGAAGAGGAAGACTCCTGCCAGTGGAGACGCTGAAGGGGAAAAAAAAGAGAAAAGTTTCTGCGGAGGCTTCCCTGACCGGGAATCGAACCCGGGCCGCGGCGGTGAAAGCGCCGAATCCTAGCCACTAGACCACCAGGGAACCATTGAGGAGCCTCGACGTAGCGTCTCCAGGTGAAAATTGTAAAAGTCAAGACTAAACTTCAGAGACCCGGAGAGCAGGAACGGAGATTTCTCAGAGGCCCAGGGCTGAAGGCAGCTGTGCAAGGCTCCCAGCCCTTGCCCGGCTGCTCATCACCCTTCACCTCTCCAGTCTTGGGCGACGCCTTGGGCCCTGAGACAGGACACAAGGTCCGTCCTGGTCTAGCTGCAGCGCTGTGTGCTGCCGAGCCAAGGTCCTGCTCTCTTTCTGAGCCTCGCTTTTCCCTTGAGTCAGGTGCCGACTGGGATGTCAGCAGGTGATGGGCGGATCCGTCCACTTCCTGATCTCTGCCCTGGCTCTGGGGGCTCTCCTGGAGACGGCACCGGTACGGGCTCCTTCCCCTCCGCGACCGGCTCAATTCGTGGAGCCTGACATTGTTCATTTCCGTGTCTTTGGCTCGGGTCCCCGGTGCACAGTCGGGTTCGGTCTCTTTTGTGGCGTCACGCAGATCACACTGTTGCGTAGGTGTGCCGAGGTGGGGGAAAGCCAAGTGTGCTTCACAGGGATGAACTCCTTGGTTTTCAGAGACATAACTCGTGTGAACGTGTGGAAGAGGTTTAGGCGCCTGCTTAGTAGGTGAGGGGATTTCCGGATGTAAAACTGACCCGAAGTCAGCCTTGTCCTTTGCCCACTTGGATTAGCTGGCTGTGGCCTGCGCTCCGCGGTGCCTCAGAGCAGAGAAAGGCGGGCGGGTTCCTGGTGCTGAGCAGGCTCTCAGGCAGTAAGGGAACTCCTGGCCTGTACCTTGGGGATGGAAACTGAGGCTGCGCCCGCCGCCTCACCCCCTGCCTTTCGCCCGTTTTGGTTTTTGGAATGGGAAGGTAAAAACTTCAGAAAGGAAGGACGTTTGTTTCCGCCCGGTTTCGAACCGGGGACCTTTCGCGTGTGAGGCGAACGTGATAACCGCTACACTACGGAAACTCGGCGGGTGCTGCCGCTTAGTGGCGCATCCCTGGAATCCGTAGGTCCTGCCACCACTATCCTAGTCACCAACTTTTTAAAGTGCAGAATGAAGCTTGAAGCCCCGAGATCTCTCAGGCAAGGAGACTGCGGCTTCCGAGAGGCCCTGCTTTCAGGGTTCCTCGCCTGGCCCGAAGGGAGGACCCCCGAGCCTCCCACAGTCGGCCTGCGGGCTCCCGCACCGACCGCAGAGTCCTCGGATCCACGGCTGTGCCCCCGAGTGCAGGGCTCGCCCCCGCTGCTGACTCCTCAGCTCCCAGAAGCCGCGGGAGCCGGGGGTTCGGGCGAGTGCCCTTTGGGCCTAAGGGGAAAAGGTAGAGAATCAGGTTCATTCCAGTGAGCTTCTCTCTCTCTGGAGCGGATCCTGTGGGTCCTAGCTGCATTTCTCCAAAGCCTTCAAACAGAATTCCTTTCATCCAGACTGGATTGAGTCGTCTTCAGGGTGAATGCTAGCTTGCTACAAACCCTCCGTCATACCTGAAGGAGGAAATCTACAACTCCCAGGTCAATTCTATTTTCTTCCTTTGATTTCTGCAAACAGCAACAACCAAACAGACAGGTCACTGGTACATACTTGCACTTTTCTTCTAATACTTAAGGTATGTCTGACTATCTATGAAAAGCTCTTGCTATAGAAACATGTGCAAGAGATTGTCTACCATGAGCTAAACGATCGTCATGCCTGCCCAAGGTCCAAGAATCTGATGAAGCTGGATCCAGTCCCCCACTGCCTTTAGATCACCAGTTCGATCACCATCCAAAGCAACCGATTTCCCAGATGCACGTCACTAACATGAGGGAGAAGAGGTCAGCTAAACATTTAAACAATCGCAGTTTGTTCTCGGGAATGTTGAAAGTCAGCAGTGTTACAGTTAGAAGGGGAAATAAAAGACTTCATAATAACGATAATACCAGCTTTCTCGAGCTTTACTCAGTGACCAGCACTGTTCCTCAGTGCTTTACTGTGGAATCACTTACTAAGTCCACATAACAACCCTGGAAGATAGTGTAGGACTTTACCACCCCTTGTTGCAGATGAGAACACTGAGGCACTGAAAAGCTGAGCTAACCTTTCCAGGGTCTCCCCCCCCACCCCCGTGACAGTGAGAGCCAGCACTCAGACCCAAGCAGTTTGCCTCCAGAGCCCCTCCCCTTGGCCACCATGCTCACGGGTAACTGAGAAAACTTCACTGAGATTTGCATCCCTTCCTTGTTCAACCTCCAATATATCAAAAGGAAGAGAAGATTGAAAGGTAGGCCTACAAACCTCCCCAAACTCATTAATGAAATGAAGAAGAAGAGGAGAAAGAGTAAACAGGACCATTGGAGAAGCAACGACGTTAGACGCAGAGCGAATGACGATGCGTTTGTTAAACACATACTAACTGGAAACTGTCTATTTAAAGACTAAGAAGGACCTATCTTCCAACCATTGAAGGCCTAAACTTTCCCATTACATGGCAGTCTCCACCCAAGAATAGATTTCAAAGCTACCAACATAGTGTATACGCATGTGAATATGAAAATCATACTTCAACATTAGTAGTAAAGAGATTATTTTTGAATTTAAAAAAATATTTTTAATACAGCAGGTTCTTAATAGTTATTTTATATATATTAGTGTATATATGTCAATCCCAATCTCCCAACGCATCCCACCACCACCAACCCCTCTGCCGCTTTCCCCCCCGTTGGGGTCCATATGTTTGTTCTCTACATCTGTGTCTCTCTTTCTGCCCTGCAAACCGGGTCATCTGAACCATTTTTCTAGGTTCCACATATATGCCTTAATATACGATATTTGTTTTTCTCTTTCTGACATACTTCAAGTAGTAAAGAGATTTTGAATGAGTTAGCTCACATGGTTACTAATAAAAATGGGAAACAGTTATTAGGATGTTGTCATTAAACCAAGGCAGGATTTATAAAAAAGCCAGAAAAGAGAAGAGAGGAAACACACACACACACACACCCACACACACAAACACAAAGCCTGAGAAAGGGGAGTTTTCCCTTTCCTGGAGGAACAGATAGCTGAAAGCCATCAAACAGCTTATCAGGAGGGTTTAATCTAGTGAAGTTCCAAGCTAATCAGGTAAACGCTTTTGGCTATGTGTGGATGCTCAAAAATTCTTGAGAGTTTAGTGGTGAAATGCATGTGGCGGCTATTCTTTGTGTACTACCTGCCAGTGTCCCCCTTTGGCACCTGTGAGTTAGTTAAGCCTAATTGGACTACTTTCCTCATCAGAATTTCTCAATTTCATATCCCCCCCCCTTCCTTGACTCATATTTATTCTTAAAAGAGCAGATTGGGTCATGAACACTTGGTTCTCTCTTTGACACAGTATTAACAGTGGAATGTCAGCTTAAGGTAATGGTTGTGAGCAGCATATGCGTAAGTAGTCAGATATCCGATAGTGAAGGGAAGCCAAAAATCTGAGGACAGCAAAAATATCACAGTAACTACTTTGAACTTACTTTCCCTCCTAGCCCAGGACAAAGCAGAAGAAAAAGTATCAACATCACTTTACCAATAACCAAGTGGCATTAAACTTGAAAACAATGAGGCATCATATGCATAAAGTACAAAGAGTGTACACTTCCCAAACCATCACCAGTGTACACCAACCTGAATCACTGATGAAGCAACCTAAATAACTAAGGTATGCAAAATTACCAGACCGCAGAAGGCTTCCTCATGACTCTTCCCATGCAAGAGCTCAGAGTAATCACACACATACCCCTCCCAACCTCTCTGCCTGTTACTTTCACATAAATTGAATCACAGGGCATGCACTGGGTTTGGGGGGATGGAGGGGCATGGGTCTGACTTCTTTCACTCAACATTATGTCTATGAAATTTAACCCTATTTTTCACGTAGTTCTTTGTCTCTGTGTGTATGCCTTGTAAGAATATAACTCCACATAGTATTGAACTGTTGGACATTTCAGTTGTTTCCAGTGGAGGATATTCTGAAATGGTACGAACATTTTTTTATGACTTTTGGGGGACATACACATTTTTCTAGAGCACCCCGTTCCAAGAGAATAATGCCAGTGTTGACTTTCAACATAATACTTTTGCGGGTTTCCCTGGTTGCGCATTGGTTAAGAATCCGCCTGCCAAGGCAGGGGACACGGGGTCGAGCCCTGTTCCGGGAAGATCCCACATGCTGTGGAGCAACTAAGCCCGTGCACCCCAACTACTGAGCCTATGCTCTAGAGCCCGTGAGCCACAACAACTGAGCCCTCATGCCACAACTACGGACGCCTGCCCGCCTAGAGCCCGTGCTCCGCAACAAGAGAAGCCACCACAATGAAGAGCAGCCCCCAATCAGCGCAATTAGAGCAAGCCCTCGCCCAGCAACGAAGACCCAACGCAGCCAAAAACAAATACACAAAATCAATTTTAAAAATTTATAAAAAGAAAAATATATAAAAGTCGTTTTTTTTTCTTTTTTTCCAGCAGAAAGTGTTTATTCAGGAATAGCGGAAGAATTGCAACTGAGGACAAGCAAGCTATAGCAAAAGACATAGGCAAGTCCCACAAACAAAGGAGAGGAAGGAACCTGACTTTACAGAGAAAGAGGGGGAAGCTGAGGGAGGTTGTTTTGAACCCAAGTCCATTGGAGAAAAGTGAAAGTTCAGGGTGATGAAGGTTTCTCATTGCCAAGTTGCTGATTTCCTGCAGGAGATGCAACGTGCATGTCTTTCTGTTGGGGCCTGTAATTGAAGATTCTTTCCTGTTGATGCTTCTTCTTTTTGGGTATGTAATTGACGATACTTCTTGTCTTTGAACTTGAGTGGTACCCCATGAGAGCTCCCACTTCTGGTCTCCCGACTTCATTTTAGTGACGTGTCCCTTTATTAGTTTTCAAACCTGTCACAAGGAATTTTGAATTTTCTATTTTAATCTATTTTAATGTTTTAGGAGACTTACTACATCAAAATATTATCATTACAACCTGTGGCCCTAGCAACTTTCAAGTGTTCAGTAGCTACATGTGGCTTGCACCTATCATATTGGAGAGCACAGGTCAAAGGTGTAGCACAGCGAAAAGTACGATTTCTGGGCCACATCATGTAACTGTGTATGTATGACCCTCAGTGGATGCTGCCAAATTTTTTTCCAACCTGTGGAACTTTTTTATACCCTTTCCAGAAATGGGTAAGAATTTCTAGTGCTCTCCATCCTGTCAACATTGGGTTTTGTTTGTCCTTTTTTTTAAAAAAAAGTAAGCTTTATTGAGGTGTAATTTTCATAATAAAATCTGCCAACATTAAATTCTTCTACTTTCTTTTCAATGATATCATTTCTTTGCAAAGCTGGATTTTTTTGCTTGCTGTGATAAAAAGC
Source organism: Balaenoptera physalus (assembly GCF_965194825.1). Lineage (NCBI taxonomy): Eukaryota > Metazoa > Chordata > Mammalia > Artiodactyla > Balaenopteridae > Balaenoptera > Balaenoptera physalus. The sequence continues at coordinate 88,873,707 of NC_138882.1, read as the reverse complement.
AAGTGGCATGCAAAGAATGAATGTGTAACAGGAAGCAAGGAGGCACTCTGAGAAGGTTTCAGAAGCTGTGCAGTGCGCAGCATTAAGGTTATGATTCTGACGTGTCAGAGCAGTGAAAACACAAGCCACTCTACTCAACTTTTGTCAAGGGAACACATAACAATAGCCACAGCACCAGCCACAGACCTACAAAATATAGAAATATATGTGAACCCCGAAAGCAACAGCATTCCCCAACGAAAGCACTGTTGTCAGCCGACCTATCAGGAAATTAGGGCAAAGGGGAAGGACAAAGACAGAGAGAATTTGCAGGCCAACAAAGATGATTCGTTAATTAAATCAATTTAATATTGGTCAAAGGATTAAAATTAACTCTAGGTGTTGAATTTGTAATTTAGGCTGACCCATATTGGAACATGAGACTGTTGGAATCATATATTGGTATATATGGAATCATACATTAGATGACGCCTAAAAATATTTACCAAAAATTGTAAGTGGAATAATTGAGTCGTCTGGTTTCTAGAAGTACAAGTATTCATTCCTCTTTGAAGATATTAGTATATTTAGTGTACTTGACAGGTATATTTAATATACTTCAACACATAAATTTAAATTTTTAGAAGTTGAAATACTTAGTGGATATGTTTGCTTATTTCACTAGTACAACCAGTATAGGAAATTTAGGAAGTCCAACTTAACTCAGATTTTCAAGCCAAAATTAAGCCAAGACTTGTATACTAGAATGCTATACCATCATTATTTTCTATATTACAAGGTAATCTGAAATATATATATATATATATATTCAGTCATTTCTAGAGCAAAATTATTAAGCCAATCTAATTTTACTGAGTCGCCTCAAAAAAAAAACAAAACAACACATGACAGAAACATTTTAAATGCCATTATATATCCAATGTATAAATTATTTAAATTTCTTAAAAGTATTAAGATTCATCTTTGTTATCAATATCCTTTCTTGTTTGTCGTTGTTGTTCCAAGTAATCAAGACCATTAATATAATCTATTGCTAAATCTGTTATTGTTACTTGTCACCAATTCAACAGCAAAATTTTTCCTTATATAGATACCACATTGAAAGCCTAAGTAGTAAAGCAATTTTCCCAGAAATTCTTAATCTTCCTATTTTAGATTTATACAAGTTATTATTACTTTCCTGAAGTTAACTGGGGAAGTGACTCCTTTAAATTGTTAGAGACCTAATTTGTCCAGTCTCTCCAGAGGAAGAGAAAATACATTGATTTCTTTCTGAAAAAATAGATTTAAAAGGGAAAAGAAGCCATCAAACGAGTGGGCATTATTTAAAGTGAAAGCAGAGGCAATGATATGTATCAACAACACTTGCCAGTGAGGGAAACAAAGTGAAATAATTAAGCAACATTTAGGTCTTCGGAGGACCCTCATTGCTGAAAGTGATACGCTTTTGAGTCTCCAGGGTATATACCTGTGCATGAAGTTATTGCTCCTCATCCATTTTTATTAAGGACCGAACGGGCTTACAGTTCTGGAAGGTTTAAATCTTGATTTGTACGGTTGTCACAAGTGCTCATGTTGCTGACTTTGTTGCTTGTTTGTAATGATATAAATGTCTTTCCTCTGCTTTCTGTAGTCTGATTTAAGCAATCCCTAAGGGACATTGGTTTGAATTTTTTTAGTTATTTAGAAACTTGAGTATACCAGTGAAAGAAAGCTGCCTATTCCCTGCTAAAAATTCAATATTCTTCCTGTATAATCCCCCTTATTAATGTTGAGTTCCTTATGAGGGAACCATTGCACATTAAGATCGTCCTTATTGTAGCTACTGCACTTTTGCAGTTATTGACAAGGGTTGACTGGGCCCACGTGGTTTTTAGCAAATAGTGGAAAGACAAGAGGTGGACAGCTTCTCACTGCTGCGGTGTCACATACAAGGAAACACCAGAATCCTCAGGACAAGCATCAGACAAAAAAGACTCATGGTCCGGATTAGCTGTCATCTTCTACCTAACAGGGAATGGATCCCTGTCAACCGCCACCCAACAGGGATTATCCCCAGAAGTTCACTTCCTAAAATTAAAACCAGAATCCCGCACTGAGACGAGAAATTAGTGATGCACAAATGAGAGGGAGAGAGAGAGAGAGAGAGAGAGAAAATACCTGTCCAGTAACCACACGGTATGAAAAAGAACCACACGGTTCAATCTCACATGAGATAGAACAGAACAGAGCAAACACGAGCCAAGAGCTCTAAGGGTCCAGGTCTGAAGCAGGAACCTGTGGTGGGCAGGATTCTGTTGGCTCCCACGAGGTGTCTTAGATGGGCTAATGTTTATAGTCACAGTCACAAAACAGACAGACAAAAAAACAAAGAAAAAAGTGTCAAGGAATAACATAGAGACACTTATGCCCATGCGAATTCCCCATTTTATAGGTGGAAGGACAGGCATTAGATTGTTTGCATCAAATTAAAAGTATAACCAAAACTTATAAATAGAAGAGGAAAGGGGAGAAGGAAAAAAACCTCTGGGATCAGCGAGAGTCTTCTCTTTGGATAAGTTGCTTGGCAGGACGTTGTCAAAGAGGTCACTCTGGGCAGTCTTCTCTGGACCCTGTTGACTAGGTCTGCAGAGAAAACCATTACAGTTATTGGGAGACTTTAAAAATATTGAATGTTGAGCTTTCGAACGTATGCAATAGAATATCTCTGTGTACTGCCCACAGCGCCCCTCTGTTGTCCTTCCCCTTAGTTATGTCGGGAGGGCACTGCTCCCTTTATTAGTTAGACTATCATAGAGAAATGTATAGAAAGATTGCTGTGTTGGCAAGTAAATGAAGAAAGGGACATTGAAAGACTGGAAAATAAAATGGAATATGATTCAGTGCCACTTCTGTGGAGGGCAAACTTGAAGGATTTACCAACATTAGAAGCACAGAAACACTAAAGGTAGCACTTGCACTCGCAGTTCTCTACGCTCTGGAAACACCTGCACGAGTGGTCAGAGGTGTGTGTACAATAATGATGGTTGCAGCCTATTCGTCATCGTGAAGCCATGAAACCAAATACTACACAACCATGCAAGAAATGCCTTTGTCAGAAACAATGCAGAGGAGAATTATGATGATGAGCTCACTGATAACATCATTCACAGAACAAGTACTAACGTTCACAGATGAAAACTTTGAGGCACATAAAAAACAACTTTCTTGTTCAAGTCTATAGACTTTGGCAGAATAAAGACTTTATCCCACCAGACTGTGGATTCCTCGGTCTCTTTCAGAAGGTCGTGAGTTAGGCGAGTATGGAGTCCAGTAGAGACGATAGACAATAGAGCTGGGAAGGCGGGGTGGCCCGAGACTGGCAGCAGTCGTGAGGTGGATAGGACCCCGAATGCAGTTCGGTAAACTTTGTGGGAGCAGATGTACAGGTGATAATCAGCATGGAACACCTGGAATGGTATTCAGCACGGAAAATCCTGAATGGGTTCTGAAAAAAAAACAGAAGTCGAACAAAACTCTCCCACCGTCCCTGGGTGGGCTCGAACCACCAACCTTTCGGTTAACAGCCGAACGCGCTAACCGATTGCGCCACAGAGACAACAGCACACCGGTCTTCTGGACTCTCTTTGCAGTAGACACTTACTAATTCCCAGGGTGTGCCGCCTGCCCCGCAGGAGCACCGTGCCAGTTCCAAAGCCTCGGAAAAACGGAACGTTTAGAGCGATGAATGATGTTCTTTATCCTGTTTGAAACTGGTGCCTTAGGTGCCTTATCCGAAACCAAAAGGGCAGCAGAATGGCCTGACCCCGCCTTGCCCCTTACCCGCCTCAGATGCCAGCGCCCCCGGAGACACCCGGAGCCCGGGCCGGGACCCTCCGGGCCTGAACCCAATGGGGTCCAAGGATAGCTGAACACCCGGTGGGCATCCATGAGGGCTCTTCCGGTTTCCTCGCCGACACCCATTGAATGAGAGTTTGCCCACCCTTCCGAGAGGCCTCCGGGGGCCGGTGTGGTGCTTTGGTTTCCTGTGTCCATCACGCGATTTCCACAACGGCAGCGGTCGCCGTGATGGTCGCCCCTGCGTCCCCACGCCCAGAACAGGGTCTGGCACTCACCAGGACGCTCTTAGCACTTGGATGAATACATTGTCGTCTTTAGCCCTTGGTCCCATGAAGACCCCTGAGAATGGAAATAAGGAAACGTTTTCGAAGTGAACATTCCTTTTCTAAAAGCCTTTATTCTGGTTATTTGATTTCGCAGCATCCCGTGGGGCGGGCAACGGAAAGGCCTACAGGTCCCCGTCTGCGCGGTGCAGCTCCCCGCGCCCAGCTAGCTGAGCAGGCTGCGTTCTGTGGGGTCGATCCTGGGAGCTGGGAACCGGCGGGAAGCGAAAACCGACGGGGGAAGGCGGGTTTGGGGACGTGGGCATTGAGATCTCCCCTGAGGCTGGTGCGGGGATCGCAGAGAGATGAGCCTTGTTTCTGTCAGAGAGTGGGGAAGGAGGGAAAGAGAGAGTGGGGAAGGAGGGAAAGAGCTGGCGTCGGAGAGAAAGCGGGAGGCAAGAGGAGAGGGAGGGAAGGAGGGAGGAAGGGGAGGGGAGGGGAAGAATAAACGAATTTGTGCTTCCACCCCTCCCTCGCTCCCTCTCTTGCCCTCTCTCTCCTTCTTGCTCTTCTTCCCACCCCTCCAGCTGAGAAATCCTGATACACCCACATCTGAGAAGAAAGACCCAACTCATCTGTGCTCTCGGGCGCACAAGCTCTGGGTTGTAAAAATGGTTCTGCCCTTGCGTGGCCTTGAACAAATAAAGTTTCTGTGCCTCCCTTCTTTCTTCTGTAAAATGGGACCAATGAGAGCATTCTACTTCATTCTGTTGTTGCCTGGGTTTAGTAACTGCTGGGTCAATAACGTCACAAGCAGTGAAATCATAAATACTATGGTCATGATCCTCTGACTCTTTTGACAGCCCCTACCCTTATTTATTTCACCTTAAATTAGTTTGCTTCTTCTAGAAATTTCTGTAAACGGCATCGAAGCATGGGCTCCTGTGATTGCTCTTCCGGTTTGCTCCGCTGTCGCCGGCCCGCCCTTCATCGCCAGTTCCCTGCTTGCGGGACCGGGACCGACGCGCGGGCTGGAGGAAACGGGAAGAACCTGCGGCGGTGAGAAAACGAGCGTTTGCCCACCCTTTGGAGAGGCCTCTGGGGCCGGTGGGATCCTCCGCTTCCTTCTCCGGTTTCCTGCGTCCATCAAGGGTGCTCCGGCACCAGGGCAGGGGTCTGGTGATGGTCGCTCTTGCGTCGCCTCGCCGCGAGCAACTTGAGCGCCGCCTCACTCAGTCTCCCAAAGACCCGCAAAGAGGCCCGACCAGAGAGAAAGGCATTCGTGCTTCTCGCGATGGTGGAAAATATTCCCACATCTTCCTCGCCGACTGTGGAAACCTCCCAGACTGTGCGAGGTCTGGTGGCATTCTTCACGTGCAAAGGAAGGAGGAGCGCTAGCGACAGAAGAAGGCGGCGGCGCGGAAGGACAGGACGGATCGGAAGGTGAAGGGGCGGCGCGAGGGGGTGAGGAGGAAGCGAGCGAGGAACGAGGGGAGAGGAGAGCGAGGGAGAGCAATAGAAAGGGAGGGGGGAGGGGGCGAGGGGGAGGGAGAGGGGAGAGGCCTTGGAGGAGCGGGAGGAGGTGGAGGAGGAAGAAGAGTTACATTCCCAGGGTAGTTCTGCTCACTGGCCCCCGACACACGGCAGCTCCCACCATCACCACATCCCCACCTCTCACCTTGGGCTCTCAGTCCCAACACGCACGCTTTGGTCCCTCAAAGACCGCCCTTCCACCCGTCGCGGTTCTAACCTCATTGGATTTCTCTGCCCCTTGTCAGAGCCCGGCTCTCCGGGTCTCCCGGCCATTCTGTGATCCCTCAACGTCCTTTCCACGGATTTCTTTTCTTCCTGTATCAGCCAGAGTCCCCTTCTGGTCCTTGCACTCATAAACCTTGACTGATCTTGAAGTTCTCCTGGAGGAGCGCTTCGTGTTGTTTGTTGCCGCTCAACTTCTTGATTTTCCAGAAGGAAGTTTCATCTTCTCCTCAGCCCGGTGCTGTGAACTTCCTCCTGGTAACAAGGGCCTCCTTCCCCCCTTGAGTCAACTCTTGTCCAGTCCCTGGGACGTCTCTCAGCAACACTGGGCATCTTTCTGACTCTGTTTATTGGCCGACAGCTTTTATGTTTGAGTGCGAATTTTTCTGTTCTGTGTATTGGATAAGGGAAGAAATGGCTTTGGGAGAAAATGAAGAAGTAAAGGGGAAATGAAATAACGCAGATTTTTTTTTTTCCACACACACACACACACACTGTATTTTATTTTTACAAGAGATAAATAGACTGACACCAAGCATTGTACATGGATGACCACAACAAAAGCAACAATGATTGCAATTACCAAACATGAAACACACTCATACTATGTCATAATATTGACATTCAGTCCAGTAATCCTCCACTGTAACAGCTCCTTTACTTTGCAGTGAAAATTGATTTGTATATTCTTTGCCTCTGAGTCCTTGTGGGATTTTTTTTTTTTAATTCAGACAGAAAGTCACAAAAATTATACTCATCCTCATCAGTTCACTCAGTCCCATGTAATTAATGTTTTTTTTCATCTTGATCTTTTGTTAGCACTTTTATGAGTTCATCTGTTTTTCATTAGAGTTCTGAAAATGCTTATTCATTCAGTTCAGCAGTACAGTCAGTTTACCAGAAACCTGTACTTGTCAGAGTCTTTTCCATGAATTTCTTAAAGATGAAACCCTTTTATAGGAACATATTTGCAAAAGCATCAGAGTACACCCAGAACTGTCTGTAAATGACAAAAGACTTAAAAATGACCACAGTTAAAGATTTGATGAAAGTTCGTAATAATGCAGTTGACAAGAAAATTAGTTATTTCTGAGATATACATTTTAAGGTAATAACTAGGATTATGACTTATAACATTATACCAGAACATATACGATTTTTAGAAATTTCATGTAATGTCTGAAACATTTATATTAACATATTTCCATACAAATAACCCAATGAAAGTTTAGTATTAGTTGTTTTTTTGTTTGTTTTTTTTATACTGCAGGTTCTTATTAGGCATCAGTTTTATACACATCAGTGTATACATGTCAATCCCAATCGCCCAATTCAGCACACCACCATCCCCACCCCACCACAGTTTTCCCCCCTTGGTGTCCATATGTCCGTTCTCTACATCTGTGTCTCAACTTCTGCCCTGCAAACCGGCTCATCTGTACCATTTTTCTAGGTTCCACATACATGCGTTAATATACGATATTTGTTTTTTCTCTTTCTGACTTACTTCACTCTGTATGACAGTCTCTAGATCCATCCACGTCTCAACAAATGACTCAATTTCGTTCCTTTTTATGGCTGAGTAATATTCCATTGTATATATGTACCACTTCTTCTTTATCCATTCGTCTGTTGATGGGCATTTAGGTTGCTTCCATGACCTGGCTGTTGTAAATAGTGCTGCAATGAACATTCGGGTGCATGTGTCTTTTTGAATTACGGTTTTCTCTGGGTATATGCCCAGTAGTGGGATTGCTGGGTCATATGGTAATTCTATTTTTAGTATTTTAAGGAACCTCCATATTGTTCTCCATAGTGGCTGTATCAATTTACATTCCCACCAACAGTGCAAGAGGGTTCCCTTTTCTCCACACCCTCTCCAGCATTTGCTGTTTGTAGATTTTCTGATGATGCCCATTCTAACTGGTGTGAGGTGATACCTCATTGTAGTTTTGATTTGCATTTCTCTAATAATTAGTGATGTTGAGCAGCTTTTCATGTGCTTCGTGGCCGTCTGTATGTCTTCTTTGGGGAAATGTCTATTTAGGTCTTCTGCCCATTTTTGGATTGGGTTGTTTGTTTCTTTAATATTGAGCTGAATGAGCTGTTTATATATTTTGGAGATTAATCCTTTGTCCGTTGATTCGTTTGCAAATATTTTCTCCCATTCTGAGGGTTGTCTTTTCGTCTTGTTTATGGTTTCCTTTGCTGTGCAAAAGCTTTGAAGTTTCATTAGGTCCCATTTGTTTATTTTTGTTTTTATTTCCATTACTCTAGGAGGTGGATCAAAAAAGATCTTGCTGTGATTTATGTCAAAGAGTGTTCTTCCTATGTTTTCCTCTAAGAGTTTTATAGTGTCCAGTCTTACATTTAGGTCTCGAATCCATTTTGAGTTTATTTTTGTGTATGGTGTTAGGGAGTATTCTAATTTCATTCTTTTACATGTAGCTGTCCAGTTGTCCCAGCACCACTTATTGAAGAGACTGTCTTTTCTCCATTGTATATCTTTGCCTCCTTTGTCATAGATTAGTTGACCATAGGTGCGTGGGTTTATCTCTGGGCTTTCTATCTTGTTCCATTGATCTATGTTTCTGTTTTTGTGCCAGTACCATATTGTCTTGATTACTGTAGCTTTGTAGTATAGTCTGAAGTCAGGGAGTCTCATTCCTCCCACTCCGTTTTTTTTCCCTCAAGACTGCAGAAATACAAAACATCCTAAGAGACTACTACAAGCAACTTTATGCCAATAAAATGGACAACCTGGATGAAATGGACAAATTCTTAGAAAGGTATAACCTTCCAAGACTGAACCAGGAAGAAACAGAAAATATGAACAGACCAATCACAAGTAATGAACTTGAAACTGTGATTAAAAATCTTCCAACAAACAAAAGTCCAGGACCAGATGGCTTCACAGGTGAATTCTATCAAACATTTAGAGAAGAGCTAACACCTATCCTTCTCAAACTCTTCCAAAAAATTGCAGAGGAAGGAACACTCCCAAACTCATTCTATGAGGCCACCATCACCCTGATACCAAAACCAGACAAAGACACTACAAAAAAAGAAAATTACAGACCAATATCACTGATGAATATAGATGCAAACATCCTCAACAAAATACTAGCAAACAGAATCCAACAACACATTAAAAGGATCATACACCACGATCAAGTGGGATTTATCCCAGGGATGCAAGGATTCGTCAATATACGCAAATCAATCAGTGTGATACACCATATTAACAAATTGAAGAAGAAAAACCATACGATCATCTCAATAGATGCAGAAAAAGCTTTAGACAAAATTCAACAGCCATTTATGATAAAAACTCTCCAGAAAGTGGGCATAGAGGGAACCTACCTCAACATAATAAAGGCCATATATGACAAACCCACAGCAAACATCATTCTCAATGGTGAAAAACTGAAAGCATTTCCTCTAAGATCAGGAACGAGACAAGGATGTCCACTCTCACCACTATTATTCAACATAGTTCTGGAAGTCCTAGCCACAGCAATCAGAGAAGAAAAAGAAATAAAAGGAATACAAATTGGAAAAGAAGAAGTAAAACTGTCACTGTTTGCAGATGACGTGATATTATACATAGAGAATCCTAAAACTGCCACCAGAAAACTGCTAGAGCTAATGAATGAATATGGTAAAGTTGCAGGATACAAAATTAACGCACAGAAATCTCTTGCATTCCTACACACTAATGATGAAATAACGCAGATTATTATTTTGAGACATAATGTGGACTTATACCTATTACACATGTAAATATTTAATGTGGTGGTATTTTGTGTACATAAATACTGTAGACACTGTCAGACAACTTGGATACGCATGCTCTATGACCCAGCAATGAGTGCTCTTGGGTACCCGGATATGTGTACACATTTTTTAAGCCGTGCAATTTCTGGGTCATGACATATTAAGAAATTGGAATGAAACTGACTTGACCAAGCTCTGAGGAAAGAGTCTGTGACTGCCGAAGTGTCAGAGCCCTGCCTTGTGGTCTCCACAGCATGTCGTTGACTTTGAGTCACCCCAGGTGAGCATGGCCTGGTTTGTCTCAGTGTTTGGTGTAAACGTTAATTTTTACTTGCACTGTAAATCTAACAAATCTACATTGGTTGTAAGAAAAACTTAGCCCCCCTTCATCAGAAGTGTATGAAGAAGAAAAGGAGAGGTGTGGGAAGCATGCAGTCTTAGCCGGAGGTAACTCCTGGAGGAGACAGTATGTCTCTCACAAAAAGCAAAGCCCTTACCTTGGAATGCACTCTTTTTCCCAGGCCTGAGGAATGTAAAAGAGATGAGCAAAGCTATCTCAAGCCAGGAGACCTCAGGGAACTGAGAGTCCTGGTGGTTCCTTATGGCTGGGGGCTGTGTGTGAGCCTGGTTAAGGGAAGATAATGTTCAAGGATAGTTGTTGTAAACTTGTTGACGTCAGTGGTAGTGACTGAACTGAGACGATAAGCAATTCCATGGGATTATTGTCTAATAATGAGTTCCTCTTCTGTCTATATAAGATTCAGTAAATTCTAAATAACGTGCCTAGCAACCATCAGTTGTCTTGGTCCTTCTGACCCCATACTCGAGGTGCTATTCAGTCCCTTGCCCCTCTCCGTCGGGACCTGGAAGACCCCCTGCGGTGGCTGGACCGTCGCAGAGAGGTCTCCTGCCTCCCATTCCCACTCCACTGCTGACACACTTTATATATTACACATAGGAGGTGGTGGCAGCTTTGGAGTGTCATCGGTGCTGTGTAGCCAAGGGACCCAGGAAGTCCCAAGTCCTGCCCTGACAATCGTCTGCCCTCTCTGGGCAATGGGAAAAGTGTGAAGGCAAAGAAAAGGAAAGTAACACTATTATTTGCAGAAATTTTACCTCAGGATGGGACACTCTGGCAAACTGAGGCAGAATATGTGGTTTATGATGGAGACTTTCAGGGGCTCTTCCCTGGCCCGAAGCCCAAAGTGGATTTTACCTCATTTTCTGAGGTGCAAGTGAACTGAGAGAAGTCAGCCAAAGGAGAGGAGCAGAGAGAAAGCAAGACGGATGACCACCCACGCGGGTCAACCGTATTCAAGTCTTGTCCGGACCGTAGAAGAAATGCCTTGGCATTATCGCTGGGATGCATGGAGGCGAAATAAGTACTTACCCATCTTCGGTGGCATAGAGTAAGCACCTCTCGAGGAGGTTCCATGGTGTAATGGTGAGCACTCTGGACTCTGAATCCAGCGATCCGAGTTCAAGTCTCGGTGGGACCTTTCTGTTTAGTTAGAAGAAGGGGATTTTTTACTCCTCAGATGGGACGTGCTTTCCCGCTCCCGCGTCCCCGAGAGGCGCGGTCCGCGCGCTCCACGCGGACGTGGCGGGCAGGTGGGGGGACGAGCCCGCGGCGTCCCCGCTGGACCCTGGCGACTCTGCCCGTCGCGGGCCATCGGAGTCCCCGGCCCCGCCGCCCAGGGGCGCAGCGACCGAGCCAGTGCCACCCGCTCGTCGGGTCACCCTGGGTCTCGGGGGCGAAAGGCAGAGGCTGCGCCCACTGAGTCCTGCCCCGCGAGGGGCCTTCGCCCCGCACGTCTTGTAGCGAACTGCGCGGTTGTCCCTGTGAGTAAATGGTCGCGGGGCGGGGCTGTGACGTCGCTGAGCAGCCAGGGTGACAGCGTCTTAGCTTTCGGGTCGAGGGTTCCAGACCTGGATGGGAAGTACTGTATTGTATTCAGGTGCCCTATTATTCCGAATATTAATGGATCCTATCCCAGTTTATTATGGTTTTATTCAGAATTTCTCGCTCCTAAGTCTCCGTTGGACACGAAAAGCCGCTGTTAGGCTAAGATTTGAACCTTCTCTCCAGGAAACCTCGTCCTTTCGTCCCAAGCTCAGCCAGAGAGGGGAGCCCCGGCCGCGGATTCCGGCGTCTGAGGAGACCCCAAGTCCCTGACCCACGGCCGCCCGGCCCGGCTCCGCCGGGGCCGAAGGTGAGACGAGCCGGAGCCGCTCCGGCTCCGGGACCGGCGGGCGCCCCTTCGTCCTGCCGCGACTCTGCTCCACCGAGAAGACGCCCCAGGACGTGACCGGATGGAAGCACTTCTGCCCTCTACTGCTCGGTAGAAACGTACGGATGAGGACTGTGGTGGACTTGAACAGCGAATTAAAATGTCCTCTTCCAGGTGCTAAGGAGCATCTCTCTGAGTTTTAGATTTTGGAACTTTCAGAGGTTACGAAGGACCGACTGACACAGCTGTCTTTGGAGGACGTGACGAGAAAGGTGTGAGGCCGGCGAAAAGACCCGAGGACGGGAAAGAGCAGGAAAGAGGAGAGAATGACACAGAAGGGAGAAAGGGGCTGGAAGGGAGAGGAGCTGGGCGAGCACTGCAGCGGGGGCAGTCGCTGGGTTTGGGCGACCACGGCTCCTCACTCTGGAGCGCTCCCACCCTTTACCGACCTGCCCGAGAACCCGGTTCCACCCCAAATCGCCAAGCTGCTTGCCTGGCATTTGTTCTTGCAAAGTTCCCTCTGCCGGTTGGGTTTGGAGGGGTGAGGTGGGCTGTGTTGGTTTGCAAGCGAGTGGAAGTCCTGGCGGCTGCCTTGGAGACGACTGGCGGGTAGGGAAACACACAAACTCCACTCTTCCCTCTGCAGGCCGGTCTGCAGGGCCTGGGGTGGGAAACTGGAAAATCAGAGTCTCAATATTTATTTAGAGATAAGGAGATAAATAGCCAAACATTTGGTTGTGTGAGTAGAAAGTGGTTATCCCTGGAAAAAAGAAATGTGGGATGGGATCAGGGGACTACTGTTTCCCATAACAAGTTTTGGGGCATATGTAACTTTGTATCACATGTGTGACATTTTTAAAGTTCATTGCTTGTATTTTGAATATAAATGTTTATGTAGTCATATGTACCACTCTTTTAAAATTCTGGGTCTTGTGTCATGTGTAGAAATGTTTTCCACTGTAAAATCATAATTTTTCTTTTTTTAAAAAATTGGGGCCTTCTTGAAGCAAGGAATTGGACCATTATTCCCCTATTGATGAGCTGATCACGTGCGCTAATATACTTGCAGATCCTCCCAGGCCAGGAGGTTACTGCTGGTCAGAGAGGATTGCTTTACTCTCTCTAGGAGGGTCCACAGCCACTGAAAAGTATCAGTAACTTAAATAAAATCCCACCCAGTCTTTATGCAGTGCTGTGCCCAAAACACAAGAGCTTACACTCAGTGATTACATGTTAGTGCCATGTGCCCAGGCATAGTCTACAAGTTTTACATGGGTTTACTCATTTAATCCTTTCAACAGGCCTATATCATATCATCATCCTCACTTCCCATATGCGAAAACTGAGGCATGGGAAAGGTTAAGTAACTTGTCTCGTCGCTCAGTCAGTGAGTGGGATTTGAAAGCAGGAATTTGAACGGAAGCCCGCCTGGCTCCACAAGATATGCTCCCAATCAAAGAGGAACACAAATGGTAAAGATGCTTGACAAGAAATTTAAGTCTGTATATTTCTTTTGAAAAAAACACCAAGGAGGAGTCACGCAACGGGCATAAAACTGTCCTAAATATCCTCATGACCCACCTGCCTCCCAAACATCCTTCTTATCCCAACAGCTGCTCCCCGCACACCTCCAACTTAAACACAATTCCTGCCAGAGCTAGGTTTTTCCTTCCCTTTATCCTTTCCTCTCACCTACCCCATACCTCTTCCATAGCTATTCTGTTCTTTCACTTCCAGGTCATTCATTTTCTTTAAATTAAAAAATGTTAAATATATAGAAAGAAGAAAATAAGCAGCCATCCATAGTCCCACCTCCTGGAATTAACTGCTGTTAACATCTTTACGTATTTTTCTTCAAATCTATTTTTAAGTTATTCTAATTTTTGCAAAAATTATATATGCTTATTATGTAAAATTCAAATGATGCAGAAAATGCAAATATGTAAAAATTTGAAACATCTTAAATTCAAAACTAACTTCTGTTAAGGTAGGTAAATATTGATGGAGTCATTTTGGTATATCAATATATATATAAATTTGTTTTTATAAAATTGAGCTCTTATAGATTCTATTTTTATTTTAAAATATTCAATTTAATAGTGCATAAAGTTAATGGAAGAAAAAGATACAAAAACAAAAATGAAGAAATTGTTGAACTTTCAATCAAATTGTTTACCACAAGAGAGAGACTTTTCTAAAAGAAGCCTCTAAGGCTAATAATAATGATAATAATTTAATTAAGACATTAAAATTTGGAATGATTCTTATTACTTTTTAAAATCAAATTTCTTGAGTTGTAATTTGAAAATAATACAATGCATCCATTTCAAGTTTGATGACTTTTGACAAATGAATGTGCCCACGTAACCACTACCCTGTTCAAGAAGAAAGAACATTTCCAGTACTCCAAACTGTCCTCTGCCGTCCATCCCCCTACCACTTCCTGTCCCAGGTAATCAGTGATCTAGTTCCTGTCACTATGGATCAGTTTTGCCTGTTCTAGAAATTCACATAAATGGAACCACAGACTATGTACTCTTTTCATCACTCAGCATGATGTTTTCGAGAGTAATGCATATTGTGGCCATGTATCAGGAATTTGTTTCATTTTATCCAAGAGTAGTATTCCTTTGAATGCATATATCACAATTATATCCGTTCACCTCGTGACGGACATTTTGCATTGTTTCCAATTTGGGGACTATTATGAACAAAGCTGCTATAAACAAGTCCCGTTTATATGTTTCATAAATTCCATATAAAATATTTTCTTCTTTAATAAACGAGTTTATTTTGTGAATGGATGTCACATTCGCAAATACAAAATTTATTCAAATGTTACAAAAGCCTGAAGTACAAGCTTATCTTTGCTTCCTGTCAGGACATACTTAATATAAGCCACACACTATGCTAGGTGTATTATTAGGTTATCTCATTTAACCTACACAAGTTCACGAAGTACTAAATATCATTTTCAAATGACACTTGCAAAATTGGCCTAGCAAATTGGAGTTGGCCCAAGCTCAAACAGAAGGCACCAGGACTGAAAAGGAGCCCTCCCCCCTCCGCCCTGGTTGGGCTCTTAACCCCAGACGCAACCCAATGTCTTCGTAATAACCTCGGTATGTCTGATAGGCCTGGAAACCAATATCCAAGCAGTTCCTAGTCACGGTATTGTTCGGCTTCTTTTGGTCAGAAACTCCTCGATCAGGGCTCCAGAGCATAATATCGTGGACAACCTTGAGACTAAGGAAATCTGTTAAAAACTCTAAAAACCCGTTTTCTCATCAGTAACAGGGAAAACTCCCGCGGCTAGGGAGAAGAGCACTTTTATTTTTTACTTTTACTTCCAATGATCTATACTCGATCTGCACCGTCTGCTTTTTAGTTAGCTTTCTTTGGACCTACCCTTAAGTCTCACCCCTCACCCCTCACCCCTCACCCCTCACCCCTCACCCCTCACCCCTACGGGTCGCCGAGGCTTCCGGAGCTGAGCGGATCTATGAGTGCCGTCCCCGAGGTAGCCACGAGGCAGCGACAGTTCTTCCTTCCATGGTCCTAACTTCCCTGTTTGGGCCAGCAGTTTCTAGTTGCCAGGACTTCGTGGAGCAGAAGTGACAGTGAAGCAAGGGAACACCACATCCGGGGAAAAGGATTTGCAGAAAGCCCACAACTGCCAACGCTGAGCCTGGGGTTTTCTTCTAAACTGTAGTTCCACAGGAAAAAAGCTGAAACAACTTGTGACTGAATAAAAAAATGTTATGTACAACTCCGGCAGCCGTTTAACGAAACAAAAACGGTTGTGAAGGAAACTTCATAATTTGCCAGGCTAGTGCAGCAGGTCTGGCGTAAACTGCAGGCTGAAAGAGAGCTGGTGTTTCTGGTTTATGAAGGTAAGTAATAAGACAAGGCCTGAGAGAAAAGGCGGAGAGAAGAAAATGAAAAGGGATCGAGAAATAAAAACAGACTGCTTGGGGTGGAAGAAAGGAACGAGCACGACGGTTATACAGTAGAATCTGCAGCAACGATTACCAGCCAAGCAGCTGACCACGCCGGAGGCGAAGTCCAGGCTGAAAAGGCATGAAATGCGGAAATGCGTAGGAAAGGAACCTGTTTCCGGTCGCTCACCGCACAAGCCGATAAAATCAGTTATCTCGCGGCGCTTTGCCTCTTTTTGCGGGTCCGTTTCTGCAGAGACCGCCAAGACCTGAGCTCTGAGTCTAGTTGCAATCTGCGTGGTTTAACACACGGGAAACTACGCACAGCGCAGAAAACAACAGCGCGAAACACAACCGAAAATACGACAACTCCACTTCTCAGCACCCGGCGATCAGAACGCTGTCTCGCACCAGCGGTGCGCGCGAGCGTCGCCATACTGACCCCAGAAACGCTGGATGCATTTTTCACCTACAGGACCACAACGTCGCCACCGCAGACAACTGCGTTAGCAACGCGGTCTTTATCAGTTCGAGTACTCGTTCTCAAAAAAAACCAGAAAAACTGCAAGAAAAATTGAACCGCACAGCGACTTGCATCATTCTATTCTTAAACTTTGAAAATATCAGGGGAAAGCGCGAACGCAGTCCCCCACTACCACAAATTATGCAGTCGAGTTTCCCACATTTGGGGAAATCGCAGGGGTCAGCACATCCGGAGTGCAATGGATAAGCCTCGCCCTGGGAAAACCACCTTCGTGATCATGGTATCTCCCCTGCCAGGTAAGTATGAGTTCACTGCTTTCTGCCCTCCCACAGCCTCATACGCCTTCTACTGTACGCACACGGTCACTTTCCTCACCGCAGCTCCGAGCCTTCCTGCCCCTTCCACACAGCTCATCCATGCACTTGCAACCAACAGCCCTCGATTCGCTCCCACACCACGGGAGATCATGTCGTCTTTCACCACCGGATCACGAACCAGCAGCCCCTGCGCTGAGATATCTACATACGACACGCCCCATCCGTCAAGCCGACGGGAATTACCGCTCCCCTCCAGCCCACGCCCCGCCCTACTCCGCGCCTCCCTCCTCCCACGCCGTCCAGCCGAGCCTACCAGAGGGCGGGCGCCCTCTGGGGGAAGTGACGTCCACCGCTCGCTCTTTTCCTTCCACCCGCCCCCGCCCGTTGGGGCCGTGCGCGCGCGGCTGGCTGCTTAACCTCTGTCCTGCCGAGCACCTGTCTGGCGGCCTGCTGAAGCCTGAGCACCTTTTTTGAACTGTAACGGCTTTCAATGCGTAGAATAGAGAACATTTAGGAGTCCAGGGGAAACCGGTTCCTTTCAAATCCAGTTGTCTTTGTGACGTACTATTGTGTGTATGTCTAGTAAAACGCGTTAACCATTATGACTGGCGGTGAACTCTATTCCATTCTTGAAAGTTCAATTTCGTTCATCGGAAATTTCATTCATTTTATTCCCCGTCTTCAGGTGTTGTTTTGACTCTGTCCTTGAACAGATTTTAACACCTATCTGCTACCCTCTGACTTTGGAGTCAAATACGTTCTTTAACACATGTTCATTCGTTAATTATTTTAGGTCTCAGTAAAATGAGAGTCGTTCACTTTGAAATGTCACCTTTCCATAAATTATTGTTTTTCATGTGTGCAGAGAGCATGGCCTAGGGGTCATTAACTTAGATCATTGGGCAGGATGTGGCTCTCGTGCCACCATTATTTTATTGTTTGGGGGCATATCTCATGCTCTGTTGCATGGTTTTGTTGCTAAGCAGGCCTGCTTGGCTTTGTGCTTAAGCAAACCTGCTTTCTTGAGTGATCATTAACTTTCGGGGTCTCCCATACTTTTTTCTTTACCTACAAACCCCTAGTGGGATTAACTATTTAATTACCTACTTTGTCCCTTTACTCTGTCCCTATCACTATCATATAAGTTAGTTTCAAGTTACCAAAATTTGGAGAGACTATTTAATAGCCTTTCTTTCTTTTTTTAAAAAATTTTATTTATTTTTGGCTGCGTTGGGTCTTTGTTGTTGCATGCGGGCTTTCTCTAGTTGTGGACAGCAGGGGCTACTCTTCATTGTGGTGCGCAGACTTCTGATTATGGTGGCAAGGGCTCTAGGTTTGCGGGCTTCAGTAGTTGCAGCACGTGGGCTCCGTAGTTGTGGCGCATGGGCTCTGTTGTTGTGGCGCACGGGCTCCAGAGCATGTGGGCTCTGTAGTTTGTGGCACATGAGCTCTTTCACTGAGGCGCACGAGCTCAGTAGTTGTGGTGTGCAGGCTTAGTTGCCCCACGGCATGTGGGATCCCCAGCTAGGCATGAAACCCACATCCCCTGCACTGGAAGAAGGATTCTTTACCACTGGACCACCAGGGAAGTCCCAGATCTGTATTTATTTTTGAAATCTTTTTTTCACCTTAGCTCAAGGAATAATTGTATCATAGCAACCTACAATTGATTCTATCTGACCAGGTGTTTTAAAACTTTTTGAGATTTTTGACAGACTTCCCAAGTATCAAATTCTAACTAAAGTTCTTTTGGCCTCCAGCTAACTTTGGGGTGCTTCAAAGGGCACCTGGAACATCCCAGAGATCCTAAACTAACTGGGTTCATTTGATATGTTAAATTACATGGGAAACATTGTCCAAACTCGCTGTTGCCTGTGTCAGCTGGAATCATCAGGCTCTCCCCAATCTTATTGCAGCCGCCATACAGATAGGGGAAAGGGTTTGGGGTTCTTTTGCTGTCTAGTCTCTCACCTTACTCTATGTCCAAAAAATCCCCTGTGGGAATACTCCCACCTCTAGGCCTTCAGGTCCTGACCCCTCTGTGACATTTTCCGTTGCACCCAACTCCAATTCCTCTAGGAGTTCCTTTTTGCACTTCTAGGACCCTCTTCACTGCAGGCCTTGGCAGCCCATACCTTTACAAACTACCTATTGGGCTGGCCACTTCCAAGCAGCCCACATCCTAGGCTTTAGAGATGCTCAATCTCAAGGAATACACCCCAACATAGGGAAACTTGTTATAGGACATAAGCTTTATGGACAACAGATCCTCCTCAAGGAGAGTCCTGGCAATGCACTGGCACTGGTTCAAACGTCCCCTATCGGGGACCCCTCGTGCAAGGGACTGGGTCGACCTGAGACATCTGGTTAGGAATTGATGGGAGAGTAGAGGACGCTCAAAATCCCATTAGGTAAGAAGGGTATTCAGAGGACACTCCGACCCCCTTCCAACAGAAGCCTCCTGGTAAAATGTCTCTGGGACGCCAGACTTCATTTCTAGGAGCGCTCTCGGGTGCAGGTTACTCAGCATGGGAGGGTCCTCTTCTAAGCCAGAAGAAATACCTCTGGAATGTATCCTTAAAAATTGGAAAAATTTTTAAATAGATGGGCTGAAAAGGGAAAAACTTAAACTCTACCGTAACACGGCCTGGCCTTTATATAAGTTGCGGGGCGTGGGTGGGGATGGAGTTAAATGGCCTGAAAACTGGTCTCGAAATTACAATATCATCTTGCAATTGGATCTTTACTGTCGCAAGATGGGAAAATGGACTGAGATTCCATATATCCAAGCCTTCATGGTCCTTTACCAAAAGCCTGCTCTATGTGGCTCCTGTAATCGAAAGCCTGGGGAATCAGAAAGCACTCCTGACATTTTAGATGATCCCCTTCTAAGCTTCCCCAATTCTCGGGGGTGGGGGCCGCGCAGGGAGCCAAGTTTCCCCTGCTTCTCCAGAGCCACCTGCTTCTCTGGAGGCACCTACTTCTCCAGAGCCTTCTGACCAATTCCAAACTCCACCTTCCTATGTCCCTTTATACCCGCTGTTACCCCAGGAGGGAGAGACTAGTCCCTCCAGAGTAACTCATAGTGGAACTTCCTATCACCCAGGATCGGGAAAAGGATGCCCTCTTAGGGAAGTGGCAAATGGCAAAGGGACAATCAGAGTACATGTGCCCTTCTCTTTAACCGATTTAGCCCAATGCAAACAGAGACTGGGCCGATTTTCTGAACACCCTAGTAAGTTTGTTGAAGGGTTTCAGGCCCTAACTATGGCCTTTGATTTAACTTGGAAGGATGTCCAAACAGTCCTATCAACTTTCTGTGCCCGTGAGGAAAATCAGAATTTGGGTAGCAGCACAGGGGCACACTGACCAGCTTGCCAGGGACCAGCCGGAACATTTTGTTATGGGTGGAGGCACAGTCCCAAATCAGAAGGCTTGTTGGAGTTATAATTCCCGGGAGGGAACAGAAGCCAGGAAACACATGATACAGTGTGTATTAGAAGGGATGAGAAAGTGTATCAAAAAGCCAGTTAACTATGAAAAGGTTAAAGGAATGACCCAAGAAGAAAAAGAAAATCCAGCCCTCTTTCAGGGACAGCTCGTGGAGGCTTTTAGAAAGTTTACTAACGCTGATCCATCCACGCCTGAGGGTCAATCCCTGCTGGGACAACATCTTATCAGCCAGTCTGCCGCAGATATTAGGTGGAAACTCCAAAAATTACAATTAGGCCCACAAATCCTGATTCCCCAACTCCTAGGGGTGGCCTTTGGGGTATTTAATAGTTGAGATCAAGCTGAGGAAGAAGAGAGAACCTGATGTGAAAACAGGCAGGCCAGGGCTCGAGCCAAACTGATGGCCATAGCTGTCAGCCATGCCTCGCAACCTCAGGACAACCCAAGGGGGCCAAGGAAGTTTAACCATCCACCTGGAGGTAAAACTAGCAAGGGAGAATGCTTCAAATGTAAGTCAACTGGCCACTGGGCCCAAAAGTGTCAAAAAGAACCCCCCGGTCCGTGCCCAGTCTGCAAACAAAGAGGTCATTGGAAGTGGGACTATCCCCAGTTCCGAAGGGGAAGGGGGGCTCCTGCTCCTGAGATGGCCATGCCGGATGACTGAGGTGGCCCAGGGATTCTGGCGGCTCCCCCCAGCAAGATGTCTATCTCCATTGGGGAGCCCTAGGTGGTCCTTGACGTGGCAGGTAAAAAAATCAGTTTTTTAAATTGATACGGGAACCACTTACTCTGTCCTGATCTCTCACACTGTGCCTCTTTCCTCCAAAAGCTGTACCATGACTGGTGTTGACAGAAAGCCTTGCACCCATTTCTTCACTGGGTCTTTCACTTGCCAGTTTGAACAGCATTTGATCTCACATGGCTTTTTAGTTGTGCCTGAGTGTCCTACCCCACTACTGGGGAGAGACCTTCTGGGCTCCCTTGGAGCCATATTACGGTTAGGAGGCCCCGAGCAGCCCATTTTCTTGTCTCTGACTAAGACAAATCAGCTGGAAGAACAACGGCCTATTCCCAGCCATATTCTACACGCAGTAAACCCTGCAGTTTGGGACAAGGGAATCCCTGGGAAGGCTATAAACATCCAACCTGTAAAAATTAGCCTTAAGCCAGAAGTCGCTTATCCTAACAAGAGACAGTAAGTACCCCATAAAGTTGGAAGCAAAAAAAGGTTTGCAACCCCTCATAGATAAATTCTTAAAACATGGCATCTTACTGCCCTGTCAGTCTCCATGCAATACCCCTATTCTGCCAATTATTAAGCCAAATGGGGAATATCGAATGGTACAAGACCTTAGAGCAGTAAATGATGCAATGGTCCCTCTACACCCCTTTGTAGCCAATCCTTATAATATATTAGTCCAGGTTCCTGGAGATGCCAAATGGTTTACTGTGCTTGACCTCAGGATGCCTTCTTCTGCATCCCAGTTCATCCCTCATCTCAGTATCTTTTTGCCTTCAAGTGGACTAAGCCCCACTCAGGCCAAATGCAAAAATATACCTGCACAGTATTGCCTCAGGGGTTTTGGGACAGCCCACACTTGTTCACCCAGGCCCTAGGAAAAGAACTAAGGGAAATACATCTAAAAGAAGGGGCCATTCTACAGTATGTAGATGACATATTAATATGTAGTCCCACCATGGAAGCCTCAGATCAGAATACTAATGAAGCCTTTAATTTCTGTGGGTCCTGGGGCTACAGGATCTCCCAGAAAAAAGCACAAATCTCAAAGAAACAAATTAAATATCTAGGATATATTATAAACCCTGGAAGTAGACAGTTATCTCCAGATAGAAAACAAGCTATATTAGGCTTAAGTGCACCCAAGACATAAAAACATCATACTTTCTTAGGCATGGCAGGATTTTGCAGAATTTGGATTCCAGGATTCAGACTAATGGCTAAGCCTCTATATGAAGTCACTAAAGGCCCAGGTACAGAACCATTACTTTGGACTGGGGAAAAAGAAAAGGCTTTTAATCATATCAAACAGACCCTCACCAGAGCTCCTGCTCTGGGTCTCCCCAATTTAAAAAAACCATTTATCTTGTACGTAGCTGAAAAACAGGGGGCAGCTCTGGGGGTCCTTGCGCAAAAGCTAGGAGAAGTTCCTCAGCCTACAGGTTAATTTCCAAACAACTAGATTCTGTGGCCCAAGGTTTGCCTGGCTGCCTCCAGGCACTAGCTGCCACTGCTTTATCAGTGGAAGAAGCTAACAAGCTTACCTTTGGACAGCCACTGGAAGTCCAGACCCCTCATCAAGTACAAGGGATTCTGGAGATTAAAGGCCACCACTGGCTAACTGGAGGCTGCCTTTCTAAGTAGCAGGCTTTACTCCTTGACTCCCCAGAGCTAACCCTCAAAACTTGCCATACCCTCAACCCGGCTACATTGATGCCCGCTGAAAGCCCAGAACTAACACATTCCTGCCTTGAAACCATTGACCAGGTTTATGTCAGTAGGACTGATCTAACAGACCAGGCCGTAGACAACCCTGAGGAAGAATGGTTTACTGATGGCAGTAGTTTTGTTAAAGATGGAGTCAGTAGGACAGGGTATGCTATTGTGAGCACTCATAGTGTTATAGAAACAAAACCTTTGCCACCTAACACGTCAGTCCAGAGTGCTGAGCTAATAGCCCTACTTGAGCCTTAACCTTAGGGGAAGGAAAAACTATAAATACATGCACAGACTCAAAATATGCCTCCCTTGCTTTACATGTCCATGCAGCTATCTGGAGAGAAAGAGGACTTTTAAATGCAAAAAATTCCCCTGTAAAATATGGGGCTGAGATTTTACATCTCATAGCAGCAGTTCAAAACCCAAAACAAGTCTAGGTTCCCTGGCCAAGATGGTATTTGACAAGCGATTGACCCTTGATTATCTATTGTCAGAACAAGGAGAGGTATGTGCTATTGCCAATACTTCTTGTTGCACATATGTCAACACCCCTTTCCAGGTAGAAGCAAACATTGAAAAAATTCGACAACAGTTTCAGCAGGCAATTAACCACTATTCCTCACTATTCAAGATGGGTGGGGAGGGACTTCCCTGGTGGCGCAGTGGTTAAGAATCCACCTGCCAATGCAGGGGACATGGGTTCAAGCCATGGTCTGGGAAGATCCCACATGCCGCGGAGCAACTAAGCCTGTATGCCACAACTACTGAGCCTGCGCTCTAGAGCCCACGAACCACAACTACTGAGCCCGCACACCGCAACTACTGAAGCCTTCATGCCTAGAGCCCGTGCTCCGCAACAAGAGAAGCCACCCCAATAAGCCCGCGCACCGCAGCGAGGAATAGCCCCCGCAAGCCACAACTAGAGAAAGCCCGTGCGCAGCAACAAAGACCCAATGCTGCCAAAAAAAAAAATGGGTGGGGAAATTGAAAACTGGTTCTCTGATTTGTTCTCTTGGATCTCACAAAGTATAAAAAACTTTCTGGCAGGAGTTTTTTATTTTCTCATAACCCTTTTCTTTTCAGTCATACTGATTTATGCTATATTTCGTCTAGTACTCTGTTGTCTTCCTTACTGTTGTAAACCTGTGACTAAGACTTTTTGGTCCAAGAAGGAGACCTGGGACCAACAGGTCCAGACCTTCCATTCCAAAAATAGAGAAACATGTTAAACTTTAACCCCGAGATTAACAAAAATATACATCCAAGGAGAACGGCTTCTTGTCAGGGGAAACATTGCCTTCCCTGTCTTGTCAACAGTTAAGGAAGCCCAGAGTTAACCTGGTTCCTTTCATTTCTAGGACCTTTAATGGCTATTGTTGTTCATCTTCTTTTTTTAGCCCTTGTTTGTTTAACCTTTTGGTTAAGTTTGTGTCTTCTAGGCTCCAACAGTTTGAAGTACGGCTCATGATGGCTCAAGGAATTCAACCCATTCCAGCGGAGAGTGGCTCAGGTCCCTACAGGTCCTTGGAACAGTCAGCAAGGGACTTCTACACCTCTAGGGTAGGCTAGGGTCTGCGGCCCCTGTCTAGCAGGAAGAAGTTTCAGAAGAAGAGACCTTTGGCCCCTTACCCCTTTAAGGGTGTAGAGTCTCTTGGGGGGAATGAGACAGGCTGTGACCTGGGACACTTTGCTGCAGTGCTGCAATGCTTGCACCTGGACAAACCTCTCCTCCAGCAACAAAATACAAAGAAACTATATGGGATTAAAATTAACTGCGTGCACGCACAGTTGGGGCAAATTATGGACAAAAAGCCCAAAAAACCCAACGGCCACTTTTGAAGAGCCGGGAGCAAAAACAGGGTGTCTGGAGCAAAAGCAGGTACTGAGCATGCCCCTTGCACTCAACACCACCATAGGGGTGGGCAAAACACCTAAGCCACCCCTCTGGCCTGACCCCCCTGACACACCCCTACCCTCACCCCGTCTAAGGAACCAGCTCGCCCCTCCCTCAGGGAGCCAGCAAGGGAAACTGTTACCTGTTCTCGCTCCCCGCTGCTGCAGCAAGGGCCCCAATAAAGCCTTGCCTGAATTTCCTGTCTGGCCTCTAGTCAATTTCTATTGACTCGGGAAGGTCAAGAACCCTGGTAGGTATCACAGTGGTTAGCACTCCGGGCTTTCGCTGCCAAGGGCGCGGTTTCGATCCCTGGTCCGGAAACTAAGATCCCGCAAGCCACTTAGTGCAGCCAAAAATAAAAACAAACAAATAAATAAATTAAATTAAAAAAAATTTTTTTTAAATGGCCAAAGCACTGACCCTCCTTTCTGTGTCCCTGAAAGCAGGAAATAAATCTCTCATATAAAAGGTGCACTTGGGACTTCCCTGGTGGCACAGTGGTTGGGAATCCACCTGCAGGGGACACAGGTTCAAGCCCTGGTCCTGGAAGAGCCCACATGCTGTGGAGCAACTGAGCCCGTGCGCCACAACTACCGAAACCTACGCACCCTAGGGCCCACGTGCCGCAACTACTGAGCCTGCATGCTGCAACTACTGAAGCTCGCGAGCCTAGAGCCTGTGCTCCGCAACAAGAGAAGCCACCACAATGAGAACCCCGTGCACCACAATGAAGAGTAGCCCCCGCTCACCGCAACAAAGACCCAATGCAGCCAAAAATAAATAAAATTAATTTTAAAAAAAAAAAGATTCTTAAAAGGTGCACTCCCTGCATCTGGTGGTAGAAGGACAGACACCCTTATTATCAGAGATAGGGAATTCAAGCTGAGAAGCTTATATAAACAAACCATGCTACCTCTTTAATTTACTATCCCAAGCCCAAACTCCACTTAGATTGTTTACTAGTTGAGCGCCCAAAACCTAAGTTCCTTTGTCGTGTCAATTACTCACAAACTTATAGTTTCTCTGTCTAAAAAATACAAAAGCTACCTGCTTTGGCAACTTCTTAGGTTCCATTTCTATGAAATTGATCTCGTGTGGCCTTCGCTGGCAGCGGCTTCAAGCAGGATCTCAGTTCCCGGACCAGAGATTGAAGCCAGGCTTTGACAGTGAGAGCACTGAATCCTAAGCACTAGACCACGAGGGCCAGTGGCTAGTGACAAGGCTCTAGCTTGTCTGCTTTGTAGAAATGAATTTCAACAAAGAGAGAGAAAGTACAGAAACAAATGAAGTGTTTTATTAGGAGGAAAAAAAAGAGTACTTGTGAATAGACACACAGGAGCAGGCTCAGAAAGAGAGTAGCACCTTCGTGGTAGTTTAAATCACTTTTATGGGGCATTTCTTCCAGGTTTCCTCTGGCCAATCATCTTGCTCTGCTTGGCTCTGAGTCCGTATTTGGTATAACTCAGGGTCCTTCCCTGTGTGCGCGCACATCTCTTAGCCAAGATGGAGTCCAGCGCAGAGGCCTGCGGGAACGTTGACACCACCTATTATGGGGTGGCGCCCCCCCTCCCTTTTTGGCCCCCCGAGGAGCCTTTCTGCACATGTGTAGTCGGGAAGGTCTCCTTGACCTCAAGAATGAGAAATATGTGGTCTCCTTATCTTTTATCTGGGCAGGACTCAGCTCCGCTCTGCCCCTGCCTTTATCTGTATCTTGGAGTATCTGTCCCCAGGGAACAGACTCCTGCTGCTCAGCTGTTGACGCAAGTTCGTGTGCCGACGCACAGTGAGGCCAAAGAAACTGAAACATCGGAGTTTGGAGCAGAAAAAGGTTTATTGCGAGGCCATGCAAGGAGATGAGGTGGCTCATGACCTAAAAAGCCCTGAGCTCCCCAAAGGGTTTGGGCAAAGCTGTTTGAAAAGCCAGGTGAAGGAGGGGGTGTTGCAGGTTATGTGATCAGCTTGTGTACAATTCTCTGATTGGCTGATGGTGAGGTAGCAGGGCGGTGTCACAGGGGTTAACATTATCAGTCCTTAGGCTCCAGGTGGCCTGCTCTTGGTTGTCAAGTAGTTAACATCTTCCATTTGTTGGAGAGGTGGGGTTTTTCACATATGCAAAACAACTCAGGAAATGTGTATCAAACACTATTATTTAGGTACTTCAGAGAGGAGCTAAAAGCAGAGAATATGGGGAAAGGCCTGTCCTCCCCCGCCAAAGGCCCCACGGGGTCCTGCTCGGTTACACAGCCAGGGGACCATCTATCTCCTGCCTCAAGATCTCCCAGCACATGAATTAAAATTTGTTTCTTTTTCTCCTGTTAATCTGCCTTGTGTCAATTTTATTATTAATCTAGCCTAAAGAACTCAAGAGGGATAAAAAGGGAAAATCCCCGTCTTTAACCCCCCCCTCCCAGCACTATCCCATCCTGAGAACCCCACCCTTGTGATCTATCTCCAATACTGTCACATTGAGGGTTAGGGCCTCAATATATGAATTGAGGGGAATACAGTTCAGTCCATAGCAAGAGGAAGAGAAAGGAGTAGTTATAAGACGCAGTGTAATGTTGGGGAGGATCACTGCACAGGACCGTGGTCTTTGTAGTGACTCCAAACTGAGGCTTGGCAGGAAAGGTGATGGAGACTTTAAAAATACTCTGACTTCTGTCAACTGAAAAAAAAAAAAAGAAAAGCACAACCTAAAAGTTGAGAGTTAAGTTTTATTCAGCGGACGTTCTGAGGACGCCAAGCCTGAGGCAGCCTCTCAGATAGCCCTGAGGGACTGCTCCAAAGAGGTGAGGGAGGAGCCAGGATATATAGGAGTTTTACAACAATAACCAGGTAGTGGGAACATCAAAAGATTACAATTAAAGAAAACCAGAAATCTCAAGTTAATGAATTTAGTACTTTTCTACGTATGGGAAGATGCAAGTCTGGGCTCACTGAAATCAGTCCTTTGCTATGCACCACAGCTACCTGGGTCCAGTATCCGTTTCTTTCCCATCCTGAGCCCCGTCAGGGTGCACCGTTGGGGGTGGCTGCATTGGCTGACGGCTTGGCAGCGGGCAGCCTGTCTGTCTCCCTCCTGAGTTCCCTCAGGACTCACCGTCGGGGGGTATTGGCTGATGGTTTGATGGCCCAGCATCCTTTGTTTGCTGATCAGGCAGGCAACCTTTTTCTTTCACATCTCTCTCCTCTCCTTTCTGAACTCCTTTCTTTGGCTGTACCCACCTGGATCCCGAGGGCAGGAAAGAGCAGGAAATGCTGGTTGTGGGGGTCAGCCTCAGGCACAGAGATCAGGGGAGAAAGGTATAGAGGGAATGTGGAAGGGCAGAGAATTTTCAGCACAACTGTAATGTGAAAGAGAAAACTTCCCAAAATGTGCAACTCATAACGCACGGTACATATGCAAGGAGAAGTGTTAAAAAATAATTTTCAGAGAAAGGTAAAATCATGACTCGCGTAGTTATAACAAATGAACATGTGTTAAAGAACGTATTTGACTCCAAAGTCAGAGGGTAGCAGATAGGTGTTAAAATCTGTTCAAGGACAGAGTCAAAACAACACCTGAAGACGGGGAATAAAATGAATGAAATTTCCGATGAACGAAATTGAACTTTCAAGAATGGAATAGAGTTCACCGCCAGTCATAATGGTTAACGCGTTTTACTAGACATACACACAATAGTACGTCACAAAGACAACTGGATTTGAAAGGAACCGGTTTCCCCTGGACTCCTAAATGTTCTCTATTCTACGCATTGAAAGCCGTTACAGTTCAAAAAAGGTGCTCAGGCTTCAGCAGGCCGCCAGACAGGTGCTCGGCAGGACAGAGGTTAAGCAGCCAGCCGCGCGCGCACGGCCCCAACGGGCGGGGGCGGGTGGAAGGAAAAGAGCGAGCGGTGGACGTCACTTCCCCCAGAGGGCGCCCGCCCTCTGGTAGGCTCGGCTGGACGGCGTGGGAGGAGGGAGGCGCGGAGTAGGGCGGGGCGTGGGCTGGAGGGGAGCGGTAATTCCCGTCGGCTTGACGGATGGGGCGTGTCGTATGTAGATATCTCAGCGCAGGGGCTGCTGGTTCGTGATCCGGTGGTGAAAGACGACATGATCTCCCGTGGTGTGGGAGCGAATCGAGGGCTGTTGGTTGCAAGTGCATGGATGAGCTGTGTGGAAGGGGCAGGAAGGCTCGGAGCTGCGGTGAGGAAAGTGACCGTGTGCGTACAGTAGAAGGCGTATGAGGCTGTGGGAGGGCAGAAAGCAGTGAACTCATACTTACCTGGCAGGGGAGATACCATGATCACGAAGGTGGTTTTCCCAGGGCGAGGCTTATCCATTGCACTCCGGATGTGCTGACCCCTGCGATTTCCCCAAATGTGGGAAACTCGACTGCATAATTTGTGGTAGTGGGGGACTGCGTTCGCGCTTTCCCCTGATATTTTCAAAGTTTAAGAATAGAATGATGCAAGTCGCTGTGCGGTTCAATTTTTCTTGCAGTTTTTCTGGTTTTTTTTGAGAACGAGTACTCGAACTGATAAAGACCGCGTTGCTAACGCAGTTGTCTGCGGTGGCGACGTTGTGGTCCTGTAGGTGAAAAATGCATCCAGCGTTTCTGGGGTCAGTATGGCGACGCTCGCGCGCACCGCTGGTGCGAGACAGCGTTCTGATCGCCGGGTGCTGAGAAGTGGAGTTGTCGTATTTTCGGTTGTGTTTCGCGCTGTTGTTTTCTGCGCTGTGCGTAGTTTCCCGTGTGTTAAACCACGCAGATTGCAACTAGACTCAGAGCTCAGGTCTTGGCGGTCTCTGCAGAAACGGACCCGCAAAAAGAGGCAAAGCGCCGCGAGATAACTGATTTTATCGGCTTGTGCGGTGAGCGACCGGAAACAGGTTCCTTTCCTACGCATTTCCGCATTTCATGCCTTTTCAGCCTGGACTTCGCCTCCGGCGTGGTCAGCTGCTTGGCTGGTAATCGTTGCTGCAGATTCTACTGTATAACCGTCGTGCTCGTTCCTTTCTTCCACCCCAAGCAGTCTGTTTTTATTTCTCGATCCCTTTTCATTTTCTTCTCTCCGCCTTTTCTCTCAGGCCTTGTCTTATTACTTACCTTCATAAACCAGAAACACCAGCTCTCTTTCAGCCTGCAGTTTACGCCAGACCTGCTGCACTAGCCTGGCAAATTATGAAGTTTCCTTCACAACCGTTTTTGTTTCGTTAAACGGCTGCCGGAGTTGTACATAACATTTTTTTATTCAGTCACAAGTTGTTTCAGCTTTTTTCCTGTGGAACTACAGTTTAGAAGAAAACCCCAGGCTCAGCGTTGGCAGTTGTGGGCTTTCTGCAAATCCTTTTCCCCGGATGTGGTGTTCCCTTGCTTCACTGTCACTTCTGCTCCACGAAGTCCTGGCAACTAGAAACTGCTGGCCCAAACAGGGAAGTTAGGACCATGGAAGGAAGAACTGTCGCTGCCTCGTGGCTACCTCGGGGACGGCACTCATAGATCCGCTCAGCTCCGGAAGCCTCGGCGACCCGTAGGGGTGAGGGGTGAGGGGTGAGGGGTGAGGGGTGAGGGGTGAGGGGTGAGACTTAAGGGTAGGTCCAAAGAAAGCTAACTAAAAAGCAGACGGTGCAGATCGAGTATAGATCATTGGAAGTAAAAGTAAAAAATAAAAGTGCTCTTCTCCCTAGCCGCGGGAGTTTTCCCTGTTACTGATGAGAAAACGGGTTTTTAGAGTTTTTAACAGATTTCCTTAGTCTCAAGGTTGTCCACGATATTATGCTCTGGAGCCCTGATCGAGGAGTTTCTGACCAAAAGAAGCCGAACAATACCGTGACTAGGAACTGCTTGGATATTGGTTTCCAGGCCTATCAGACATACCGAGGTTATTACGAAGACATTGGGTTGCGTCTGGGGTTAAGAGCCCAACCAGGGCGGAGGGGGGAGGGCTCCTTTTCAGTCCTGGTGCCTTCTGTTTGAGCTTGGGCCAACTCCAATTTGCTAGGCCAATTTTGCAAGTGTCATTTGAAAATGATATTTAGTACTTCGTGAACTTGTGTAGGTTAAATGAGATAACCTAATAATACACCTAGCATAGTGTGTGGCTTATATTAAGTATGTCCTGACAGGAAGCAAAGATAAGCTTGTACTTCAGGCTTTTGTAACATTTGAATAAATTTTGTATTTGCGAATGTGACATCCATTCACAAAATAAACTCGTTTATTAAAGAAGAAAATATTTTATATGGAATTTATGAAACATATAAACGGGACTTGTTTATAGCAGCTTTGTTCATAATAGTCCCCAAATTGGAAACAATGCAAAATGTCCGTCACGAGGTGAACGGATATAATTGTGATATATGCATTCAAAGGAATACTACTCTTGGATAAAATGAAACAAATTCCTGATACATGGCCACAATATGCATTACTCTCGAAAACATCATGCTGAGTGATGAAAAGAGTACATAGTCTGTGGTTCCATTTATGTGAATTTCTAGAACAGGCAAAACTGATCCATAGTGACAGGAACTAGATCACTGATTACCTGGGACAGGAAGTGGTAGGGGGATGGACGGCAGAGGACAGTTTGGAGTACTGGAAATGTTCTTTCTTCTTGAACAGGGTAGTGGTTACGTGGGCACATTCATTTGTCAAAAGTCATCAAACTTGAAATGGATGCATTGTATTATTTTCAAATTACAACTCAAGAAATTTGATTTTAAAAAGTAATAAGAATCATTCCAAATTTTAATGTCTTAATTAAATTATTATCATTATTATTAGCCTTAGAGGCTTCTTTTAGAAAAGTCTCTCTCTTGTGGTAAACAATTTGATTGAAAGTTCAACAATTTCTTCATTTTTGTTTTTGTATCTTTTTCTTCCATTAACTTTATGCACTATTAAATTGAATATTTTAAAATAAAAATAGAATCTATAAGAGCTCAATTTTATAAAAACAAATTTATATATATATTGATATACCAAAATGACTCCATCAATATTTACCTACCTTAACAGAAGTTAGTTTTGAATTTAAGATGTTTCAAATTTTTACATATTTGCATTTTCTGCATCATTTGAATTTTACATAATAAGCATATATAATTTTTGCAAAAATTAGAATAACTTAAAAATAGATTTGAAGAAAAATACGTAAAGATGTTAACAGCAGTTAATTCCAGGAGGTGGGACTATGGATGGCTGCTTATTTTCTTCTTTCTATATATTTAACATTTTTTAATTTAAAGAAAATGAATGACCTGGAAGTGAAAGAACAGAATAGCTATGGAAGAGGTATGGGGTAGGTGAGAGGAAAGGATAAAGGGAAGGAAAAACCTAGCTCTGGCAGGAATTGTGTTTAAGTTGGAGGTGTGCGGGGAGCAGCTGTTGGGATAAGAAGGATGTTTGGGAGGCAGGTGGGTCATGAGGATATTTAGGACAGTTTTATGCCCGTTGCGTGACTCCTCCTTGGTGTTTTTTCAAAAGAAATATACAGACTTAAATTTCTTGTCAAGCATCTTTACCATTTGTGTTCCTCTTTGATTGGGAGCATATCTTGTGGAGCCAGGCGGGCTTCCGTTCAAATTCCTGCTTTCAAATCCCACTCACTGACTGAGCGACGAGACAAGTTACTTAACCTTTCCCATGCCTCAGTTTTCGCATATGGGAAGTGAGGATGATGATATGATATAGGCCTGTTGAAAGGATTAAATGAGTAAACCCATGTAAAACTTGTAGACTATGCCTGGGCACATGGCACTAACATGTAATCACTGAGTGTAAGCTCTTGTGTTTTGGGCACAGCACTGCATAAAGACTGGGTGGGATTTTATTTAAGTTACTGATACTTTTCAGTGGCTGTGGACCCTCCTAGAGAGAGTAAAGCAATCCTCTCTGACCAGCAGTAACCTCCTGGCCTGGGAGGATCTGCAAGTATATTAGCGCACGTGATCAGCTCATCAATAGGGGAATAATGGTCCAATTCCTTGCTTCAAGAAGGCCCCAATTTTTTAAAAAAAGAAAAATTATGATTTTACAGTGGAAAACATTTCTACACATGACACAAGACCCAGAATTTTAAAAGAGTGGTACATATGACTACATAAACATTTATATTCAAAATACAAGCAATGAACTTTAAAAATGTCACACATGTGATACAAAGTTACATATGCCCCAAAACTTGTTATGGGAAACAGTAGTCCCCTGATCCCATCCCACATTTCTTTTTTCCAGGGATAACCACTTTCTACTCACACAACCAAATGTTTGGCTATTTATCTCCTTATCTCTAAATAAATATTGAGACTCTGATTTTCCAGTTTCCCACCCCAGGCCCTGCAGACCGGCCTGCAGAGGGAAGAGTGGAGTTTGTGTGTTTCCCTACCCGCCAGTCGTCTCCAAGGCAGCCGCCAGGACTTCCACTCGCTTGCAAACCAACACAGCCCACCTCACCCCTCCAAACCCAACCGGCAGAGGGAACTTTGCAAGAACAAATGCCAGGCAAGCAGCTTGGCGATTTGGGGTGGAACCGGGTTCTCGGGCAGGTCGGTAAAGGGTGGGAGCGCTCCAGAGTGAGGAGCCGTGGTCGCCCAAACCCAGCGACTGCCCCCGCTGCAGTGCTCGCCCAGCTCCTCTCCCTTCCAGCCCCTTTCTCCCTTCTGTGTCATTCTCTCCTCTTTCCTGCTCTTTCCCGTCCTCGGGTCTTTTCGCCGGCCTCACACCTTTCTCGTCACGTCCTCCAAAGACAGCTGTGTCAGTCGGTCCTTCGTAACCTCTGAAAGTTCCAAAATCTAAAACTCAGAGAGATGCTCCTTAGCACCTGGAAGAGGACATTTTAATTCGCTGTTCAAGTCCACCACAGTCCTCATCCGTACGTTTCTACCGAGCAGTAGAGGGCAGAAGTGCTTCCATCCGGTCACGTCCTGGGGCGTCTTCTCGGTGGAGCAGAGTCGCGGCAGGACGAAGGGGCGCCCGCCGGTCCCGGAGCCGGAGCGGCTCCGGCTCGTCTCACCTTCGGCCCCGGCGGAGCCGGGCCGGGCGGCCGTGGGTCAGGGACTTGGGGTCTCCTCAGACGCCGGAATCCGCGGCCGGGGCTCCCCTCTCTGGCTGAGCTTGGGACGAAAGGACGAGGTTTCCTGGAGAGAAGGTTCAAATCTTAGCCTAACAGCGGCTTTTCGTGTCCAACGGAGACTTAGGAGCGAGAAATTCTGAATAAAACCATAATAAACTGGGATAGGATCCATTAATATTCGGAATAATAGGGCACCTGAATACAATACAGTACTTCCCATCCAGGTCTGGAACCCTCGACCCGAAAGCTAAGACGCTGTCACCCTGGCTGCTCAGCGACGTCACAGCCCCGCCCCGCGACCATTTACTCACAGGGACAACCGCGCAGTTCGCTACAAGACGTGCGGGGCGAAGGCCCCTCGCGGGGCAGGACTCAGTGGGCGCAGCCTCTGCCTTTCGCCCCCGAGACCCAGGGTGACCCGACGAGCGGGTGGCACTGGCTCGGTCGCTGCGCCCCTGGGCGGCGGGGCCGGGGACTCCGATGGCCCGCGACGGGCAGAGTCGCCAGGGTCCAGCGGGGACGCCGCGGGCTCGTCCCCCCACCTGCCCGCCACGTCCGCGTGGAGCGCGCGGACCGCGCCTCTCGGGGACGTGGGAGCGGGAAAGCACGTCCCATCTGAGGAGTAAAAAATCCCCTTCTTCTAACTAAACAGAAAGGTCCCACCGAGACTTGAACTCGGATCGCTGGATTCAGAGTCCAGAGTGCTCACCATTACACCATGGAACCTCCTCGAGAGGTGCTTACTCTATGCCACCGAAGATGGGTAAGTACTTATTTCGCCTCCATGCATCCCAGCGATAATGCCAAGGCATTTCTTCTACGGTCCGGACAAGACTTGAATACGGTTGACCCGCGTGGGTGGTCATCCGTCTTGCTTTCTCTCTGCTCCTCTCCTTTGGCTGACTTCTCTCAGTTCACTTGCACCTCAGAAAATGAGGTAAAATCCACTTTGGGCTTCGGGCCAGGGAAGAGCCCCTGAAAGTCTCCATCATAAACCACATATTCTGCCTCAGTTTGCCAGAGTGTCCCATCCTGAGGTAAAATTTCTGCAAATAATAGTGTTACTTTCCTTTTCTTTGCCTTCACACTTTTCCCATTGCCCAGAGAGGGCAGACGATTGTCAGGGCAGGACTTGGGACTTCCTGGGTCCCTTGGCTACACAGCACCGATGACACTCCAAAGCTGCCACCACCTCCTATGTGTAATATATAAAGTGTGTCAGCAGTGGAGTGGGAATGGGAGGCAGGAGACCTCTCTGCGACGGTCCAGCCACCGCAGGGGGTCTTCCAGGTCCCGACGGAGAGGGGCAAGGGACTGAATAGCACCTCGAGTATGGGGTCAGAAGGACCAAGACAACTGATGGTTGCTAGGCACGTTATTTAGAATTTACTGAATCTTATATAGACAGAAGAGGAACTCATTATTAGACAATAATCCCATGGAATTGCTTATCGTCTCAGTTCAGTCACTACCACTGACGTCAACAAGTTTACAACAACTATCCTTGAACATTATCTTCCCTTAACCAGGCTCACACACAGCCCCCAGCCATAAGGAACCACCAGGACTCTCAGTTCCCTGAGGTCTCCTGGCTTGAGATAGTTTTGCTCATCTCTTTTACATTCCTCAGGCCTGGGAAAAAGAGTGCATTCCAAGGTAAGGGCTTTGCTTTTTGTGAGAGACATACTGTCTCCTCCAGGAGTTACCTCCGGCTAAGACTGCATGCTTCCCACACCTCTCCTTTTCTTCTTCATACACTTCTGATGAAGGGGGGGCTAAGTTTTTCTTACAACCAATGTAGATTTGTTAGATTTACAGTGCAAGTAAAAATTAACGTTTACACCAAACACTGAGACAAACCAGGCCATGCTCACCTGGGGTGACTCAAAGTCAACGACATGCTGTGGAGACCACAAGGCAGGGCTCTGACACTTCGGCAGTCACAGACTCTTTCCTCAGAGCTTGGTCAAGTCAGTTTCATTCCAATTTCTTAATATGTCATGACCCAGAAATTGCACGGCTTAAAAAAATGTGTACACATATCCGGGTACCCAAGAGCACTCATTGCTGGGTCATAGAGCATGCGTATCCAAGTTGTCTGACAGTGTCTACAGTATTTATGTACACAAAATACCACCACACTAAATATTTACATGTGTAATAGGTATAAATCCACATTATGTCTCAAAATAATAATCTGCGTTATTTCATCATTAGTGTGTAGGAATGCAAGAGATTTCTGTGCGTTAATTTTGTATCCTGCAACTTTACCATATTCATTCATTAGCTCTAGCAGTTTTCTGGTGGCAGTTTTAGGATTCTCTATGTATAATATCACGTCATCTGCAAACAGTGACAGTTTTACTTCTTCTTTTCCAATTTGTATTCCTTTTATTTCTTTTTCTTCTCTGATTGCTGTGGCTAGGACTTCCAGAACTATGTTGAATAATAGTGGTGAGAGTGGACATCCTTGTCTCGTTCCTGATCTTAGAGGAAATGCTTTCAGTTTTTCACCATTGAGAATGATGTTTGCTGTGGGTTTGTCATATATGGCCTTTATTATGTTGAGGTAGGTTCCCTCTATGCCCACTTTCTGGAGAGTTTTTATCATAAATGGCTGTTGAATTTTGTCTAAAGCTTTTTCTGCATCTATTGAGATGATCGTATGGTTTTTCTTCTTCAATTTGTTAATATGGTGTATCACACTGATTGATTTGCGTATATTGACGAATCCTTGCATCCCTGGGATAAATCCCACTTGATCGTGGTGTATGATCCTTTTAATGTGTTGTTGGATTCTGTTTGCTAGTATTTTGTTGAGGATGTTTGCATCTATATTCATCAGTGATATTGGTCTGTAATTTTCTTTTTTTGTAGTGTCTTTGTCTGGTTTTGGTATCAGGGTGATGGTGGCCTCATAGAATGAGTTTGGGAGTGTTCCTTCCTCTGCAATTTTTTGGAAGAGTTTGAGAAGGATAGGTGTTAGCTCTTCTCTAAATGTTTGATAGAATTCACCTGTGAAGCCATCTGGTCCTGGACTTTTGTTTGTTGGAAGATTTTTAATCACAGTTTCAAGTTCATTACTTGTGATTGGTCTGTTCATATTTTCTGTTTCTTCCTGGTTCAGTCTTGGAAGGTTATACCTTTCTAAGAATTTGTCCATTTCATCCAGGTTGTCCATTTTATTGGCATAAAGTTGCTTGTAGTAGTCTCTTAGGATGTTTTGTATTTCTGCAGTCTTGAGGGAAAAAAAACGGAGTGGGAGGAATGAGACTCCCTGACTTCAGACTATACTACAAAGCTACAGTAATCAAGACAATATGGTACTGGCACAAAAACAGAAACATAGATCAATGGAACAAGATAGAAAGCCCAGAGATAAACCCACGCACCTATGGTCAACTAATCTATGACAAAGGAGGCAAAGATATACAATGGAGAAAAGACAGTCTCTTCAATAAGTGGTGCTGGGACAACTGGACAGCTACATGTAAAAGAATGAAATTAGAATACTCCCTAACACCATACACAAAAATAAACTCAAAATGGATTCGAGACCTAAATGTAAGACTGGACACTATAAAACTCTTAGAGGAAAACATAGGAAGAACACTCTTTGACATAAATCACAGCAAGATCTTTTTTGATCCACCTCCTAGAGTAATGGAAATAAAAACAAAAATAAACAAATGGGACCTAATGAAACTTCAAAGCTTTTGCACAGCAAAGGAAACCATAAACAAGACGAAAAGACAACCCTCAGAATGGGAGAAAATATTTGCAAACGAATCAACGGACAAAGGATTAATCTCCAAAATATATAAACAGCTCATTCAGCTCAATATTAAAGAAACAAACAACCCAATCCAAAAATGGGCAGAAGACCTAAATAGACATTTCCCCAAAGAAGACATACAGACGGCCACGAAGCACATGAAAAGCTGCTCAACATCACTAATTATTAGAGAAATGCAAATCAAAACTACAATGAGGTATCACCTCACACCAGTTAGAATGGGCATCATCAGAAAATCTACAAACAGCAAATGCTGGAGAGGGTGTGGAGAAAAGGGAACCCTCTTGCACTGTTGGTGGGAATGTAAATTGATACAGCCACTATGGAGAACAATATGGAGGTTCCTTAAAATACTAAAAATAGAATTACCATATGACCCAGCAATCCCACTACTGGGCATATACCCAGAGAAAACCGTAATTCAAAAAGACACATGCACCCGAATGTTCATTGCAGCACTATTTACAACAGCCAGGTCATGGAAGCAACCTAAATGCCCATCAACAGACGAATGGATAAAGAAGAAGTGGTACATATATACAATGGAATATTACTCAGCCATAAAAAGGAACGAAATTGAGTCATTTGTTGAGACGTGGATGGATCTAGAGACTGTCATACAGAGTGAAGTAAGTCAGAAAGAGAAAAAACAAATATCGTATATTAACGCATGTATGTGGAACCTAGAAAAATGGTACAGATGAGCCGGTTTGCAGGGCAGAAGTTGAGACACAGATGTAGAGAACGGACATATGGACACCAAGGGGGGAAAACTGTGGTGGGGTGGGGATGGTGGTGTGCTGAATTGGGCGATTGGGATTGACATGTATACACTGATGTGTATAAAACTGATGCCTAATAAGAACCTGCAGTATAAAAAAAACAAACAAAAAAACAACTAATACTAAACTTTCATTGGGTTATTTGTATGGAAATATGTTAATATAAATGTTTCAGACATTACATGAAATTTCTAAAAATCGTATATGTTCTGGTATAATGTTATAAGTCATAATCCTAGTTATTACCTTAAAATGTATATCTCAGAAATAACTAATTTTCTTGTCAACTGCATTATTACGAACTTTCATCAAATCTTTAACTGTGGTCATTTTTAAGTCTTTTGTCATTTACAGACAGTTCTGGGTGTACTCTGATGCTTTTGCAAATATGTTCCTATAAAAGGGTTTCATCTTTAAGAAATTCATGGAAAAGACTCTGACAAGTACAGGTTTCTGGTAAACTGACTGTACTGCTGAACTGAATGAATAAGCATTTTCAGAACTCTAATGAAAAACAGATGAACTCATAAAAGTGCTAACAAAAGATCAAGATGAAAAAAAACATTAATTACATGGGACTGAGTGAACTGATGAGGATGAGTATAATTTTTGTGACTTTCTGTCTGAATTAAAAAAAAAAAATCCCACAAGGACTCAGAGGCAAAGAATATACAAATCAATTTTCACTGCAAAGTAAAGGAGCTGTTACAGTGGAGGATTACTGGACTGAATGTCAATATTATGACATAGTATGAGTGTGTTTCATGTTTGGTAATTGCAATCATTGTTGCTTTTGTTGTGGTCATCCATGTACAATGCTTGGTGTCAGTCTATTTATCTCTTGTAAAAATAAAATACAGTGTGTGTGTGTGTGTGTGTGGAAAAAAAAAAATCTGCGTTATTTCATTTCCCCTTTACTTCTTCATTTTCTCCCAAAGCCATTTCTTCCCTTATCCAATACACAGAACAGAAAAATTCGCACTCAAACATAAAAGCTGTCGGCCAATAAACAGAGTCAGAAAGATGCCCAGTGTTGCTGAGAGACGTCCCAGGGACTGGACAAGAGTTGACTCAAGGGGGGAAGGAGGCCCTTGTTACCAGGAGGAAGTTCACAGCACCGGGCTGAGGAGAAGATGAAACTTCCTTCTGGAAAATCAAGAAGTTGAGCGGCAACAAACAACACGAAGCGCTCCTCCAGGAGAACTTCAAGATCAGTCAAGGTTTATGAGTGCAAGGACCAGAAGGGGACTCTGGCTGATACAGGAAGAAAAGAAATCCGTGGAAAGGACGTTGAGGGATCACAGAATGGCCGGGAGACCCGGAGAGCCGGGCTCTGACAAGGGGCAGAGAAATCCAATGAGGTTAGAACCGCGACGGGTGGAAGGGCGGTCTTTGAGGGACCAAAGCGTGCGTGTTGGGACTGAGAGCCCAAGGTGAGAGGTGGGGATGTGGTGATGGTGGGAGCTGCCGTGTGTCGGGGGCCAGTGAGCAGAACTACCCTGGGAATGTAACTCTTCTTCCTCCTCCACCTCCTCCCGCTCCTCCAAGGCCTCTCCCCTCTCCCTCCCCCTCGCCCCCTCCCCCCTCCCTTTCTATTGCTCTCCCTCGCTCTCCTCTCCCCTCGTTCCTCGCTCGCTTCCTCCTCACCCCCTCGCGCCGCCCCTTCACCTTCCGATCCGTCCTGTCCTTCCGCGCCGC
Organism: Balaenoptera physalus; assembly: GCF_965194825.1. Lineage (NCBI taxonomy): Eukaryota > Metazoa > Chordata > Mammalia > Artiodactyla > Balaenopteridae > Balaenoptera > Balaenoptera physalus. The sequence goes on along the minus strand of NC_138882.1, from coordinate 88,833,959 downwards.
CGCCTTCTTCTGTCGCTAGCGCTCCTCCTTCCTTTGCACGTGAAGAATGCCACCAGACATCGCACAGTCTGGGAGGTTTCCACAGTCGGCGAGGAAGATGTGGGAATATTTTCCACCATCGCGAGAAGCACGAATGCCTTTCTCTCTGGTCGGGCCTCTTTGCGGGTCTTTGGGAGACTGAGTGAGGCGGCGCTCAAGTTGCTCGCGGCGAGGCGACGCAAGAGCGACCATCACCAGACCCCTGCCCTGGTGCCGGAGCACCCTTGATGGACGCAGGAAACCGGAGAAGGAAGCGGAGGATCCCACCGGCCCCAGAGGCCTCTCCAAAGGGTGGGCAAACGCTCGTTTTCTCACCGCCGCAGGTTCTTCCCGTTTCCTCCAGCCCGCGCGTCGGTCCCGGTCCCGCAAGCAGGGAACTGGCGATGAAGGGCGGGCCGGCGACAGCGGAGCAAACCGGAAGAGCAATCACAGGAGCCCATGCTTCGATGCCGTTTACAGAAATTTCTAGAAGAAGCAAACTAATTTAAGGTGAAATAAATAAGGGTAGGGGCTGTCAAAAGAGTCAGAGGATCATGACCATAGTATTTATGATTTCACTGCTTGTGACGTTATTGACCCAGCAGTTACTAAACCCAGGCAACAACAGAATGAAGTAGAATGCTCTCATTGGTCCCATTTTACAGAAGAAAGAAGGGAGGCACAGAAACTTTATTTGTTCAAGGCCACGCAAGGGCAGAACCATTTTTACAACCCAGAGCTTGTGCGCCCGAGAGCACAGATGAGTTGGGTCTTTCTTCTCAGATGTGGGTGTATCAGGATTTCTCAGCTGGAGGGGTGGGAAGAAGAGCAAGAAGGAGAGAGAGGGCAAGAGAGGGAGCGAGGGAGGGGTGGAAGCACAAATTCGTTTATTCTTCCCCTCCCCTCCCCTTCCTCCCTCCTTCCCTCCCTCTCCTCTTGCCTCCCGCTTTCTCTCCGACGCCAGCTCTTTCCCTCCTTCCCCACTCTCTCTTTCCCTCCTTCCCCACTCTCTGACAGAAACAAGGCTCATCTCTCTGCGATCCCCGCACCAGCCTCATGGGAGGTCTCAATGCCCACGTCCCCAAACCCGCCTTCCCCCGTCGGTTTTCGCTTCCCGCCGGTTCCCAGCTCCCAGGATCGACCCCACAGAACGCAGCCTGCTCAGCTAGCTGGGCGCGGGGAGCTGCACCGCGCAGACGGGGACCTGTAGGCCTTTCCGTTGCCCGCCCCACGGGATGCTGCGAAATCAAATAACCAGAATAAAGGCTTTTAGAAAAGGAATGTTCACTTCGAAAACGTTTCCTTATTTCCATTCTCAGGGGTCTTCATGGGACCAAGGGCTAAAGACGACAATGTATTCATCCAAGTGCTAAGAGCGTCCTGGTGAGTGCCAGACCCTGTTCTGGGCGTGGGGACGCAGGGGCGACCATCACGGCGACCGCTGCCGTTGTGGAAATCGCGTGATGGACACAGGAAACCAAAGCACCACACCGGCCCCCGGAGGCCTCTCGGAAGGGTGGGCAAACTCTCATTCAATGGGTGTCGGCGAGGAAACCGGAAGAGCCCTCATGGATGCCCACCGGGTGTTCAGCTATCCTTGGACCCCATTGGGTTCAGGCCCGGAGGGTCCCGGCCCGGGCTCCGGGTGTCTCCGGGGGCGCTGGCATCTGAGGCGGGTAAGGGGCAAGGCGGGGTCAGGCCATTCTGCTGCCCTTTTGGTTTCGGATAAGGCACCTAAGGCACCAGTTTCAAACAGGATAAAGAACATCATTCATCGCTCTAAACGTTCCGTTTTTCCGAGGCTTTGGAACTGGCACGGTGCTCCTGCGGGGCAGGCGGCACACCCTGGGAATTAGTAAGTGTCTACTGCAAAGAGAGTCCAGAAGACCGGTGCGCTGTTGTCTCTGTGGCGCAATCGGTTAGCGCGTTCGGCTGTTAACCGAAAGGTTGGTGGTTCGAGCCCACCCAGGGACGGCGGGAGAGTTTTGTTCGACTTCTGTTTTTTTTTCAGAACCCATTCAGGATTTTCCGTGCTGAATACCATTCCAGGTGTTCCATGCTGATTATCACCTGTACATCTGCTCCCACAAAGTTTACCGAACTGCATTCGGGGTCCTATCCACCTCACGACTGCTGCCAGTCTCGGGCCACCCCGCCTTCCCAGCTCTATTGTCTATCGTCTCTACTGGACTCCATACTCGCCTAACTCACGACCTTCTGAAAGAGACCGAGGAATCCACAGTCTGGTGGGATAAAGTCTTTATTCTGCCAAAGTCTATAGACTTGAACAAGAAAGTTGTTTTTTATGTGCCTCAAAGTTTTCATCTGTGAACGTTAGTACTTGTTCTGTGAATGATGTTATCAGTGAGCTCATCATCATAATTCTCCTCTGCATTGTTTCTGACAAAGGCATTTCTTGCATGGTTGTGTAGTATTTGGTTTCATGGCTTCACGATGACGAATAGGCTGCAACCATCATTATTGTACACACACCTCTGACCACTCGTGCAGGTGTTTCCAGAGCGTAGAGAACTGCGAGTGCAAGTGCTACCTTTAGTGTTTCTGTGCTTCTAATGTTGGTAAATCCTTCAAGTTTGCCCTCCACAGAAGTGGCACTGAATCATATTCCATTTTATTTTCCAGTCTTTCAATGTCCCTTTCTTCATTTACTTGCCAACACAGCAATCTTTCTATACATTTCTCTATGATAGTCTAACTAATAAAGGGAGCAGTGCCCTCCCGACATAACTAAGGGGAAGGACAACAGAGGGGCACTGTGGGCAGTACACAGAGATATTCTATTGCATACGTTCGAAAGCTCAACATTCAATATTTTTAAAGTCTCCCAATAACTGTAATGGTTTTCTCTGCAGACCTAGTCAACAGGGTCCAGAGAAGACTGCCCAGAGTGACCTCTTTGACAACGTCCTGCCAAGCAACTTATCCAAAGAGAAGACTCTCGCTGATCCCAGAGGTTTTTTTCCTTCTCCCCTTTCCTCTTCTATTTATAAGTTTTGGTTATACTTTTAATTTGATGCAAACAATCTAATGCCTGTCCTTCCACCTATAAAATGGGGAATTCGCATGGGCATAAGTGTCTCTATGTTATTCCTTGACACTTTTTTGTTTGTTTTTTTGTCTGTCTGTTTTGTGACTGTGACTATAAACATTAGCCCATCTAAGACACCTCGTGGGAGCCAACAGAATCCTGCCCCCCACAAGTTCCTGCTTCAGACCTGGACCCTTCGAGCTCTTGGCTCGTGTTTGCTCTGTTCTGTTCAATCTCATGTGAGATTGAACCGTGTGGTTCTTTTTCATACCGTGTGGTTACTGGACAGGTATTTTCTCTCTCTCTCTCTCTCTCTCTCCCTCTCATTTGTGCATCACTAATTTCTCGTCTCAGTGCGGGATTCTGGTTTTAATTTTAGGAAGTGAACTTCTGGGGATAATCCCTGTTGGGTGGCGGTTGACAGGGATCCATTCCCTGTTAGGTAGAAGATGACAGCTAATCCGGGCCATGAGTCTTTTTTGTCTGATGCTTGTCCTGAGGATTCTGGTGTTTCCTTGTATGTGACACCGCAGCAGTGAGAAGCTGTCCACCTCTTGTCTTTCCACTATTTGCTAAAAACCACGTGGGCCCAGTCAACCCTTGTCAATAACTGCAAAAGTGTAATATCTACAATAAGGACGATCTTAATGTGCAATGGTTCCCTCATAAGGAACTCAACATTAATAAGGGGGATTATACAGGAAGAATATTGAATTTTTAGCAGGGAATAGGCAGCTTTCTTTCACTGGTATACTCAAGTTTCTAAATAACTAAAAAAATTCAAACCAATGTCCCTTAGGGATTGCTTAAATCAGACTACAGAAAGCAGAGGAAAGACATTTATATCATTACAAACAAGCAACAAAGTCAGCAACATGAGCACTTGTGACAACCGTACAAATCAAGATTTAAACCTTCCAGAACTGTAAGCCCGTTCGGTCCTTAATAAAAATGGATGAGGAGCAATAACTTCATGCACAGGTATATACCCTGGAGACTCAAAAGCGTATCACTTTCAGCAATGAGGGTCCTCCGAAGACCTAAATGTTGCTTAATTATTTCACTTTGTTTCCCTCACTGGCAAGTGTTGTTGATACATATCATTGCCTCTGCTTTCACTTTAAATAATGCCCACTCGTTTGATGGCTTCTTTTCCCTTTTAAATCTATTTTTTCAGAAAGAAATCAATGTATTTTCTCTTCCTCTGGAGAGACTGGACAAATTAGGTCTCTAACAATTTAAAGGAGTCACTTCCCCAGTTAACTTCAGGAAAGTAATAATAACTTGTATAAATCTAAAATAGGAAGATTAAGAATTTCTGGGAAAATTGCTTTACTACTTAGGCTTTCAATGTGGTATCTATATAAGGAAAAATTTTGTTGTTGAATTGGTGACAAGTAACAATAACAGATTTAGCAATAGATTAAATTAATGGTCTTGATTACTTGGAACAACAACGACAAACAAGAAAGGATATTGATAACAAAGATGAATCTTAATACTTTTAAGAAATTTAAATAATTTATACATTGGATATATAATGGCATTTAAAATGTTTCTGTCATGTGTTGTTTTGTTTTTTTTTTTTGAGGCGACTCAGTAAAATTAGATTGGCTTAATAATTTTGCTCTAGAAATGACTGAATATATATATATATATATATTTCAGATTACCTTGTAATATAGAAAATAATGATGGTATAGCATTCTAGTATACAAGTCTTGGCTTAATTTTGGCTTGAAAATCTGAGTTAAGTTGGACTTCCTAAATTTCCTATACTGGTTGTACTAGTGAAATAAGCAAACATATCCACTAAGTATTTCAACTTCTAAAAATTTAAATTTATGTGTTGAAGTATATTAAATATACCTGTCAAGTACACTAAATATACTAATATCTTCAAAGAGGAATGAATACTTGTACTTCTAGAAACCAGACGACTCAATTATTCCACTTACAATTTTTGGTAAATATTTTTAGGCGTCATCTAATGTATGATTCCATATATACCAATATATGATTCCAACAGTCTCATGTTCCAATATGGGTCAGCCTAAATTACAAATTCAACACCTAGAGTTAATTTTAATCCTTTGACCAATATTAAATTGATTTAATTAACGAATCATCTTTGTTGGCCTGCAAATTCTCTCTGTCTTTGTCCTTCCCCTTTGCCCTAATTTCCTGATAGGTCGGCTGACAACAGTGCTTTCGTTGGGGAATGCTGTTGCTTTCGGGGTTCACATATATTTCTATATTTTGTAGGTCTGTGGCTGGTGCTGTGGCTATTCTTATGTGTTCCCTTGACAAAAGTTCAGTAGAGTGGCTTGTGTTTTCACTGCTCTGACACGTCAGAATCATAACCTTAATGCTGCGCACTGCACAGCTTCTGAAACCTTCTCAGAGTGCCTCCTTGCTTCCTGTTACACATTCATTCTTTGCATGGCAGTTGCTTTTTATCACAGCAAGCAAAAAAATCCAGCTTTGCAAAGAAATGATATCATTGAAAAGAAAGTAGAAGAATTTAATGTTGGCAGATTTTATTATGAAAATTACACCTCAATAAAGCTTACTTTTTTTAAAAAAAAAGGACAAACAAAACCCAATGTTGACAGGATGGAGAGCACTAGAAATTCTTACCCATTTCTGGAAAGGGTATAAAAAAGTTCCACAGGTTGGAAAAAAATTTGGCAGCATCCACTGAGGGTCATACATACACAGTTACATGATGTGGCCCAGAAATCGTACTTTTTGCTGTGCTACACCTTTGACCTGTGCTCTCCAATATGATAGGTGCAAGCCACATGTAGCTACTGAACACTTGAAAGTTGCTAGGGCCACAGGTTGTAATGATAATATTTTGATGTAATAAGTCTCCTAAGACATTAAAATAGATTAAAATAGAAAATTCAAAATTCCTTGTGACAGGTTTGAAAACTAATAAAGGGACACGTCACTAAAATGAAGTCGGGAGACCAGAAGTGGGAGCTCTCATGGGGTACCACTCAAGTTCAAAGACAAGAAGTATCGTCAATTACATACCCAAAAAGAAGAAGCATCAACAGGAAAGAATCTTCAATTACAGGCCCCAACAGAAAGACATGCACGTTGCATCTCCTGCAAGAAATCAGCAACTTGGCAATGAGAAACCTTCATCACCCTGAACTTTCACTTTTCTCCAATGGACTTGGGTTCAAAACAACCTCCCTCAGCTTCCCCCTCTTTCTCTGTAAAGTCAGGTTCCTTCCTCTCCTTTGTTTGTGGGACTTGCCTATGTCTTTTGCTATAGCTTGCTTGTCCTCAGTTGCAATTCTTCCGCTATCCTGAATAAACACTTTCTGCTGGAAAAAAAGAAAAAAAAACGACTTTTATATATTTTTCTTTTTATAAATTTTTAAAACTGATTTTGTGTATTTGTTTTTGGCTGCGTTGGGTCTTCGTTGCTGGGCGAGGGCTTGCTCTAATTGCGCTGATTGGGGGCTGCTCTTCATTGTGGTGGCTTCTCTTGTTGCGGAGCACGGGCTCTAGGCGGGCAGGCGTCCGTAGTTGTGGCATGAGGGCTCAGTTGTTGTGGCTCACGGGCTCTAGAGCGTAGGCTCAGTAGTTGGGGTGCACGGGCTTAGTTGCTCCACAGCATGTGGGATCTTCCCGGAACAGGGCTCGACCCCGTGTCCCCTGCCTTGGCAGGCGGATTCTTAACCAATGCGCAACCAGGGAAACCCCCAAAAGTATTATGTTGAAAGTCAACACTGGCATTATTCTCTTGGAATGGGGTGCTCTAGAAAAATGTGTATGTCCCCCAAAAGTCATAAAAAAATGTTCGTACCATTTCAGAATATCCTCCACTGGAAACAACTGAAATGTCCAACAGTTCAATACTATGTGGAGTTATATTCTTACAAGGCATACACACAGAGACAAAGAACTACGTGAAAAATAGGGTTAAATTTCATAGACATAATGTTGAGTGAAAGAAGTCAGACCCATGCCCCTCCATCCCCCCAAACCCAGTGCATGCCCTGTGATTCAATTTATGTGAAAGTAACAGGCAGAGAGGTTGGGAGGGGTATGTGTGTGATTACTCTGAGCTCTTGCATGGGAAGAGTCATGAGGAAGCCTTCTGCGGTCTGGTAATTTTGCATACCTTAGTTATTTAGGTTGCTTCATCAGTGATTCAGGTTGGTGTACACTGGTGATGGTTTGGGAAGTGTACACTCTTTGTACTTTATGCATATGATGCCTCATTGTTTTCAAGTTTAGTGCCACTTGGTTATTGGTAAAGTGATGTTGATACTTTTTCTTCTGCTTTGTCCTGGGCTAGGAGGGAAAGTAAGTTCAAAGTAGTTACTGTGATATTTTTGCTGTCCTCAGATTTGTGGCTTCCCTTCACTATCGGATATCTGACTACTTACGCATATGCTGCTCACAACCATTACCTTAAGCTGACATTCCACTGTTAATACTGTGTCAAAGAGAGAACCAAGTGTTCATGACCCAATCTGCTCTTTTAAGAATAAATATGAGTCAAGGAATGTGGGCGGTATATGAAATTGAGAAATTCTGATGAGGAAAGTAGTCCAATTAGGCTTAACTAACTCACAGGTGCCAAAGGGGGACACTGGCAGGTTGTACACAAAGAATAGCCGCCACATGCATTTCACCACTAAACCCTCAAGAATTTTTGAGCATCCACACATAGCCAAAAGCGTTTACCTGATTAGCTCGGAACTTCACTAGATTAAACCCTCCTGATTAGCTCTTTGATAGCTTTCAGCTATCTGTTCCTCCAGGAAAGGGAAAACTCCCCTTTCTCAGGCTTTGTGTGTGTGTGTCTGTGTGTGTGTGTGTGTGTGTGTGTGTGTGTGTGTGTTTCCTCTCTTCTCTTTTCTGGCTTTTTTATAAATCCTGCCTTGGTTTAATGACAACATCCTAATAACTGTTTCCCATTTTTATTAGTGACCATGTGAGCTAACTCATTCAAAATCTCTTTACTACTTGAAGTCAGTCAGAAAGAGAAAAACAAATATCGTATATTAACGCATATATGTGGAACCTAGAAAAATGGTTCAGATGACCCGGTTTGCAGGGCAGAAAGAGAGACACAGATGTAGAGAACAAACATATGGACCCCAACGGGGGGGAAAGCGGCAGAGGGGTTGGTGGTGGTGGGATGCGTTGGGAGATTGGGATTGACATATATACACTAATATATATAAAATAACTATTAAGAACCTGCTGTATTAAAAATATTTTTTTTAATTCAAAAATAATCTGTTTACTACTAATGTTGAAGTATGATTTTCATATTCACATGCGTATACACTATGTTGGTAGCTTTGAAATCTATTCTTGGGTGGAGACTGCCATGCAACGGGAAAGTTTAGGCCTTCAATGGTTGGAAGATAGGTCCTTCTTAGTCTTTAAATAGACAGTTCCCAGTTAGTATGTGTTTAACAAACGCATCGTCATTCGCTCTGCGTCTAACGTCGTTGCTTCTCCAATGGTCCTGTTGACTCTTTTTCCTCTTCTTCTTCATTTCATGAGTGAGTTTGGGGAGGTGTGTAGGCCTACCTTTCAATCTTCTTTTCCTTTTGATGTATTGGAGGTTGAACAAGGAAGGGATGCAAATCTCAGTGAAGTTTTCTCAGTGACCCGTGAGCATGGTGGCCAAGGGGAGGGGCTCTGGAGGCAAACTGCTTGGGTCTGAGTGCTGGCTCTCACTGTCACGGGGAGTGAGACCCTGGAACGGTTAGCTCAGCTTTTGGGTGCCTCAGTGTTCTCATCTGCAACAAGGGGTGGTAAAGTCCTACACTATCTTCCAGGGTTGTTATGTGGACTTAGTAAGTGATTCCACAGTAAAGCACTGAGGAACAGTGCTGGTCACTGAGTAAAGCTCGAGAAAGCTGGTATTACCGTTATTATGAAGTCTTTTATTTGCCCTTCTAACTGTACCACTGCTGACTTTCAACATTCCCCAGAACAAACTGCGATTGTTTAAATGTTTAGCTGACCTCTTCTCCCTCATGTTAGTGACGTGCATCTGGGAAATTGGTTGCTTTGGATGGTGATCGAACTGGCGATCTAAAGGCAGTGGGGGACTGGATCCAGCTTCATCAGATTCTTGGACCTTGGGCAGGCATGACGATCGTTTAGCTCATGGTAGACAATCTCTTGCACATGTTTCTATAGCAAGAGCTTTTCATAGATAGTCAGACATACCTTAAGTATTAGAAGAAAAGTGCAAGTATGTACCAGTGACCTGTCTTTTTGGTTGTTGTTGTTTGAAGAAATCAAAGGAAGAAAATAGAATTGACCTGGGAGTTGTAGATTTCCTCCTTCAGGTATGACGGAGTGTTTGTAGCAAGCTAGCATTCACCCTGAAGACGACTCAATCCAGTCTGGATGAAAGGAATTCTGTTTGAAGGCTTTGGAGAAATGCAGCTAGGACCCACAGGATCCGCTCCAGAGAGAGAGAAGCTCACTGGAATGAACCTAATTCTCTACCTTTTCCCCTTAGGCCCAAAGGGCACTCGCCCGAACCCCCGGCTCCCGCGGCTTCTGGGAGCTGAGGAGTCAGCAGCGGGGGCGAGCCCTGCACTCGGGGGCACAGCCGTGGATCCGAGGACTCTGCGGTCGGTGCGGGAGCCCGCAGGCCGACTGTGGGAGGCTCGGGGGTCCTCCCTTCGGGCCAGGCGAGGAACCCTGAAAACAGGGCCTCTCGGAAGCCGCAGTCTCCTTGCCTGAGAGATCTCGGGGCTTCAAGCTTCATTCTGCACTTTAAAAAGTTGGCGACTAGGATAGTGGTGGCAGGACCTACGGATTTCAGGGATGCGCCACTAAGCGGCAGCACCCGCCGAGTTTCCGTAGTGTAGCGGTTATCACGTTCGCCTCACACGCGAAAGGTCTCCGGTTCGAAACCGGGCGGAAACAAACGTCCTTCCTTTCTGAAGTTTTTAGCTTCCCATTCAAAAAAACCAAAACGGGCGAAAGGCAGGGGGCGAGGCGGCGGGCGCAGCCTCAGTTTCCATCCCCAAGGTACAGGCCAGGAGTTCCCTTACTGCCTGAGAGCCTGCTCAGCACCAGGAACCCGCCCGCCTTTCTCTGCTCTGAGGCACCGCGGAGCGCAGGCCACAGCCAGCTAATCCAAGTGGGCAAAGGACAAGGCTGACTTCGGGTCAGTTTTACATCCGGAAATCCCCTCACCTACTAAGCAGGCACCTAAACCTCTTCCACACGTTCACACGAGTTATGTCTCTGAAAATCAAGGAGTTCATCCCTGTGAAGCACACTTGGCTTTCCCCCACCTCGGCACACCTACGCAACAGTGTGATCTGCGTGACGCCACAAAAGAGACCGAACCCGACTGTGCACCGGGGACCCGAGCCAAAGACACGGAAATGAACAATGTCAGGCTCCACGAATTGAGCCGGTCGCGGAGGGGAAGGAGCCCGTACCGGTGCCGTCTCCAGGAGAGCCCCCAGAGCCAGGGCAGAGATCAGGAAGTGGACGGATCCGCCCATCACCTGCTGACATCCCAGTCGGCACCTGACTCAAGGGAAAAGCGAGGCTCAGAAAGAGAGCAGGACCTTGGCTCGGCAGCACACAGCGCTGCAGCTAGACCAGGACGGACCTTGTGTCCTGTCTCAGGGCCCAAGGCGTCGCCCAAGACTGGAGAGGTGAAGGGTGATGAGCAGCCGGGCAAGGGCTGGGAGCCTTGCACAGCTGCATTCAGCCCTGGGCTTCTGGGAAATCTCCGTTCCTGCTCTCCGGGTCTCTGAAGTTTAGTCTTGACTTTTACAATTTTCACCTGGAGACGCTACGCCGGGGTTCCTCAATGGTTCCCTAGTGGTCTAGTGGCTAGGATTCGGCGCTTTCACCGCCCGCGGCCCGGGTTCGATTCCCGGTCAGGAAAGCCTCTGCAAAAGTTTTTTTCGTTTTTTTCCCCTTCAGCGTCTCCACTGGCAGGAGTCTTCCTCTTCCTGCCCCGACCAGAGCTGTGTTTTGCTTCAAGGTTCAGATGCAGAAGAGCTTCTGCACTGAGTCCCCAAATGCTGGCGAGTCCCGGCCTCAGGGTCCTTGACATCGCGCAGGCTGGAGGACGTGAGATGTAATGAACAGCCTGGGCTGGCCGGCTCTCGCCTCGGCTCTTTTCCCCCTGCATGTTACAAACCCGAAGTCTTATTTACCGCGTTTTCATCCCAAGAGAATCGGAGACTCGAGTTCCAAACATTCATTAAGAAGCTAAACCAAAGCCCTTTGAAACATACAAGAAAGTTGCAAGAGGAATAACATCGTATATTCTGTACGTAAGTGCACAGTAAACATTTTCCCACGTTGGGTTTCTCACTCTCTCTCCGTACATAAGAATGGCGACACCACTTGAGAGGTCCTTGCAGACCTCTCCACTCAAGATTGCTCCTTTCGTTTGGCGTGTCTCTCAAAGGCAGCTTCTGCGGGACTTGTCCTCCAAGACCAGGGGAAGCCTCTGTCCTCGCGAGGAGGCCCCCTTGCCCTTTCAGGAACCTGAAATCCGTTCTCTTCAGGCTCTAGAGAAGCTTCAAGAGGAGTTTTATTCAGCTCCCCCCGAAGTGCAGGCCAGGCACGTTCTGTGCCAGTAGGAATCCCCCCGGGCCGGCTGCCCTCCGGTCTCCTTCCCGGTTGCCTTGGCGGGCAGTGGGGTCTTGGGTCAGCCTGAGCGCTGGAACCGCCTACCTCGCGAAAGGCCCTTCTGGGAAGTGCAGCTGCCCCTTGGCTGTTGCCTGGATCTCTGTGCCCTGCACGGAGCGTAAAGGGTTCTGACAGGACACAAAGGTGACGAATCCTTCCCTGTAGTGAGTGGGAGGAGGAGAGGACCAGATGGGAAATGCGTCCAAGGGAGGGGGTGTATTCTCAAGTGCTTGTCAGAATTGTCTGCATGGGTGGCTGCCCTATGATAATAGTGCTTAGTGTTGTCTTTTCCTGACCTCGACCCAGCCTCAGGTCCAGTGGGATCGGCTGCTCTAAACTTTCCGTTTTTCCGAAGCTTTGGAACTGGTACCGTTTTCCTGCGAGAAAGGCGGCACATCCTAGGAATTAGTCAGTGTCTACTCCATAGAGAGGCCAGGCGAGGGGCGTGCTGCTGTCTCTGTGGCGCAATGGGTTAGCGCGTTCGGCTGTTAATCGAAAGGTTGGTGGTTCGAGCCCACCCAGGGACGGTGGGAGAGGTTTTAGAACCCATTCAGCGTTTTCCGTGCTGATTACCATTGCAGGTGTTCCATGCTGATTATCACCTGTACATCTGCTCCCACAAAGTTTACCGAACTGCATTCGGGGTCCTATCCACCTCACGACTGCTGCCAGTCTTGGGCCACACTCCCCTTCCCAGCTCTATTGTCTGTCGTCTCTATTGGACGCTATACTTGCCTAACTTACGGCCTTCTGAAAGAGATCGAGGAAGCCACGGTCTGGTGGGATAGTCTTTATTCTGCCAAGTCTACAGACTTGGACAAGAAAGTTCTATTTTATGTGTCTCAAATTTTTCAGCTGTGAACGTTAGTAATTGTTCTATGAATGATGTTATCGGTGACCTCATCATCATAATTCTCCTCTGCATTATTTTTGATAAAGGCATTTCTTCCATGGTTGTGTAGTATTTGGTTTCATGGTTTCACGATGACGAATAGGCTGCAACCATCACTATTGTACACACACCTCTGACCACTCGTGCAGGTGTTTCCAGAGCGTAGAGAACTGCACGTGCAAGTGCTACCTTTAGTGTTTCTATGCTTCTAATGTTGGTAAATCCTTCAAGTTTGCCCTCCACAGAAGTGGCACTGAATCATATTCCATTTTATTTTCCAGTCTTTCAATGTCCCTTTCTTCATTTACTTGCCAACGCAGCAATCTTTCTGTACATCTCTCTACGGTAGTCTAACTAATAAAGGGAGCAGTGCCCTCCCGACATAACTAAGGGGAAGGACAACAGGGGGACACTGTGGGCAGTACACAGAGATATTCTATTGCATACGTTCGAAAGCTCAACATTCAATATTTTTAAAGTCTCCCAATAACTGTAATGGTTTTCTCTGCAGACCTAGTCAACAGGGTCCAGAGAAGACTGCCCAGAGTGACCTCTTTGACAACGTCCTGCCAAGCAACTTATCCAAAGAGAAGAATCTCGCTGATCCCAGAGGTTTTTCCCTTCTCCCCTTTTCTCTTTTATTTATACATTTTGGTTGTACTTTTAATTTGATGCAAACAATCTAATGCCTGTCCTTCCTCCTATAAAATGGGGAATTCGCATGGGAATAAGTGTTTCTACGTTATTCCTTGACCGTTTTTTGTTTGTTTTTTGGCTGTGACGATAAAAATTAGCCCATCTAAGCCACCTCGTGGGAGCCAACAGAATCCTGCCCCCCACAAGTTCCTGCTTCAGACCTGGACCCTTCGAGCTCTTGGCTCGTGTTTGCTCTGTTCTGTTCTATCTCATGTGCAGGAATTGAGCATTTTGGCTTTTTCATACTGTGTGGTTACTGGACACGGATTTTGTCTCTCTCTCTCCCTCTCATTTGTGCATCACTAATTTCTCGTCTCAGTGCGGGATTCTGGTTTTAATTTTAGGAAGTGAACTTCTGGGGATAATCCCTGTTGGGTGGCGGTTGACAGGGATCCATTCCCTGTTAGGTAGAAGATGACAGCTAATCCGGACCATGAGTCTTTTTTGTCTGATGCTTGTCCTGAGGATTCTGCTATTTCCTGGTATGAGACACCGCAGCAGTGAGAAGCTGTCCACCTCTTGTCTTTCCACTATTTGCTAAAAACCACGTGGGCCCAGTCAACCCTGGTCAATAACTGCAAAAGTGTAGTAGCTACAATAAGGACGCTCTTAATATGCAATGGTTCCCTCATAAGGAACTCAGCATTAAGAAGGGGGATTAATACAGGAAGAATATTGAATTTTTAGCACGGAATAGGCAGCTTTCTTTCATTGGTATACTCAAGGTTCTAAATAACTGAAAAAATTCAAACAAATGTCCTTCAGGGATGGCTGAAATCAGACTACAGAAAGCAGAGGAGAGACATAGCATTACAAACAAGCAACGAAGTCAGCAACATGAGCACTTGTGACAACCCTACAAATCAAGATTTAAACCCTCCAGAACTGTAAGCCAGGTCGGTCCTTAATAAAAATGGATGAGGAGCAATGACTTCATGCACAGATACATACCCTGGAGACTCAAAAGCATATCGCAGAATTACTCCGAGTTTCACTAATGAGCTTCCTTCAAGGACCTAATGTGGCTTACTTATTTCATTTTGTTTCCCTCACTGTCAGTTGCTGTTAAAACATATCATTGCCTCTGCTTTCACCTTAAATAATGCCCACTAGTTTGATGAATTTTTTTCCCTTTAAATATATCTTCTCAGAAGCAAAACAATATACTTTCTCTTCCTTGGGAGAGAATAGACAAAGTAGGCCTCGAAAAATTTAAATTAATTAAAACTCAGTTCCCCAATTAATTTCAGGAAAGTAATAATCACTCGTATAAATTTAAAATAAGAAAATTAAGAATTTCTGGGAAGAATGCTTTACTACTTATGCTTTCAATGTGGTATTTATAGAAGGAAAAATTTTGTTGTGGAATTGGTGACAAGGAACAATAACAGATTTAGCTGTAGATTAAATTAATGGTCTTGATTACTCGGAACAACAGTGAGAAACGAAATGAAATGGATTACAAAGATGACCCTTAATACTTTTAAGCAATTTAAATAATTTATACATTTTACATATAATGACATTTAAAATGTTTATGTCATGTCGTGTGCTTTTATCGAGGTTACTCAGAAAAATTAGATTGGTTTAATAATTTTGGTCTAAAAACGACTATATATATTTTTTCAGACTATGTTATGATGTAGAAAATAATGGTGGTATAATATACTGTTATGTAAGTCTTGGCTTTATTTTGGCTTGAAAATCTGAGTTACGTTGGACTTCCTAAATTTCCTGTACTGCTTGTACTGGTTAAATAAGCAAACGTATCCAATAAGTTTTCAACGACTAAAAATTTAAATTTATGTGTTGAAGTATATTAAATATACTAGTCAAGTACATTAAATATGCTAATATCTTTAAAGAGGAATGAATACTTGTAATTCTAGAAACCAGACGACTCAATTATTCCACTGACAATTTTTGGTAAATATTTTTAGGCGTCATCTAATATATGATTCCATATATACCAATATATGCTTCCAACATTCCCATGTTCCAACATGCGTCAGCTTAAATTACAAGTTCAAGATCTAGAGTTAACTTCAATCCTTTGACTAACAGTAAATTGATTGAATTAACGAATCATCTTTGGTTGCCTGCAAATTCTCTCTGTCTTTGTCCTTCCCGTTTGCCCTAAATTCATGATAGGTCGGACGACAACAGTGCTTTCGTTGGGGAATGCTCTTGTTTTCTGGCTTCACATATATTTCTATAGTTTGTAGGTTTGTGGCTGGTGCTGTGGTTCTTCTTATGTGTTCCCTTGACAAACGTTCAGTAGAGTGGCTTGTGTTTTCACTGCTCTGACACGTCAGAATCAGAACCTTAATGCTGCGTACTGCACGGCTTCTGAAACCTTCTCATAGCGCCTCCTTGCTTCTTGTTACACATTCATTTTTTGCATGGCACTTGCTGTTTATCACAGCAAGCACCAGAATCCAGCTTGGCAAAGAAACGATATCATTGAAAAGAATGTAGAATAATCTAATGTTGGCAGGTTTTACTATGTAAATTACACCTCAATAAAGCTTACTTTAAAAAAAGAAAAGGACAAACAAAACCAAATATTGACACGATGGAGAGCACTGGAAATTCTTATTCGTTTCTGGAAAGGGTATAAAAAAGTTCCACAGGTTGGAAGAAAATTTGGCAGCATCCACTGAGGGTCATACATACACAGTTATATGCTGTGGCCCAGAAATCGTACTTTTCGCTGTGCTATACCTTTGACCTGTGCTCTCCAATATGATAGGTGCAAGCCACATGTAGCTACCGAACACTTGAAAGTTGCTAGGGCCACAGGTTGTAATGATAATATTTTGATGTAGTAAGTCTCCTAAAACATTAAAATAGATTAAAATAGAAAATTCAAAATTCCTTGTGACAGGTTTGAAAACTAATAAAGGGACACGTCACTCAGATGAAGTCGGGAGACCAGAAGTGGGAGCTCTCATGGGGTACCACTCAAGTTCAAAGACAGGAAGTATCGTCAATTACAAACCCAAACAGAAGAAGCATCAACAGGAAGAATCATCGATTACAGGCCCCAACAGAAAGACATATTCGTTGCATCTCCTGCAGGAAATCAGCAACTTGGCAATGAGAAACCGTCATCACCCTGGACTTTCCCTTTTCTCCAGTGGACTTGGGTTCAAAACAACCTCCCTCAGCTTCCTCCTCTCTCTCTGTAAAATAAGGTTCCTTCCTCTCCTTTGTTTGTGGGACTTGCCTATGGCTTTTGCTATAGCTTGCTTGTCCTGAATTGCCATTCTTCCGCTATTCCTGAATAAACGCTTTTTGCTGGAAAAAAACTAAAAACAACCCCCCCCCCAACTTTTATATATTTTTATTTTTATAAATTTTTAAAATTGATTTTGTGTATTTGTTTTTGGCTGCGTTGGGTCTTCGTTGCTGGGCGAGGGCTTTCTCTAGTTGCACTGATTGGGGACTGCTCTTCATTGTGGTGGCTTCTCTTGTTGCGGAGCACGGGCTCTAGGCGGGCAGGCGTCAGTAGTTGTGGCACGAGGGCTCAGTAGTTGTGGCTCACGGGCTCTAGAGCATAGGCTCAGTAGTTGGGGTGCACGGGCTTAGTTGCTCCACAGCATGTGGGATCTTCCCGGAACAGGGCTCGACCCCGTGTCCCCTGCCTTGGCAGGCGGATTCTTAACCAATGCGCAACCAGGGAAACCCCCAAAAGTATTATGTTGAAAGTCAACACTGGCATTATTCTGTTGGAATGGGGTGCTCTAGAAAAATGTGTATGTCCCCCAAAAGTCATAAAAAAATGTTCGTACCATTTCAGAATATCCTCCACTGGAAACAACTGAAATGTCCAACAGTTCAATACTATGTGGAGTTATAGTCTTACAAGGCATACACACAGAGACAAAGAACTACGTGAAAAATAGGGTTAAATTTCATAGACATAATGTTGAGTGAAAGAAATCAGACCCATGCCCCTCCATCCCCCCAAACCCAGTGCATGCCCTGTGATTCAATTTATGTGAAAGTAACAGGCAGAGAGGTTGGGAGGGGTATGTGTGTGATTACTCTGAGCTCTTGCATGGGAAGAGTCATGAGGAAGCCTTCTGCGGTCTGGTAATTTTGCATACCTTAGTTATTTAGGTTGCTTCATCAGTGATTCAGGTTGGTGTACACTGGTAATGGTTTGGGAAGTGTACACTCTTTGTACTTTATGCATATTATGCCTCATTGTTTTAACGTTTAATGCCACTTGGTTATTGGTAAAGTGATGTTGATACTTTTTCTCCTGCTTTGTCCTGGGCTAGGAGGGAAAGTAAGTTCAAAGTAGTTACTGTGATATTTTTGCTGTCCTCAGATTTGTGGCTTCCCTTCACTATCGGATATCTGACTACTTACGCATATGCTGCTCACAACCATTACCTTAAGCTGACATTCCACTGTTAATACTGTGTCAAAGAGAGAACCAAGTGTTCATGACCCAATCTGCTCTTTTAAGAATAAATATGAGTCAAGGAAGGGGGGGGGGATATGAAATTGAGAAATTCTGATGAGGAAAGTAGTCCAATTAGGCTTAACTAACTCACAGGTGCCAAAGGGGGACACTGGCAGGTAGTACACAAAGAATAGCCGCCACATGCATTTCACCACTAAACTCTCAAGAATTTTTGAGCATCCACACATAGCCAAAAGCGTTTACCTGATTAGCTCGGAACTTCACTAGATTAAACCCTCCTGATAAGCTGTTTGATGGCTTTCAGCTATCTGTTCCTCCAGGAAAGGGAAAACTCCCCTTTCTCAGGCTTTGTGTGTGTGTGTCTGTGTGTCTGTGTGTGTGCGTGTGTGTGTGTGTTTCCTCTCTTCTCTTTTCTGGCTTTTATATAAATCCTGCCTTGGTTTAATGACAACATCCTAATAACTGTTTCCCATTTTTATTAGTGACCATGAGAGCTAACTCATTCAAAATCTCTTTACTACTTGAAGTAAGTCAGAAAGAGAAAAACAAATATCATATATTAACGCATATATGTGGAACCTAGAAAAATGGTTCAGATGACCCGGTTTGCAGGGCAGAAAGAGAGACACAGATGTAGAGAACAAACATATGGAACCCAACGGGGGGAAAGCGGCAGAGGGGTTGGTGGTGGTGGGATGCGTTGGGAGATTGGGATTGACATATATACACTAATATATATAAAATAACTATTAAGAACCTGCTGTATTAAAAATATTTTTTTAAATTCAAAAATAATCTCTTTACTACTATGTTGAAGTATGATTTTTATATTCACATGCGTATACACTATGTTGGTAGCTTTGAAATCTATTCTTGGGTGGAGACTGCCATGCAACGGGAAAGTTTAGGCCTTCAATGGTTGGAAGATAGGTCCTTCTTAGTCTTTAAATAGACAGTTTCCAGTTAGTATGTGTTTAACAAACGCATCGTCATTTGCTCTGCGTCTAACGTCGTTGCTTCTCCAATGGTCCTGTTTACTCTTTCTCCTCTTCTTCTTCATTTCATGAGTGAGTTTGGGGAGGTTTGTAGGCCTACCTTTCAATCTTCTTTTCCTTTTGATGTATTGGAGGTTGAACAAGGAAGGGATGCAAATCTCAGTGAAGTTTTCTCAGTGACCCGTGAGCATGGTGGCCAAGGGGAGGGGCTCTGGAGGCAAACTGCTTGGGTCTGAGTGCTGGCTCTCACTGTCACGGGGGGTGAGACCCTGGAACGGTTAGCTCAGCTTTTCCGTGCCTCAGTGTTCTCATCTGCAACAAGGGGTGGTAAAGTCCTACACTATCTTCCAGGGTTGTTATGTGGACTTAGTAAGTGATTCCACAGTAAAGCACTGAGGAACAGTGCTGGTCACTGAGTAAAGCTCGAGAAAGCTGGTATTATCGTTATTATGAAGTCTTTTATTTCCCCTTCTAACTGTACCACTGCTGACTTTCAACATTCCCCAGAACAAACTGCGATTGTTTAAATGTTTAGCTGACCTCTTCTCCCTCATGTTAGTGACGTGCGTCTGGGAAATCGGTTGCTTTGGATGGTGATCGAACTGGTGATCTAAAGGCGGTGGGGGACTGGATCCAGCTTCATCAGATTCTTGGACCTTGGGCAGGCATGACGATCGTTTAGCTCATGGTAGACAATCTCTTGCACATGTTTCTATAGCAAGAGCTTTTCATAGATAGTCAGACATACCTTAAGTATTAGAAGAAAAGTGCAAGTATGTACCAGTGACCTGTCTTTTTGGTTGTTGTTGTTTGAAGAAATCAAAGGAAGAAAATAGAATTGACCTGGGAGTTGTAGATTTCCTCCTTCAGGTATGACGAAGTGTTTGTAGCAAGCTAGCATTCACCCTGAAGACGACTCAATCCAGTCTGGATGAAAGGAATTCTGTTTGAAGGCTTTGGAGAAATGCAGCTAGGACCCACAGGATCCGCTCCAGAGAGAGAGAAGCTCACTGGAATGAACCTAATTCTCTACCTTTTCCCCTTAGGCCCAAAGGGCACTCGCCCGAACCCCCGGCTCCCGCGGCTTCTGGGAGCTGAGGAGTCAGCAGCGGGGGCGAGCCCTGCACTCGGGGGCACAGCCGTGGATCCGAGGACTCTGCGGTCGGTGCGGGAGCCCGCAGGCCGACTGTGGGAGGCTCGGGGGTCCTCCCTTCGGGCCAGGCGAGGAACCCTGAAAGCAGGGCCTCTCGGAAGCCGCAGTCTCCTTGCCTGAGAGATCTCGGGGCTTCAAGCTTCATTCTGCACTTTAAAAAGTTGGCGACTAGGATAGTGGTGGCAGGACCTACGGATTTCAGGGATGTGCCTCTAAGCGGCAGCACCCGCCGAGTTTCCGTAGTGTAGCGGTTATCACGTTCGCCTCACACGCGAAAGGTCCCCGGTTCGAAACCGGGCGGAAACAAACGTCCTTCCTTTCTGAAGTTTTTACCTTCCCATTCCAAAAACCAAAACGAGCGAAAGGCAGGGGGTGAGGCGGCGGGCGCAGCCTCAGTTTCCATCCCCAAGGTACAGGCCAGGAGTTCCCTTACTGCCTGAGAGCCTGCTCAGCACCAGGAACCCGCCCGCCTTTCTCTGCTCTGAGGCACCGCGGAGCGCAGGCCACAGCCAGCTAATCCAAGTGGGCAAAGGACAAGGCTGACTTCGGGTCAGTTTTACATTCGGAAATCCCCTCACCTACTAAGCAGGCGCCTAATCCTCTTCCACATGTTCACACGAGTTATGTCTCTGAAAACCAAGGAGTTCATCCCTGTGAAGCACACTTGGCTTTCCCCCACCTCGGCACACCTACGCAACAGTGTGATCTGCGTGACGCCACAAAAGAGACCGAACCCGACTGTGCACCGGGGACCCGAGCCAAAGACACGGAAATGAACAATGTCAGGCTCCACGAATTGAGCCGGTCGCGGAGGGGAAGGAGCCCGTACCGGTGCCGTCTCCAGGAGAGCCCCCAGAGCCAGGGCAGAGATCAGGAAGTGGACGGATCCGCCCATCACCTGCTGACATCCCAGTCGGCACCTGACTCAAGGGAAAAGCGAGGCTCAGAAAGAGAGCAGGACCTTGGCTTGGCAGCACACAGCGCTGCAGCTAGACCAGGACGGACCTTGTGTCCTGTCTCAGGGCCCAAGGCGTCGCCCAAGACTGGAGAGGTGAAGGGTGATGAGCAGCCGGGCAAGGGCTGGGAGCCTTGCACAGCTGCCTTCAGCCCTGGGCCTCTGAGAAATCTCCGTTCCTGCTCTCCGGGTCTCTGAAGTTTAGTCTTGACTTTTACAATTTTCACCTGGAGACGCTACGTCGAGGCTCCTCAATGGTTCCCTGGTGGTCTAGTGGCTAGGATTCGGCGCTTTCACCGCCGCGGCCCGGGTTCGATTCCCGGTCAGGGAAGCCTCCGCAGAAACTTTTTTCTTTTTTTTCCCCTTCAGCGTCTCCACTGGCAGGAGTCTTCCTCTTCCTGCCCCGACCAGAGCTGTGTTTTGCTTCAAGGTTCAGATGCAGAAGAGCTTCTGCACTGAGTCCCCAAATGCCGGCGAGTCCCGGCCTCAGGGTCCTTGACATCGCGCAGGCTGGAGGACGTGAGATGTAATGAACAGCCTGGGCTGGCCGGCTCTCGCCTCGGCTCTTTTCCCCCTGCATGTTACAAACCCGAAGTCTTATTTACCGCGTTTTCATCCCAAGAGAATCGGAGACTCGAGTTCCAAACATTCATTAAGAAGCTAAACCAAAGCCCTTTGAAACATACAAGAAAGTTGCAAGAGGAATAACATCGTATATTCTGTACGTAAGTGCACAGTAAACATTTTCCCACGTTGGGTTTCTCACTCTCTCTCCGTACATAAGAATGGCGACACCACTTGAGAGTTCCTTGCAGACCTCTCCACTCAAGATTGCTCCTTTCGTTTGGTGTGTCTCTCAAAGGCAGCTTCTGCGGGACTTGTCCTCCAAGACCAGGGGAAGCCTCTGTCCTCGCGAGGAGGCCCCCTTGCCCTTTCAGGAACCTGAAATCCGTTCTCTTCAGGCTCTAGAGAAGCTTCAAGAGGAGTTTTATTCAGCTCCCCCCGAAGTGCAGGCCAGGCACGGTCTGTGCCAGTAGGAATCCCCCCGGGCCGGCTGCCCTCCGGTCTCCTTCCCGGTTGCCTTGGCGGGCAGTGGGGTCTTGGGTCAGCCTGAGCGCTGGAACCGCCTACCTCTCGAAAGGCCCTTCTGGGAAGTGCAGCTGCCCCTTGGCTGTTGCCTGGATCTCTGTGCCCTGCACGGAGCGTAAAGGGTTCTGACAGGACACAAAGGTGACGAATCCTTCCCTGTAGTGAGTGGGAGGAGGAGAGGACCAGATGGGAAATGCGTCCAAGGGAGGGGGTGTATTCTCAAGTGCTTGTCAGAATTGTCTGCATGGGTGGCTGCCCTATGATAATAGTGCTTAGTGTTGTCTTTTCCTGACCTCGACCCAGCCTCAGGTCCAGTGGGATCGGCTGCTCTAAACTTTCCGTTTTTCCGAAGCTTTGGAACTGGTACCGTTTTCCTGCGAGAAAGGCGGCACATCCTAGGAATTAGTCAGTGTCTACTCCATAGAGAGGCCAGGCGAGGGGCGTGCTGCTGTCTCTGTGGTGCAATGGGTTAGCGCGTTCGGCTGTTAAGAGAAAGGTTGGTGGTTCGAGCCCACCCAGGGACGGTGGGAGAGGTTTTAGAACCCATTCAGCGTTTTCCGTGCTGATTACCATTGCAGGTGTTCCATGCTGATTATCACCTGTACATCTGCTCCCACAAAGTTTACCGAACTGCATTCGGGGTCCTATCCACCTCACGACTGCTGCCAGTCTTGGGCCACACTCCCCTTCCCAGCTCTATTGTCTGTCGTCTCTATTGGACGCTATACTTGCCTAACTTACGGCCTTCTGAAAGAGATCGAGGAAGCCACGGTCTGGTGGGATAGTCTTTATTCTGCCAAGTCTACAGACTTGGACAAGAAAGTTCTATTTTATGTGTCTCAAATTTTTCAGCTGTGAACGTTAGTAATTGTTCTATGAATGATGTTATCGTTGACCTCATCATCATAATTCTCCTCTGCATTATTTTTGATAAAGGCATTTCTTCCATGGTTGTGTAGTATTTGGTTTCATGGTTTCACGATGACGAATAGGCTGCAACCATCATGATTGTACACACACCTCTGACCACTCGTGCAGGTGTTTCCAGAGCGTAGAGAACTGCACGTGCAAGTGCTACCTTTAGTGTTTCTATGCTTCTAATGTTGGTAAATCCTTCAAGTTTGCCCTCCACAGAAGTGGCACTGAATCATATTCCATTTTATTTTCCAGTCTTTCAATGTCCCTTTCTTCATTTACTTGCCAACGCAGCAATCTTTCTGTACATCTCTCTACGGTAGTCTAACTAATAAAGGGAGCAGTGCCCTCCCGACATAACTAAGGGGAAGGACAACAGGGGGACACTGTGGGCAGTACACAGAGATATTCTATTGCATACGTTCGAAAGCTCAACATTCAATATTTTTAAAGTCTCCCAATAACTGTAATGGTTTTCTCTGCAGACCTAGTCAACAGGGTCCAGAGAAGACTGCCCAGAGTGACCTCTTTGACAACGTCCTGCCAAGCAACTTATCCAAAGAGAAGAATCTCGCTGATCCCAGAGGTTTTTCCCTTCTCCCCTTTTCTCTTTTATTTATACATTTTGGTTGTACTTTTAATTTGATGCAAACAATCTAATGCCTGTCCTTCCTCCTATAAAATGGGGAATTCGCATGGGAATAAGTGTTTCTACGTTATTCCTTGACCGTTTTTTGTTTGTTTTTTGGCTGTGACGATAAAAATTAGCCCATCTAAGCCACCTCGTGGGAGCCAACAGAATCCTGCCCCCCACAAGTTCCTGCTTCAGACCTGGACCCTTCGAGCTCTTGGCTCGTGTTTGCTCTGTTCTGTTCTATCTCATGTGCAGGAATTGAGCATTTTGGCTTTTTCATACTGTGTGGTTACTGGACACGGATTTTGTCTCTCTCTCTCCCTCTCATTTGTGCATCACTAATTTCTCGTCTCAGTGCGGGATTCTGGTTTTAATTTTAGGAAGTGAACTTCTGGGGATAATCCCTGTTGGGTGGCGGTTGACAGGGATCCATTCCCTGTTAGGTAGAAGATGACAGCTAATCCGGACCATGAGTCTTTTTTGTCTGATGCTTGTCCTGAGGATTCTGCTATTTCCTGGTATGAGACACCGCAGCAGTGAGAAGCTGTCCACCTCTTGTCTTTCCACTATTTGCTAAAAACCACGTGGGCCCAGTCAACCCTGGTCAATAACTGCAAAAGTGTAGTAGCTACGATAAGGACGATCTTAATATGCAATGGTTCCCTCATAAGGAACTCAGCATTAAGAAGGGGGATTAATACAGGAAGAATATTGAATTTTTAGCACGGAATAGGCAGCTTTCTTTCATTGGTATACTCAAGGTTCTAAATAACTGAAAAACTTCAAACAAATGTCCTTCAGGGATGGCTGAAATCAGACTACAGAAAGCAGAGGAGAGACATAGCATTACAAACAAGCAACGAAGTCAGCAACATGAGCACTTGTGACAACCCTACAAATCAAGATTTAAACCCTCCAGAACTGTAAGCCAGGTCGGTCCTTAATAAAAATGGATGAGGAGCAATGACTTCATGCACAGATACATACCCTGGAGACTCAAAAGCATATCACAGAATTACTCCGAGTTTCACTAATGAGCTTCCTTCAAGGACCTAATGTGGCTTACTTATTTCATTTTGTTTCCCTCACTGTCAGTTGCTGTTAAAACATATCATTGCCTCTGCTTTCACCTTAAATAATGCCCACTAGTTTGATGAATTTTTTTCCCTTTAAATATATCTTCTCAGAAGCAAAACAATATACTTTCTCTTCCTTGGGAGAGAATAGACAAAGTAGGCCTCGAAAAATTTAAATTAATTAAAACTCAGTTCCCCAATTAATTTCAGGAAAGTAATAATCACTCGTATAAATTTAAAATAAGAAAATTAAGAATTTCTGGGAAGAATGCTTTACTACTTATGCTTTCAATGTGGTATTTATAGAAGGAAAAATTTTGTTGTGGAATTGGTGACAAGGAACAATAACAGATTTAGCTGTAGATTAAATTAATGGTCTTGATTACTCGGAACAACAGTGAGAAACGAAATGAAATGGATTACAAAGATGACCCTTAATACTTTTAAGCAATTTAAATAATTTATACATTTTACATATAATGACATTTAAAATGTTTATG
This sequence comes from Balaenoptera physalus, assembly GCF_965194825.1. Lineage (NCBI taxonomy): Eukaryota > Metazoa > Chordata > Mammalia > Artiodactyla > Balaenopteridae > Balaenoptera > Balaenoptera physalus. The sequence goes on along the minus strand of NC_138882.1, from coordinate 88,808,882 downwards.
TCATGTCGTGTGCTTTTATCGAGGTTACTCAGAAAAATTAGATTGGTTTAATAATTTTGGTCTAAAAACGACTATATATATTTTTTTTTTTTTTTTATTTTTATTTTTGGCTGTGTTGGGTCTTCGTTTCTGTGCGAGGGCTTCCTCCAGTTGCGGCAAGTGGGGGCCACTCTTCATCGCGGCGCGCAGGCCTCTCACTATCGCGGCCTCTCTTGTTGAGGAGCACAGGCTCCAGATGCGCAGTCTCAGTAGTTGTGGCTCACGGGCCCAGTTGCTCCGTGGCATGTGGGATCTTCCCAGACCAGGGCTCGAACCCGTGTCCCCTGCATTGGCAGGCAGATTCTCAACCACTGCGCCACCAGGGAAGCCCCTACTATATATATTTTTTCAGACTATGTTATGATGTAGAAAATAATGGTGGTATAATATACTGTTATGTAAGTCTTGGCTTTATTTTGGCTTGAAAATCTGAGTTACGTTGGACTTCCTAAATTTCCTGTACTGCTTGTACTGGTTAAATAAGCAAACGTATCCAATAAGTTTTCAACGACTAAAAATTTAAATTTATGTGTTGAAGTATATTAAATATACTAGTCAAGTACATTAAATATGCTAATATCTTTAAAGAGGAATGAATACTTGTAATTCTAGAAACCAGACGACTCAATTATTCCACTGACAATTTTTGGTAAATATTTTTAGGCGTCATCTAATATATGATTCCATATATACCAATATATGCTTCCAACATTCCCATGTTCCAACATGCGTCAGCTTAAATTACAAGTTCAAGATCTAGAGTTAACTTCAATCCTTTGACTAACAGTAAATTGATTGAATTAACGAATCATCTTTGGTTGCCTGCAAATTCTCTCTGTCTTTGTCCTTCCCGTTTGCCCTAAATTCATGATAGGTCGGACGACAACAGTGCTTTCGTTGGGGAATGCTCTTGTTTTCTGGCTTCACATATATTTCTATAGTTTGTAGGTTTGTGGCTGGTGCTGTGGTTCTTCTTATGTGTTCCCTTGACAAACGTTCAGTAGAGTGGCTTGTGTTTTCACTGCTCTGACACGTCAGAATCAGAACCTTAATGCTGCGTACTGCACGGCTTCTGAAACCTTCTCATAGCGCCTCCTTGCTTCTTGTTACACATTCATTTTTTGCATGGCACTTGCTGTTTATCACAGCAAGCACCAGAATCCAGCTTGGCAAAGAAACGATATCATTGAAAAGAATGTAGAATAATCTAATGTTGGCAGGTTTTACTATGTAAATTACACCTCAATAAAGCTTACTTTAAAAAAAGAAAAGGACAAACAAAACCAAATATTGACACGATGGAGAGCACTGGAAATTCTTATTCGTTTCTGGAAAGGGTATAAAAAAGTTCCACAGGTTGGAAGAAAATTTGGCAGCATCCACTGAGGGTCATACATACACAGTTATATGCTGTGGCCCAGAAATCGTACTTTTCGCTGTGCTATACCTTTGACCTGTGCTCTCCAATATGATAGGTTCAAGCCACATGTAGCTACCGAACACTTGAAAGTTGCTAGGGCCACAGGTTGTAATGATAATATTTTGATGTAGTAAGTCTCCTAAAACATTAAAATAGATTAAAATAGAAAATTCAAAATTCCTTGTGACAGGTTTGAAAACTAATAAAGGGACACGTCACTCAGATGAAGTCGGGAGACCAGAAGTGGGAGCTCTCATGGGGTACCACTCAAGTTCAAAGACAGGAAGTATCGTCAATTACAAACCCAAACAGAAGAAGCATCAACAGGAAGAATCATCGATTACAGGCCCCAACAGAAAGACATATTCGTTGCATCTCCTGCAGGAAATCAGCAACTTGGCAATGAGAAACCGTCATCACCCTGGACTTTCCCTTTTCTCCAGTGGACTTGGGTTCAAAACAACCTCCCTCAGCTTCCTCCTCTCTCTCTGTAAAATAAGGTTCCTTCCTCTCCTTTGTTTGTGGGACTTGCCTATGGCTTTTGCTATAGCTTGCTTGTCCTGAATTGCCATTCTTCCGCTATTCCTGAATAAACGCTTTTTGCTGGAAAAAAACAAAAAACAACCCCCCCCCAACTTTTATATATTTTTATTTTTATAAATTTTTAAAATTGATTTTGTGTATTTGTTTTTGGCTGCGTTGGGTCTTCGTTGCTGGGCGAGGGCTTTCTCTAGTTGCACTGATTGGGGACTGCTCTTCATTGTGGTGGCTTCTCTTGTTGCGGAGCACGGGCTCTAGGCGGGCAGGCGTCAGTAGTTGTGGCACGAGGGCTCAGTAGTTGTGGCTCACGGGCTCTAGAGCATAGGCTCAGTAGTTGGGGTGCACGGGCTTAGTTGCTCCACAGCATGTGGGATCTTCCCGGAACAGGGCTCGACCCCGTGTCCCCTGCCTTGGCAGGCGGATTCTTAACCAATGCGCAACCAGGGAAACCCCCAAAAGTATTATGTTGAAAGTCAACACTGGCATTATTCTGTTGGAATGGGGTGCTCTAGAAAAATGTGTATGTCCCCCAAAAGTCATAAAAAAATGTTCGTACCATTTCAGAATATCCTCAACTGGAAACAACTGAAATGTCCAACAGTTCAATACTATGTGGAGTTATATTCTTACAAGGCATACACACAGAGACAAAGAACTACGTGAAAAATAGGGTTAAATTTCATAGACATAATGTTGAGTGAAAGAAGTCAGACCCATGCCCCTCCATCCCCCCAAACCCAGTGCATGCCCTGTGATTCAATTTATGTGAAAGTAACAGGCAGAGAGGTTGGGAGGGGTATGTGTGTGATTACTCTGAGCTCTTGCATGGGAAGAGTCATGAGGAAGCCTTCTGCGGTCTGGTAATTTTGCATACCTTAGTTATTTAGGTTGCTTCATCAGTGATTCAGGTTGGTGTACACTGGTGATGGTTTGGGAAGTGTACACTCTTTGTACTTTATGCATATCATGCCTCATTGTTTTCAAGTTTAATGCCACTTGGTTATTGGTAAAGTGATGTTGATACTTTTTCTTCTGCTTTGTCCTGGGCTAGGAGGGAAAGTAAGTTCAAAGTAGTTACTGTGATATTTTTGCTGTCCTCCGATTTTTGGCTTCCCTTCACTATCGGATATCTGACTACTTACGCATATGCTGCTCACAAACATTACCTTAAGCTGACATTCCACTGTTAATACTGTGTCAAAGAGAGAACCAAGTGTTCATGACCCAATCTGCTCTTTTAAGAATAAATATGAGTCAAGGAAGGGGGGGGCGGATATGAAATTGAGAAATTCTGATGAGGAAAGTAGTCCAATTAGGCTTAACTAACTCACAGGTGCCAAAGGGGGACACTGGCAGGTAGTACACAAAGAATAGCCGCCACATGCATTTCACCACTAAACTCTCAAGAATTTTTGAGCATCCACACATAGCCAAAAGCGTTTACCTGATTAGCTTGGAACTTCACTAGATTAAACCCTCCTGATAAGCTGTTTGATGGCTTTCAGCTATCTGTTCCTCCAGGAAAGGGAAAACTCCGCTTTCTCAGGCTTTGTGTTTGTGTGTGTGGGTGTGTGTGTGTGTGTGTTTCCTCTCTTCTCTTTTCTGGCTTTTTTATAAATCCTGCCTTGGTTTAATGACAACATCCTAATAACTGTTTCCCATTTTTATTAGTAACCATGTGAGCTAACTCATTCAAAATCTCTTTACTACTTGAAGTATGTCAGAAAGAGAAAAACAAATATCGTATATTAAGGCATATATGTGGAACCTAGAAAAATGGTTCAGATGACCCGGTTTGCAGGGCAGAAAGAGAGACACAGATGTAGAGAACAAACATATGGACCCCAACGGGGGGGAAAGCGGCAGAGGGGTTGGTGGTGGTGGGATGCGTTGGGAGATTGGGATTGACATATATACACTAATATATATAAAATAACTATTAAGAACCTGCTGTATTAAAAATATTTTTTTAAATTCAAAAATAATCTCTTTACTACTAATGTTGAAGTATGATTTTCATATTCACATGCGTATACACTATGTTGGTAGCTTTGAAATCTATTCTTGGGTGGAGACTGCCATGTAATGGGAAAGTTTAGGCCTTCAATGGTTGGAAGATAGGTCCTTCTTAGTCTTTAAATAGACAGTTTCCAGTTAGTATGTGTTTAACAAACGCATCGTCATTTGCTCTGCGTCTAACGTCGTTGCTTCTCCAATGGTCCTGTTTACTCTTTCTCCTCTTCTTCTTCATTTCATGAGTGAGTTTGGGGAGGTTTGTAGGCCTACCTTTCAATCTTCTCTTCCTTTTGATGTATTGGAGGTTGAACAAGGAAGGGATTCAAATCTCAGTGAAGTTTTCTCAGTGACCCGTGAGCATGGTGGCCAAGGGGAGGGGCTCTGGAGGCAAACTGCTTGGGTCTGAGTGCTGGCTCTCACTGTCACGGGGGGTGAGACCCTGGAACGGTTAGCTCAGCTTTTCCGTGCCTCAGTGTTCTCATCTGCAACAAGGGGTGGTAAAGTCCTACACTATCTTCCAGGGTTGTTATGTGGACTTAGTAAGTGATTCCACAGTAAAGCACTGAGGAACAGTGCTGGTCACTGAGTAAAGCTCGAGAAAGCTGGTATTATCGTTATTATGAAGTCTTTTATTTCCCCTTCTAACTGTACCACTGCTGACTTTCAACATTCCCCAGAACAAACTGCGATTGTTTAAATGTTTAGCTGACCTCTTCTCCCTCATGTTAGTGACGTGCGTCTGGGAAATCGGTTGCTTTGGATGGTGATCGAACTGGTGATCTAAAGGCGGTGGGGGACTGGATCCAGCTTCATCAGATTCTTGGACCTTGGGCAGGCATGACGATCGTTTAGCTCATGGTAGACAATCTCTTGCACATGTTTCTATAGCAAGAGCTTTTCATAGATAGTCAGACATACCTTAAGTATTAGAAGAAAAGTGCAAGTATGTACCAGTGACCTGTCTTTTTGGTTGTTGTTGTTTGAAGAAATCAAAGGAAGAAAATAGAATTGACCTGGGAGTTGTAGATTTCCTCCTTCAGGTATGACGGAGTGTTTGTAGCAAGCTAGCATTCACCCTGAAGACGACTCAATCCAGTCTGGATGAAAGGAATTCTGTTTGAAGGCTTTGGAGAAATGCAGCTAGGACCCACAGGATCCGCTCCAGAGAGAGAGAAGCTCACTGGAATGAACCTAATTCTCTACCTTTTCCCCTTAGGCCCAAAGGGCACTCGCCCGAACCCCCGGCTCCCGCGGCTTCTGGGAGCTGAGGAGTCAGCAGCGGGGGCGAGCCCTGCACTCGGGGGCACAGCCGTGGATCCGAGGACTCTGCGGTCGGTGCGGGAGCCCGCAGGCCGACTGTGGGAGGCTCGGGGGTCCTCCCTTCGGGCCAGGCGAGGAACCCTGAAAGCAGGGCCTCTCGGAAGCCGCAGTCTCCTTGCCTGAGAGATCTCGGGGCTTCAAGCTTCATTCTGCACTTTAAAAAGTTGGCGACTAGGATAGTGGTGGCAGGACCTACGGATTTCAGGGATGTGCCTCTAAGCGGCAGCACCCGCCGAGTTTCCGTAGTGTAGCGGTTATCACGTTCGCCTCACACGCGAAAGGTCCCCGGTTCGAAACCGGGCGGAAACAAACGTCCTTCCTTTCTGAAGTTTTTACCTTCCCATTCCAAAAACCAAAACGAGCGAAAGGCAGGGGGTGAGGCGGCGGGCGCAGCCTCAGTTTCCATCCCCAAGGTACAGGCCAGGAGTTCCCTTACTGCCTGAGAGCCTGCTCAGCACCAGGAACCCGCCCGCCTTTCTCTGCTCTGAGGCACCGCGGAGCGCAGGCCACAGCCAGCTAATCCAAGTGGGCAAAGGACAAGGCTGACTTCGGGTCAGTTTTACATCCGGAAATCCCCTCACCTACTAAGCAGGCGCCTAATCCTCTTCCACACGTTCACACGAGTTATGTCTCTGAAAACCAAGGAGTTCATCCCTGTGAAGCACACTTGGCTTTCCCCCACCTCGGCACACCTACGCAACAGTGTGATCTGCGTGACGCCACAAAAGAGACCGAACCCGACTGTGCACCGGGGACCCGAGCCAAAGACACGGAAATGAACAATGTCAGGCTCCACGAATTGAGCCGGTCGCGGAGGGGAAGGAGCCCGTACCGGTGCCGTCTCCAGGAGAGCCCCCAGAGCCAGGGCAGAGATCAGGAAGTGGACGGATCCGCCCATCACCTGCTGACATCCCAGTCGGCACCTGACTCAAGGGAAAAGCGAGGCTCAGAAAGAGAGCAGGACCTTGGCTCGGCAGCACACAGCGCTGCAGCTAGACCAGGACGGACCTTGTGTCCTGTCTCAGGGCCCAAGGCGTCGCCCAAGACTGGAGAGGTGAAGGGTGATGAGCAGCCGGGCAAGGGCTGGGAGCCTTGCACAGCTGCCTTCAGCCCTGGGCCTCTGAGAAATCTCCGTTCCTGCTCTCCGGGTCTCTGAAGTTTAGTCTTGACTTTTACAATTTTCACCTGGAGACGCTACGTCGAGGCTCCTCAATGGTTCCCTGGTGGTCTAGTGGCTAGGATTCGGCGCTTTCACCGCCGCGGCCCGGGTTCGATTCCCGGTCAGGGAAGCCTCCGCAGAAACTTTTTTCTTTTTTTTCCCCTTCAGCGTCTCCACTGGCAGGAGTCTTCCTCTTCCTGCCCCGACCAGAGCTGTGTTTTGCTTCAAGGTTCAGATGCAGAAGAGCTTCTGCACTGAGTCCCCAAATGCCGGCGAGTCCCGGCCTCAGGGTCCTTGACATCGCGCAGGCTGGAGGACGTGAGATGTAATGAACAGCCTGGGCTGGCCGGCTCTCGCCTCGGCTCTTTTCCCCCTGCATGTTACAAACCCGAAGTCTTATTTACCGCGTTTTCATCCCAAGAGAATCGGAGACTCGAGTTCCAAACATTCATTAAGAAGCTAAACCAAAGCCCTTTGAAACATACAAGAAAGTTGCAAGAGGAATAACATCGTATATTCTGTACGTAAGTGCACAGTAAACATTTTCCCACGTTGGGTTTCTCACTCTCTCTCCGTACGTAAGAATGGCGACACCACTTGAGAGGTCCTTGCAGACCTCTCCACTCAAGATTGCTCCTTTCGTTTGGCGTGTCTCTCAAAGGCAGCTTCTGCGGGACTTGTCCTCCAAGACCAGGGGAAGCCTCTGTCCTCGCGAGGAGGCCCCCTTGCCCTTTCAGGAACCTGAAATCCGTTCTCTTCAGGCTCTAGAGAAGCTTCAAGAGGAGTTTTATTCAGCTCCCCCCGAAGTGCAGGCCAGGCACGGTCTGTGCCAGTAGGAATCCCCCCGGACCGGCTGCCCTCCGGTCTCCTTCCCGGTTGCCTTGGCGGGCAGTGGGGTCTTGGGTCAGCCTGAGCGCTGGAACCGCCTACCTCTCGAAAGGCCCTTCTGGGAAGTGCAGCTGCCCCTTGGCTGTTGCCTGGATCTCTGTGCCCTGCACGGAGCGTAAAGGGTTCTGACAGGACACAAAGGTGACGAATCCTTCCCTGTAGTGAGTGGGAGGAGGAGAGGACCAGATGGGAAATGCGTCCAAGGGAGGGGGTGTATTCTCAAGTGCTTGTCAGAATTGTCTGCATGGGTGGCTGCCCTATGATAATAGTGCTTAGTGTTGTCTTTTCCTGACCTCGACCCAGCCTCAGGTCCAGTGGGATCGGCTGCTCTAAACTTTCCGTTTTTCCGAAGCTTTGGAACTGGTACCGTTTTCCTGCGAGAAAGGCGGCACATCCTAGGAATTAGTCAGTGTCTACTCCATAGAGAGGCCAGGCGAGGGGCGTGCTGCTGTCTCTGTGGCGCAATGGGTTAGCGCGTTCGGCTGTTAATCGAAAGGTTGGTGGTTCGAGCCCACCCAGGGACGGTGGGAGAGGTTTTAGAACCCATTCAGCGTTTTCCGTGCTGATTACCATTGCAGGTGTTCCATGCTGATTATCACCTGTACATCTGCTCCCACAAAGTTTACCGAACTGCATTCGGGGTCCTATCCACCTCACGACTGCTGCCAGTCTTGGGCCACACTCCCCTTCCCAGCTCTATTGTCTGTCGTCTCTATTGGACGCTATACTTGCCTAACTTACGGCCTTCTGAAAGAGATCGAGGAAGCCACGGTCTGGTGGGATAGTCTTTATTCTGCCAAGTCTACAGACTTGGACAAGAAAGTTCTATTTTATGTGTCTCAAATTTTTCAGCTGTGAACGTTAGTAATTGTTCTATGAATGATGTTATCGGTGACCTCATCATCATAATTCTCCTCTGCATTATTTTTGATAAAGGCATTTCTTCCATGGTTGTGTAGTATTTGGTTTCATGGTTTCACGATGACGAATAGGCTGCAACCATCACGATTGTACACACACCTCTGACCACTCGTGCAGGTGTTTCCAGAGCGTAGAGAACTGCACGTGCAAGTGCTACCTTTAGTGTTTCTATGCTTCTAATGTTGGTAAATCCTTCAAGTTTGCCCTCCACAGAAGTGGCACTGAATCATATTCCATTTTATTTTCCAGTCTTTCAATGTCCCTTTCTTCATTTACTTGCCAACGCAGCAATCTTTCTGTACATCTCTCTACGGTAGTCTAACTAATAAAGGGAGCAGTGCCCTCCCGACATAACTAAGGGGAAGGACAACAGGGGGACACTGTGGGCAGTACACAGAGATATTCTATTGCATACGTTCGAAAGCTCAACATTCAATATTTTTAAAGTCTCCCAATAACTGTAATGGTTTTCTCTGCAGACCTAGTCAACAGGGTCCAGAGAAGACTGCCCAGAGTGACCTCTTTGACAACGTCCTGCCAAGCAACTTATCCAAAGAGAAGAATCTCGCTGATCCCAGAGGTTTTTCCCTTCTCCCCTTTTCTCTTTTATTTATACATTTTGGTTGTACTTTTAATTTGATGCAAACAATCTAATGCCTGTCCTTCCTCCTATAAAATGGGGAATTCGCATGGGAATAAGTGTTTCTACGTTATTCCTTGACCGTTTTTTGTTTGTTTTTTGGCTGTGACGATAAAAATTAGCCCATCTAAGCCACCTCGTGGGAGCCAACAGAATCCTGCCCCCCACAAGTTCCTGCTTCAGACCTGGACCCTTCGAGCTCTTGGCTCGTGTTTGCTCTGTTCTGTTCTATCTCATGTGCAGGAATTGAGCATTTTGGCTTTTTCATACTGTGTGGTTACTGGACACGGATTTTGTCTCTCTCTCTCCCTCTCATTTGTGCATCACTAATTTCTCGTCTCAGTGCGGGATTCTGGTTTTAATTTTAGGAAGTGAACTTCTGGGGATAATCCCTGTTGGGTGGCGGTTGACAGGGATCCATTCCCTGTTAGGTAGAAGATGACAGCTAATCCGGACCATGAGTCTTTTTTGTCTGATGCTTGTCCTGAGGATTCTGCTATTTCCTGGTATGAGAAACCGCAGCAGTGAGAAGCTGTCCACCTCTTGTCTTTCCACTATTTGCTAAAAACCACGTGGGCCCAGTCAACCCTGGTCAATAACTGCAAAAGTGTAGTAGCTACAATAAGGACGCTCTTAATATGCAATGGTTCCCTCATAAGGAACTCAGCATTAAGAAGGGGGATTAATACAGGAAGAATATTGAATTTTTAGCACGGAATAGGCAGCTTTCTTTCATTGGTATACTCAAGGTTCTAAATAACTGAAAAAATTCAAACAAATGTCCTTCAGGGATGGCTGAAATCAGACTACAGAAAGCAGAGGAGAGACATAGCATTACAAACAAGCAACGAAGTCAGCAACATGAGCACTTGTGACAACCCTACAAATCAAGATTTAAACCCTCCAGAACTGTAAGCCAGGTCGGTCCTTAATAAAAATGGATGAGGAGCAATGACTTCATGCACAGATACATACCCTGGAGACTCAAAAGCATATCACAGAATTACTCCGAGTTTCACTAATGAGCTTCCTTCAAGGACCTAATGTGGCTTACTTATTTCATTTTGTTTCCCTCACTGTCAGTTGCTGTTAAAACATATCATTGCCTCTGCTTTCACCTTAAATAATGCCCACTAGTTTGATGAATTTTTTTCCCTTTAAATATATCTTCTCAGAAGCAAAACAATATACTTTCTCTTCCTTGGGAGAGAATAGACAAAGTAGGCCTCGAAAAATTTAAATTAATTAAAACTCAGTTCCCCAATTAATTTCAGGAAAGTAATAATCACTCGTATAAATTTAAAATAAGAAAATTAAGAATTTCTGGGAAGAATGCTTTACTACTTATGCTTTCAATGTGGTATTTATAGAAGGAAAAATTTTGTTGTGGAATTGGTGACAAGGAACAATAACAGATTTAGCTGTAGATTAAATTAATGGTCTTGATTACTCGGAACAACAGTGAGAAACGAAATGAAATGGATTACAAAGATGACCCTTAATACTTTTAAGCAATTTAAATAATTTATACATTTTACATATAATGACATTTAAAATGTTTATGTCATGTCGTGTGCTTTTATCGAGGTTACTCAGAAAAATTAGATTGGTTTAATAATTTTGGTCTAAAAACGACTATATATATTTTTTCAGACTATGTTATGATGTAGAAAATAATGGTGGTATAATATACTGTTATGTAAGTCTTGGCTTTATTTTGGCTTGAAAATCTGAGTTACGTTGGACTTCCTAAATTTCCTGTACTGCTTGTACTGGTTAAATAAGCAAACGTATCCAATAAGTTTTCAACGACTAAAAATTTAAATTTATGTGTTGAAGTATATTAAATATACTAGTCAAGTACATTAAATATGCTAATATCTTTAAAGAGGAATGAATACTTGTAATTCTAGAAACCAGACGACTCAATTATTCCACTGACAATTTTTGGTAAATATTTTTAGGCGTCATCTAATATATGATTCCATATATACCAATATATGCTTCCAACATTCCCATGTTCCAACATGCGTCAGCTTAAATGACAAGTTCAAGATCTAGAGTTAACTTCAATCCTTTGACTAACAGTAAATTGATTGAATTAACGAATCATCTTTGGTTGCCTGCAAATTCTCTCTGTCTTTGTCCTTCCCGTTTGCCCTAAATTCATGATAGGTCGGTCGACAACAGTGCTTTCGTTGGGGAATGCTCTTGTTTTCTGGCTTCACATATATTTCTATAGTTTGTAGGTTTGTGGCTGGTGCTGTGGCTCTTCTTATGTGTTCCCTTGACAAACGTTCAGTAGAGTGGCTTGTGTTTTCACTGCTCTGACACGTCAGAATCAGAACCTTAATGCTGCGTACTGCACGGCTTCTGAAACCTTCTCATAGCGCCTCCTTGCTTCTTGTTACACATTCATTTTTTGCATGGCACTTGCTGTTTATCACAGCAAGCACCAGAATCCAGCTTGGCAAAGAAACGATATCATTGAAAAGAATGTAGAATAATCTAATGTTGGCAGGTTTTACTATGTAAATTACACCTCAATAAAGCTTACTTTAAAAAAAGAAAAGGACAAACAAAACCAAATATTGACACGATGGAGAGCACTGGAAATTCTTATTCATTTCTGGAAAGGGTATAAAAAAGTTCCACAGGTTGGAAGAAAATTTGGCAGCATCCGCTGAGGGTCATACATACACAGTTATATGCTGTGGCCCAGAAATCGTACTTTTCGCTGTGCTATACCTTTGACCTGTGCTCTCCAATATGATAGGTGCAAGCCACATGTAGCTACCGAACACTTGAAAGTTGCTAGGGCCACAGGTTGTAATGATAATATTTTGATGTAGTAAGTCTCCTAAAACATTAAAATAGATTAAAATAGAAAATTCAAAATTCCTTGTGACAGGTTTGAAAACTAATAAAGGGACACGTCACTCAGATGAAGTCGGGAGACCAGAAGTGGGAGCTCTCATGGGGTACCACTCAAGTTCAAAGACAGGAAGTATCGTCAATTACAAACCCAAACAGAAGAAGCATCAACAGGAAGAATCATCGATTACAGGCCCCAACAGAAAGACATATTCGTTGCATCTCCTGCAGGAAATCAGCAACTTGGCAATGAGAAACCGTCATCACCCTGGACTTTCCCTTTTCTCCAGTGGACTTGGGTTCAAAACAACCTCCCTCAGCTTCCTCCTCTCTCTCTGTAAAATAAGGTTCCTTCCTCTCCTTTGTTTGTGGGACTTGCCTATGGCTTTTGCTATAGCTTGCTTGTCCTGAATTGCCATTCTTCCGCTATTCCTGAATAAACGCTTTTTGCTGGAAAAAAACAAAAAACAACCCCCCCCCCCAACTTTTATATATTTTTATTTTTATAAATTTTTAAAATTGATTTTGTGTATTTGTTTTTGGCTGCGTTGGGTCTTCGTTGCTGGGCGAGGGCTTTCTCTAGTTGCACTGATTGGGGACTGCTCTTCATTGTGGTGGCTTCTCTTGTTGCGGAGCACGGGCTCTAGGCGGGCAGGCGTCAGTAGTTGTGGCACGAGGGCTCAGTAGTTGTGGCTCACGGGCTCTAGAGCATAGGCTCAGTAGTTGGGGTGCACGGGCTTAGTTGCTCCACAGCATGTGGGATCTTCCCGGAACAGGGCTCGACCCCGTGTCCCCTGCCTTGGCAGGCGGATTCTTAACCAATGCGCAACCAGGGAAACCCCCAAAAGTATTATGTTGAAAGTCAACACTGGCATTATTCTGTTGGAATGGGGTGCTCTAGAAAAATGTGTATGTCCCCCAAAAGTCATAAAAAAATGTTCGTACCATTTCAGAATATCCTCCACTGGAAACAACTGAAATGTCCAACAGTTCAATACTATGTGGAGTTATAGTCTTACAAGGCATACACACAGAGACAAAGAACTACGTGAAAAATAGGGTTAAATTTCATAGACATAATGTTGAGTGAAAGAAGTCAGACCCATGCCCCTCCATCCCCCCAAACCCAGTGCATGCCCTGTGATTCAATTTATGTGAAAGTAACAGGCAGAGAGGTTGGGAGGGGTATGTGTGTGATTACTCTGAGCTCTTGCATGGGAAGAGTCATGAGGAAGCCTTCTGCGGTCTGGTAATTTTGCATACCTTAGTTATTTAGGTTGCTTCATCAGTGATTCAGGTTGGTGTACACTGGTAATGGTTTGGGAAGTGTACACTCTTTGTACTTTATGCATATTATGCCTCATTGTTTTAACGTTTAATGCCACTTGGTTATTGGTAAAGTGATGTTGATACTTTTTCTTCTGCTTTGTCCTGGGCTAGGAGGGAAAGTAAGTTCAAAGTAGTTACTGTGATATTTTTGCTGTCCTCAGATTTGTGGCTTCCCTTCACTATCGGATATCTGACTACTTACGCATATGCTGCTCACAACCATTACCTTAAGCTGACATTCCACTGTTAATACTGTGTCAAAGAGAGAACCAAGTGTTCATGACCCAATCTGCTCTTTTAAGAATAAATATGAGTCAAGGAAGGGGGGGGGGATATGAAATTGAGAAATTCTGATGAGGAAAGTAGTCCAATTAGGCTTAACTAACTCACAGGTGCCAAAGGGGGACACTGGCAGGTAGTACACAAAGAATAGCCGCCACATGCATTTCACCACTAAACTCTCAAGAATTTTTGAGCATCCACACATAGCCAAAAGCGTTTACCTGATTAGCTCGGAACTTCACTAGATTAAACCCTCCTGATAAGCTGTTTGATGACTTTCAGCTATCTGTTCCTCCAGGAAAGGGAAAACTCCCCTTTCTCAGGCTTTGTGTGTGTGTGTCTGTGTGTCTGTGTGTGTGCGTGTGTGTGTGTGTGTGTGTGTTTCCTCTCTTCTCTTTTCTGGCTTTTATATAAATCCTGCCTTGGTTTAATGACAACATCCTAATAACTGTTTCCCATTTTTATTAGTAACCATGAGAGCTAACTCATTCAAAATCTCTTTACTACTTGAAGTAAGTCAGAAAGTGAAAAACAAATATCGTATATTAACGCATATATGTGGAACCTAGAAAAATGGTTCAGATGACCCGGTTTGCAGGGCAGAAAGAGAGACAGAGATGTAGAGAACAAACATATGGACCCCAACGGGGGGAAAGCGGCAGAGGGGTTGGTGGTGGTGGGATGCGTTGGGAGATTGGGATTGACATATATACACTAATATATATAAAATAACTATTAAGAACCTGCTGTATTAAAAATATTTTTTAATTCAAAAATAATCTCTTTACTACTAATGTTGAAGTATGATTTTCATATTCACATGCGTAGACACTATGTTGGTAGCTTTGAAATCTATTCTTGGGTGGAGACTGCCATGCAACGGGAAAGTTTAGGCCTTCAATGGTTGGAAGATAGGTCCTTCTTAGTCTTTAAATAGACAGTTTCCAGTTAGTATGTGTTTAACAAACGCATCGTCATTTGCTCTGCGTCTAACGTCGTTGCTTCTCCAATGGTCCTGTTTACTCTTTCTCCTCTTCTTCTTCATTTCATGAGTGAGTTTGGGGAGGTTTGTAGGCCTACCTTTCAATCTTCTTTTCCTTTTGATGTATTGGAGGTTGAACAAGGAAGGGATTCAAATCTCAGTGAAGTTTTCTCAGTGACCCGTGAGCATGGTGGCCAAGGGGAGGGGCTCTGGAGGCAAACTGCTTGGGTCTGAGTGCTGGCTCTCACTGTCACGGGGGGTGAGACCCTGGAACGGTTAGCTCAGCTTTTCCGTGCCTCAGTGTTCTCATCTGCAACAAGGGGTGGTAAAGTCCTACACTATCTTCCAGGGTTGTTATGTGGACTTAGTAAGTGATTCCACAGTAAAGCACTGAGGAACAGTGCTGGTCACTGAGTAAAGCTCGAGAAAGCTGGTATTATCGTTATTATGAAGTCTTTTATTTCCCCTTCTAACTGTACCACTGCTGACTTTCAACATTCCCCAGAACAAACTGCGATTGTTTAAATGTTTAGCTGACCTCTTCTCCCTCATGTTAGTGACGTGCATCTGGGAAATCGGTTGCTTTGGATGGTGATCGAACTGGTGATCTAAAGGCGGTGGGGGACTGGATCCAGCTTCATCAGATTCTTGGACCTTGGGCAGGCATGACGATCGTTTAGCTCATGGTAGACAATCTCTTGCACATGTTTCTATAGCAAGAGCTTTTCATAGATAGTCAGACATACCTTAAGTATTAGAAGAAAAGTGCAAGTATGTACCAGTGACCTGTCTTTTTGGTTGTTGTTGTTTGAAGAAATCAAAGGAAGAAAATAGAATTGACCTGGGAGTTGTAGATTTCCTCCTTCAGGTATGACGGAGTGTTTGTAGCAAGCTAGCATTCACCCTGAAGACGACTCAATCCAGTCTGGATGAAAGGAATTCTGTTTGAAGGCTTTGGAGAAATGCAGCTAGGACCCACAGGATCCGCTCCAGAGAGAGAGAAGCTCACTGGAATGAACCTAATTCTCTACCTTTTCCCCTTAGGCCCAAAGGGCACTCGCCCGAACCCCCGGCTCCCGCGGCTTCTGGGAGCTGAGGAGTCAGCAGCGGGGGCGAGCCCTGCACTCGGGGGCACAGCCGTGGATCCGAGGACTCTGCGGTCGGTGCGGGAGCCCGCAGGCCGACTGTGGGAGGCTCGGGGGTCCTCCCTTCGGGCCAGGCGAGGAACCCTGAAAGCAGGGCCTCTCGGAAGCCGCAGTCTCCTTGCCTGAGAGATCTCGGGGCTTCAAGCTTCATTCTGCACTTTAAAAAGTTGGCGACTAGGATAGTGGTGGCAGGACCTACGGATTCCAGGGATGCGCCACTAAGCGGCAGCACCCGCCGAGTTTCCGTAGTGTAGCGGTTATCACGTTCGCCTCACACGCGAAAGGTCCCCGGTTCGAAACCGGGCGGAAACAAACGTCCTTCCTTTCTGAAGTTTTTACCTTCCCATTCCAAAAACCAAAACGGGCGAAAGGCAGGGGGTGAGGCGGCGGGCGCAGCCTCAGTTTCCATCCCCAAGGTACAGGCCAGGAGTTCCCTTACTGCCTGAGAGCCTGCTCAGCACCAGGAACCCGCCCGCCTTTCTCTGCTCTGAGGCACCGCGGAGCGCAGGCCACAGCCAGCTAATCCAAGTGGGCAAAGGACAAGGCTGACTTCGGGTCAGTTTTACATCCGGAAATCCCCTCACCTACTAAGCAGGCGCCTAATCCTCTTCCACATGTTCACACGAGTTATGTCTCTGAAAACCAAGGAGTTCATCCCTGTGAAGCACACTTGGCTTTCCCCCACCTCGGCACACCTACGCAACAGTGTGATCTGCGTGACGCCACAAAAGAGACCGAACCCGACTGTGCACCGGGGACCCGAGCCAAAGACACGGAAATGAACAATGTCAGGCTCCACGAATTGAGCCGGTCGCGGAGGGGAAGGAGCCCGTACCGGTGCCGTCTCCAGGAGAGCCCCCAGAGCCAGGGCAGAGATCAGGAAGTGGACGGATCCGCCCATCACCTGCTGACATCCCAGTCGGCACCTGACTCAAGGGAAAAGCGAGGCTCAGAAAGAGAGCAGGACCTTGGCTCGGCAGCACACAGCGCTGCAGCTAGACCAGGACGGACCTTGTGTCCTGTCTCAGGGCCCAAGGCGTCGCCCAAGACTGGAGAGGTGAAGGGTGATGAGCAGCCGGGCAAGGGCTGGGAGCCTTGCACAGCTGCCTTCAGCCCTGGGCCTCTGAGAAATCTCCGTTCCTGCTCTCCGGGTCTCTGAAGTTTAGTCTTGACTTTTACAATTTTCACCTGGAGACGCTACGTCGAGGCTCCTCAATGGTTCCCTGGTGGTCTAGTGGCTAGGATTCGGCGCTTTCACCGCCGCGGCCCGGGTTCGATTCCCGGTCAGGGAAGCCTCCGCAGAAACTTTTTTCTTTTTTTTCCCCTTCAGCGTCTCCACTGGCAGGAGTCTTCCTCTTCCTGCCCCGACCAGAGCTGTGTTTTGCTTCAAGGTTCAGATGCAGAAGAGCTTCTGCACTGAGTCCCCAAATGCCGGCGAGTCCCGGCCTCAGGGTCCTTGACATCGCGCAGGCTGGAGGACGTGAGATGTAATGAACAGCCTGGGCTGGCCGGCTCTCGCCTCGGCTCTTTTCCCCCTGCATGTTACAAACCCGAAGTCTTATTTACCGCGTTTTCATCCCAAGAGAATCGGAGACTCGAGTTCCAAACATTCATTAAGAAGCTAAACCAAAGCCCTTTGAAACATACAAGAAAGTTGCAAGAGGAATAACATCGTATATTCTGTACGTAAGTGCACAGTAAACATTTTCCCACGTTGGGTTTCTCACTCTCTCTCCGTACATAAGAATGGAGACACCACTTGAGAGGTCCTTGCAGACCTCTCCACTCAAGATTGCTCCTTTCGTTTGGCGTGTCTCTCAAAGGCAGCTTCTGCGGGACTTGTCCTCCAAGACCAGGGGAAGCCTCTGTCCTCGCGAGGAGGCCCCCTTGCCCTTTCAGGAACCTGAAATCCGTTCTCTTCAGGCTCTAGAGAAGCTTCAAGAGGAGTTTTATTCAGCTCCCCCCGAAGTGCAGGCCAGGCACGGTCTGTGCCAGTAGGAATCCCCCCGGACCGGCTGCCCTCCGGTCTCCTTCCCGGTTGCCTTGGCGGGCAGTGGGGTCTTGGGTCAGCCTGAGCGCTGGAACCGCCTACCTCTCGAAAGGCCCTTCTGGGAAGTGCAGCTGCCCCTTGGCTGTTGCCTGGATCTCTGTGCCCTGCACGGAGCGTAAAGGGTTCTGACAGGACACAAAGGTGACGAATCCTTCCCTGTAGTGAGTGGGAGGAGGAGAGGACCAGATGGGAAATGCGTCCAAGGGAGGGGGTGTATTCTCAAGTGCTTGTCAGAACTGTCTGCATGGGTGGCTGCCCTATGATAATAGTGCTTAGTGTTGTCTTTTCCTGACCTCGACCCAGCCTCAGGTCCAGTGGGATCGGCTGCTCTAAACTTTCCGTTTTTCCGAAGCTTTGGAACTGGTACCGTTTTCCTGCGAGAAAGGCGGCACATCCTAGGAATTAGTCAGTGTCTACTCCATAGAGAGGCCAGGCGAGGGGCGTGCTGCTGTCTCTGTGGCGCAATGGGTTAGCGCGTTCGGCTGTTAATCGAAAGGTTGGTGGTTCGAGCCCACCCAGGGACGGTGGGAGAGGTTTTAGAACCCATTCAGCGTTTTCCATGCTGATTACCATTGCAGGTGTTCCATGCTGATTATCACCTGTACATCTGCTCCCACAAAGTTTACCGAACTGCATTCGGGGTCCTATCCACCTCACGACTGCTGCCAGTCTTGGGCCACACTCCCCTTCCCAGCTCTATTGTCTGTCGTCTCTATTGGACGCTATACTTGCCTAACTTACGGCCTTCTGAAAGAGATCGAGGAAGCCACGGTCTGGTGGGATAGTCTTTATTCTGCCAAGTCTACAGACTTGGACAAGAAAGTTCTATTTTATGTGTCTCAAATTTTTCAGCTGTGAACGTTAGTAATTGTTCTATGAATGATGTTATCGGTGACCTCATCATCATAATTCTCCTCTGCATTATTTTTGATAAAGGCATTTCTTCCATGGTTGTGTAGTATTTGGTTTCATGGTTTCACGATGACGAATAGGCTGCAACCATCACGATTGTACACACACCTCTGACCACTCGTGCAGGTGTTTCCAGAGCGTAGAGAACTGCACGTGCAAGTGCTACCTTTAGTGTTTCTATGCTTCTAATGTTGGTAAATCCTTCAAGTTTGCCCTCCACAGAAGTGGCACTGAATCATATTCCATTTTATTTTCCAGTCTTTCAATGTCCCTTTCTTCATTTACTTGCCAACGCAGCAATCTTTCTGTACATCTCTCTACGGTAGTCTAACTAATAAAGGGAGCAGTGCCCTCCCGACATAACTAAGGGGAAGGACAACAGGGGGACACTGTGGGCAGTACACAGAGATATTCTATTGCATACGTTCGAAAGCTCAACATTCAATATTTTTAAAGTCTCCCAATAACTGTAATGGTTTTCTCTGCAGACCTAGTCAACAGGGTCCAGAGAAGACTGCCCAGAGTGACCTCTTTGACAACGTCCTGCCAAGCAACTTATCCAAAGAGAAGAATCTCGCTGATCCCAGAGGTTTTTCCCTTCTCCCCTTTTCTCTTTTATTTATACATTTTGGTTGTACTTTTAATTTGATGCAAACAATCTAATGCCTGTCCTTCCTCCTATAAAATGGGGAATTCGCATGGGAATAAGTGTTTCTACGTTATTCCTTGACCGTTTTTTGTTTGTTTTTTGGCTGTGACGATAAAAATTAGCCCATCTAAGCCACCTCGTGGGAGCCAACAGAATCCTGCCCCCCACAAGTTCCTGCTTCAGACCTGGACCCTTCGAGCTCTTGGCTCGTGTTTGCTCTGTTCTGTTCTATCTCATGTGCAGGAATTGAGCATTTTGGCTTTTTCATACTGTGTGGTTACTGGACACGGATTTTGTCTCTCTCTCTCCCTCTCATTTGTGCATCACTAATTTCTCGTCTCAGTGCGGGATTCTGGTTTTAATTTTAGGAAGTGAACTTCTGGGGATAATCCCTGTTGGGTGGCGGTTGACAGGGATCCATTCCCTGTTAGGTAGAAGATGACAGCTAATCCGGACCATGAGTCTTTTTTGTCTGATGCTTGTCCTGAGGATTCTGCTATTTCCTGGTATGAGACACCGCAGCAGTGAGAAGCTGTCCACCTCTTGTCTTTCCACTATTTGCTAAAAACCACGTGGGCCCAGTCAACCCTGGTCAATAACTGCAAAAGTGTAGTAGCTACAATAAGGACGCTCTTAATATGCAATGGTTCCCTCATAAGGAACTCAGCATTAAGAAGGGGGATTAATACAGGAAGAATATTGAATTTTTAGCACGGAATAGGCAGCTTTCTTTCATTGGTATACTCAAGGTTCTAAATAACTGAAAAAATTCAAACAAATGTCCTTCAGGGATGGCTGAAATCAGACTACAGAAAGCAGAGGAGAGACATAGCATTACAAACAAGCAACGAAGTCAGCAACATGAGCACTTGTGACAACCCTACAAATCAAGATTTAAACCCTCCAGAACTGTAAGCCAGGTCGGTCCTTAATAAAAATGGATGAGGAGCAATGACTTCATGCACAGATACATACCCTGGAGACTCAAAAGCATATCACAGAATTACTCCGAGTTTCACTAATGAGCTTCCTTCAAGGACCTAATGTGGCTTACTTATTTCATTTTGTTTCCCTCACTGTCAGTTGCTGTTAAAACATATCATTGCCTCTGCTTTCACCTTAAATAATGCCCACTAGTTTGATGAATTTTTTTCCCTTTAAATATATCTTCTCAGAAGCAAAACAATATACTTTCTCTTCCTTGGGAGAGAATAGACAAAGTAGGCCTCGAAAAATTTAAATTAATTAAAACTCAGTTCCCCAATTAATTTCAGGAAAGTAATAATCACTCGTATAAATTTAAAATAAGAAAATTAAGAATTTCTGGGAAGAATGCTTTACTACTTATGCTTTCAATGTGGTATTTATAGAAGGAAAAATTTTGTTGTGGAATTGGTGACAAGGAACAATAACAGATTTAGCTGTAGATTAAATTAATGGTCTTGATTACTCGGAACAACAGTGAGAAACGAAATGAAATGGATTACAAAGATGACCCTTAATACTTTTAAGCAATTTAAATAATTTATACATTTTACATATAATGACATTTAAAATGTTTATGTCATGTCGTGTGCTTTTATCGAGGTTACTCAGAAAAATTAGATTGGTTTAATAATTTTGGTCTAAAAACGACTATATATATTTTTTCAGACTATGTTATGATGTAGAAAATAATGGTGGTATAATATACTGTTATGTAAGTCTTGGCTTTATTTTGGCTTGAAAATCTGAGTTACGTTGGACTTCCTAAATTTCCTGTACTGCTTGTACTGGTTAAATAAGCAAACGTATCCAATAAGTTTTCAACGACTAAAAATTTAAATTTATGTGTTGAAGTATATTAAATATACTAGTCAAGTACATTAAATATGCTAATATCTTTAAAGAGGAATGAATACTTGTAATTCTAGAAACCAGACGACTCAATTATTCCACTGACAATTTTTGGTAAATATTTTTAGGCGTCATCTAATATATGATTCCATATATACCAATATATGCTTCCAACATTCCCATGTTCCAACATGCGTCAGCTTAAATTACAAGTTCAAGATCTAGAGTTAACTTCAATCCTTTGACTAACAGTAAATTGATTGAATTAACGAATCATCTTTGGTTGCCTGCAAATTCTCTCTGTCTTTGTCCTTCCCGTTTGCCCTAAATTCATGATAGGTCGGTCGACAACAGTGCTTTCGTTGGGGAATGCTCTTGTTTTCTGGCTTCACATATATTTCTATAGTTTGTAGGTTTGTGGCTGGTGCTGTGGCTCTTCTTATGTGTTCCCTTGACAAACGTTCAGTAGAGTGGCTTGTGTTTTCACTGCTCTGACACGTCAGAATCAGAACCTTAATGCTGCGTACTGCACGGCTTCTGAAACCTTCTCATAGCGCCTCCTTGCTTCTTGTTACACATTCATTTTTTGCATGGCACTTGCTGTTTATCACAGCAAGCACCAGAATCCAGCTTGGCAAAGAAACGATATCATTGAAAAGAATGTAGAATAATCTAATGTTGGCAGGTTTTACTATGTAAATTACACCTCAATAAAGCTTACTTTAAAAAAAGAAAAGGACAAACAAAACCAAATATTGACACGATGGAGAGCACTGGAAATTCTTATTCATTTCTGGAAAGGGTATAAAAAAGTTCCACAGGTTGGAAGAAAATTTGGCAGCATCCGCTGAGGGTCATACATACACAGTTATATGCTGTGGCCCAGAAATCGTACTTTTCGCTGTGCTATACCTTTGACCTGTGCTCTCCAGTATGATAGGTGCAAGCCACATGTAGCTACCGAACACTTGAAAGTTGCTAGGGCCACAGGTTGTAATGATAATATTTTGATGTAGTAAGTCTCCTAAAACATTAAAATAGATTAAAATAGAAAATTCAAAATTCCTTGTGACAGGTTTGAAAACTAATAAAGGGACACGTCACTCAGATGAAGTCGGGAGACCAGAAGTGGGAGCTCTCATGGGGTACCACTCAAGTTCAAAGACAGGAAGTATCGTCAATTACAAACCCAAACAGAAGAAGCATCAACAGGAAGAATCATCGATTACAGGCCCCAACAGAAAGACATATTCGTTGCATCTCCTGCAGGAAATCAGCAACTTGGCAATGAGAAACCGTCATCACCCTGGACTTTCCCTTTTCTCCAGTGGACTTGGGTTCAAAACAACCTCCCTCAGCTTCCTCCTCTCTCTCTGTAAAATAAGGTTCCTTCCTCTCCTTTGTTTGTGGGACTTGCCTATGGCTTTTGCTATAGCTTGCTTGTCCTGAATTGCCATTCTTCCGCTATTCCTGAATAAACGCTTTTTGCTGGAAAAAAACAAAAAACAACCCCCCCCCAACTTTTATATATTTTTATTTTTATAAATTTTTAAAATTGATTTTGTGTATTTGTTTTTGGCTGCGTTGGGTCTTCGTTGCTGGGCGAGGGCTTTCTCTAGTTGCACTGATTGGGGACTGCTCTTCATTGTGGTGGCTTCTCTTGTTGCGGAGCACGGGCTCTAGGCGGGCAGGCGTCAGTAGTTGTGGCACGAGGGCTCAGTAGTTGTGGCTCACGGGCTCTAGAGCATAGGCTCAGTAGTTGGGGTGCACGGGCTTAGTTGCTCCACAGCATGTGGGATCTTCCCGGAACAGGGCTCGACCCCGTGTCCCCTGCCTTGGCAGGCGGATTCTTAACCAATGCGCAACCAGGGAAACCCCCAAAAGTATTATGTTGAAAGTCAACACTGGCATTATTCTGTTGGAATGGGGTGCTCTAGAAAAATGTGTATGTCCCCCAAAAGTCATAAAAAAATGTTCGTACCATTTCAGAATATCCTCAACTGGAAACAACTGAAATGTCCAACAGTTCAATACTATGTGGAGTTATAGTCTTACAAGGCATACACACAGAGACAAAGAACTACGTGAAAAATAGGGTTAAATTTCATAGACATAATGTTGAGTGAAAGAAGTCAGACCCATGCCCCTCCATCCCCCCAAACCCAGTGCATGCCCTGTGATTCAATTTATGTGAAAGTAACAGGCAGAGAGGTTGGGAGGGGTATGTGTGTGATTACTCTGAGCTCTTGCATGGGAAGAGTCATGAGGAAGCCTTCTGCGGTCTGGTAATTTTGCATACCTTAGTTATTTAGGTTGCTTCATCAGTGATTCAGGTTGGTGTACACTGGTAATGGTTTGGGAAGTGTACACTCTTTGTACTTTATGCATATTATGCCTCATTGTTTTAACGTTTAATGCCACTTGGTTATTGGTAAAGTGATGTTGATACTTTTTCTTCTGCTTTGTCCTGGGCTAGGAGGGAAAGTAAGTTCAAAGTAGTTACTGTGATATTTTTGCTGTCCTCAGATTTGTGGCTTCCCTTCACTATCGGATATCTGACTACTTACGCATATGCTGCTCACAACCATTACCTTAAGCTGACATTCCACTGTTAATACTGTGTCAAAGAGAGAACCAAGTGTTCATGACCCAATCTGCTCTTTTAAGAATAAATATGAGTCAAGGAAGGGGGGGGGGATATGAAATTGAGAAATTCTGATGAGGAAAGTAGTCCAATTAGGCTTAACTAACTCACAGGTGCCAAAGGGGGACACTGGCAGGTAGTACACAAAGAATAGCCGCCACATGCATTTCACCACTAAACTCTCAAGAATTTTTGAGCATCCACACATAGCCAAAAGCGTTTACCTGATTAGCTCGGAACTTCACTAGATTAAACCCTCCTGATAAGCTGTTTGATGACTTTCAGCTATCTGTTCCTCCAGGAAAGGGAAAACTCCCCTTTCTCAGGCTTTGTGTGTGTGTGTCTGTGTGTCTGTGTGTGTGCGTGTGTGTGTGTGTGTGTGTTTCCTCTCTTCTCTTTTCTGGCTTTTATATAAATCCTGCCTTGGTTTAATGACAACATCCTAATAACTGTTTCCCATTTTTATTAGTGACCATGTGAGCTAACTCATTCAAAATCTCTTTACTACTTGAAGTAAGTCAGAAAGAGAAAAACAAATATCATATATTAACGCATATATGTGGAACCTAGAAAAATGGTTCAGATGACCCGGTTTGCAGGGCAGAAAGAGAGACACAGATGTAGAGAACAAACATATGGACCCCAACAGGGGGAAAGCGGCAGAGGGGTTGGTGGTGGTGGGATGCGTTGGGAGATTGGGATTGACATATATACACTAATATATATAAAATAACTATTAAGAACCTGCTGTATTAAAAATATTTTTTTAAATTCAAAAATAATCTCTTTACTACTATGTTGAAGTATGATTTTTATATTCACATGCGTATACACTATGTTGGTAGCTTTGAAATCTATTCTTGGGTGGAGACTGCCATGCAACGGGAAAGTTTAGGCCTTCAATGGTTGGAAGATAGGTCCTTCTTAGTCTTTAAATAGACAGTTTCCAGTTAGTATGTGTTTAACAAACGCATCGTCATTTGCTCTGCGTCTAACGTCGTTGCTTCTCCAATGGTCCTGTTTACTCTTTCTCCTCTTCTTCTTCATTTCATGAGTGAGTTTGGGGAGGTTTGTAGGCCTACCTTTCAATCTTCTTTTCCTTTTGATGTATTGGAGGTTGAACAAAGAAGGGATGCAAATCTCAGTGAAGTTTTCTCAGTGACCCGTGAGCATGGTGGCCAAGGGGAGGGGCTCTGGAGGCAAACTGCTTGGGTCTGAGTGCTGGCTCTCACTGTCACGGGGGGTGAGACCCTGGAACGGTTAGCTCAGCTTTTCCGTGCCTCAGTGTTCTCATCTGCAACAAGGGGTGGTAAAGTCCTACACTATCTTCCAGGGTTGTTATGTGGACTTAGTAAGTGATTCCACAGTAAAGCACTGAGGAACAGTGCTGGTCACTGAGTAAAGCTCGAGAAAGCTGGTATTATCGTTATTATGAAGTCTTTTATTTCCCCTTCTAACTGTACCACTGCTGACTTTCAACATTCCCCAGAACAAACTGCGATTGTTTAAATGTTTAGCTGACCTCTTCTCCCTCATGTTAGTGACGTGCATCTGGGAAATCGGTTGCTTTGGATGGTGATCGAACTGGTGATCTAAAGGCGGTGGGGGACTGGATCCAGCTTCATCAGATTCTTGGACCTTGGGCAGGCATGACGATCGTTTAGCTCATGGTAGACAATCTCTTGCACATGTTTCTATAGCAAGAGCTTTTCATAGATAGTCAGACATACCTTAAGTATTAGAAGAAAAGTGCAAGTATGTACCAGTGACCTGTCTTTTTGGTTGTTGTTGTTTGAAGAAATCAAAGGAAGAAAATAGAATTGACCTGGGAGTTGTAGATTTCCTCCTTCAGGTATGACGGAGTGTTTGTAGCAAGCTAGCATTCACCCTGAAGACGACTCAATCCAGTCTGGATGAAAGGAATTCTGTTTGAAGGCTTTGGAGAAATGCAGCTAGGACCCACAGGATCCGCTCCAGAGAGAGAGAAGCTCACTGGAATGAACCTAATTCTCTACCTTTTCCCCTTAGGCCCAAAGGGCACTCGCCCGAACCCCCGGCTCCCGCGGCTTCTGGGAGCTGAGGAGTCAGCAGCGGGGGCGAGCCCTGCACTCGGGGGCACAGCCGTGGATCCGAGGACTCTGCGGTCGGTGCGGGAGCCCGCAGGCCGACTGTGGGAGGCTCGGGGGTCCTCCCTTCGGGCCAGGCGAGGAACCCTGAAAGCAGGGCCTCTCGGAAGCCGCAGTCTCCTTGCCTGAGAGATCTCGGGGCTTCAAGCTTCATTCTGCACTTTAAAAAGTTGGCGACTAGGATAGTGGTGGCAGGACCTACGGATTCCAGGGATGCGCCACTAAGCGGCAGCACCCGCCGAGTTTCCGTAGTGTAGCGGTTATCACGTTCGCCTCACACGCGAAAGGTCCCCGGTTCGAAACCGGGCGGAAACAAACGTCCTTCCTTTCTGAAGTTTTTAGCTTCCCATTCAAAAAAACCAAAACGGGCGAAAGGCAGGGGGTGAGGCGGCGGGCGCAGCCTCAGTTTCCATCCCCAAGGTACAGGCCAGGAGTTCCCTTACTGCCTGAGAGCCTGCTCAGCACCAGGAACCCGCCCGCCTTTCTCTGCTCTGAGGCACCGCGGAGCGCAGGCCACAGCCAGCTAATCCAAGTGGGCAAAGGACAAGGCTGACTTCGGGTCCGTTTTACATCCGGAAATCCCCTCACCTACTAAGCAGGCGCCTAAACCTCTTCCACACGTTCACACGAGTTATGTCTCTGAAAACCAAGGAGTTCATCCCTGTGAAGCACACTTGGCTTTCCCCCACCTCGGCACACCTACGCAACAGTGTGATCTGCGTGACGCCACAAAAGAGACCGAACCCGACTGTGCACCGGGGACCCGAGCCAAAGACACGGAAATGAACAATGTCAGGCTCCACGAATTGAGCCGGTCGCGGAGGGGAAGGAGCCCGTACCGGTGCCGTCTCCAGGAGAGCCCCCAGAGCCAGGGCAGAGATCAGGAAGTGGACGGATCCGCCCATCACCTGCTGACATCCCAGTCGGCACCTGACTCAAGGGAAAAGCGAGGCTCAGAAAGAGAGCAGGACCTTGGCTCGGCAGCACACAGCGCTGCATCTAGACCAGGACGGACCTTGTGTCCTGTCTCAGGGCCCAAGGCGTCGCCCAAGACTGGAGAGGTGAAGGGTGATGAGCAGCCGGGCAAGGGCTGGGAGCCTTGCACAGCTGCATTCAGCCCTGGGCTTCTGGGAAATCTCCGTTCCTGCTCTCCGGGTCTCTGAAGTTTAGTCTTGACTTTTACAATTTTCACCTGGAGACGCTACGTCGAGGCTCCTCAATGGTTCCCTGGTGGTCTAGTGGCTAGGATTCGGCGCTTTCACCGCCGCGGCCCGGGTTCGATTCCCGGTCTGGGAAGCCCCTGCAAAAACTTTTCTCTTTTTTTTCCCCTTCAGCGTCTCCACTGGCAGGAGTCTTCCTCTTCCTGCCCCGACCAGAGCTGTGTTTTGCTTCAAGGTTCAGATGCAGAAGAGCTTCTGCACTGAGTCCCCAAATGCCGGCGAGTCCCGGCCTCAGGGTCCTTGACATCGCGCAGGCTGGAGGACGTGAGATGTAATGAACAGCCTGGGCTGGCCGGCTCTCGCCTCGGCTCTTTTCCCCCTGCATGTTACAAACCCGAAGTCTTATTTACCGCGTTTTCATCCCAAGAGAATCGGAGACTCGAGTTCCAAACATTCATTAAGAAGCTAAACCAAAGCCCTTTGAAACATACAAGAAAGTTGCAAGAGGAATAACATCGTATATTCTGTACGTAAGTGCACAGTAAACATTTTCCCACGTTGGGTTTCTCACTCTCTCTCCGTACGTAAGAATGGCGACACCACTTGAGAGTTCCTTGCAGACCTCTCCACTCAAGATTGCTCCTTTCGTTTGGCGTGTCTCTCAAAGGCAGCTTCTGCGGGACTTGTCCTCCAAGACCAGGGGAAGCCTCTGTCCTCGCGAGGAGGCCCCCTTGCCCTTTCAGGAACCTGAAATCCGTTCTCTTCAGGCTCTAGAGAAGCTTCAAGAGGAGTTTTATTCAGCTCCCCCCGAAGTGCAGGCCAGGCACGTTCTGTGCCAGTAGGAATCCCCCCGGGCCGGCTGCCCTCCGGTCTCCTTCCCGGTTGCCTTGGCGGGTAGTGGGGTCTTGGGTCAGCCTGAGCGCTGGAACCGCCTACCTCGCGAAAGGCCCTTCTGGGAAGTGCAGCTGCCCCTTGGCTGTTGCCTGGATCTCTGTGCCCTGCACGGAGCGTAAAGGGTTCTGACAGGACACAAAGGTGACGAATCCTTCCCTGTAGTGAGTGGGAGGAGGAGAGGACCAGATGGGAAATGCGTCCAAGGGAGGGGGTGTATTCTCAAGTGCTTGTCAGAATTGTCTGCATGGGTGGCTGCCCTATGATAATAGTGCTTAGTGTTGTCTTTTCCTGACCTCGACCCAGCCTCAGGTCCAGTGGGATCGGCTGCTCTAAACTTTCCGTTTTTCCGAAGCTTTGGAACTGGTACCGTTTTCCTGCGAGAAAGGCGGCACATCCTAGGAATTAGTCAGTGTCTACTCCATAGAGAGGCCAGGCGAGGGGCGTGCTGCTGTCTCTGTGGCGCAATGGGTTAGCGCGTTCGGCTGTTAATCGAAAGGTTGGTGGTTCGAGCCCACCCAGGGACGGTGGGAGAGGTTTTAGAACCCATTCAGCGTTTTCCGTGCTGATTACCATTGCAGGTGTTCCATGCTGATTATCACCTGTACATCTGCTCCCACAAAGTTTACCGAACTGCATTCGCATTCGGGGTCCTATCCACCTCACGACTGCTGCCAGTCTTGGGCCACACTCCCCTTCCCAGCTCTATTGTCTGTCGTCTCTATTGGACTCTATACTTGCCTAACTTACGGCCTTCTGAAAGAGATCGAGGAAGCCACGGTCTGGTGGGATAGTCTTTATTCTGCCAAGTCTACAGACTTGGACAAGAAAGTTCTATTTTATGTGTCTCAAATTTTTCAGCTGTGAACGTTAGTAATTGTTCTATGAATGATGTTATCGGTGACCTCATCATCATAATTCTCCTCTGCATTATTTTTGATAAAGGCATTTCTTCCATGGTTGTGTAGTATTTGGTTTCATGGTTTCACGATGACGAATAGGCTGCAACCATCACGATTGTACACACACCTCTGACCACTCGTGCAGGTGTTTCCAGAGCGTAGAGAACTGCACGTGCAAGTGCTACCTTTAGTGTTTCTATGCTTCTAATGTTGGTAAATCCTTCAAGTTTGCCCTCCACAGAAGTGGCACTGAATCATATTCCATTTTATTTTCCAGTCTTTCAATGTCCCTTTCTTCATTTACTTGCCAACGCAGCAATCTTTCTGTACATCTCTCTACGGTAGTCTAACTAATAAAGGGAGCAGTGCCCTCCCGACATAACTAAGGGGAAGGACAACAGGGGGACACTGTGGGCAGTACACAGAGATATTCTATTGCATACGTTCGAAAGCTCAACATTCAATATTTTTAAAGTCTCCCAATAACTGTAATGGTTTTCTCTGCAGACCTAGTCAACAGGGTCCAGAGAAGACTGCCCAGAGTGACCTCTTTGACAACGTCCTGCCAAGCAACTTATCCAAAGAGAAGAATCTCGCTGATCCCAGAGGTTTTTCCCTTCTCCCCTTTTCTCTTTTATTTATACATTTTGGTTGTACTTTTAATTTGATGCAAACAATCTAATGCCTGTCCTTCCTCCTATAAAATGGGGAATTCGCATGGGAATAAGTGTTTCTACGTTATTCCTTGACCGTTTTTTGTTTGTTTTTTGGCTGTGACGATAAAAATTAGCCCATCTAAGCCACCTCGTGGGAGCCAACAGAATCCTGCCCCCCACAAGTTCCTGCTTCAGACCTGGACCCTTCGAGCTCTTGGCTCGTGTTTGCTCTGTTCTGTTCTATCTCATGTGCAGGAATTGAGCATTTTGGCTTTTTCATACTGTGTGGTTACTGGACACGGATTTTGTCTCTCTCTCTCCCTCTCATTTGTGCATCACTAATTTCTCGTCTCAGTGCGGGATTCTGGTTTTAATTTTAGGAAGTGAACTTCTGGGGATAATCCCTGTTGGGTGGCGGTTGACAGGGATCCATTCCCTGTTAGGTAGAAGATGACAGCTAATCCGGACCATGAGTCTTTTTTGTCTGATGCTTGTCCTGAGGATTCTGCTATTTCCTGGTATGAGACACCGCAGCAGTGAGAAGCTGTCCACCTCTTGTCTTTCCACTATTTGCTAAAAACCACGTGGGCCCAGTCAACCCTGGTCAATAACTGCAAAAGTGTAGTAGCTACAATAAGGACGCTCTTAATATGCAATGGTTCCCTCATAAGGAACTCAGCATTAAGAAGGGGGATTAATACAGGAAGAATATTGAATTTTTAGCACGGAATAGGCAGCTTTCTTTCATTGGTATACTCAAGGTTCTAAATAACTGAAAAAATTCAAACAAATGTCCTTCAGGGATGGCTGAAATCAGACTACAGAAAGCAGAGGAGAGACATAGCATTACAAACAAGCAACGAAGTCAGCAACATGAGCACTTGTGACAACCCTACAAATCAAGATTTAAACCCTCCAGAACTGTAAGCCAGGTCGGTCCTTAATAAAAATGGATGAGGAGCAATGACTTCATGCACAGATACATACCCTGGAGACTCAAAAGCATATCGCAGAATTACTCCGAGTTTCACTAATGAGCTTCCTTCAAGGACCTAATGTGGCTTACTTATTTCATTTTGTTTCCCTCACTGTCAGTTGCTGTTAAAACATATCATTGCCTCTGCTTTCACCTTAAATAATGCCCACTAGTTTGATGAATTTTTTTCCCTTTAAATATATCTTCTCAGAAGCAAAACAATATACTTTCTCTTCCTTGGGAGAGAATAGACAAAGTAGGCCTCGAAAAATTTAAATTAATTAAAACTCAGTTCCCCAATTAATTTCAGGAAAGTAATAATCACTCGTATAAATTTAAAATAAGAAAATTAAGAATTTCTGGGAAGAATGCTTTACTACTTATGCTTTCAATGTGGTATTTATAGAAGGAAAAATTTTGTTGTGGAATTGGTGACAAGGAACAATAACAGATTTAGCTGTAGATTAAATTAATGGTCTTGATTACTCGGAACAACAGTGAGAAACGAAATGAAATGGATTACAAAGATGACCCTTAATACTTTTAAGCAATTTAAATAATTTATACATTTTACATATAATGACATTTAAAATGTTTATGTCATGTCGTGTGCTTTTATCGAGGTTACTCAGAAAAATTAGATTGGTTTAATAATTTTGGTCTAAAAACGACTATATATATTTTTTCAGACTATGTTATGATGTAGAAAATAATGGTGGTATAATATACTGTTATGTAAGTCTTGGCTTTATTTTGGCTTGAAAATCTGAGTTACGTTGGACTTCCTAAATTTCCTGTACTGCTTGTACTGGTTAAATAAGCAAACGTATCCAATAAGTTTTCAACGACTAAAAATTTAAATTTATGTGTTGAAGTATATTAAATATACTAGTCAAGTACATTAAATATGCTAATATCTTTAAAGAGGAATGAATACTTGTAATTCTAGAAACCAGACGACTCAATTATTCCACTTACAATTTTTGGTAAATATTTTTAGGCGTCATCTAATATATGATTCCATATATACCAATATATGCTTCCAACATTCCCATGTTCCAACATGCGTCAGCTTAAATGACAAGTTCAAGATCTAGAGTTAACTTCAATCCTTTGACTAACAGTAAATTGATTGAATTAACGAATCATCTTTGGTTGCCTGCAAATTCTCTCTGTCTTTGTCCTTCCCGTTTGCCCTAAATTCATGATAGGTCGGTCGACAACAGTGCTTTCGTTGGGGAATGCTCTTGTTTTCTGGCTTCACATATATTTCTATAGTTTGTAGGTTTGTGGCTGGTGCTGTGGCTCTTCTTATGTGTTCCCTTGACAAACGTTCAGTAGAGTGGCTTGTGTTTTCACTGCTCTGACACGTCAGAATCAGAACCTTAATGCTGCGTACTGCACGGCTTCTGAAACCTTCTCATAGCGCCTCCTTGCTTCTTGTTACACATTCATTTTTTGCATGGCACTTGCTGTTTATCACAGCAAGCACCAGAATCCAGCTTGGCAAAGAAACGATATCATTGAAAAGAATGTAGAATAATCTAATGTTGGCAGGTTTTACTATGTAAATTACACCTCAATAAAGCTTACTTTAAAAAAAGAAAAGGACAAACAAAACCAAATATTGACACGATGGAGAGCACTGGAAATTCTTATTCATTTCTGGAAAGGGTATAAAAAAGTTCCACAGGTTGGAAGAAAATTTGGCAGCATCCGCTGAGGGTCATACATACACAGTTATATGCTGTGGCCCAGAAATCGTACTTTTCGCTGTGCTATACCTTTGACCTGTGCTCTCCAATATGATAGGTGCAAGCCACATGTAGCTACCGAACACTTGAAAGTTGCTAGGGCCACAGGTTGTAATGATAATATTTTGATGTAGTAAGTCTCCTAAAACATTAAAATAGATTAAAATAGAAAATTCAAAATTCCTTGTGACAGGTTTGAAAACTAATAAAGGGACACGTCACTCAGATGAAGTCGGGAGACCAGAAGTGGGAGCTCTCATGGGGTACCACTCAAGTTCAAAGACAGGAAGTATCGTCAATTACAAACCCAAACAGAAGAAGCATCAACAGGAAGAATCATCGATTACAGGCCCCAACAGAAAGACATATTCGTTGCATCTCCTGCAGGAAATCAGCAACTTGGCAATGAGAAACCGTCATCACCCTGGACTTTCCCTTTTCTCCAGTGGACTTGGGTTCAAAAGAACCTCCCTCAGCTTCCTCCTCTCTCTCTGTAAAATAAGGTTCCTTCCTCTCCTTTGTTTGTGGGACTTGCCTATGGCTTTTGCTATAGCTTGCTTGTCCTGAATTGCCATTCTTCCGCTATTCCTGAATAAACGCTTTTTGCTGGAAAAAAACAAAAAACAACCCCCCCCCCAACTTTTATATATTTTTATTTTTATAAATTTTTAAAATTGATTTTGTGTATTTGTTTTTGGCTGCGTTGGGTCTTCGTTGCTGGGCGAGGGCTTTCTCTAGTTGCACTGATTGGGGACTGCTCTTCATTGTGGTGGCTTCTCTTGTTGCGGAGCACGGGCTCTAGGCGGGCAGGCGTCAGTAGTTGTGGCACGAGGGCTCAGTAGTTGTGGCTCACGGGCTCTAGAGCATAGGCTCAGTAGTTGGGGTGCACGGGCTTAGTTGCTCCACAGCATGTGGGATCTTCCCGGAACAGGGCTCGACCCCGTGTCCCCTGCCTTGGCAGGCGGATTCTTAACCAATGCGCAACCAGGGAAACCCCCAAAAGTATTATGTTGAAAGTCAACACTGGCATTATTCTGTTGGAATGGGGTGCTCTAGAAAAATGTGTATGTCCCCCAAAAGTCATAAAAAAATGTTCGTACCATTTCAGAATATCCTCAACTGGAAACAACTGAAATGTCCAACAGTTCAATACTATGTGGAGTTATAGTCTTACAAGGCATACACACAGAGACAAAGAACTACGTGAAAAATAGGGTTAAATTTCATAGACATAATGTTGAGTGAAAGAAGTCAGACCCATGCCCCTTCATCCCCCCAAACCCAGTGCATGCCCTGTGATTCAATTTATGTGAAAGTAACAGGCAGAGAGGTTGGGAGGGGTATGTGTGTGATTACTCTGAGCTCTTGCATGGGAAGAGTCATGAGGAAGCCTTCTGCGGTCTGGTAATTTTGCATACCTTAGTTATTTAGGTTGCTTCATCAGTGATTCAGGTTGGTGTACACTGGTAATGGTTTGGGAAGTGTACACTCTTTGTACTTTATGCATATTATGCCTCATTGTTTTAACGTTTAATGCCACTTGGTTATTGGTAAAGTGATGTTGATACTTTTTCTTCTGCTTTGTCCTGGGCTAGGAGGGAAAGTAAGTTCAAAGTAGTTACTGTGATATTTTTGCTGTCCTCAGATTTTTGGCTTCCCTTCACTATCGGATATCTGACTACTTACGCATATGCTGCTCACAACCATTACCTTAAGCTGACATTCCACTGTTAATACTGTGTCAAAGAGAGAACCAAGTGTTCATGACCCAATCTGCTCTTTTAAGAATAAATATGAGTCAAGGAAGGGGGGGGGGATATGAAATTGAGAAATTCTGATGAGGAAAGTAGTCCAATTAGGCTTAACTAACTCACAGGTGCCAAAGGGGGACACTGGCAGGTAGTACACAAAGAATAGCCGCCACATGCATTTCACCACTAAACTCTCAAGAATTTTTGAGCATCCACACATAGCCAAAAGCGTTTACCTGATTAGCTCGGAACTTCACTAGATTAAACCCTCCTGATAAGCTGTTTGATGGCTTTCACCTATCTGTTCCTCCAGGAAAGGGAAAACTCCCCTTTCTCAGGCTTTGTGTGTGTGTGTGTGTGTGTGTGTGTGTGTGTGTGTGTTTCCTCTCTTCTCTTTTCTGGCTTTTATATAAATCCTGCCTTGGTTTAATGACAACATCCTAATAACTGTTTCCCATTTTTATTAGTAACCATGAGAGCTAACTCATTCAAAATCTCTTTACTACTTGAAGTAAGTCAGAAAGTGAAAAACAAATATCGTATATTAACGCATATATGTGGAACCTAGAAAAATGGTTCAGATGACCCGGTTTGCAGGGCAGAAAGAGAGACAGAGATGTAGAGAACAAACATATGGACCCCAACGGGGGGAAAGCGGCAGAGGGGTTGGTGGTGGTGGGATGCGTTGGGAGATTGGGATTGACATATATACACTAATATATATAAAATAACTATTAAGAACCTGCTGTATTAAAAATATTTTTTAATTCAAAAATAATCTCTTTACTACTAATGTTGAAGTATGATTTTCATATTCACATGCGTAGACACTATGTTGGTAGCTTTGAAATCTATTCTTGGGTGGAGACTGCCATGCAACGGGAAAGTTTAGGCCTTCAATGGTTGGAAGATAGGTCCTTCTTAGTCTTTAAATAGACAGTTTCCAGTTAGTATGTGTTTAACAAACGCATCGTCATTTGCTCTGCGTCTAACGTCGTTGCTTCTCCAATGGTCCTGTTTACTCTTTCTCCTCTTCTTCTTCATTTCATGAGTGAGTTTGGGGAGGTTTGTAGGCCTACCTTTCAATCTTCTTTTCCTTTTGATGTATTGGAGGTTGAACAAGGAAGGGATTCAAATCTCAGTGAAGTTTTCTCAGTGACCCGTGAGCATGGTGGCCAAGGGGAGGGGCTCTGGAGGCAAACTGCTTGGGTCTGAGTGCTGGCTCTCACTGTCACGGGGGGTGAGACCCTGGAACGGTTAGCTCAGCTTTTCCGTGCCTCAGTGTTCTCATCTGCAACAAGGGGTGGTAAAGTCCTACACTATCTTCCAGGGTTGTTATGTGGACTTAGTAAGTGATTCCACAGTAAAGCACTGAGGAACAGTGCTGGTCACTGAGTAAAGCTCGAGAAAGCTGGTATTATCGTTATTATGAAGTCTTTTATTTCCCCTTCTAACTGTACCACTGCTGACTTTCAACATTCCCCAGAACAAACTGCGATTGTTTAAATGTTTAGCTGACCTCTTCTCCCTCATGTTAGTGACGTGCATCTGGGAAATCGGTTGCTTTGGATGGTGATCGAACTGGTGATCTAAAGGCGGTGGGGGACTGGATCCAGCTTCATCAGATTCTTGGACCTTGGGCAGGCATGACGATCGTTTAGCTCATGGTAGACAATCTCTTGCACATGTTTCTATAGCAAGAGCTTTTCATAGATAGTCAGACATACCTTAAGTATTAGAAGAAAAGTGCAAGTATGTACCAGTGACCTGTCTTTTTGGTTGTTGTTGTTTGAAGAAATCAAAGGAAGAAAATAGAATTGACCTGGGAGTTGTAGATTTCCTCCTTCAGGTATGACGGAGTGTTTGTAGCAAGCTAGCATTCACCCTGAAGACGACTCAATCCAGTCTGGATGAAAGGAATTCTGTTTGAAGGCTTTGGAGAAATGCAGCTAGGACCCACAGGATCCGCTCCAGAGAGAGAGAAGCTCACTGGAATGAACCTAATTCTCTACCTTTTCCCCTTAGGCCCAAAGGGCACTCGCCCGAACCCCCGGCTCCCGCGGCTTCTGGGAGCTGAGGAGTCAGCAGCGGGGGCGAGCCCTGCACTCGGGGGCACAGCCGTGGATCCGAGGACTCTGCGGTCGGTGCGGGAGCCCGCAGGCCGACTGTGGGAGGCTCGGGGGTCCTCCCTTCGGGCCAGGCGAGGAACCCTGAAAGCAGGGCCTCTCGGAAGCCGCAGTCTCCTTGCCTGAGAGATCTCGGGGCTTCAAGCTTCATTCTGCACTTTAAAAAGTTGGCGACTAGGATAGTGGTGGCAGGACCTACGGATTCCAGGGATGCGCCACTAAGCGGCAGCACCCGCCGAGTTTCCGTAGTGTAGCGGTTATCACGTTCGCCTCACACGCGAAAGGTCCCCGGTTCGAAACCGGGCGGAAACAAACGTCCTTCCTTTCTGAAGTTTTTACCTTCCCATTCCAAAAACCAAAACGGGCGAAAGGCAGGGGGTGAGGCGGCGGGCGCAGCCTCAGTTTCCATCCCCAAGGTACAGGCCAGGAGTTCCCTTACTGCCTGAGAGCCTGCTCAGCACCAGGAACCCGCCCGCCTTTCTCTGCTCTGAGGCACCGCGGAGCGCAGGCCACAGCCAGCTAATCCAAGTGGGCAAAGGACAAGGCTGACTTCGGGTCAGTTTTACATCCGGAAATCCCCTCACCTACTAAGCAGGCGCCTAATCCTCTTCCACATGTTCACACGAGTTATGTCTCTGAAAACCAAGGAGTTCATCCCTGTGAAGCACACTTGGCTTTCCCCCACCTCGGCACACCTACGCAACAGTGTGATCTGCGTGACGCCACAAAAGAGACCGAACCCGACTGTGCACCGGGGACCCGAGCCAAAGACACGGAAATGAACAATGTCAGGCTCCACGAATTGAGCCGGTCGCGGAGGGGAAGGAGCCCGTACCGGTGCCGTCTCCAGGAGAGCCCCCAGAGCCAGGGCAGAGATCAGGAAGTGGACGGATCCGCCCATCACCTGCTGACATCCCAGTCGGCACCTGACTCAAGGGAAAAGCGAGGCTCAGAAAGAGAGCAGGACCTTGGCTCGGCAGCACACAGCGCTGCAGCTAGACCAGGACGGACCTTGTGTCCTGTCTCAGGGCCCAAGGCGTCGCCCAAGACTGGAGAGGTGAAGGGTGATGAGCAGCCGGGCAAGGGCTGGGAGCCTTGCACAGCTGCCTTCAGCCCTGGGCCTCTGAGAAATCTCCGTTCCTGCTCTCCGGGTCTCTGAAGTTTAGTCTTGACTTTTACAATTTTCACCTGGAGACGCTACGTCGAGGCTCCTCAATGGTTCCCTGGTGGTCTAGTGGCTAGGATTCGGCGCTTTCACCGCCGCGGCCCGGGTTCGATTCCCGGTCAGGGAAGCCTCCGCAGAAACTTTTTTCTTTTTTTTCCCCTTCAGCGTCTCCACTGGCAGGAGTCTTCCTCTTCCTGCCCCGACCAGAGCTGTGTTTTGCTTCAAGGTTCAGATGCAGAAGAGCTTCTGCACTGAGTCCCCAAATGCCGGCGAGTCCCGGCCTCAGGGTCCTTGACATCGCGCAGGCTGGAGGACGTGAGATGTAATGAACAGCCTGGGCTGGCCGGCTCTCGCCTCGGCTCTTTTCCCCCTGCATGTTACAAACCCGAAGTCTTATTTACCGCGTTTTCATCCCAAGAGAATCGGAGACTCGAGTTCCAAACATTCATTAAGAAGCTAAACCAAAGCCCTTTGAAACATACAAGAAAGTTGCAAGAGGAATAACATCGTATATTCTGTACGTAAGTGCACAGTAAACATTTTCCCACGTTGGGTTTCTCACTCTCTCTCCGTACGTAAGAATGGCGACACCACTTGAGAGGTCCTTGCAGACCTCTCCACTCAAGATTGCTCCTTTCGTTTGGCGTGTCTCTCAAAGGCAGCTTCTGCGGGACTTGTCCTCCAAGACCAGGGGAAGCCTCTGTCCTCGCGAGGAGGCCCCCTTGCCCTTTCAGGAACCTGAAATCCGTTCTCTTCAGGCTCTAGAGAAGCTTCAAGAGGAGTTTTATTCAGCTCCCCCCGAAGTGCAGGCCAGGCACGGTCTGTGCCAGTAGGAATCCCCCCGGGCCGGCTGCCCTCCGGTCTCCTTCCCGGTTGCCTTGGCGGGCAGTGGGGTCTTGGGTCAGCCTGAGCGCTGGAACCGCCTACCTCGCGAAAGGCCCTTCTGGGAAGTGCAGCTGCCCCTTGGCTGTTGCCTGGATCTCTGTGCCCTGCACGGAGCGTAATGGGTTCTGACAGGACACAAAGGTGACGAATCCTTCCCTGTAGTGAGTGGGAGGAGGAGAGGACCAGATGGGAAATGCGTCCAAGGGAGGGGGTGTATTCTCAAGTGCTTGTCAGAATTGTCTGCATGGGTGGCTGCCCTATGATAATAGTGCTTAGTGTTGTCTTTTCCTGACCTCGACCCAGCCTCAGGTCCAGTGGGATCGGCTGCTCTAAACTTTCCGTTTTTCCGAAGCTTTGGAACTGGTACCGTTTTCCTGCGAGAAAGGCGGCACATCCTAGGAATTAGTC
The DNA here is from genome assembly GCF_965194825.1 of Balaenoptera physalus. NCBI lineage: Eukaryota > Metazoa > Chordata > Mammalia > Artiodactyla > Balaenopteridae > Balaenoptera > Balaenoptera physalus. The sequence goes on along the minus strand of NC_138882.1, from coordinate 88,770,436 downwards.
AGTGTCTACTCCATAGAGAGGCCAGGCGAGGGGCGTGCTGCTGTCTCTGTGGCGCAATGGGTTAGCGCGTTCGGCTGTTAATCGAAAGGTTGGTGGTTCGAGCCCACCCAGGGACGGTGGGAGAGGTTTTAGAACCCATTCAGCGTTTTCCGTGCTGATTACCATTGCAGGTGTTCCATGCTGATTATCACCTGTACATCTGCTCCCACAAAGTTTACCGAACTGCATTCGCATTCGGGGTCCTATCCACCTCACGACTGCTGCCAGTCTTGGGCCACACTCCCCTTCCCAGCTCTATTGTCTGTCGTCTCTATTGGACTCTATACTTGCCTAACTTACGGCCTTCTGAAAGAGATCGAGGAAGCCACGGTCTGGTGGGATAGTCTTTATTCTGCCAAGTCTACAGACTTGGACAAGAAAGTTCTATTTTATGTGTCTCAAATTTTTCAGCTGTGAACGTTAGTAATTGTTCTATGAATGATGTTATCGGTGACCTCATCATCATAATTCTCCTCTGCATTATTTTTGATAAAGGCATTTCTTCCATGGTTGTGTAGTATTTGGTTTCATGGTTTCACGATGACGAATAGGCTGCAACCATCATGATTGTACACACACCTCTGACCACTCGTGCAGGTGTTTCCAGAGCGTAGAGAACTGCAAGTGCAAGTGCTACCTTTAGTGTTTCTATGCTTCTAATGTTGGTAAATCCTTCAAGTTTGCCCTCCACAGAAGTGGCACTGAATCATATTCCATTTTATTTTCCAGTCTTTCAATGTCCCTTTCTTCATTTACTTGCCAACGCAGCAATCTTTCTGTACATCTCTCTACGGTAGTCTAACTAAGAAAGGGAGCAGTGCCCTCCCGACATAACTAAGGGGAAGGACAACAGGGGGACACTGTGGGCAGTACACAGAGATATTCTATTGCATACGTTCGAAAGCTCAACATTCAATATTTTTAAAGTCTCCCAATAACTGTAATGGTTTTCTCTGCAGACCTAGTCAACAGGGTCCAGAGAAGACTGCCCAGAGTGACCTCTTTGACAACGTCCTGCCAAGCAACTTATCCAAAGAGAAGAATCTCGCTGATCCCAGAGGTTTTTCCCTTCTCCCCTTTTCTCTTTTATTTATACATTTTGGTTGTACTTTTAATTTGATGCAAACAATCTAATGCCTGTCCTTCCTCCTATAAAATGGGGAATTCGCATGGGAATAAGTGTTTCTACGTTATTCCTTGACCGTTTTTTGTTTGTTTTTTGGCTGTGACGATAAAAATTAGCCCATCTAAGCCACCTCGTGGGAGCCAACAGAATCCTGCCCCCCACAAGTTCCTGCTTCAGACCTGGACCCTTCGAGCTCTTGGCTCGTGTTTGCTCTGTTCTGTTCTATCTCATGTGCAGGAATTGAGCATTTTGGCTTTTTCATACTGTGTGGTTACTGGACACGGATTTTGTCTCTCTCTCTCCCTCTCATTTGTGCATCACTAATTTCTCGTCTCAGTGCGGGATTCTGGTTTTAATTTTAGGAAGTGAACTTCTGGGGATAATCCCTGTTGGGTGGCGGTTGACAGGGATCCATTCCCTGTTAGGTAGAAGATGACAGCTAATCCGGACCATGAGTCTTTTTTGTCTGATGCTTGTCCTGAGGATTCTGCTATTTCCTGGTATGAGACACCGCAGCAGTGAGAAGCTGTCCACCTCTTGTCTTTCCACTATTTGCTAAAAACCACGTGGGCCCAGTCAACCCTGGTCAATAACTGCAAAAGTGTAGTAGCTACAATAAGGACGATCTTAATATGCAATGGTTCCCTCATAAGGAACTCAGCATTAAGAAGGGGGATTAATACAGGAAGAATATTGAATTTTTAGCACGGAATAGGCAGCTTTCTTTCATTGGTATACTCAAGGTTCTAAATAACTGAAAAAATTCAAACAAATGTCCTTCAGGGATGGCTGAAATCAGACTACAGAAAGCAGAGGAGAGACATAGCATTACAAACAAGCAACGAAGTCAGCAACATGAGCACTTGTGACAACCCTACAAATCAAGATTTAAACCCTCCAGAACTGTAAGCCAGGTCGGTCCTTAATAAAAATGGATGAGGAGCAATGACTTCATGCACAGATACATACCCTGGAGACTCAAAAGCATATCACAGAATTACTCCGAGTTTCACTAATGAGCTTCCTTCAAGGACCTAATGTGGCTTACTTATTTCATTTTGTTTCCCTCACTGTCAGTTGCTGTTAAAACATATCATTGCCTCTGCTTTCACCTTAAATAATGCCCACTAGTTTGATGAATTTTTTTCCCTTTAAATATATCTTCTCAGAAGCAAAACAATATACTTTCTCTTCCTTGGGAGAGAATAGACAAAGTAGGCCTCGAAAAATTTAAATTAATTAAAACTCAGTTCCCCAATTAATTTCAGGAAAGTAATAATCACTCGTATAAATTTAAAATAAGAAAATTAAGAATTTCTGGGAAGAATGCTTTACTACTTATGCTTTCAATGTGGTATTTATAGAAGGAAAAATTTTGTTGTGGAATTGGTGACAAGGAACAATAACAGATTTAGCTGTAGATTAAATTAATGGTCTTGATTACTCGGAACAACAGTGAGAAACGAAATGAAATGGATTACAAAGATGACCCTTAATACTTTTAAGCAATTTAAATAATTTATACATTTTACATATAATGACATTTAAAATGTTTATGTCATGTCGTGTGCTTTTATCGAGGTTACTCAGAAAAATTAGATTGGTTTAATAATTTTGGTCTAAAAACGACTATATATATTTTTTCAGACTATGTTATGATGTAGAAAATAATGGTGGTATAATATACTGTTATGTAAGTCTTGGCTTTATTTTGGCTTGAAAATCTGAGTTACGTTGGACTTCCTAAATTTCCTGTACTGCTTGTACTGGTTAAATAAGCAAACGTATCCAATAAGTTTTCAACGACTAAAAATTTAAATTTATGTGTTGAAGTATATTAAATATACTAGTCAAGTACATTAAATATGCTAATATCTTTAAAGAGGAATGAATACTTGTAATTCTAGAAACCAGACGACTCAATTATTCCACTGACAATTTTTGGTAAATATTTTTAGGCGTCATCTAATATATGATTCCATATATACCAATATATGCTTCCAACATTCCCATGTTCCAACATGCGTCAGCTTAAATGACAAGTTCAAGATCTAGAGTTAACTTCAATCCTTTGACTAACAGTAAATTGATTGAATTAACGAATCATCTTTGGTTGCCTGCAAATTCTCTCTGTCTTTGTCCTTCCCGTTTGCCCTAAATTCATGATAGGTCGGACGACAACAGTGCTTTCGTTGGGGAATGCTCTTGTTTTCTGGCTTCACATATATTTCTATAGTTTGTAGGTTTGTGGCTGGTGCTGTGGTTCTTCTTATGTGTTCCCTTGACAAACGTTCAGTAGAGTGGCTTGTGTTTTCACTGCTCTGACACGTCAGAATCAGAACCTTAATGCTGCGTACTGCACGGCTTCTGAAACCTTCTCATAGCGCCTCCTTGCTTCTTGTTACACATTCATTTTTTGCATGGCACTTGCTGTTTATCACAGCAAGCACCAGAATCCAGCTTGGCAAAGAAACGATATCATTGAAAAGAATGTAGAATAATCTAATGTTGGCAGGTTTTACTATGTAAATTACACCTCAATAAAGCTTACTTTAAAAAAAGAAAAGGACAAACAAAACCAAATATTGACACGATGGAGAGCACTGGAAATTCTTATTCATTTCTGGAAAGGGTATAAAAAAGTTCCACAGGTTGGAAGAAAATTTGGCAGCATCCGCTGAGGGTCATACATACACAGTTATATGCTGTGGCCCAGAAATCGTACTTTTCGCTGTGCTATACCTTTGACCTGTGCTCTCCAATATGATAGGTGCAAGCCACATGTAGCTACCGAACACTTGAAAGTTGCTAGGGCCACAGGTTGTAATGATAATATTTTGATGTAGTAAGTCTCCTAAAACATTAAAATAGATTAAAATAGAAAATTCAAAATTCCTTGTGACAGGTTTGAAAACTAATAAAGGGACACGTCACTCAGATGAAGTCGGGAGACCAGAAGTGGGAGCTCTCATGGGGTACCACTCAAGTTCAAAGACAGGAAGTATCGTCAATTACAAACCCAAACAGAAGAAGCATCAACAGGAAGAATCATCGATTACAGGCCCCAACAGAAAGACATATTCGTTGCATCTCCTGCAGGAAATCAGCAACTTGGCAATGAGAAACCGTCATCACCCTGGACTTTCCCTTTTCTCCAGTGGACTTGGGTTCAAAACAACCTCCCTCAGCTTCCTCCTCTCTCTCTGTAAAATAAGGTTCCTTCCTCTCCTTTGTTTGTGGGACTTGCCTATGGCTTTTGCTATAGCTTGCTTGTCCTGAATTGCCATTCTTCCGCTATTCCTGAATAAACGCTTTTTGCTGGAAAAAAACAAAAAACAACCCCCCCCCAACTTTTATATATTTTTATTTTTATAAATTTTTAAAATTGATTTTGTGTATTTGTTTTTGGCTGCGTTGGGTCTTCGTTGCTGGGCGAGGGCTTTCTCTAGTTGCACTGATTGGGGACTGCTCTTCATTGTGGTGGCTTCTCTTGTTGCGGAGCACGGGCTCTAGGCGGGCAGGCGTCAGTAGTTGTGGCACGAGGGCTCAGTAGTTGTGGCTCACGGGCTCTAGAGCATAGGCTCAGTAGTTGGGGTGCACGGGCTTAGTTGCTCCACAGCATGTGGGATCTTCCCGGAACAGGGCTCGACCCCGTGTCCCCTGCCTTGGCAGGCGGATTCTTAACCAATGCGCAACCAGGGAAACCCCCAAAAGTATTATGTTGAAAGTCAACACTGGCATTATTCTGTTGGAATGGGGTGCTCTAGAAAAATGTGTATGTCCCCCAAAAGTCATAAAAAAATGTTCGTACCATTTCAGAATATCCTCAACTGGAAACAACTGAAATGTCCAACAGTTCAATACTATGTGGAGTTATAGTCTTACAAGGCATACACACAGAGACAAAGAACTACGTGAAAAATAGGGTTAAATTTCATAGACATAATGTTGAGTGAAAGAAGTCAGACCCATGCCCCTCCATCCCCCCAAACCCAGTGCATGCCCTGTGATTCAATTTATGTGAAAGTAACAGGCAGAGAGGTTGGGAGGGGTATGTGTGTGATTACTCTGAGCTCTTGCATGGGAAGAGTCATGAGGAAGCCTTCTGCGGTCTGGTAATTTTGCATACCTTAGTTATTTAGGTTGCTTCATCAGTGATTCAGGTTGGTGTACACTGGTAATGGTTTGGGAAGTGTACACTCTTTGTACTTTATGCATATTATGCCTCATTGTTTTAACGTTTAATGCCACTTGGTTATTGGTAAAGTGATGTTGATACTTTTTCTTCTGCTTTGTCCTGGGCTAGGAGGGAAAGTAAGTTCAAAGTAGTTACTGTGATATTTTTGCTGTCCTCAGATTTGTGGCTTCCCTTCACTATCGGATATCTGACTACTTACGCATATGCTGCTCACAACCATTACCTTAAGCTGACATTCCACTGTTAATACTGTGTCAAAGAGAGAACCAAGTGTTCATGACCCAATCTGCTCTTTTAAGAATAAATATGAGTCAAGGAAGGGGGGGGGGATATGAAATTGAGAAATTCTGATGAGGAAAGTAGTCCAATTAGGCTTAACTAACTCACAGGTGCCAAAGGGGGACACTGGCAGGTAGTACACAAAGAATAGCCGCCACATGCATTTCACCACTAAACTCTCAAGAATTTTTGAGCATCCACACATAGCCAAAAGCGTTTACCTGATTAGCTCGGAACTTCACTAGATTAAACCCTCCTGATAAGCTGTTTGATGACTTTCAGCTATCTGTTCCTCCAGGAAAGGGAAAACTCCCCTTTCTCAGGCTTTGTGTGTGTGTGTCTGTGTGTCTGTGTGTGTGCGTGTGTGTGTGTGTGTGTGTTTCCTCTCTTCTCTTTTCTGGCTTTTATATAAATCCTGCCTTGGTTTAATGACAACATCCTAATAACTGTTTCCCATTTTTATTAGTGACCATGTGAGCTAACTCATTCAAAATCTCTTTACTACTTGAAGTAAGTCAGAAAGAGAAAAACAAATATCATATATTAACGCATATATGTGGAACCTAGAAAAATGGTTCAGATGACCCGGTTTGCAGGGCAGAAAGAGAGACACAGATGTAGAGAACAAACATATGGACCCCAACGGGGGGAAAGCGGCAGAGGGGTTGGTGGTGGTGGGATGCGTTGGGAGATTGGGATTGACATATATACACTAATATATATAAAATAACTATTAAGAACCTGCTGTATTAAAAATATTTTTTTAAATTCAAAAATAATCTCTTTACTACTATGTTGAAGTATGATTTTTATATTCACATGCGTATACACTATGTTGGTAGCTTTGAAATCTATTCTTGGGTGGAGACTGCCATGCAACGGGAAAGTTTAGGCCTTCAATGGTTGGAAGATAGGTCCTTCTTAGTCTTTAAATAGACAGTTTCCAGTTAGTATGTGTTTAACAAACGCATCGTCATTTGCTCTGCGTCTAACGTCGTTGCTTCTCCAATGGTCCTGTTTACTCTTTCTCCTCTTCTTCTTCATTTCATGAGTGAGTTTGGGGAGGTTTGTAGGCCTACCTTTCAATCTTCTTTTCCTTTTGATGTATTGGAGGTTGAACAAAGAAGGGATGCAAATCTCAGTGAAGTTTTCTCAGTGACCCGTGAGCATGGTGGCCAAGGGGAGGGGCTCTGGAGGCAAACTGCTTGGGTCTGAGTGCTGGCTCTCACTGTCACGGGGGGTGAGACCCTGGAACGGTTAGCTCAGCTTTTCCGTGCCTCAGTGTTCTCATCTGCAACAAGGGGTGGTAAAGTCCTACACTATCTTCCAGGGTTGTTATGTGGACTTAGTAAGTGATTCCACAGTAAAGCACTGAGGAACAGTGCTGGTCACTGAGTAAAGCTCGAGAAAGCTGGTATTATCGTTATTATGAAGTCTTTTATTTCCCCTTCTAACTGTACCACTGCTGACTTTCAACATTCCCCAGAACAAACTGCGATTGTTTAAATGTTTAGCTGACCTCTTCTCCCTCATGTTAGTGACGTGCATCTGGGAAATCGGTTGCTTTGGATGGTGATCGAACTGGTGATCTAAAGGCGGTGGGGGACTGGATCCAGCTTCATCAGATTCTTGGACCTTGGGCAGGCATGACGATCGTTTAGCTCATGGTAGACAATCTCTTGCACATGTTTCTATAGCAAGAGCTTTTCATAGATAGTCAGACATACCTTAAGTATTAGAAGAAAAGTGCAAGTATGTACCAGTGACCTGTCTTTTTGGTTGTTGTTGTTTGAAGAAATCAAAGGAAGAAAATAGAATTGACCTGGGAGTTGTAGATTTCCTCCTTCAGGTATGACGGAGTGTTTGTAGCAAGCTAGCATTCACCCTGAAGACGACTCAATCCAGTCTGGATGAAAGGAATTCTGTTTGAAGGCTTTGGAGAAATGCAGCTAGGACCCACAGGATCCGCTCCAGAGAGAGAGAAGCTCACTGGAATGAACCTAATTCTCTACCTTTTCCCCTTAGGCCCAAAGGGCACTCGCCCGAACCCCCGGCTCCCGCGGCTTCTGGGAGCTGAGGAGTCAGCAGCGGGGGCGAGCCCTGCACTCGGGGGCACAGCCGTGGATCCGAGGACTCTGCGGTCGGTGCGGGAGCCCGCAGGCCGACTGTGGGAGGCTCGGGGGTCCTCCCTTCGGGCCAGGCGAGGAACCCTGAAAGCAGGGCCTCTCGGAAGCCGCAGTCTCCTTGCCTGAGAGATCTCGGGGCTTCAAGCTTCATTCTGCACTTTAAAAAGTTGGCGACTAGGATAGTGGTGGCAGGACCTACGGATTCCAGGGATGCGCCACTAAGCGGCAGCACCCGCCGAGTTTCCGTAGTGTAGCGGTTATCACGTTCGCCTCACACGCGAAAGGTCCCCGGTTCGAAACCGGGCGGAAACAAACGTCCTTCCTTTCTGAAGTTTTTACCTTCCCATTCCAAAAACCAAAACGGGCGAAAGGCAGGGGGTGAGGCGGCGGGCGCAGCCTCAGTTTCCATCCCCAAGGTACAGGCCAGGAGTTCCCTTACTGCCTGAGAGCCTGCTCAGCACCAGGAACCCGCCCGCCTTTCTCTGCTCTGAGGCACCGCGGAGCGCAGGCCACAGCCAGCTAATCCAAGTGGGCAAAGGACAAGGCTGACTTCGGGTCAGTTTTACATCCGGAAATCCCCTCACCTACTAAGCAGGCGCCTAATCCTCTTCCACATGTTCACACGAGTTATGTCTCTGAAAACCAAGGAGTTCATCCCTGTGAAGCACACTTGGCTTTCCCCCACCTCGGCACACCTACGCAACAGTGTGATCTGCGTGACGCCACAAAAGAGACCGAACCCGACTGTGCACCGGGGACCCGAGCCAAAGACACGGAAATGAACAATGTCAGGCTCCACGAATTGAGCCGGTCGCGGAGGGGAAGGAGCCCGTACCGGTGCCGTCTCCAGGAGAGCCCCCAGAGCCAGGGCAGAGATCAGGAAGTGGACGGATCCGCCCATCACCTGCTGACATCCCAGTCGGCACCTGACTCAAGGGAAAAGCGAGGCTCAGAAAGAGAGCAGGACCTTGGCTCGGCAGCACACAGCGCTGCAGCTAGACCAGGACGGACCTTGTGTCCTGTCTCAGGGCCCAAGGCGTCGCCCAAGACTGGAGAGGTGAAGGGTGATGAGCAGCCGGGCAAGGGCTGGGAGCCTTGCACAGCTGCCTTCAGCCCTGGGCCTCTGAGAAATCTCCGTTCCTGCTCTCCGGGTCTCTGAAGTTTAGTCTTGACTTTTACAATTTTCACCTGGAGACGCTACGTCGAGGCTCCTCAATGGTTCCCTGGTGGTCTAGTGGCTAGGATTCGGCGCTTTCACCGCCGCGGCCCGGGTTCGATTCCCGGTCAGGGAAGCCTCCGCAGAAACTTTTTTCTTTTTTTTCCCCTTCAGCGTCTCCACTGGCAGGAGTCTTCCTCTTCCTGCCCCGACCAGAGCTGTGTTTTGCTTCAAGGTTCAGATGCAGAAGAGCTTCTGCACTGAGTCCCCAAATGCCGGCGAGTCCCGGCCTCAGGGTCCTTGACATCGCGCAGGCTGGAGGACGTGAGATGTAATGAACAGCCTGGGCTGGCCGGCTCTCGCCTCGGCTCTTTTCCCCCTGCATGTTACAAACCCGAAGTCTTATTTACCGCGTTTTCATCCCAAGAGAATCGGAGACTCGAGTTCCAAACATTCATTAAGAAGCTAAACCAAAGCCCTTTGAAACATACAAGAAAGTTGCAAGAGGAATAACATCGTATATTCTGTACGTAAGTGCACAGTAAACATTTTCCCACGTTGGGTTTCTCACTCTCTCTCCGTACATAAGAATGGAGACACCACTTGAGAGGTCCTTGCAGACCTCTCCACTCAAGATTGCTCCTTTCGTTTGGCGTGTCTCTCAAAGGCAGCTTCTGCGGGACTTGTCCTCCAAGACCAGGGGAAGCCTCTGTCCTCGCGAGGAGGCCCCCTTGCCCTTTCAGGAACCTGAAATCCGTTCTCTTCAGGCTCTAGAGAAGCTTCAAGAGGAGTTTTATTCAGCTCCCCCCGAAGTGCAGGCCAGGCACGGTCTGTGCCAGTAGGAATCCCCCCGGACCGGCTGCCCTCCGGTCTCCTTCCCGGTTGCCTTGGCGGGCAGTGGGGTCTTGGGTCAGCCTGAGCGCTGGAACCGCCTACCTCTCGAAAGGCCCTTCTGGGAAGTGCAGCTGCCCCTTGGCTGTTGCCTGGATCTCTGTGCCCTGCACGGAGCGTAAAGGGTTCTGACAGGACACAAAGGTGACGAATCCTTCCCTGTAGTGAGTGGGAGGAGGAGAGGACCAGATGGGAAATGCGTCCAAGGGAGGGGGTGTATTCTCAAGTGCTTGTCAGAATTGTCTGCATGGGTGGCTGCCCTATGATAATAGTGCTTAGTGTTGTCTTTTCCTGACCTCGACCCAGCCTCAGGTCCAGTGGGATCGGCTGCTCTAAACTTTCCGTTTTTCCGAAGCTTTGGAACTGGTACCGTTTTCCTGCGAGAAAGGCGGCACATCCTAGGAATTAGTCAGTGTCTACTCCATAGAGAGGCCAGGCGAGGGGCGTGCTGCTGTCTCTGTGGCGCAATGGGTTAGCGCGTTCGGCTGTTAATCGAAAGGTTGGTGGTTCGAGCCCACCCAGGGACGGTGGGAGAGGTTTTAGAACCCATTCAGCGTTTTCCGTGCTGATTACCATTGCAGGTGTTCCATGCTGATTATCACCTGTACATCTGCTCCCACAAAGTTTACCGAACTGCATTCGGGGTCCTATCCACCTCACGACTGCTGCCAGTCTTGGGCCACACTCCCCTTCCCAGCTCTATTGTCTGTCGTCTCTATTGGACGCTATACTTGCCTAACTTACGGCCTTCTGAAAGAGATCGAGGAAGCCACGGTCTGGTGGGATAGTCTTTATTCTGCCAAGTCTACAGACTTGGACAAGAAAGTTCTATTTTATGTGTCTCAAATTTTTCAGCTGTGAACGTTAGTAATTGTTCTATGAATGATGTTATCGGTGACCTCATCATCATAATTCTCCTCTGCATTATTTTTGATAAAGGCATTTCTTCCATGGTTGTGTAGTATTTGGTTTCATGGTTTCACGATGACGAATAGGCTGCAACCATCACGATTGTACACACACCTCTGACCACTCGTGCAGGTGTTTCCAGAGCGTAGAGAACTGCACGTGCAAGTGCTACCTTTAGTGTTTCTATGCTTCTAATGTTGGTAAATCCTTCAAGTTTGCCCTCCACAGAAGTGGCACTGAATCATATTCCATTTTATTTTCCAGTCTTTCAATGTCCCTTTCTTCATTTACTTGCCAACGCAGCAATCTTTCTGTACATCTCTCTACGGTAGTCTAACTAAGAAAGGGAGCAGTGCCCTCCCGACATAACTAAGGGGAAGGACAACAGGGGGACACTGTGGGCAGTACACAGAGATATTCTATTGCATACGTTCGAAAGCTCAACATTCAATATTTTTAAAGTCTCCCAATAACTGTAATGGTTTTCTCTGCAGACCTAGTCAACAGGGTCCAGAGAAGACTGCCCAGAGTGACCTCTTTGACAACGTCCTGCCAAGCAACTTATCCAAAGAGAAGAATCTCGCTGATCCCAGAGGTTTTTCCCTTCTCCCCTTTTCTCTTTTATTTATACATTTTGGTTGTACTTTTAATTTGATGCAAACAATCTAATGCCTGTCCTTCCTCCTATAAAATGGGGAATTCGCATGGGAATAAGTGTTTCTACGTTATTCCTTGACCGTTTTTTGTTTGTTTTTTGGCTGTGACGATAAAAATTAGCCCATCTAAGCCACCTCGTGGGAGCCAACAGAATCCTGCCCCCCACAAGTTCCTGCTTCAGACCTGGACCCTTCGAGCTCTTGGCTCGTGTTTGCTCTGTTCTGTTCTATCTCATGTGCAGGAATTGAGCATTTTGGCTTTTTCATACTGTGTGGTTACTGGACACGGATTTTGTCTCTCTCTCTCCCTCTCATTTGTGCATCACTAATTTCTCGTCTCAGTGCGGGATTCTGGTTTTAATTTTAGGAAGTGAACTTCTGGGGATAATCCCTGTTGGGTGGCGGTTGACAGGGATCCATTCCCTGTTAGGTAGAAGATGACAGCTAATCCGGACCATGAGTCTTTTTTGTCTGATGCTTGTCCTGAGGATTCTGCTATTTCCTGGTATGAGACACCGCAGCAGTGAGAAGCTGTCCACCTCTTGTCTTTCCACTATTTGCTAAAAACCACGTGGGCCCAGTCAACCCTGGTCAATAACTGCAAAAGTGTAGTAGCTACAATAAGGACGATCTTAATATGCAATGGTTCCCTCATAAGGAACTCAGCATTAAGAAGGGGGATTAATACAGGAAGAATATTGAATTTTTAGCACGGAATAGGCAGCTTTCTTTCATTGGTATACTCAAGGTTCTAAATAACTGAAAAAATTCAAACAAATGTCCTTCAGGGATGGCTGAAATCAGACTACAGAAAGCAGAGGAGAGACATAGCATTACAAACAAGCAACGAAGTCAGCAACATGAGCACTTGTGACAACCCTACAAATCAAGATTTAAACCCTCCAGAACTGTAAGCCAGGTCGGTCCTTAATAAAAATGGATGAGGAGCAATGACTTCATGCACAGATACATACCCTGGAGACTCAAAAGCATATCACAGAATTACTCCGAGTTTCACTAATGAGCTTCCTTCAAGGACCTAATGTGGCTTACTTATTTCATTTTGTTTCCCTCACTGTCAGTTGCTGTTAAAACATATCATTGCCTCTGCTTTCACCTTAAATAATGCCCACTAGTTTGATGAATTTTTTTCCCTTTAAATATATCTTCTCAGAAGCAAAACAATATACTTTCTCTTCCTTGGGAGAGAATAGACAAAGTAGGCCTCGAAAAATTTAAATTAATTAAAACTCAGTTCCCCAATTAATTTCAGGAAAGTAATAATCACTCGTATAAATTTAAAATAAGAAAATTAAGAATTTCTGGGAAGAATGCTTTACTACTTATGCTTTCAATGTGGTATTTATAGAAGGAAAAATTTTGTTGTGGAATTGGTGACAAGGAACAATAACAGATTTAGCTGTAGATTAAATTAATGGTCTTGATTACTCGGAACAACAGTGAGAAACGAAATGAAATGGATTACAAAGATGACCCTTAATACTTTTAAGCAATTTAAATAATTTATACATTTTACATATAATGACATTTAAAATGTTTATGTCATGTCGTGTGCTTTTATCGAGGTTACTCAGAAAAATTAGATTGGTTTAATAATTTTGGTCTAAAAACGACTATATATATTTTTTCAGACTATGTTATGATGTAGAAAATAATGGTGGTATAATATACTGTTATGTAAGTCTTGGCTTTATTTTGGCTTGAAAATCTGAGTTACGTTGGACTTCCTAAATTTCCTGTACTGCTTGTACTGGTTAAATAAGCAAACGTATCCAATAAGTTTTCAACGACTAAAAATTTAAATTTATGTGTTGAAGTATATTAAATATACTAGTCAAGTACATTAAATATGCTAATATCTTTAAAGAGGAATGAATACTTGTAATTCTAGAAACCAGACGACTCAATTATTCCACTTACAATTTTTGGTAAATATTTTTAGGCGTCATCTAATATATGATTCCATATATACCAATATATGCTTCCAACATTCCCATGTTCCAACATGCGTCAGCTTAAATGACAAGTTCAAGATCTAGAGTTAACTTCAATCCTTTGACTAACAGTAAATTGATTGAATTAACGAATCATCTTTGGTTGCCTGCAAATTCTCTCTGTCTTTGTCCTTCCCGTTTGCCCTAAATTCATGATAGGTCGGTCGACAACAGTGCTTTCGTTGGGGAATGCTCTTGTTTTCTGGCTTCACATATATTTCTATAGTTTGTAGGTTTGTGGCTGGTGCTGTGGCTCTTCTTATGTGTTCCCTTGACAAACGTTCAGTAGAGTGGCTTGTGTTTTCACTGCTCTGACACGTCAGAATCAGAACCTTAATGCTGCGTACTGCACGGCTTCTGAAACCTTCTCATAGCGCCTCCTTGCTTCTTGTTACACATTCATTTTTTGCATGGCACTTGCTGTTTATCACAGCAAGCACCAGAATCCAGCTTGGCAAAGAAACGATATCATTGAAAAGAATGTAGAATAATCTAATGTTGGCAGGTTTTACTATGTAAATTACACCTCAATAAAGCTTACTTTAAAAAAAGAAAAGGACAAACAAAACCAAATATTGACACGATGGAGAGCACTGGAAATTCTTATTCATTTCTGGAAAGGGTATAAAAAAGTTCCACAGGTTGGAAGAAAATTTGGCAGCATCCGCTGAGGGTCATACATACACAGTTATATGCTGTGGCCCAGAAATCGTACTTTTCGCTGTGCTATACCTTTGACCTGTGCTCTCCAATATGATAGGTGCAAGCCACATGTAGCTACCGAACACTTGAAAGTTGCTAGGGCCACAGGTTGTAATGATAATATTTTGATGTAGTAAGTCTCCTAAAACATTAAAATAGATTAAAATAGAAAATTCAAAATTCCTTGTGACAGGTTTGAAAACTAATAAAGGGACACGTCACTCAGATGAAGTCGGGAGACCAGAAGTGGGAGCTCTCATGGGGTACCACTCAAGTTCAAAGACAGGAAGTATCGTCAATTACAAACCCAAACAGAAGAAGCATCAACAGGAAGAATCATCGATTACAGGCCCCAACAGAAAGACATATTCGTTGCATCTCCTGCAGGAAATCAGCAACTTGGCAATGAGAAACCGTCATCACCCTGGACTTTCCCTTTTCTCCAGTGGACTTGGGTTCAAAACAACCTCCCTCAGCTTCCTCCTCTCTCTCTGTAAAATAAGGTTCCTTCCTCTCCTTTGTTTGTGGGACTTGCCTATGGCTTTTGCTATAGCTTGCTTGTCCTGAATTGCCATTCTTCCGCTATTCCTGAATAAACGCTTTTTGCTGGAAAAAAACAAAAAACAACCCCCCCCCAACTTTTATATATTTTTATTTTTATAAATTTTTAAAATTGATTTTGTGTATTTGTTTTTGGCTGCGTTGGGTCTTCGTTGCTGGGCGAGGGCTTTCTCTAGTTGCACTGATTGGGGACTGCTCTTCATTGTGGTGGCTTCTCTTGTTGCGGAGCACGGGCTCTAGGCGGGCAGGCGTCAGTAGTTGTGGCACGAGGGCTCAGTAGTTGTGGCTCACGGGCTCTAGAGCATAGGCTCAGTAGTTGGGGTGCACGGGCTTAGTTGCTCCACAGCATGTGGGATCTTCCCGGAACAGGGCTCGACCCCGTGTCCCCTGCCTTGGCAGGCGGATTCTTAACCAATGCGCAACCAGGGAAACCCCCAAAAGTATTATGTTGAAAGTCAACACTGGCATTATTCTGTTGGAATGGGGTGCTCTAGAAAAATGTGTATGTCCCCCAAAAGTCATAAAAAAATGTTCGTACCATTTCAGAATATCCTCCACTGGAAACAACTGAAATGTCCAACAGTTCAATACTATGTGGAGTTATAGTCTTACAAGGCATACACACAGAGACAAAGAACTACGTGAAAAATAGGGTTAAATTTCATAGACATAATGTTGAGTGAAAGAAGTCAGACCCATGCCCCTCCATCCCCCCAAACCCAGTGCATGCCCTGTGATTCAATTTATGTGAAAGTAACAGGCAGAGAGGTTGGGAGGGGTATGTGTGTGATTACTCTGAGCTCTTGCATGGGAAGAGTCATGAGGAAGCCTTCTGCGGTCTGGTAATTTTGCATACCTTAGTTATTTAGGTTGCTTCATCAGTGATTCAGGTTGGTGTACACTGGTAATGGTTTGGGAAGTGTACACTCTTTGTACTTTATGCATATTATGCCTCATTGTTTTAACGTTTAATGCCACTTGGTTATTGGTAAAGTGATGTTGATACTTTTTCTCCTGCTTTGTCCTGGGCTAGGAGGGAAAGTAAGTTCAAAGTAGTTACTGTGATATTTTTGCTGTCCTCAGATTTGTGGCTTCCCTTCACTATCGGATATCTGACTACTTACGCATATGCTGCTCACAACCATTACCTTAAGCTGACATTCCACTGTTAATACTGTGTCAAAGAGAGAACCAAGTGTTCATGACCCAATCTGCTCTTTTAAGAATAAATATGAGTCAAGGAAGGGGGGGGGATATGAAATTGAGAAATTCTGATGAGGAAAGTAGTCCAATTAGGCTTAACTAACTCACAGGTGCCAAAGGGGGACACTGGCAGGTAGTACACAAAGAATAGCCGCCACATGCATTTCACCACTAAACTCTCAAGAATTTTTGAGCATCCACACATAGCCAAAAGCATTTACCTGATTAGCTCGGAACTTCACTAGATTAAACCCTCCTGATAAGCTGTTTGATGGCTTTCAGCTATCTGTTCCTCCAGGAAAGGGAAAACTCCCCTTTCTCAGGCTTTGTGTGTGTGTGTCTGTGTGTCTGTGTGTGTGCGTGTGTGTGTGTGTGTGTGTTTCCTCTCTTCTCCTTTCTGGCTTTTATATAAATCCTGCCTTGGTTTAATGACAACATCCTAATAACTGTTTCCCATTTTTATTAGTGACCATGAGAGCTAACTCATTCAAAATCTCTTTACTACTTGAAGTAAGTCAGAAAGAGAAAAACAAATATCATATATTAACGCATATATGTGGAACCTAGAAAAATGGTTCAGATGACCCGGTTTGCAGGGCAGAAAGAGAGACACAGATGTAGAGAACAAACATATGGACCCCAACGGGGGGAAAGCGGCAGAGGGGTTGGTGGTGGTGGGATGCGTTGGGAGATTGGGATTGACATATATACACTAATATATATAAAATAACTATTAAGAACCTGCTGTATTAAAAATATTTTTTTAAATTCAAAAATAATCTCTTTACTACTATGTTGAAGTATGATTTTTATATTCACATGCGTATACACTATGTTGGTAGCTTTGAAATCTATTCTTGGGTGGAGACTGCCATGCAACGGGAAAGTTTAGGCCTTCAATGGTTGGAAGATAGGTCCTTCTTAGTCTTTAAATAGACAGTTTCCAGTTAGTATGTGTTTAACAAACGCATCGTCATTTGCTCTGCGTCTAACGTCGTTGCTTCTCCAATGGTCCTGTTTACTCTTTCTCCTCTTCTTCTTCATTTCATGAGTGAGTTTGGGGAGGTTTGTAGGCCTACCTTTCAATCTTCTTTTCCTTTTGATGTATTGGAGGTTGAACAAGGAAGGGATTCAAATCTCAGTGAAGTTTTCTCAGTGACCCGTGAGCATGGTGGCCAAGGGGAGGGGCTCTGGAGGCAAACTGCTTGGGTCTGAGTGCTGGCTCTCACTGTCACGGGGGGTGAGACCCTGGAACGGTTAGCTCAGCTTTTCCGTGCCTCAGTGTTCTCATCTGCAACAAGGGGTGGTAAAGTCCTACACTATCTTCCAGGGTTGTTATGTGGACTTAGTAAGTGATTCCACAGTAAAGCACTGAGGAACAGTGCTGGTCACTGAGTAAAGCTCGAGAAAGCTGGTATTATCGTTATTATGAAGTCTTTTATTTCCCCTTCTAACTGTACCACTGCTGACTTTCAACATTCCCCAGAACAAACTGCGATTGTTTAAATGTTTAGCTGACCTCTTCTCCCTCATGTTAGTGACGTGCATCTGGGAAATCGGTTGCTTTGGATGGTGATCGAACTGGTGATCTAAAGGCGGTGGGGGACTGGATCCAGCTTCATCAGATTCTTGGACCTTGGGCAGGCATGACGATCGTTTAGCTCATGGTAGACAATCTCTTGCACATGTTTCTATAGCAAGAGCTTTTCATAGATAGTCAGACATACCTTAAGTATTAGAAGAAAAGTGCAAGTATGTACCAGTGACCTGTCTTTTTGGTTGTTGTTGTTTGAAGAAATCAAAGGAAGAAAATAGAATTGACCTGGGAGTTGTAGATTTCCTCCTTCAGGTATGACGGAGTGTTTGTAGCAAGCTAGCATTCACCCTGAAGACGACTCAATCCAGTCTGGATGAAAGGAATTCTGTTTGAAGGCTTTGGAGAAATGCAGCTAGGACCCACAGGATCCGCTCCAGAGAGAGAGAAGCTCACTGGAATGAACCTAATTCTCTACCTTTTCCCCTTAGGCCCAAAGGGCACTCGCCCGAACCCCCGGCTCCCGCGGCTTCTGGGAGCTGAGGAGTCAGCAGCGGGGGCGAGCCCTGCACTCGGGGGCACAGCCGTGGATCCGAGGACTCTGCGGTCGGTGCGGGAGCCCGCAGGCCGACTGTGGGAGGCTTGGGGGTCCTCCCTTCGGGCCAGGCGAGGAACCCTGAAAGCAGGGCCTCTCGGAAGCCGCAGTCTCCTTGCCTGAGAGATCTCGGGGCTTCAAGCTTCATTCTGCACTTTAAAAAGTTGGCGGCTAGGATAGTGGTGGCAGGACCTACGGATTTCAGGGATGTGCCTCTAAGCGGCAGCACCCGCCGAGTTTCCGTAGTGTAGCGGTTATCACGTTCGCCTACACGCGAAAGGTCCCCGGTTCGAAACCGGGCGGAAACAAACGTCCTTCCTTTCTGAAGTTTTTACCTTCCCATTCCAAAAACCAAAACGAGCGAAAGGCAGGAGGTGAGGCGGCGGGCGCAGCCTCAGTTTCCATCCCCAAGGTACAGGCCAGGAGTTCCCTTACTGCCTGAGAGCCTGCTCAGCACCAGGAACCCGCCCGCCTTTCTCTGCTCTGAGGCACCGCGGAGCGCAGGCCACAGCCAGCTAATCCAAGTGGGCAAAGGACAAGGCTGACTTCGGGTCCGTTTTACATCCGGAAATCCCCTCACCTACTAAGCAGGCGCCTAATCCTCTTCCACATGTTCACACGAGTTATGTCTCTGAAAACCAAGGAGTTCATCCCTGTGAAGCACACTTGGCTTTCCCCCACCTCGGCACACCTACGCAACAGTGTGATCTGCGTGACGCCACAAAAGAGACCGAACCCGACTGTGCACCGGGGACCCGAGCCAAAGACACGGAAATGAACAATGTCAGGCTCCACGAATTGAGCCGGTCGCGGAGGGGAAGGAGCCCGTACCGGTGCCGTCTCCAGGAGAGCCCCCAGAGCCAGGGCAGAGATCAGGAAGTGGACGGATCCGCCCATCACCTGCTGACATCCCAGTCGGCACCTGACTCAAGGGAAAAGCGAGGCTCAGAAAGAGAGCAGGACCTTGGCTTGGCAGCACACAGCGCTGCAGCTAGACCAGGACGGACCTTGTGTCCTGTCTCAGGGCCCAAGGCGTCGCCCAAGACTGGAGAGGTGAAGGGTGATGAGCAGCCGGGCAAGGGCTGGGAGCCTTGCACAGCTGCCTTCAGCCCTGGGCCTCTGAGAAATCTCCGTTCCTGCTCTCCGGGTCTCTGAAGTTTAGTCTTGACTTTTACAATTTTCACCTGGAGACGCTACGTCGAGGCTCCTCAATGGTTCCCTGGTGGTCTAGTGGCTAGGATTCGGCGCTTTCACCGCCGCGGCCCGGGTTCGATTCCCGGTCAGGGAAGCCTCCGCAGAAACTTTTTTCTTTTTTTTCCCCTTCAGCGTCTCCACTGGCAGGAGTCTTCCTCTTCCTGCCCCGACCAGAGCTGTGTTTTGCTTCAAGGTTCAGATGCAGAAGAGCTTCTGCACTGAGTCCCCAAATGCCGGCGAGTCCCGGCCTCAGGGTCCTTGACATCGCGCAGGCTGGAGGACGTGAGATGTAATGAACAGCCTGGGCTGGCCGGCTCTCGCCTCGGCTCTTTTCCCCCTGCATGTTACAAACCCGAAATCTTATTTACCGCGTTTTCATCCCAAGAGAATCGGAGACTCGAGTTCCAAACATTCATTAAGAAGCTAAACCAAAGCCCTTTGAAACATACAAGAAAGTTGCAAGAGGAATAACATCGTATATTCTGTACGTAAGTGCACAGTAAACATTTTCCCACGTTGGGTTTCTCACTCTCTCTCCGTACGTAAGAATGGCGACACCACTTGAGAGGTCCTTGCAGACCTCTCCACTCAAGATTGCTCCTTTCGTTTGGCGTGTCTCTCAAAGGCAGCTTCTGCGGGACTTGTCCTCCAAGACCAGGGGAAGCCTCTGTCCTCGCGAGGAGGCCCCCTTGCCCTTTCAGGAACCTGAAATCCGTTCTCTTCAGGCTCTAGAGAAGCTTCAAGAGGAGTTTTATTCAGCTCCCCCCGAAGTGCAGGCCAGGCACGGTCTGTGCCAGTAGGAATCCCCCCGGACCGGCTGCCCTCCGGTCTCCTTCCCGGTTGCCTTGGCGGGCAGTGGGGTCTTGGGTCAGCCTGAGCGCTGGAACCGCCTACCTCTCGAAAGGCCCTTCTGGGAAGTGCAGCTGCCCCTTGGCTGTTGCCTGGATCTCTGTGCCCTGCACGGAGCGTAAAGGGTTCTGACAGGACACAAAGGTGACGAATCCTTCCCTGTAGTGAGTGGGAGGAGGAGAGGACCAGATGGGAAATGCGTCCAAGGGAGGGGGTGTATTCTCAAGTGCTTGTCAGAACTGTCTGCATGGGTGGCTGCCCTATGATAATAGTGCTTAGTGTTGTCTTTTCCTGACCTCGACCCAGCCTCAGGTCCAGTGGGATCGGCTGCTCTAAACTTTCCGTTTTTCCGAAGCTTTGGAACTGGTACCGTTTTCCTGCGAGAAAGGCGGCACATCCTAGGAATTAGTCAGTGTCTACTCCATAGAGAGGCCAGGCGAGGGGCGTGCTGCTGTCTCTGTGGCGCAATGGGTTAGCGCGTTCGGCTGTTAATCGAAAGGTTGGTGGTTCGAGCCCACCCAGGGACGGTGGGAGAGGTTTTAGAACCCATTCAGCGTTTTCCGTGCTGATTACCATTGCAGGTGTTCCATGCTGATTATCACCTGTACATCTGCTCCCACAAAGTTTACCGAACTGCATTCGGGGTCCTATCCACCTCACGACTGCTGCCAGTCTTGGGCCACACTCCCCTTCCCAGCTCTATTGTCTGTCGTCTCTATTGGACGCTATACTTGCCTAACTTACGGCCTTCTGAAAGAGATCGAGGAAGCCACGGTCTGGTGGGATAGTCTTTATTCTGCCAAGTCTACAGACTTGGACAAGAAAGTTCTATTTTATGTGTCTCAAATTTTTCAGCTGTGAACGTTAGTAATTGTTCTATGAATGATGTTATCGGTGACCTCATCATCATAATTCTCCTCTGCATTATTTTTGATAAAGGCATTTCTTCCATGGTTGTGTAGTATTTGGTTTCATGGTTTCACGATGACGAATAGGCTGCAACCATCACGATTGTACACACACCTCTGACCACTCGTGCAGGTGTTTCCAGAGCGTAGAGAACTGCACGTGCAAGTGCTACCTTTAGTGTTTCTATGCTTCTAATGTTGGTAAATCCTTCAAGTTTGCCCTCCACAGAAGTGGCACTGAATCATATTCCATTTTATTTTCCAGTCTTTCAATGTCCCTTTCTTCATTTACTTGCCAACGCAGCAATCTTTCTGTACATCTCTCTACGGTAGTCTAACTAATAAAGGGAGCAGTGCCCTCCCGACATAACTAAGGGGAAGGACAACAGGGGGACACTGTGGGCAGTACACAGAGATATTCTATTGCATACGTTCGAAAGCTCAACATTCAATATTTTTAAAGTCTCCCAATAACTGTAATGGTTTTCTCTGCAGACCTAGTCAACAGGGTCCAGAGAAGACTGCCCAGAGTGACCTCTTTGACAACGTCCTGCCAAGCAACTTATCCAAAGAGAAGAATCTCGCTGATCCCAGAGGTTTTTCCCGTCTCCCCTTTTCTCTTTTATTTATACATTTTGGTTGTACTTTTAATTTGATGCAAACAATCTAATGCCTGTCCTTCCTCCTATAAAATGGGGAATTCGCATGGGAATAAGTGTTTCTACGTTATTCCTTGACCGTTTTTTGTTTGTTTTTTGGCTGTGACGATAAAAATTAGCCCATCTAAGCCACCTCGTGGGAGCCAACAGAATCCTGCCCCCCACAAGTTCCTGCTTCAGACCTGGACCCTTCGAGCTCTTGGCTCGTGTTTGCTCTGTTCTGTTCTATCTCATGTGCAGGAATTGAGCATTTTGGCTTTTTCATACTGTGTGGTTACTGGACACGGATTTTGTCTCTCTCTCTCCCTCTCATTTGTGCATCACTAATTTCTCGTCTCAGTGCGGGATTCTGGTTTTAATTTTAGGAAGTGAACTTCTGGGGATAATCCCTGTTGGGTGGCGGTTGACAGGGATCCATTCCCTGTTAGGTAGAAGATGACAGCTAATCCGGACCATGAGTCTTTTTTGTCTGATGCTTGTCCTGAGGATTCTGCTATTTCCTGGTATGAGACACCGCAGCAGTGAGAAGCTGTCCACCTCTTGTCTTTCCACTATTTGCTAAAAACCACGTGGGCCCAGTCAACCCTGGTCAATAACTGCAAAAGTGTAGTAGCTACAATAAGGACGCTCTTAATATGCAATGGTTCCCTCATAAGGAACTCAGCATTAAGAAGGGGGATTAATACAGGAAGAATATTGAATTTTTAGCACGGAATAGGCAGCTTTCTTTCATTGGTATACTCAAGGTTCTAAATAACTGAAAAAATTCAAACAAATGTCCTTCAGGGATGGCTGAAATCAGACTACAGAAAGCAGAGGAGAGACATAGCATTACAAACAAGCAACGAAGTCAGCAACATGAGCACTTGTGACAACCCTACAAATCAAGATTTAAACCCTCCAGAACTGTAAGCCAGGTCGGTCCTTAATAAAAATGGATGAGGAGCAATGACTTCATGCACAGATACATACCCTGGAGACTCAAAAGCATATCGCAGAATTACTCCGAGTTTCACTAATGAGCTTCCTTCAAGGACCTAATGTGGCTTACTTATTTCATTTTGTTTCCCTCACTGTCAGTTGCTGTTAAAACATATCATTGCCTCTGCTTTCACCTTAAATAATGCCCACTAGTTTGATGAATTTTTTTCCCTTTAAATATATCTTCTCAGAAGCAAAACAATATACTTTCTCTTCCTTGGGAGAGAATAGACAAAGTAGGCCTCGAAAAATTTAAATTAATTAAAACTCAGTTCCCCAATTAATTTCAGGAAAGTAATAATCACTCGTATAAATTTAAAATAAGAAAATTAAGAATTTCTGGGAAGAATGCTTTACTACTTATGCTTTCAATGTGGTATTTATAGAAGGAAAAATTTTGTTGTGGAATTGGTGACAAGGAACAATAACAGATTTAGCTGTAGATTAAATTAATGGTCTTGATTACTCGGAACAACAGTGAGAAACGAAATGAAATGGATTACAAAGATGACCCTTAATACTTTTAAGCAATTTAAATAATTTATACATTTTACATATAATGACATTTAAAATGTTTATGTCATGTCGTGTGCTTTTATCGAGGTTACTCAGAAAA
Source organism: Balaenoptera physalus (assembly GCF_965194825.1). Lineage (NCBI taxonomy): Eukaryota > Metazoa > Chordata > Mammalia > Artiodactyla > Balaenopteridae > Balaenoptera > Balaenoptera physalus. The sequence goes on along the minus strand of NC_138882.1, from coordinate 88,747,239 downwards.
ATTAGATTGGTTTAATAATTTTGGTCTAAAAACGACTATATATATTTTTTCAGACTATGTTATGATGTAGAAAATAATGGTGGTATAATATACTGTTATGTAAGTCTTGGCTTTATTTTGGCTTGAAAATCTGAGTTACGTTGGACTTCCTAAATTTCCTGTACTGCTTGTACTGGTTAAATAAGCAAACGTATCCAATAAGTTTTCAACGACTAAAAATTTAAATTTATGTGTTGAAGTATATTAAATATACTAGTCAAGTACATTAAATATGCTAATATCTTTAAAGAGGAATGAATACTTGTAATTCTAGAAACCAGACGACTCAATTATTCCACTGACAATTTTTGGTAAATATTTTTAGGCGTCATCTAATATATGATTCCATATATACCAATATATGCTTCCAACATTCCCATGTTCCAACATGCGTCAGCTTAAATTACAAGTTCAAGATCTAGAGTTAACTTCAATCCTTTGACTAACAGTAAATTGATTGAATTAACGAATCATCTTTGGTTGCCTGCAAATTCTCTCTGTCTTTGTCCTTCCCGTTTGCCCTAAATTCATGATAGGTCGGTCGACAACAGTGCTTTCGTTGGGGAATGCTCTTGTTTTCTGGCTTCACATATATTTCTATAGTTTGTAGGTTTGTGGCTGGTGCTGTGGCTCTTCTTATGTGTTCCCTTGACAAACGTTCAGTAGAGTGGCTTGTGTTTTCACTGCTCTGACACGTCAGAATCAGAACCTTAATGCTGCGTACTGCACGGCTTCTGAAACCTTCTCATAGCGCCTCCTTGCTTCTTGTTACACATTCATTTTTTGCATGGCACTTGCTGTTTATCACAGCAAGCACCAGAATCCAGCTTGGCAAAGAAACGATATCATTGAAAAGAATGTAGAATAATCTAATGTTGGCAGGTTTTACTATGTAAATTACACCTCAATAAAGCTTACTTTAAAAAAAGAAAAGGACAAACAAAACCAAATATTGACACGATGGAGAGCACTGGAAATTCTTATTCATTTCTGGAAAGGGTATAAAAAAGTTCCACAGGTTGGAAGAAAATTTGGCAGCATCCACTGAGGGTCATACATACACAGTTATATGCTGTGGCCCAGAAATCGTACTTTTCGCTGTGCTATACCTTTGACCTGTGCTCTCCAGTATGATAGGTGCAAGCCACATGTAGCTACCGAACACTTGAAAGTTGCTAGGGCCACAGGTTGTAATGATAATATTTTGATGTAGTAAGTCTCCTAAAACATTAAAATAGATTAAAATAGAAAATTCAAAATTCCTTGTGACAGGTTTGAAAACTAATAAAGGGACACGTCACTCAGATGAAGTCGGGAGACCAGAAGTGGGAGCTCTCATGGGGTACCACTCAAGTTCAAAGACAGGAAGTATCGTCAATTACAAACCCAAACAGAAGAAGCATCAACAGGAAGAATCATCGATTACAGGCCCCAACAGAAAGACATATTCGTTGCATCTCCTGCAGGAAATCAGCAACTTGGCAATGAGAAACCGTCATCACCCTGGACTTTCCCTTTTCTCCAGTGGACTTGGGTTCAAAACAACCTCCCTCAGCTTCCTCCTCTCTCTCTGTAAAATAAGGTTCCTTCCTCTCCTTTGTTTGTGGGACTTGCCTATGGCTTTTGCTATAGCTTGCTTGTCCTGAATTGCCATTCTTCCGCTCTTCCTGAATAAACGCTTTTTGCTGGAAAAAAACAAAAAACAACCCCCCCCCCAACTTTTATATATTTTTATTTTTATAAATTTTTAAAATTGATTTTGTGTATTTGTTTTTGGCTGCGTTGGGTCTTCGTTGCTGGGCGAGGGCTTTCTCTAGTTGCACTGATTGGGGACTGCTCTTCATTGTGGTGGCTTCTCTTGTTGCGGAGCACGGGCTCTAGGCGGGCAGGCGTCAGTAGTTGTGGCACGAGGGCTCAGTAGTTGTGGCTCACGGGCTCTAGAGCATAGGCTCAGTAGTTGGGGTGCACGGGCTTAGTTGCTCCACAGCATGTGGGATCTTCCCGGAACAGGGCTCGACCCCGTGTCCCCTGCCTTGGCAGGCGGATTCTTAACCAATGCGCAACCAGGGAAACCCCCAAAAGTATTATGTTGAAAGTCAACACTGGCATTATTCTGTTGGAATGGGGTGCTCTAGAAAAATGTGTATGTCCCCCAAAAGTCATAAAAAAATGTTCGTACCATTTCAGAATATCCTCAACTGGAAACAACTGAAATATCCAACAGTTCAATACTATGTGGAGTTATAGTCTTACAAGGCATACACACAGAGACAAAGAACTACGTGAAAAATAGGGTTAAATTTCATAGACATAATGTTGAGTGAAAGAAGTCAGACCCATGCCCCTCCATCCCCCCAAACCCAGTGCATGCCCTGTGATTCAATTTATGTGAAAGTAACAGGCAGAGAGGTTGGGAGGGGTATGTGTGTGATTACTCTGAGCTCTTGCATGGGAAGAGTCATGAGGAAGCCTTCTGCGGTCTGGTAATTTTGCATACCTTAGTTATTTAGGTTGCTTCATCAGTGATTCAGGTTGGTGTACACTGGTAATGGTTTGGGAAGTGTACACTCTTTGTACTTTATGCATATTATGCCTCATTGTTTTAACGTTTAATGCCACTTGGTTATTGGTAAAGTGATGTTGATACTTTTTCTTCTGCTTTGTCCTGGGCTAGGAGGGAAAGTAAGTTCAAAGTAGTTACTGTGATATTTTTGCTGTCCTCAGATTTGTGGCTTCCCTTCACTATCGGATATCTGACTACTTACGCATATGCTGCTCACAACCATTACCTTAAGCTGACATTCCACTGTTAATACTGTGTCAAAGAGAGAACCAAGTGTTCATGACCCAATCTGCTCTTTTAAGAATAAATATGAGTCAAGGAAGGGGGGGGGATATGAAATTGAGAAATTCTGATGAGGAAAGTAGTCCAATTAGGCTTAACTAACTCACAGGTGCCAAAGGGGGACACTGGCAGGTAGTACACAAAGAATAGCCGCCACATGCATTTCACCACTAAACTCTCAAGAATTTTTGAGCATCCACACATAGCCAAAAGCGTTTACCTGATTAGCTCGGAACTTCACTAGATTAAACCCTCCTGATAAGCTGTTTGATGGCTTTCAGCTATCTGTTCCTCCAGGAAAGGGAAAACTCCCCTTTCTCAGGCTTTGTGTGTGTGTGTCTGTGTGTCTGTGTGTGTGCGTGTGTGTGTGTGTGTGTTTCCTCTCTTCTCTTTTCTGGCTTTTATATAAATCCTGCCTTGGTTTAATGACAACATCCTAATAACTGTTTCCCATTTTTATTAGTGACCATGTGAGCTAACTCATTCAAAATCTCTTTACTACTTGAAGTAAGTCAGAAAGAGAAAAACAAATATCATATATTAACGCATATATGTGGAACCTAGAAAAATGGTTCAGATGACCCGGTTTGCAGGGCAGAAAGAGAGACACAGATGTAGAGAACAAACATATGGACCCCAACGGGGGGAAAGCGGCAGAGGGGTTGGTGGTGGTGGGATGCGTTGGGAGATTGGGATTGACATATATACACTAATATATATAAAATAACTATTAAGAACCTGCTGTATTAAAAATATTTTTTTAAATTCAAAAATAATCTCTTTACTACTATGTTGAAGTATGATTTTTATATTCACATGCGTATACACTATGTTGGTAGCTTTGAAATCTATTCTTGGGTGGAGACTGCCATGCAACGGGAAAGTTTAGGCCTTCAATGGTTGGAAGATAGGTCCTTCTTAGTCTTTAAATAGACAGTTTCCAGTTAGTATGTGTTTAACAAACGCATCGTCATTTGCTCTGCGTCTAACGTCGTTGCTTCTCCAATGGTCCTGTTTACTCTTTCTCCTCTTCTTCTTCATTTCATGAGTGAGTTTGGGGAGGTTTGTAGGCCTACCTTTCAATCTTCTTTTCCTTTTGATGTATTGGAGGTTGAACAAAGAAGGGATGCAAATCTCAGTGAAGTTTTCTCAGTGACCCGTGAGCATGGTGGCCAAGGGGAGGGGCTCTGGAGGCAAACTGCTTGGGTCTGAGTGCTGGCTCTCACTGTCACGGGGGGTGAGACCCTGGAACGGTTAGCTCAGCTTTTCCGTGCCTCAGTGTTCTCATCTGCAACAAGGGGTGGTAAAGTCCTACACTATCTTCCAGGGTTGTTATGTGGACTTAGTAAGTGATTCCACAGTAAAGCACTGAGGAACAGTGCTGGTCACTGAGTAAAGCTCGAGAAAGCTGGTATTATCGTTATTATGAAGTCTTTTATTTCCCCTTCTAACTGTACCACTGCTGACTTTCAACATTCCCCAGAACAAACTGCGATTGTTTAAATGTTTAGCTGACCTCTTCTCCCTCATGTTAGTGACGTGCATCTGGGAAATCGGTTGCTTTGGATGGTGATCGAACTGGTGATCTAAAGGCGGTGGGGGACTGGATCCAGCTTCATCAGATTCTTGGACCTTGGGCAGGCATGACGATCGTTTAGCTCATGGTAGACAATCTCTTGCACATGTTTCTATAGCAAGAGCTTTTCATAGATAGTCAGACATACCTTAAGTATTAGAAGAAAAGTGCAAGTATGTACCAGTGACCTGTCTTTTTGGTTGTTGTTGTTTGAAGAAATCAAAGGAAGAAAATAGAATTGACCTGGGAGTTGTAGATTTCCTCCTTCAGGTATGACGGAGTGTTTGTAGCAAGCTAGCATTCACCCTGAAGACGACTCAATCCAGTCTGGATGAAAGGAATTCTGTTTGAAGGCTTTGGAGAAATGCAGCTAGGACCCACAGGATCCGCTCCAGAGAGAGAGAAGCTCACTGGAATGAACCTAATTCTCTACCTTTTCCCCTTAGGCCCAAAGGGCACTCGCCCGAACCCCCGGCTCCCGCGGCTTCTGGGAGCTGAGGAGTCAGCAGCGGGGGCGAGCCCTGCACTCGGGGGCACAGCCGTGGATCCGAGGACTCTGCGGTCGGTGCGGGAGCCCGCAGGCCGACTGTGGGAGGCTCGGGGGTCCTCCCTTCGGGCCAGGCGAGGAACCCTGAAAGCAGGGCCTCTCGGAAGCCGCAGTCTCCTTGCCTGAGAGATCTCGGGGCTTCAAGCTTCATTCTGCACTTTAAAAAGTTGGCGACTAGGATAGTGGTGGCAGGACCTACGGATTCCAGGGATGCGCCACTAAGCGACAGCACCCGCCGAGTTTCCGTAGTGTAGCGGTTATCACGTTCGCCTCACACGCGAAAGGTCCCCGGTTCGAAACCGGGCGGAAACAAACGTCCTTCCTTTCTGAAGTTTTTAGCTTCCCATTCAAAAAAACCAAAACGGGCGAAAGGCAGGGGGTGAGGCGGCGGGCGCAGCCTCAGTTTCCATCCCCAAGGTACAGGCCAGGAGTTCCCTTACTGCCTGAGAGCCTGCTCAGCACCAGGAACCCGCCCGCCTTTCTCTGCTCTGAGGCACCGCGGAGCGCAGGCCACAGCCAGCTAATCCAAGTGGGCAAAGGACAAGGCTGACTTCGGGTCCGTTTTACATCCGGAAATCCCCTCACCTACTAAGCAGGCGCCTAAACCTCTTCCACACGTTCACACGAGTTATGTCTCTGAAAACCAAGGAGTTCATCCCTGTGAAGCACACTTGGCTTTCCCCCACCTCGGCACACCTACGCAACAGTGTGATCTGCGTGACGCCACAAAAGAGACCGAACCCGACTGTGCACCGGGGACCCGAGCCAAAGACACGGAAATGAACAATGTCAGGCTCCACGAATTGAGCCGGTCGCGGAGGGGAAGGAGCCCGTACCGGTGCCGTCTCCAGGAGAGCCCCCAGAGCCAGGGCAGAGATCAGGAAGTGGACGGATCCGCCCATCACCTGCTGACATCCCAGTCGGCACCTGACTCAAGGGAAAAGCGAGGCTCAGAAAGAGAGCAGGACCTTGGCTCGGCAGCACACAGCGCTGCAGCTAGACCAGGACGGACCTTGTGTCCTGTCTCAGGGCCCAAGGCGTCGCCCAAGACTGGAGAGGTGAAGGGTGATGAGCAGCCGGGCAAGGGCTGGGAGCCTTGCACAGCTGCATTCAGCCCTGGGCTTCTGGGAAATCTCCGTTCCTGCTCTCCGGGTCTCTGAAGTTTAGTCTTGACTTTTACAATTTTCACCTGGAGACGCTACGTCGAGGCTCCTCAATGGTTCCCTGGTGGTCTAGTGGCTAGGATTCGGCGCTTTCACCGCCGCGGCCCGGGTTCGATTCCCGGTCAGGGAAGCCCCTGCAAAAACTTTTCTCTTTTTTTTCCCCTTCAGCGTCTCCACTGGCAGGAGTCTTCCTCTTCCTGCCCCGACCAGAGCTGTGTTTTGCTTCAAGGTTCAGATGCAGAAGAGCTTCTGCACTGAGTCCCCAAATGCCGGCGAGTCCCGGCCTCAGGGTCCTTGACATCGCGCAGGCTGGAGGACGTGAGATGTAATGAACAGCCTGGGCTGGCCGGCTCTCGCCTCGGCTCTTTTCCCCCTGCATGTTACAAACCCGAAGTCTTATTTACCGCGTTTTCATCCCAAGAGAATCGGAGACTCGAGTTCCAAACATTCATTAAGAAGCTAAACCAAAGCCCTTTGAAACATACAAGAAAGTTGCAAGAGGAATAACATCGTATATTCTGTACGTAAGTGCACAGTAAACATTTTCCCACGTTGGGTTTCTCACTCTCTCTCCGTACGTAAGAATGGCGACACCACTTGAGAGTTCCTTGCAGACCTCTCCACTCAAGATTGCTCCTTTCGTTTGGCGTGTCTCTCAAAGGCAGCTTCTGCGGGACTTGTCCTCCAAGACCAGGGGAAGCCTCTGTCCTCGCGAGGAGGCCCCCTTGCCCTTTCAGGAACCTGAAATCCGTTCTCTTCAGGCTCTAGAGAAGCTTCAAGAGGAGTTTTATTCAGCTCCCCCCGAAGTGCAGGCCAGGCACGTTCTGTGCCAGTAGGAATCCCCCCGGGCCGGCTGCCCTCCGGTCTCCTTCCCGGTTGCCTTGGCGGGTAGTGGGGTCTTGGGTCAGCCTGAGCGCTGGAACCGCCTACCTCGCGAAAGGCCCTTCTGGGAAGTGCAGCTGCCCCTTGGCTGTTGCCTGGATCTCTGTGCCCTGCACGGAGCGTAAAGGGTTCTGACAGGACACAAAGGTGACGAATCCTTCCCTGTAGTGAGTGGGAGGAGGAGAGGACCAGATGGGAAATGCGTCCAAGGGAGGGGGTGTATTCTCAAGTGCTTGTCAGAATTGTCTGCATGGGTGGCTGCCCTATGATAATAGTGCTTAGTGTTGTCTTTTCCTGACCTCGACCCAGCCTCAGGTCCAGTGGGATCGGCTGCTCTAAACTTTCCGTTTTTCCGAAGCTTTGGAACTGGTACCGTTTTCCTGCGAGAAAGGCGGCACATCCTAGGAATTAGTCAGTGTCTACTCCATAGAGAGGCCAGGCGAGGGGCGTGCTGCTGTCTCTGTGGCGCAATGGGTTAGCGCGTTCGGCTGTTAATCGAAAGGTTGGTGGTTCGAGCCCACCCAGGGACGGTGGGAGAGGTTTTAGAACCCATTCAGCGTTTTCCGTGCTGATTACCATTGCAGGTGTTCCATGCTGATTATCACCTGTACATCTGCTCCCACAAAGTTTACCGAACTGCATTCGCATTCGGGGTCCTATCCACCTCACGACTGCTGCCAGTCTTGGGCCACACTCCCCTTCCCAGCTCTATTGTCTGTCGTCTCTATTGGACTCTATACTTGCCTAACTTACGGCCTTCTGAAAGAGATCGAGGAAGCCACGGTCTGGTGGGATAGTCTTTATTCTGCCAAGTCTACAGACTTGGACAAGAAAGTTCTATTTTATGTGTCTCAAATTTTTCAGCTGTGAACGTTAGTAATTGTTCTATGAATGATGTTATCGGTGACCTCATCATCATAATTCTCCTCTGCATTATTTTTGATAAAGGCATTTCTTCCATGGTTGTGTAGTATTTGGTTTCATGGTTTCACGATGACGAATAGGCTGCAACCATCACGATTGTACACACACCTCTGACCACTCGTGCAGGTGTTTCCAGAGCGTAGAGAACTGCACGTGCAAGTGCTACCTTTAGTGTTTCTATGCTTCTAATGTTGGTAAATCCTTCAAGTTTGCCCTCCACAGAAGTGGCACTGAATCATATTCCATTTTATTTTCCAGTCTTTCAATGTCCCTTTCTTCATTTACTTGCCAACGCAGCAATCTTTCTGTACATCTCTCTACGGTAGTCTAACTAATAAAGGGAGCAGTGCCCTCCCGACATAACTAAGGGGAAGGACAACAGGGGGACACTGTGGGCAGTACACAGAGATATTCTATTGCATACGTTCGAAAGCTCAACATTCAATATTTTTAAAGTCTCCCAATAACTGTAATGGTTTTCTCTGCAGACCTAGTCAACAGGGTCCAGAGAAGACTGCCCAGAGTGACCTCTTTGACAACGTCCTGCCAAGCAACTTATCCAAAGAGAAGAATCTCGCTGATCCCAGAGGTTTTTCCCGTCTCCCCTTTTCTCTTTTATTTATACATTTTGGTTGTACTTTTAATTTGATGCAAACAATCTAATGCCTGTCCTTCCTCCTATAAAATGGGGAATTCGCATGGGAATAAGTGTTTCTACGTTATTCCTTGACCGTTTTTTGTTTGTTTTTTGGCTGTGACGATAAAAATTAGCCCATCTAAGCCACCTCGTGGGAGCCAACAGAATCCTGCCCCCCACAAGTTCCTGCTTCAGACCTGGACCCTTCGAGCTCTTGGCTCGTGTTTGCTCTGTTCTGTTCTATCTCATGTGCAGGAATTGAGCATTTTGGCTTTTTCATACTGTGTGGTTACTGGACACGGATTTTGTCTCTCTCTCTCCCTCTCATTTGTGCATCACTAATTTCTCGTCTCAGTGCGGGATTCTGGTTTTAATTTTAGGAAGTGAACTTCTGGGGATAATCCCTGTTGGGTGGCGGTTGACAGGGATCCATTCCCTGTTAGGTAGAAGATGACAGCTAATCCGGACCATGAGTCTTTTTTGTCTGATGCTTGTCCTGAGGATTCTGCTATTTCCTGGTATGAGACACCGCAGCAGTGAGAAGCTGTCCACCTCTTGTCTTTCCACTATTTGCTAAAAACCACGTGGGCCCAGTCAACCCTGGTCAATAACTGCAAAAGTGTAGTAGCTACAATAAGGACGATCTTAATATGCAATGGTTCCCTCATAAGGAACTCAGCATTAAGAAGGGGGATTAATACAGGAAGAATATTGAATTTTTAGCACGGAATAGGCAGCTTTCTTTCATTGGTATACTCAAGGTTCTAAATAACTGAAAAAATTCAAACAAATGTCCTTCAGGGATGGCTGAAATCAGACTACAGAAAGCAGAGGAGAGACATAGCATTACAAACAAGCAACGAAGTCAGCAACATGAGCACTTGTGACAACCCTACAAATCAAGATTTAAACCCTCCAGAACTGTAAGCCAGGTCGGTCCTTAATAAAAATGGATGAGGAGCAATGACTTCATGCACAGATACATACCCTGGAGACTCAAAAGCATATCGCAGAATTACTCCGAGTTTCACTAATGAGCTTCCTTCAAGGACCTAATGTGGCTTACTTATTTCATTTTGTTTCCCTCACTGTCAGTTGCTGTTAAAACATATCATTGCCTCTGCTTTCACCTTAAATAATGCCCACTAGTTTGATGAATTTTTTTCCCTTTAAATATATCTTCTCAGAAGCAAAACAATATACTTTCTCTTCCTTGGGAGAGAATAGACAAAGTAGGCCTCGAAAAATTTAAATTAATTAAAACTCAGTTCCCCAATTAATTTCAGGAAAGTAATAATCACTCGTATAAATTTAAAATAAGAAAATTAAGAATTTCTGGGAAGAATGCTTTACTACTTATGCTTTCAATGTGGTATTTATAGAAGGAAAAATTTTGTTGTGGAATTGGTGACAAGGAACAATAACAGATTTAGCTGTAGATTAAATTAATGGTCTTGATTACTCGGAACAACAGTGAGAAACGAAATGAAATGGATTACAAAGATGACCCTTAATACTTTTAAGCAATTTAAATAATTTATACATTTTACATATAATGACATTTAAAATGTTTATGTCATGTCGTGTGCTTTTATCGAGGTTACTCAGAAAAATTAGATTGGTTTAATAATTTTGGTCTAAAAACGACTATATATATTTTTTCAGACTATGTTATGATGTAGAAAATAATGGTGGTATAATATACTGTTATGTAAGTCTTGGCTTTATTTTGGCTTGAAAATCTGAGTTACGTTGGACTTCCTAAATTTCCTGTACTGCTTGTACTGGTTAAATAAGCAAACGTATCCAATAAGTTTTCAACGACTAAAAATTTAAATTTATGTGTTGAAGTATATTAAATATACTAGTCAAGTACATTAAATATGCTAATATCTTTAAAGAGGAATGAATACTTGTAATTCTAGAAACCAGACGACTCAATTATTCCACTGACAATTTTTGGTAAATATTTTTAGGCGTCATCTAATATATGATTCCATATATACCAATATATGCTTCCAACATTCCCATGTTCCAACATGCGTCAGCTTAAATTACAAGTTCAAGATCTAGAGTTAACTTCAATCCTTTGACTAACAGTAAATTGATTGAATTAACGAATCATCTTTGGTTGCCTGCAAATTCTCTCTGTCTTTGTCCTTCCCGTTTGCCCTAAATTCATGATAGGTCGGTCGACAACAGTGCTTTCGTTGGGGAATGCTCTTGTTTTCTGGCTTCACATATATTTCTATAGTTTGTAGGTTTGTGGCTGGTGCTGTGGCTCTTCTTATGTGTTCCCTTGACAAACGTTCAGTAGAGTGGCTTGTGTTTTCACTGCTCTGACACGTCAGAATCAGAACCTTAATGCTGCGTACTGCACGGCTTCTGAAACCTTCTCATAGCGCCTCCTTGCTTCTTGTTACACATTCATTTTTTGCATGGCACTTGCTGTTTATCACAGCAAGCACCAGAATCCAGCTTGGCAAAGAAACGATATCATTGAAAAGAATGTAGAATAATCTAATGTTGGCAGGTTTTACTATGTAAATTACACCTCAATAAAGCTTACTTTAAAAAAAGAAAAGGACAAACAAAACCAAATATTGACACGATGGAGAGCACTGGAAATTCTTATTCATTTCTGGAAAGGGTATAAAAAAGTTCCACAGGTTGGAAGAAAATTTGGCAGCATCCACTGAGGGTCATACATACACAGTTATATGCTGTGGCCCAGAAATCGTACTTTTCGCTGTGCTATACCTTTGACCTGTGCTCTCCAGTATGATAGGTGCAAGCCACATGTAGCTACCGAACACTTGAAAGTTGCTAGGGCCACAGGTTGTAATGATAATATTTTGATGTAGTAAGTCTCCTAAAACATTAAAATAGATTAAAATAGAAAATTCAAAATTCCTTGTGACAGGTTTGAAAACTAATAAAGGGACACGTCACTCAGATGAAGTCGGGAGACCAGAAGTGGGAGCTCTCATGGGGTACCACTCAAGTTCAAAGACAGGAAGTATCGTCAATTACAAACCCAAACAGAAGAAGCATCAACAGGAAGAATCATCGATTACAGGCCCCAACAGAAAGACATATTCGTTGCATCTCCTGCAGGAAATCAGCAACTTGGCAATGAGAAACCGTCATCACCCTGGACTTTCCCTTTTCTCCAGTGGACTTGGGTTCAAAACAACCTCCCTCAGCTTCCTCCTCTCTCTCTGTAAAATAAGGTTCCTTCCTCTCCTTTGTTTGTGGGACTTGCCTATGGCTTTTGCTATAGCTTGCTTGTCCTGAATTGCCATTCTTCCGCTCTTCCTGAATAAACGCTTTTTGCTGGAAAAAAACAAAAAACAACCCCCCCCCCAACTTTTATATATTTTTATTTTTATAAATTTTTAAAATTGATTTTGTGTATTTGTTTTTGGCTGCGTTGGGTCTTCGTTGCTGGGCGAGGGCTTTCTCTAGTTGCACTGATTGGGGACTGCTCTTCATTGTGGTGGCTTCTCTTGTTGCGGAGCACGGGCTCTAGGCGGGCAGGCGTCAGTAGTTGTGGCACGAGGGCTCAGTAGTTGTGGCTCACGGGCTCTAGAGCATAGGCTCAGTAGTTGGGGTGCACGGGCTTAGTTGCTCCACAGCATGTGGGATCTTCCCGGAACAGGGCTCGACCCCGTGTCCCCTGCCTTGGCAGGCGGATTCTTAACCAATGCGCAACCAGGGAAACCCCCAAAAGTATTATGCTGAAAGTCAACACTGGCATTATTCTGTTGGAATGGGGTGCTCTAGAAAAATGTGTATGTCCCCCAAAAGTCATAAAAAAATGTTCGTACCATTTCAGAATATCCTCAACTGGAAACAACTGAAATGTCCAACAGTTCAATACTATGTGGAGTTATAGTCTTACAAGGCATACACACAGAGACAAAGAACTACGTGAAAAATAGGGTTAAATTTCATAGACATAATGTTGAGTGAAAGAAGTCAGACCCATGCCCCTCCATCCCCCCAAACCCAGTGCATGCCCTGTGATTCAATTTATGTGAAAGTAACAGGCAGAGAGGTTGGGAGGGGTATGTGTGTGATTACTCTGAGCTCTTGCATGGGAAGAGTCATGAGGAAGCCTTCTGTGGTCTGGTAATTTTGCATACCTTAGTTATTTAGGTTGCTTCATCAGTGATTCAGGTTGGTGTACACTGGTGATGGTTTGGGAAGTGTACACTCTTTGTACTTTATGCATATCATGCCTCATTGTTTTCAAGTTTAATGCCACTTGGTTATTGGTAAAGTGATGTTGATACTTTTTCTTCTGCTTTGTCCTGGGCTAGGAGGGAAAGTAAGTTCAAAGTAGTTACTGTGATATTTTTGCTGTCCTCAGATTTTTGGCTTCCCTTCACTATCGGATATCTGACTACTTACGCATATGCTGCTCACAACCATTACCTTAAGCTGACATTCCACTGTTAATACTGTGTCAAAGAGAGAACCAAGTGTTCATGACCCAATCTGCTCTTTTAAGAATAAATATGAGTCAAGGAAGGGGGGGGGGATATGAAATTGAGAAATTCTGATGAGGAAAGTAGTCCAATTAGGCTTAACTAACTCACAGGTGCCAAAGGGGGACACTGGCAGGTAGTACACAAAGAATAGCCGCCACATGCATTTCACCACTAAACTGTCAAGAATTTTTGAGCCTCCACACATAGCCAAAAGCGTTTACCTGATTAGCTCGGAACTTCACTAGATTAAACCCTCCTGATAAGCTGTTTGATGGCTTTCAGCTATCTGTTCCTCCAGGAAAGGGAAAACTCCCCTTTCTCAGGCTTTGTGTGTGTGTGTCTGTGTGTCTGTGTGTGTGCGTGTGTGTGTGTGTGTGTTTCCTCTCTTCTCTTTTCTGGCTTTTATATAAATCCTGCCTTGGTTTAATGACAACATCCTAATAACTGTTTCCCATTTTTATTAGTGACCATGTGAGCTAACTCATTCAAAATCTCTTTACTACTTGAAGTAAGTCAGAAAGAGAAAAACAAATATCATATATTAACGCATATATGTGGAACCTAGAAAAATGGTTCAGATGACCCGGTTTGCAGGGCAGAAAGAGAGACACAGATGTAGAGAACAAACATATGGACCCCAACGGGGGGAAAGCGGCAGAGGGGTTGGTGGTGGTGGGATGCGTTGGGAGATTGGGATTGACATATATACACTAATATATATAAAATAACTATTAAGAACCTGCTGTATTAAAAATATTTTTTTAAATTCAAAAATAATCTCTTTACTACTATGTTGAAGTATGATTTTTATATTCACATGCGTATACACTATGTTGGTAGCTTTGAAATCTATTCTTGGGTGGAGACTGCCATGCAACGGGAAAGTTTAGGCCTTCAATGGTTGGAAGATAGGTCCTTCTTAGTCTTTAAATAGACAGTTTCCAGTTAGTATGTGTTTAACAAACGCATCGTCATTTGCTCTGCGTCTAACGTCGTTGCTTCTCCAATGGTCCTGTTTACTCTTTCTCCTCTTCTTCTTCATTTCATGAGTGAGTTTGGGGAGGTTTGTAGGCCTACCTTTCAATCTTCTTTTCCTTTTGATGTATTGGAGGTTGAACAAAGAAGGGATGCAAATCTCAGTGAAGTTTTCTCAGTGACCCGTGAGCATGGTGGCCAAGGGGAGGGGCTCTGGAGGCAAACTGCTTGGGTCTGAGTGCTGGCTCTCACTGTCACGGGGGGTGAGACCCTGGAACGGTTAGCTCAGCTTTTCCGTGCCTCAGTGTTCTCATCTGCAACAAGGGGTGGTAAAGTCCTACACTATCTTCCAGGGTTGTTATGTGGACTTAGTAAGTGATTCCACAGTAAAGCACTGAGGAACAGTGCTGGTCACTGAGTAAAGCTCGAGAAAGCTGGTATTATCGTTATTATGAAGTCTTTTATTTCCCCTTCTAACTGTACCACTGCTGACTTTCAACATTCCCCAGAACAAACTGCGATTGTTTAAATGTTTAGCTGACCTCTTCTCCCTCATGTTAGTGACGTGCATCTGGGAAATCGGTTGCTTTGGATGGTGATCGAACTGGTGATCTAAAGGCGGTGGGGGACTGGATCCAGCTTCATCAGATTCTTGGACCTTGGGCAGGCATGACGATCGTTTAGCTCATGGTAGACAATCTCTTGCACATGTTTCTATAGCAAGAGCTTTTCATAGATAGTCAGACATACCTTAAGTATTAGAAGAAAAGTGCAAGTATGTACCAGTGACCTGTCTTTTTGGTTGTTGTTGTTTGAAGAAATCAAAGGAAGAAAATAGAATTGACCTGGGAGTTGTAGATTTCCTCCTTCAGGTATGACGGAGTGTTTGTAGCAAGCTAGCATTCACCCTGAAGACGACTCAATCCAGTCTGGATGAAAGGAATTCTGTTTGAAGGCTTTGGAGAAATGCAGCTAGGACCCACAGGATCCGCTCCAGAGAGAGAGAAGCTCACTGGAATGAACCTAATTCTCTACCTTTTCCCCTTAGGCCCAAAGGGCACTCGCCCGAACCCCCGGCTCCCGCGGCTTCTGGGAGCTGAGGAGTCAGCAGCGGGGGCGAGCCCTGCACTCGGGGGCACAGCCGTGGATCCGAGGACTCTGCGGTCGGTGCGGGAGCCCGCAGGCCGACTGTGGGAGGCTCGGGGGTCCTCCCTTCGGGCCAGGCGAGGAACCCTGAAAGCAGGGCCTCTCGGAAGCCGCAGTCTCCTTGCCTGAGAGATCTCGGGGCTTCAAGCTTCATTCTGCACTTTAAAAAGTTGGCGACTAGGATAGTGGTGGCAGGACCTACGGATTCCAGCGAAGCGCCACTAAGCGGCAGCACCCGCCGAGTTTCCGTAGTGTAGCGGTTATCACGTTCGCCTCACACGCGAAAGGTCCCCGGTTCGAAACCGGGCGGAAACAAACGTCCTCCCTTTCTGAAGTTTTTAGCTTCCCATTCAAAAAAACCAAAACGGGCGAAAGGCAGGGGGTGAGGCGGCGGGCGCAGCCTCAGTTTCCATCCCCAAGGTACAGGCCAGGAGTTCCCTTACTGCCTGAGAGCCTGCTCAGCACCAGGAACCCGCCCGCCTTTCTCTGCTCTGAGGCACCGCGGAGCGCAGGCCACAGCCAGCTAATCCAAGTGGGCAAAGGACAAGGCTGACTTCGGGTCCGTTTTACATCCGGAAATCCCCTCACCTACTAAGCAGGCGCCTAAACCTCTTCCACACGTTCACACGAGTTATGTCTCTGAAAACCAAGGAGTTCATCCCTGTGAAGCACACTTGGCTTTCCCCCACCTCGGCACACCTACGCAACAGTGTGATCTGCGTGACGCCACAAAAGAGACCGAACCCGACTGTGCACCGGGGACCCGAGCCAAAGACACGGAAATGAACAATGTCAGGCTCCACGAATTGAGCCGGTCGCGGAGGGGAAGGAGCCCGTACCGGTGCCGTCTCCAGGAGAGCCCCCAGAGCCAGGGCAGAGATCAGGAAGTGGACGGATCCGCCCATCACCTGCTGACATCCCAGTCGGCACCTGACTCAAGGGAAAAGCGAGGCTCAGAAAGAGAGCAGGACCTTGGCTCGGCAGCACACAGCGCTGCAGCTAGACCAGGACGGACCTTGTGTCCTGTCTCAGGGCCCAAGGCGTCGCCCAAGACTGGAGAGGTGAAGGGTGATGAGCAGCCGGGCAAGGGCTGGGAGCCTTGCACAGCTGCATTCAGCCCTGGGCTTCTGGGAAATCTCCGTTCCTGCTCTCCGGGTCTCTGAAGTTTAGTCTTGACTTTTACAATTTTCACCTGGAGACGCTACGTCGAGGCTCCTCAATGGTTCCCTGGTGGTCTAGTGGCTAGGATTCGGCGCTTTCACCGCCGCGGCCCGGGTTCGATTCCCGGTCAGGGAAGCCCCTGCAAAAACTTTTCTCTTTTTTTTCCCCTTCAGCGTCTCCACTGGCAGGAGTCTTCCTCTTCCTGCCCCGACCAGAGCTGTGTTTTGCTTCAAGGTTCAGATGCAGAAGAGCTTCTGCACTGAGTCCCCAAATGCCGGCGAGTCCCGGCCTCAGGGTCCTTGACATCGCGCAGGCTGGAGGACGTGAGATGTAATGAACAGCCTGGGCTGGCCGGCTCTCGCCTCGGCTCTTTTCCCCCTGCATGTTACAAACCCGAAGTCTTATTTACCGCGTTTTCATCCCAAGAGAATCGGAGACTCGAGTTCCAAACATTCATTAAGAAGCTAAACCAAAGCCCTTTGAAACATACAAGAAAGTTGCAAGAGGAATAACATCGTATATTCTGTACGTAAGTGCACAGTAAACATTTTCCCACGTTGGGTTTCTCACTCTCTCTCCGTACGTAAGAATGGCGACACCACTTGAGAGTTCCTTGCAGACCTCTCCACTCAAGATTGCTCCTTTCGTTTGGCGTGTCTCTCAAAGGCAGCTTCTGCGGGACTTGTCCTCCAAGACCAGGGGAAGCCTCTGTCCTCGCGAGGAGGCCCCCTTGCCCTTTCAGGAACCTGAAATCCGTTCTCTTCAGGCTCTAGAGAAGCTTCAAGAGGAGTTTTATTCAGCTCCCCCCGAAGTGCAGGCCAGGCACGTTCTGTGCCAGTAGGAATTCCCCCGGGCCGGCTGCCCTCCGGTCTCCTTCCCGGTTGCCTTGGCGGGTAGTGGGGTCTTGGGTCAGCCTGAGCGCTGGAACCGCCTACCTCGCGAAAGGCCCTTCTGGGAAGTGCAGCTGCCCCTTGGCTGTTGCCTGGATCTCTGTGCCCTGCACGGAGCGTAAAGGGTTCTGACAGGACACAAAGGTGACGAATCCTTCCCTGTAGTGAGTGGGAGGAGGAGAGGACCAGATGGGAAATGCGTCCAAGGGAGGGGGTGTATTCTCAAGTGCTTGTCAGAATTGTCTGCATGGGTGGCTGCCCTATGATAATAGTGCTTAGTGTTGTCTTTTCCTGACCTCGACCCAGCCTCAGGTCCAGTGGGATCGGCTGCTCTAAACTTTCCGTTTTTCCGAAGCTTTGGAACTGGTACCGTTTTCCTGCGAGAAAGGCGGCACATCCTAGGAATTAGTCAGTGTCTACTCCATAGAGAGGCCAGGCGAGGGGCGTGCTGCTGTCTCTGTGGCGCAATGGGTTAGCGCGTTCGGCTGTTAATCGAAAGGTTGGTGGTTCGAGCCCACCCAGGGACGGTGGGAGAGGTTTTAGAACCCATTCAGCGTTTTCCGTGCTGATTACCATTGCAGGTGTTCCATGCTGATTATCACCTGTACATCTGCTCCCACAAAGTTTACCGAACTGCATTCGCATTCGGGGTCCTATCCACCTCACGA
Source organism: Balaenoptera physalus (assembly GCF_965194825.1). NCBI lineage: Eukaryota > Metazoa > Chordata > Mammalia > Artiodactyla > Balaenopteridae > Balaenoptera > Balaenoptera physalus. The sequence goes on along the minus strand of NC_138882.1, from coordinate 88,729,290 downwards.
CTGCTGCCAGTCTTGGGCCACACTCCCCTTCCCAGCTCTATTGTCTGTCGTCTCTATTGGACGCTATACTTGCCTAACTTACGGCCTTCTGAAAGAGATCGAGGAAGCCACGGTCTGGTGGGATAGTCTTTATTCTGCCAAGTCTACAGACTTGGACAAGAAAGTTCTATTTTATGTGTCTCAAATTTTTCAGCTGTGAACGTTAGTAATTGTTCTATGAATGATGTTATCGGTGACCTCATCATCATAATTCTCCTCTGCATTATTTTTGATAAAGGCATTTCTTCCATGGTTGTGTAGTATTTGGTTTCATGGTTTCACGATGACGAATAGGCTGCAACCATCACGATTGTACACACACCTCTGACCACTCGTGCAGGTGTTTCCAGAGCGTAGAGAACTGCACGTGCAAGTGCTACCTTTAGTGTTTCTATGCTTCTAATGTTGGTAAATCCTTCAAGTTTGCCCTCCACAGAAGTGGCACTGAATCATATTCCATTTTATTTTCCAGTCTTTCAATGTCCCTTTCTTCATTTACTTGCCAACGCAGCAATCTTTCTGTACATCTCTCTACGGTAGTCTAACTAAGAAAGGGAGCAGTGCCCTCCCGACATAACTAAGGGGAAGGACAACAGGGGGACACTGTGGGCAGTACACAGAGATATTCTATTGCATACGTTCGAAAGCTCAACATTCAATATTTTTAAAGTCTCCCAATAACTGTAATGGTTTTCTCTGCAGACCTAGTCAACAGGGTCCAGAGAAGACTGCCCAGAGTGACCTCTTTGACAACGTCCTGCCAAGCAACTTATCCAAAGAGAAGAATCTCGCTGATCCCAGAGGTTTTTCCCTTCTCCCCTTTTCTCTTTTATTTATACATTTTGGTTGTACTTTTAATTTGATGCAAACAATCTAATGCCTGTCCTTCCTCCTATAAAATGGGGAATTCGCATGGGAATAAGTGTTTCTACGTTATTCCTTGACCGTTTTTTGTTTGTTTTTTGGCTGTGACGATAAAAATTAGCCCATCTAAGCCACCTCGTGGGAGCCAACAGAATCCTGCCCCCCACAAGTTCCTGCTTCAGACCTGGACCCTTCGAGCTCTTGGCTCGTGTTTGCTCTGTTCTGTTCTATCTCATGTGCAGGAATTGAGCATTTTGGCTTTTTCATACTGTGTGGTTACTGGACACGGATTTTGTCTCTCTCTCTCCCTCTCATTTGTGCATCACTAATTTCTCGTCTCAGTGCGGGATTCTGGTTTTAATTTTAGGAAGTGAACTTCTGGGGATAATCCCTGTTGGGTGGCGGTTGACAGGGATCCATTCCCTGTTAGGTAGAAGATGACAGCTAATCCGGACCATGAGTCTTTTTTGTCTGATGCTTGTCCTGAGGATTCTGCTATTTCCTGGTATGAGACACCGCAGCAGTGAGAAGCTGTCCACCTCTTGTCTTTCCACTATTTGCTAAAAACCACGTGGGCCCAGTCAACCCTGGTCAATAACTGCAAAAGTGTAGTAGCTACAATAAGGACGCTCTTAATATGCAATGGTTCCCTCATAAGGAACTCAGCATTAAGAAGGGGGATTAATACAGGAAGAATATTGAATTTTTAGCACGGAATAGGCAGCTTTCTTTCATTGGTATACTCAAGGTTCTAAATAACTGAAAAACTTCAAACAAATGTCCTTCAGGGATGGCTGAAATCAGACTACAGAAAGCAGAGGAGAGACATAGCATTACAAACAAGCAACGAAGTCAGCAACATGAGCACTTGTGACAACCCTACAAATCAAGATTTAAACCCTCCAGAACTGTAAGCCAGGTCGGTCCTTAATAAACATGGATGAGGAGCAATGACTTCATGCACAGATACATACCCTGGAGACTCAAAAGCATATCACAGAATTACTCCGAGTTTCACTAATGAGCTTCCTTCAAGGACCTAATGTGGCTTACTTATTTCATTTTGTTTCCCTCACTGTCAGTTGCTGTTAAAACATATCATTGCCTCTGCTTTCACCTTAAATAATGCCCACTAGTTTGATGAATTTTTTTCCCTTTAAATATATCTTCTCAGAAGCAAAACAATATACTTTCTCTTCCTTGGGAGAGAATAGACAAAGTAGGCCTCGAAAAATTTAAATTAATTAAAACTCAGTTCCCCAATTAATTTCAGGAAAGTAATAATCACTCGTATAAATTTAAAATAAGAAAATTAAGAATTTCTGGGAAGAATGCTTTACTACTTATGCTTTCAATGTGGTATTTATAGAAGGAAAAATTTTGTTGTGGAATTGGTGACAAGGAACAATAACAGATTTAGCTGTAGATTAAATTAATGGTCTTGATTACTCGGAACAACAGTGAGAAACGAAATGAAATGGATTACAAAGATGACCCTTAATACTTTTAAGCAATTTAAATAATTTATACATTTTACATATAATGACATTTAAAATGTTTATGTCATGTCGTGTGCTTTTATCGAGGTTACTCAGAAAAATTAGATTGGTTTAATAATTTTGGTCTAAAAACGACTATATATATTTTTTCAGACTATGTTATGATGTAGAAAATAATGGTGGTATAATATACTGTTATGTAAGTCTTGGCTTTATTTTGGCTTGAAAATCTGAGTTACGTTGGACTTCCTAAATTTCCTGTACTGCTTGTACTGGTTAAATAAGCAAACGTATCCAATAAGTTTTCAACGACTAAAAATTTAAATTTATGTGTTGAAGTATATTAAATATACTAGTCAAGTACATTAAATATGCTAATATCTTTAAAGAGGAATGAATACTTGTAATTCTAGAAACCAGACGACTCAATTATTCCACTGACAATTTTTGGTAAATATTTTTAGGCGTCATCTAATATATGATTCCATATATACCAATATATGCTTCCAACATTCCCATGTTCCAACATGCGTCAGCTTAAATTACAAGTTCAAGATCTAGAGTTAACTTCAATCCTTTGACTAACAGTAAATTGATTGAATTAACGAATCATCTTTGGTTGCCTGCAAATTCTCTCTGTCTTTGTCCTTCCCGTTTGCCCTAAATTCATGATAGGTCGGTCGACAACAGTGCTTTCGTTGGGGAATGCTCTTGTTTTCTGGCTTCACATATATTTCTATAGTTTGTAGGTTTGTGGCTGGTGCTGTGGCTCTTCTTATGTGTTCCCTTGACAAACGTTCAGTAGAGTGGCTTGTGTTTTCACTGCTCTGACACGTCAGAATCAGAACCTTAATGCTGCGTACTGCACGGCTTCTGAAACCTTCTCATAGCGCCTCCTTGCTTCTTGTTACACATTCATTTTTTGCATGGCACTTGCTGTTTATCACAGCAAGCACCAGAATCCAGCTTGGCAAAGAAACGATATCATTGAAAAGAATGTAGAATAATCTAATGTTGGCAGGTTTTACTATGTAAATTACACCTCAATAAAGCTTACTTTAAAAAAAGAAAAGGACAAACAAAACCAAATATTGACACGATGGAGAGCACTGGAAATTCTTATTCATTTCTGGAAAGGGTATAAAAAAGTTCCACAGGTTGGAAGAAAATTTGGCAGCATCCACTGAGGGTCATACATACACAGTTATATGCTGTGGCCCAGAAATCGTACTTTTCGCTGTGCTATACCTTTGACCTGTGCTCTCCAGTATGATAGGTGCAAGCCACATGTAGCTACCGAACACTTGAAAGTTGCTAGGGCCACAGGTTGTAATGATAATATTTTGATGTAGTAAGTCTCCTAAAACATTAAAATAGATTAAAATAGAAAATTCAAAATTCCTTGTGACAGGTTTGAAAACTAATAAAGGGACACGTCACTCAGATGAAGTCGGGAGACCAGAAGTGGGAGCTCTCATGGGGTACCACTCAAGTTCAAAGACAGGAAGTATCGTCAATTACAAACCCAAACAGAAGAAGCATCAACAGGAAGAATCATCGATTACAGGCCCCAACAGAAAGACATATTCGTTGCATCTCCTGCAGGAAATCAGCAACTTGGCAATGAGAAACCGTCATCACCCTGGACTTTCCCTTTTCTCCAGTGGACTTGGGTTCAAAACAACCTCCCTCAGCTTCCTCCTCTCTCTCTGTAAAATAAGGTTCCTTCCTCTCCTTTGTTTGTGGGACTTGCCTATGGCTTTTGCTATAGCTTGCTTGTCCTGAATTGCCATTCTTCCGCTCTTCCTGAATAAACGCTTTTTGCTGGAAAAAAACAAAAAACAACCCCCCCCCCAACTTTTATATATTTTTATTTTTATAAATTTTTAAAATTGATTTTGTGTATTTGTTTTTGGCTGCGTTGGGTCTTCGTTGCTGGGCGAGGGCTTTCTCTAGTTGCACTGATTGGGGACTGCTCTTCATTGTGGTGGCTTCTCTTGTTGCGGAGCACGGGCTCTAGGCGGGCAGGCGTCAGTAGTTGTGGCACGAGGGCTCAGTAGTTGTGGCTCACGGGCTCTAGAGCATAGGCTCAGTAGTTGGGGTGCACGGGCTTAGTTGCTCCACAGCATGTGGGATCTTCCCGGAACAGGGCTCGACCCCGTGTCCCCTGCCTTGGCAGGCGGATTCTTAACCAATGCGCAACCAGGGAAACCCCCAAAAGTATTATGTTGAAAGTCAACACTGGCATTATTCTGTTGGAATGGGGTGCTCTAGAAAAATGTGTATGTCCCCCAAAAGTCATAAAAAAATGTTCGTACCATTTCAGAATATCCTCAACTGGAAACAACTGAAATGTCCAACAGTTCAATACTATGTGGAGTTATAGTCTTACAAGGCATACACACAGAGACAAAGAACTACGTGAAAAATAGGGTTAAATTTCATAGACATAATGTTGAGTGAAAGAAGTCAGACCCATGCCCCTCCATCCCCCCAAACCCAGTGCATGCCCTGTGATTCAATTTATGTGAAAGTAACAGGCAGAGAGGTTGGGAGGGGTATGTGTGTGATTACTCTGAGCTCTTGCATGGGAAGAGTCATGAGGAAGCCTTCTGTGGTCTGGTAATTTTGCATACCTTAGTTATTTAGGTTGCTTCATCAGTGATTCAGGTTGGTGTACACTGGTGATGGTTTGGGAAGTGTACACTCTTTGTACTTTATGCATATCATGCCTCATTGTTTTCAAGTTTAATGCCACTTGGTTATTGGTAAAGTGATGTTGATACTTTTTCTTCTGCTTTGTCCTGGGCTAGGAGGGAAAGTAAGTTCAAAGTAGTTACTGTGATATTTTTGCTGTCCTCAGATTTTTGGCTTCCCTTCACTATCGGATATCTGACTACTTACGCATATGCTGCTCACAACCATTACCTTAAGCTGACATTCCACTGTTAATACTGTGTCAAAGAGAGAACCAAGTGTTCATGACCCAATCTGCTCTTTTAAGAATAAATATGAGTCAAGGAAGGGGGGGGGGATATGAAATTGAGAAATTCTGATGAGGAAAGTAGTCCAATTAGGCTTAACTAACTCACAGGTGCCAAAGGGGGACACTGGCAGGTAGTACACAAAGAATAGCCGCCACATGCATTTCACCACTAAACTGTCAAGAATTTTTGAGCCTCCACACATAGCCAAAAGCGTTTACCTGATTAGCTCGGAACTTCACTAGATTAAACCCTCCTGATAAGCTGTTTGATGGCTTTCAGCTATCTGTTCCTCCAGGAAAGGGAAAACTCCCCTTTCTCAGGCTTTGTGTGTGTGTGTCTGTGTGTCTGTGTGTGTGCGTGTGTGTGTGTGTGTGTTTCCTCTCTTCTCTTTTCTGGCTTTTATATAAATCCTGCCTTGGTTTAATGACAACATCCTAATAACTGTTTCCCATTTTTATTAGTGACCATGTGAGCTAACTCATTCAAAATCTCTTTACTACTTGAAGTAAGTCAGAAAGAGAAAAACAAATATCATATATTAACGCATATATGTGGAACCTAGAAAAATGGTTCAGATGACCCGGTTTGCAGGGCAGAAAGAGAGACACAGATGTAGAGAACAAACATATGGACCCCAACGGGGGGAAAGCGGCAGAGGGGTTGGTGGTGGTGGGATGCGTTGGGAGATTGGGATTGACATATATACACTAATATATATAAAATAACTATTAAGAACCTGCTGTATTAAAAATATTTTTTTAAATTCAAAAATAATCTCTTTACTACTATGTTGAAGTATGATTTTTATATTCACATGCGTATACACTATGTTGGTAGCTTTGAAATCTATTCTTGGGTGGAGACTGCCATGCAACGGGAAAGTTTAGGCCTTCAATGGTTGGAAGATAGGTCCTTCTTAGTCTTTAAATAGACAGTTTCCAGTTAGTATGTGTTTAACAAACGCATCGTCATTTGCTCTGCGTCTAACGTCGTTGCTTCTCCAATGGTCCTGTTTACTCTTTCTCCTCTTCTTCTTCATTTCATGAGTGAGTTTGGGGAGGTTTGTAGGCCTACCTTTCAATCTTCTTTTCCTTTTGATGTATTGGAGGTTGAACAAAGAAGGGATGCAAATCTCAGTGAAGTTTTCTCAGTGACCCGTGAGCATGGTGGCCAAGGGGAGGGGCTCTGGAGGCAAACTGCTTGGGTCTGAGTGCTGGCTCTCACTGTCACGGGGGGTGAGACCCTGGAACGGTTAGCTCAGCTTTTCCGTGCCTCAGTGTTCTCATCTGCAACAAGGGGTGGTAAAGTCCTACACTATCTTCCAGGGTTGTTATGTGGACTTAGTAAGTGATTCCACAGTAAAGCACTGAGGAACAGTGCTGGTCACTGAGTAAAGCTCGAGAAAGCTGGTATTATCGTTATTATGAAGTCTTTTATTTCCCCTTCTAACTGTACCACTGCTGACTTTCAACATTCCCCAGAACAAACTGCGATTGTTTAAATGTTTAGCTGACCTCTTCTCCCTCATGTTAGTGACGTGCATCTGGGAAATCGGTTGCTTTGGATGGTGATCGAACTGGTGATCTAAAGGCGGTGGGGGACTGGATCCAGCTTCATCAGATTCTTGGACCTTGGGCAGGCATGACGATCGTTTAGCTCATGGTAGACAATCTCTTGCACATGTTTCTATAGCAAGAGCTTTTCATAGATAGTCAGACATACCTTAAGTATTAGAAGAAAAGTGCAAGTATGTACCAGTGACCTGTCTTTTTGGTTGTTGTTGTTTGAAGAAATCAAAGGAAGAAAATAGAATTGACCTGGGAGTTGTAGATTTCCTCCTTCAGGTATGACGGAGTGTTTGTAGCAAGCTAGCATTCACCCTGAAGACGACTCAATCCAGTCTGGATGAAAGGAATTCTGTTTGAAGGCTTTGGAGAAATGCAGCTAGGACCCACAGGATCCGCTCCAGAGAGAGAGAAGCTCACTGGAATGAACCTAATTCTCTACCTTTTCCCCTTAGGCCCAAAGGGCACTCGCCCGAACCCCCGGCTCCCGCGGCTTCTGGGAGCTGAGGAGTCAGCAGCGGGGGCGAGCCCTGCACTCGGGGGCACAGCCGTGGATCCGAGGACTCTGCGGTCGGTGCGGGAGCCCGCAGGCCGACTGTGGGAGGCTCGGGGGTCCTCCCTTCGGGCCAGGCGAGGAACCCTGAAAGCAGGGCCTCTCGGAAGCCGCAGTCTCCTTGCCTGAGAGATCTCGGGGCTTCAAGCTTCATTCTGCACTTTAAAAAGTTGGCGACTAGGATAGTGGTGGCAGGACCTACGGATTCCAGCGAAGCGCCACTAAGCGGCAGCACCCGCCGAGTTTCCGTAGTGTAGCGGTTATCACGTTCGCCTCACACGCGAAAGGTCCCCGGTTCGAAACCGGGCGGAAACAAACGTCCTCCCTTTCTGAAGTTTTTAGCTTCCCATTCAAAAAAACCAAAACGGGCGAAAGGCAGGGGGTGAGGCGGCGGGCGCAGCCTCAGTTTCCATCCCCAAGGTACAGGCCAGGAGTTCCCTTACTGCCTGAGAGCCTGCTCAGCACCAGGAACCCGCCCGCCTTTCTCTGCTCTGAGGCACCGCGGAGCGCAGGCCACAGCCAGCTAATCCAAGTGGGCAAAGGACAAGGCTGACTTCGGGTCCGTTTTACATCCGGAAATCCCCTCACCTACTAAGCAGGCGCCTAAACCTCTTCCACACGTTCACACGAGTTATGTCTCTGAAAACCAAGGAGTTCATCCCTGTGAAGCACACTTGGCTTTCCCCCACCTCGGCACACCTACGCAACAGTGTGATCTGCGTGACGCCACAAAAGAGACCGAACCCGACTGTGCACCGGGGACCCGAGCCAAAGACACGGAAATGAACAATGTCAGGCTCCACGAATTGAGCCGGTCGCGGAGGGGAAGGAGCCCGTACCGGTGCCGTCTCCAGGAGAGCCCCCAGAGCCAGGGCAGAGATCAGGAAGTGGACGGATCCGCCCATCACCTGCTGACATCCCAGTCGGCACCTGACTCAAGGGAAAAGCGAGGCTCAGAAAGAGAGCAGGACCTTGGCTCGGCAGCACACAGCGCTGCAGCTAGACCAGGACGGACCTTGTGTCCTGTCTCAGGGCCCAAGGCGTCGCCCAAGACTGGAGAGGTGAAGGGTGATGAGCAGCCGGGCAAGGGCTGGGAGCCTTGCACAGCTGCATTCAGCCCTGGGCTTCTGGGAAATCTCCGTTCCTGCTCTCCGGGTCTCTGAAGTTTAGTCTTGACTTTTACAATTTTCACCTGGAGACGCTACGTCGAGGCTCCTCAATGGTTCCCTGGTGGTCTAGTGGCTAGGATTCGGCGCTTTCACCGCCGCGGCCCGGGTTCGATTCCCGGTCAGGGAAGCCCCTGCAAAAACTTTTCTCTTTTTTTTCCCCTTCAGCGTCTCCACTGGCAGGAGTCTTCCTCTTCCTGCCCCGACCAGAGCTGTGTTTTGCTTCAAGGTTCAGATGCAGAAGAGCTTCTGCACTGAGTCCCCAAATGCCGGCGAGTCCCGGCCTCAGGGTCCTTGACATCGCGCAGGCTGGAGGACGTGAGATGTAATGAACAGCCTGGGCTGGCCGGCTCTCGCCTCGGCTCTTTTCCCCCTGCATGTTACAAACCCGAAGTCTTATTTACCGCGTTTTCATCCCAAGAGAATCGGAGACTCGAGTTCCAAACATTCATTAAGAAGCTAAACCAAAGCCCTTTGAAACATACAAGAAAGTTGCAAGAGGAATAACATCGTATATTCTGTACGTAAGTGCACAGTAAACATTTTCCCACGTTGGGTTTCTCACTCTCTCTCCGTACGTAAGAATGGCGACACCACTTGAGAGTTCCTTGCAGACCTCTCCACTCAAGATTGCTCCTTTCGTTTGGCGTGTCTCTCAAAGGCAGCTTCTGCGGGACTTGTCCTCCAAGACCAGGGGAAGCCTCTGTCCTCGCGAGGAGGCCCCCTTGCCCTTTCAGGAACCTGAAATCCGTTCTCTTCAGGCTCTAGAGAAGCTTCAAGAGGAGTTTTATTCAGCTCCCCCCGAAGTGCAGGCCAGGCACGTTCTGTGCCAGTAGGAATTCCCCCGGGCCGGCTGCCCTCCGGTCTCCTTCCCGGTTGCCTTGGCGGGTAGTGGGGTCTTGGGTCAGCCTGAGCGCTGGAACCGCCTACCTCGCGAAAGGCCCTTCTGGGAAGTGCAGCTGCCCCTTGGCTGTTGCCTGGATCTCTGTGCCCTGCACGGAGCGTAAAGGGTTCTGACAGGACACAAAGGTGACGAATCCTTCCCTGTAGTGAGTGGGAGGAGGAGAGGACCAGATGGGAAATGCGTCCAAGGGAGGGGGTGTATTCTCAAGTGCTTGTCAGAATTGTCTGCATGGGTGGCTGCCCTATGATAATAGTGCTTAGTGTTGTCTTTTCCTGACCTCGACCCAGCCTCAGGTCCAGTGGGATCGGCTGCTCTAAACTTTCCGTTTTTCCGAAGCTTTGGAACTGGTACCGTTTTCCTGCGAGAAAGGCGGCACATCCTAGGAATTAGTCAGTGTCTACTCCATAGAGAGGCCAGGCGAGGGGCGTGCTGCTGTCTCTGTGGCGCAATGGGTTAGCGCGTTCGGCTGTTAATCGAAAGGTTGGTGGTTCGAGCCCACCCAGGGACGGTGGGAGAGGTTTTAGAACCCATTCAGCGTTTTCCGTGCTGATTACCATTGCAGGTGTTCCATGCTGATTATCACCTGTACATCTGCTCCCACAAAGTTTACCGAACTGCATTCGCATTCGGGGTCCTATCCACCTCACGACTGCTGCCAGTCTTGGGCCACACTCCCCTTCCCAGCTCTATTGTCTGTCGTCTCTATTGGACGCTATACTTGCCTAACTTACGGCCTTCTGAAAGAGATCGAGGAAGCCACGGTCTGGTGGGATAGTCTTTATTCTGCCAAGTCTACAGACTTGGACAAGAAAGTTCTATTTTATGTGTCTCAAATTTTTCAGCTGTGAACGTTAGTAATTGTTCTATGAATGATGTTATCGGTGACCTCATCATCATAATTCTCCTCTGCATTATTTTTGATAAAGGCATTTCTTCCATGGTTGTGTAGTATTTGGTTTCATGGTTTCACGATGACGAATAGGCTGCAACCATCACGATTGTACACACACCTCTGACCACTCGTGCAGGTGTTTCCAGAGCGTAGAGAACTGCACGTGCAAGTGCTACCTTTAGTGTTTCTATGCTTCTAATGTTGGTAAATCCTTCAAGTTTGCCCTCCACAGAAGTGGCACTGAATCATATTCCATTTTATTTTCCAGTCTTTCAATGTCCCTTTCTTCATTTACTTGCCAACGCAGCAATCTTTCTGTACATCTCTCTACGGTAGTCTAACTAAGAAAGGGAGCAGTGCCCTCCCGACATAACTAAGGGGAAGGACAACAGGGGGACACTGTGGGCAGTACACAGAGATATTCTATTGCATACGTTCGAAAGCTCAACATTCAATATTTTTAAAGTCTCCCAATAACTGTAATGGTTTTCTCTGCAGACCTAGTCAACAGGGTCCAGAGAAGACTGCCCAGAGTGACCTCTTTGACAACGTCCTGCCAAGCAACTTATCCAAAGAGAAGAATCTCGCTGATCCCAGAGGTTTTTCCCTTCTCCCCTTTTCTCTTTTATTTATACATTTTGGTTGTACTTTTAATTTGATGCAAACAATCTAATGCCTGTCCTTCCTCCTATAAAATGGGGAATTCGCATGGGAATAAGTGTTTCTACGTTATTCCTTGACCGTTTTTTGTTTGTTTTTTGGCTGTGACGATAAAAATTAGCCCATCTAAGCCACCTCGTGGGAGCCAACAGAATCCTGCCCCCCACAAGTTCCTGCTTCAGACCTGGACCCTTCGAGCTCTTGGCTCGTGTTTGCTCTGTTCTGTTCTATCTCATGTGCAGGAATTGAGCATTTTGGCTTTTTCATACTGTGTGGTTACTGGACACGGATTTTGTCTCTCTCTCTCCCTCTCATTTGTGCATCACTAATTTCTCGTCTCAGTGCGGGATTCTGGTTTTAATTTTAGGAAGTGAACTTCTGGGGATAATCCCTGTTGGGTGGCGGTTGACAGGGATCCATTCCCTGTTAGGTAGAAGATGACAGCTAATCCGGACCATGAGTCTTTTTTGTCTGATGCTTGTCCTGAGGATTCTGCTATTTCCTGGTATGAGACACCGCAGCAGTGAGAAGCTGTCCACCTCTTGTCTTTCCACTATTTGCTAAAAACCACGTGGGCCCAGTCAACCCTGGTCAATAACTGCAAAAGTGTAGTAGCTACAATAAGGACGCTCTTAATATGCAATGGTTCCCTCATAAGGAACTCAGCATTAAGAAGGGGGATTAATACAGGAAGAATATTGAATTTTTAGCACGGAATAGGCAGCTTTCTTTCATTGGTATACTCAAGGTTCTAAATAACTGAAAAACTTCAAACAAATGTCCTTCAGGGATGGCTGAAATCAGACTACAGAAAGCAGAGGAGAGACATAGCATTACAAACAAGCAACGAAGTCAGCAACATGAGCACTTGTGACAACCCTACAAATCAAGATTTAAACCCTCCAGAACTGTAAGCCAGGTCGGTCCTTAATAAAAATGGATGAGGAGCAATGACTTCATGCACAGATACATACCCTGGAGACTCAAAAGCATATCACAGAATTACTCCGAGTTTCACTAATGAGCTTCCTTCAAGGACCTAATGTGGCTTACTTATTTCATTTTGTTTCCCTCACTGTCAGTTGCTGTTAAAACATATCATTGCCTCTGCTTTCACCTTAAATAATGCCCACTAGTTTGATGAATTTTTTTCCCTTTAAATATATCTTCTCAGAAGCAAAACAATATACTTTCTCTTCCTTGGGAGAGAATAGACAAAGTAGGCCTCGAAAAATTTAAATTAATTAAAACTCAGTTCCCCAATTAATTTCAGGAAAGTAATAATCACTCGTATAAATTTAAAATAAGAAAATTAAGAATTTCTGGGAAGAATGCTTTACTACTTATGCTTTCAATGTGGTATTTATAGAAGGAAAAATTTTGTTGTGGAATTGGTGACAAGGAACAATAACAGATTTAGCTGTAGATTAAATTAATGGTCTTGATTACTCGGAACAACAGTGAGAAACGAAATGAAATGGATTACAAAGATGACCCTTAATACTTTTAAGCAATTTAAATAATTTATACATTTTACATATAATGACATTTAAAATGTTTATGTCATGTCGTGTGCTTTTATCGAGGTTACTCAGAAAAATTAGATTGGTTTAATAATTTTGGTCTAAAAACGACTATATATATTTTTTCAGACTATGTTATGATGTAGAAAATAATGGTGGTATAATATACTGTTATGTAAGTCTTGGCTTTATTTTGGCTTGAAAATCTGAGTTACGTTGGACTTCCTAAATTTCCTGTACTGCTTGTACTGGTTAAATAAGCAAACGTATCCAATAAGTTTTCAACGACTAAAAATTTAAATTTATGTGTTGAAGTATATTAAATATACTAGTCAAGTACATTAAATATGCTAATATCTTTAAAGAGGAATGAATACTTGTAATTCTAGAAACCAGACGACTCAATTATTCCACTGACAATTTTTGGTAAATATTTTTAGGCGTCATCTAATATATGATTCCATATATACCAATATATGCTTCCAACATTCCCATGTTCCAACATGCGTCAGCTTAAATTACAAGTTCAAGATCTAGAGTTAACTTCAATCCTTTGACTAACAGTAAATTGATTGAATTAACGAATCATCTTTGGTTGCCTGCAAATTCTCTCTGTCTTTGTCCTTCCCGTTTGCCCTAAATTCATGATAGGTCGGACGACAACAGTGCTTTCGTTGGGGAATGCTCTTGTTTTCTGGCTTCACATATATTTCTATAGTTTGTAGGTTTGTGGCTGGTGCTGTGGTTCTTCTTATGTGTTCCCTTGACAAACGTTCAGTAGAGTGGCTTGTGTTTTCACTGCTCTGACACGTCAGAATCAGAACCTTAATGCTGCGTACTGCACGGCTTCTGAAACCTTCTCATAGCGCCTCCTTGCTTCTTGTTACACATTCATTTTTTGCATGGCACTTGCTGTTTATCACAGCAAGCACCAGAATCCAGCTTGGCAAAGAAACGATATCATTGAAAAGAATGTAGAATAATCTAATGTTGACAGGTTTTACTATGTAAATTACACCTCAATAAAGCTTACTTTAAAAAAAGAAAAGGACAAACAAAACCAAATATTGACACGATGGAGAGCACTGGAAATTCTTATTCGTTTCTGGAAAGGGTATAAAAAAGTTCCACAGGTTGGAAGAAAATTTGGCAGCATCCACTGAGGGTCATACATACACAGTTATATGCTGTGGCCCAGAAATCGTACTTTTCGCTGTGCTATACCTTTGACCTGTGCTCTCCAATATGATAGGTTCAAGCCACATGTAGCTACCGAACACTTGAAAGTTGCTAGGGCCACAGGTTGTAATGATAATATTTTGATGTAGTAAGTCTCCTAAAACATTAAAATAGATTAAAATAGAAAATTCAAAATTCCTTGTGACAGGTTTGAAAACTAATAAAGGGACACGTCACTCAGATGAAGTCGGGAGACCAGAAGTGGGAGCTCTCATGGGGTACCACTCAAGTTCAAAGACAGGAAGTATCGTCAATTACAAACCCAAACAGAAGAAGCATCAACAGGAAGAATCATCGATTACAGGCCCCAACAGAAAGACATATTCGTTGCATCTCCTGCAGGAAATCAGCAACTTGGCAATGAGAAACCGTCATCACCCTGGACTTTCCCTTTTCTCCAGTGGACTTGGGTTCAAAACAACCTCCCTCAGCTTCCTCCTCTCTCTCTGTAAAATAAGGTTCCTTCCTCTCCTTTGTTTGTGGGACTTGCCTATGGCTTTTGCTATAGCTTGCTTGTCCTGAATTGCCATTCTTCCGCTATTCCTGAATAAACGCTTTTTGCTGGAAAAAAACAAAAAACAACCCCCCCCCAACTTTTATATATTTTTATTTTTATAAATTTTTAAAATTGATTTTGTGTATTTGTTTTTGGCTGCGTTGGGTCTTCGTTGCTGGGCGAGGGCTTTCTCTAGTTGCACTGATTGGGGACTGCTCTTCATTGTGGTGGCTTCTCTTGTTGCGGAGCACGGGCTCTAGGCGGGCAGGCGTCAGTAGTTGTGGCACGAGGGCTCAGTAGTTGTGGCTCACGGGCTCTAGAGCATAGGCTCAGTAGTTGGGGTGCACGGGCTTAGTTGCTCCACAGCATGTGGGATCTTCCCGGAACAGGGCTCGACCCCGTGTCCCCTGCCTTGGCAGGCGGATTCTTAACCAATGCGCAACCAGGGAAACCCCCAAAAGTATTATGTTGAAAGTCAACACTGGCGTTATTCTGTTGGAATGGGGTGCTCTAGAAAAATGTGTATGTCCCCCAAAAGTCATAAAAAAATGTTCGTACCATTTCAGAATATCCTCAACTGGAAACAACTGAAATGTCCAACAGTTCAATACTATGTGGAGTTATATTCTTACAAGGCATACACACAGAGACAAAGAACTACGTGAAAAATAGGGTTAAATTTCATAGACATAATGTTGAGTGAAAGAAGTCAGACCCATGCCCCTCCATCCCCCCAAACCCAGTGCATGCCCTGTGATTCAATTTATGTGAAAGTAACAGGCAGAGAGGTTGGGAGGGGTATGTGTGTGATTACTCTGAGCTCTTGCATGGGAAGAGTCATGAGGAAGCCTTCTGTGGTCTGGTAATTTTGCATACCTTAGTTATTTAGGTTGCTTCATCAGTGATTCAGGTTGGTGTACACTGGTGATGGTTTGGGAAGTGTACACTCTTTGTACTTTATGCATATCATGCCTCATTGTTTTCAAGTTTAATGCCACTTGGTTATTGGTAAAGTGATGTTGATACTTTTTCTTCTGCTTTGTCCTGGGCTAGGAGGGAAAGTAAGTTCAAAGTAGT
The DNA here is from genome assembly GCF_965194825.1 of Balaenoptera physalus. Classification (NCBI taxonomy): domain Eukaryota; kingdom Metazoa; phylum Chordata; class Mammalia; order Artiodactyla; family Balaenopteridae; genus Balaenoptera; species Balaenoptera physalus. The sequence goes on along the minus strand of NC_138882.1, from coordinate 88,713,826 downwards.
TACTGTGATATTTTTGCTGTCCTCAGATTTTTGGCTTCCCTTCACTATCGGATATCTGACTACTTACGCATATGCTGCTCACAACCATTACCTTAAGCTGACATTCCACTGTTAATACTGTGTCAAAGAGAGAACCAAGTGTTCATGACCCAATCTGCTCTTTTAAGAATAAATATGAGTCAAGGAAGGGGGGGGGATATGAAATTGAGAAATTCTGATGAGGAAAGTAGTCCAATTAGGCTTAACTAACTCACAGGTGCCAAAGGGGGACACTGGCAGGTAGTACACAAAGAATAGCCGCCACATGCATTTCACCACTAAACTCTCAAGAATTTTTGAGCATCCACACATAGCCAAAAGCGTTTACCTGATTAGCTCGGAACTTCACTAGATTAAACCCTCCTGATAAGCTGTTTGATGGCTTTCAGCTATCTGTTCCTCCAGGAAAGGGAAAACTCCCCTTTCTCAGGCTTTGTGTGTGTGTGTCTGTGTGTCTGTGTGTGTGCGTGTGTGTGTGTGTTTCCTCTCTTCTCTTTTCTGGCTTTTATATAAATCCTGCCTTGGTTTAATGACAACATCCTAATAACTGTTTCCCATTTTTATTAGTGACCATGAGAGCTAACTCATTCAAAATCTCTTTACTACTTGAAGTAAGTCAGAAAGAGAAAAACAAATATCATATATTAACGCATATATGTGGAACCTAGAAAAATGGTTCAGATGACCCGGTTTGCAGGGCAGAAAGAGAGACACAGATGTAGAGAACAAACATATGGAACCCAACGGGGGGAAAGCGGCAGAGGGGTTGGTGGTGGTGGGATGCGTTGGGAGATTGGGATTGACATATATACACTAATATATATAAAATAACTATTAAGAACCTGCTGTATTAAAAATATTTTTTTAAATTCAAAAATAATCTCTTTACTACTATGTTGAAGTATGATTTTTATATTCACATGCGTATACACTATGTTGGTAGCTTTGAAATCTATTCTTGGGTGGAGACTGCCATGCAACGGGAAAGTTTAGGCCTTCAATGGTTGGAAGATAGGTCCTTCTTAGTCTTTAAATAGACAGTTTCCAGTTAGTATGTGTTTAACAAACGCATCGTCATTTGCTCTGCGTCTAACGTCGTTGCTTCTCCAATGGTCCTGTTTACTCTTTCTCCTCTTCTTCTTCATTTCATGAGTGAGTTTGGGGAGGTTTGTAGGCCTACCTTTCAATCTTCTTTTCCTTTTGATGTATTGAAGGTTGAACAAGGAAGGGATGCAAATCTCAGTGAAGTTTTCTCAGTGACCCGTGAGCATGGTGGCCAAGGGGAGGGGCTCTGGAGGCAAACTGCTTGGGTCTGAGTGCTGGCTCTCACTGTCACGGGGGGTGAGACCCTGGAACGGTTAGCTCAGCTTTTCCGTGCCTCAGTGTTCTCATCTGCAACAAGGGGTGGTAAAGTCCTACACTATCTTCCAGGGTTGTTATGTGGACTTAGTAAGTGATTCCACAGTAAAGCACTGAGGAACAGTGCTGGTCACTGAGTAAAGCTCGAGAAAGCTGGTATTATCGTTATTATGAAGTCTTTTATTTCCCCTTCTAACTGTACCACTGCTGACTTTCAACATTCCCCAGAACAAACTGCGATTGTTTAAATGTTTAGCTGACCTCTTCTCCCTCATGTTAGTGACGTGCGTCTGGGAAATCGGTTGCTTTGGATGGTGATCGAACTGGTGATCTAAAGGCGGTGGGGGACTGGATCCAGCTTCATCAGATTCTTGGACCTTGGGCAGGCATGACGATCGTTTAGCTCATGGTAGACAATCTCTTGCACATGTTTCTATAGCAAGAGCTTTTCATAGATAGTCAGACATACCTTAAGTATTAGAAGAAAAGTGCAAGTATGTACCAGTGACCTGTCTTTTTGGTTGTTGTTGTTTGAAGAAATCAAAGGAAGAAAATAGAATTGACCTGGGAGTTGTAGATTTCCTCCTTCAGGTATGACGGAGTGTTTGTAGCAAGCTAGCATTCACCCTGAAGACGACTCAATCCAGTCTGGATGAAAGGAATTCTGTTTGAAGGCTTTGGAGAAATGCAGCTAGGACCCACAGGATCCGCTCCAGAGAGAGAGAAGCTCACTGGAATGAACCTAATTCTCTACCTTTTCCCCTTAGGCCCAAAGGGCACTCGCCCGAACCCCCGGCTCCCGCGGCTTCTGGGAGCTGAGGAGTCAGCAGCGGGGGCGAGCCCTGCACTCGGGGGCACAGCCGTGGATCCGAGGACTCTGCGGTCGGTGCGGGAGCCCGCAGGCCGACTGTGGGAGGCTCGGGGGTCCTCCCTTCGGGCCAGGCGAGGAACCCTGAAAGCAGGGCCTCTCGGAAGCCGCAGTCTCCTTGCCTGAGAGATCTCGGGGCTTCAAGCTTCATTCTGCACTTTAAAAAGTTGGCGACTAGGATAGTGGTGGCAGGACCTACGGATTTCAGGGATGTGCCTCTAAGCGGCAGCACCCGCCGAGTTTCCGTAGTGTAGCGGTTATCACGTTCGCCTCACACGCGAAAGGTCCCCGGTTCGAAACCGGGCGGAAACAAACGTCCTTCCCTTCTGAAGTTTTTACCTTCCCATTCCAAAAACCAAAACGAGCGAAAGGCAGGGGGTGAGGCGGCGGGCGCAGCCTCAGTTTCCATCCCCAAGGTACAGGCCAGGAGTTCCCTTACTGCCTGAGAGCCTGCTCAGCACCAGGAACCCGCCCGCCTTTCTCTGCTCTGAGGCACCGCGGAGCGCAGGCCACAGCCAGCTAATCCAAGTGGGCAAAGGACAAGGCTGACTTCGGGTCAGTTTTACATCCGGAAATCCCCTCACCTACTAAGCAGGCGCCTAATCCTCTTCCACATGTTCACACGAGTTATGTCTCTGAAAACCAAGGAGTTCATCCCTGTGAAGCACACTTGGCTTTCCCCCACCTCGGCACACCTACGCAACAGTGTGATCTGCGTGACGCCACAAAAGAGACCGAACCCGACTGTGCACCGGGGACCCGAGCCAAAGACACGGAAATGAACAATGTCAGGCTCCACGAATTGAGCCGGTCGCGGAGGGGAAGGAGCCCGTACCGGTGCCGTCTCCAGGAGAGCCCCCAGAGCCAGGGCAGAGATCAGGAAGTGGACGGATCCGCCCATCACCTGCTGACATCCCAGTCGGCACCTGACTCAAGGGAAAAGCGAGGCTCAGAAAGAGAGCAGGACCTTGGCTTGGCAGCACACAGCGCGGCAGCTAGACCAGGACGGACCTTGTGTCCTGTCTCAGGGCCCAAGGCGTCGCCCAAGACTGGAGAGGTGAAGGGTGATGAGCAGCCGGGCAAGGGCTGGGAGCCTTGCACAGCTGCCTTCAGCCCTGGGCCTCTGAGAAATCTCCGTTCCTGCTCTCCGGGTCTCTGAAGTTTAGTCTTGACTTTTACAATTTTCACCTGGAGACGCTACGTCGAGGCTCCTCAATGGTTCCCTGGTGGTCTAGTGGCTAGGATTCGGCGCTTTCACCGCCGCGGCCCGGGTTCGATTCCCGGTCAGGGAAGCCTCCGCAGAAACTTTTTTCTTTTTTTTCCCCTTCAGCGTCTCCACTGGCAGGAGTCTTCCTCTTCCTGCCCCGACCAGAGCTGTGTTTTGCTTCAAGGTTCAGATGCAGAAGAGCTTCTGCACTGAGTCCCCAAATGCCGGCGAGTCCCGGCCTCAGGGTCCTTGACATCGCGCAGGCTGGAGGACGTGAGATGTAATGAACAGCCTGGGCTGGCCGGCTCTCGCCTCGGCTCTTTTCCCCCTGCATGTTACAAACCCGAAGTCTTATTTACCGCGTTTTCATCCCAAGAGAATCGGAGACTCGAGTTCCAAACATTCATTAAGAAGCTAAACCAAAGCCCTTTGAAACATACAAGAAAGTTGCAAGAGGAATAACATCGTATATTCTGTACGTAAGTGCACAGTAAACATTTTCCCACGTTGGGTTTCTCACTCTCTCTCCGTACGTAAGAATGGCGACACCACTTGAGAGGTCCTTGCAGACCTCTCCACTCAAGATTGCTCCTTTCGTTTGGCGTGTCTCTCAAAGGCAGCTTCTGCGGGACTTGTCCTCCAAGACCAGGGGAAGCCTCTGTCCTCGCGAGGAGGCCCCCTTGCCCTTTCAGGAACCTGAAATCCGTTCTCTTCAGGCTCTAGAGAAGCTTCAAGAGGAGTTTTATTCAGCTCCCCCCGAAGTGCAGGCCAGGCACGGTCTGTGCCAGTAGGAATCCCCCCGGACCGGCTGCCCTCCGGTCTCCTTCCCGGTTGCCTTGGCGGGCAGTGGGGTCTTGGGTCAGCCTGAGCGCTGGAACCGCCTACCTCTCGAAAGGCCCTTCTGGGAAGTGCAGCTGCCCCTTGGCTGTTGCCTGGATCTCTGTGCCCTGCACGGAGCGTAAAGGGTTCTGACAGGACACAAAGGTGACGAATCCTTCCCTGTAGTGAGTGGGAGGAGGAGAGGACCAGATGGGAAATGCGTCCAAGGGAGGGGGTGTATTCTCAAGTGCTTGTCAGAACTGTCTGCATGGGTGGCTGCCCTATGATAATAGTGCTTAGTGTTGTCTTTTCCTGACCTCGACCCAGCCTCAGGTCCAGTGGGATCGGCTGCTCTAAACTTTCCGTTTTTCCGAAGCTTTGGAACTGGTACCGTTTTCCTGCGAGAAAGGCGGCACATCCTAGGAATTAGTCAGTGTCTACTCCATAGAGAGGCCAGGCGAGGGGCGTGCTGCTGTCTCTGTGGCGCAATGGGTTAGCGCGTTCGGCTGTTAATCGAAAGGTTGGTGGTTCGAGCCCACCCAGGGACGGTGGGAGAGGTTTTAGAACCCATTCAGCGTTTTCCGTGCTGATTACCATTGCAGGTGTTCCATGCTGATTATCACCTGTACATCTGCTCCCACAAAGTTTACCGAACTGCATTCGGGGTCCTATCCACCTCACGACTGCTGCCAGTCTTGGGCCACACTCCCCTTCCCAGCTCTATTGTCTGTCGTCTCTATTGGACGCTATACTTGCCTAACTTACGGCCTTCTGAAAGAGATCGAGGAAGCCACGGTCTGGTGGGATAGTCTTTATTCTGCCAAGTCTACAGACTTGGACAAGAAAGTTCTATTTTATGTGTCTCAAATTTTTCAGCTGTGAACGTTAGTAATTGTTCTATGAATGATGTTATCGGTGACCTCATCATCATAATTCTCCTCTGCATTATTTTTGATAAAGGCATTTCTTCCATGGTTGTGTAGTATTTGGTTTCATGGTTTCACGATGACGAATAGGCTGCAACCATCACGATTGTACACACACCTCTGACCACTCGTGCAGGTGTTTCCAGAGCGTAGAGAACTGCACGTGCAAGTGCTACCTTTAGTGTTTCTATGCTTCTAATGTTGGTAAATCCTTCAAGTTTGCCCTCCACAGAAGTGGCACTGAATCATATTCCATTTTATTTTCCAGTCTTTCAATGTCCCTTTCTTCATTTACTTGCCAACGCAGCAATCTTTCTGTACATCTCTCTACGGTAGTCTAACTAATAAAGGGAGCAGTGCCCTCCCGACATAACTAAGGGGAAGGACAACAGGGGGACACTGTGGGCAGTACACAGAGATATTCTATTGCATACGTTCGAAAGCTCAACATTCAATATTTTTAAAGTCTCCCAATAACTGTAATGGTTTTCTCTGCAGACCTAGTCAACAGGGTCCAGAGAAGACTGCCCAGAGTGACCTCTTTGACAACGTCCTGCCAAGCAACTTATCCAAAGAGAAGAATCTCGCTGATCCCAGAGGTTTTTCCCTTCTCCCCTTTTCTCTTTTATTTATACATTTTGGTTGTACTTTTAATTTGATGCAAACAATCTAATGCCTGTCCTTCCTCCTATAAAATGGGGAATTCGCATGGGAATAAGTGTTTCTACGTTATTCCTTGACCGTTTTTTGTTTGTTTTTTGGCTGTGACGATAAAAATTAGCCCATCTAAGCCACCTCGTGGGAGCCAACAGAATCCTGCCCCCCACAAGTTCCTGCTTCAGACCTGGACCCTTCGAGCTCTTGGCTCGTGTTTGCTCTGTTCTGTTCTATCTCATGTGCAGGAATTGAGCATTTTGGCTTTTTCATACTGTGTGGTTACTGGACACGGATTTTGTCTCTCTCTCTCCCTCTCATTTGTGCATCACTAATTTCTCGTCTCAGTGCGGGATTCTGGTTTTAATTTTAGGAAGTGAACTTCTGGGGATAATCCCTGTTGGGTGGCGGTTGACAGGGATCCATTCCCTGTTAGGTAGAAGATGACAGCTAATCCGGACCATGAGTCTTTTTTGTCTGATGCTTGTCCTGAGGATTCTGCTATTTCCTGGTATGAGACACCGCAGCAGTGAGAAGCTGTCCACCTCTTGTCTTTCCACTATTTGCTAAAAACCACGTGGGCCCAGTCAACCCTGGTCAATAACTGCAAAAGTGTAGTAGCTACGATAAGGACGATCTTAATATGCAATGGTTCCCTCATAAGGAACTCAGCATTAAGAAGGGGGATTAATACAGGAAGAATATTGAATTTTTAGCACGGAATAGGCAGCTTTCTTTCATTGGTATACTCAAGGTTCTAAATAACTGAAAAACTTCAAACAAATGTCCTTCAGGGATGGCTGAAATCAGACTACAGAAAGCAGAGGAGAGACATAGCATTACAAACAAGCAACGAAGTCAGCAACATGAGCACTTGTGACAACCCTACAAATCAAGATTTAAACCCTCCAGAACTGTAAGCCAGGTCGGTCCTTAATAAAAATGGATGAGGAGCAATGACTTCATGCACAGATACATACCCTGGAGACTCAAAAGCATATCGCAGAATTACTCCGAGTTTCACTAATGAGCTTCCTTCAAGGACCTAATGTGGCTTACTTATTTCATTTTGTTTCCCTCACTGTCAGTTGCTGTTAAAACATATCATTGCCTCTGCTTTCACCTTAAATAATGCCCACTAGTTTGATGAATTTTTTTCCCTTTAAATATATCTTCTCAGAAGCAAAACAATATACTTTCTCTTCCTTGGGAGAGAATAGACAAAGTAGGCCTCGAAAAATTTAAATTAATTAAAACTCAGTTCCCCAATTAATTTCAGGAAAGTAATAATCACTCGTATAAATTTAAAATAAGAAAATTAAGAATTTCTGGGAAGAATGCTTTACTACTTATGCTTTCAATGTGGTATTTATAGAAGGAAAAATTTTGTTGTGGAATTGGTGACAAGGAACAATAACAGATTTAGCTGTAGATTAAATTAATGGTCTTGATTACTCGGAACAACAGTGAGAAACGAAATGAAATGGATTACAAAGATGACCCTTAATACTTTTAAGCAATTTAAATAATTTATACATTTTACATATAATGACATTTAAAATGTTTATGTCATGTCGTGTGCTTTTATCGAGGTTACTCAGAAAAATTAGATTGGTTTAATAATTTTGGTCTAAAAACGACTATATATATTTTTTCAGACTATGTTATGATGTAGAAAATAATGGTGGTATAATATACTGTTATGTAAGTCTTGGCTTTATTTTGGCTTGAAAATCTGAGTTACGTTGGACTTCCTAAATTTCCTGTACTGCTTGTACTGGTTAAATAAGCAAACGTATCCAATAAGTTTTCAACGACTAAAAATTTAAATTTATGTGTTGAAGTATATTAAATATACTAGTCAAGTACATTAAATATGCTAATATCTTTAAAGAGGAATGAATACTTGTAATTCTAGAAACCAGACGACTCAATTATTCCACTGACAATTTTTGGTAAATATTTTTAGGCGTCATCTAATATATGATTCCATATATACCAATATATGCTTCCAACATTCCCATGTTCCAACATGCGTCAGCTTAAATTACAAGTTCAAGATCTAGAGTTAACTTCAATCCTTTGACTAACAGTAAATTGATTGAATTAACGAATCATCTTTGGTTGCCTGCAAATTCTCTCTGTCTTTGTCCTTCCCGTTTGCCCTAAATTCATGATAGGTCGGTCGACAACAGTGCTTTCGTTGGGGAATGCTCTTGTTTTCTGGCTTCACATATATTTCTATAGTTTGTAGGTTTGTGGCTGGTGCTGTGGTTCTTCTTATGTGTTCCCTTGACAAACGTTCAGTAGAGTGGCTTGTGTTTTCACTGCTCTGACACGTCAGAATCAGAACCTTAATGCTGCGTACTGCACGGCTTCTGAAACCTTCTCATAGCGCCTCCTTGCTTCTTGTTACACATTCATTTTTTGCATGGCACTTGCTGTTTATCACAGCAAGCACCAGAATCCAGCTTGGCAAAGAAACGATATCATTGAAAAGAATGTAGAATAATCTAATGTTGACAGGTTTTACTATGTAAATTACACCTCAATAAAGCTTACTTTAAAAAAAGAAAAGGACAAACAAAACCAAATATTGACACGATGGAGAGCACTGGAAATTCTTATTCGTTTCTGGAAAGGGTATAAAAAAGTTCCACAGGTTGGAAGAAAATTTGGCAGCATCCACTGAGGGTCATACATACACAGTTATATGCTGTGGCCCAGAAATCGTACTTTTCGCTGTGCTATACCTTTGACCTGTGCTCTCCAATATGATAGGTTCAAGCCACATGTAGCTACCGAACACTTGAAAGTTGCTAGGGCCACAGGTTGTAATGATAATATTTTGATGTAGTAAGTCTCCTAAAACATTAAAATAGATTAAAATAGAAAATTCAAAATTCCTTGTGACAGGTTTGAAAACTAATAAAGGGACACGTCACTCAGATGAAGTCGGGAGACCAGAAGTGGGAGCTCTCATGGGGTACCACTCAAGTTCAAAGACAGGAAGTATCGTCAATTACAAACCCAAACAGAAGAAGCATCAACAGGAAGAATCATCGATTACAGGCCCCAACAGAAAGACATATTCGTTGCATCTCCTGCAGGAAATCAGCAACTTGGCAATGAGAAACCGTCATCACCCTGGACTTTCCCTTTTCTCCAGTGGACTTGGGTTCAAAACAACCTCCCTCAGCTTCCTCCTCTCTCTCTGTAAAATAAGGTTCCTTCCTCTCCTTTGTTTGTGGGACTTGCCTATGGCTTTTGCTATAGCTTGCTTGTCCTGAATTGCCATTCTTCCGCTATTCCTGAATAAACGCTTTTTGCTGGAAAAAAACAAAAAACAACCCCCCTCCAACTTTTATATATTTTTATTTTTATAAATTTTTAAAATTGATTTTGTGTATTTGTTTTTGGCTGCGTTGGGTCTTCGTTGCTGGGCGAGGGCTTTCTCTAGTTGCACTGATTGGGGACTGCTCTTCATTGTGGTGGCTTCTCTTGTTGCGGAGCACGGGCTCTAGGCGGGCAGGCGTCAGTAGTTGTGGCACGAGGGCTCAGTAGTTGTGGCTCACGGGCTCTAGAGCATAGGCTCAGTAGTTGGGGTGCACGGGCTTAGTTGCTCCACAGCATGTGGGATCTTCCCGGAACAGGGCTCGACCCCGTGTCCCCTGCCTTGGCAGGCGGATTCTTAACCAATGCGCAACCAGGGAAACCCCCAAAAGTATTATGTTGAAAGTCAACACTGGCGTTATTCTGTTGGAATGGGGTGCTCTAGAAAAATGTGTATGTCCCCCAAAAGTCATAAAAAAATGTTCGTACCATTTCAGAATATCCTCAACTGGAAACAACTGAAATGTCCAACAGTTCAATACTATGTGGAGTTATATTCTTACAAGGCATACACACAGAGACAAAGAACTACGTGAAAAATAGGGTTAAATTTCATAGACATAATGTTGAGTGAAAGAAGTCAGACCCATGCCCCTCCATCCCCCCAAACCCAGTGCATGCCCTGTGATTCAATTTATGTGAAAGTAACAGGCAGAGAGGTTGGGAGGGGTATGTGTGTGATTACTCTGAGCTCTTGCATGGGAAGAGTCATGAGGAAGCCTTCTGTGGTCTGGTAATTTTGCATACCTTAGTTATTTAGGTTGCTTCATCAGTGATTCAGGTTGGTGTACACTGGTGATGGTTTGGGAAGTGTACACTCTTTGTACTTTATGCATATCATGCCTCATTGTTTTCAAGTTTAATGCCACTTGGTTATTGGTAAAGTGATGTTGATACTTTTTCTTCTGCTTTGTCCTGGGCTAGGAGGGAAAGTAAGTTCAAAGTAGTTACTGTGATATTTTTGCTGTCCTCAGATTTTTGGCTTCCCTTCACTATCGGATATCTGACTACTTACGCATATGCTGCTCACAACCATTACCTTAAGCTGACATTCCACTGTTAATACTGTGTCAAAGAGAGAACCAAGTGTTCATGACCCAATCTGCTCTTTTAAGAATAAATATGAGTCAAGGAAGGGGGGGGGATATGAAATTGAGAAATTCTGATGAGGAAAGTAGTCCAATTAGGCTTAACTAACTCACAGGTGCCAAAGGGGGACACTGGCAGGTAGTACACAAAGAATAGCCGCCACATGCATTTCACCACTAAACTCTCAAGAATTTTTCAGCATCCACACATAGCCAAAAGCGTTTACCTGATTAGCTCGGAACTTCACTAGATTAAACCCTCCTGATAAGCTGTTTGATGGCTTTCAGCTATCTGTTCCTCCAGGAAAGGGAAAACTCCCCTTTCTCAGGCTTTGTGTGTGTCTGTGTGTGTGTGTGTGTGTGTGTTTCCTCTCTTCTCTTTTCTGGCTTTTTTATAAATCCTGCCTTTGTTTAATGACAACATCCTAATAACTGTTTCCCATTTTTATTAGTAACCATGTGAGCTAACTCATTCAAAATCTCTTTACTACTTGAAGTAAGTCAGAAGAGAAAAACAAATATCGTATATTAACTCATATATGTGGAACCTAGAAAAATGGTTCAGATGACCCGGTTTGCAGGGCAGAAAGAGAGACACAGATGTAGAGAACAAACATATGGACCCCAAAGGGGGGAGAGCGGCAGAGGGGTTGGTGGTGGTGGGATGCGTTGGGAGATTGGGATTGACATATATACACTAATATATATAAAATAACTATTAAGAACCTGCTGTATTAAAAATATTTTTTTAATTCAAAAATAATCTCTTTACTACTAATGTTGAAGTATGATTTTCATATTCACATGCGTATACACTATGTTGGTAGCTTTGAAATCTATTCTTGGGTGGAGACTGCCATGCAACGGGAAAGTTTAGGCCTTCAATGGTTGGAAGATAGGTCCTTCTTAGTCTTTAAATAGACAGTTTCCAGTTAGTATGTGTTTAACAAACGCATCGTCATTTGCTCTGCGTCTAACGTCGTTGCTTCTCCAATGGTCCTGTTTACTCTTTCTCCTCTTCTTCTTCATTTCATTAATGAGTTTGGGGAGGTTTGTAGGCCTACCTTTCAATCTTCTTTTCCTTTTGATGTATTGGAGGTTGAACAAGGAAGGGATGCAAATCTCAGTGAAGTTTTCTCAGTTACCCGTGAGCATGGTGGCCAAGGGGAGGGGCTCTGGAGGCAAACTGCTTGGGTCTGAGTGCTGGCTCTCACTGTCACGGGGGGTGAGACCCTGGAACGGTTAGCTCAGCTTTTCGGTGCCTCAGTGTTCTCATCTGCAACAAGGGGTGGTAAAGTCCTACACTATCTTCCAGGGTTGTTATGTGGACTTAGTAAGTGATTCCACAGTAAAGCACTGAGGAACAGTACTGGTCACTGAGTAAAGCTCGAGAAAGCTGGTATTACCGTTATTATGAAGTCTTTTATTTGCCCTTCTAACTGTACCACTGCTGACTTTCAACATTCCCCAGAACAAACTGCGATTGTTTAAATGTTTAGCTGACCTCTTCTCCCTCATGTTAGTGACGTGCATCTGGGAAATTGGTTGCTTTGGATGGTGATCGAACTGGTGATGTAAAGGCAGTGGGGGACTGGATCCAGCTTCATCAGATTCTTGGACCTTGGGCAGGCATGACGATCGTTTAGCTCATGGTAGACAATCTCTTGCACATGTTTCTATAGCAAGAGCTTTTCATAGATAGTCAGACATACCTTAAGTATTAGAAGAAAAGTGCAAGTATGTACCAGTGACCTGTCTTTTTGGTTGTTGTTGTTTGAAGAAATCAAAGGAAGAAAATAGAATTGACCTGGGAGTTGTAGATTTCCTCCTTCAGGTATGACGGAGTGTTTGTGGCAAGCTAGCATTCACCCTGAAGACGACTCAATCCAGTCTGGATGAAAGGAATTCTGTTTGAAGGCTTTGGAGAAATGCAGCTAGGACCCACAGGATCCGCTCCAGAGAGAGAGAAGCTCACTGGAATGAACCTAATTCTCTACCTTTTCCCCTTAGGCCCAAAGGGCACTCGCCCGAACCCCCGGCTCCCGCGGCTTCTGGGAGCTGAGGAGTCAGCAGCGGGGGCGAGCCCTGCACTCGGGGGCACAGCCGTGGATCCGAGGACTCTGCGGTCGGTGCGGGAGCCCGCAGGCCGACTGTGGGAGGCTCGGGGGTCCTCCCTTCGGGCCAGGCGAGGAACCCTGAAAGCAGGGTCTCTCGGAAGCCGCAGTCTCCTTGCCTGGGAGATCTCGGGGCTTCAAGCTTCATTCTGCAGTTTAAAAAGTTGGCGACTAGGATAGTGGTGGCAGGACCTACGGATTCCAGGGATGCGCCACTAAGCGGCAGCACCCGCCGAGTTTCCGTAGTGTAGCGGTTATCACGTTCGCCTCACACGCGAAAGGTCCCCGGTTCGAAACCGGGCGGAAACAAACGTCCTCCCTTTCTGAAGTTTTTAGCTTCCCATTCAAAAAAACCAAAACGGGCGAAAGGCAGGGGGTGAGGCGGCGGGCGCAGCCTCAGTTTCCATCCCCAAGGTACAGGCCAGGAGTTCCCTTACTGCCTGAGAGCCTGCTCAGCACCAGGAACCCGCCCGCCTTTCTCTGCTCTGAGGCACCGCGGAGCGCAGGCCACAGCCAGCTAATCCAAGTGGGCAAAGGACAAGGCTGACTTCGGGTCAGTTTTACATCCGGAAATCCCCTCACCTACTAAGCAGGCGCCTAAACCTCTTCCACACGTTCACACGAGTTATGTCTCTGAAAACCAAGGAGTTCATCCCTGTGAAGCACACTTGGCTTTCCCCCACCTCGGCACACCTACGCAACAGTGTGATCTGCGTGACGCCACAAAAGAGACCGAACCCGACTGTGCACCGGGGACCCGAGCCAAAGACACGGAAATGAACAATGTCAGGCTCCACGAATTGAGCCGGTCGCGGAGGGGAAGGAGCCCGTACCGGTGCCGTCTCCAGGAGAGCCCCCAGAGCCAGGGCAGAGATCAGGAAGTGGACGGATCCGCCCATCACCTGCTGACATCCCAGTCGGCACCTGACTCAAGGGAAAAGCGAGGCTCAGAAAGAGAGCAGGACCTTGGCTCGGCAGCACACAGCGCTGCAGCTAGACCAGGACGGACCTTGTGTCCTGTCTCAGGGCCCAAGGCGTCGCCCAAGACTGGAGAGGTGAAGGGTGATGAGCAGCCGGGCAAGGGCTGGGAGCCTTGCACAGCTGCATTCAGCCCTGGGCTTCTGGGAAATCTCCGTTCCTGCTCTCCGGGTCTCTGAAGTTTAGTCTTGACTTTTACAATTTTCACCTGGAGACGCTACGTCGAGGCTCCTCAATGGTTCCCTGGTGGTCTAGTGGCTAGGATTCGGCGCTTTCACCACTGCGGCCCGGGTTCGATTCCCGGTCAGGGAAGCCTCTGCAAAAGTTTTTTTCGTTTTTTTCCCCTTCAGCGTCTCCACTGGCAGGAGTCTTCCTCTTCCTGCCCCGACCAGAGCTGTGTTTTGCTTCAAGGGTCAGATGCAGAAGAGATTCTGCACTGAGTCCCCAAATGCCGGCGAGTCCCAGCCTCAGGGTCCTTGACATCGCGCAGGCTGGAGGACGTGAGATGTAATGAACAGCCTGGGCTGGCCGGCTCTCGCCTCGGCTCTTTTCCCCCTGCATGTTACAAACCCGAAGTCTTATTTACCGCGTTTTCATCCCAAGAGAATCGGAGACTCAAGTTCCAAACATTCATTAAGAAGCTAAACCAAAGCCCTTTGAAACATACAAGAAAGTTGCAAGAGGAATAACATCGTATATTCTGTACCTAAGTGCACAGTAAACACTTTCCCACGTTGGGTTTCTCACTCTCTCTCCGTACATAAGAATGGCGACACCACTTGAGAGGTCCTTGCAGACCTCTCCACTCAAGATTGCTCCTTTCGTTTGGCGTGTCTCTCAAAGGCAGCTTCTGCGGGACTTGTCCTCCAAGACCAGGGGAAGCCTCTTTCCTCGCGAGGAGGCCCCCTTGCCCTTTCAGGAACCTGAAATCCGTTCTCTTCAGGCTCTAGAGAAGCTTCAAGAGGAGTTTTATTCAGCTCCCCCCGAAGTGCAGGCCAGGCACGTTCTGTGCCAGTAGGAATCCCCCCGGGCCGGCTGCCCTCCGGTCTCCTTCCCGGTTGCCTTGGCGGGCAGTGGGGTCTTGGGTCAGCCTGAGCGCTGGAACCGCCTACCTCGCGAAAGGCCCTTCTGGGAAGTGCAGCTGCCCCTTGGCTGTTGCCTGGATCTCTGTGCCCTTCATGGAGCGTAAAGGGTTCTGACAGGACACAAAGATGAGCAATCCTTCCGTGTAGTGAGTGGGAGGATGAGAGGACCAGATGGGAAATGCGTCCAAGGGAGGGGGAGTATTCTCAAGAGCTTTCCAGAATTGCCTGCATGGGCGCTGTCAGGTGGTTGGCTGCCCAATGATAATAATGCTTAGTCGTGTCTTGTCCTGGTCTTGACCCAGTCCCAAGTCCAGTCTGAATCCACGCTCAGAGGCATCCCGGTTTACTGTACATATTTCATTGCGCCTCCTTCCAAAGTGAGGTAGTGATCCAAGTTCTATTGACAGCATCCCAGTGGATAGCAACCATGGGTTTTTTAGTTTTTTTTTTTCCTTGAACTTTCTGTTTTGCTGAAATGTAACTCAGAAAAAGAAAAAAGGTTTCGCTTTAGATAAGTTAGTGCTTTCCATGCTAGGTACAAGAAAACAAATTCAGGTTGACAATCAGGATGAATCTCGAATACTTTTAATACTGTAGAGAATTCTAATAATTGATGTATAATTGCTTAGAAAATATTTATGTCCTATCATACTTCCAGAGAGGACTCCTTTTATGCATCACAGTGGGTTAATAATTTTGGTCTAGAAACTACTTTATGTTGTCTTCCAGATTTTCTAAGAATGTGGAAAATATGTGTGGCACAGTATTCTAATTTGTATAAGTCTTGGATTTATTTTCTATTCAAAATCCTAATAAAAGTGAACTCCCTAAATTTCCTGTATTGGTTTTAGTATCCCTTAAGGAAACTTTAATTCCAATAAATATTTATGTTTACAAAATTTAAAATTATGTGTTCCACTCTACTCAATACTGTGTAATGACATATATGGGGAAAGAATCTAATAAAGAGTGGATATATGTATATGTATAACTGATTCACTTTGCTGTACACCTGAAACTAACACAACATTGTAAATCAACTATACTCCAATGAAAGTTAAAAAAAATTATGTGTTCCAGTAAATTAAATATACCATATAATATCTTTTAAATGAAGATTAACTCTTATAATTCTAGAAATCATAGTGACTTAATTATTCCACTTACAATTTTGGGGTAAATGTTTTTAGGTATCATCTAATATGTGATTCCAACTTGCATTTCTCTGTTACAATTCAGCTCAATTTGCGATTTTAAGATCTATCATTATCTTTAAGTTCTTTGACTGATACTAATTTGAGTTAATTAATGTGTAATCTTTGCCTGGAGAATTTCTAATTAACGTAGAAATAACAAAACACTGTTTTAATATGCTGCCTCATATTTTTATAGATTATAGAGTGGCCATAGGTTAAAAGATTAAGATGTGTGGGAACCTTTAGGAGATGTTGGTGAATGTAGCCATCATGTCACTTGAAGAAGTGTAAAACACATGGGCTGTCTAAGCCAGGAAGTAAGGACCTGTTGTTTACCTGAGGTCCTTGTGTATTTTTTAAAGAATCCTGATTCTTGGTTACTTGCCTTCTAGATCTGAAGTCACCCATTTTCCCCTGTGCTATGCATCTCTTGTTTCACTCACTGCTGGTGCCCTTAGGCTCTGGCAGGTGGATAAGCCTGGGAAAGACATGACAGGCTTTGCTCCCGCTGTGATTCTTATTTTTGATGACTCCAGATGTGGAGTCATCCAGATATGGATGCAGTGGGGGCAGGGACCTTGAGTTTGCTCCTGATGCAGCATCTCTCCTGTAGAAGGGTCTGGTGCCGTAAGCACCTAATAAGTGCTTGCTGATTGAAGGCATCCTAATGCAAGGTCCTGGAAAGCTGAAGAGGAGGAGAAGAAAGTGGGTAAGATCCACAGCTGCCTTGAGTATAAGGGACAGAGAGAGACAGATAGGCAAACACTCAAAGAGAGAGACAGGGAAATATCCTAGAACCTAGAAACATCCTAGATTTAGTATGCAAAAACCAAAGAGCTCTTGTTTGCTCATGAGATTCAACAGAGGAATCAATGGAAGTCGAACCAATAACTTTAAGGATCCAGGTTTGCACAAGAGGCATTATCGGGTGCAGAATTCTGTAGGTTGCAACAATTTGTCTCAAATGGGATAATTTTTCCAGAAGTAGCCACATACTGTCAAGAAATCAGATAAAGACAGTCATGGGCATGCAAATGCACCCTGGTATAGGAGGGAGACCAGTCATTAGATCGTGTGCATCCAACCAAAGCAAATATGGAATTTATAAAGAAAAGGGAAGAGGAATAAATGTCTGGGACCAGTGCTTTTTGTTTTTTTGTTTGTTTTTTTCCTCTCTAACTGATAAGCTGCTTGACAGGAAGCAATCCAGAGTCATTCTGGCTGGTCTTCTCTGGTTTCAGTTAAGTAGGTCACCACTGAAAACAATTACAATTATTGGAAGACTTTCCAAACATCTTGAGAATATAGCTGCTGAACATATGCAATATGGTATCTCTGGGTAATGCCCACATTGTCCTTCTATTGTACCTCCCACTTAGTTGAGTCAGTAGGGCACCACTCCCCTTGTTAGAGTAACAGATAGATGTACAGAAAGTTTGTTGTGATGGCAAGACTATGAAGAAAAAGGCTCTTTCCTTGAGTTGGAAAAATACACTGGAATATAAATTAGCCCACCTATTGCAGTAAAAATAGGAACATAAAGAGATGCCTTCAGCTTCTGACAAAGGTGGAGTGACAGAAATCAGATTTACCCTCCTGACTAAATCTCACTTTCCCCCTTTTCCCCACCCCTAAAGGGAAAAAAAAGGACAAAAGACATGAAATACTGGTTTTCAAGACACTGGAAATCGGGCAGCAAAGGACAGCAACCCCTGAGAGATGGGAAACAAACAAGATGAGTCCTGCCATTGGCCCAGCTTACTGCTTTCAGAGATTTTCCAGGCTGGGCCCCAGGAGGGGGATCTGAGGCCAATTCCTTGGACTGTAGAGATGAAGCTGAGTGTTGGCGGAGAGCAAGGCAGCTAGAGTTCACAGGACAAAGATCCAGTGATAAGAGAGAGAGGGAGAGAGAGAATGCAGGGATATGAAAAGGTCTCCCTCCAGTACTCAGCACAGTAATGAGCAGGGTATACTTATGAAGACACTGCCTGAGGCCAAGGAAAGAAACTTTTAAAAAGATTATGGAACAATGCCTGGTGCTCACTCAGGACAGGCAACTGTACTTGCTCCCCCCAGCCAGACTGGACTACACATAATTCATGGGCTATTGGGAAGAACATCCAGGAAACTCTTGTTTCAGTGTTGGGAATAATCAGCCCTGGACTGACCTACCTAAAAGATCATCAAAGCAAGATCCAAAGGGATCAAACTGTTTACAAGTCACTTGACTGTACCCCAGAACAAAACTCAGGAAGTTTTATAGGAATACCAAAATAGCCAGTGCCCAAGAAGGGAAACTTTGACTATGTCTGGTATCCAATCAAAGAATGCCAGGAATGTAAAGAGGCAGGAAAATATGATGCATAAGGAGGAGACTAATCAATCAGTCAAAACTGAACCACAACTGACGTGATGTAAAAATCAGCAGAGAGGACTTCAAACAGTTATCATGACTGTTACATATGTCCAAAAAGTTAACTAGAAATGTGGAACATACAAAAATGGCCAAAATTAAACTTTAGAGATGAAAACTATAACATCTAAGACAATAAGTTCACCAGATTGAACAGCAGATTACACACTGCAGGAAAAAAAGATTAAGGAACACAAAGCCATGAACAATTGACAAGATCCAAAATGAAACTCACTGTCAAAAAAAAATGTTTTTAATGAACATAGTGTCATTGAGTGGTAGGGCAACGTTAAAAGACCTGATACATGCGTGACTGATGTCCCTGAAAATACATAGGGAGAAGAAACAATCTTTGAAGAAGCAATGTCAGAAAATTCCAGTCGTAGTAGAGATTATAAACCCACCGATCCAATGAGCCAAACGAACAAAATGAATGAGCACAAGAAACATGAAAAAACCGCATCTAGTCACATCATAATTAAATTGCTCAAATCCATTGAAAAAGAATAAAATCTCCAAAGGGACCAGAGGAAAAAGATAGGGTACATACAGAAACAAAAATAAATGTCAGATTTCTCATCAGAAGCAGTGAAAGTGAGAAGACAGTGGAGCAACCTCTTTAAAGGACTGAAGGCAAAAAAGGCAAGGTGGAATTTTATGACTCCCCCCCAAAGTCTTTCAAAAATGAAGGTGAATAATGACATTTATAAACATACAAATGCTGAAAGACTTCATCACCAGCAGACCCACATCACAAGAAATGTTAAAGGAGTCCTCCAGGAAGAACAACACTGACACCAGATGGAAGTCTGGATGTGCACAAAGGGATGAAGGAAAACAGAAATGGTATCAGCATGGGAAAAATATAAGATTTTTTCTTATTTAAATCTCTTTAGAAACGTGGAACAGATTTTTTAAAATAACGATGGATTGTGGGGTTTATAACATATGCAAAGTAAAATGCATGACAACAATAGCAATAAAGACAGGCAGAAGAGAAATGTGAAGAGATACAGTTGCTAGTTGCACTCTTTCAGGAAATTCTGGACTCCCAGTGATTTGTTTTCTTGGCAATCGCTTCTTCGATGCTCTTGGCTTAGGCACTCCTCTTATGCACCAGACACATACAGGAGGGTCCTAGTGGCGGAGCCTTTTCCGGAAAGGATGCTCAGAGTAGGAAAAACCCACAATGCCTTTGAGTATTTCCTAAAAAGCAGTAACCTTTCGATTAACCGCGAACATGCTAACCCATTGCTCCACAGAGACAAAGGAACATTATTTTCCCCGCTTCCCCCTGGATGAGCAATCACTCCTTCCACGCTGGGCGGAGCCTCTCGCCTTTCCCAGGACAGCGGCGGCGGCTCCAAAGCCTCGGACAACAGGAGAGGTGGAGTCCACGCAGCGCGTTCGTCCCGTGGGAAAGCCGTGCGTCGGGCGATTCTGAAGGCAGAAGTGCAGCCGAGCGTCCCCGCCGCGCCTTCCTCCACACCAGCCGCAGATGCCAGCGCCCCGGAGACGCTCCCGGGCCTGAGCCGAGTGGGGCCCAAGGGAAGCTGAGTGCCCGATGGGCTCGTAATGGTTCTTTCTGTTCTTTGCTCCGCCTTCACCCGATCTTCTGCGCCGGGGGCGCTGCCCTCCCTCCGCTCAGCCACGATCGGTGGGGCGGGAGCCTGAACCAGGGGGTGGGGAGTGTTGGTCCAAAGGGGCAAACGCAAGGGGCGGGAAAGAAGCCGGCGAGGTGGGGACGAGGACAACGAGACTTCCCAGAAAGCACGTGCCGGATTTGGGGAGATGAGAATTGGTTTTTGGTTTTCTTTTGTTCTATCATCATGTATCAGAATTGAAAAGAAAAGAGGGGAAACCGGTGCTCGGGCATGAGAGAGAATACGAATACCTGCAATTTCCAAGAATTAAGCGGTGCAGTGACTGGAATCCTTTTATGTCACATGACATACATCAAGGGTAGTTGTTGTCGCTTGGAATATGGCGCGCCGTGATCGTATAGTGGTTAGTACTCTGCGTTGTGGCCGCAGCAACCTCGGTTCGAATCCGAGTCACGGCATTACCCTTACACCTGGTGTCTGCTTTCCCTTTTCTTACACCCGGTAATGGTCTACACTGGGTTCTCAGACATGTGACTGCCAATTTTTATCCAAAAAGGAAATTATTTAGGTGTATTAACAGAACGAAACGCACAAATCATTAACGGACAGCTATTTGATGTGAAATCATCACGAGGATCACGACATAGAAAATTTTTACCAACCAAGTATGGATGAAACACTTTGATACATGGATGAAGCCCTTTGACACACTTTCCAGGTAATGCCTACCCATCCCCTGCTACTTTAATCTATTCTGATGTCCACCCCTCAGGTTAAGCTTGTTCTTTCTTCAAATTCACGTAAATGAATATACACTTTTTACTATCTGGGTATTATCAAGCAGAGATTCTGAAGTCGAGTTTCCCACTAGTAGGGAAATCACAGAGGTCAGCACGTCACGAAGGCAATGGACAAGACTTTGCCCTGGAGAAAGCACCTTCAAGATCATGGTACTTCTCCTGCCAGGTAACTCTAAGTACATACCCAACAGGCCACCATCTCTCACTCAGGGTCATCATCCTCCCCTCCACCCGAACCAAACCACTCTCCGCAAAGAAATTCTAGCGAAGATCTCCCAATCCCCCCGCCCCTCCCCCCACACGCAGAACACACGCGCCCGCCCACCAGACTGACCGCCTTTCGGCAGCGGCTCCAGAATCACAGACACCCGCAGCCACTGTGCTGTCTCATCTACTGTTGCCTCTGCTGGCTTGGTCCACCCCGCTCCCCCTCCTCTTGCCTTACAGTGGACATAACATTTATCCTAACAGGTCTTCTGAGCGAGCGTCTAAGGGAAAAGGGAAAACGTGCCCATTGCCTGACAGAGACCACGGGGATTCAAAACAACAGTAGCTGGAGAAGTTGGGGCATTTACCTAGATCACCATCCTATTGATATTCTGGTGTTGATTTTTACACCTACCTTCTGCTTATGTCACCGATAACAGTTTTCCCTTGTGGTAGTGAGATGAATTGGAAACTCAAATTACTCAGGGAAATGAATGTGAATGAATGGATTGAAAGAGAATATTTTAAAAATATATTCTGCCCTCACTCAACTGACGAGTGCATGGAGATGGCAAAGGCCTGGGAGACCCAGCACGTCCGCTGTTGCTGGGCCAGTCATTGGATCTGAACCTGTTGCCACTCGGAACACCTCGAGCCTGGGTCTCTGTCTCTGAGAGATGCTTCGGAGGATCCATCTGCACGGCAGCGACCGACCACACCACCCCGTTTCCTTTTCCTGGGGAGGCTACGCTGGGGTCTTCCTGGATCACAGAGGTAGATATTTTAATGACCAGAAGTTATAAGAAAATCTTCTTGACATTTTTACTCATCAGGGAAATAAGCATTAACACTATAAGGTGGTATCATTACACACCCTCCAGCATGGCAGTAACTTAAAAGAATTCGTGCTCCAAATGCTGACACAAGTGTGGAGCAATTGCATCTGTAGTATAGCTGGTTTGAAATCATTCTAAAATACTGTTGACACAAGTTCATCTTGTACCTACTCCATGACCCAGCAGTTGCAATACTTCTGTGAATGCACAAGTATACAAAAAGATTGATATGGAATATTCATCAAAACACCAAGAATATTCGTCAAGAACACCAATTAACACCAACCCCCCCCCACCAAAATTACTCCAATAATACCAAAATTAATAAGTGGTATACATAATATGAATATGTTTAATGAACAAAAGGTTGCATGAAACAAAAGTCAGTTACCAAAAATGTACATTCATTCATTTGAATTTCAAGAGCAGGCAACAGTAATCTACTGCAATAAACTTCAGAATAGTAATTAACTAAGTGATCTAGTGTAGGAATTGCCTAGAAAGGGGCTCAAGTGACATTTTTAGGATGATGGCAATTTTCTATAACTTGATCTGGGTGGCGATTACATTTGCCAAATTTCAACAAACTGTGCCTATGCCCTAAAGATTTGTGCTTTTTACACTATGTTCAATGATTTACTGTTCCCATAAAAATCAGTGGATGGTGGATGAAGGCAGGCTGGTGTAGACCATGACAACTAGTTTGCATTTTATTGTAAATTCATTAAGAACTCGTTCTCCTTTAGTGTAAAAAATCCCACTGATATTTGAAATATCTTTACCAGAAAAAAGGGCAATCACCATGTCATTTCGTTAGTGCAAGCTATAGACAAGGCTCCTTGAGAGGCGGTATTTCAACTTTGGGGATATGTTCTGCTCAACAGTGAGACAAGGAACCATCCTAGGTTT
This sequence comes from Balaenoptera physalus, assembly GCF_965194825.1. NCBI lineage: Eukaryota > Metazoa > Chordata > Mammalia > Artiodactyla > Balaenopteridae > Balaenoptera > Balaenoptera physalus. Next base: position 88,691,331 of record NC_138882.1, on the reverse strand, counting down.
CACTTTGACTGGCGCCCGCAGGTTTGTGCACTGTGGGATTTACTCCTTCTCACAGCATTGTGCTCTGCGGTCAGCGGCAAACTCTGCTCTCCAACCACTGCTAAGGGGCATAGCTGGTGCTGGCGTTAAAAGCAAATGGATGGAATATTATTCAGCCATAAAAAGGAGATATTGCCATTTGCAGCAGCATGGATGACCTAGGGATTATCATACTAAGTGAAGTAAGCCAGACAAAGACAAATATCATATGATATCTCTTATATGTGGAATCTAAACAAAACAAAACAAAAACGATACAAATGAACTTATATAAAAAACAGAACTAAAAAACAAAAAACAGAACTAGACCCACAGAGGTAGAAAACAAACTTACAGTTACCAAAGGGGAAAGGGGTGGAGGGATAAATTAGGAGTTTGGGATATACACAGTGCTATATATAAAATAGATAACCAACAAGGACCTACAGTATAACACAGGGACCTATACTTCATATTTTGGAATAACCTATAAGGAAAAAGAATATGAAAAAGAAAGATAGATATGTATCTATAACTGAATCACTTGGCTGTACACCTGAAATGAACACAACAGTGTAAATCAACTATAGGTCAATTAAAAAAAAAAAAAGCAAATGGAAAGACAGGTCATAGACACTTCCTTGCTATAGCCTGGATTTGAACTGAGGTTGCTGCAGCCACTAGGCAGTGTTATCCACTATACAATCACAATGCACCACAGGCCTGCAGGTGACTTTCTTGACATAAATATATTAACACTGTTTTTGTTGTTTTATTCTTGGACACCTACAGATGTTCGTGCTTTTCTCTCTTTCATGCTCTTCTCCGATTCTCCCTCCCCATTCTGCTACTTTATAAAAAAACTCATCTCAGAATCTGGCCCAAGCCTCCTCACAGGCTTCCTGGGAGGTCTCGCTGTCTCATCCATGCCTTTGCTTGCTTTCGCTGCTTTTCACGTTTTCTCTTTGGACCTGATCTCATTCCCGTTGCCGCCATACCGAGCACACCTACTAAACCTGCGGGGCAGATGGTCGGGTGAAAGCGGAGCAAACCGGGAACCGTCACGGAGCCCACCGGGCGTTCAGCTTCCCTTGGGCCCCACTCGGCTCAGGCCCCGGCCGTCTCCGGGGCGCTGGCATCGGCGGGTGTGGAGCAATGCGCAGTGGGGACGCTCGGCTGCCCTTCTGCCTTCGGAATCGCCCAACGCACGGTTTCCCCACGGGACAAACACGCTGCGTGGACTCCACCTCTCCGGTTGTCCGAGGCTTGGAGCCGGCGCCGCTGTCCTGGGAAAGGCGAGAGGCTCCGCCTAGCTTGGTAGGCATGCTTGCTCTCTGTGGGCCTGAGGACAGAGGGCTCCTCGTGTCTCTGTGGCGCAATCGGTTAGCGCGTTCGGCTGTTAACCGAAAGGTTGGTGGTTCGAGCCCACACAGGGACGCATCTCACCCTTTTAGAATGTAAAGGATGTACCAGGGTTTCTAGTCTGCGCATCCTCTCCCATGCTCCACTATTAGGCTCCTGCCCCCTGACACAGGAGGGCCTAAGTCCAGATAATCACTGAGCCTCAGAGAGGATCTCTGGAGGAAAGCACTGGGAATCTCGGAATTCACGAAAGAGTAGACTCATCATCTTTACCCTGTAAACTCCTTTTACCAATGAAGTTTCTTACACTGTTTGTACTAGTCTTTATTTAACCCTTTCCATATACTTTTGCAATTAATTTGGTACTATGCTTTTCCTATTACAAATAATGCTACAGTCATCATTCTTGTACACATAGCTATAGGGTAGAATCTTGGAAGAGCAATTACTCTATCATAGCTTATACATGGTTTTGTATATAATTCCATTTTCTCGCCTTTGTTGGCTTACTAGTTATAACTCTTTCTCTTGTTATTTCATTGATTGCTTTAGGCTTTAGAGCAGACATCTGTAACTTACCACAGCCTGCCTTCAAGTGATGTCATACCTCTTCACATTTCTTGCTTGCCTGCCTTTATGCTTTTGTTGTCATGCATTTTACTTTGCATATGTTATGAACCACAAATCCAAGGTTATTACTTTTCCTTAAACTCTCCCGTGTTTTTAAAGAGATTTAATTGATAATAAAAAATCATATATTTTCCCATGCAGATACTATGTCTCTTGTCCTTTCATTCCTTTGGTTTTTTTATTTAAAATTTTTTTAATTGAAGTGTGGTTGATTTACAATGCTGTGTTAATTTCTGCTGTACAGCAAAGTGATTCAGTTTATATATATATACATATACATATATATATATACAAATATATATATATATATATGCTTTTTCATATTCTTTTCCATTAGGGTTTATCTCAGGATATTGAATATAGGTCCCTGTGCTATAGAGTAGGACTTCATTCCTCTGTGTACATCCAGAATTCCATCTGATGTGAGCTCTCTTCTTCTTGAAGGACTCCTTTAACAGTTCTTGCATTATGGATTTGCTCGTGATGAAGTCTTTCAGCATTTGTATGTCTGTAAATGTTGTCATTCACTTTCATTTTTCAAAGAGTTTTTTTTTTGGAGGGGGAGAGGAGGCATAGAATTCCACCTTGACTTTTTTTTTCCTTCAGTCCTTTAAAAATGTTGCTCCACTGTCTTCTCACTTCCACTGCTTTTGATGAGAAATGTGACGTAATCTTTTTGTTTTCTGTATGTACTGTGTCTTTTCTCTCTGGCTGCACTGGGGAATTTTATTTTCTTTTTCAATGGATTTGAGCAGTTTAATTATAATGTGACTAGGTATGGTTTTCTTCATGTTCCTTGTGCTCAGGGTTCATTTGGCTCCCTGGACTGGCAGGTTTATAATATTCATTATGATTGGAATATTTTCTGTCATGTTTCTTCAAGAAATTTCTCCTGGTATTTTCAGAGACTCCAAACACTCCTATATTAGACCTTTTAAAGTTGCTCTACGATTCAATGATGCTATGTTCAGTAAAAAAAAAAAAAAAAAAAATTTAACTGGAGTTTCATTTTGGATATTTTCAGTTGTTCAAGGCTTTGTGTTCCCTAATCTTTTTTCCTGCAATGTCTAATCTGTTGTTGATTCACAGATGTTATAGTTTTCATCTCTAAAGTTAGTTTTTTGCCATTTTTGTATGTTCCACACTTCTAATGAACTCTTTGGACATATGTAACAGTCATGATAACTGTTTAAACTCCTCTCTGCTGATTTTTACATCGTGTCGGTTCTGGTGCAATTTTGATTGATTATATTCTTCCTTTCGCATCATATTTTCCTGCCTCTTTGCATGCCTGGCATGTTTTTGCTTGGATGCTGGACATTGTCAAAATTTCTCTTCTGGATACTAGCTATTTTGGTATTCCTGTGAATTATCTTGAGTTTTGTTTTGGAGTACAGTTAGGTGACTTGTAAATGGTTTGATCTCTTTGGATCTTGCTTTACGAATTTTTAGGTAGGTCAGTCTAGAGCTGATTATTCTAGGGCTGAGTGCTCTTCCCAAAGGCTCATGAATTATATGAGTAGCCTAGTCTGGCTGGTGGTGGTGAGTACAATTGCCTGTCCTGTGTGAACACCAGGCACTGTTCCATGATCTTTTCAAAAATTTCTTTTCTTGGTCTCAGGCATTTCTTCACAAGCTCTTATCAGAACTCTGTTTAGTACTTGAGGGAGACTCTTTCATATCCTTGGATTCTCTCTCTCTCTCTCTCATCACTGGACCTTTGTTCTATGAACTCTAGCTGCTTTGCTCTCCACCAACACTCAGCTTCATCTCCACAATCTAAGGAGTTGGTCTCAGATAGCCCTCCTCATGCCCAACTGGAAACTCTCTGAAAGCATTAACGTGGGCCAATGGCAGGACTCAGCTTGTTTCTCATCTCTCAGAGATTGCTGTCCTCTGTTGCCCGATTTTCTGTGTCTAGAAAACTGACATTATGTATTTGCCTTTTTTTCCCCCTTTGGGAGCAGCCAAGAAGGGGAGGGTGAAATTTCAGGCAGGAGGGTAAATCTGGTTTTTGTCATTCCACTTTTGTCAGAGGCTGAAGGCATCTCCTTATGTGTTCCTAGTTTGATTTCAGTAGCAGGTGTGCCAATTTGTATTCCCATTTTTCCAGCTCCATGAAAGAGCTTTTTTCTTCATATTCTTGCCATCACAACAAACTTTGTATACATCTATATGATACTCTAACAAGGGGAGTGGCGCCCTCCTGATTCAACTAAGCCAGAGGTACAACAAAAGTCCAATGTGGACATTACTCAGAGATACCTTATTGCACATGTTCAGCAGCTAAACTTGCAAGATGTTTAGAAAGTATTCCAATAATTGTAATTATTTTTGGTGGTGACCTACTTATTCAGGTGCAGAGAAGACTGACCAGAATGACTTCCAATTGCTTCATACGAAGCAGTCTATGGATAGGAGCGGGAAAAAACACTGGTCTCAGACATTTATTCTTCTTCCCTTTTCTTCATGAATATATTTTTGCCATCTTGGATGCACACATATAATGATTGGTCACCCTCTTATTCAAGGCTGTGTTAGCATGCTAATGACTGTCTCTATATGATTCCTTGACAGTGTTTGGCTGTTTCTGCAAAAATTATCCAATTTGAGACAAATCACCATGACCAACAGGATTCTGTGCCTGACAACCCATCTTGTGCAGACGTGGATGCCAAGAGTTATTGGTTGACCTTCCCTGGGTTCTTCTGTTGAATCTCATGAGCACACATGAGCTCTTAGGCTTTTACACACTAAATCTAGTTCTTGGACATTCTCTCTACTCTCTTAGTGTGTGTCTTTCTCTGTCTTCCTTTGTCCCTCATACTCTAGGCCTCCACCAATCTACCTACTTTCTTCTCCTTTTCAGCTTTCCAGGACATTGCACTAGATTGCCTTCAATCACTGAGCACTTATTAGGCACTTACTAGATGCCAGGCCTTGCTATGGGGGGAGGGGGAGAGAGATGCTGCATCGTGAGCCAACTCGAGGTCTCTGGCCTGTGGAGCCCACATCTGGAGGCAGCGAAAAGGACAGTGCAGCGGGAACATAATTGGTTCCTGGCAGTTTTTCCCAGGCTTATCTGCCCACCTTGGCCTAGGGGCTCTAGAAGTGATAGAGACAAGAGAAGCATAACGAAGAACAGTAAGATGGATGACTTCAGGCCTAGAGGTAGGTAACCTAGAACCAGAAACATTGTTTTATTAAATAAACAAGCACTTTAGGAAAACAGGAGGCTTTCAGTGACAGCTCCCTACTTCCTGGAGCAGATATTCCATGTGTTCTACAATTCTTGCAGTTACATTGATGGCCACAGTCACCAGCCTCCCATAAACGTTACCTGAGCCTCCTCTCAACCTGTTCACATATGGCCATTCTCTAATCTATAAAAATACGAGGCAGCATCATAGTAGAACAGTGTTTCTCATTTCTATCTCAATTATAAATTATACAGGCAAAGACCACACATTAATTAATTTAATATCAATCAAAGAACGTAAAGATAAAAATAGACCTTAAAATCAAAAGTTGAGCTGACACATAATAGAGAAATGCATGTTGGAATCATACAGTAAATGATATCCCAAACTGTAAGTGGAATAATTAAGTTACTATGATTTCTAGAATTATAATAGTAAATCTCCATTTAAAATATATTATATGGTATATTTAATTTACTGGAACACATGATTTTAAATTTCATAAACTTAAATATTTATTGGATTTAAAATTTCTTGTTAAACAAGTAAAGCCAGTATAAAAATTTAAGCAGTTCAATGTTATTAGAATTTTGAAGAGAAAATAAATGCAGGACTTGTGAAACTAGAGTACTATGCTACCCATATGGTCCATATTATTGTGATATTTGTAAAACAACATAAAGTAGTTTTTAGACCGAAATTATTAAACTGGTGTGATGCATACAAGGAGTCATCTCTAGAAATATAACATTTTCTATGCAATCATATGTTAATTATTAGAATTCTCTAGAGTGTTAAAATTATTCGAGATTTATCCTTACTATCAACTTGAATTTTTTTTCTTGTACCTAGCACACTAGGTACATACTAATTTATCTCTATGATACAGTAAAGCTAAACTTTTTGGTTTTTCTTCAGAGTTACATTTCAGCAAGAAAGTTCAGTAAAAAGCACCTTGGACGCTATCCACTGGAATCCTCAAAGTATAGAGGCTCTATCAGAGCCCCACTTTGGGGAGTGACACAATGGAATTAATACATAACTACAAATCAGGATGCCAGCAAAAGGACACTTCCCTGACCGGGAATTGAACCCGGGTAGCAGCGGTGAAAGCACCGAATCCTAACCATTAGACCACCAGGGAGCCACGCAAAATGTCCGACTTAGTGTCTTCAGGTGGAAACTGTGAAAGTAAAAATTAAATTCCTGAGACGCCTAGAGCAGGAAAGGAGGCGATTCCCAGCGGCCCAGGGCTGAAGGCAGCTGTGCCAGGCTCCCAGCCCTTGCCCCGCTGCTCATCACCTTTCACCTCTCCTGTCCTGGGCGACGCTTTGGGCTCTGAGGCCAGGCCGCAGGGTAACTGGCTGGGTTCCATCCTGGTCTAGCTTTAGCGCTGTGTGCGGCAGAGCCAAGGTCATGCTCTCTTTCTGAACCTCGGTTTCCTTATGCGTCAGGTGCTGACTTGGTTTTCCGCGGGTGAGGAGCGGATCCGTTTACTTCCTCATCTCTGACCGGGCTCCGGGGGCTCTCCTGATAATGGCACCTGCACGGGCTCCTTTTCGTGCCGTGACTCAGTTAGTGGAGTTCTTCATCTACCCGTCTTTGGCTCCAGCCCCCGGTGCAGAGTCGGGTTCGGTCTCTTTTGTTCTGTCACGCAAACCATGTGTGCTGAGGTGTGGGAAAGCCAAGTGCGCTCCAGAGGGATGAACTCCTTGGTTTTCACAGCCATAACACCACTGTCAGTGTGTAGAGGAGATTTAGGCGCCAGATGAGATGAGGGGATTTCTGGACGTAAAGGTAACCTGAAGTTGGCCTTGGCCTGTGCCCTCCTTGGAGTAACTGGTGTGGCCTGGTGTCCAAAGTGACTCAGACAGAGGAGGCCTGGCTCATAGTGCTGAGTAGGCTTTCAGGTAGTCACGGAACTCATCCCAGGTTTCTTGGGGATCGAAAATGCAGCTGCTCCCCACACCGCTAGCCTCCTTTTTAAAAGTTTTTCAAATGTGACTGTAACTCTGGAAAAAAATAGAAGCTCTTTCCGCCTGGTTTTGAAGCGGGGACCTCTCGTGTGTTAGGCGAACGTGATAACCACTGTACTAGTAAAACCACCTGAACCACAGGCCCTAAAGACACATTCAAGAACTGTACCTCTTGCCACCATTGGCCACAAACATTTTTGAAAGGAAAGGACCCTGGGAGCACAGGCGATCCCTCAGGTAAGGAGGCTGCGGCTCCCAAGAAGCCCTAGTTTAGGGTTCCTCGCCTCCCCCGAAGCGAGGTCCCTGGGGCTCCCACAGTTTGACTTCCAGATCCCGCATTCAACACACAGCTATGCACCGAGTGCAGGGGTCGCCCCCGCGGACTCTCCAGCTCCCGGAAGCCGCAGGAGCCGGGGGTTAGGTGAGCCTGAGCCTCAGGAAACCCCGCCTCCCAGCAGTGTGGACGCAGCCTCTCCAGGGCTGCGGACCGGCTCTTCTGTGGCCCTTTTCAAAGCGCGGGCGCTCACTGCACTCGGCTCTCAGAAATGATGCTCGGCTCTCATAAATGATCGATGTTCTTAATCCACCCGGGAACCATAGGACCCTCCTCCCCTCCCTCCCCACCCCTCCCTCCCCTCCCTCCCCTCCCTCCCCACCCCTTCCTCCCCTCCCTCCCCACCCCTTCCTCCCCTCCCTCCCCTCTGCTCTGCTGCGCCTGACCCTCGCGCTCCTTCCTCGAAAACCCCTTCGCAGCAGCTCTTCTCCGGCGTCTCCCGGCAAAAGGGCTTCCTCAGGTTCCTGCCGCTGTGGCTTATTCTAGTCGTCTAGTTGAAGTCCAGTACTTTAATCACACTTTCACGTTTAGCAGGAACCGCAGCAAAGGCTGACGTCTCAGATCATTTGGCTGTTGGAAAAACATGGAACATCAACGCAGGCCGAGCCGCGCTTCCCGGCCTGTGTTGACTTCGTTTGAAGACCAGGCCCAGCAGAAAGCCGCGGAGGACGCAGGCGCGGTCCACGCCGATCTCACGGCTGTTCATTCCTCCCTCATCGTACTTGACATTCTTCTTGAGGAACAGTTTTGTTCTACCTTTTACAATGTCTGAAACGTCTTTTATTTGCCTTTTACAATTTTCCAGTTCAACAGGTCATGGAGAGCGAATTTTAACCTAGGAAGACAAAGAGGTAAAGGCGGTTTTCCCAGAAAGCCGGTGTCTGGAGGGGGTTTCGTGTTCACCTCACAGCACACGGCCAGCAGGCAGAAGACTTTCTTTTTGCTGAAAGACTGTAATGTAATGTTGTCTGTCTGTGTGTCTGTGTCTCCCTGTCTGGTTTCCTTTAAAAGTAAAGCTTTACAAGTTTAGGGAAGCATGTGCCATTTTCTCCAGCGGTTGCTTTTCTTCTTTCTTAGTGTGGCAGTTACAGCGTTTCCTTCACACGTGAGGTTCAAGTGCTCCGACCCCGAGGAAGGAGCGGGCAGCGTGCGCACTGACCCCCAAGCCGTGGGGCTCTGCCTTGTTCCGCGTCGACTCCAAGTGCCATCGAGGGTGCGACCGGACTGCAACATCCTCTCCAGCGCTGGAGGGCTGAGTCCCCAAAGAGGCGGACTTGAAAATAGCTTTAGATCAGGACATTTCATGAAATTTTCCCCCTTTTCCCTCCCCTCCAAGTTCCAGTTTTCACCTCTCACGCTCAGCCAGAGGAACGGATTCGCTGTCTTTCGGTCGCGTCCGGCGCGCTGCCGTCCCACGTGGACAGGACGAGAGGGCGGTCGTCCTTTCCCCGACAGGGGCGGAGGGACAGCGGGCCCCCGAGGGACCACAAACACACACCCGCGCAGCTGGGGCCCGCAAACCCGATCAGGCGGCCCCTGGAGCCTCCCTGCAGCCGCAAGGGAAGGCGAGGGGCTGCAGAGCCGGCGACAGGAGCGCGCTGAGGGCACCCGGCCCCGCCCCTGGCCTCGAGGACGGGCCCGGAAGAGGGACGCAGCCCAGGAAAAAGCGCAAGGGTCTCCCAACGCCCCCATCCGAGGTTCAGGGTGAGGGAGCCGAGCGTTACACTGATTTCCCCGCCTTTATCAGGAGAGTCGTTTGCCCAAGTCCAGAGTCGCGAAAGGGAGGGACTGTGTAGGCCGAAGTCCACCTGGACCGAGAAGCAAACACGAAGTCCTAACTAATTGCATGTGGGGTCTGAGGAAAACGCTGCGTCAGAGACAACTCTTGGTCGGAGCCTTAGGAAGCTGGAGTTGGCGTCATCTAAGGCGGGAGAATGGCAGGCGCCGCAGGTAGTGAGGGGAAGACCCGGAATCCAGGTCTGGGGAGAGGTCATGCTCTCTTTCTGAACCTCAGATTCCTTATGAGTCAGGGGCAGACTTGTTTCTAAGCGGGTGATGAGCGGATCCATCTGCTTCCTGATCTCTGACCTGAAGCTGGAGGGTCTCCTGATAATGGTACATTTACCGGCTCCGTTTCCTCCGCGACCAGCTCAGTTCGCAGAGCCTGACGTTCTTCATCTTTGGGTCTTTGGCTCGAGCCCCCGGTGCAGAGTTGAATTCGGTCTCTTTTGTTCTGTCACGCAAATCAAATTGTTCCGCACGTGTGCTGGGGTGAGGGAAAGCCAAGTGTGTTTCACGGGGATGTACTACTACTTGGTTTTCAGAGACATAATACGTGTCAGCGTGTAGTGGAGATTTAGGCGCCACAGGAGGAGGTGAGGGGATTTCCGAATGTAAAGGTACCCCGAAGTCGGTCTTGTCCTGTGCCCTCCTAGGATTAACTGGCTGTGGCTTGGTCTGCAATATGACTCAGCAGAGAAAGGAGGGCTGGCTCCTAGTGCAGATTAGGCTTTCAGGTAGTAACGAAACTACTCCCAAGTATCTTGGGCCAAGGAAAATGCAGGTCTGCCCGCTGTCTCACACCTTCCGCCCCCCTTTTTAGTTTCTTGAATGGGAATGTAAATGTCAGGGAAAAGAAATATGTTCCCACCCGGTTTCAAACCGGGGACTCTTCGCGTGTGAGGCAAACATGATAACCACTACACCACAGAAAGAATCAGCTATGTAAGAGTTCAAACCTATGTCCATGAAAAGCTCAGTTCCTGCCACCACTATCCTAGTCACCAACCTTTTAAACTAAAGAATGAACCTGGAACCACCAGTGATCTCTCAGCGGAGGAAACTGCGGGTCCCGAGAGGCCCAGCTTTAGGGTTCCTCACCCCACCCCATCCCTGCCCCGTTTTACAGATGAGGTAGCTGAGGTAACTGAGATGCTGGAAAGTTAAGTACATTTGCGCAAGGTCACACAGCTAGAAGCCACATTGCTAGTATTCCAACCCAGGCATGTGTCTCCATTTTATTCATATAGTATTTGAGGGAGAATCCAGAGGCCTAACTAGTCCACCATCCAGTTCCCACAGCCCCGCAGGCTGTCTTTGTCTAGTTCTGGGCCTGCCGTGTACATGTCTGCCCTTCTCCTTGCACACATTTGCTCTTTATTCTACCAGCCTGGGCTTCCCCACTTCACACACGTTCCCACACAGCTTCCTCCTTACCCAAGCCTTGCAGCCGGTCTCATCTTCTCTGCCAGCTCCCCCTCCTCAAACAGCACTTCGTCCTCCAGCACAGATTCAATGAGGTCTTTGTACTCTTCACACTCTGGGGAAACAGAGACGCTGCCTCAGGGGAAAGCTGGACAGGCTACTGCGGTCAGTGCCTTCAAGGGAGGAGGCAGGGTCCATCCCGGGGACAGATGTAACCTCGGTGCCAGGCTTTACTCAGGGATTTCCACATCTGATTCCTCAGCCTCCCAACTACATGGCATTTGATTCCTCCCCATGTTACAGCTGAGGAAAGAGAGGCTCACAGCCAGGTAAAATAACTTTCTCAAGACGATTCAACTGGAATGAAGTGAAGTCAGAATTCACATACCCTGAGTTCTGACTCCAAAACTTTACCAAGCCTTGCAGCCTCTTAAGTAGAATATTAAGCTGGGGCATGGAGTAGGAATTTCCCGTGTTTTGGGGAAGGCTCCAAGGACTGTAGGGCTGACAGTTGTCCCACACTGAGAGTGTCTGTAATCCCCCAATATTTCAAAGATTTTTAAAAATTTTTCTTTATTCATTTATTTTTGGCTGTGTTGGGTCTTCGTCGCTGTGTGCGGGGTTTCTCTAGTTGAAGCGAGTGGGGGCTACGCTTCACTGCGGTGCGCGGGCTTCTCACTGCGGTAGCTTCTCTCATTGTGGAGCATGGGCTCTAGGCTGGCAGGCTCAGTAGGTGTGACACGCGGGCTTAGTTGCTCCGCAGCATGTGGGATCTTCCCGGACCAGGGCTCGAACCCGTTCTTAACCACTGTGCCACTAGGGAAGTCCCTCAAAGATTTTAAAGTTTATCTGGATACAAACTATGTAAAAATGTGTATGAAGGGAAAAAAGTCTGAAAGACATATGCTCAAATACTAGCAGGTGTTGTGTTAGTCTGGAGACAGAACTAATACACAGTGTTTGCCAAGGCCCTGTTCTAGTAGATTTTCGAGAATTATCATCCTGTAATCATCACCACTACCTGAGGAGGTAGATACTAGTCCTATTACCATTACAGATGTGGAAACTGAGGCAGAGAGAAGATAAACAACTTGGGTTTAAATCCAGGAAGTCTGGCGTCAGGGTACATGCTCTTAATCACTGCACTGTATTACCTTTACACGAAGATGTTGGATGATATCTTTCTTCTGCAGTTTCAGAAAAAGCTGCAATATGATTATAATAACTAATACTAAAAAACCTAACATTCCCACACCCCAAAGCTTGTCTTTTCACTTCTTTGACAAGTAGGCTTTAATTTCTACTTTTCAGCCCATGTCAGTAAGTTAGATAGAAAATTTTATCCCCCATTGGTTTATTGAAAAATAATGGTAGAAATTTGAAAGCAAACTCAATTTCAGTGTCAGGAAGAATCCTCCCCTTATATCCCTGTCCCTCTCGTGCCCTCGCTTCCGTGTTCCTCAGTCACTACAGCTCCACCCCTCCACTCTCTGTTATTGATGTTCTCACCTCCAGATATCTGTGGTTCACTTGGGAACAGAGAGCTTTAAACTCCTTTAAGGTAGGTGGGGTCTCCTATCACTTCTTTCTCCCCGAGTGCAACTAGAACTGTGCTTTGCAAATGGGTACTCATAAAAGTTTGAATTAAATTCTAACATGTTTAAGCCAACAAGGATCTGACATGTGTTCCTGGGAGAGAAAAGAAAGTTTAGTGCCTGAACCGAGATCTTAGCCCCTATTCCTCCATACAATCTCACTGCAAACTTTACTCCTTTGTGCCTCAGTGTTTCCATCCTCTGCAAAATTAGGGTAAACTACCCACTTCCACCTTTCTAGGAGTATAGTAAGGAAGAGATTTATTTGATTTGATTTGATGAAGAAGAGAAAAGAAAGTCTGGAGGGTGTTTAGGTGCTTAGAGGGAAGATGGACAATCATTTATCACTCTGGTGACTGTGAACCCATAAGACTTACTGTATTTCTGCAGCTGGCAGTAGCTTGGGACATGAGGAATTTCTCTGTGAGGTCTCAAAAGTCCTGTTTGCTTTTTTCCAGCTGGGAGCGCAAGTACTGGTTGGTTTCCAGGATGCTCATTTCTGTTCTTGGACCAGAGAAAGTGGTGAGAGATACCGCCATGCTGAAGCTTATGGTGGAAGAAGTAGAGCCAAAACCTGGGGAGAAGAAACCCAAACAAATAATAAATTAAAAACAAGTGAATGGATTCTGGTGATGGCTGTACTGCCTGGTAAATTACTAAAATCACTGAAGCATACAATTATATTGGGTGAGTTTTATAGTATGTAAATTATATCTCAATAAGGTTTCATTAAGTGAAAAAATGTATTAAAACAGGTGTAAAGAATGCAGATGTAATTCATTACTTAGTTTGGGCCAGACTTTGTCAGCATTCCACAACTGAGAATCCTTAACCACAAAAATAAGGCACAAGATGCCAAAGCTCAGAGGTCAGGCTCTGACAAGAGTGCCCGAGGGAGGACCCAGTGTGCCAAGTAACCATGTGGAGCTGCAGTAACAAAAATGGAAATTGGTGCTGTCATGGAATCTTGGGAGCCCCTGTCTTCTGTTGCCTAGGCCACACTGATACTCAAGGCCACCAGGTCTGTTCTGTAGGTCACCACTGATGGGGACACCCCCTCAGCAGCTACTCTCAGTACCTTGTACTGAAACCACAGACCTGTCTCTTTCTAAAATTCAAGATTATTTTGTACTGTTTATTCTTACAAGCGTAGAAAACAACAAGGAATTGAGATTTTCCCAAATTCTTTCATTGTTTTAAGGACTGTCATGAAGACACTTTTCTTACAGAAAAATTGAAAACTTTTAGTTATATTAAGGGGGTAAATACACAGTCAAAATTATTTTATTATTTTTAAAGGAATAAAAAGGAAGTATTAGCCTAACTGGCAAGAAAAGGAACAAAAATGTGCAACTTCAAAGAAAGCAGAAAGAGAAAATAATAAAGCAAAAAAATTTTTAAATGATGAATCGAATGGTTGCAAAATTTTGTGAATATACTAAAAATCACTTAACTACAAACTTTAAAATGGTGAATTTTTGGTATATGTAAATTATATCTCAAAGCTCTTATAAAAAGAAGTTAGGAGTCAGTAAAGAGAAAAGCAGTAGAATGAAAAATGAAATAAAATTCAAAATCTGGTTCTTTTGAGAAAAAAATAACGAAATACAGTAAAATTGCCAACTTTCTGGAAAATTTAATCAAAGAGAAAAGGAGAGAAAAATAAACTTTAAAAAGAGAAAAGGGATAATATAAATATGAAAAAAATTTAAATTATAAATGAACACTACATGTCAACCCTTACACAAATTTTAAAATTTCAAAAAAAGAAAAAGAAAAATTGAAAACTTTTAGATAGTCTTGGTGTTCTTCTTTGATTTTCTAGTTTTTTCCACACCATTTTAATATTGTGGGGAAAAACTCCTGAGTATAATACTGTGCTCTGTGTGTGCATAATTAATTTATAAGGATTACCGGCCAGATTGTCTCTTATTTACCTTCTTGCTGGAGACCAATGTTATGTGGCTTCTTTTCACTCACTGGGGAAGCATGTAGGCTTCTCATTAAACTTGAAATCAGGTTTGACCTCCCTGCCTCCAGTCCTGCCCTCCTCTTCTCCTGTGGGTTGCTTTGTGTTTTAATCTATATATAAGATGTCGTGCTTGTCACTTGTAAATGTCATCCTAGCACCACAGGGTTTCTTTCCAACTTGTCAAAGTCACTGAAGTACTTTTTATATGTTTCTTTCAATACGTGCAGTGGCCACCTAATTTGGGATGACTTGGAAACGAATGCTGTTCCTTATGCCCAGAGCAGTTTTCATAGAACTCTGACTGATAGTTTGTGTTGACCCAAAGCTGTTGACCTGTGGTTGTATTCTCAGCCAGAGCACAGTAAACGTCATGCTCATGGGTCTATGGTTGTTGGTGGTGACCCACAGCACTCCTGCGCAGTGGGATCTAGTGACATAGAAGCTGAGGTTTTAAAGAGAGGCACAGACAGGCAGGACAGAAAGTGATCCCCTGACCTCTGCTTACTTCCTATGTGTCAATTCGTCCCTGGTTTTGTGAGCCTGAGACTAGGGCAACTTCCCTGAAATATCTATCTCTTCTCTTCAGCTGCCTAGCTTTTCCAGGTTGATGGCCTACACATAACATGTGGGACCACGGCCACCTCCATAAGTGCCACTGAACATTCATGACAAAGTGAAGGAAGGAGGACAGACTACCCAACCCGCTTGCCACCCTGCTTCTAGACTGTAGTATTGGTGTGTGAGATGTCCCAAATTGTCTATGACTTCAATCCCTTTAAATGTACTGTAGCTTATTTTATGTCTTAGTGAATAGTCTCCTGGAGAATGTTCTCAGTGCACTTGAGGGAAATTCTAATCTGCTCTTGTTGGGTGGAGTGTCTATAGGTGTCTGTTAGGTCACATTGTTTAAATCTTCTGTCTCCTTGGGCTCTTCTGCCTGGTTGTTCCATCCACTGCTGAAAGTGTGGTATTGAAGTCTCCAACAATTATTGTTGAATTGTCTGTTTCTTCCTTTGATTTTGTCAGTTTTTGCTTCATGTATTTTGGGACCCTGTTAGATGCACTGTGTTTAAAACTATTACATCATCCTGATGGATTAACCCTTCTATTGTTACAAAATATCACTCTTTATCTCTGGTAACATGTTTTTTTTTTTAACATCTTTATTGGAGTATAATTGCTTTACAATGGTGTGTTAGTTTCTGCTTCTGGTAACATTTTTTTTTAATTTTTATTTATTTATTTATTCTTGGTTGTGTTGGGTCTTCGTTTCTGTGCGAGGGCTTTCTCTAGTTGCGGCAAGCGGGGGCCACTCTTCGTCGCAGTGCGCGGGCCTCTCACTATCGCGTCCTCTCTTTTTGCAGAGCACAGGCTCCAGACGCGTAGGCTCAGTAATTGTGGCTCATGGGCCCAGTTGCTCCGCGGCATGTGGGATCTTCCCAGACCAGGGCTCAACCCGTACCCCTTCATTGGCGGGCAGATTCTCAACCACTGAGCCACCAGGGAAGCCCTTCTGGTAACATTTTATTGTTGCAAAGTCTCCTGCCTATTTTGTCTGGTGTTAGTATAGCCACTCCGCCTTCTTTATGGCTACTATTTGCATAATTATGTTACATTACATGGCAAAAGGTACTTTGCAGAGGTAAAACAGTTGACCTTAAAATGGGGAGATTATCCAGGTGGACTGATCTAATCACAGGAACCCTTTAAAATCTGGGTCAAGAGGTCAGAACTAGAGAGTTGGAGAGAGTCCAAGCTTGTGAGGGATTCAGTGAGGCTTTGCTGGCTTTGAAGGTTGGGGGAGTCACAGGCAAAGAAACAAATTCCTCAGTCCTACAGCTTCATAATTACTGCTACCTACATACATTCACTGACAACTTCAAAAATGCATTTATAGTGTGTGCTGTACAGATTCAGATGGATTCCCACTGCCTCTGACCATCCTTGTCTTCTTGCAGGTTACTGTATCTGTCTAAATTGGGGGACACAACTGCCAGGGCTTTGTTCAGCCTCTTCTCTTCTCTCACATGTGTATGGCTCCCTGGAGCCAATGACACTGTTGAGGGCGGAGTGCTGAGCCCAGGCTCCTGGTGTGATTGGAAGACACAGGCTCCTGATACATCTAGACTCTGAACACCACTTACCTGGAAAGCCCCAGTACCCTCCTCAAGCTTCCTGTCAGCAATAAATACATTAGTACATTCAAGCCCTGCCCTTCCGTGCACCCCTGAGGCCATGGCCTCTAACATCTCAGCCACTTTTGGATGGATATGTCCCACCCCAGGGCTACTCTCCTTCCTGGAGGTTCACTTCCTTCATCCCTACAGCACATTGAGAAGCTACCAGTGACCAGCCCAAGGGCCAGCTTGCAAATTAGGGTTAAACAGTGACCTGAGGATGCATTGTCTAGATCAGCCAGTGGTGTAGGTGAATATGCCAAGGAGATTATTTCCAAATGTTCCACACTACAGAAACACCCCACAACCGACTTCCCACCATGGAATATACAACCTGGAGGAGCGATTGTTACACCTCAGGCCAAGCACTAATCCCTCCAGGATCACAACCTGGTCCCCAAGGCTGCCAAGCTACTGTTTAGACAAACTCTTGAATATCTTTTATTCCAAAATCAAGGCTGGGTTCTCCACACTTTCTTCAGTTGACAGCATCATTGCTCCTGGCTCCTAGATCTCTGCATGGAACAGACTTACCTGTGCAATAAACAGTCCAGCAGAGGTAGTAAAAAGGGTGACTCTTCTAATCTTGCATGCACAGTAAAGATTCCCACACATGCTCTGCAGAGGCAGAAAATAAACTGTGGCAGAGTGAATGGCAAACACATACCTTGGCCGGGAGTCAAAACTGGGTACTGCACATGAAACCGCAGATACTGCCATTGAACTACTGATGTTGTAAATTCAAGGTTGGGTGCAAGCTCATAACACTCCCAATAGCTCACGTTCTGCAACCACCGTATCTGGACTTGGGGACAGCACAGCTCCCAACTACACTCAGAGCCCTCGTGGTTTGGGACCGTGCTGTGGAAAGAACCAACTGGACCGGAAATGCAACTAGTATCCAGTTCCTCCTCAAGGCTACAAATTCCCACCTGGGGTCTGGAATCCAAAACTGTGCCTGTACAAAGGTCAGGTGCTCCAATGACACGTCTGACACTTGACCACTAAGAATTCCCCAAGCCTGAGTTCCATAACGTTCCTCTAGCGAGTTTCCCTAGAGGGATCTTTAGGGGCCTCCATCCCAGCTGCCAGAGAACTGACTTGAATGAATTCAGAAGTCAGAAGTTCAGGCACATCAGAGGACTGCCCTTGGTCAGTTACTCCTCTGATGAGTGTGGTCCAGATGCCTTCAGGACCTTGACTGATAGTTGAAAAGCAAACATTCGAGTGGTGCAAACCTTTGGAATTTTGTCTTCCAAAAAAGGAGGCGGCGGACGGGAGGCTCCCAGAGTGAGACCCAGAATCTCCAATATCATAAAGGACGACGGATGCGGGAACGGGGACGGCCTGGGTGGAAAAGGCTTTCAAGGAAGGCCCCAGGGCTCTGAACGAAATTCCGGGTCTTTCCCCTAAAACCTGCGGCAATTGCAGCTTTCCCGCCTTAGTTGATGATCCGTGTGCTCAGACCAAACACACTTCTCTTTTACGCCGGTCTTGCTCTCACACCACACTTCCAACTTGTCAGAAAATCGTATTTTTTCTTTGATTAATTGCGCACTTTGATCCACACATGTTTTTCTTGGTCTGATTTTGGCCCTCGACTCTCCTGATAAAGGCGTGGAGATTGATTCAACTCGCGACGCTCGGTCCGCCAAGGCTTCGGGGTTTGAGACCTTTAACCTCGGGAGCGTGGGGCCAGGACGCGCTTGAGACTTTTCTCGGCTCCGCCGGTCCAAGTCGGCCTCTTCCGGGCCTGTCCTGAGGGCCGTGGGCAGGGCTGGGCCGCCTCAGCGGGGCCCCTCTCGCCGGGTCGGGAGCCCCACACCTCGCGTGGCGCCCGCGGAGAAGCTTCGGGCGGCGTGGATTCAATTGGCCCGCGGCCCGCGAGACGCAGGCGCGCGGTGCGCGCGGGCGCACGCGGCGACTTTGTGGTTCTCGGGCACCCGCTGCCCTCCCGGCTCCTCTGGTTCAACCTCGCGGGCAGTAATGTCTGGGCAGGAAGACACAAGTAGTAGAAGGGCAGCCTCTCCTTTAAGTCCTGTCCAGTCAGGATCCAAAAAGGGTCTTGAAGAGACAGAAGGAGAGGTGGAAACAGATTAAGGGAAAAGAAGAAATCCTATGCGAATTCCTCAGCTAAATGCACCCTGAAGAGGAGGTCGGCGTCTGCAGGGACCCGGTCCTCCCGCCGCTGGTGAAGGTGAGTCGAGTTCTCGTGAGCAGGTGGCGCCAAAGCCGACAACCTTGGGCAGGCGGGCAGCGAGTAAGCAGCCCCTCTGCCTCCCCAGATGGGCAGCACTTGAACTGGGAGCACTTGAACCTCTTTCCCTTGTCTTTTGATGGATTCCAAGGATGCAACAGATAGGATTCTTTTTAACGCACTTACTTAGCGTAAGACCACTTTAAAAGTTTTAGCAAAGAAAAGGATTGCTGGGAGGTTTTAAAGTGAGGATTTTTAGGTGTGGGGGAAACTAGACAAAACAACCACATACTGTTGAGAATGTCACACACTCAGGGGCAGCCGGGTAGGTGTGACCCCCAGATCGGTCCCATTTTACTTTCAACGCATTGTTTGTGGAACTCATTGAAATATGCGTTATATGTCGGAGGGGGACTACTGCAATGCGGTTTTCTGGTAACACAGAGAGAGAGAGATCAGGCTCAGCGCTGAATACAACAAAGCAAAGTGCCAAGAAGCACGGTGAGGGTTACTGAATGGAACATTACTAAGAGGAAACACCAGGAGTAAGGGGAGATTATGGCCAAACCAACCTAAGGGATTCTTGCTGAATGCCGGCCAAAGTGATCAAGCATCAGCTGGGGTATGGTGGTGGAGGAGGAAGAGGAGACTATCATGGTGGGGGGGGTTCTGTTTAAAATGACTTAGCAGGATTCTTGCTAAAATTGGACAATGCAAACACAAACTCTGAAGTCTGAGAATCAAGACCTAGTTGAGAAGAGAGTTCAGAGGAGCCTGACCTAGTGTTTGGTCAAGCAGAGAATATGTGTCAACAATCAGAGCTCTCATACAATGTTGGTGTAACTATAAAGTAGTACAACCACTTTGGGAAACATTTAGGCACTTTCTTATAAAATTAAATCTCCACCCTGCTTCTTAGGTTCCATCAACTACTTATTTAAGAATTCAACCAAGAGAAATGGAAGTGGGGCTGGGGAACCGGGTGGGGAATGTGCCCACAAAGACATCTATAAAAAGAATGTTCATAGAAGCTTATTCATAACAGCCCAAACTGGAAACAACCCAAATGTCCAGTATCAGGAGAATGATAAAGAAATTGGAAAATATCTCTGCAATGGACTACTACTCAGGAATAATAGTACTTCTTCAGTCTTGTCTGTGAAATAGAGAAGTTAGCTTTGCAAAATTCAGTAAATCTCCATTTTGGGGAATCAAAAGCAGTGTCCTGAGGATGGGACAAAAATTCGACCACTGTCCCGCAATTGCTGACATGACTGCCTTACTCTCGTCCCAGCAGCCTTCCAAAACAAGGAAATCCCTGCAGTATACAACATAGGTGCCTGCACAGTGCTGCAGCGATAATAATCAAACGTGGAAGGAAAGGAGGGAAGCTCTACCACCTGGGTAGAGCTGTGTGACTAGCCAAGCAGCTGAGACCACTCTGTGAGAGAGCAGGACTGGCTGAGGCTCTTATTCCCTTGGTGAAGGTGTTGGGATCTGATGAGGAAGCAAAGGCAGCTGCACAGCCGGCCCCACCCTGGAGTACCCGCGGTTGAATTGACATTCAACTGTATCTAGGCAGATGGAGAAAGGAATTCAGAATTGTTGTTAGATGTGAGAACTTATAAAATCTGTTTATCACTACAGGGAAATAAAGCAGGTGATTTTATGGTATAATGGTTATTCTCTAACCTGTGCTGTCCTATAGTGTAGCCAATAGCCACATGAGAGTATTTAAATTTAAATTACTTACATATTATGAGGTAAAAATATAAATATTCAACATCTCCACACTAGCTGCATTTCAAGCACTCACGTGCCACATGTGTCTAGTGGCCACTGTATTAGATAATGCAGATCTAGGTCATTCATCTAGCGAGTCAGTACACATAAGATTTTTAAATTTCAAGGTCCTGACTTCTCACTCAACATTCGATTCATTCTAGTCCATTTTGTTCATCCTTCGTACCAGTAGCTCCTGGGTCTATACTGACCTTGATGTGGTCTCTGAACTTTGATTGAGAGGACGACTTTAGTGGTGCCCTCGGCTGGAAAAGAAGAAACATTCCACAGCCTAAGGGCTACTATATGGCAGTGGTAAACCAGGCACAACCAGGGTTTTCTCACATTGGTCGTTCCAGCCCCAGTGCTACTCTAGATTGCTCTAAAGGCTGCCCCTGCCCAGACCTCCAGGGAATGTTTGTGCTAACTCACGAGCTCTGCTTATTACCTCTGCTATTAACCATGATAACACCTGTTTTCTTTTTATTTAATTTTAGAATTACATCCTGCTTGTGGAAATTCATAGTGGTATTTCAGTTGTGGTAGTGAGAGGTAATTAATTTTAAAAATAAATTTTCCAAGTAAAAATGTGAATCAAGGCATGAAAAATATCAGGTAATCAATCATAAAGATACATGGATATGGCTAAATATGAAAGTGATCTATTCATTAATAAACTTAGAAAAGCATGCTTTTGTCTGATTTCTATGGGATGTCCTCCCTACCTCTTTTCCCTCGAGGAGCGCTTCCTCTCGCCTGAAGTCAAGAAGGCAGGAATGCTTAGCTGTTCCCTCTACAACTTGAACACAGAAGGCACTATCACCTTTTTCTGGGAACTCCCTAGTTCAGATCAGGAAAATCAAGGCCCATAAAGACATCTGGTTGGAGAAGTGATTGCATCCTCCCCAGAGCCATAGAGTCTGTTTCCTGGGAAGACTAAATGGTTCTGTTTAGTCTCTCTCTTCTTCATTGCATTAATTGGTTCTGAGTGTTTTGTAGGCCTTCCTTTCAATCTTCTTCTTCTCTTTGAAATCTTGGAGGTTGAACAAGAAGGAGAGGATGCAAATCTTAGTGAAGTTTTCTCAGTTACCCCTGAGCATGGTGGCCAAGGGAAAGGGCGCTGGAGGCAGACTGCTTGGGTCTGAGTGCTGGCTCTCACTGTCACGGGGGTGGGACCCATAAAAGGTTAGCTCAGTTTTTCAGTGTTCTCCTCTGCCACAAGGGGGTGGTAATATCCTACACTATCTTTTAGAGTTGTTATGTGGACTTAATAAGTTCTTGCACAGTAAAGCCCCGAGGAACAGTGCTGGTCACACAGTGAAGCTCCGAGAAATCTGGTATTATTTCCACTTCTAACTGTACCACTGCTGACTTTCAACATTCCCCAGATAAATGAGTGTTTAATGGTTTAACTGATCTCTTCTGCCCCATATTAGTGATCACCATCTGGAAAAGTGGTTGGTTTTGATGTTGATCTAAGTGGTGATCTAACTGCAATGGGGGACAGGATCCAACTTCATCAGTTTCTTGGACCTTGGACAGGCATGATGACTGTTTAGCTCACGGTAGACAATATTTTGCACATGCTTCCAGCAAGAACTTTCAATATACAGTCAGTTAAGTATTATAAGAAAAGTCCAAGTATGTACCAGTGACCCAGTCTTTTCGGTTGCTTTTGTTTGTTTGTTTGGTTTTTTTTTTTTAAGAAATCAAAGGAGGGAAATATAATTTATCTGGAAGTTGTAGAAGATTTCCTCTCTCGGTTATGGTGTAGTGTTTGTAGCAAAGCAGCATTCACCCTGAAAATAACCAAATAGAGTCTGGCTTAAAGAAATTCTGTTTGAGGTCATTGGAGAAATACCTATGCAGCGAGGACCCACAGGATCAGCTCCAGAGAGAGAGAGGGAGAGAGAGAGAGAGAGAGAGAGAGGGAGAGAGAGAGAGAGAGAGAGAGAGAGGGAGAGAGAGAGAGAGAGAGAGGGAGAGAGAGAGAGAGAGAGAGAGAGAGAGGGAGAGAGAAGCTCATTGGAACGAAACTGATTCTCTACCTTTTCCCCTTAGGGCATTTGCCAGTTCTTGGCAAGGCACAAACGACTGGGCAGCTGGGGACAGGGCAGCTGCTGAGGGTCAGGGAAAACAGCAATGCTCTAAGTAGTGTCAGAAATCTGGTGAGCAAAACAATGAGGAGGAGGAGGGTGAGGAAGAGGGCAGGGGTGGAGGAGGGGAGAAGGAGGGGAGGGGAGGGGAAAGGGAGGAGAAGACGGGGTAGGAAGAAGAGAAGGGAGATGAGAAGAAGAAAAAGAAGAAGAAGAAAGAAAGAAATGTGGAGCTGTCCACGTATTCAGACTTATGGAGCCAATATCCTGGAGTGGCTTGAAGAGTGTGCTGGATGCTTGCTTCAGGATTTCCCCTTAAGACATTTGCAAATTAAGCCATGTGCGTGTATGACGCTATGAGGGCAAGCAGAGTGTGGCTGAAAGAGAGTGGAATTTCCACCAGTATCATGGTACGAAGGAGATAAAAATGCAAGTTCAGAATTCCGCAAGGGGCAGGACCCAAAGAAACACCTCAAGGTCTCAGGTGGGAGCCTTAGCCGTCTGGAGCACGGCACTGTGAGCAAACTAGCTATGGACTGAGACTTCCCTGCAAATCCGCTCAGTCAAGGACTGGATTGAGGCGATCTTCCCCTCTGCTGCCTGCTGGGGGAGAGGGTGCACAATCTTCACACAAAGATAACATCGTGACTCTATCTATGATTTTTCACACAACAGGTTCATCCTTCAGTCACAATATTCTAGGACTATAAAGGAACAGAAGCAAGGAAACGTGGAAGTTGACTCAACAGATGATTGAGATATTGAAGTTATCAGGTAGGAACTTAAAGTGATATGTTTTAACTGTTCAGAAAATAGATGACAGGATCAGTCTTTTTCACCAACGGTAGAGAATCTATTTTAAACAACCAGTGGAAATTCCAGGAGCTGGGGAGTCAGCGGGGGCGACTCCTGCCCTCGGGTGCTTAGTTGTGGAACTGGAGACACTGCGTTGGATGCAGGATCCCGAAGTTAAGCGAGAGCCTCTCAGGAGTCACAATCTTCTCGCTTGAGGTGTCGCTGGTGCTTCCCGGTTTATCGTTCACTTTAAAACGTTGGTGACCACGATACTGGTGGCAGGACCTATGGTTTTCACGGATATAGCTAATGGCCTTTAGCACCGTTTCCGTAGTGTAGTGGTTATCACGTTCGCCTAACACGCGAAAGGTCCCCGGTTCGAAACCGGGCGGAAACAAACTCGACTGTGCTGGTCTTTTCCTAAAATTTACCTTCCCATTTAAAACGTGAAAAGGGGGCGAAGGGAGTGAGGTGTAGGGACCTGCGCAGCTGCATTTTCCATCCCCAAGATACATGGCCCGAGTTCAGTTGCTGCCTGAAAGCCGACTCTCCTCATAACCAGACAATTTTGTATGTATCACAAGAGTTTAAGAACTTCTGTCAAAACACTACTTTATGTTGTCTTCCGGATTTTCTAATGATGTGGAAAGTATTGCTGGCACAGTATTCTAGCGTGTACACATCTTGGATTTATTTTCTCTTCAAAATGCTCATGACACTGAACGGCCTAAATTTCCTCTTCTGGTTTTACTGAGCCAATAAGCAAATTTTAATTCCAATAGCTATTGAAATTCATAAAATTTAAAATTATGTGTTCCAGTAAAATACATGTGCCCTAGAATATCTTTTAAATAAAGATTACTTCTCAGAATTCTGTAAAATCATAGCGACTTAATTATGTCAGTTACAATTTGGGGGTAAACTGTTTTAGGCGTCACCCAATATATGACTCTAACATGCATTTCTCTATTAGGATTCGGTTCGAGTTGCCATTTTAAGATCTATTGTTCTCTTTAAGTTCTCTGGCTGATATTAAGTTGAGTTAATTAATGTATAATCTTTGCCTGGAGAATATCTAATTAAGACAGGAAAAATAAAACACTGTCCAACTTGGTATAATGCTGCCACATATTTTTATAGACTGCAGAGTGGTCAAAGTTTCACAGGTTAGGAGGAGTTGTGGGAATCGTTAGGGTATGGTGGTGAACGCAGCCATCATGTCACCTGAAGAAGTGTAAAACGGACCCCAAAAACCATGAAAGCAAGATCCAAAGGGATCCAATTGTTTACAAGTTGCTTAACTGTACCCCAGAAGAAAACTCAAGAAGATTTAGAGGAATACCGAAATAGCCAGTGCCCAAGAAGGGAAACTTTGACAATGTCTGGCATCCAATCAAAGAATGCCAGGCATACAACGAGGCAGGAAAACATGAGGTGTAAGGAGACTAATTAATCAAAACTGAACTACAACTCACATGATGTTAAAATTAGCAGACAGGACTTTAAGACAGTTATTATGACTGTGTTGCATATGTCCCAAGAGTTAAGTAGAAATGTAGAACACATACAAATGGCCAGAATCAAACTTTAGACATGGAAATGATAACATCTCATATTATGTAATTCACCAGATGGAGTTAATAGTAGATTAGACATTGCAGGGGGAATTTAAAAAAAAGAAAAAAAAAAAAAAAGGATCAGGGAACGTAAAGCCATGAACGACTGACAGTATCCAAAATGAAACTACCGCCAAAAAGTATTTTAATGAACATAGCATCACTGAGTGGTAAGGTATGTTTAAAAGGCCCAATATATGAGTAATTTGGAGTCCCTGAAAAGACCAGAAGAGAAGGAACAATTCTTGCAGAAACACTGACAGAAAAATTTCCAAAGAGCCAAATGAACAGTATGAGTACAAGAAACACAAAGCAAAGCACACTTAGCCACATCATAATTAAACTGCGCATTACTCCATTGAAATAGAACAATATCTCCAAAGCAGTGAGGGAAAAGACACAGTACATACACAAAACAAAAATAAAGATTATGTCGGATTTCTCATCAGAAGCAGTGAGAAGACAGTGGAGCAACATCTTTAAAGAACGTGGAATTCTATGCCTCCTCCCCAAGAAATGTCTTTCAAAAATGAAAGTGAATAATGACATCTACAGACATACAAATGCTGGAAGAATTCATCACCTGCCGACCCACACTATAAGGAATGTTAAAGGAGTCCACTGATACCAGATGGAATTCTGGAGGTACACAAAGGGGCGAAGGACAACAGAAAAGGTATCTGCCTGGGAAAATACCTAAGATTTTTCTTATTATTTAAGTCTCTTTAGAAACATGGGACCGATTTTTCTAAAGTAATAACGGTGGATTGTGGGGTTTAGGACACATGCAAAGTAAGATGCATGATGACAATAGCATAACGGCCGGCAGGGAAGGAATGCGAAGAGGTGTGGCATCGCTTGAAGGCAGACTGTGGTAAGTTACAGAAGTCTGTTATAAAGCCTCAAGCAGTCGCTAAAATAAGAAAGAGTGATACCTCATAAGCCAGCAAAGGAGCGAAACTGGAATCATATACGAACCATGTAAGCACTATGTGATCGAGCAACTGCTTCTCCAGGACTCTTCCCTCTAAGAAGAACTTGTACAAGTGGCTAAAGATACCTGTACAAGGATGACTGCAGCATTATTTGTAACCGTGAAATCGTAGAACCAACTTAATTTCAAAAGTATATGGAAAGGGTTAAATAAATACTACTACGTGCAAACAACGGATGGAAGAAAGTCCATCGTGAAAAGGAATTCAGAAAGTAAGGATGCCAGCCGTACTCTTTCGATGATTTCCAGGCGACCTCTTTCGATCGCACCTTATGGCCTCGTGTGGTGAACACGACACAGGGGACAGGAGGGTAGTACTGGAGGAGCCTTTTTCGGCCTTTACGGGAGAGGGTGTGAACCACGAAGCCTTTACTTTGTAAAAGAGGCGGAAGAAAGGCGTCCCTGGGTGGGCTACGAACCACCAACCTTTCGGTTAATAGCCGAACGCGCTAACCGATTGCGCCACAGAGACACACAAGCACCGTTTCTCTCTCATCGCCGTGGCGATCAAACACCGCTTCCGCGCCAGGCGGAGACACTCGCCTTTCGCAGGACAGCGGCGACGGCTCCAAAGCCTCGGACAACCGCAGACGTGGAGTCGACGCAGCGCGTTCGTTCCGTGGAAAAGCTGTGCGTCGGGCGATTCCGAAGGCAGAAGGGCAGCCGAGCGTCCCCGCCGCAGATGCCAGCGCCCCGGAGACGCCCCCGGGCCTGAGCCGAGGGGGCCCCCGAGGGAAGCTGAACGCCGGGTTTGGCTCCGTGGCGGCTCCCCGTTCGCTCCGCGGGCGCTGCCCGCCCTCTGCTCGGCCTCGGTCGGTGGGGCGCGAGCCGGAACCAGGAGGGGCTGGGGAGGGTTGGTCCAAAGGGGCAAACGCGAAGAGGCGGGTAAGAAGCCGGCGAGGTGGGCACGAGGACAACTTGACTTCCCAAGAGGCCTGTGGAGAGGCACGTGCTGGATTAAGGGAGATGAGAATTGGGTTTTGGTTTGGTTTCGTTTGATCATCATGTACCAGAATTGAGAGGAAGGCAGTGGAAAACGGAGGGAGGGGATGAGAGAAAAATATGAATACCTACAGTTGTCCAGGCACAGCGCAGTAATTGGAATGGTTTTACGTCAACATCGTAAGAGCAAGAACTCCTCTCGCCGCGGGGTTCGTGGCGCGCCGTGATCGTATAGTGGTTAGTACTCTGCGTTGTGGCCGCAGCAACCTCGGTTCGAATCCGAGTCACGGCACCCTTCTCTGTCTCGCGTGGCACGGCGGCTCCACTTTTACTTTGTCTTGAAACTTGCACCGGCCTGGGGACCCGAGAGCACTGCTTTCCCCAGGCCACCTGGCAGCAGGAGGTCAGGAGAAGGGAAGGAAACCCCACACAGGGCACTCACCTCGTGTCTGAGCAGAAGGAAACCCAGGGCAGCGGTTTCTCTTCGGTCCTGCTCCAAAACAGGGAAGCCCGGCAAGGAGCCTCCTGTGCTGTAACTGGTGAAAAATGTTGTTTCTGTGTTACTCAAAAGCTGCAGGATCTTAAAGACCAGATAAAAAACTTTATCAGATAGGCGACTCCCCCTCCCTAGACCTGTTTTGCTGGTTTAATCTTGGCTCCTGGGAATCTCTGCTCCGAGGACTTTTTCAATCCTTGGCTATTGTTCCCTTTAGAGTCACCGAAGTAACCTCTCTAGTGCCTTTCTATACTCTCAAGGATTTTAAATGCCTGTCGGCAGCCACTCACAAGACAAATGGTATCCATCAGGAGTGGACAACTGGAAGACCTTAACAGTCACCGCAGAAATGATGATAACGGTGACTACAGCACCCTCCGCCCTGACGACCCAGCTAGTGGAGACAGCGAATATGTGTGATTCTTCTGCCTGACTACATCAATGCTGGTACCCGAGAGTACCGTTAGACTGAGAGCATGACCAAAAGCGGCGAACTGTTAACAATCAAACACAAGTGGAGATCACACTTGAAAACTCCCTGAGCAGACAAACCCGTTTAGTCATACAAGGAAGAGCTCATTTAGCTTATTTTGCAAAACAAGTGAAATTTACCTTGGGCCACTTCTTGTTTATGCCTCTGAAAATCATAAACAAAGCCTAAAACTGTTCGCCAAAATTGATGGGAGGTAACCACTTTTAACCAATTCCCTATCACAAGGAAAACTCTAATGTTATAACCGATCACTGCGAAGGACAAAACAGCCACCGCCCCCTCACGATATAAGTTGCTTTCTAACAGTGTACCACCTCTGAGCCTCCTTCCATATTCTGTTGGAGTGCTCCCAGTTCCTGAACGGTAAACCTTCACTAATTACTGTTTTGGTGATCACCAGTGGTTTAACTTCTGCTATTTGTGAACTTTGACGGTGCCTCGACATTTTCATCTACCAGATTGGACCAGCAAGGGAACTGCACATCATACTGTTGTTGTCCCATGTGCCTGGACTTAGTGACTACTCAGGCAGTCACGCAGAATCATTAAAATCATTGCCATTGTTCTCTGTTTTATTTGTTAACAATCACTGTCCAGACTCCTTTCACTTTACCTTTGCCTCTTCTAGAATGTCATGGAAATGGGATCATAGTGCACACACTCTTGCCTGAAAACCTCTTCCTCTTTGCACAACGTCTCTGCCTTTATCCATTGTTGAGTAAAGCAGATGTCATTCCTCTTTCATTGCTGAGTTGTGTTCCATGGCAGTAACATAGCACAGTCTGTTTACCATTCACTCGATAATGAGCATTTGAGCTGTATCCAGTATTGGCTATTGTGAATAAAGATGCTTTGAATAGTCTTTCCACAAGTGACTTTTTGGACATAGGTTTTCATTTCTCTTGGTGAAGAATTGCTGGTACCAAAGAGTAGTATAGTATATGCTCCACTTCATAAAAACCACCAAAGCCTTTTCCAAAGCAGTTGTACCATTTTATGTTACCACCAACAATATGACACTTGTGGTGATTCCACATCTTTGCCAAGATTGTTGGTGTTTCCTCTCCTTATAATTTTAGCCATGCTACCAAGAGTAGTGGTATCTCAATGTGGTTTAATGTCCGTTTGTCTGACTGCTAAAAATATTGAACACTCCTTGTGTGCTTTTTTGGCCATGTGCATATCTTCTTTTCTGAAGTATCTGTTCATATTTTTAAAGCCATCTGAAAAAAAGTGGGTTTTTTGATCTTTGAAAAACTTGTTACTGGGTTGGAGGAGCTCATTATACATTATAATGACAGGCGGTGAGTGTTGTCAGCTATGTGTTGTGAATATTTTCTCCCTGTCTCTAGCTTGCTTTTCCATTTTAGTGGCCTCCTTGGATGAGAAGATACGGCTAACGTTGTTGAAATCTAATTTATCATTTGTCTTTGTTTTATACATTCTTTGGGTCCTGGTTAGTAACTCTTTGCCTACCACCAAATCACGAAGTATCCTTAAAAAGCCTTATACCTTTAACTTTTATGTCTTGGTCTATGATGCACTTAAGGTTGACTTTTGTGTGTAGTGTGAGATAGAAATACAGCTGTCCCCCCTCCTCCCAATATGGAACCTATTTCCTTTCCCCATTGAACTGCTTTTCTTGAAAACTCATTCACTAATTGAGATATGGGTCAGTTTCAAGTCTCTCAACTCAGTCCATTTTCTAGCTGTGTACCCTGATGCCACTTGCACACTGCTGGTCTGTGTTGGGGGTGGGGGCGGTGATAGTAACTCTTAAGGTCAGGTAGTGCAAGTTTCCCCATTCCATTCTTTTCCACACAGAGCGATACATTTTGCAACATGTAATAACTCAGGTAACCATCCCCCAGGTCAAGATATGCATGCCATCACATCATCCTTCTCATTTCCTTGTGGGACACAGGCCCTCCCTGCCATGTACTGGCTGCCCCCTTGTGGCCAAAGAGCCTCTATTGTACCCTCTGGGGAGAACAAACACCCAGTTGCCTGCAGGGCGGCTGAACCGTGCGAGAAAAATCTACAAGACTCAAAACAGTCGGGATTATAGGATGCAGGGGCAGGGGCGGGGGCGGGGAGGGTGAGGGGGCGTCGGGAAGTTAGCTCACTTTTCAGGCCTTTGGTCTTAGAGAAAGTTTCCTTTAGTAATTCCTAACCATGGAAAGTACAAAGCTTTGTGCTGCTTAACATTTCCTCTTCTTTCTAGGCAGAGAGAGTCCCATGGAGTGTACCTAATTTGTGAATTTGTTCGCTGGGTGCGATGTTGAAAACTGGAGGCTGAGGGAGAGCTCTATCATGTTTTGTTTTGTGCGAATAAAAGAAAATGAGGAAGAAGTGGAGATACAGAGAGGGGAATAATAGGCTGGAGCCTGAAAAGCGATCGTAGGGTCTGGTCCTGGATGTCAGATTTTGGAGAAAGAGAAGACATTGATGAGCATATCCAGAGAAGGACTTCGTTGGAAAGAGCAGACACTTAAGGCTATTTTATGACGTTTTCCATTCGTTTATATATACTTCTCCTTTCCCATCTTTGTAGATAAGGCACAGGTGAGCTTGATACGTTCATGGCTTTTTGGAATGCATGCTTAAACAAAAGTGACTACCATACTTCAAATATTGATCTGTGAACCTCCTAGACTCCTCTTAGGTGCCACCAACTGTGCATTAAAAGTAAAATGGGTCCAATCTGGGGACTCTACCAGGGAAAGTGCAATTAATTTTAAGGGGGTGGGTGAGAGAGAAATGAGACAGTCTCAACAATGGTTGCTTTCCTTACTGCAGTGGTTTTCATATATGCTCCACACTCGATCGATCGATCCTTTCCCCAAATCCTTTCCTCCTTTTCTCAAGCAGTTGAGAAAAAGAACTCAGTTAGTTGCATCCTGGAAATGCACGGAATTCGTGGCTAGGGAAGTTCAAGTACTCCCAAGTGGGAAGATTGGGGACTGCCTACTCACTGATACCCGGGCCATCGTTATCTGCTGTGTCTACTTCGACTGGACTGGACAAGGGGACTTCACTCGCCTTCACCAGCCAGGGGGAGGACGCGGTTCCAGAGGCGGTCTACTTCATGGTAACTCCAGACCCTGAAACCTCATAAGATTTTTCTTCACTTTCCCTTTCATGTCTCTTCTGTCTGCCCAATGAGAGAGGATTTACTGCCTTTCTCTCTCAGTCAGGACCCTTTTGAGGGTCCCTTGTGGACAGGACTGAAGTGGCCCTCTGGTTCCCCCTAGGTGTCCCTGCTGGCTTGGGCGTCTCCGGAGCTCAGGCGGGCCCAATACAGAACCCCCGGCTGGTAGGACCGCGGGGAGCCCAGAAGGCTGCAGTAGCAGTGGTGGAGGTGCGGGCCCCAGGCGGCAGGCGTCACAGTCAAACCCTATTCTTCCCCCGTGCACCTCCTCCTCGGGGATGCGCGGGGCAGCTGGAATAAAGCGGCCCCTAAAGCTTCTCTGCCGGCTGAACCCAAAGAGGCAAGAAGTTCCAGAAGGGGCAAAAGGAACCTCACTGAGCAGACTCAGACTTCTTCCTGGCTGCTTCTCCTGGGCAGGCTCAAAAGAAGCTGATTTCGAGGATGAAGCCAAAGAAAAGGCTTCATGGCAGAAAACCCCACGATCTCGACAAACGTGAAAGTCTTAAATCCTAACGTCTAGACGAGCAGGGGGCCAAGTTGAAATCCACCCCTGCGCCCTCATCAGGAGAGTCATCTGCATGAGTTCAGAGGCCAGGAACAGGAGCGACTGTGCACATCTGTGGTTCTCAAACGGGGGCGATTTGGGCTCCCACCCTCATCCCCGGCCCCCTCTGTGACACTAGGCCTTGTCTGGAGACATTTTTTATTGTTAAGACTGGGGGAAGGGGGACGGAGAGTTTCTCCCTGGCATCCAGTCAGCAGAAGCCAGGGGTGTCAGTAAACATGCTTCGGTCCTCAGGCGGAACCCTCCCCCACAAAAATGATCCCGTCCAAAATATCAACACTTCGGAAGTTGAGAAACCCCGGTGTAGATCAATGTCCACACACTTGAGAGAGGAGAAAACACGAATTCCTGACTACTTGGATGTGGGGTCTGAGGAAAACCGTGGCATCAGAGAGAACTCCAAGATCGTTGACCTGGGTATAGAGAAGGATGGAGTTGGCATGGACTAAGGCGGGAAAACTGCAGGTGCAGCAGGTTGTAAGGGGGAAGATCTGTTATCAAACGGCATTCGGGTCCTCTGGCCCATTGCACAGCAAAGCCAATCAACGGACACCAGGTTGCGGTAAGGAAAGTACAGCGTTCATTGCAGGGTGCCCAGGCAAGGAGAACGGGCAGCTAAAGCTCAAGAGACCCAAAATCCTGGACGGCTCTCAGGACAGTGTATTTAAAGACAGTGTGAGGGAGAGGGTCTCAGGGTGCATGATCAGCTCCCACACAATTCTCTGGCTGATTGATGGTGAGGTAACAAGGTGAAGTTTCAGGAAGCAACATCATCAATCTTCTGGCTCTAACTGGTCTGGGGGTCTATGTGCTTGTGGTCAGCAGTTTCCATCTGGTTGGGAATCTAGGTTCTGTAAAAACAACTTGGCAATGTGCATCAAACGGTGTTATCTATGTCCTTCAGGGAGGAACTACAGGTCCCGTGACTCTGCTATATGACTGATATATTGTGAAAATTCTTACCAGTTCTCCTGCCCGACTGCTGTTCTTTGTCTCTGCATGTTCTCATTCCTCTAATCATTAATTCTTGGGTCAGACTTTTTGCAACTCAGGGAAGGCTCAGGAGACTGAAGTTTTTCTTTCCGGAGAGCTGGGGACACGACGGGATGGGTTAACCGACAAAGCCCATCCGGGGATTGCTCGGCTTTAGATCCGGAATCCAATTTAGCGCCTTGGAGCCTGGCTTACAAGGGTTTTCCATCCAAGCCGTCTCCGTTGCTGCATCCACCTGAGTCTTTTTGGACAATGGAGTTGCCGGCTCTCGGGTGCGTGGCCCCTTCTCACCCCGGGCACATTCCCTCCCGCCTTCTCCAGGCCACCGGGCCCCTCGCACGCTCCCCGGGCCCCGGTGACCTTTTCTCCACACGCGGCCACCTCACAAAGACGCGTCACAAGGGTAGTTCTCAAGACTAGGTGCGGCCGGGATGAGGCAACTCGTTCGGGACGTGCGGACCCGGCAGGCCCCGCGGGCGTTCGGGCTCCATTTTTGGAGGAAGCAGGGAGGGCACGGCCTTAGCTGAGGCTTTCTGGAACGACGGATGACCCCTCCGGAAGGCTCAAGGCCTTCCAGAGCAAAGGGAAAAGGTCACTGTTGTCAGAAGCAAGGAGAAAAGCCAACCACCAGCAGCTCCCTGGTGGTCCCGTGGCTAGGATTCGGTGCTTTCACCGCCGCGGCCCGGGCTCGACTCCCGGTCAGGGAAGCCTTTTGGGCAGCTTTCCATGCCCTGAACTGTGTGCTGGGGTGCTCCCCGCACCGAGGAAAACCAGAGTGGCCGATTGTCAGGGCACCTAGGTCGTGCTTATCTCCAGGGCAGCCCTAGCCCACCCGCACATCGCCACATCCCCTCATCTCCACCGCACAAGTGGCTTTCGAGGGCTTCCGAGCATCTTGCTCAGGTTTACACAGCCCTGCAGAGGTTCAACTCCCTGTGCGGTTCAAACCCACGCCCTTTGCTACCCGCGGCGCAGGTCACGTTGAGCTCTGAATAACCGAGAGAGGCCAAGCCGAGTCTTGGTGTTAGTATCAGTAGATGCCCTGGATGAAATGCTTATTAGGCGCTCGGCAGAGATGCCTGGAGGCGATATCCAGGAGAGTTGAGAGGAAGGTGAGCGCTGGGTCGGATCCTCGAGGGTTGTTCCCCTTGCAGATTAAGCGGTGTAGGGAGTTAACATCAGTTAACTGACCCAACAAAGGCAGCAGGTGAAGTATGCGCAGAATGGAAAATTGTTACACTGCTGCCATAAGCAGAAGGTAGGAGTAAAAATCAACACCGCTACGTCAAAACGATGCTACCCACCACAATCAAGTCCCACAGTTTCTACAATGGCTCTTGCATTTAAACCCTGCATGCTCTCCCAGGCGCTGGGCGCGTTTTCCCTTTTCCCTTGGACGCTCACTCTGAAGACCTGTTGGGATAAATGTTGCGTCCACTGTGCGGCAACAGGAGAGAGAGCAAGAGCCGTGGCAGGTGTTGCGGACGGAGCCTCAGAGGCAGCAGGTGGCGTGTGTAGATGATGAGACAGCGCAGTGGCTGCGGGTCGGTGGGTGGGGCGCCGCTGCTGAAAGGCGTTCAGTCTTGTGAGCCGAGCCGCGGGATCTCCTGTGTGTTGGGCAGGCGGGAGTGGGCGATCGGTGGCTTTTCGGAGATCGGTTTGGAAGACAGCGAGGGGAGGGCAAGGTGTTGACCGTGCCTGCGGGGTGTATGCTCATAGTTACCGGGCACGGGAGAGACTGTGGTCACGAACGTAGTTTTCCCAGGACGAGGCTCGTCTACTGCACTCAGGACGTGCTGATGTAGGGATTTGTGCTAATGAGAGGTTGCGTTCGTGCTCTCCCCTGATACCCTTCGGTTCATGACAGACGACGTCTCTTCCGTGGTGTCTCGCTGCGCTCCGCTCCCTGGGCGCAGGGCGAGAGGCGCACCTCCAGCCAGCGCTCCACAGCTTGGGAAATCGGGTCTGCACCCGCATCTTCCGGGCTTTCCTGTTTCGTGACCACAGTGTATGGATGGGTCCTGCTTCTTGAGCCACGCCTCCTGTCTGTTCACAAGTGCGGGACGTGCCTTCTCCTCCAGCCCGCTGCCGGCCACGCGCGTGTGTGTGCGCGCGCCGGGCCCCCGCCCACTGGGCACCGCTCTAGTCTGGGCAGTTCCCGCAGGCTGGCCGGCAGGCATCTGCAGGAGAAAGGCCACGCGGCCGCGGTGTTGTGAAAGCGTGGGAACGTCGCCCGAAGGCCTCGTGCTCCACAGTCTCTTGGGGGCCAGATCAGAAGGTGGCAACCCTTCCAGGAACAAGGAGGCCCGAGGCCTGCCTTCGCAAGGAGGCTCCCGGCGCCGGCGCGCAGTATCCTTGCCTGGGCTAGCCAGCCCTTCTGGCCTTCCACCCGGCCTCGCCTTCCGCCTTCTCCTCTTCCACCCCAGCTATGTTCCTAAGGAGAGTTAGCGCTCCCTCCACCCGCCCCTCGGCGCCCCTCGCCCATCCCCCCACCCCCAGCCCTCAGAAATGATCTAGCTGCCTCTCCGGTGCTTACGGCGGGAGTTGGATCAGTGTTTTCCTGCAACGGGAGGAGAGAACCTGCGGCGGCAGGAGGCAACCCGTTCCCTTGCTGGTTCTCTGGGCTCAGCCCATCGAGGGGCCTAGCTCAGGGGCCTGGGTCTCGCGCGGCCCGGGGAGCCGGCCAAGTTGGCGTCTCTCCCACTGCTCTTCAAGGAACAGCAGGAATATCCTGTGGGGTCCACTCTTACCCAGAAGAGGCACCCGGGAAATCATCCAACAGAAGGCCGGGCGCTGCGCAATGGACCACTTCGGAGCAACGCTTCCGTCGGTCTGTCCTTCCCTCCTAGGGCTTTGGGGAGCGGAGAAATCATCTAGGACGATGCGCTCTTCAGCGTCCTGTCTGAGACAAAAGAGGGAAGGATGGTGTCTTCCAAGAAGGCAGCAGCGCCGAAGCCTGTGGTCGCAGAGAGGCTTGTGGAGCACGTGCGCCCTCTCTCGACCAGGGTTATCCAGCTGCTGCGGAAAACTCACCTGGCTGAGGCCTCCTCCTCCCCCTCCTCCCCCTCCTTCCCTCCTCTGCCTCCTTACCCTCCTCCGCCTCCTCCCCGTTCGCCTTCCCCTCCTCCTCCCCCCTTCCTCTTCCCCCCCTTCCTCTTCCCCCCTCTTTGTTTTCTTATTCTGGGGTTCCTTGAGTGCCTACCTTCCTTTGTGCCAGGGGACCTCTCACCTCCGCCGCAGGTTACACATTTCCTTGGGTAGTTCTGAACTTCAAATAAAGAATTGTGTGTAAGAGTGCCACGAATGCTCAGTAATGGTGACCTCTTATTTTTATCAGTAACATCATCTGAATCATCAGGATGGTCTCTTTTCTAACAAGTGCGTTTTCATTGTCGGAATATATTAATATACATTTAAACCTTACATACTTGTTGAATAATAAGTTGGTTCTGCCATTTTTTAATGAAAAACAGTGTGTGGAGAATATTCTTACACATATATCCTTGGCAATTCTGTAGGACAGAGACTGTTCTTTTATACACTCTGTAGCCAGTCTGTTGATGTTAAATACCTTTTACAAAACTTTGCCAGGAATCAAACCCCCAGGGGCAAATTGCCATAGCTCGTTGCCATCTCAGTTCAAGGGCTCTGGACAACTGGCACAATATCCCAGATTAGCTGAAAAGGAGATTTTTCCACCCAGTGCTCTCTTCTCTTCTCTTTGTTTTCTTCTGTTCTTAGGTCACAGCCTCCCAATAAAATGGTTGGCAGCACCACTGTTGCTTGGGGAATGTTAATGCTTCCATTGTTCACATCCTGGTCTATCCAATATTGTGCTTGCAGTCATGGCAGAAGAGATCTGCCATGGGTCCCACTGTGGCCCTCTTCTGGCCGTGGCTTCTTCCATCAGGCAAAGATTATATGGAACCAAGGAGACGTTCCCACAATGTGCAAAGAATCCCAGCATCCCTTGCCCAAGTGTCTTTTAGTTCATGTGTAGAATTTTTGGATCTTTCTTTTTGGCATTGTCAAACTGAAGGCAAAAGTCACTTGTTTTTTTTTTGTTTGTTTGTTTTTTTACTTTTGTACTCAGCCCTAGAGCTTGTGGACAGTGCAGTGTCAAGAGGCTGCTTTTAGGGAGAGCTAGTGGATGCAGCATGGACGTGTTGGAGGTGCAGAACAAAACCTGGTTCCAGCAGGCCAGTAGGCAAGCAGTGGTGGAGGGTCTCACCATGCTTCCTTTCTCTGGTGTGTCACTCCAAGAAGTCCAGGAATTCTAAATTCATCCTTGATGATTACAAAGGTATAGTTTTCAAAGTAAGAGAATACAATCTGCTTCAATTTCAATGAAGAGGGCTTTTTGCTGTTTTTTGTTTGCTTGTTTATTTTTAAAAGCTTCATCAGTCATTTTAAAAAGCATAGACTCAAGATAGATGGCAAGCTTGCCACTAACATTGGCAGGTGCCAGTGCAAAAGCAAGGAAAAGAGGCCTCAAAGCTGCTTACACTCTGAGGTGAATTGCCAAGATAGCTTATTTCATCTTCTGTTTGGGCACAAGGAACACAGAAGCCAAGTTTTAATCCCAGGCTAACTTGAGAAGTCTTATAGGAGGTCCTCCCTACATTAAGCTGGGACCCCAAAGTCTTAAGCCTTCAGGGGTAAGGGTCATCCGATCTAGTCCTGCCCCTTCAAATCCCAGGGCTCTTTGGACCAGGCAGCCTTGGTGCCACAAACAGTATAAAGAATAAGATAATTTTTAAAGTTCATGAGAAATCGTGGCCACGGACTCGACCTCTAGCGGATTTAGCCTTGAGTACTAGTAGCCCGGGTAGTCTGGGAAACCATAAGACAGCAACTTGGTGTGTTGTTTCCCAGCTGCTAACGAACCCCAGGAGCCTATCAGAGGAGACTATATTCAGAGGAAAATATATTCATCCTAGGGCTGTAGAGGTATCCACAAATAACATTTCAAGAGAAGCAATTAGTATCTAGAATTCAGTTTTAACACATAAGAATGAAATCTCATGCATCTGGAATTTTAACAACACTTCTATCAATCTTTGTGATGAAATGAAATTTATATTTTAAAGCAGGTTGAGAAAATTTAAGCATAAAACTCTCTCTCTCTGTCCTCTTGGGCTTCCTCTCTCCCCACTTTCATGTGAAAAGTGCATCTGCATTATACAATAACCAGACCCCCTCAGAGGTGTAAATGTCCCATTGACTGCAGAGATCATCTTCCCCCCCCACCGCCATTTCTTCTGACAGTAGCAATGTAACTTCTTAAAAGATTAGCATTCTTTCCCAACTTCGTAAGTGGTCAAGTGACTTCCTGCTTGCTTTGTACATGCTTACCTGGACTATGTATCTTTGGTGAACTTTATGTAAAATGTCAGTATGTCATTTGGATGTATGACCTTTTGTCTCAGAAATGTACATGACTGTGCCTTCGACTTCTAACAGGCAGAACAGTTCTCAGAGCTTCTGAGAGTCTCTCTCCCAGGTTATAATCCTCAGTTTGGCTTGAATAAAATTCTCTTTTTTCTTCTTAACTTGATTGTTAATAGAATTTTTGTCGACACTTGTATCAAAGCAGACATGAAAATGAAAATTAGAAAATATTCTGAATCAAACAAAATGGAAAATACTATGTATACACACAAGGTGCAGCTAAACCGGTCTTTAGAGGACAATACACAGATTTAAATGTAAATTATGAAAATCAGAACTGATCACTAGTGAGCTAAATCTCCATTTCAAAAAGTTACAAAAAAGAATAACAACAACAACAACAGAAGCAGATAAGTGCAGAAATTATGTAGAAAACCAGGAACTTAAGAATTAGAAATAAATTTACAGAAGCAAAAAAATAAGTGGTTGCCTCTTTGAAAAGACTACTAAAACTGATAAAACTGTTAAGAGGCAAGAAGGCCTCCCACACGTGTGCTTCTGAACACATGTGCAAGAAGGTTCACTGAAGCACTGCATGTACTTATAAAAACATGTAAACTACCCAATGGTCCTCTGAGGGGAAAGGATACATAAACTCTGGTTTATTCTTTCCATGGACTGTTCTACAGCTATTAAGATGAATGAACTAGTTCTATCTATCAATATGGATAAAACTGAAAAACAAAGTTGAAGGAAAAAAAATCAAGTGACAAAAGATGACAGTATGATGGTGTTCATATAAATTCTTAAAACAAAAAAAAGATGGATATATTATATATGTCTTTAATCATTTATTGTCATATACCAAAACATGTAAAGAAATGTCACACCAGCATCAGGAGGATGGTTATTTCTAGAAGAGAAATGGGAGAATGGGGCAAAGTGCTTAAGGAGGTGGGGAGAAGTTCAGCAACATCTGAAATATTTTTAGTTCTTATGAAAATTCTAAACAGAACATGTCAAAAGGATAACATCATTTAAAATTAGGTGAGGGATGCATATTTATTTTTGGTACGTTTAGTATTTTTGAAATTTAAAAAATTTTTACAAATATTTTAAAGAAATAATAGCCCAGAGTGGGAGGTGAGTGTGGGACTGACATAGGAGAGTGTTTTCTTAAATACACCCAGTGCCTCTTCTTAGGCATTGCATGGCTCTTAAATGTCAGCAGAGGTCTCCAAAATCCTTGAGAGCTAAAAATATTATCTCAAACCCCAATTTCACAGCTTGTGGAAATTCTAAATAAAAAGAAATATACATAGATTTAAAAAAAAAGAGGAAAGAAGGAAGCCATTACTACTGAACTCGTAGACATAAGGAAATGATAAGTGAATATCATAAACACATATATGACAACCGATTAAAAATTTAGCGGAAGTGAACATATTCCAGTAATGAGTTTAGGGAAATAAAATGGATTAGTCCTACAAGCATTACATTTTTTAAATCAGAATTTTTAAATCTTCCTTCAAAGAAAGCTCCAGGACCAAAAACATGTTCATTAGAAGAAATGACTCCAAAGCATACATATTCTAAAAGAATTAAAAGGTGGCACATTTCTCCAACATTTTTTTATGCGTTTATGTTGAAACCAACACCCCCCCACAAAGGCAATGTGAAAAATATAAATTACAGACCTGTTTTATTGCTGCAATTAAAAAAAAATACTGAATCCAGCAATACATATTTTAATTGTGAAAAATTGGTCTTATCCTGGGAAAACAGTTGATTATCATTAGAAAATAAATTAATCTAACTCACCACATTAACAAACAACGTAGAGGAGGGAAATCATAATCACTAAAACAGAAGAGGTATTTGAAAAAATTCACCATTGATTTACCATTAAAAAAAAACCCATTAGCATAATAGGCTAGAAGAGAACAGCCCTAATCTGCTAAGGATAGCTTCCAAAACAAAAACAAACAAGAAAGCTTCAGCAAACATTATAGTGGATAATAAACTCCTGGCTCCCACCCCCACCCCCTTACCAATCAGGAACCCTCAGGAATCAGACAAATAGGCCTCACTCTGACCACATCTTTTCACCATTGTGATGGAGATCTTAACCAGTGAGGAAAGGCAAGAAAAAGAAAAGGTATAATAAGTGAAAATGAAAAATGACTACTATAATTATTTACATGGATGAAAGATGAACTACTAGAATTATTAAGAGAATTGAGTTTATTTGGTATATACAAATATTTTAAAATCAGACTAAATTGGAGGATTCAATTGGATGAAATTGAGGATTCAAGAAACAAAGGTATTAAAAACATTTTAAATGTTCAACAATTATACCACACAGTTCAATCACATGCACTGGGGAGGGGACAGGGGAATGAAAGGTGACTCCTACCTCTACCGTGACCAAAATCATTTCAACACGAAATGAAACCTAAAATGATTTTAGGTGGTATTATATAGCAGGGTATTTCCATGATCTCAGGGGTAAGCAGGGATTTTTAAAATAAGATAAAAAGACCAGTTCTTCAGTATGGAGGTTCCTTAAAAAACTAAAAATAGAATTACCATATGACCCAGCAATCCCACTACTGGGCATATACCCAGAGAAAACCATAATTCAAAAAGACACATGCACCCCAGTGTTCACTGCAGCTCTATCTACAATAGCCAGGTCATGGAAGCAACCTAAATGTCCATCGACAGATGAATGGATAAAGAAGATGTGGTGCATATATACAACGGAATATTACTCAGCCATAAAAAGGAACTACATTGGGTCATATGAAGAGACGTGGGTGGATCTAGACACTGTCATACAGAGTGAAGTAAGTCAGAAAGAGAAAAACAAATATCGTATATTAACGCATATATGTGGAACCTAGAAAAATGGTACAGATGAACCAGTTTGCAGGGCAGAGATAGAGACACAGATGTAGAGAACAAACGTATGGACACCAAGGGGGGAAAGTGGCGGGGGTGGGGTGGTGGTGTGATGAATTGGGCGATTGGGATTGACATACATACACTAATATGTATAATGGATAACTAATAAGAATATATCATAAAATGTAGAAAAAAAAAGACCACTTCTTAACGAAGACAGATCAATTGGACTACATCAAGCATCTCTGTTCATCAAACCACAGACTAAAGCGTAAAAAAGACAAGTCACAACTTGAGCGAATGTCCTTGCAGTCAGCATAGTCAACTGGTACTGAAGATATTTAATAAATTCTTACAAAACAAGAAGAAAAAGACCTGTAGGAAAATCACCAAGGTCTTGTGGGTGGGGGGGGGGGGAGAACCTACAAGAGAAAATCCAAATGGTTAACAAGTATGTAAGGGTGCTCAGATTCATAACCTATAAGGGATATTAGAAGTGAAATCCCAATGAGGGAACATTACAGATGGCGAAGGAGAAAGAGGAGAGGGAGGGGGAAGAGGGGAAGGAGAAGGAGAAGGAGAGGGGAAGGGAAGAGGGGGATACGGAGGGGAGGAAGTGGGGCAGGAGAAGGAGGATGAGTAGGAGGTGGAGGACACTTGCAGGT
Organism: Balaenoptera physalus; assembly: GCF_965194825.1. Taxonomy (NCBI): domain Eukaryota; kingdom Metazoa; phylum Chordata; class Mammalia; order Artiodactyla; family Balaenopteridae; genus Balaenoptera; species Balaenoptera physalus. The sequence goes on along the minus strand of NC_138882.1, from coordinate 88,649,777 downwards.
AGAAAGGTACGAACTGGCCAACGAGGTGGTTGCTGCCATATGCTACTCCCTCACAGCCCCAGGGCTCTGCAAAGCACCCATTTAGACGCGTCCTTAATGTCTTCCGCTCAGGACTGCCTTCGGCTGTTAATTCTCAGGCTGTTAATTCTCATCTTCGTACTCCTTGTGGCCAGAACCACGACGTCATCGGACTTGCGTGTGCAGCAGGCAAAAACCAAGGAGTGAAAAGTCTGGGCCGGAAAAGGGATCAAGAAGAGAAAAATCTGCACTGGCCGGGAATCGAACCCGGGTCTCCCGCATGGGAGGCGAGAATTCTACCACTGAACCACCAATGCCTCTCTCTGCACAGGGCTCTGACGGCTCTCCAGAAAGAATCTCCAGAGCGACCGAGGGACCCGCAGCAGCGAAACAAAGAGGTTCCAAAATAGGCCTACACCGTTGTCTTTGAAAGACAGAGCTCACAGACTGACAGGCACTCGGAGCAGAGCCTTGTGAAAAAGGCCTACAAGCAGGCAACAGCATGAAGTGGGAACATTCAAATGAAAATATCAAAATATCGGCTTCGTCAGCTCACACCACAACTCTGAAAAAGGCTCTTTCTAACCGTACAACAGACCCCTGCCGAAAAAACATCGGAATTTCATCCAGATCCCTTTTTTATGACCCTATACCTGCAACTGTCGACCTCAAACTCTTACCTTAGAGAGTCTGAGAAAATAATCCAACTTGCTAGGTTAGGCAAGTGAAATTCTCATCCAGGCCAGAAATAAGAAACAGAAGCAGAATTAGACTGGAAGTAGAAGAAGGAAAGGGCCAGAATCAAAAGAGAGATAACGAAGAAACACACCGTTTTTTTGTACAAGAATAGTGAGTCATTCTTGTAACCATTATAACAATAGTATGTGTCTGCTTTTTAAGGTGTTCAAAGCATTTGGAAGGATATGTGATATATCATAATTATTAAAAGATTAATTACTATTGTTTGCAACCAATGTTTGATTATATGGGAGAATCTAATCTCCCAAATGGGACTCCGTGTTGTGCTGAGTTTTAGCATTTGTGACTCTGAGATGCATGTGGGGCATAGGCTTTGGTGTTTTGGTTATATAAGGAGCAGACTAATTTTTAGCATAGTGTCGAGGTTAACATATTGGTCCTCTGATGAAATTGAAACACAGAGAGAATTCTTTCCAAATTTTCCATGGGGAAATTACACTGGAGAAAGGAATCTGGAGGGGCGCTCCGCCATATGTTGGGACTTAGGAATCATTATGACTTTCTGAAAGATAGGAGCTGCAGACGTGCAGTCATGCTCCTCTTGCTGAGAAGCCAAGCTAGGTGGAGGCTGAGTCATAAACTTGAACTCAACAAGGAAAACAACCATCCCCTTGACCTTGAAGAGCTTTGGCTCTATCTGCCCTCTGCCCAACACCCAAGACAAACGCCAGCTCTGGCCAACATGCTTTCATTTACCACCTACATCAACCAGATCTACATGTATTCCCACACCCCTTTCTAAACTACAAACCTGCACTTTAAACTCACAATTCCTAAATCACAAATCAATGCCCCCTATGCATCTCAGAGTCACAAATGCTAAAGCTCAACACACCAGTGAGTTCCCTGTCAGCATCACACACCACCGTCTGCCTCGACAGGTTTGGGGGGCCCCAAGCGATGGGGGAACAAAGAGAATGGCTGCATCGTCAGTGAGGAAATGAAGCCCACGGTATTTTGATGTGAAAGCCACAGCTTGATGGTATTGCCTGACGTAAGCGTCCTCTGCAAACCTGTGCTGTGGGTGTTTTTTTGTTTGTTTGTTTTTCCAGTTTGTTCTGCATGTCTACCAAAGAATCCTGTTGTTTTCAGAACTCTTTTCAAAGTTCTTCCCGAGCCTCTTCCAGAGGAGTCCTAGTTGAGTAGTACAGGTGGAAACGTTGGTGGTTCAATGGTAGAATTCTCACCTCCCATGCGGGAGAATCGGGTTTGATTCTAGGCCAATGCTTGCTTTTCTTCGGTTGCCTCTCCCCTTTTCCATGGGCAATATCCTTGGCACAGACAGGTCGTTCCTTGACCTGAATTTTACCAAGACCGGCAAACTCAGGGGTAGCAAGGTCAGAGGCCTCACTCCCCAACTTCCTTCATCTCTGCACGAATTCCTCCCCACAAACGTCCCCCTCCCTGGGCCCCTGAGGCCTCTCCCGTCACAGCTACAGTCCTTCAGTGACCTTCATTTCTTCATCCCCACTCCACGTGCGATGTAGCCCAAGGATAGGATAGGAGAAAGGATAACAGTAACAATGGTTTCAGTTTCAAGTATTCCAAACCGCAGAGATCCAGCAGACACACTTGGGGCTTCAAAAACATGCTCTCTTCACGGTATTGGAGGGCTGCAAAAAAAAAAAAAAAAAAAATCCTGTTGAGGGCAATTTGTGTCGTTCTTAGTCTCCAATAGAGGGGGCGGCGGTAAAGGGAGGAAAATGGCAAATGTGCCAATTTAGTTAATTCCCTAGAAGACTTTAAGAAATTGCCCTCAACAGGATATGTTTTTGGTTTTGTTTCTTTGCTTGTTTGTATGTTTTGCAGCCCTCCGGCGGAGGTGAGAGGTCCCGTGGCACAAAGGAAGGTAGGCACTCAAGGAACTCCAGGATAGAAAACAAACAGGGGGGAAGAGGAAGGGGGGAGGAGGAGGGGAAGGCGAAGGAGGGGCGGGCGGAGCAGGGGGAGGAGGCGGAGGAGGGGGAGGAGGGGGAGGAGGAGGCCTCAGCCAGGTGAGTTTTGCGTAGCAGCTGGATAACCCTGGTCGAGAGAGGGCGCTCTTGCTTCACAAGCCTCTCTGCGACCACAGGCTTAGGCTCTGCTGCCTTCTTGGAAGACACCATCCTTCCTTCTTTTGTCTCAGACAGGACGCTGAAGAGCGCGTCGTCCTAGATGATTTCTCCGCTCCCCAAAGCCCTAGGAGGGAAGGACAGACCGACGGAAGCGTTGCTCCGAAGTGGTCCATTGCGCAGCGTCCGGCCTTCTGTTGGATGATTTCCCGGGTGCCTCTTCAGGGTAAGAGTGGACCCCACAGGATATTCCTGCTGTTCCTTGAGGAGCAGTGGGAGAGACGCCAACTTGGCCGGCTCCCCGGGCCGCGCGAGACCCAGGGCCCTGAGCTAGGCCCCTCGATGGGCTGAGCCCAGAGAACCAGCAAGGGAACGGGTTGCCTCCTGCCGCCGCAGGTTCTCTCTCCTCCCGTTGCAGGAAAACACTGATCCAACTCCCGCCGTAAGCACCGGAAAAGCAGCTAGATCATTTCTGAGGGCGGGGGGGGGGGGCACGGGGGGCGGGAGGCGCCGAGGGGCGGGTGGAGGGAGCGCTAACTCTCTGCAGGAACATAGCTGGGGTGGAAGAGGTGAAGGCGGAAGGGGAGGCCGGGTGGAAGGCCAGAAGGGCTGGCTAGTCCAGGCAAGGATACTGCGCGCCGGCTCCGGGAGCCTCCTTGCGAAGGCAGGCCTCGGGCCTTTGTTCCTGGAAGGGGTGCCTCCTTCCGATTTAGCCCCCAAGGGACTGTGGAGCGCGAGGCCTTCGGGCGACGTTCCCACGCTTTCGCAACACCGCGGCCGCGTGGCCTTTCTCCTGCAGATGCCTGCCGGCCAGCCTGCGGGAACTGCCCAGACTAGAGCGGTGCCCAGTGGGCGGGGGCCCGGCGCGCGCACACACACGCGCGTGGCCGGCAGCGGGCTGAAGGAGAAGGCACGTCCCGCACTTGTGAACAGACAGGAGGCGTGGCTCAAGAAGCAGGACCCATCCATACACTTTGGTCACGAAACAGGAAAGCCGGGAAGATGCGGGTGCAGACCCGATTTCCCAAGCTGTGGAGCGCTGGCTGGGGGTGCGCCTCTCGCCCTGCGCCCAGGGAGCGGAGCGCAGCGAGACACCACGGAAGAGACGTCGTCTGTCATGAACCGAGGGGTATCAGGGGAGAGCACGAACGCAACCTCTCATTAGCACAAATCCCTACATCAGCACGTCCTGAGTGCAGTAGACGAGCCTCGTCCTGGGAAAACTACGTTCGTGACCACAGTCTCTCCCGTGCCCGGTAACTATGAGCATACACCCCGCAGGCACGGTCAACACCTTGCCCTCCCCTCGCTGTCTTCCAAACCGATCTCCAAAAAGCCACCGATCGCCCACTCCCACCTGCCCAACACACAGGAGATCCCGCGGCCCGGCTCACAAGACTGAACGCCTTTCAGCAGTGGCGCCCCACCCACCGACCCGCAGCCACTGCGCTGTCTCATCACCTACACACGCCACCTGCTGCCTCTGAGGCTCCGTCCGCAACACCTGCCACGGCTCTTGCTCTCTCTCCTGTTGCCGCACAGTGGACGCAACATTTATCCCAACAGGTCTTCAGAGTGAGCGTCCAAGGGAAAAGGGAAAACGCGCCCAGCGCCTGGGAGAGCATGCAGGGTTTAAATGCAAGAGCCATTGTAGAAACTGTGGGACTTGATTGTGGTGGGTAGCATCGTTTTGACGTAGCGGTGTTGATTTTTACTCCTACCTTCTGCTTATGGCAGCAGTGTAACAATTTTCCATTCTGCGCATACTTCACCTGCTGCCTTTGTTGGGTCAGTTAACTGATGTTAACTCCCTACACCGCTTAATCTGCAAGGGGAACAACCCTCGAGGATCCGACCCAGCGCTCACCTTCCTCTCAACTCCCGTGGATATCGCCTCCAGGCATCTCTGCCGAGCGCCTAATAAGCATTTCATCCAGGGCATCTACTGATACTAACACCAAGACTCGGCTTGGCCTCTCTCGGTTATTCAGAGCTCAACGTGACCTGCGCCGCGGGTAGCAAAGGGCGTGGATTTGAACCGCACAGGGAGTTGAACCTCTGCAGGGCTGTGTAAACCTGAGCAAGATGCTCGGAAGCCCTCGAAAGCCACTTGTGCGGTGGAGATGAGGGGATGTGGCGATGTGCGGGTGGGCTAGGGCTGCCCTGGAGATAAGCACGACCTAGGTGCCCTGACAATCGGCCACTCTGGTTTTCCTCGGTGCGGGGAGCACCCCAGCACACAGTTCAGGGCATGGAAAGCTGCCCAAAAGGCTTCCCTGACCGGGAGTCGAGCCCGGGCCGCGGCGGTGAAAGCACCGAATCCTAGCCACGGGACCACCAGGGAGCTGCTGGTGGTTGGCTTTTCTCCTTGCTTCTGACAACAGTGACCTTTTCCCTTTGCTCTGGAAGGCCTTGAGCCTTCCGGAGGGGTCATCCGTCGTTCCAGAAAGCCTCAGCTAAGGCCGTGCCCTCACTGCTTCCTCCAAAAATGGAGCCCGAACGCCCACGGGGCCTGCCGGGTCCGCATGTCCCGAACGAGTTGCCTCATCCCGGCCGCACCTACTCTTGAGAACTACCCTTGTGACGCGTCTTTGTGAGGTGGCCGCGTGTGGAGAAAAGGTCACCGGGGCCCGGGGAGCGTGCGAGGGGCCCGGTGGCCTGGAGAAGGCGGGAGGGAATGTGCCCGGGGTGAGAAGGGGCCACGCACCCGAGAGCCGGCAACTCCATTGTCCAAAAAGACTCAGGTGGATGCAGCAACGGAGACGGCTTGGATGGAAAACCCTTGTAAGCCAGGCTCCAAGGCGCTAAATTGGATTCCGGATCTAAAGCCGAGCAATCCCCGGATGGGCTTTGTCGGTTAACCCATCCCGTCGTGTCCCCAGCTCTCCGGAAAGAAAAACTTCAGTCTCCTGAGCCTTCCCTGAGTTGCAAAAAGTCTGACCCAAGAATTAATGATTAGAGGAATGAGAACATGCAGAGACAAAGAACAGCAGTCGGGCAGGAGAACTGGTAAGAATTTTCACAATATATCAGTCATATAGCAGAGTCACGGGACCTGTAGTTCCTCCCTGAAGGACATAGATAACACCGTTTGATGCACATTGCCAAGTTGTTTTTACAGAACCTAGATTCCCAACCAGATGGAAACTGCTGACCACAAGCACATAGACCCCCAGACCAGTTAGAGCCAGAAGATTGATGATGTTGCTTCCTGAAACTTCACCTTGTTACCTCACCATCAATCAGCCAGAGAATTGTGTGGGAGCTGATCATGCACCCTGAGACCCTCTCCCTCACACTGTCTTTAAATACACTGTCCTGAGAGCCGTCCAGGATTTTGGGTCTCTTGAGCTTTAGCTGCCCGTTCTCCTTGCCTGGGCACCCTGCAATGAACGCTGTACTTTCCTTACCGCAACCTGGTGTCCGTTGATTGGCTTTGCTGTGCAATGGGCCAGAGGACCCGAATGCCGTTTGATAACAGATCTTCCCCCTTACAACCTGCTGCACCTGCAGTTTTCCCGCCTTAGTCCATGCCAACTCCATCCTTCTCTATACCCAGGTCAACGATCTTGGAGTTCTCTCTGATGCCACGGTTTTCCTCAGACCTCACATCCAAGTAGTCAGGAATTCGTGTTTTCTCCTCTCTCAAGTGTGTGGACATTGATCTACACCGAGGTTTCTCAACCTCCGCAGTGTTGATATTTTAGACGGGATCATTTTTTGTGGGGGAGGGTTCCGCCTGAGGACCGAAGCATGTTTACTGACACCCCTGGCTTCTGCTGACTGGATGCCAGGGAGAAACTCTCCGTCCCCCTTCCCCCAGTCTTAACAATAAAAAATGTCTCCAGACAAGGCCTAGTGTCACAGAGGGGGCCGGGGATGAGGGTGGGAGCCCAAATCGCCCCCGTTTGAGAACCACAGATGTGCACAGTCGCTCCTGTTCCTGGCCTCTGAACTCATGCAGATGACTCTCCTGATGAGGGCGCAGGGGTGGATTTCAACTTGGCCCCCTGCTCGTCTAGACGTTAGGATTTAAGACTTTCATGCCTGTTGAGATCGTGGGTTTTTCTGCCATGAAGCCTCTTCTTTGGCTCCATCCTCGAAATCAGCTTCTTTTGAGCCTGCCCAGGAGAGGCAGCCGGGAATCTGCTCATTGAGGTTCCTCTTGCCCCTTCTGGAACTTCACGCCTCTTTGGGTTCAGCCGGCAGAGAAGCTTTAGGGGCCACTTTATTCCAGCTGCCCCGGGCATCCCCGAGGAGGAGGTGCATGGGGGAAGAATAGGGTTTGACTGTGATGCCTGCCGCCTGGGGCCCGCACCTCCACCACCGCTAGTGCAGCCTTCTGGGCTCCCCGCGGTCCCACCAGCTGGGGGGTCAGTATTGCGCCCGCCTGAGCTCCGGAGACGCCCAAGCCAGCAGGGACACCTAGGGGGAACCAGACGGTCACTTCAGTCCTGTCCACAAGGGACCCTCAAAAGGGTCCTGACTGAGAGAGAAAGGCAGTGAATCCTCTCTCATTGGGCAGACAGAAGAGACATGAAAGGGAAAGTGAAGAAAAATCTTATGAGGTTTCAGGGTCTGGAGTTACCATGAAGTTGACCGCCTCTGGAACCGCGTCCTCCCCCTGGCTGGCGAAGGCGAGTGGAGTCCCCTTGTCCAGTCCAGTCCAAGTAGACACAGCAGACAACGATGGCCCAGGTACCAGTGAGTAGGCAGTCCCCAATCTTCCCACTTGGGAGTACTTGAACTTCCCTAGCCAAGAAATCCGTGCATTTCCAGGGTGCAACTAACTGAGTTCTTTTTCTCAACTGCTTGAGAAAAGGAGGAAAGGATTTGAGGAAAGGATCAATTGATCGCGTGTGAAGCATATATGAAAACCACTGCAGTAAGGAAAGCAACCATTGTTGAGACTGTCTCATTTCTCTCTCACCCACCCCCTTAAAATTAATTGCACTTTCCCTGGTAGAGTCCCCAGATTGGACCCATTTTACTTTTAATGCACAGTTGGTGGCACCTAAGAGGAGTCTAGCAGGTTCACAGATGAATATTTGAAGTATGGTAGTCACTTTTGTTTAAGCATGCATTCCAAAAAGCCATGAACGTATCAATCTCACTTGTGCCTTATCTACAACGATGGGAAAGGAGAAGTACGTATAAACGAATGGAAAACGTCATAAAATAGCCTTAAGTGTCTGCTCTTTCCAACGAAGTCCTTCCCTGGATATGCTCATCAATGTCTTCTCTTTCTCCAAAATCTGACACCCAGGGCCAGACCCTAAGATCGCTTTACAGGCTCCAGCCTATTATTTCCCTCTCTGTATCTCTGCTTCTTCCTCATTTTCTTTTATTCACACAAAACAAAACATGATAGAGCTCTCCCTCAGCCTCCAGTTTTCAACATCGCACCCGCACTCAGCGAACAATTTCGCAAATTAGGTACGCTCCATGGGACTCGCTCTGTCTAGAAAGAAGAGGAAATGTTAAGCAGCACAAAGCTTTGTACTTTCCACGGTTAGGAATTACTAAAGGAAACTTTCTCTAAGACCAAAGGCCTGAAAAGTGAGCTAACTTCCCACCTCCCCCTCACCCCCCTCCCGCCACCGCCCCTGCCCCTGCATCCGAAAATCCCGACTGTTTTGAGTCTTGTAGATCTTTCTGGCATGGTTCAGCCGCCCTGCAGGCAACTGGGTGTTTGTTCTCCCCAGAGGGTACAATAGAGGCTCTTTGGCCATAAGGGGGCAGCCAGTACATGGGAGGGAGGGACTGTGTCCCACAAGAAAATGAGAAGGATGATGTGATGGCATGTGTATCTTGACCTGGGGGATGGTTACCTGAGTTATTACACGTTGCAAAATGTATCGCTCTGTGTGGAATAGAACGGTATGAGGAGACTTGCACCACCTGACCTTAAGAGTTACTATGACCGCCCCCCCCCAACATAGACCAGCAGTGTGCAAGTGGCATCAGGGTACACAACGAGAAAATGGATGAGTTGAGAGACTTGAAACCGACCCATATCTCAATTAATGAATGAGTTTTCAAGAAAAGCAGTTCAATGTGGAAAGGAAACAGGTTCCATATTGGGAAGGGGGGGGGCTGTGTTTCTATCTCACACTACACACAAAAGTCAATCTGAAGTACATCATAGACCAAGACGTAAAAGCTAAAAGTATAAGGCATTTGAGGATACTTCGTGATTTGGTGGCAGGCAAAGATTTACTAACCAGGACCCAAAGAATATATAAAACAAAGACAAATGATAAATTAGAGTTCATCAACGTTAGCTGTATCTTCTCATCCAAGGAGGCCACTAAAATGGAAAAGCAAGCTAGAGACAGGGAGAAAATATTCACAACACATAGCTGACAACCCTCACTGCCTGTTGTTATAATGTATAATGAGCTCCTCCAACACAGTAACAAGTTTTTCAAAGATCAAAAAACCCACTTTTTTTCAGATGGCTTTAAAAATATGAACAGATACTTCAAAAGGAACATATGCACGTGGCCAAAAAAGCATACAAGCAGTGCTCAATATTTTTAGCTGTCAGAGAAATGGACATTAAAACCACGTTGAGATACCACTACTCCTCGTAGCGTGGCTAAAATTATAAGGAGAGGAAACACAAACAATCTTGGCAAAGATGTGGAATCACCACAAGTGTCATATTGTTTGTGGTAACATATAATGGTACAACTGCTTTGGAAAAGGCTTTGGTGGTTTTTATGAAGTGGAGCATATACTACTCTTTGGTACCAGCTATTCTTCACCGAGAGAAATGAAAACCTACGTCCAAAAAATCTCTTGTGGAAACACTGTTCAAAGCAGCTTTATTCACAATAGCCAATACTGGATACAGCTCAAATGCTCATTTTCGAGTGAATGGTAAACAGACTGTGCTATGTTACTGCCATGGAATACAGCTCAGCAATGAAAGAGGAATGACATCTGCTTTACTCAACAATGGATAGTCAGAGACGTTGTGCAAAGAGGAAGAGGTGTGCAGACAAGAGTGTGTACACTATGATCCCATTTCCATGACATTCTAGAAGAGGCAAAGGTAAAGTGGAGTCTGGACAGTGATTGTTAACAAATAAAACAGAGGACAATGGCAATGATTTTAATGATTCTGCGTGACTGACTGAGTAGTCACTAAGTCCAGGCACGTGGGACAACAGTATGATGTGGAGTTCCCTTGTTGGTCCAATCTGGTAGATGAAAATGTTGAGGCACCGTCAAAGTTCAGATACAGCAGAAGTTAAACCACTGGTGATCACCGAAGCAGTAATTAGTGAAAGTTTACCCTGCACAAAAAGGTTTACCGTTCAGGAACTGGGGGCACTCCAACGGAATATGGAAGGAGGCTCAGAGGTGGTACACTGTTAGAAAGCAACTTATATCGTGAGGGGGCGGTGGCTGTTTTGTGCTTCGCAGTGATTGGTTATAACATTAGAGTTTTCCTTGTGATAGGGAATTGGTTAAAAGTGGTTACCGCCCATCAATTTTGGCCAACAGTTTTAGGCTTTGTTTATGATTTTCAGAGGCATAAACAAGAAGTGGCCCAAGGTAAATTTCACTTGTTTTGCAAAATAAGCTAAATGAGCTCTTCCTTGTATGACTAAACGGGTTTGTCTGCTCAGGGAGTTTTCAAGTGTGATCTCCACTTGTGTTTGATTGTTAACAGTTCGCCGCTTTTGGTCATGCTCTCAGTCTAACGGTACTCTCGGGTACCAGCATTGATGTAGTCAGGCAGAAGAATCACACATATTCGCTGTCTCCACTAGCTGGGTCGTCAGGGCGGAGGGTGCTGTAGTCACCGTTATCATCATTTCTGCGGTGACTGTTAAGGTCTTCCAGTTGTCCACTCCTGATGGATACCATTTGTCTTGTGAGCGGCTGCCGACAGGCATTTAAAATCCTTGAGAGTATAGAAAGGCACTAGAGAGGTTACTTCGGTGACTCTAAAGGGAACAATAGCCAAGGATTGAAAAAGTCCTCGGAGCAGAGATTCCCAGGAGCCAAGATTAAACCAGCAAAACAGGTCTAGGGAGGGGGAGTCGCCTATCTGATAAAGTTTTTTATCTGGTCTTTAAGATCCTGCAGCTTTTGAGTAACACAGAAACAACATTTTTCACCAGTTACAGCACAGGAGGCTCCTTGCCGGGCTTCCCTGTTTTGGAGCAGGACCGAAGAGAAACCGCTGCCCTGGGTTTCCTTCTGCTCAGACACGAGGTGAGTGCCCTGTGTGGGGTTTCCTTCCCTTCTCCTGACCTCCTGCTGCCAGGTGGCCTGGGGAAAGCAGTGCTCTCAGGTCCCCAGGCCGGTGCAAGTTTCAAGACAAAGTAAAAGTGGAGCCGCCGTGCCACGCGAGACAGAGAAGGGTGCCGTGACTCGGATTCGAACCGAGGTTGCTGCGGCCACAACGCAGAGTACTAACCACTATACGATCACGGCGCGCCACGAACCCCGCGGCGGGAGAAGTTCTTGCTCTTACGATGTTGACGTAAAACCATTCCAATTACTGCGCTGTGCCTGGACAACTGTAGGTATTCATATTTTTCTCTCATCCCCTCCCTCCGTTTTCCACTGCCTTCCTCTCAATTCTGGTACATGATGATCAAACGAAACCAAACCAAAACCCAATTCTCATCTCCCTTAATCCAGCACGTGCCTCTCCACAGGCCTCTTGGGAAGTCAAGTTGTCCTCGTGCCCACCTCGCCGGCTTCTTACCCGCCTCTTCGCGTTTGCCCCTTTGGACCAACCCTCCCCAGCCCCTCCTGGTTCCGGCTCGCGCCCCACCGACCGAGGCCGAGCAGAGGGCGGGCAGCGCCCGCGGAGCGAACGGGGAGCCGCCACGGAGCCAAACCCGGCGTTCAGCTTCCCTCGGGGGCCCCCTCGGCTCAGGCCCGGGGGCGTCTCCGGGGCGCTGGCATCTGCGGCGGGGACGCTCGGCTGCCCTTCTGCCTTCGGAATCGCCCGACGCACAGCTTTTCCACGGAACGAACGCGCTGCGTCGACTCCACGTCTGCGGTTGTCCGAGGCTTTGGAGCCGTCGCCGCTGTCCTGCGAAAGGCGAGTGTCTCCGCCTGGCGCGGAAGCGGTGTTTCATCGCCACGGGGATGAGAGGAAAACTGCGCTTGTGTGTCTCTGTGGCGCAATCGGTTAGCGCGTTCGGCTGTTAACCGAAAGGTTGGTGGTTCAAGCCCACCCAGGGACGCCTTTCTTCCGCCTCTTTTACAAAGTAAAGCCTTCGTGGTTCTTTCTGCTCTGCACACCCTCTCCCATAAAGGCCGAAAAAGGCTCCTCCAGTACTACCCTCCTGTCCCCTGTGTCGTGTTCACCACACGAGGACATAAGGTGCGATCGGAAGAGGTCGCCTGGAAATCATCGAAAGAGTACGGCTGGCATCCTTACTTTCTGAATTCCTTTTCACGATTTCTTTCATCCGTTGTTTGCACGTAGTAGTATTTATTTAACCCTTTCCATATACTTTTGAAATTAAGTTGGTTCTACGATTTCACGGTTACAAATAATGCTGCAGTCATCCTTGTACAGGTATCTTTAGCCACTTGTACAAGTTCTTCTTAGAGGGAAGAGTCCTGGAGAAGCAGTTGCTCGATCACATAGTACTTACATGGTTCGTATATGATTCCAGTTTCGCTCCTTTGCTGGCTTATGAGGTACCACTCTTTCTTATTTTAGCGACTGCTTGAGGCTTTATAACAGACTTCTGTAACTTACCACAGTCTGCCTTCAAGCGATGCCACACCTCTTCGCATTCCTTCCCTGCCGGCCGTTATGCTATTGTCATCATGCATCTTACTTTGCATGTGTCCTAAACCCCACAATCCACCGTTATTACTTTAGAAAAATCGGTCCCATGTTTCTAAAGAGACTTAAATAATAAGAAAAATCTTAGGTATTTTCCCAGGCAGATACCTTTTCTGTTGTCCTTCGCCCCTTTGTGTACCTCCAGAATTCCATCTGGTGTCAGTGGACTCCTTTAACACTCCTTATAGTGTGGGTCGGCGGGTGATGAATTCTTCCAACATTTGTATGTCTGTAGATGTCATTATTCACTTTCATTTTTGAAAGACATTTCTTGGGGAGGAGGCATAGAATTCCACGTTCTTTAAAGATGTTGCTCCACTGTCTTCTCACTGCTTCTGATGAGAAATCTGAAATAATCTTTATTTTTGTTTTGTGTATGTACTGTGTCTTTTCCCTCACTGCTTTGGAGATATTGTTCTATTTCAATGGAGTAATGCGCAGTTTAATTATGATGTGGCTAAGTGTGGTTTGCTTCCTGTTTCTTGTACTCATACTGTTCATTTGGCTCTTTGGAAATTTTTCTGTCAGTGTTTCTGCAAGAATTGTTCCTTCTCTTCTGGTCTTTTCAGGGACTCCAAATTACTCATATATTGGGCCTTTTAAACATACCTCACCACCCAGTGATGCTATGTTCATTAAAATGCTTTTTGGCTGTAGTTTCATTTTGGATACTGTCAGTCGTTCATGGCTTTACGTTCCCTGATCCTTTTCTTTTTTCTTTCTTTTTTTAAAATTCCCCCTGCAATGTCTAACCTACTATTAACTCCATCTTGTGAATTACATAGTATGAGGTGTTATCATTTCCATGTCTAAAGTTTGATTCTGGCCATTTGTATGTGTTCTACATTTCTACTTAACTCTTGGGACATATGCAACACAGTCATAATAACTGTCTTAAAGTCCTCTCTGCTAATTTTAACATCATGTGAGTTGTGGTTCAGTTTTGATTGATTAGTCTCCTCCTTACACCTCATGTTTTCCTGCCTCGTTGTATGCCTGGCGTTCTTTGATTGGATGCCAGACATTGTCAAAGTTTCCCTTCTTGGGCACTGGCTATTTTGGTATTCCTCTAAATCTTCCTGAGTTTTCTTCTGGGGTACAGTTAAGCAACTTGTAAACAATTGGATCCCTTTGGATCTTGCTTTCATGGTTTTTGGGGTCCGTTTTACACTTCTTCAGGTGACATGATGGCTGCGTTCACCACCATCCCCTAACAATTCCCACAACTCCTCCTAACCTGTGAAACTTTGACCACTCTGCAGTCTATAAAAATATGTGGCAGCATTATACCAAGTTGGACAGTGTTTTGTTTTTCCTGTCTTAATTAGATATTCTCCAGGCAAAGATTATACATTAATTAACTCAACTTAATATCAGCCAGAGAACTTAAAGAGAACAATAGATCTTAAAATGGCAACTCGAACCGAATCCTAATAGAGAAATGCACGTTAGAATCATATATTGGGTGACGCCTAAAACAGTTTACCCCCAAATTGTAACTGACATAATTAAGTCGCTATGATTTTACAGAATTCTGAGAAGTAATCTTTATTTAAAAGATATTCTAGGGCACATGTATTTTACTGGAACACATAATTTTAAATTTTATGAATTTCAATAGCTATTGGAATTAAAATTTGCTTATTGGCTCAGTAAAACCAGAAGAGGAAATTTAGGCCGTTCAGTGTCATGAGCATTTTGAAGAGAAAATAAATCCAAGACGTGTACACGCTAGAATACTGTGCCAGCAATACTTTCCACATCATTAGAAAATCCGGAAGACAACATAAAGTAGTGTTTTGACAGAAGTTCTTAAACTCTTGTGATACATACAAAATTGTCTGGTTATGAGGAGAGTCGGCTTTCAGGCAGCAACTGAACTCGGGCCATGTATCTTGGGGATGGAAAATGCAGCTGCGCAGGTCCCTACACCTCACTTCCCCTCGCCCCCTTTTCACGTTTTAAATGGGAAGGTAAATTTTAGGAAAAGGTCAACGCAGTCGAGTTTGTTTCCGCCCGGTTTCGAACCGGGGACCTTTCGCGTGTTAGGCGAACGTGATAACCACTACACTACGGAAACGGTGCTAAAGGCCCTTAGCTATATCCATGAAAACCATAGGTCCTGCCACCAGTATCGTGGTCACCAACGTTTTAAAGTGAACAATAAACCGGGAAGCACCAGCGACACCTCAAGCAAGAAGATTGTGACTCCTGAGAGGCTCTCGCTTAACTTCGGGATCCTGCATCCGACGCAGTGTCTCCAGTTCCACAACTAAGCACCCGAGGGCAGGAGTCGCCCCCGCTGACTCCCCAGCTCCTGGAATTTCCACTGGTTGTTTAAAATAGATTCTCTACCGTTGGTGAAAAAGACTGATCCTGTCATCTATTTTCTGAACAGTTAAAACATATCACTTTAAGTTCCTACCTGATAACTTCAGTATCTCAATCATCTGTTGAGTCAACTTCCACGTTTCCTTGCTTCTGTTCCTTTATAGTCCTAGAATATTGTGACTGAAGGATGAACCTGTTGTGTGAAAAATCATAGATAGAGTCACGATGTTATCTTTGTGTGAAGATTGTGCACCCTCTCCCCCAGCAGGCAGCAGAGGGGAAGATCGCCTCAATCCAGTCCTTGACTGAGCGGATTTGCAGGGAAGTCTCAGTCCATAGCTAGTTTGCTCACAGTGCCGTGCTCCAGACGGCTAGGGCTCCCACCTGAGACCTTGAGGTGTTTCTTTGGGTCCTGCCCCTTGCGGAATTCTGAACTTGCATTTTTATCTCCTTCGTACCATGATACTGGTGGAAATTCCACTCTCTTTCAGCCACACTCTGCTTGCCCTCATAGCGTCATACACGCACATGGCTTAATTTGCAAATGTCTTAAGGGGAAATCCTGAAGCAAGCATCCAGCACACTCTTCAAGCCACTCCAGGATATTGGCTCCATAAGTCTGAATACGTGGACAGCTCCACATTTCTTTCTTTCTTCTTCTTCTTTTTCTTCTTCTCATCTCCCTTCTCTTCTTCCTACCCCGTCTTCTCCTCCCTTTCCCCCTCCCCTCCCCTCCTCCTCCCCTCCTCCACCCCTGCCCTCTTCCTCACCCTCCTCCTCCTCATTTTTTTGCTCACCAGATTTCTGACACTACTTAGAGCGTTGCTGTTTTCCCTGACCCTCAGCAGCTGCCCTGTCCCCAGCTTCCCAGTCGTTTGTGCCTTGCCAAGAACTGGCAAATGCCCTAAGGGGAAAAGGTAGAGAATCAGTTTCGTTCCAATGAGCTTCTCTCTCCCTCTCTCTCTCTCTCTCTCTCTCTCTCTCTCTCCCTCTCTCTCTCTCTCTCTCTCTCTCTCTCTCTCTCTCTCTCTCTCTCTCTCCCTCTCTCTCTCTCTCTCTCTCTCTCTCCTCTCTCTCTCTCTCTCTGGAGCTGATCCTGTGGGTCCTCGCTGCATAGGTATTTCTCCAATGACCTCAAACAGAATTTCTTTAAGCAGACTTTATTTGGTTATTTTCAGGGTGAATGCTGCTTTGCTACAAACACTACACCATAACCGAGAGAGGAAATCTTCTACAACTTCCAGATAAATTATATTTCCCTCCTTTGATTTCTTAAAAAAAAAAAACCAAACAAACAAACAAAAGCAACCGAAAAGACTGGGTCACTGGTACATACTTGGACCTTTTCTTATAATACTTAACTGACTGTATATTGAAAGTTCTTGCTGGAAGCATGTGCAAAATATTGTCTACCGTGAGCTAAACAGTCATCATGCCTGTCCAAGGTCCAAGAAACTGATGAAGTTGGATCCTGTCCCCCACTGCAGTTAGATCACCACTTAGATCAACATCAAAACCAACCACTTTTCCAGTTGTGATCACTAATATGGGGCAGAAGAGATCAGTTAAACCATTAAACACTCATTTATCTGGGGAATGTTGAAAGTCAGCAGTGGTACAGTTAGAAGTGGAAATAATACCAGATTTCTCGGAGCTTCACCGTGTGACCAGCACTGTTCCTCGGGGCTTTACTGTGCAAGAACTTATTAAGTCATAACAACCCTAAAGATAGTGTAGGATATTACCACCTCCTTATGGCAGAGGAGAACACTGAAAAGCTGAGCTACCCTTTTAAGGGTCCCAGCCCCGTGACAGTGAGAGCCAGCACTCAGACCCAGGCAGTCTGCCTCCAGCGCCCTTTCCCTTGGCCACCATGCTCGGGGGTAACTGAGAAAACTTCACTAAGATTTGCATCCTCTCCTTCTTGTTCAACCTCCAAGATTTCAAAGAGAAAAAAAAGATTGAAAGGAAGGCCTACAAAACACTCAGAACCAATTAATGCAATGAAGAAGAGAGAGACTAAACAGAACCATTTAGTCTTCCTAAGAAACAGACTCTATGGCTCTGGGGAGGATGCAATCACATCTCCAACCAGATGTCTTTATGGGCCTTGATTTTCCTGATCTGAACTAGGGAGTTCCCAGAAAAAGGTGATAGTTCCTTCTGTGTTCAAGTTGTAGAGGGAACAGCTAAGCATTCCTGCCTTCTTGACTTCAGGCGAGAGGAAGCGCTCCTCGAGGGAAAAGGAGGTAGGGAGGACATCCCATAGAAATCAGACAAAAGCATGCTTTTCTAAGTTCATTAATGAACAGATCACTTTCATATTTAGCCATATCCATGTATCTTTATCATTGATTACCTGATATTTTTCATGCTTTTATTCACCTTTTTACTTGGAAAATTTATTTTTAAAATTAATTACCTCTCACTACCACAACTGAAATACCACTATGAATTGCCACAAGCAGGATGTAATTTTAAAATTAAATAAAAAGAAAACAGGTGTTATTATGGCTAACAGCAGAGTTAATAAGCAGAGCTCGTGAGTTAGCACAAACATTCCCTGGAGGTCTGGGCAGGGGCAGCCTTTAGAGCAATCTAGAGCAGCACTGGGGCTGGAGAGACCAATGTGAGAAAATCCTGGTTGTGCCTGGTTTACCACTGCCCTATAGTAGCTCTTAGGGTATGGAATGCTTCTTCTTTTCCAGCCGAGGGAACCACTAAAGTCGTCCTCTCAATCAAAGTTCAGAGACCACATAGAGATCAGTACAGACCCAGGAGCTACTGGTACGAGGGATGAATGAAATGGACTAGAATGAATCGAATGTTGAGTGAGAAGTCAGGACCTTGAAATTTAAAAATCTTATGTGTACTGACTCGCTAGATGAATGACCTAGATCTGCATTATCTAATACAGTTGCCACTAGACACACGTGGCAACTGAGTGCTTGAAATGCCGCTAGTGTGGAGATGTTGAATATTTCTTTTCTTACCTCATAATATGTAATTAATTTAAATTTAAATACTCTCATGTGGCTATTGGCTACACTATAGGACAGCACAGGTTAGGGAATAACCATTATACCATAAAATCATCTGCTTTATTTCCCTGTAGCGATAAACAGATTTCATAAGATCTCACATCTAATAACAATTCTGAATGCCTTTCTCCATCTGCCTAGATACAGTTGAATGTCAATTCAGCCGCGGGTACTCCGGGGTGGGGCCGGCTGTGTAGCTGCCTTTGCTTCCTCATCAGATCCCAACACCTTCACCAAGGGAATAAGAGCCTCAGCCAGTCCTGCTCTCTCACAGAGGGGTCTCAGCTGCTTGGCTAGTCACACAGCTCTACCCAGGTGGTACAGCTTCCCTCCTTTCCTTCCACGTTTGATTATTATCGCTGCAGTACTGTGCAGGCGCCTATGTTGTATACTGCAGGGATTTCCTTGTTTTGGAAGGCAGCTGGGACGAGAGTAAGGCAGTCATGTCAGCAATTGCGGGACAGTGGTCGAATTTTTGTCCCATCCTCAGGACACTGCTTTTGATTCCCCAAAATGGAGATTTACTGAATTTTGCAAAGCTAATTTCTCTGTTTCACAGACAAGACTGAAGAAGTAGTATTATTCCTGAGTAGTAGTCCATTGCAGAGATATTTTCTAATTTCTTTATCATTCTCCTGATATTGGGCATTTGGGTTGTTTCCCGTTTGGGCTATTATGAATAAGCTTCTATGAACATTCTTCTTATACGTGTCTTTGTGGGCACATTACCCGCCCAGCCACCCCCCCGCCCCACTTCCATTTCTCTTGGTTGAATACTTAAGAGGCAGGGTAGAGATTTAATTTTATAAGAAACTGCCTAAATGTTTCCCAAAGTGGTTGTACCACTTTATAGTTACACCAGCAATGTATGAGAGCTCTGATTGTTGACACATATTCTCTGCTTGACCAAACTCTACGTCAGGCTCCTCTGAACTCTCTTCTCAACTAGGTCTTGATTCTCAGACTTCAGAGTTTGTGTTTGCGTTGTCCAATTTTAGCAAGAATCCTGCTAAGTCATTTTAAACAACAACCCCCCATGATAGTCTCCTCTTCCTCCTCCACCACCATACCCCAGCTGATGCTTGATCACTTTGGCCGGCATTCAGCAAGAATCCCTTAGCTTGGTTTAGCCATAATCTCCCCTTACTCCTGGTGTTTCCTCTTAGTAATGTTCCATTCACTAACCCTCACCGTGCTTCTTGGCTATAAATTCCCACTTTGCTTTGTTGTATTCAGCGTTGAGCCTGATCTCTCTCTCTGTCTTTCCACAAAACCGCATTGCAGTAGTCCCCCTCCGACATATGACGCATATTTCAGTGAGTTCCACAAACAATGCGTTGAAAGTAAAATGGGCCCGATCTGGGGGTCACACCTACCCGGCTGAGGTGCCCCTGAGTGTGTGACATTCTCAACAGTATGTGGTCGTTTTGTCTAGTTTCCCCCAAACCTAAAAATCCTCACTTTAAAACCTCTCGGCAGTCGTTTTCTTTGCTAAAACTTTTAAAGTGGTCTTACGCTAAGTAAGTGCATTAAAAAGAAACCTATCTGTTGCATCCTTGGAATCCATCAAAAGACAAGGGAAAGAGGTTCAAGTGCTCCCAGTTCAAGTGCTGCCCATCTGGGGAGGCGGAGGGGCTGCTTACTCGCTGGCCGCCTGGCCAAGGTTGTCGGCTTTGGCGCCACCTGCTCACGGGAACTCGACTCACCTTCACCAGCGCCGGGAGGACCGGGTCCCTGCGGACGCCGATTTCATTTTCAGGGTGCGTTTAGCTGAGGAATTCGCATAGGATTTCTTCTTTTCCCTTAATCTGTTTCCACCTCTCCCTCTGTGTCTTGAAGACAGTTTTTGGATCCTGACTGGACAGGACTTAAAGGAGAGGCTGCCCTTCTCCTACAGGTCTCTTCCTGCCCGGACGTTACTGCCCGCGAGGGAGAACCAGAGGAGCCGGGAGGGCAGCGGGTGCCCGAGAACCACAAAGTCGCCGCGTGCGCCCGCGCGCACCGCGCCCCTGCGTCTCCCGGGCCGCGGGCCAATTGAACCTACGCCGCCCGAAGCTTCTCCGCGGGCGCCACGCGAGGTGTGGGGCTCCCGACCCGGCGAGAGGGGCCCCGCTGAGGCGGCCCGGCCCTGCCCCCTGCCCTCGAGGACAGGCCCGGAAGAGGCCGACTTGGACCGGCGGAGCCGAGAAAAGTCTCAAGCGCGGCCCCGCCCCACGCTCCCGAGGTTAAAGGTCTCAAACCCCGAAGCCTTGGTGGACCGAGCGTCGCGAGTTGAATCAATCTCCACGCCTTTATCAGGAGAGTCGAGGGCCAAAATCAGACCAAGAAAAACATGTGTGGATCAAAGTGCGCAATTAATCAAAGAAAAAATACGATTTTCTGACAAGTTGGAAGTGTGGTGTGAGAGCAAGACCGGCGTAAAAGAGAAGTGTGTTTGGTCTGAGCATACGGATCATCAACTAAGGCGGGAAAGCTGCAATTGCCGCAGGTTTTAGGGGAAAGACCCGGAATTTCGTTCAGAGCCCTGGGGCCTTCCTTGAAAGCCTTTTCCACCCAGGCCGTCCCCGTTCCCGCATCCGTCGTCCTTTATGATATTGGAGATCCTGGGTCTCACTCTGGGAGCCTCCCGTCCGCCGCCTCCTTTTTTGGAAGACAAAATTCCAAAGGTTTGCACCACTCGAATGTTTGCTTTTCAACTATCAGTCAAGGTCCTGAAGGCATCTTGACCACACTCATCAGAGGAGTAACTGACCAAGGGCAGTCCTCTGATGTGCCTGAACTTCTGACTTCTGAATTCATTCAAGTCAGTTCTCTGGCAGCTGGGATGGAGGCCCCTAAAGATCCCTCTAGGGAAACTCGCTAGAGGAACGTTATGGAACTCAGGCTTGGGGAATTCTTAGTGGTCAAGTGTCAGAGGTGTCATTGGAGCACCTGACCTTTGTACAGGCACAGTTTTGGATTCCAGACCCCAGGTGGGAATTTGTAGCCTTGAGGAGGAACTGGATACTAGTTGCATTTCCGGTCCAGTTGGTTCTTTCCACAGCACGGTCCCAAACCACGAGGGCTCTGAGTGTAGTTGGGAGCTGTGCTGTCCCCAAGTCCAGATATGGTGGTTGCAGAACGTGAGCTATTGGGAGTGTTATGAGCTTGCACCCAACCTTGAATTTACAACATCAGTAGTTCAATGGCAGTATCTGCGGTTTCATGTGCAGTACCCAGTTTTGACTCCCGGCCAAGGTATGTGTTTGCCATTCACTCTGCCACAGTTTATTTTCTGCCTCTGCAGAGCATGTGTGGGAATCTTTACTGTGCATGCAAGATTAGAAGAGTCACCCTTTTTACTACCTCTGCTGGACTGTTTATTGCACAGGTAAGTCTGTTCCATGCAGAGATCTAGCAGCCAGGAGCAATGATGCTGTCAACTGAAGAAAGTGTGGAGAACCCAGCCTTGATTTTGGAATAAAAGATATTCAAGAGTTTGTCTAAACAGTAGCTTGGCAGCCTTGGGGACCAGGTTGTGATTCTGGAGGGATTAGTGCTTGGCCTGAGGTGTAACAATCGCTCCTCCAGGTTGTATATTCCATGGTGGGAAGTCGGTTGTGGGGTGTTTCTGTAGTGTGGAACATTTGGAAATAATCTCCTTGGCATATTCACCTACACCACTGGCTGATCTAGACAAAGCATCCTCAGGTCACTGTTTAACCCTAATTTGCAAGCTGGCCCTTGGGCTGGTCACTGGTAGCTTATCAGTGTGCTGTAGGGATGAAGGAAGTGAACCTCCAGGAAGGAGAGTAGCCCTAGGGTGGGACATATCCATCCAAAAGTGGCCGAGATGATAGAGGCCATGGCCTCAGGGGTGCATGGAAGGGCAGGGCTTGAATGTACTAATCTATTTATTGCTGACAGGAAGCTTGAGGAGGGTACTGGGGCTTTCCAGGTAAGTGATGTTCAGAGTCTAGATGTATCAGGAGCCTGTGTCTTCCAATCACACCAGGAGCCTGTGCTCAGCACTCC
This sequence comes from Balaenoptera physalus, assembly GCF_965194825.1. Classification (NCBI taxonomy): domain Eukaryota; kingdom Metazoa; phylum Chordata; class Mammalia; order Artiodactyla; family Balaenopteridae; genus Balaenoptera; species Balaenoptera physalus. The sequence goes on along the minus strand of NC_138882.1, from coordinate 88,627,731 downwards.
GCCCTCAACAGTGTCATTGGCTCCAGAGAGCCATACACATGTGAGAGAAGAGAAGAGGCTGAACAAAGCCCTGGCAGTTGTGTCCCCCAATTTAGACAGATACAGTAACCTGCAAGAAGACAAGGGTGGTCAGAGGCAGTGGGAATCCATCTGAATCTGTACAGCACACACAATAAATGCATTTTTGAAGTTGTCAGTGAATGTATGTAGGTAGCAGTAATTATGAAGCTGTAGGACTGAGGAATTTGTTTCTTTGCCCTTGGCTCCCCCAACCTTCAAAGCCAGCAAAGCCTCACTGAATCCCTCACAAGCTTGGACTCTCTCCAACTCCCTAGTTCTGACCTCTTGACCCAGATTTTAAAGGGTTCCTGTGATTAGATCAGTCCACCTGGATAATCTCCCCATTTTAAGGTCAACTGTTTTACCTCTGCAAAGTACCTTTTGCCATGTAATGTAACATAATTATGCAAATAGTAGCCATAAAGAAGCTGGAGTGGCTATACTAACACCAGACAAAATAGGCAGGAGACTTTGCAACAATAAAATGTTACCAGAGATAAAGAGTGATATTTTATAACAATAAAAGGGTTAATCCATCAGGATGATGTAATAGTTTTAAACACAGTGCGTCTAACAGAGTCCCAAAATACATGAAGGAAATACTGACAGAATCAAAGGGAGAAACAGACAATTCAACAATAATTGTTGGAGACTTCAATACCACACTTTCGGCAGTGGATGGAACAACCAGGCAGAAGAGCCCAAGGAGACAGAAGATTTAAACAATGTGACCTAACAGACACCTATAGACACTCCACCCAACAAGAGCAGAATAGAATTTCCCTCAAGTGCACTGAGAACATTCTCCAGGAGACTATTCACTAAGACATAAAATAAGCTAGAATACATTTAAAGGGATTGAAGTCATATACAATTTGGGACATCTCACACATCAATACTACAGTCTAGAAGCAGGGTGGCAAGCGGGTTGGGTAGTCTGTCCTCCTTCCTTCACTTTGTCATGAATGTTCAGTGGCACTTATGGAGGTGGCCGTGGTCCCACATGTTATGTGTAGGCCATCAACCTGGAAAAGCTAGGCAGCTGAAGAGAAGAGATAGATATTTCAGGGAAGTTGCCCTAGTCTCAGGCTCACAAAACCAGGGACGAATTGATACATAGGAAGTAAGCAGAGGTCAGGGCATCACTTTCTGTCCTGCCTGTCTGTGCCTCTCTTTAAAACCTCAGCTTCTATGTCACTAGATCCCACTGCACAGGAGTGCTGTGGGTCACCACCAACAACCATAGACCCATGAGCATGACGTTTACTGTGCTCTGGCTGAGAATACAACCACAGGTCAACAGCTTTGGGTCAACACAAACTATCAGTCAGAGTTCTATGAAAACTGCTCTGGGCATAAGGAACAGCATTCGTTTCCAAGTCATCCCAAATTAGGTGGCCACTGCACGTATTGAAAGAAACATATAAAAAGTACTTCAGTGACTTTGACAAGTTGGAAAGAAACCCTGTGGTGCTAGGATGACATTTACAAGTGACAAGCACGACATCTTATATACAGATTAAAACACAAAGCAACCTACAGGAGAAGAGGAGGGCAGGACTGGAGGCAGGGAGGTCAAACCTGATTTCAAGTTTAATGAGAAGCCTACATGCTTCCCCAGTGAGTGAAAAGAAGCCACCATAACATTGGTCTCCAGCAAGAAGGTAAATAAGACACAATCTGGCTGGTAATCCTTATAAATTAATTATGCACACACGGAGTACAGTATTATACTCAGGATTTTTTCCCCACAATATTAAAATGGTGTGGAAAAAACTAGAGAATCAAAGAACACCAAGACTATATAAAAGTTTTCAATTTTTAATTTTCTTTTTTTGAAATTTTAAAATTTGTTTAAGGGTTGACATGTAGTATTCATTTATAATTTAAATTTTTTTCATATTTTATCCCTTTTCTTTTTTTAAAGTTTATTTTTCTCTCCTTTTTTCTTTGATTAAATTTTCCAGAAAGTTGCCAATTTTACTGTATTTCATTATTTTTTTCTCAAAAGAACCAGATTTTAAATTTTATTTCATTTTTCATTCTACTGCTTTTCTCTTTACTGACTCCTTACTTCTTTCTATAAGAGCTTTGAGATATAATTTACGTATACCAAAAATTCACCATTTTAAAGTTTGTAGTTAAGTGATTTTTAGTATATTCACAAAATTTTGCAACCATTCGATTCATCATTTAAAAATTTTCTGCTTTATTATTTTCTCTTTTCTGCTTTCTTTGAAGTTGCACATTTTTGTTCCTTTTCTTGCTATTTAGGCTAATACTTCCTTTTTATTCCTTTAAAAATAATAAAATAATTTTGACTGTGTATTTACCCCCTTAATATAACTAAAAGTTTTCAATTTTTCTGTAAGAAAAGTGTCTTCATGACAGTCCTTAAGACAATGAAAGAATTTGGGGAAATCTCGATTCCTTGGTGTTTTCTTTTTTTTTTTTTAACATCTTTATTGAAGTATAATTGCTTTACAATGGTGTGTTAGTTTCTGCTTTAAAACAAAGTGAATCAGTTATACATATACATATGTTCCCATATCTCTTCCCTCTTGCATCTCCCTCCCTCCCACCCTCCCTATCCCACCCCTCTAGGTGGTCACAAAGCACAGAGCTGATCTCCCTGTGCTATGCAGTTACTTCCCACTAGCTATTTTACATTTGGTAGTGTATATATGTCCATGCCACTCTCTCACCCTGTCACATCTCACCCCTCCCCCTCCCCATATCCTCAAGTCCATTCTTTAGTAAGTCTGTGTCTTTATTCCCATCTTGCCACTAGGTTCTTCATGACCTTTTTTTTTTTTTCCTTAGATTCCATATATATGTGTTAGCATACTGTATTTGTTTTTCTCTTTCTGACTTACTTCACTCTGTATGACAGACTCTAACTCCATCCACCTCATTACAAATACCTCCATTTCATTTCTTTTTATGGCTGAGTAATATTCCATTGTATATATGTGACACATCTTCTTTATCCATTCATCCGATGATGGACACTTTGGTTGCTTCCATGTCCTGGCTATTGTAAATAGAGCTGCAATGAACATTTTGGTACATGACTCTTTTTGAATTATGGTTTTCTCAGGGTATATGCCCAGTAGTGGAATTGCTGGGTCGTACGGTAGTTCTATTTTTAGTTTTTTAAGGAACCTCCATACTGTTCTCCATAGTGGCTGTATCAACTTACATTCCCACCAACAGTGCAAGAGTGTTCCCTTTTCTCCACACCCTCTCCAGCATTTATTGTTTCTAGATTTTTTGATGATGGCCATTCTGACTGGTGTGAGATGATACCTCATTGTAGTTTTGATTTGCATTTCTCTAATGATTAAGGATGTTGAACATTCTTTCATGTGTCTGTTGGCCATCTGTATATCTTCTTTGGAGAAATGTCTGTTTAGGTCTTCTGCCCATTTTTGGATTGGGTTGTTTGTTTTTTTGTTATTGAGCTGCATGAGCTGCTTGTAAATCTTGGAGATTAATCCTTTGTCAGTTGCTTCATTTGAAAATATTTTCTCCCATTCTGAGGGTTGTCTTTTGGTCTTGTTTATGGTTTCCTTTGCTGTGCAAAAGCTTTTAAGTTTCATTAGGTCCCATTTGTTTATCTGTGTTTTTATTTCCATTTCTCTAGGAGGTGGGTCAAAAAGGATCTTGCTGCGATTTATGTCATAGAGTGTTCTGCCTATGTTTTCCTCTAAGAGTTTGATAGTGTCTGGCTTAACATTTAGGTCTTTAATCCATTTTGAGTTTATTTTTGTGTATGGTGTCAGGGAGTGTTCTAGTTTCATACTTTTACATGTACCTGTCCAATTTTCCCAGCACCACTTATTGAAGAGACTGTCTTTTCTCCACTGTATATGCTTGCCTCCTTTATCAAAGATAAGGTGACCATATGTGTGTGGGTTTATCTCTGGGCTTCCTTGGTGTTTTCTATGCTTGCAAGAATAAACAGTACAAAATAGCATTAAATTTTAGAAAGAGACAGGCCTGTGGTTTCAGTACAAGATATAGAGAGTAGCTTCTGGGGGGGTGTCCCCATCAGTGGTGACCTTCAGAGCAGACCCGGTGGTCTTGAGTATCAGTGTGGCCTAGGTAACTAGAAGACAGGGGCTCCCAAGATTCCATGACAGCCCCACCTTCCATTTCTGTTCCTGAGGCTCCATATGGTTGCCTGGCACACTGGGTCCTCCCTCGGGCACCCTTGTCAGAGCCTGACCTCTGAGCTTTGGCATCTTTTGCCTTATTTTTGTGGTTAAGGATTCTCAGTTGTGGAATGCTGACAAAGTCTGGCCTGAACTAAGTAATGAATTACATCTGCATTCTTTACACCTGTTTAAATACATTTTTTCACTTAATGAAACCTTACTGAGGTATAATTTACATAGTATAAAACTCACCCAATATAATTGTATGCTTCAGTGATTTTAGTAATTTACCAGGCAGTGCAGCCGTCACCAGAATCCATCACTTGTTTTTAATTTATTATTTGTTTGGGTTTCTTCTCCCCAGGTTTTGGCTCTACTTCTTCCACCATAAGCTTCAGCATGGCGGTATCTCTCACCACTTTCTCTGGTCCAAGAACAGAAATGAGCATCCTGGAAACCAACCAGTACTTGCGCTCCCAGCTGGAAAAAAGCAAACAGGACTTTCAAGACCTCACAGAGAAATTCCTCATGTCCCAAGCTACTGCCTACTCCCTGGCCAACCAGCTGCAGAAATACAGTAAGTCTTATGGGTTCACAGTCACCAGAGTGATAAATGATTGTCCATATTCCCTCTAAGCACCTAAACACCCTCCAGACTTTCTTTTCTCTTCTTCATCAGATCAAATCAAATACATCTCATCCTTACTATACTCCTAGAAAGGTGGAAGTGGGTAGTTTACCCTAATTTTGCAGAGGATGGAAACACTGAGGCACAAAGGAGTAAAGTTTGCAGTGAGATTGTATGGAGGAATAGCGGCTGAGATCTCGGTTCAGGCACTAAACTTTCTTTTCTCTCCCAGGAACAGGTGTCAGATCCTTGTTGGCTTAAACATGTCAGGATTTAATTCAAACTTTTATGAGTACCCATTTGCAAAGCACAGTTCTAGCTGCACTCGGGGAGAAAGAAGTGATAGGAGACCCCACCTACCTTAAAGGAGTTTAAAGCTCTCTGTTCCCAAGTGAACCACAGATATCTGGAGGTGAGAACATCAATAACAGAGAGTGGAGGGGTGGAGCTGTAGTGACTGAGGAACACGGAAGCGAGGGCACGAGAGGGACAGGGATATAAGGGGAGGATTCTTCCTGACACTGAAATTGAGTTTGCTTTCAAATTTCTACCATTATTTTTCAATAAACCAATGGGGGATAAAATTTTCTATCTAACTTACTGACATGGGCTGAAAAGTAGAAATTAAAGCCTACTTGTCAAAGAAGTGAAAAGACAAGCTTTGGGGTGTGGGAATGTTAGGTTTTTTAGTATCACTTATTATAATCATATTGCAGCTTTTTTTGAAACTGCAGAAGAAAGATATCATCCAACATCTTCGTGTAAAGGTAATACAGTGCAGTGATTAAGAGCATGTACCCTGACGCCAGACTTCCTGGATTTAAACCCAAGTTGTTTATCTTCTCTCTGCCTCAGTTTCCACATCTGTAATGGTAATAGGACTAGTATCTACCTCCTCAGGTAGTGGTGATGATTACAGGATGATAATTCTCGAAAATCTACTAGAACAGGGCCTTGGCAAACACTGTGTATTAGTTCTGTCACCAGACTAACACAACACCTGCTAGTATTTGAGCATATGTCTTTCAGACTTTTTTCCCTTCATACACATTTTTACATAGTTTGTATCCAGATAAACTTTAAAATCTTTGAGGGACTTCCCTAGTGGCACAGTGGTTAAGAACGGGTTCGAGCCCTGGTCCGGGAAGATCCCACATGCTGCGGAGCAACTAAGCCCGTGTGTCACACCTACTGAGCCCGCCAGCCTAGAGCCCATGCTCCACAATGAGAGAAGCCACCGCAGTGAGAAGCCCGCGCACCGCAGTGAAGAGTAGCCCCCGCTCACTGCAACTAGAGAAACCCCGCACACAGCGACGAAGACCCAACACAGCCAAAAATAAATGAATAAATAAAAATTTTTAAAAATCTTTGAAATATTGGGGGATTACGGACACTCTCAGTGTGGGACAACTGTCAGCCCTACAGTCCTTGGAGCCTTCCCCAAAACACGGGAAATTCCTACTCCATGCCCCAGCTTAATATTCTACTTAAGAGGCTGCAAGGCTTGGTAAAGTTTTGGAGTCAGAACTCAGGGTATGTGAATTCTGACTTCACTTCATTCCAGTTGAATCATCTTGAGAAAGTTATTTTACCTGGCTGTGAGCTTCTCTTTCCTCAGCTGTAACATGGGGATGAATCAAATGCCACGTAGTTGGGAGGCTGAGGAATCAGATGTGGAAATCCCTGCGTAAAGCCTGGCACCGAGGTTACATCTGTCCCCGGGATGGACCCTGTCCCCTCCCTTGAAGGCGGTGACCGCAGCAGCCTGTCCAGCTTTCCCCTGAGGCAGCATCTCTGTTTCCCCAGAGTGTGAAGAGTACAAAGACCTCATTGAATCTGTGCTGGAGGAGGAAGTGCTGTTTGAGGAGGGGGAGCTGGCAGAGAAGATGAGACCGGCTGCAAGGCTTGGGTAAGGAGGAAGCTGTGTGGGAACGTGTGTGAAGTGGGGAAGCCCAGGCTGGTAGAATAAAGAGCAAATCTGTGCAAGGAGAAGGGCAGAAATGTACACGGCAGGCCCAGAACTAGACAAAGACAGCCTGCGGGGCTGTGGGAACTGGATGGTGGACTAGTTAGGCCTCTGGATTCTCCCTCAAATACTATATGAATAAAATGGAGACACATGCCTGGGTTGGAATACTAGCAATGTGGCTTCTAGCTGTGTGACCTTGGGCAAATGTACTTAACTTTCCAGCATCTCAGTTACCTCAGCTACCTCATCCGTAAAATGGAAATACGAACAGTGTCTACCTCAGAGGGTTATGAAGATTAAATGCACGATTACCAGTGGTTAGAACCCTCTCACACACATGTGAAGCTCTCAACAAATATTTGCTGTAATTATTATACTTGTTCTTACTTTTTATAAGTGTGGTGATTGTCATCTTTTTTTAATATTAGATTTGGTTTTTACTAGTTATGCAGTCCCGACTTAAGGAATCCATGCTGGCAAAGGAGTCCTGACGCCTGAGAGGGGCTTCTTGATGGTGGCTGGCCCAGGTTACGCAGCCTCAGGGCTGGGCCTCTGTAAGACTAGGCCCCTGGGGTGGTGGCAGCCTGGGGACTGCGAGGACCTCTGCTCTGGACAGGCCCGGGGCTTGGCCATGGCTGGCAAGGAGACACTCCTCACTTCCAGTTTTCCGAAGTACCTTTCATGATAATAATGTTTCTCCTCCCCAACTTTGATTTTTTTTTCCTAAGTATCAGACTATGTGGAGTGTTAACTGGGAAGGCCATTGAGTAGATAGATAATTGAGCAGCTGTTGCCTAGAAAATGAATTATTAATTTGCAAGGACCTGCATTGCCCATCCTTAGAGAGTTTCAAACATAGGGTAGATTGTGGCATTTAAGACGTCTTTTAACCTTGGTTAAAATGAAATCTGAGAAGCTCAATTGTGTAAGACCCACTAAAGCAGAGATACTTGATTGAAGGAGGCCTAGGTCTGGAGCCCTGTTTCTCCCTGGTCTCTGCCTTTTAGGAACCTCCTCTGACACTTTATAGGAACTCTAAGGAATAGAGTTTGAAGGACAATCTGTAGAAGATCACTTAGTGGTGAGGAGATTCAGGCATCAGATGGGGTAGATGACAACCTCTAGTCTAGCATTAGGATTACGTGGTTCTGAGTATTAACTGATTGCCTACTTGGGTGTATACACGCTATTGTGTACTGTAAGTTGGGTAATACGGCACTGTCTCCAGCCTCACAGAGCTCACATTCTAGATTGGAATCTATGAGAAATATTTGTACAATAATTAGAAAACTGTGAAATCCTACACAGAGTAATGCAATTGTTACTCAGAATTTTAATTGTTACTCTTAAGTGCCTCCTTACTAATTACGGCTTATCTTCTTGTCATGCAAAGGAATGCTCTTCATCTCAACCCTCTCACTGATTTTTCTTTTCATCCTTTCAATTAATATCAGATGTATCTTTCCAATACTCCTGTACCTGACTTCCCCACACACACAGTTTCTGCATAATGCTTGATGATGCATATGACATTGAAATGGATGTGGGCTGAAGTGAGGAACTGAAAGGGCTTCTTTTTAAAGCAAAATTAATAAAAAAGAAAGAGACAAACCCAATGCTATTTTACTCATTCCCTCTGTCACAGGCAAGGCACACAACCTGCGCGAGAATTCAACATGGGGAATTTCTTACGAATAATCTAAGAGATATCTCTGCTGAAATTCCCATAACTTATCATTCATGACTTTCACTTTTACATTTTACTTTTCTTTCCCACTCTAGGAGATATGATCCCCTAATTCAGGCTCAGGCCCGAGAACTGACCCACTTACGACAGAAGCTACAGGAAGGGAAAGGTGTCTGTTATTTTTTCATGCAGCACGCAAAGAACACAGTCAAGTCTTTTGAGAGTCTCCTCAGGAGCACTGACGTTACCTACTACCAGAGACAGAGGTTCTGTGAGCTACTGGCCCAAGGAAGCCAGCTGGCAGAGACACTTGCCAGCAAACTCACCACTGGTAAGTTGGCTTACAGGTTCTGAGGACCCTTAGCTCCTCCCAAGGTCCTAGCCTCACATAAGACTCCGTGCCTCCACGACTCTAAGAGTGACTTTTTAGCCAGATGTCCTGCTGTTTTGTGCCAGTCTCAGCCAAAGGATAGTGATGCTGTCAGCTAGAAAAACCTGGGGGTCCTCCCCTGGGCCCGAGGCAAGCCCCCACAGACATTTCCCCTTTTGGAGCCAATGTTATGGCTGGACCAACCCTTGTGGTTCTTATTATGATTGCAAGATACACCTCAGCAACAACCATCAGGGAACTTTGAAAAACATGAGGTGTATTACTCACACTTCCTGGAGGGTACACGGTTCCCCCAGGGCCACCCAGTGAGGTCAGGGGTAGAGAGGGAGACAGCACAGGCCTGTGGTTCTGCTTAATTGGGGTTGTGGCTGGGGTGCCTAGGGTTTTGTGGGTTCACTCTTTATTTGTGAATTTAAAACAGAAGAGGGGGAATTAAAGTGCAGGAAAGAAAAACAAGCGGTCAAACACCAGTTATCTAAATCAACCAGGGATCTCTAAATCAAGAGCAACTCCAGAGGTGGGGCAGCCTGCTTCTTCATCTGGTCCTGTAGCTGCGCATGTGATTCTTTGAGATAGCTGTCTTTGAAGTGGATGCCTCAGGAATCAGTAATAATATCAGGCATTCGGGTTACAATTTTAAAAGAAGAGGACTGTCAGGTGCTTACACTCCACCTGCCGTTCACCTCACATTCTGGGGACCATGACAATGTGAGGACTGGCCAGGGGCGAGTACAGGGGAGAATACACGGGGCTGGAGGCCACATTGTTACAACTGCCTCCTTCATCACAGGCTTTTGGACCAGGAGGCAGCAGCCATCCAATCATTTTTGGTTTTTAAGGATAATTGACATACAGTAAAATGACCCATTGTAGTATCAGTTCTGTGAGTTTTGGAAAATGCATACAGTGGTAAAAGCACCACCACAATCAAGATGTAGAATAGTTCCATCACTCCTAAAAGTTCCCTTGTGCCTCTTTGTCGTCAGCCATTTTCCCCAAACCCAGTCCCTGGCAACCACTGGGTCTGTTTTCTGTCCCTTTAGATTTTTCATCTCCAGAATGTATCAGTAGTTTGTTCCTTTTTTATTGCTGAGTACTATTCCCTTATAGAGATGTACCACTTTTTGTTTATCCATTCATCCACAGTTTGGGCCAATTATGAATAATAGCTGTTAAGATCCACATACAGATTTTTGTGTGAGAATACATTTCACTTCACTTCACTTGGGTAAATAGCTAGGCGTGAGATTGCTGGGTCATAGGGTGAGTGTATGTTTAACTTATAAGACACTGCCTTCTAGGTAATTGAGGTTGTGAATTTTCATTTTTGCTTCGTTTTTCATGAACATTTGTCTTTCAGAATAGGATTGTGTGATAATGATTAAATGGCAAAAACAAAACATGATTTTGTGCAATTAACAAAAAGGTACTGCAAGCAAAATAAAAACATTTCTTGGTAACACACACACACACACACACACAAAAAGAAACTGCCAAACTGTTTTCCAATGTGGCTATACCATTTCACATTCCCCCTAGTGATGAGTCAGCATTCCAACTGTTCCCCAACACCAGCTCTTGATATTTTCAGGTTGTTGTTCTTTTGCTTTTTGTCTTTTAATAGGTGTGTGGTTGCCTATCATTGTGGTTTTAATTTGCATTTGCCTATTGACTAATGATTTTGAGGATCTTTTCATATGCCTATTGACCATCCAAATATCTTTGGAAAAGTGAGTGTTCACCTATTCTGTCCATTTTAAAGTTGAGTTGTTTGTTTTCCTATTATTGAGCCTTGAGAGTTCTTTATATTTCTGGATACAATTCATTATAAGATATTTGATTTGTCAGTATTTTCTCCTGGTCTGTGGCTTATCTTTTCATTCTCTTAACTCCCTTTCAAAGAGAAGAATTTCTTAATTTTGATGAAGTCCAACTTATGGATCATAAGTTTGTAGTTCTATCTAAGAACTCTTTGCCTAAAACAAGGTTCTTTGCCTTTCCATGTAGATTTTACAATCAACTTGTCATTATCTATTTAAATCCTATTGGGATTTTGAATGTCATTGCTTTAAATCTATGAAAAGTTTGAGGAGAATGGACATTTTTAATAATATTGAGTTTTGTAATTAATGATCATAGTGCCTTTCATCAAGTTGAGCTATTGTTTGTTTTCTTTTATTTATCCGTATTTCAATGAACAAACAAACCTTCTACTTATTGTTTTATGATGGCGACTGCGGACATCAGAGAAGAAACTGTCTCTAAACACAGACGTGAGCAGGCACGGTACAGCTAAATAAACCTTTCAACTTATTTAAGGAAGTTCCTCTTTGTTCCTTATTTGCTGAGAGTTTTATTTTGAATTGATGTTGAGTTCTGTCAAATGCTTTTCATTCATCTGTTGAGATGATTATATGTTTTTATTATGTTGAGTACGTTTAGATTGTACTCTGGACATTTTGAACATTAAATTTTGAGACACTGGGTCCTGTTAAAGTCCTCTGGAAATTATTTCCTAGCGGGCAATCAACCCCTTCTAGGTTCAGACTTCAAGTTCTGTCTCACCTTCTATGGGCAGTAGTTCCAATGTCAGTTTAGTGTTCAGGGCCTTTGATGTGTTGTTTGGGTCAGTCCAGCAAATATGTCACTAGGTTTAGTTTGCACTAGCTGATGTTTTATATGGTAATTCAGATCTCTAATCCTTTGCCATGATTCCTTGGGTCTATTCCACACATGTTCAGTTTGGGGATGAACCCTGGGATTTTTGACAGTTTGTAGACAGTTTTCCAACCTCTCCCCTCTCTGGCATTTCTTCCCTACTTTCCAGTTCCCAAGGGTCCTTTTTCCAAGTCCCTCGGTTCAGAAAGATTGGGTTCTCTCAGTCGTTTCTCCTGTCTCACTGTCTTGCAGTTCCACACGACTGGGGCTACTTTAAGAGCAAGGAGGCAAGAAAATTGAGAAAGAAAAAAAAAAAAAAAAGAGGAGACACTCTTCACACTTTTCAGACAAGAGGTCCCTTTTGGACTAGAGAGCTAGATTCTCATTTGTGGTTAATAAGGTCCCTGCTCAGCTGCCTCGACAATACAGTTCTGCAACTGGGCTGGTCTCTGGGCAGGGTCAGGAGAGAAAAAAAAAGAGAAATGGAAAAGAAGGGAATATTCCCTTTACAGTCATCAGCATGCAGAGGTCCCTTGGTCCAGTCAGTTGCTTAGAAACAGGTGGTTTCTTCTAAAGTATTTACTCCTCAGTGGCTGCTGCAGGGTCTGTGTGAGAGGAATAATGGGACTCACAACCATGGTCCATCAACCAAGTTTGTGGGGGAAATGAAGGTTACAGCTGAAGAAGTATAGAATACAGCTGGGCAAGTATTCTGTGTGCTGGGGAACAGGACATTTTAAACTTTTTGCCTGGATTCAGTAGCAGACATCATGGGGACAATTCACCACACCAGCAACAGTGCTCAGTGTTGCTCAGGAAAGCCTGCCAGGCTACTCCTCTAAAGACACGACCTGAGCCCTCCTGGAATAATTCTTTCAGAGCGTTATGAACAAACATGTAGGTATAAAAAAATAAATAAAATTTTAAAATTCTAAATAAATAAATAAAGTAAAAAAAAACCCAAAAAACAAAAAAAACAAACATGTAGGGTTTTATGGCTCTGTCAGACCCTTGTATTTGTAAGGCATGAAATGGGACACGCTCAATTTCCTACTAGCTGTCTCTATTTTTGGTTCACAGGAAATCATCATGATAGGAAGGATGAAGACGGACAGGAGCCGCTGGCACCCAGGTAACTCTGAATGATGAAAGGACTGATAATGGAATGGTGAAATCTAGAGAGGATTCCAGAAGCAAGAGACCCAGAGGCCAAAGGTCCCAGATCCAGGAGAAACCAGAAACTGCTGATTGTACCTATTTCATTTGTTCATCATACAATGATATGTCCTATTAATCCATGTTTTATGTTCTCTTTGCAGTTCTTGTATTAGTTACCATTTCTTAGTAATTCCTCAAGTTAAGTTAACAAGAGTCAGTCTGACCTAAAGGTAAACCAGCCAGAGATCCCTGGTTTCTATTTTCTAAAAACCTGCATGGTTAAAAGCTAAAGTGAGATGCCTATCTGGTTTCTGCACAATTTTCTGAGATATGTTGGCAGATGTTTCATAGCCAGAAATATCTTGAAAAATAAAGTCAATCATATCAAACATTTAGAGAGAGAGAGAGAGAGAGAGGTCTAAAAGCTGCAAGAGCCCTAGGAGGTTACATTGCCTCAGGAGCCATTATTCAATGGACTCCTTCATATACTATTACATAAAATTTGTCCACAGCATTTTAAAGCCAATATTATAGGTCTCTGTGTGTCCGGCGTGTCAGAGTGTATTTTAGAGGAGTCGTTGAGTCTACTTCCTCATCCGCGTTATGAGGTCAGTACACTGAACACTTGTTGCTGTCTCTCCTACCCCGACTCTAGGCACACTATAACACCAGTCAGAAGGGGATTGTCATGCTTTCTCTCTCTGAGAGGATGGCCCCTTTGGTTTCTGGTGCCTCTTCCATGAGCTTCAGATCAGGACCAGCTGTGAGGCTGTGGCTCCAGGTTGCCTTAGTTTAATCTCCTGTCTTGCCTGCCCCCCACCCTCCCTCCTCTCCATTCCCCACCCAGGCTCAGCAGGGGGCTCCAGGAGGAAGAAGTGAATGAAGTCCTGGAGGACTCACTGGATGAAAGGTATCTGACTCATTCCAGTCTCCACGACTCCCATCAGCCTCCCAGCAGCAATGCCTTCGTGTGTGATGTGCAGGAGGCGACCTCTGCTGTGGATGTAGCCAGTGAGTACTCCCAATTAAAGAGAATAACCCCCAACAACCAGAAGACTGAATAATAAAGCTCTGGTAGCTTTTACATGCTCACCTCCTCTGTCTATGCTGATTGAGATCATCTCTGCAGGCAGACCCTAAAAACTAACCTTGAAAAAGTGATTAGGCTGAACACAGTTCTGGGTCCAAGTTTTAAGTACAAGTCCCTGGTGAGTCTGGTCATTTGCATTGTTCCTGGTCCACACCTCACCTCCATCCCTCTGTCCCCCACTGGCATATGCAAGCTGAGGAACCCCAGGCAAACCAGAGTGCAGAGAGTGAAGGGATCATGGCAAACTCTCTGCCACCCTTTAACACATGCACGGAATCTGTCTAATAAACTTCCTTCTTTAAGATGAAGCATCTTAGCTTTTCTGAATTGTTCTTGCTATTTATAGTTCCGGAACGGTGTCCCTTAGGCTTTTCTAGCTGTCCAAGAATATTGGCAGTCTTGCCCATATTTGGGGCCCACTTATCATGGTTCCTGAGTTCAAGCACCAGTGTCCATCCCCCCTCAGGTGGCTTGTCTCCCCATAAGGTTCCATCTTAGTACTAGAATATCAGGTGGTGTCCCTAAGGCCAAGGCTCTGATCTTGGCAACACTTGGGTAAATGGCCAGGGTTCCCATTCTTCGTGCAACACAAGATTTGGTGGGGTTATTTTTGTTTGTTTGTGTGTTTATTCTCAGTGCAGTATTCTAATCTAAACCAACAACTAGCATATCTACTAGAGAAATGGCTGAATCTAACAGCAATGCCACTAGCATGCCCCTTTCCACAAAACCCACCCAAACTAGCCAGTGAAGCTCCTCCATGAGTAAGAGCCCCTGGCTTAACAGACACATTGGTGTGTGTGTGCAGACTAAGACCTCAACTTTCATCTCCTTTCCCCTACTTGAATGACTTTCCTTTGGGGACAAAAGTTTGGATTGTTAGAGGACAATACATTTTATATTCTCTTCTAGGCACGAGAAAGAAACTGTCTTAATTTGCTCACTGTTAACTGAGTTTTTCATAGCGATATAAACCACATCAGGTTTTGTCTTTTTGCCAGCGATGGGTATAAGTACGTGTCTTTTGTTACTCAGTCCATTCCCTTACAAAGGTATCTTCACTCCTGCTTCCCATTTCACCCTGTGGTGCAGAGGGAGGTCTTTGCCATCTCTTAAAGATGTTCCGTCATAAATCAGGTGGGAGAGGTATTTAGTAGAGAGGAATACCTTCCTAGTACCGACAAAGTCATGCTGAAGAGGGGGCCACTCCTTTCCCAGTGCTAGACGAGCCCTACCTAGAGGCCTTCAGTGTTTTCCCACCTTGTGTCAACCTCCCTTAGACTTCCCAGATCCTTGTGTAGGAGGTGGCTCTATGGAGTGAGCTTGGCCCTGGGCCACGCTTTGTTTGAAAGCGTAAGGGCTCTTAAAGGAAGCTACCTGGTGTTCCCTGATGAGAAGATAAATTGGCAGAAGAATGGTGAAAGGCAGGGATCTTGCTGAGAGGCCCCGGCCACCCCATTACTGACAAGGATTTTCCACCTTCTACATCATTCCATGTCTTGGGGGAATGGCTGCAGTAGATGAGATCCAGAACCTGTGCCAGCACCTGAAGGAAATCCTTTTCATCAATGCCTGCCTTCCAGAAAAGCTGGAACATCTTCTCAGCATTTCTCACCAAAGAAATGGTAGGGGAGGCCCAAGTTTACCTGCTTCTGGCCATGTGTATCTCTCTAAGGACCAGTCTCTTGTGAAGCAGGGCTTCACAGACTTCAAGAGCTTTGATATACCTTACTTCACTTTCTTCTTATAAATGGCGCAGCTAGGCAGATGGGCCAGGTACTATTATTCTTACTTGATAAGTGAGTAAGTAGGCTCTGATAGATTTGCCCCAAGGTTGAGCTATGCCTCCATCCTAGAACTGTCTGACCTCCAAAGCCATTCTTGTGACTCCTGTGCTGTGTACTTTCTGCTCCTCTCCTCTTGTGTGATCGTCATTCAGCAGAACTCAGGTTTCTGAGCTCCTTTTCCAGCAGAGTGAGGGTCTCCACGGCTGCCATCCTCACCCCCTCCCTTTTGTCTTGGTTACTCTTCATGGTCCCCAGGGTGGTCCTTGTTCCCACATCCTCCTCTCAGATTGCATTCACACAGAGGCCATCATTCCACAGTCTTGTGCTGGGACAGTGACCTGGTCCCTTCCCACACCAAAGCAGCAGCTATTTAATGGGAAAAGGTTTCTTTCTAATTGCAGCCGCTAGGTGTGATAATACATATGAATGTCTTGGCATTTGTTAAGGGCCATGTGAAAGTTAAGCTTCTGCCCCATCACGCTGAAGTCCCAACCCTTGAGTCCTGGTTTTGTTCTGAGCTGAGACAGAAGCCCAGGACAAGGAACTGCAGAAAGCATCCTCTCAAGCAAATGTGTGTAACTTGTCTCAACTGTAATTATTTCCTGGAACAGGATGCACTTCTCACTTCTACGGGCAGATCTTGGAGTCCACTGCCCAGCTGTACAATGAAAACAGACATCAGGAAAGAAAATCAGAGCCTTCTGGCTCACCTGAGTCATATTCCAGAGATAAGTGGTCAAAACCCACAGGGTGAGATCACTCTCAGATCTCTCTTTGCTCTTGCCACATCTGGGTATCGAAACAAAAGATGATGATGGGGAGACCAAAACTATTTCACAACCGAGAATTCTCATAGTTTTTCTCAATCTAGAAAGGTGCTGCCTCTACAGGTCCCCAAGACTCCAGGCTCCAGGAATGAGTAGCTCTGGGAAATCCACCACTTAGTTACAAAATTCACCCTATTATTGAAGCCTGGATTCCAGTCCCAGGTTTCTCAATTTACAGGCCATGTGGCTTTAGTTACTACTTAACCTCTTGACCTACTGTTTCTTCATGGGCAAAGGAACTGTACCTGAATGGTATATAGGTCCTGGTACCAATTCCAGCGTGGTAAGGGAGTTTTCCCCTTCCACAGGTTAAGGGTTAAGCATTCAGGCCTTCAGGACTGCCTCACACCCCCATACCCTGTCCATTTCTGAGGGCAGTTGAAGGCCCATGTTGTTACCTGTACTTCTGACTGACTGGCTAGAAATCAGAGGATATCACCACCCCCTCCTCAGGTTCGATTAATTTCCTAGAGTTGTTTCTCACAGAACTCAGAGAAACATTTTACTTACTATCAATAGATTACCGGTTTATTATAAAAGGATATAACTCAGGAACAGCAAATGGAAGAGATGCACAGGGCAAGGCAGGGGGGAAGCGTGTGGAGCTTCCACGGCCTCTCAGAGCAAGCCATTCTCCCAGCATCTCCATGTGTTCACCAACCCGGAAGCTCTCACAACACTAAAAACCCTCCCAGGAGGTCAGGAGCTGGGAATGGAAGCTCCAAACCTCTAATCACAAGGTGGACCTTCCTGGCAACAAGCCCCCCACATTCCTTGCTTTCCGAAAGTTGCCTCATTAACATAACACAGTAACCTTTATCCCTCCATCACTTAGGAAATTCCAAGGGTTTTAGGAGCTCTATGCCGGAAACAGAGATGAAGACCAAATATACATTTCTTATTATAAATCACATCACACAGGTGGTGTCTGAGAGCCTCCTGGTTTCACATTCTAGGGCTGTTCCCTTGGCACCACCCTCCTATTTAAAAGGAATCGGACATGGATTTGGGAGCCAGATTTCCATTCAAAATATCCTCTCTTTCCTAGAACAGACTGTTTCTGAATGTGCATGCTTGAAGCTAGGCACATCTCTCCTGAGAGGTGTGAAAGGCCTTCATTTTTCTCCACAAGAGTAGAAGGGAGAGTAAACTGATACTGAGGAGGAGGTGGTAGGGATCTAGGTAAAAGCTGCTTAAGGCTAAAAGCTGCTTAAAGGTGCAGCAGCTTTGAGCAGGGCTATCAGTATTTTGAGCTGGTGGGGACCTAAGTTCCACACCACAGTGCAGACAGTATCTTTCAGAGGACTTTCCCTCTCATCTGCTAGCACAACTTTCTCTTTCCAGACTGTAGGCTTACCACCATAGCTTATCCACTCAACTGCATTCGGGTGGCATGTGGCCTCTTTCCTCTCTTAGCTCTCAATCAAACCTCAGTTTGGTATCAGCAGAACCTGATAGAAAATTCTCAGTTTTTGTTTCTGTTTTCTGTTTCAGGTAACAACTAATGCTAGAACTATGAAACGTTCTGTCTTATTTCAACAAAGCATAGTCACAAACATTTCCCCAATTGATGAGAAAAACAACAAAACAAGCAAAAGTCCAAATCTGAAAGGAACAGCAAGATTTCACAACCACTCCAGACTTTTACTCCAAATGGATAGTTTGATTACAGAAATCACAGCCCTTCAGCCTGCAAATGTGATAACTGCCTAAGGGACACCAATACCTAGATTCTCATATAATCTTGAGAAGCCCTAACCCTTTTTCCTTCCCACCCCCATCCTGTGGATAACTGGAGTCAGCAGCAGCTGGAAGAAAATGGCAAGGATTTGGGTGAAGAATACGTCAGAATAGTGTCACTGCAGACGGTTCATCAGCTCTTGAGCACATGTCCTTTTTCCTTGAAGGTTGGGGGTTTCTAAAGATCCTAGAATAGAGTTTATTTTATATACATTCTGTTGGCT
This sequence comes from Balaenoptera physalus, assembly GCF_965194825.1. Taxonomy (NCBI): domain Eukaryota; kingdom Metazoa; phylum Chordata; class Mammalia; order Artiodactyla; family Balaenopteridae; genus Balaenoptera; species Balaenoptera physalus. Next base: position 88,609,352 of record NC_138882.1, on the reverse strand, counting down.
ATCATCTTTTTGTGCAAATCAAAATTATAAAGCTTTCTTTCTTCAGCTTAAAGCAGGAAACTCAAACTTTAAAGTGCCCACTGCATTTATACCCCAGAGTGATAGAAACCAGGTCTGAGTGCATCATTTCATTCCAAAATTAAATATTATTGTACACCTGGTATTACAAAGAAAATATTCATTGTGTCTCACCCTCTGGGAACCAAGATACTCAGACAAAAAATTCTGCCCCCACAGTTGGGCATCTGTAAGCAGAGCCACGGTCTCGTACATATCCACCTAATGGGGGACCCAAGGACACAGGGATAGAATCTCTGCCAGAGAAGGATCCTGAGAGCTTACTGTTCATTGTTGTACTTCCGATACACTCTAACAAAAGTCCCATCCTAGAGGTCTCTGTTTAGGGCCCACAGAGAGAGAGATAACATACCTAGATGGAACTGGTAGCTTTCAAATATCTCCACTCTCATTTGGAATTTTTTTCTAAAAATAAATTCCTCGTACCCTCTGTCTTTTGCTATCAAATATAACATCAGGACATCTCATTCAGAAGGTTTGAAACACATAAAGTAGCCTCCAACTTACCAGACTTCTGGGTTAGAAAGCTGATTCATGTAAGGAGGACAAATCCTGGGTGGCAGGAAGGGATCCTTTAGATGGGTTTGTACAACACACTCCTGACTTACATTTTTTTGTATGAGTGGGTGGCATTGAGCACTGTCACACCCTTCCGCAAGGGAGAGAGACATTGAGAACCAATTTTTAGTCCAGGACTCAGCTCTTCACAGCCTCCTGTGTTTTACAATCATTTCCCCCCACAAATATTTACTTTGAAAAATTTCAAGCCTACGGAAAATTTGAAAGACCCGTACAATGAACACCTCTATTCTGTTCATCTCAATACAACAATTAACATTCATTTGCTCCTTTTCTCTGTCTGAACTCACCCACCCACCCATTCATGTTGCTTTAATAAATGCAGACAAAATGCCCACTTCTAAATACTTCAGCATGTATTTCCTGGTGTTAAGGGCATCATTCTATGTAACCATAATACAATTCAATTACCAAATCATAGGACATTAATACTAATTCAATACTATTATCTAATATATGCTCCAGGTATAAATTTTACAGTTGTTTAAAAAATGTCATATGCATGTGCATGCATGTAGATACAGATGCATTTAACATAAGCATCTATATTATACATATATATGAGCAAGAGATTAAGAATTAAGTGTGTGTGTTGTGGTACTGGTATCTTCCCCTGTTCTAATTAAAGTTTCTAAATTACACTTTGGTCCTTATTACCTGGAACTCTCTCCTGATGTCTTTGTTTTTGTTGTTTCTGATGGCATTGAATTTCTGAAGAGAACAGGCTAATTATCTTGTTCAGTGTCCTACATTCTGATCAAACTAAACCTTTTTGGGAAGATCAGCACATAGTATTTGTGCTTCCTACTGCATCCTGTCGGGAAGCAAGTTGTCGAAGAACAAAGCAACAAAATAGTGTGAATACTTTTCGTCGAAAATATTAAAGGAAACACACCATCTACCAGCAATGTTAGCAGTCTGTTTTGTGCCTGTAGTCCTTCAATCCAAACCACAGTGTCTGCCAACTATCTTGACAGGAACTGAGTCTTTAGGTTTGCTTTTAACCCCAGCACTGACTGCATCCGTTATTTGCAGCCGTAGAGCAGGATTTACTGAAGACTTGCCAGCGCAACGTGATCCGAAGAAGGGAAGGAAAACCCACAGTGAACAAACCTACAGCCAGGCCACTGGGAACCTTGGATGGGCCCCATGTCTGAGCATGCTCAGAAGCTACTCCCAAATATGAAATGCCTGCTCTCAAGCAGTCTGTAGCTCCCACTAATGAATCGTGCCATCATAGACATTTTTTCTAGTTGAGATATTTTAAATATTAGTGGGGCTTCTAGGGAGAAATAAGCTTAGTGCATTTAAAATAAAATCAAACTCCTTGCCCTAGTCTACACCGGCTTATCTCCATCTCCCATACTTCTGTTTTGGTGGTTTGTTAGGGGTTTTTTTTTATTGCAGTATAGTTGATTTACAATGTTGTGTTAGCTTCAGGTGTACAGCATACATAGTGACTTAGTATATTTGCAGATTATACTCCATTATAGGTTATTACAAGATGATGGATATGATTCCCTGTGCTATACAGTATACCTTTGTTGCTTAACTATTTTATATAGTAGTTTGTGTCTGTTAATTCCATACCCCTAATTTGTCCATCCCTTCCTCCCACTCTCTTTTGGTAACCACAAGTTTGTTTTCTATATCTGTGTGTGCGTTTCTGTTTTGCATATGCATTTGTTTTTTTTTAGATTCCACATATAAGTGATATCATATAGTGTTCGTGTTTTTCTGTCTGACTTATTTCACTAAGCATCATATTCTCTAGGTCCATCCACATTGCTGCAAATGGCAGTTCATAGAAACACAGCAGATTTTTGTATTATTGTATTATTTGTATTGTGATTATATCCTGCAACTTTACTGAATTCATTGATTAGTTCTAACAGTTTTTTGTGAAATCTTTAGGGTTTTTTATATAAAATATCATTTGATCTGCAAATAATGACAGTATTACTTTTTCCTTTCCAATTTGGATTCCTTTTCTTTCTTTTCCTTACCTAATTGCTCTGACTAGGACTTCCAATGTCATGTTGATTAAAAGTAGTAGAGTGGACATCCTTGTCTTTTTCCTAATCTTAGAGAAGAAGATTTCATCTTTTCACCATTGAGTATGATAATAGCTATGAGCATTTAGACTATTTTTTTCTTTGACTATTGAACCAACCTTGTAGCTCTGGTGTAAACCCCACTTGGTTATGGTGTGTAATTCTTTGTACATATTGCTGAATTCTATTTGTTAATATTTTGTTAAGATTTTTCATCTATATTCATGAGGGAAATTTGTAGGATATTAGAATATTTATATATTTATGTAAGATAGCTATAGTTTTCTTTTTGAACTTTTTTCCCCCTGGTTTTGGTGTCAGGATAATACAGGCTTCATAGAATGAATTGAGAAGTGTTTTGTACTCTTCTATTTTCTGGAAGAGATTGTATAGAATTGATATTAATTCTTCTTTAATCTTTTGGTAGAATTCTCCAGCACAACCATCTGGGTCTGGGATTTCTTTTCTTGGAATATTTAAATTACAAATTGACTTTCCTGAACAGTTATAGAGCTATACAAATGATCAGTTTCATATTGAGTGAGTTGTAGTAGTTTGTACTTATGAGGAATTTGTCCATTTCATCTACATGGTCCAATTTATCTGTGTAGAGTTTTCCATGATATTCCCTTATTATCCTTTTGATATCTGCAAAATCTGTAGTGATTGTAGTCTCTATTCATTCCTGATACTAGGTACTTGTCTTCTCTCTTTTTCCTTTGTCAAGTTTATTGATCTCTTCAAAGAATCAGCTTTCATTTTATTGATTTTATCTATTGCTTTTTTGTTTTTAATGTCATTGATTTCTGCTTTGTATTATTTTCTTCCTTCTGTTTGCTTGATTTCTTTTACTTTTTCTTGTTTCTTGATGTGGGACCTTAGGTTATTGATTTGATACCTCTTTTCTTTTCCTTTTTTTCACATAAACTTCACTTTATTTAAAACATATGAAAGGGGGTATTTCAAACCACACTAAACATAATAAATATACAACTTGCTTTTTAAAAAATCTGCAGTATACATTCAAGGAAGGGCTAAACTTCCAATGCCAACTATATATGAGACAAAATTAAACATTTACAATAATCAGTTTCCTAAAAGTGCTATTTTTAATACCTATAAGAGGAAACTCATTCTAGTGCTTTGTTTCCATCCAAACATCTATATACTTCTTTTCTAATGTAACCTTTAGGGCCTTAAACTTCCCTTTCAGCACTGATTTAAGCTGTTTCCCACAACTTTTGATATGTTATATGTTCATTCCATGTTTTAAAACTGCCAAATGCCCTAAGGCATAGCCTTTGCTATGTAGTGGCTAAAACAAATGCGTGATTAAAATATTGAACTTAAATTGAATTGAAAGAATTAAGCGACAGAGATAGAAACCGGAGGAATCCCTTTCGCCTGGAGGATACCGGAGAGATCACCTTTGATAACCCGAGAAGCGCTGAGGCAAAAGGGCTTGAGAGGAAAGAGCGGGAAGATCCCGAGCATCTGAGCAGAGGCGAGGGCGGGGAGAGACGTTCCTACGGTTCCCTGAATTCCAAGCATGGTTCGTTTCCAAGAGCGGAGAGCGCTGACCGCTGGCTCCGTGAAAAGAACCACCGAGGCTCGAGTCCGCAGCCCGGGAATTAGGCGTGCACACTGCTGGGCGGCGCCTGAGGCTCAGAGGCACCTAACCCGCGGCTCCTGCGGCTTCCGGGAGCTGAGGAGTCAGCGTAGGCGACCCCTGCACTCGGGGGCATAGCTGTGGAACTGGAGACCGTACGTTGGATGCGGCATCCCGAAGTCAAACTTGGGGGGGGGGGGCGGTGTCCCATGGTCCTCGCTTCCGGGAAGGCGAGGAACCTTAACCAGGGCCTCTCTGGAGCCGCAGTCTCCTTGCTTGAGGGACCACTGGTGCTTCCAGGTTTATTCTTCAGTTTAAAAGGTTGGTGGCCAGAACAGTGGTGGCAGGACCTACAGTTTTCACAGATGTATCGTTAAACTCACGCACTTGGCTTGTTTCCGCAGTGTAGTGATTATCACATTCGCCTTATACGCGAAAGGTCCTCGATTCCAAACCGGGCGGAAACAGTTTGATTTTTCCGAGTTACCTTCACATTTTAAAAACAAAAAGGAGGCTAGGGGTATGGGGTGAGGCAGCAGACGCAGCTGCATTTTCAATCCCCAAGAAACATGGGAGGCATTCCATTACCACCTGAAAGCCTACGCAGGACTACGAACAAGGCCTCCTTTGTCTGAGTCACTTTGGAGACCAAGCCACAAACAATTTCTCCAAGGACAGCACAGGACAAAGCCAACTTCAGGTTACCTTTATGTCCAGAAATCCCCTCATCTCATCTGGCGCCTAACTCTCCTCTATGCACAGACATGTATTATGTCTCTGAAAACCAAGGAGTTCATCCCTGTGAAGCACACTTGGCTTTCCCACAGCTCAGCAGACTTGCGGAACAATTTGATTTGCGTGACAGAACAAAACAGACCGAACCCGACTCTGCACCGGGGGCTGGAGCCAAAGACGGTTAGATAAAGAACTTCAGACTCCACGAATTGAGTTGTCGCGGCACTAAAAGGAGCCGGTACCCGTGCCATTATCAGGAGAGCCCCCGGAGTCAGGTCAGAGATCAGGAAGTAGGCGGAATCGCTCATCACCCGCGGAAAACCAAGTGGGCACCTGACTCATAAGGAAACCGAGGTTCAGAAAGAGAGCATGACCTTGGCTCTGCCGCACACAGCGCTAAAGCTAGACCAGGATGGAACCCAGCCAGTTACCTTGCGGCCTGGCCTCAGAGCCCAAAGCGTCGCCCAGGACAGGAGAGGTGAAGGGTGATGAGCAGCGGGGAAAGGGCTGGGAGCCTGGCACAGCTTCATTCAGCCTTGGGCCCTGGGAACCCCCACTTCTGCTCTCTGCATCTCTGAAACCTAACCTCTACTTTCACAGTTATCACCTGGAGAAGCCAAATTCGGGCTCCAGTGTGGCTCCCTGGTGGTCTAGTAGCTAGGATTCCGCACTTTCACAGCTCCGGCCCGGGGTTCGATTCCCGGTCAAGAAAGCTCTTTTCTCAGCGTCTCCACTCGCAGGAGTCTTCCTCTTCAACCCCACAGGTGTGTTTTGCCACAAGGTCCAGATGCAGAAGTGCTTCTGCACTGAGTCCCTAAACTCCAGTGAGGCCCTGCCTCAGGATTCTTGGCATCACCCAGGCTGGAGGAGGTGAGATGTGATGAATGGCCAGGGCTGAGCAGCCAGCCCCTCGCCTTCATTCTCCCTTCATCTCAGGAATTTAATGTCTTGCTTTCAGAGTTTTTCATCCAAAGAGAACCTGGAACTTGAGTTCCCAAAACAATAAAAAACAAAAACATAAAACATTTGAAACATACCAAAAAATTGAAATACTAACATCGTATATTCTGTACCTAACCGCGCAGAGTTAACATTTTCCCACGTGTGCTTTCTCACTCTCTCTCCATATATATGAACTGCGACGCCTTTTGGAGTAACCTGCAGACATCGCAACTCAAGATCACTGGTTGGGCCGCTGTTGCTCCTTTCCTTTGGCATCTCCCTCAAAACCAGCTTCTGCGGGACTTGTCCTCCAAGACCAGGGGAAGGCTTTGTCCTCGCGAGGAGGCCCCTCTTGCCCCTTCAGGAACCTGGAATCCGTTCTCTTCAGGCTGTAGAGAAGCTTCAGGCGGTGTTTGATTCGGCTCTCCCCCAAGTGCAGGCCAGGCACGTTCTGTGCTAGTAGGAATCCCCCCGGACCGGCTGCCCTCCACCCTCCTCCCGGTTGCCTTGGCGGGCAGTGGGGTCTTGGGTCAGCCTGAGTGCTGGAACCATCTACCTCAGGAGAGACGCTTCAGGGAAGTGCAGCTGCCCCCTTGGCTCTTGCCTGGCTCTCTGTGCCCTGTACGGAGTGAAAAGAGTTCTGACCAGGCAGAAAGGTGAAGGATGTTTCCTGTAGTAGGAGGATGAGGGGAGCAGATGGGTAATGCGTTGAAGGGAGGGGGAAAGTTCTGAAGAGCTTCCCAGAATTGTCTGCATCAGTGCTGTTGTGGGGGGGGGGGGCTAGTGGCTGCTGTGTGACAACAATGGCACTTAGTCTTGTCTTGTCCTGGCCTTGATCTGGCCCCGGGTCCAGTCTGAGTCCAAGCAGACAGAGGCATCCTGGTTTGCAGAACATATTCCATTGTGCCTCTCTCCAAAATGGGGTAGTCACTGAGCTTCTATTTCTAGGACCCCAGTGGATGGTGTCCACGGGGTTTCTTGAACTTTTTTTCTTGTCTGAAAAATTCCTTATCTCTCTTTCAATTCTAAATGGTAATCTTGCTGGGTAGGGTACCCTGGGTTGTAGATTTTCCCTTTCAGCACTTTTAAATATATCATGCCATTCCCTTCTAGCCTGCAAATATTCTGCAGAAATATCAGCTGATATGGGGGTTCCCTTGCATATGACTCATTGTTTTTCTCTTGCTCCCTTTAGAATTCTGTCTTTGTCTTTAACTTTTGCCATTTTAATTATATGTCTTGGTGTCGGTCTGTTTAGGTTCGCCTTGTTTGGGACCCTCTGTGCTTCCTGTACCTAGATATCTGCTTTCTTCTTCAGGTTTGGGAAATTTTCAGTCATAATTTCTTCAAATACATTTTTGACCCTTTTCTCTCTCTTCTCCTTCACAGATCCCTGAACTTTCTTTCTTGCTGAAATGTAAATCAGGGGAAATTAAAAAGTAGATAAATTAGTGGTCTACATAAATTAGTGGTCTCCATAACAGGTATAAGAAAAAAATTTAAGTTGATAATAAAGATGACTCTCAAATACTTTTAAAGCCTTTAAAGAATTCTAAAAATTGACTTAATAGCATAGAAAATATTTATGTCATGTCATATTTCTAGAGATGACTCCTTTTATGCATCACACTGGTTTAATAATTTTGGTCTAAAAACTACTTTACTCCGTCTTTCAGATTTTCTAATAGTGTAGAAAATATTGGTAGCAGAGTATTCTAGTTTATACACACCTTGGATTTATGTTCTCTTCTAAATCCTCATGACACTGAATTGCCTAATTTTCCTCTACTGGTTTTACTTGTCCAATAAGAGAACTTTAATTCCAATAAATATTTAAGTTTAGAAAATTTAAAATTATGTGTTCCAGTAAATTAAATATACCATTTAATAACTTTTAAATGGAGATTAACTCTTACAATTCTAGAAATCATTGTAACAATTATTCCACTTACAATTTGGGGGTAAATGTTTTTATGTATCATTCAATATATGATTCCAACATTCATTTCTCTATTATGATTCAGCTCAAGTTGTGTTTTTAAGCTCTATCATGATCTTTAAGTGCCTAGACTGATATTAAATTAATTACAGTATAATATTTGCCTGGAGAATTTTTAATTAAGATGGAAATAACAAAACCCTGTTTTTATATAATGCTGGTGTGTATTTTTATAGATTACAGAGTGGCCATAGGTTAACAGGTTAAGAGGATGTGTGGGTACCTTTAGAGTATGTTGGTGAGTACAGCCATCATGTCACTTGAAGAAATGTAAAACACATGGAGTATCTTCTCCAGGAAGAAAGGAGCTGTCACTGAAGACCAGCTGTTTTCATGAAGGGCTTGTTTATTTAAAAAAAAAATTTTTTTTTTTTTTGGTTCTTGGTTACCTGCCTTCTAGATCTGGATTCATCCATTTTTCCATTCTTCTTTATGCTTCTTTTGTGTAGAACACCGCTGGTGCCCCTAGGCCCCGGTGGGCAGAGGAGCCAGGAACTACAGGGCTTGAACAAATTATGCTCCCACACTTTTTGATGCCTCCAGAAGGGGACGCCACAGGCAGAGACCTTGGGTTTGCTCAGGATGCAGCATCTCTCCTGGACCAGGGCCTGACACTTAGTAACAACTAATAAGTGCTCAGTGATTGAAGGAATTCTAACACAAAGTCCTAGAAAGCTGAAGAGGAGGAAAAGAATGTGGGTGGATTGGGGCAGTCTAGAGTATGAGGGCCAGAGTGAGACAGACAGACAAAAACACCCACAAAGAGAGTAGAGAGAATGTTCAAAAACTGGATTTAGAGTATAAAAGCCTAGGAGCTCATGTGTGCTCATGACATTCAACAGAAGAACCAAGAGAGGGTGAGCCAACAACTCTTGGTATCCAGGTCTGCACCAGAAACATTGTCAGGTGCAGGATTCTGTTGCTTCCAACGTTTTGTCTCAAATGGAAGAATTTTTTTCCAGAAATAGACAAACACTGTCAAGGAATCATATAGAGACAACTATTGGATTACTAACCCAACTTTGAGTAGGAAGGTGACCAGTCCACAGATTGTGAGTGTCCAAGAAGGCAAATAGCAATTCACAAAGGGAAGAGAAGATGAATAAATGTCTGGGACCAGTGGTTATTCCCCTCCAATCGATCAGCTACTTGGCAGGAAGCAACCTGGGGTCATTCTGGTCAATCTTTTCTGGACCCAATTTAGTAGGTCACCACCAAAACCAATAACAACTACTGAAAGACTTTCTAAACATCTTGGAAGTTATCAGCTGAACATATGCAATAGGTACCTCTGGGTAATGTCCACATTGTCCTTCTGCCATACCCCCTGCTTAGTTGAGGCAGGAGTCCAACACCTGTTGTAAGAGTATCAGATAGACTTATAGAAAGCTTGTTGTACTAGAAAGACTATGAAGAAAAAGGATCTTTCATTGAGTTGGAAAAGTACATTTGTCTATAAAGTGGCACACCTCCTATTGAAGTCAAACTAGGAACATGTGAAGAGCGGCCTTCAGCTTCTGGTACAGGTGGAGTGACAGAAATGAGATTTACTTTTCTGCCTGAAACCTGACCCTACCCTTCTCCCCTGTCCCCAAAGAAAAGAAAAAGACAAAAGGCATAAAATATTACTTTTCAAGACACTGGAAATCAGGCAATAAAGGGTAGAAATCCCTAAGAGATGAGAAACAAATATGGTGAGCCCTGCCATTGGCCCAGCTTACTGCTTTCAGAGTCTCCAGGCTGAGCACAAGGAGGGGATCTGAGGCCAACTCCTTGGATTGTGGGGATGAAGCTGAGTACCCATGGAGAACAAGGGAGCTAGAGTTCACAGGACAGATTTAGTGATGAGAGAGATGAACAGAGAGAAACCCAGGCATTTGGAAAGGGTTTCCTTCAAGTAGTGAGTGGAGTTCTGATACAAGCATGCTTGTGGAGAAATGACTGAGACCAAAAATAGAAACTTTGAAAAATATCATGGGACAGTGCCTGGTGTTCACACAGTACAAGCAATTGTACTCTCTCCCCACAGCCAGACTGAACTACTCATAAGAGCCATGGAGAAGAACACTCAAAGAAGGTGGTGACTTACTAGTTGGATTAGTCAGCCTTAGACTGACCTACCTAAAAAATCATAAAACCAAGATTCAAAGGGATCAAACTGTTTACAAGTCACTTAACTCTACCCCAGAACAAAACTCAAGTAGATTTATAGGAATACCAAAATAGCCAGTACACAAGAAAGTAAATTTTGGCCATGTCTGGTATCCAATCAAAGAATGTGAGGCATGCAAAGAGGCAGGAAAACACGATGATTAAGGAGAAGAATAGTCAATGAATCAAAACTGAACCAGAACTGACATGATGGTAAAATCAACAGAGAGGACTTTAAAACATTTATCATGACTGTGTTACACATTCCAAAGAGTTGTAGAAACATGGACCATATAAAAATGGCCAAAATAAAACTTTAAAGATGAAAAACTATAACTTCTTTTTTTTTAAGTTTTTTAAACAGCTTTATTGGAGTATAATTGCTTTACAATGGTGTGCTAGTTTCTGCTGTATAACAAAGTGAATCAGCTTTACATAAACATATATCCCCACATCCCCTCCCTCTTGCGTCTCCGTCCCACCCTCCCTATCCCACCCCTCTAGGTGGACACAAAGCACCGAGCTGATCTCCCTGTGCTATGCAGCTGCTTCCCACTAGCTATCTATTTTACATTTGGTAGTGTATGTATGTCCATGCCACTCTCTCACTTCATCCCATCTTACCCTTCCCTCTCCCCGTGTCCTCAAGTCCATTCTCTACGTCTATGTCTTTATTCCTGTCCTGCCCCTAGGTTCTTCAAAACCTTTTTTTTTTTTTTTTTTAGATTCCATATATATGTGTTAGCATACGGTATTTGTTTTTCTCTTTCTGAGTTACTTCACTCTGTATGACAGACTCTAGGTCCATCCACCTCACTACAAATAACTCAATTTCGTTTCTTTTTTTGGCTGAGTAATATTCCATTGTATATATGTGCCACATCTTCTTCATCCATTCATCTGTTGATGGACACTTAGGTTGCTTCTATGTCCTGGCTATTGTAAATAGAGCTGCAATGAACATTGTGGTAGATGACTCTTTTTGAATTATGGTTTTCTCAGAGTATATGCCCAGTAGTGTGATTCCTGGGTCGTATGGTAACTCTATTTTTAGTTTTTTAAGGAACCTCCATACTGTTCTCCATAGTGGCTGTATCAATTTACATTCCCGCCAACAGCGCAAGAGGGTCCCCTTTTCTCCACACCCTCTCCAGCATTTGTTGTTTGTAGATTTTTTGATGATGGCCATTCTGACTGGTGTGAGGTGATACCTCACTGTAGTTTTGATTTGCATTTCTCTAATGAGTAGTGGTGTTGTGCACCCTTTAACGTGTTTGTTGGCAATCTGTATATCTTCTTTGGAGAAATGTCTATTTAGGTCTTCTGCCCATTTTTGGAGTGGGTTGTTTGCCTTTTTGATATTGAGCTGCATGGGCTACTTGTAAATTTTGGAGATTAATCCTTTGTCAGTTGCTTCGTTTGCAAATATTTTCTCCCATGCTGAGGGTTGTCTTTTCGTCTTGTTTATGATTTCCTTTGCTGTGCAAAAGCTTTTAAGTTTCATTAGTTCCCATTTGTTTATTTCTGTTTTTATTTCCACCTTCTCTAGGAGGTGGATCTTGCTGTGATTGATGTCATAGAGTGTTCTGCCTATGTTTTCCTCTAAGAGTTTTATAGTGTCTGGTCTTACATTTAGGTCTTTAATCCATTTTGAGTTTATTTTTGTGTATGGTGTTAGGGAGTGTTCTAACTTCGTTCTTTTACATGTAGCTGTCCAGTTTTCCCAGCACGACTTATTGAAGAGACTGTCTTTTCTCCACTGTATATTCCTGCCTCCTTTATCAAAACTAAGGTGACCATATGTGCATGGGTTTATCTCTGGGCTTTCTATCCTATTCCATTGATCTATATATCTGTTTTTGTGCCAGTATCATACTGTCTTGATTACTGTAGCTTTGTAGTATAGTTTGAAGTCAGGGAGCCTGATTCCTCCAGCTCTGTTTTTCTTTCTCAAGATTGCTTTGGCTATTCTGGGTCTTTTGTGTTTCTATACAAAGTGTGAAATTTTTTGTTCTAGTTCTGTGAAAAATGCCATTGGTAGTTTGATAGGGATTGCATTGAATCTGTAGATTGCTTTGGGTAGTATAGTCATTTTCACACTATTGATTCTTCCAATCCAAGAACATGGTATATTTCTCCATCTGTTTGTATCATCTTTAATTTCTTTCATTAGTGTCTTATAGTTTCCTGCATTCAGGTCTTTTGTCTCCTTAGCTAGGTTTATTCCTAGGTATTTTATTCTTTCTGTTGCAATGGTAAATGGGAGTGTTTCCTTAATTTCTCTTTCAGATTTTTCATCATTAGTGTATAGGAATGCAAGAGATTTCTGTGCCTTAATTTTGTATCCTGCTACTTTACCAAATTCATTGATTAGCTCTAGTAGTTTTCTGGTAGAGTCTTTAGGATTCTCTATGTATAGTATCGTGTCATCTGCAAACAGTGACAGCTTTGCTTCTTCTTTTCCAATTTGGATTCCTTTTATTTCTTTTTCTTCTCTGATTGCTGTGGCTAAAACTTCCAAAACTATGTTGAATAATAGTGGTGAGAGTGGACAACCTTGTCTTGTTCCTGATCTTAGTGGAAATGGTTTCAGTTTTTCACCATTGAGAACGATGTTGGCTGTGGGTTTGTCATATATGGCCTTTATTATGTTGAGGTAAGTTCCCTCTATGCATACTTTCTAGAGGGTTTTTATCATAAATGGGTGTTGAATTTTGTTGAAAGCTTTCTCTGCATCTATTGAGATGATCATATGGTTTTTCTCCTTCAATTTGTTAATATTTATCACATTGATTGATTTGCCTATATTGAAGAATCCTTGCATTTCTGGGATAAACCTCACTTGATCATGGTGTATGATCCTTTTACTCTGCTGTTGGATTCTGTTTGCTAGTATTTTTTTGAGGATTTTTGCATCTATGTTCATCTGTGATATTAGCCTGTAGTTTTCTTTCTTTGTGACATCTTTGGTTTTGGTATCAGGGTGATGGTGGTCTCGTAGAATGAGTTTGGGAGTGTTCTTCCCTCTGCTATCTTTTGGAAGAGTTTGAGAAGGATGGGTGTTAGCTCTTCTCTAAATGTTTGATAGAATTCACCTGTGAAGCCATCTGGTCCTGGCTTTCAGTGCTTGTGATTGGTCTGTTTATATTTTCTATTTCTTCCTGGTTCAGTCTCAGAAGGTTGTGCTTTTCTAAGAATTTGTCCATTTCTTCCAGGTTGTCCATTTTACTGGCATATAGTTGCTTGTAATAATCTCTCATGATCCTTTGTATTTCTGCAGAGTCAGTTGTTACTTCTGCTTTTTCATTTCTAATTTTATTGATTTGAGTCTTCTCCCTTTTTTTCTTGATGAGTCTGGCTAATGGTTTATCAATTTTATTTATCTTCTCAAAGAAGCAGCTTTTAGTTTTATTGATCTTTGCTATTATTTCCTTCATTTCTTTTTCATTTATTTCTGATCTGATCTTTATGATTTCTTTCCTTCTGCTAACTTTGGGGGTTTTTTGTTCTTCTTTCTTTAATTGCTTTAGGTGTAAGGTTAGGTTGTTTATTTGAGATATTTCTTGTTTATTGAGGTAGGATTGTATTGCTATAAACGTCCCTCTTAGAACTGCTTTTGCTGCAGCCCATAGGTTTTGGGTCGTCGTGTTTTCATTGTCATTTGTTTCTAGGTATTTTTTGATTTCCTCTTTGATTTCTTCAGTGACCTCTTGGTTATTTAGTAGTGTATTGTTTAGCCTCCATGTGTTTGTATTTTTTACAGATTTTTTCCTGTACTTGATATCTAGTCTCATAGCATTGTGGTCAGAAATGATACTTGATATGATTTCAATTTTCTTAAATTTACCAAGGCTTGATTTGTGACCCAAGATATGATCTATCCTGGAGAATGTTCCATAAGCACTTGAGAAGAAAGTGTATTCTGTTGTTTTTGGATGGAATGTCCTATAAATATCAATTAAGTCCATCTTGTTTAATGTATCATTTAAAGCTTGTGTTTCCTTATCTATTTTCATTTTGGATGATCTGTCCATTGGTTAAAGTGAGGTGTTAAAGTCCCCTACTATGATTGTGTTAGCTAGGACAATTTTAAAAGGCTTATCATGGGAGTGTTTGAAGCCCCTGAAATGACCTGAAGAAGTTTTTTGAAGAATAAAATTTTGAAGAAACAAGACAGAAAATATTCCAATTATAATGAAAATTATAAAGACACTGATCCAAGGAGGCAAATGAACCCTGAGCACAAAGAATATGAAGAAAGCCACACCTAGCACATTACTTTTAAACTGCTCAAATCCATAGGAAAAGGAAAAATCACTAAAGCAGCCAAAACAATAAGACACGCTACATACAGAATACAAAAATAAAGGCAGTGGAGCAACATCTTTAAAGAACTGAGAGGAAAAAAAAGTCAGCATGGAATTCTATGTGTCTTCCATCACAAAATATCTTTCAAAAATAAAAGTGAATAATGACATTTATAGACATACAAATGCTGAAAGACTTCATCACCAGCAGATCCACATCACAAGAAATGTTAAAGGAGTCCTCCAGGAAGAAGGAAATTCACACCAGATAGAATTCTGGGTGTACATAAAGGAATGAAGGACAAAAGATATGATATCTGCATGGAAAATATATAAGATCATTTCTTATCAATTAAATATCTTCAAAAACATGGGACAGTTTAAAGAAAATTAAAAACCTTAGATTTGGGGTCTATAATATATGCAAAGTAAAATGCATGAGGGCACTAGCATAAAGGCAGGCAGGTGAGAAATGTGAAGAGGAATGACATCACTTGAAGGCAGGCTGTGATAAGGTAGAAATGTATGCTATAAAGCCTAAAGCAGTCACTGAAATAAAAGAGTTATAGCTAATAAGCCAACGGAAGGTGAGAGAATGGAACCATATGTAAAACCATGTAAACTCTCTTATAGAACAGTTGCCCTTCTGGCACTCTACCCATACACATGTGTACAAGAATGATGAGGGCAGTATTGTTTGTAATAATAAAAGCATAGAAACTAATTAATTTCAAAGGTATATGTAAAGGGTTTAATAAATACTAGTACAAACAATGGATAAAACTTCACTGTTAAAAGGAACCCAGAGGGTAACGATGAGATGATCACTCTACTCTCTTTCCAGGAATCCTGGATTCCAAGTGACCTGTGTCCTTCGGGGGTCTTCTGTGAGGATCAGAAGAGCAGCAGTGATCTTGGCTTAGGTTCTTTTGCTGTGGACAAGACACGGGTGACAAGAAAGGTAAAAGAGGCCTTCCTCCGAGTTTATGTAGAAATGATGTACGAGGCAGAAATAACTGCAAACCCTTAAATTACATACTGAAAAAGCCAAGAAGGCACCCCTGGGTGGGTTCGAACCACCAACCTTTCAGTTAACAGCCAAACGCGATAACCGGTTGCGCCACAGAGACGCGAACAAGCTTTCTCTCTCATCTATGTAGAGAGTAAGCAGTCCTTCCAAGGTAGGCGGAGCCATCCGCCTTTGGCAGGACAGCGGTGACGGCTCCCAAGCCTCGGACAACGGGAGAGGAGGAGTCGACGCAGCGTGCTCGTTCCGGTGGGGGAGCCGTGCGTCGGGCTATCCCGAAGGCAGAAGGGCAGCCGAGCGTCCCCGCCGCGCCTTGCTCCACACCCGCCGCAGATGCTGGCGCCCCGGAGACGCCCCCGGGCCTGAGCTGAGGGGGTCCGAGGGAAGCTGCGTGCCCGATGGGTTCCATGACAGCTCCCCGTTTGCTCCGCCTTCACTCGACCATCTCCCCCGCTGGGCAGCGGTTTAGTAGATGTGGTCGGTTTGGCTGCAGCGGGAAGGAGATCAGGTCCAAAGAGGAAATGTGAAAAGGAGCGAAAGAAAGCAGAGGCATGGATGAGACAGACCTCCCAGGAAGCCTGTGAGGCACAGGCCGGATCTTGAGAGATTAAAATTGTTTTTATTAAGTAACTGAATAGGGAGGGAGAACCGGAGAATGGCGTGAAAGAGAGAAAAGCACGAGCATGTGTGTCTAAGAATTAAACAGCAAAAATAATGTGAAAATATTTATGTCAAAGAAATTACCTGTTGGCCTCTGGTGCATCGTGACTGTACAGTGATTAGTGCTGTGTTGTGGCTGCATCAACCTCGGTTCAAATCAAAGTTACAGCAAGTTCGTGTCTATGACCTGTCTTTCGGTTTGCTTTTAATGCCAGCACCAGCTGCGCCCCTTAGCAGCGTTCAGAGAGCAGTTTACTGCTGGCCGCCGAGCGCGATGCGGTGAGAAGAGGAGTAAATCCCACAGTGCACAAACCCGCGGGCGCCGGTCAAAGCGAAACCTAGGACGCTTCCTTGTCTCACTGTTGAGCAGGACATATCCCCAAAGTTGAAACACCGCCTCTCAAGGATCCTTGTCTGTATCTTCCACTAATAAAATAGTGTGGTCATAGCCGTTTTACTGTTAAAGATAATTCAAATACCAGTGAGGGTTTTTACACTAAATGAGAACGAGTTTTTAATGAGTTTATAGTAAAATGCGAACTAGCTGTTCATTGTCTACACCAGCTTGTCTTCGTTCACCAGTCACTAATTTTGAACTATAGTTCACGTAGAGTTAAAAGCACATATCTTTACGCAAGGCAGAAATAGAGACACAGATGTAGAGGACAAATGTATGGACACCAAGGGGGAAAACCCTGGGTGGGTGGGGGGGGGAGGATGAATTGGGATACTGGGATTGACATATATACACTAATTTGTATAAAATAGATAACTAACAATTTTTGGAATTTTAGCAAACGTAATCATTGCCCAGATCAAGTTATAGAAAATTGCCATGATCCCAGAAATATACACTCAGTCCCTTTCCAGGCAATTGTTACCCTATCTCACTTAGTTAATTACTATTGTGAGGTCTACTGCCGAAATTACTATTGCCTGCTATTGAAATTCAAATGAATGAATGTATTTTTTTGTATCTGGCTTTTTAAATACAACATTATGTTCATTGAACATATCCATATTATTGTGTATATCACTTCTTAATTTTGGTATGATTGAAGTAGTTTTGGTGTTATTGTTTTTGATGAATATTATTGGTGCTTTGATGAATATTCTATACCAATCTTTTTGTATACTTGTGCATTCATGGAAGTACTGCAACTGCTGGGTTGTGGAGTAGGTACAAGATTAGCTTTATTAGAAATTGACAAACAGTGCCCTAGAATGGTTTCAAACCAGCAACTACAGTTGCAGTTTCTGTGCATTCCTGTCAGCATTTGGTGTACTAATTCTTTTAGATATAGCCATGCTGGAGGGTGTGTAATGATATCTCCTTATAGTATTAATGTGCATTTCCCTAATGAATAAAAATGTCAGGAATATTTTCTTATAACTTCTGGCCGTTAAGATATCTTCCTTTGTGATCCAGGACGACCCTGGCTTAGCCTTTCCAGGAAAAGGAAACAGGGTCAGGTGGTCGGTGGCTGTGGTGCAGGTGGATCCTTGCGAGGCAGCTCTTGGAGACAGAGACCCAGGCTCAGTGTGTTCCCAGTGGCGACACGTGCAGATCCAATGACTGGCACAGCATCAGCGGAGAGTGCCCGGCCTTCAAGGCCTTTGCCATCTCCACACACTCATCAGTTGAGCAAGGATGGAATATATTGTTTACATATTCTCTTTCATTCGAGTCATATTCATTTCCCTGAGTAATCTGACTTTTCAGTTCATCTCACTACCACAAACAGAAAACTGTTATTGGTGCCATAATCAGAAGGTAGGTGTAAAAATCAATCCCAGAGTACCAAAAGGATGGTGATCCAGGCAACTTCTCCAACTGCTCTTGATCCAAATCCCCGTGGTCTCTACCTCACGATGAGCATGTTTTCCTTTTTCCCTTGGACACTCACACTGAAGACCTATTGGGACAAATGTTGCTTCCACTGTAGGACAAGAGGATAGCCAGGGAGAGGGAGGGGGAGAGGATGTGGACCAAGTGTGCAGAGGCAGGGGGTAGAGTATGTAGATGAGACAGAGCTGAGGCTGTGGGTCCCTCCTTCTGGAGCCACCGCTGAAAGGTGGTTAGTCTGATGGGCCGAGCTATGGGTGGGTTTATGAGAGGGTGTGGGGGTGGATGGGAGAGATTTGGAGGGTCTCCGCTTGAATTCCTTTGGGGAGAGGTTTAGAAGAATGGCGAAGGGTGGGTGGAGGGGAGGGTGGTGATCCTGAGCGAACACTGGAGGGGTGGGAGGCTGCACTGGTGCCTGCAGGGTGTGTGCCCCTAGTTACCTGACAAAAGAGATGTCATGATCTTGAAGGTGCCTTCCCCAGGGCGTAAGGCTTATCCACTGCACTCCTGAAAAGCTGATGGCTGCGATTTCCCCACCTGTGGGAGGGAATTGGTGCTGGTGCGGGGGCGGGGGTTTGAGTTGCCGCTCTCTCCTGATATGCCTTGGTTCATGGCAGACGACCTCGCTTGCGTGATGCCTCACTGTGCCACGCCGACCCAGGGCAAGAGGCGCGCCACGCTGTGTTCAACTGCCTCGGAATTCCGGTGAGCACCCGCGTCTCCCTGGCCCTCCTATTTCGTGACCAAAGTGTATGGATGGGTCCTGCTTCCTGCGCCAAGCCTCCTGACTGTCCTGTCTGTGTGTGCGTGTGGGGTCCCTGTGCGGCACTTTGCTGGGGAGGCCCGCTGGCTGGCAGGCACCAGCAAGAGAGAAGCCACGCCACAGGGGTGGTGAAAAAACATGAGAGACTTCGCCTGGAGGCCTCGCACTCCACAGTCCCTTTGGGGCAGGTCAGAAGGAGGTACCCCTTCCAGGAACATGGAGACCAGAGGCCTGCCTTTGCAAGGAGGCTCCCGGGACCAATTGCACTTTCCCTTCCAGGCCTAGCCAACTCCATTGCCTCTCATAAGGCTTCCCCTTCTCCCGCCTCCTTCTCTACACCAGCTGTGTTCTTCGGGAGTGTAAGTCACCCTTCCCAACAAGCAGAAATGTCCCAACACACCTCTAGTGATAGGGAAAGGAGTTGGATCAACGTTTTCTAACAAGAGGAAGAGAGAGCACTGTGGTGGTAGGAGGCAACATCTTCTTCATTGGTTCTCTTGGCAGACACAAGGGCCTGGAATCGCAGCTCCTCCTTGAGGGGTTGGGTGGCATAGCCCAGGAACCTGGCCAGGTAGGCATCTCTCCCACTGCTCCTTAGGGAACAGCAGGAAATCCTGCGGGGTCCACTCTTACCCAGAAGAGATGCCCAGAAAATGCTCCAGTAGAGCCCAGAATCTGTGCACTGAACCACTTTGGGGTGAAGCTCCCATTGTCGGTTCTTCCCTCAGTGGACCTTGGAGAGCGGAGGAATGATTGAAGAGGATATGCCCTTCAATGGCAGTAAAAATTTTACTTTTCTCTGACTTGCCTCACTGTGCCCCTCCACTCCCCCACTCTAGCATCTCTAGGATAGAAGGCACTGGTTTTGCTTTCCTGGCCGATTTGTTGGTCCATGGCTCCTTTACCTTTAATGGATATTTATTATCATATTCACAAGTTATAGTAGAAAGGTATTCATATGAGCCTTTCCCAATGCTGTAGTTTGAAACCACCCCAATGTTCATCATATGTGAAATAGTTTTACATTAGTGTAATGCTTATCATTTACACCAAAATTAAGGTGTGAGAAACACAAATACATATATACATATCAAAAACATAATAATGTTGCTTGATAATAGCTAGATAGAAACTTGTATATTCAGACACATGAACTTGAAGAAAGGGCAAGCCTAATTTGAGACGGAAGACATCAGAATTGTTTAAAGTATCAGGGGATGGGTGGGCATTACCTAAAGTGTATCAGAGGGCCATGCTTGAATGACAAAAAATTTCTATGTCGTGATCCTGGTGATGATTACACATTTCAATATTCAAATAGCTGCCCATTAATGATACGTGTATTTTGTTCTCTGAACACACTTTAATAGTTTCCTTTTAGGGTAAAAATTGGATGTCGGATGTCAGAGAATCCAGTGAAGACGGTGACCGGATTGGAGTACATTGTAAACTGTTTTTTTAAAGTCTGGAGCACAGATCCCATTTGGAGTTGCAGGGAGATTCTGAAGATTCAGATCACTCCCCAAAGGAGAGCCATTCATACCACCCTTGATCATGACAGGAGTGACCCTTTCAAATGAAACCAAGATAAAATTCGAAGTTGAATTTTGTATATGAGCCAATCAGAGTTTTATGGAGCCCAAGGCTTTGTGTGCAGTGTCCAATGAAGCTAAGACTTAAGCTTTGCTTTTACCATTTGTCTTAGGGTTCTGTCTGTCCGTTTTTTTTCTTTTTTTTTCAGTATAGTTTTTAGCGCTTGTTATCATTGATGGATTGGATTTGGTTTTTGGTTTGGTTGCTCTCTTCTTTCTTTTTTTTTTCTTTTTTTATTACTTTTTAATTTTTTTATTTTTAATGATAATTTTTGTTTTTTATTTTAATAACTTTATATATTTTATTTTATTTATTTTCTTTTTTTCTTTCTTTTTTTCCCCCCTTTTCTTCTGAGCCATGTGGCTGACAGGGTCTTGGTGCTCCGGCCGGCTGTCAGGCCCAAGCCACTGAGGTGGGAGAGCTGAGTTCAGGACATTGGTCCACCAGAGACCTCCCGGCCCCACATATTATCAAATGGTGAAAGCTTTCCCAGAGATCTCCATCTCAATGTTAAGACCCAGCTCCACTCAATGACCAGCAAGCTACAGTGCTGGACACCCTATGCCAACAACTAGCAGGACAGGAACACAACCCCACCCATTAGCAGAGAGGCTGCCTAAAATCCTAATAAGTTCACACACACCCCAAAACACACCATCGGATGCAGTCCTGCCCACCAGAAAGACAAGATCCAGCCTGATCCACCAGAACACAGGCACCAGTCCCCTCCACCAGGAAGCCTACACAACCCACTGAACCATCCTTACCCACTGGGGGTAGACACCAAAAACAATGGGAAGTACGAACCTGCAGCCTGCGAAAGGGAGACCCCAAACACGGTAATTTAAGCAAAATGAGAAGGCAGAGAAATACACAGCAGATGAAGAAGCAAGGTAAAAACCCACCAGACTAAACAAATGAAGAGGAAATACGCAGTCTACCTGAAAAAGAATTCAGAGTAACCATAGTAAAGATGATCCAAAATCTTGGAAATAGAATGGAGAAAATACAAGAAACGTTTAACAAGGACCTAGAAGAACTAAAGAGCAAACAAACAATGATGAACAACACAATAAATGAAATTAAAAATTCTCTAGAAGGAATCAATAGCAGAATAACTTAGGCAGAAGAACGGATAAGTGACCTGGAAGATAAAATAG
Organism: Balaenoptera physalus; assembly: GCF_965194825.1. Lineage (NCBI taxonomy): Eukaryota > Metazoa > Chordata > Mammalia > Artiodactyla > Balaenopteridae > Balaenoptera > Balaenoptera physalus. The sequence continues at coordinate 88,587,849 of NC_138882.1, read as the reverse complement.
TGGAAATAACTGCTGTGGAGCAGAATAAAGAAAAAAGAATGAAAAGAATTGAGGACAGTCTCAGAGACCTCTGGGACAACATTAAACCCACCAACATTCGAATTATAGGGGTCCCAGAAGAAGAAGAGAAAAAGAAAGGGACTGAGAAAATATTTGAAGAGATTATAGTTGAAGACTTCCCTAATATGGGAAAGGAAATAGTTACTCAAGTCCTGGAAGCACAGAGAGTCCCATACAGGGTAAATCCAAGGGGAAACATGCCAAGATGCATATTAATCAAACTATCAAAAACTAAATACAAAGAAAAAATATTAAAAGCAGCAAGGGAAAAGCAACAAATAACATACAAGGGAATCCCCATAAGGTTAACAGCTGATCTTTCAGCAGAAACTCTGCAAGCCAGAAGGGAGTGGAAAGACATATTTAAAGTGATGAAAGGGAAAAACCTACAACCAAGATTACTCAACCCAGCAAGGATCTCATTCAGATTCGAAGGAGAAGTTAAAACCTTTACAGACAAGTAAAAGTTAAGAGAATTCAGCACCAAAAACCAGCTTTACAACAAATGTTAAAGGAACTTCTCCAGAAAGGAAACACAAGAGAAGGAAAAGACCTACAAAAACAAACCCAAAACAATTAAGAAAATGCTAATAGGAACATACATATCGATAATCACCTTAAATGTAAATGTATTAAATGTTCCAACCAAAAGACAACTGGCTGAATGGATATAAAGACAAGACCCATATATATGCTGTCTACAAGAGACCCACTTCAGACCTAGGGACACATACAGACTGAAAGTGACGGGATGGGAAAAGATATTCCATGCAAATGGAAATCAAAAGAAAACTGGAGTAGCAATACTCATATCAGACAAAATAGACTTTAAAATAAAGACTATTACAAGAGACAAAGAAGGACACTACATAATTATCAAGGGATCAATCCAAGAAGAAGATATAACAATTGTAAATATTTATGCACCCAGCATAGGAGCACCTCAATACATAAGGCAAATGTTAACAGCCATAAAAGAGGAAATCGACAGTAACACAATAATAGCAGGGGACTTTAACACCCCACTTTTGCCAATGAACAGATCATCCAAAATGAAAATAAATAAGGAAACACAAGCTTTAAATGATACATTAAACAAGATGGACTTAATTGATATTTATAGGACATTCCATCCAAAAACAACAGAATACACTTTGTTCTCAAGTGCTCATGGAACATTCCCCAGGATGGACCATATCTTGGGTCACAAATCAAGCCTTGGTAAATTTAAGAAAACTGAACTCTTATCAAGTATATTTTCTGACCACAATGCTATGAGACTAGGTATCAATTACAGGAAATAATCTGTTAAAAATACAAACACATGGAGGCTAAACAATACACTACTAAATAACCAAAGATAACTGAAGAAATCAAAGAGGAAATAAAAAATGCCTAGAAACAAATGACAATGAAAACACGAAGACCCAAAACCTATGGGATGCAGCAAAAGCAGTTCTAAGAGGGAAGTTTATAGCAATACAATCCTACTTCAAGAAACAAGGAACTTCTCAAATAAACAACCTAAACTTACACCTAAAGAAATTAGACAAAGAAAACAAACAAACCCCCCCAAAGTTAGCAGAAGGAAACAAATCATAAAGATCAGTTCAGAAATAAATTAAAAAGAAATGAAGGAAACAATAGCAAAGATCGATAAAACTAAAAGCTGGTTCTTTGAGAAGATAAACAAAATTGATAAACCATTAGCCAGATTCATCATGAAAAAAAGGGAGAAGACTCAAATCAACAGAATTAAAAATGAAAAAGGAGAAGTAACAACTGACTCTGCAGAAATACAAAGGATCATGGGAGATTACTACAAGCAACTCTATGCTAATTAAATGGACAACCTGGAAGAAATGGACAAATTCTTAGAAAAGCACAACCTTCCGAGACTGAACCGGGAAGAAATAGAAAATATAAACAGAGAAATCACAAGCACTGAAATTAAAACTGTGATTTAAAATCTTCTAAAAAACAAAAGCCCAGGACCAGATGGTTTCACAGGCGAATGCTATCAAACATTTAGAGAAGAGCTAACACCTATCCTTCTCAAACTCTTCCAAAATATAGCCGAGGGAGGAACACTCCCAAACTCATTCTACGAGGCCACTATCACCTTGATACCAAAACCAGACAAATATGTCACAAAGAAAGAAAACTACAGGTCAATATCACTGATGAACATAGATACAAAAGTCCTCAAAAAAATACTAGCAAACAGAATCCAACAGCACACCATACACCATGATCAAGTGGGGTTTATCCCAGGAATGCAAGGATTCTTCAATAAATGCAAATCAATCAATGTGATAAACCATATAAACAAATGGAAGGAGAAAAACCATCTCAATAGATGCAGAAAAAGCTTTCAACAAAGTTCAACATCCATTTATGATAAAAACCTTCCAGAAAGTAGGCATAGAGGGAACTTACCTCAACATAATAAAGGCCATATATGACAAACCCACAGCCAACATCGTTCTCAATGGTGAAAAACTGAAACCATTTTCACTAAGATCAGGAACAAGACAAGGTTGCCCACTCTCACCACTATTATTCAGCATAGTTTTGGAAGTGTTAGCCACAGCAATCAGAGAAGAAAAAGAAATAAAAGGAATCCAAACCAGAAAAGAAGAAGAAAAACTGTCACTGTTTGCAGATGACATGATACTATACATAGAGAATCCTAAAGATGCCACCACAAAACTACTAGAGCTAATCAATGAATTTGGTAAAGTAGCAGAATACAAAATTAATGCACAGAAATCTCTTACATTCCTATATACTAATGATGAAAAATCTGAAATAGAAATTAGGGAAACACTCCCATTTACCATTGCAACAAAAAGAATAAAATACCTAGGAATAAACCTAGCTAAGGAGACAAAAGACCTGCATGCAGGAAACTATAAGACACTGATGAAAGAAATTAAAGACGATACAGACAGATGGAGAGGTATACCATGTTCTTGGATTGGAAGAATCAACATTGTGAAAATGACTATATTACACAAAGCAACCTACAGATTCAGTGTAATCCCTATCAAACTACCAATGGCATTTTTTTACAGAACTAGAACAAAAAACTTCACAATTTGTATGGAAACACAAAAGACCCCAAATAGCCGAAGCAATCTTGAGAAAGAAAAACAGAGCTGGAGGAATCAGGCTCCCTGACTTCAAACTATACTACAAAGCTACAGTAATCAAGACAGTATGGTACTGGCACAAAAACAGAAATATAGATCAATGGAACAGGATAGAAAGCCCAGAGATAACCCACGCATATATGGTCACCTTATCTTTGATAAAGGAGGCAAGAATATACAATGGAGAAAAAACAGCCTCTTCAATAAGTAGTGCTGGGAAAACTGGACAGCTACATGTTAAAGAAGGAAATTAGAACACTCCCTAACACCATACACAAAAATAAACTCAAAATGGATTAAAGACCTAAATGTAAGGCCAGACACTATAAAACTCTTAGAGGAAAACATAGGCAGAACACTCCGTGACATAAATCACAGCAAGATCATTTTTGACCCACCTCCTAGAGGAATGGAAATAAAAACAAAAATAAACAAATGGGAACTAATGAAACTTAAAAGCTTTTGCACAGCAAAGGAAACCATAAACAAGATGAAAAGACAACCCTTAGCATGGGAGAAAATATTTGCAAATGAAGCAACTGACAAAGGATTAATTTCCAAAATTTACAAGCCGCTCATGCAGCTCAATATCAAAAAGACAAAGAAACCACTCCAAAAATGGGGAGAAGACCTAAATAGACATTTCTCCAAAAAAGATATATAGATTGCCAGCAAACACATGAAAGAATGCTCAACATCATTAATCATTAGAGAAATGTAAATCAAAAATACAGTGAGGTATCACCTCACACTGGTCAGAATGGCCTTCATCAAAAAATCTACAAATAATAAATGCTGGAGAGGGTGTGGAGAAAAGGGAACCCTCTTGCACTGTTGGTGGGAATGTAAATTGATATAGCCACTATGGAGAACAGTATGGAGGTTCCTTAAAAATCTAAAAATAGAACTACCATAGGACCCAGCAATCCCACTACTGAGCATATACTCTGAGAAAACCATAATTCAAAAAGAGTCATCTACCACAATGTTCATTGCAGCTCTATTTACAATAGCCAGGACATGGAAGCAACCTAAGTGTCCATCAACAGATGAATGGATACGGAAGATGTGGCACATATATACAATGGAATATTAGTCAGCCATAAAAATAAACAAAATTGAGTTATTTGTAGTGAGGTGGATAGACCTAGAGACTGTCATACAGAGTGAGGTAAGTCAGAAAGAGAAAAACAAATACCGTATGGTAACACATATATGTGGAATCTAAAAAAAAAAAGGTTTTGAAGAACCTAGGGGCAGGACAGGAATAAAGACATAGATGTAGAGAATGGACTTGAGGACACGGGGAGGGGGAAGGGGAAGTTGGGACGAAGGGAGAGAGTGGCATGGACATATATACACTACCAAATGTAAAATAGATAGCTAGAGGGAAGCAACCGCATAGCACAGGGAGATCAGCTTGGTGCTTTGTGTCCTCCTAAAGGTGTGGGATAGGGAGGGTGGGAGGGAGACGCAAGAGGGAGGAGATCTGGGGTTATATGTATATGCATAGCTGATTCTCTTTGTTACACAGCAGAAACTAACACACCATTGTAAAGCAATTATACTGCAATAAAGATGTTTTAAAAAAATAATAATAAAATCTGCTTCGTTTTGTGTAAAAAAGCCTCACTGCTGTTTGAAATATTTCAACCAGAAAAAAAAAAGAAAAGAAAAAGAAAAAACCCCTATATGACTACACCATTTCCTTTGTCGAAGCCACACACAAGTTTCATTTAGAGCTTGAACCTGATCTTTAGGTATTTTCTCTTAAATGGTGAGACGTAGTTTAAGTCCAGAGCGCTTCAGCCTAGTGCACTGTTGGCTTGACCTCCGTTTCCCTGACTTTACTCCGTTTGGTGACTAAAGAGTTGTTCTGGTAACAGATACAACGCAAAAGAAAGACGGAACATTGCCGTGACTCGGATTCGAACCGAGGTTGCTGCGGCCATAACGCAGAGTACTAACCACTATACGATCACGGCGCGCCACTGAGCAGGTGGTGAAGGTAGTTTTTGCGCTACTACTTTTAATATAAATCGATTCCAATTATTTAGCTGTTCTGTTGTTGAAAACTGCAAGTATTCGTGAGTTTCCCTCATGTCTTCCCTCCGTTATTCCCTTCGCATTCTGATGCATATCTCATCTCCCCTGCATCCAGCCCCTGCCTCAGATCAGGTCTCCTGGAAAGTATCTTTGCTTTGTCCTTGCCTCCCTTGCTTCATTCCCTCCTCCTTACAATTCCTCTTTTGACCAACCCTCCCCACCGCCTCCTTCCGGCTCCCGGCCCACCTACCGTGGCTGAGCTGAGGGAGGGCAGCGCCAGCGGCTCAGACTGTCGGGTGAAGGCGAAGCAAAGAACCGAAAGAACCATTATGAGCCCATCGGGCATTCAGCTTCCCTTGGGTCCCACTCGGCTCAATCCCGGGGTGTCGCGGCCCCGGGCGACTCCGGGGCGCTGGCATCTGCGGCGGGTGTGGAGCAAGGCGCGGCGGGGACGCTTGCCTGCCCTTCTGCCTTCGGAATCGCCCAACGCGCGGCTTCCCCACGAGTTTCTCCGGTTTTCCGAGGCTTTGGAATCAGTACAACTGTCCTGCGAAAGGCGGGTGGCTCCGCCTAAAGTGGAAGGCTTGCTTGCTGTCTGTGGGATGAGGTGGGGAAGGAGGGAGAGGAGAGGTGATCTCCAGATGTCTCTGTGGCGCAATCGGTGAGCGCGTTCGGCTGTTAACCGAAAGGTTGGTGGTTCGATCCCACCCAGGGACGCCTTCCCTTGGTACTTTTAGGATGTAATTAAAGGGTTTGCAGTTATTTCTGTCTTGCATATCCTTTCACATAAACTTGAAGCTAGGCCTCTATTACCCTCCTTTTCACCTATGTCTTGTCCATAACAAGAGAACCTAAGTCGAGATCATCGCTGATCCTCACAGAAGAGTTCTGAAGGAAACAGTTAGGTCACTTCGTCATCTCACCGTTACCCTCTGGGTTCCTTTTAACAGTGAAGTTTCGTCCCTTGTTTGTACTAGTATTTACTGAGCCCTTTACATATAACTTTGAAATTAATTTGCTTATATGCTTTTATTATTACGAACAATACTGCAATCATCATTCTTATACACATGCCTATGGTTAGAGTGCCTGAAGCACAATTGTTTTATGAGATAGACACGGTTTTGTAAATGGTTCCATTCTCTCACCTTTGTTGGCTTATTAGCTATAACTCTTTATTTTGTTATTTCAGCGACTGCTTTAGGCTTTACAGCAGACATCTGTAACTTACCACAGCCTGCCTTCAAGTGATGTCTTCACTTTTCTCCCCTGCTTGCCTTTATGCTATCGTTGTCATGCATTTTATTTTGAATATGTTATAAATCCCACAACCCAAGGTTATTACTTTTCTTTAAACTGTCCCATGTTTTTAAAGAGATTTAAATAATAAGGGAAAAAAGGTTATATAGTTTTCATGCAGATACCATTTCTGTTGTCCTTCATTCCTTTGTGCATATGGAGATTTCTCTCTGGTGTGAGTTTCTTTCTTCCTGGAGGACTACTTTAACCTTTCTTGTGGTTTGGGTTGCTGGTGATGAAGTCTTTCAGCAATTGTATGTCTGTAAATATCGTTATTCACCTTTATCGTTGAAAGACTTTTTTGAGGATAGGAGCCATAGAATTCCACGTTGACTTTTTTCTCTCAGATGTTGCTCCACTGTCTTTTTCACTTGCTGCAGTGCTTCTGACGAGAAATCTGACATTATATTTATTTTCTGTATGTAGCCTGTGTTATCCCTCTGGCTGCTTTTGAGATTTTTTTCCCAATTGATTTGATCAATTTAATTATTATGTGACTAGGTGTGGTCTTCTTCATATTTATTGTGCTTGAGGATCATTTGACTCCTTGGATCAGTGGTTTATAATCTTAATTGTGGCTGGAAAATTTTCTGTCATTGTTTCTAAAAAATGAGTCTGATACAAAGCAAATCTGATACATGGTAGCAGTAGGTCCTGAGGAGGATCAGCAGACCCATGTAAGGCAACTACTCAGACTTTATAGGGAGACCTTCGAGCTTCTTCAGGTAAGTGGAGGTAACCTACTTCATGTAACCTCCTCAAACAAGGGAGGAAGGGCTGCTTCTCAGGTAACCTGAGGCTCGGGGCAATTTAGGGTTTCAAGAGCCCCACCTTCATCAGAATCTATCCATAAGACCCCATCCCAATCAGTCCTTCTTAATAAATTCCCTGACTTGAACATAAGAGATTCTGTGACATTGAAAATTCAATTTAGGTTTAGTTTGCAGAGCTCGGGCCTACAGTTATACTACTAGACAAGGTTTTAAGGTTGTTTTGTTTTGTTTTGTTTGAAATATGGTTATAGAATCTTTCAGGTCCCTAACCTAAATCTTGAGCTAGGAACTTAGAACCTTGAGCTCATCATTTTGTTTCCCCAATTCCTCCAGTTTACATGTAAGTAACCAACCCATTATACTCATATCTTCACTAAAATGTTCTATGGCAGCAACTATTTGACCACTCTAATCCTTACTTTCTATGGGAATCTAAATACAGGTGTCTGCAGATGATGATTTGGGAAAATGTTTTGCTACTGCATGCCATGAACTGAAAGTGTTCTCTGACATCAGGGTCATTAATAATTTCACATCTAATCAAGTCCAAGATCCAATTCCAGATAATATGGAACCACTCCATTTATTATCACTCAATTCTAACCAAGGGTGTCACTACAACAATGCTAAACATAGAACAATGGCACCACACAAAGATGACTAGGAACTTCAGCATACTGGATTTCTGCTACTATGCCACTTTCTTGTGCCCACGCACACAAACTCAAACACACATCTTACTCCCTCCTCCCAAATATTAAATCAGGCATTTGTACTACCTAGGTTTTCAACAAAACAAGGCAAGGCTTGAACCACATTGGAGGCCTCAGTGTTCTGTCCCACCTGCCTCACCATCCTTCTACTTCCTCTCATTAGATTTTCATTTATTCCTGCCCTTCTGCAACATGTCCTTCTTCAAGCCCCTGGCCCTCTCTCTCAGGAACAGGAGGTAAATGGAGAATTATGATATTGTTGACATTACTACAGGCTTGTTCCCTGGAGAGACATCAACTCAAAGAAGAGCATTTGTCCATCCCAGGGTATTCTGTAGAAAAAAAGCTTAGAAAACTAACACTTGAATATTTGCTTTTCCTACAAAGAGAAATTTGAAGTGACACTGCTGGCAGCTGTGAAGTTAGCTCTGGGTATTAAGCTAAAATGGAAGCCTTTGCATTCACCATGGGGCTGAGGAGAAACGGCAGTCAAAACTGGTTGGAAGGAGGCTTCTGAATCCATAAGACATATCACTTCCACCAAAGAGAAGTCATGTTTCCACTTCTCAGTTTGTAGATGGAATTTACAGAAGCTTTCATTCTGAGGGAGGTAAGGAACAAGTTATGGGAGGGCAGTTGACTGTCAGTCTAGCCTTGAAATCATTTAACTAACAGGTGTTCTCATGAGCCCCAAAATGTGTTCCATGACATGACTTCCTCAGTCATGTCTCCAATGTCTGAAGCCTCCCCAGGCTCCCAAAGCTAGAGAAGTTTGAAAGAGGAGAGAATGAAAGAGACACAAGCCTAGGTTCTTGTAAGCACATTCTAGAGTATGGTACAAAGACTTCAGGGTCACCAGTCTCTTGGGCTATCAACTAAGTGGGTTTGGTGGCATAAACCTACTTGGAATCAAAGCTTCCTTTTGAATCTTTTCAGGTAGATTCCCTACACGGTTGAGTTTTGCTGTCATTTCAGCAGTGATCTCATCCTCTTTGCCCTTATCATTTAAATCAGATAACAAAAAGCCCTGATTAGTAGAGTGTTGGTGGACATAATAGAAATATTTTCATCTAAGCTCTGGAAATTAAAGATAAAATTTGCCCTCAAAGTAGTTTTCTTATGTTGCCAGAATTTGGTTCTTTGTAACTGTGTATCCTTGGAAGGCAGGCTTGGTGTGCTCCAAACTTGTTTCCAGCTCTTGCTTAGCTCAGTGAGCTTAGATCTATCTCTAGAGTTCCTTTGGAGTCCAAGGATGCAAGATGTTTCTTATATTTCTTGTATTTCAAACATGACCTTTCTGAAAAGAGTACATTGTCAAAAAAAAAAAAAAAAAAAGGTGATTCTACCCAGTTTTTGAATGAACATTTTTCACATTGAGGCAACCTCTCCACTGTAGTGTCCCCACTCCTTCCTGAATTCAGTGCTGCCTGCTGTGTCCAAATTTAGGGCATGTGATGTCCAAAATTCAACTGCATTCTATACCAGGAGCAATATCTCCATGAGAGCTCAGCACTCCCTAGGCTCCTGCTTCGGGGCTGTATTGCCTTTCCCTGGAAGAAAGGGCCCAGGATTTTCACATCCTGGATTCAGAATCCCACATCTCAGTCAGGACTCCTGATTTGAGAACAGACCACCAACTGAAAGTTTTCACCGCTTGGACCTTGGAGCTCCTGGAAGCTGCAGGAGCTAGGGGACGTGCACAGATCAGAGGCATGAGACAGCTCCTTGCAAGCCAAGAACTGTGGGACTCCTCCCCTCCCCCACCTTTTCCTTCCTCTTCATTACATTCCTCTGCCAGGTCATTCCTCTCAAATTCCAGGGCCTCTTTCTTGCCTTTCCCTCAGAAATAGGAGATCTCTCTGGCTCTTGTCACTTTGTTCTATTTGATCAAATTTCAAGTCTAATACTTTAACCAGGCCTTCATGTTTTAAACAGTTCCCTAGCCAAGGCTGAAGGTCTCAGGGCATTTGGCTGCTTTAAAATGGTGAATATCTTTTCCAAGTCAGCCCTTGATTACATGTTTGAATTGGACAGAAGACCAGCCATGAAGCCAAGTGTCAACTATTCACATCACTGGGCCGCCACCTAGTGCAGGGCCAAGGTCCAGGAAACACAGACTACCATGCTGACTCTACTTTCTCTTCTTTCAACTTTAGATTCTTTGTTTTGATGTAGATAATGATGTTTTCTAAGGGAACAACTGCGTTTCTATCTTCCCAATACCTGTGTCATCTAGTTCCCTGTCTTTTATTTACTTTCATATGTGTGTATTTGTTTATTTATGCTGACCTACAGGTCATCAAGTGAGATATTTTACTCAGGATTAAGGAAAGCATAAAAGACAGAGAAGCTTCCTTAAGACAACTAAAGTTTGTTCCCTTGGTTGGTTCTTCTTACAGGAAAGTATCTCAGATGGAAAGCAGGCAGGAACTGCTTTTGTGAAAGACTTTCATGTATCCTTTTTCTCAAGGGTGTCTATGGAAAGACAAGGGAAAAAAATCAAGCGTGTCCTTGGATTCCTCTGGGATCCTGGATATAGAAGCTTGGTTACTGCCCCATGTTGGGGAGAGGCACAGTTGAATATGAACCACAAATCAGGATACCTCAGACTGGAGCCAGGACCATTTAAGACCAAGCACCATTGTTACCTGGGTTGTTAAACCATGGATTCAGTAATTAAATGTTAAATAATCCAAATATATGAAAGTCACTTAACAGTTCCAGGGTGATTTAGAGTAGAACAATGTTGTATATTGCCAGAAACTTGTCTTACTAATTGCCAGATTCTCAAAAAGACATTCCCGAAATATTTAAATAAAATTTAATGACGTTATCTTATTTTTTAAAAAACAGACTAAGCACCATTATTACAAGGCAGCCACCTACCTGACAGCAGTGATACAGACAATTCTGGAAATCTCTTGAGAATTATCCCCTACTTTTGATAATTTTCCACCTGCTCCCCTCATCCTCCCACCACAGAAAGATTCTTCACCTTTTTGTCAAGTCAGAACCCTTTACAGTGTTGGTAGGAATGTAAACTGGTGCAGCCACTATGGAAAACAGTATGGAAATTGTGCAAAAAAGTAAGAATAAGACTGCCATATGATCCAGCTATTCCACTTCTAGGTATTTATCCAGAAAATACAAAACCAGTCATTGGAATAGATATATACACCCATACATACATCAAAGCATAATTTACAATAGCCAAGATATGGAAACAACCCAAGTGTCCATCAACAGGTGAATGCATAAAGAAGATGTGGCATACATACACAATGGAGTACTATTCAGCTTTAAAAAAAAAAAAAAGAAATTTGCTACAACATGGATGGACTTCAGGGTGTTATGCTAAATGAAATAAGTCAGGTAAATAAAGACAAATACCGTGTGATTTTACCCATATGTGGAATTAAAATAAAAATTTAAATGAATGAACAAACCATACAAAAAGAAACACATAGGTACAGAGAACAGAGTAATGGTTACCAGAGGGGAAGGAGGAGGAGAGAGGGGAAGTGAGTAAAGTAAATTGTTATAAACAAACAAACAAAAATCCTTGCAGGACAGAAAGCCAGGCAAGAAGCAAGGGGGCAGCTGCACTTCCCTGAAGGGTCTCTCCCAAGGTAGGAGGTTCCACTGGGCAGTTGGACTCAAGACCCCACAGCCCCCCAAAGCAACCAAGCAGAGTGCACAGGGCAGCAGGTCCTGGGGGGAATACCAGCATAGTCATGTTCCTCCTACAAGCTCAAGGCGTGCCTGGCCTGCACTATCAGGAAGAGCGGAATAAATTTCCACCTGAAGCTTCTTGTAGCCCGCAGATAACAGGACAAGAGGGGCCTCCTCGCCAGGACAAAATCTTACCCTGGCCTTAGAGCACAGATACTGCAGAAGCTGGTTTTGAGGGACACGCCAATGAAGGGAGAAATAGCAGCCCAGTGATCTTGAGTTGAGATGTCTGCAAGTTACTCTCAAACGGTGTAGCAAATTAGGTACATGGAGAGAGACTGAGACAGCAAATGTGGGAAAATGTGCGTTTTGGTGAAGAATATATGCTGTTACTATTCTTGCAAATTTTCGTAGGTGTCAAAGTTTTGTTTTTTTGGTTTTTGGTTTTTGGTTTTTTTAAGGAGTAATTCGTACTCAGGTCCCAAGTTCTCTACATGGACACTGAAAGTGAGACTGTAGGTATCTGAAATGAAGGAAGGTGTGGAGGCGAGGGGCTGCCCAGGCTGCTCATCACACCTCCCCTCTCCCAGCCTGGGAGAAGCCTTGGACCTGGGGCCCGACCTCACCGGCTTATGGATTCAGTGCAGAGATCTACTACATCTGCACCTTGGGGCACATAACACTTGTGAGGAGGAAGTGAAGATTGCTGGGTGCGGAGATGCCACAAAGGGGAAGAAGGGAGAAAAACACAAAACTTAAGCTTCCCTGACCGGGAAACGAACCCGTGCCGCGGCAGTGAAAGCGCCGAATCCTAGCCACTAGACCACCAGGGACCTGAGAACGAGCTTCTTGTAAGTGATGGTAGGAAGCCTACAATGAGTGTGTGCTACCTCCCTCCCTCCTGTTCTGAGTGCCGCACCTCCCTCCAAGGAACTGTACCCGAAGAACGTTCCCTCCCTGCTTTCTCCAAAAGAGGAGCCCCACACGAAAGGTCGAGCACTCTGCGGGACAGTGGACGCGCCCGCGAGGCCCGCCGGGGCCGCAAGTCCCGAGCTAGTTGCCCCGTCTGGGCCGCACCTCAGAACTGCCCTGGAGCCGCGCCTTTGCCAGGCGACCGCGTGTGGAGAGCAGCCGCCGGGGCAGGGGCTGTAGAGACAGGAGGGGAGGCGCGCGGGGTGAGACCCCGGGATCCCCAACACCATAAAAGACACCCGGGGGATGCAGGATGGGGGACGGCTGGACGGAAAACGCTTTCAAACAAGGCTGCGCGCCCAGACCTGGATTCCGGGTCTTCCCCTCACTACCTGCGGCGCCTGCCGTTCTCCCGCCTTAGATGACGCCAACTCCAGGTCCTAAGGCTCCGACCAAGAGCTGTCTGTGACGCAGCGTTTTCCTCAGACCCCACATGCAATTAGTTAGGACTTCGTGTTTGCTTCTCGGTCAGGTGGACTTTGGCCTACACAGTCCCTCCTTTTCGCGACTCTGGACTTGGGCAAACGACTCTCCTGATAAAGGCGGGGAAATCAGTGTAACGCTCGGCTCCCTCACCCTGAACCTCGGATGGGGGCGTTGGGAGACCCTTGCGCTTTTTCCTGGGCTGCGTCCCTCTTCCGGGCCCGTCCTCGAGGCCAGGGGCGGGGCCAGGTGCCCTCAGCGCGCTCCTCTCACGGCTCTGGAGCCCCGCGCCTTCCCTTGCGGCTGCAGGGAGGCTCCAGCGGCCGCCTGATCGGGTTTGGGGGCCCCAGCGGCGCGGGCGTGTGTTTGTGGTCCCTCGGGGGCCCGCTGTCCCTCCGCCCCTGTCGGGGAAAGGACGACCGCCCCCTCGTCCTGTCCACGTGGGACGGCAGCGCGCCGGACGGACTGAAAGACGGCGATTCCGTTCCTCTGGCTCCGCGTGGGAGGTGAAAACTGGAACCTGGAGGGGAGGGAAAAGAGGGAAAATCTCATGAAATGTCCTGATCTAAAGCTATTTTCAAGTCCGCCTCTTTGGGGACTCAGCCCTACAGCGCTGGCGAGGATGCTGCAGTCCGGTCGCACCCTCGACGGCACTTGGAATCGACGCGGAACAAGGCAGAGCCCAGCGGCTTGGGGGTCAGTGCGCACGCTGCCCGCGCCTTCCTCGGGGTCGCAGCACTTGAACCTCACGTGTGAAGGAAACGCGGTAACCGCCACACTAAGAAAGAAGAAAAGCAACCGCTGGAGAAAATGGCACATGCTTCCCCAAACTTGTAAAGCTTTACTTTTAAAGGAAACCAGACAGGGAGACACAGACACACAGACAGACAACATTGCATTAAAGTCTTTCAGCAAAAAGAAAGTCTTCTGCCTGCTGGCCGTGTGCTGTGAGGTGAACACGAAACCCCCTCCAGACACCGGCTTTCTGGAAAAACCTCTTTGTCTTCCTAGGTTAAAATCTCTTTGTCTTCCTAGGTTAAAAATCGCTCTCCATGACCTGTTGAAGTGGAAAATTATAAAAGGCAAATAAAAGACGTTTCAGACATTGTAAAAGGTAAAACAAAACTGTTCCTCAAGAAGAATGTCAAGTACGATGAGGGAGGAATGAACAACCGTGAGATCGGCGTGGACCGCGCCTGCGTCCTTCGCGGCTTTCTGCTGGGCCTGGTCTTCAAACGAAGTCAATACAGGCCGGGAAGCGCGGCTCGGCCTGCGTTGATGTTCGATGTTTTTCCAACAGCCAAATGACCTGAGACGTCAGCCTTTGCTGCGGTTCCTGCTAAACGTGAAAGTGTGATTAAAAAGTACTGGACTTCAACTAGACGGCTAGAATAAGCCACAGCGGCAGGAACCTGAGGAAGCCCCTTTGCCGGGAGACGCCGGAGAAGGGCTGCTACGAAAGGGCTTGCGAGGAAGGAGCGCGCAGGCCAGGCGCAACAGAGCAGAGGGGAAGGAGGGGAGGAATGGGAGAGAGGGGAGGGAGGGAGGGGTGGAGGGAGGGAAGGGCGGGTCCTATGGTTCCTGGGTGAATTCGAAGCGTCGATCATTTCCGAGAGCCCAGAGCACTGACCGCCTGCGCCGTGAAAAGGGCCACCGAGGCGCGGGTCCGCAGCCTTGGAGGGGCGGTGTCCACGCTGCTGAGATGCGAGGTCGCATGGGGCTCAGGCTCACCTAACCCCCGGCTCCTGCGGCTTCCGGGAGCTGGAGATTCAGCGGGGGCGACCCCTGCACTCGGTGCATAGCTGTGTGTTGGATGCGGGATCGGGAAGTCAAGCTGGGGGGGCCCCAGGGAGCTCGCTTCGGGGGAGGCGAGGAACCCTAAGCCAGGGTCTCTCGGGAGCTGCAGCCTCCTTACCTGAGGGCTTGCCTGTGCTCCCAGGGTCCTTTCCTTTCGAAAATATTTGTGCCCAGTCGTGGCAGGAGATACACTTCTTGGATGTGTCTTTAAAAGAGTGAAAGGGAGCTGTTTCCGTAGTGTAGTGGTTATCACGTTCGCCTAACACGCGAAAGGTCCCTGGTTCGAAACCAGGCGGAAACAAATGGATTTTTTTTTTCAGAAACTAACATTCACGTTTAAAAACCAAAAAACGGGGCGAGTGGGATGGATGGAGGTAGCGCTTGCAACTGTATTTTTTATCCCCCCGAAATACAGGAGGAGTTCCCTTATTGCCTGAAAGCCTACTCAGCACTAGGAACCATCCCTCCTTTGTCTGCTGTGTCTCTTTAAGACAAGGTCACAGACAGACTAAGAAGGGCACAGGACAAAGCCAACTTAAGGTTATCTTTACATTCGGAAATCCCCTCACCTTCTCGTGTGGCGCCTAAATCTCCTCTACACGCTGACGCGTATTTTGTCTCTGAAAACAAGAAGTTTATCCCTGTGAAGCTCACTAGCTTACCCCACCTCAGCACACTTGCGGAACACGTTGATTTTCGTGACGGAACAAAAGAGACAAAGCCAACTCCGCACAGGGTGCTCGACCCAAAGACACGTAGACGACTTTCAGGCTCCAGAACTGCAGCTGGCAGGGGCACGTAAAGGAGTCCTTACACGTGCCATTATCAGGAGAGCCCCTGTAGTGAGGTCAGAGATCAGGAAGTAGACGGAATCGCTCATCCGCCGCTGAGAGCCAAGTCAGCACCTGACTCATAAGGAAACCGAGGTTCAGAAAGAGAGCATGACCTTGGCTCTGCCGCACACAGCGCTAAAGCTAGACCAGGATGGAACCCAGCCAGTTACCTTGCAGCCTGGCCTCAGAGCCCAAAGCGTCGCCCAGGACAGGAGAGGTAAAAGGTGATGAGCAGCGGCGCAAGGGCTGGGAGCCTGGCACAGCTGCCTTCAGCCCTGGGCCGCTGGGAATCGCCTCCTTTTCTGCTCTGCCATTCTCAAAAATCTAACCTTACTCTTACAGTTTTCAACTGGAGAAGCCAAATTATGGAGGTTTGTTATGTCTGGTTGCCTGGTAGCTACAATTTGGCGTTTTACTGCTGCGGTCCGGATTCGATTCCAGGTCAGGAAAGCTCTAAATTGTGCTAAATCTTCCTCTTCCCGAACAGAGGGAGTTTGCCAGAAGGGCGATGCAAGACCCTCCTCAGGGTTCCTATTGCCAGGCACCCTTCATGTGGGGGAGGGGAAATGTGATGAACCACCAGGGCTTCTGCCCTCTACTCTTTTCTTCCTTTATTTCAGACACCTAGTGTCTCACATATGGAGTTTTCATCCAAAGAGCACCTGGGACTTAACTTCGAAAAACTCATTAAGAAAACAAAAACATAAAACCTTTTAAATATACAAAAATTTTGAAACACTAACATTGTCTATTCTGTACCTAATCTCACAGTTAACATTTTCCCACGCTTGCTTTCTCACTCTCTCTCCATATGCATGACTTGCTACACCATTTGAGAGTAACTTACAAGACATCTCAACTCAAGATCACTGGTTGGGCCACTGTTGCTCCTTTCCTTTGGCATCTCCTTCAAAACCAGCTTCTGCGGGACCTGTCCTCCAAGGACAGGAGGAAGCTTTGTCTTCGTGAGAAGGCCCCTCTTGCCACTTCAGAAACCTGGAATCTGTTCTCTTTAGGCTGTAGAGGAGCTTCAGGTGGTGTTTTATTCGGCTCTCCCTTGAGTTGATGTTCGATGTTTTTCCGACAGCCAAATGACCTGAGACGTCAGCCTTTGCTACGGTTCCTGCTAAACTTGAAAGTGTGATTAAAGTACTGGACTTCAACTAGACGACTAGAATAAGCCACAGCGGCAGGAACCTGAGGAAGCCCCTTTGCCCGGGGACAACGCTGGAGAAGCGCTGCTGCGAAAGGGCTTGAGAAGAAGGAGCGCGCGGGTCAGGCGCAGCAGAGCAGAGAGGAGGGACGGGAGGTGGGGAGGGAGGGGAGGGAGGGGGCAGGGTGAGGGAGGAAGGGGGAGGGGAGGGCGACTCCTATGGGTCCTGGGTGGATTCGAAGCACCGCTCATTTCCGAGAGCCGAGCGCACTGACCGCCAGCTCCGTGAAAAGGGCCACCAAGGCTCGGGTCTACAGCCAAGAGGGGCGGTGTCCACGCTGCTGTGAGGCGGGTCGCCTGAGGCCTGGGCGCACCTAACCCCCTGCTCCTGCGGCTTCAGGGAGCTGGGGAGTCACCGGGGGGATCCCTGAACTCCGGCGCTAGGCTGAGGAACTGGAGATCCTGCGTTGGATGTGGGAGCCCGAAGCTAGACTGTGGGGGCCCCAGGGACCTTGCTTCGCGGGACGTGAGGAACCCTAAGCTAACAGCTCTCGGGAGCTGCAGTGTACTTGCCTGAGAGATCGCAGGTGCTCCCAGGATCCTTTCCCTTTAAAATTTTTTGGTGAGCCACTCGTGGCAAGACATAATACATTTCTTGGAAGTTTCTTTAGAGTGATCTTCTCTCGTGGTTTCCGTAGTGTAGTGGTTATCATGTTCGCCTAACACGCGAGAGGTCCTCGGTTCGAAACCGGGCGGAAACAAATAAGAGTTACTTTTCTTTGTTTTCTTTCCCTGAAACTTACATTCACGTTTAAAAACCAGAAAGGGGGCGAGTGGCATGGGTTGTGGCAGAATGTGTAGCTGCGTTTCTCTCTCCCCAAACCCAGGAGGAGTTCCGTTACCACCTGAAGCCTCCTCAGCACTAGGAACCAGCCCTCCTTTCTCTGCTCTGAGGCACTTTGGAGACCAGGCCACAGACATTCCAAGGAAGGCACAGGAGAAGGCGGACTTCAGGTTATCTTTAAATCTGGAAATCCCCTCACCTTCTCATCTGGCGCCTAAATCTCCTCTACACGCTGACACATATTGTCTCTGAAAACCAAGAAATGCATCCCTGTGAAGCAACCTTGGCTTTCCTTCACCCCAGCACACTTGTGAAACAATTTGATTTGCGTGACAGAAAAAAAGAGGATGAATTCAACTATGCACCAGGGGCTCAAGCCAGACACGAAGATGAAGAATTTCAGGCTCCACGAATTGAGCTGGTCGGGAGGAAAAGGAGCCGGTAACGTGCCATTATCAGGAGAGCCCCCGGAGCCAGGTCAGAGATCAGGAAGTAGACGCATCCACTCATCATCACCCGCTGAGAACCAAGTCTGCCCCTGAGTCATAAGGAAAGTGAGGTTCAGAAAGAGAGCATGACTTTGGCTCTGCTGCACACAGCGCTAAAGCTAGAGTAGGATGGAACCCAGCCTGTTACCTTGTGGCCTAGCCTCAGAGCCCAAAGCGTCGCCCAGGCGGGGAGTGGTGAAGGGTGATGAGCTGCGTTCAGACCTGGGCTCTGGGAATCGCCTTTTTTCTGCTCTCTGCATCTCTAAAATCTAACTTTTACTGGGGTAGACTGCCTATCTCCACTTTACTTAGTTATTCTGTGGTTTTATCTTGTTTCTTCATTTGGAACATATTCTTCTGTCACCTCATTTTGCCTAATGTATTTTTCTTTATTTCTATGTGTCTGGTAGGTTGGTTACATTTCCTGGTCTTGGAGAAGTGGCCATTTGTAGGGGACTTCCTGTGGGTACCAGCAGCCCACTACCCTCTCATCACCAGATCTATATGCTCTAGGGGTGCCCTGTATGTGGGCTGCATGGGTCCTTCTGTTGTGCCTGGCTGACTGCAGTGCATGGTCTGGTAGGATTAGTTGGTCCCCGTCTCTTTGGTTGTCAGGCCCTGCCTCGTTTGGAATCTGCAGCCGCTAGTTGGCACTGCCGGGTCAAGGGGCAACTGGCTGTGAAACCCCCGTGGTGGGGGGAGGCGGGGGCTAGTGCTGGCTCACTGGTGGGTGAAGCCAGGTGCTAGGGCTAGTGCTAGTGCTGGCCCACTGGTGGGCAGAGCGGGGTCCTGGGGTTTGGCTGCAAGACCCAGGAGTCCCAGAGCTGGTGTCAGAGTGCTGGTGGGTGGGGCTGGTTCCCGACACAGCTGACTGTGGGGGTTCTGGGTGTCCTGATACTTGTGTTGGCCTGCTAGTGGGCAGGGCCAGGGTCTAGCCAGTCCCAGGGCTGGTGGAAACATGGGACAGTTTAAAGAAAAGTAATAACCTTGGATTGTTATTATTTGGATGGTTATAAACCTTGGGTTTATAACATATGCAAAGTAAAATGCATGGCAACAAAAGCATAAAGGCAGGCAGGGGAGAAATGTGAACTGGTATGACTTCACTTGAAGGCAGACTGTGGTTAAGTTACAGATGTCTGCTCTAAAGCCTAAAGCAATTGCTGAAATAACAAGAGTTATAGCTAGTAAGTCAACAAAGGCAAGAAAATGGAATCATATGCAAAACTATGTATAATCTATGATAGAGCAATTGCTCTTCTGGCTTTCTACCCTATGGACATGTGTGCAAGAATGATGACTGCAGCATTACTTGTAATAATAAAAGCATAGAACCAAATTAATTTCAAAGTATATGCAAAGGGGTAAATAAATAGTACACAGACAATGGAAGAAACTTCATTGATTACAGGAATTCACAGGGTAGTGATGAGTCTACTCTTGAGGATTCCTCAATTCCCAATGACCTGTTTTCCTCCTGAGCTCCTCTTGGAGGATCGATGATGATCTGGCCTTAGTTAGATCCTCCTGTTGTGCACAAAATACAGAGTACAGGAACATAGTAGTGGAGGAGCCTGTCTCGGCCTTTGAGGGAGAGGGTGTGTAGAAAAAGGGAGGACCCCGAAAACTCTGTATTACAGGTGGCAGGAAGATGCATCGTGGAGTGGATTCTAACCACCAAATCCTTCGGCTAAAAGCCGAACGCACTAACCGGTTGCGCCACAGAGACAGATATTGAGCGCTTTTTCTCTCTCCTCCCTCACCTCATCCCGAGCAAGAGCAAGCACGCGTTCCACTCTATGCCAAGGCACCCGCCTTTAGTAGTGCAGTCGTACCTGCTCAGAAGAGCCCGGGAAAACCGGAGAAACCTGTGGGAAAGCCGTGCGTCGGGCGATTCCGAAGGCAGAAGGGCAGCCGAGCGTCCCTGCCGCGCCTTGCTCCACACCCGCCGCAGATGCCAGCGCCTCGGAGACGCCCGGGCCCACGAGCCCCCAAGCCTGAGCCGAGTGGGGCCCAAGGGAAGCTGAATGCCGGGTGGGCTCCGTGACGGCTCCCCGTTTGCTCCGCCTTCACCCGACCATCTGCCCGGCAGGTTTAGTAGGTGTGCTCGGTATGGCTGCGTCGGGTAAAAGATCAGGTCAAAAGAGGAAACGTGAAAAGGAGCGAAAGCAAGCAGAGGCATGGATGAGACAAGGACACCTCCCAGGAAGCCTGTGAGGAGGCTCGGGCCAGATCCCGAGAGAGAAAAATTGCTTTTATTAAGTAGCAGAATGGGGAGGGAGAATCGGAGAAGAGCATGAAAGAGAAAAGCACGAACATCTGTAGGTGTCCAAGAATAAAACAGCAAAAGCAGTGTGAATATATTTACCTTCAAAAAATTACGGGAAGTGCAGTGACTGGCAGCCGGCCTGTGGCGCATCATGACCGCATGGTTGTTAATACTATGTGGTGGCCGCAGTAATCTCGGCTCAAATCCGAGCTATAGCAGGGTGGTGTCTGTGACTGGTCTCTCGGTTTGCTTTTTTTTTAACATCTTTATTGGAGTATAATTGCTTTACAATGGTGTGTTAGTTTCTGCTCGGTTTGCTTTTAATGCCAGCACCAGCTACGCCCCTTAAGAAGCGGTCAGAGAGCGGAGTATACCGCCGGCCACCCAGCGCGATGCGATCAGAAGAGGAGTAAATCCCACGGTGCACAAACCTGCGGGTGGCCTTGTCTCACTACTGAACAGATAATGTCTCTAAGGGTGAAATATAGCCTCTCAAGGAGGCTTGTCTATACGTTCCGCTAATTAAATAGTGCCGTCATTACCATTTTTCTGGTAAAGATAGTTCAAGTATCAGTGTTGGGTTTTTTCTAAACGAAAACGAGGTTTTAATGAGTTTACAATAAAATGCAAACTAGTTGTCATCATCTACACCAGCTTGTCTCCATCCATCATCAACTAATTTTTATGGGAACAGTAAATCATTGAGCTACAGTTCACATAGAATTAAAAGCACAAATCTTTATAGCACAGTTTTTTGAATTTTAGCAAATGTAACTATTACCCAGATCAAGTTATAGAATATTGCCATCATCCCAGAAATGTCCCCTGAGCCTCTTTCCAGGCAATTCCTAATTTCTCTCTCTTAGTTGATTACTATTTTGAGGTCTATTGCTGAAATAACTATTGCCTGCTATTGAAATTCAAATGAATGAATGTATTTTTTTGTATCTGGCTTTTTAAATACAACAATATGTTCATTAAACATAACTATATTATCGTGTATATCACTTCTTAATTTTGGTATTATTGAAGTAATTTTGGTGTTATCTGTTGTTATTTGTTGAATATTCTTGGTGTTTTGATGAATATTCTATACCAATCCTTTTGTATACTTGTGCATTCATAGAAGTACTGCTACTGCTGGGTCATGGAGTAGGAACAAGATTCACTTTATCAGAAACTGACGAATAGTACTCTAGGATGGTTTCAAACCAGTAACTATGGCTGGAATTTGTCTGCATTCTTGTCAGCATTTGGTGTACTAATTCTTTTAAATATAGCCATGCTGGAGGGTGTGTAATGATATCTCCATATAGTATTAATGTGCATTTCCCTAATGAATAAAAATGTCAAGAATATTTTCTTGTAACTTTTGGTCATTAAGATATCTTCCTTTGTGATCCAGGACGACCTTGGCTTAGCCTTCCCAGGAAAAGGAAACAGGGCCGGGTGGTCAGTCGCTGTGCAGGTGGATCCACCCGAGGTGTCTCTCCGAGACAGAGACCCAGACTCGGGGTGTTTGGAGCGGCGACTTGTGCAGATCAATGACTGGCACGGCATCAGCGCCCCCTTCCGGCCTCCCAGGCCTTTGCCATCTCCACGCACTCCTCAGTTAAGCAAGGGCAGAGAACTGTCAGTTGAGACTGCGCAATGGTTGCAGGTTGGTCTGTTTGGAGCCGCTGCTGAAAGGTGGTCGGTGTTGTGAGCTGTGCAGTGAGTTCTCCTGTGTGTGTGTGTGTGTGTGTGTGTGTGTGTGTGTGTGTGTGTTGGGGGGAGATTGGGGAGGAGATGTGGGAGGGGAGGTCTTCGCTTGAATTCCTTTGAGGAAAGAGGTTTAGAAAAACAGCGTGGGGCGGGTGGAAGGGAGGGTGGCGACCCTGAGTGAACCTTGGAGGGGTGGGAGGCTTCAGTGTGCCTGCGGGGTATGTGCCCCTAGTTACCTGGCAGGAAAGATGCCATGATCACGATGGTGGCTTTCCCAGCACGACGCTTGTCCATTGCACTCAGGAAGTGCTGACTTTAGGGATTTCCCCAAATGTGGGAAACTTGACCTCGGAATTTGTGCTAGTAGGGGTATGTATTTGCGCTCTCCGCTATCTCTCTGTGTATGGCAGGGGAGTTCTCTTGCGTGGTGCCTCACTCCGCTGGCTCAGGCCCAAGGCGAGAGGCGCCCCACACCCAGGGCTCCAGCCCACATCTTCCTGGCTTAACTATGCCGGGACCAAAGTGTATGGAGGGGCCCTGCTACTTGCTTCAGGCCTCCTGTCTGCAGGCTTGCCGGCAGGCATCAGCAAGAGAAAGGCCACATTGTGGGGGTGGTGGGAAAGCGTGGGAGAAGTCACCCAAAGGCCTCGAGCTCCACAGTCCCTTTGGGGCCAGATCGGAACCCCTGCCAGGTACATGGAGGCCGGAGGCCTGCCTTCGCAAGGAGGCTCCGGGGGCCAGAGCGCTGTATCCCTGCCCCGGGTTAGCCAACTCTTTTGGTCTCTCACCCGGCTTTCCCTTCTCCTTCCTCCCGTTCCACCCCAGCTGCGTTCTTGCGGACAGTAAGCTGTACCCTATCACCCCCTAACCCACGCGTAATGACCCAGCCCCTCCTCCAGTGCTTATGAAGAGAGCTGAATCAGCGTTTTCTAACAACGGGAGGAGAGAGAACCTGCGGCGACAGGAGGCAACCCGTTCCTATGCTGGTTCTTTTGGCTCAGCCCATTGAGGGGCCCGGCTCAGGAGCCTGGAATCGTCCCTCCTGCTTGAGGACCTGGGTCGCACGCGGCCCACGGAACCGGCCAAGTTGGCGTCTCTCCCACTGCCTCTCAGGGAACAGCAGGAAATCCTGCGGGGTCCACTCTTACCCAGAAGAGACACCCGGGAAATGATCCAGCGGAAGCCCGGACCCTGCTCGATGGACCACTTCGGAGGGACGCTTCTGTCGGCCGGTCCTTGAGAGGAGAAATCATTTAGGACGAGGCGTTCTTCAGTGTCTTGTCTCAGACAAGAGTGAAGGAGGGTGATTCTTCCAAGAAGCTGGCAGTCCTGATACCTGTGGTCGCAGAGAGTCTTGTGGAGCAAGAGCGCCCTCTCTCCACCAGCGTTAACCAGCTGTTTCGGCCTCCTCTTCTCCTCCTTCCCCTGTCATTTTCTATCTTGCTGTTCCTTGAGTGCTTATCTTCCTTTTGTTCCTTGAGTGCTTATCTTCCTTCTGTGCCTCGGAACCTCTCACCCTCTACCATGGCTTATACATTTTCCTGGGTTGTTCTGAGCTTCAAATAAGGAAATGTATGTAAGAGTGCCACAAATGCTCAAAATTTTTGATCTCATTATTTTATCAGTAACATCATCTGAATCATCAGGAGTGTCTAACTCCCTTTTTAACAATTGCATTTTCATTGTCTGAATATATTAATGCACATTTAAACACCACATAATTTTTGAATAATAAATTGCTTCTGATATTTTAGTATCAAAAATAATGCTGTAGGGCTTCCCCGTGGCGCAGTGGTTAAGAATCCTCCTGCCAATTCAGGGGACACGGGTTCGAGCCCTGGTCCGTGAAGATCCCACATGCCGCGGAGCAACTAAGCCTGTGGGCCACAACTACTGAGCCTGCGCTCTAGCGCCTGTGAGCCACAACTGCTGGAGCCCGCGCTCAGCAAAGAAGACCCAACGTAGCCAAAATTAAAATAAATTCATATAAAAAATAATGCTGTAGAAAGTTCTTACTTATAAATCCTTGGCAATTCTGTAGGATAGGCACTGTCCTTTTTTCCACCCTGTAGCCAACCTGTCAGTGTAAAATACCTTTAACAAAAATTTTCCAACAATCAAACGCTTGGGGCCAATTGCCTTAGCTTGTTACCGTCTCAGTTCAAGGACTCTAGGTAATTGGCACAATACCCTGGATTAGCTAAAATGGAGAATTTTTTCTCACTCTCTTCTGTTTTGTCTCCTTTCTTCAGTTCTTAGGTAACAACATCCTAATAAAATGGTTGGCAACAACAACACAAGTATATCACTGTATCTTGGGGAATGTTAGTGCTTTCATTGTTCATATGCTTGTCTACCCAATTTGTGCTTGGAGCCAAGAAAGAAGAGCTCTGCCATGGGCCCCACTCTGGCACTCTTCTGGCTGTGCCTTCTTCCATTAGGCAAGGATCATGTGGAGCCAAGAGGACATTCCCACATGGTGCTCATGTCCTCCCTCCCCCATAGGGCTGTCAAATGTGTAACGAATCCCAGAGTCCCTTGCCCAAGTGTCTTTTAGCTCATGTATAGAGACTGTGGATCTTTCTTCCTCGCATTGTCAAACTGAGAGCAAAATGCCCTTTTGTTTGTTTGTACTCAAACCTAGGGCTTGTGGGCAATGTGACATCAAGAGACCACTTTTTAGGGAGAGCTAATAGATGTAGCATGGATGTGTTGGAGTTGCAGAACACAATCTGGTTCCAGCAGGCCAGTAGGCAAGTGGTGATGGATGTTCTCATCATGCTTCCTTTTTCTGGTGTGTCACTCCAAAAAGTATAGCAATTCTAAAATCCTATACATTTGGGTGACTATAAAGGTATAGTTTTCAAAGTAAGAGAATACAATCTATTTCAGTTTCAACTGAGAGATTTTTTTTTTAAAGCTTGATCAGTAGCTTTAAAAAAGATAGACCCAGGGTAGATGCCAAGCTTGTCACTAACATTTGCAGGTGCCAGTGCAAAAAATAAAAACAGAGGCATCAAAGCTGCTTACACTCTGAGGTTGGGGTGCCAAGATAGCTTATTTCATATTCTGCTCCAGGGGGCCTTGAGTACAAGAAATATGGAAGTCAAGTTTTAGTCCCAGACTAACTTGAGAAGTTATATAGGAGGTCCTCACTGCATTAAGCTGGGACCCCAAAGTCTTAAGCCCTCAGGGGTAAGGGTCATCTGATCTAGTCCTGTCCCTTCAAATCCCAGGGCTCTTTGGACAAGGGGGCCTTGGTGCCACAAACAGTATAAAGAATAAGAAAGTTTTAAAAGTTCATGAGAAATCGTGGCCCCAGACTTGACCTCTAGCAGATTTGGATGTACACAAATTGATGAAGGACAACAAAAATGGCATCTGCAGGGAAAATATATAACATTTATTTTTATTTTTATTATTGGTATTATTATTACTATTTAAATCTTTTTAAAAACATGGGACAGTTTAACGAAAAGTAACAACGATGGATTGTGGGGTTTATAACATATGCAAAGTAAAATGTATGACAATAGCATAAAGGCCGGCAGGGGAGAAATGTGAAGAGGTGTGGCATCGCTGGCAGGCAGGCTGTGGCAAGTTACGGATGTATGCTGTAAAGCCTAAAGCAGTCGCTAAAATAGCAAAAGAAAGAGTTATAGCTAATAAGCCAACGAAGGTGAGAGAATGGAACCATATACAAAACCATGTAAATACTATGATAGAGCAGTTGCTCTTCCGGAACTCTACCCTATAGACATGTGCACACGAATGATTTTTTATTTGTTAAGAAAAAAAAAAAAGCATAGCACCAAATTAATTTCAAAGTTATATGGAAAGGGTTCAATAAATACTAGTACAAACAAACAATGGAAGAAACTTCATTGCTAAAAGGAACCCAGAAGATAACGATGAGATGAGGAATCCTGGATTCCAAGTGACCTGTTTTCCTCCGGAGCTCTTCTGTGAGGATCAGTGATGATCTCGGCTTACGTCCTCCTGTTGTGCATAAGAGTCGGGGGACAAAAGGGTAATGGAGGGCTTCTGCACTTTTAGAGAAATGTAGAGGGTAGAAACAACCGCAAACACTTTACATTCTAAGATGCTAAGGCCCGTCCCTGGGTGGGCTTAGAACCACCAACCTTTCGGTTAACAGCCGAACGCGCTAACCGATTGCGCCACAGAGACACCTGCAAGTTTCTCTTTCTCTCCCCTCCCTCACCTCATCTCCATAGCGAGCAAGTCCGCCTTTCGCAGGACTGAGGAGCTGGCTCCAAGCTTGGGACAACCGCAGACGTGGAGTCGACGCAGCGCTTTCGTTCCGTGGGAAAGCCGTGCGTCGGGCGATTCCGAAGGCAGAAGGGCAGCCGAGGGTCCCCGCTGCAGATGCCAGGGCCCCGGAGACGCCAGGGGTCGCTACCCTCCCCGCCTGAGCTGAGTGGGGCCCAAGGGAAGCTGAATGCCCCGTGGGCTTCGTGACGGCTCCCCGTTTGCTCCGTCTACCCGACCATCTGGGCTCGGCCGCGGGAGCCGGAAAGAGGGGTTGGGGAGGGTTGCTCAAAAGGGAAATATAAAGAGGCGGGAATGAAGCAGGGGAGGCAAGGACAAAGCAAAGATAACTTCCTGGAAGGCTGTGCAGAGACAAGGGCTGGACACAGGGAAGATGAGAAATGCATCAGAATTGGGAGGGAATAACGGAGGGAAGATATGAAGGAAAATCAGGAGTGCCTGCAGTTATCCAACAACAAAGCAGAGCAGTAACTGGAACGGATTTATGTCAAAATGAGAAGAGCAAGAGTGCAGTTGACTGCCAGCACGGTGGCGCGCTGTGGTCGTATAGTGGTTAGTACTCTGCGTTGTGGCCGCAGCAACCTCAGCTCGAGTCCGAGTTATAGCAGTGTTTTCCCCATCTTTTGCGTTGTATCTACCAAAGCAACTCTTAGCTTGTCGCTGGCTTGTCCAAACGGAGTAAGGTAAGGAGAACGGAGATCAGCCCATCAGTGCACTAGGCTATAGAGCTCTGGATGTGCTCCGGGTCTCACCATTTAAGAGAAAATATCTAAAGATCAGGTTCAAGCTCTAAATGAGTCTTATGTGTAACTTCCACAAAGGAAATGGTCTAGTCACCATTTCCTTTTTGTTTTGGTTTTGGTTTTTGGTGCAAATGTTTCAAACATCAGTCATGCTTTTTTACACAAAATAAAACAGATTTTAAAGAGTTTACAGTATACTGCAAACCGATCATGGTCTACACTGGATTTTCTGACATCCGACCACCAATCCTAAAAGGAAATTATTAAGGTGTGTTTACAGAACAAAATGCACAAATCATTAACGGGCAGCTATTTAACTATTGAAATGTGTGATATCACCAGGATAGACAGAAGATTTTTATCATTCAAGCATGGCCCTTTGATACTCTCCAGGTAATGCCTGTACATCCCCTGACACTTTAAATTACTCTGATGTCTACCCTTTCAGATTAGGCTTGTCCTTTCTTCAAGTTCATGTGAATGAATATATAATTTTTCTATCTAGCTATTAACAAGCAACATTATGTTTTTGATATATATGTATGTTATTGAGTTTCTCACACCTTAATTTTGGTGTTAATGATAAGCATTACACTAATGTAAAACCATGTCACAAATGATGGACATTTGGGTAATTTCAAAGTACAGCTTTGGGGAAAGGCTCATATGAATGCCATTCTACTAGTTATTTGTGGATGTGAGAACAAATGTCCACTGAAGGAAAGAGAGCAATGGACAGGAAATTGTCAAGGAAAGCAAGACCAATGGCCTTCTATCCTAGAGGTTTTAGTATGGGGGAGTGAAGGGGAGCAGTGAGGCAGGTCATAGAGAAGTGGAATATTTACTGCCACTGAAGAGCACTAAAAAGGTGACTAGAAACTAGAATATGGCTGCCAGTCACAGGTGTGTCTAAACACTCATGGTTCCATAACCTTACGTGCCACCAGCAACAGCTGCAGAAAATTGCTTCTTCTCACTTCTGCAATTTCTCTTGAGTGCATCTAATGGCATAACATAATTTCTATGCAGAAGCCAAGCTGCAAGAGAATCTCAGACAAATCTAGACACAGACTTTACATTTTTCACAAAATGTAACTCAAAATAGTTCATAGACCTAAAAGGAACGTGTTAAACTATAAAACTTCCAGAAGATAGCATAGGAGAAAATCTATGTGACCTTGGGCTTGACATTAAGTTTCTTGGGTATGAAACCAAAAGCTCCATTGATGAAAGAAAAAATTGATAAATTGGACTTCATTAAAATGAAAATCTCGGCTCTGCAAAAGACACAGTTAAGGGAGCAAAAAGACAAACCACAGACTGGGAGAAAATATTTGCAAAACAAGTATCTGATAAAGGACTTGTATCTAAAATACACAGAGATCTCTTAAACCTCAAGGATAAGAAAAAAAAAATTTTAATCCAGTTTAAAAAGTTGCAAAAGATCTAAACAGACATCCCACCAAAGAAGGTATACAGATGGCAACAAAGCATATGAAAAAATGCTTAACATACTATGTCATTGGGGAATTAAAAATGAAAACAACAATGGGATACCACTACACACCCGTTAGAATGGTTAAATCCAAAAAACTAACAATACCAAATGCTACTGCAGATTGTGGAACAACAGAAATCATCACTCATTGCTTGTGGGAATGAAAAATGATACAGCCATTTAGGGAGAGAGTTTGGCAGTTTCTTACAAAAGCTACACATAGCCTTACAATATGATCTAATAATCGTTCACTTCCTAGGTATTCACAGAGATCTGTTGAAAACATATGTCCACACAGAAATTTGCACACGAAAGTTTAAAGCAGCTTTATTAATAATTGCCCCAAACTGAAGGCAAGATGCTCTTCAATAGGTGAATGTATTGAACAAAATATGGAATAATACTAAGCAATAAAAAGAAATGGACTATAATCAAAAGAACCTTAAACACATATTACTAAGTGAAAAGCCAGTCTGAAAAGACTGCATACTGTATGATTCTAATTATATGACATTGAAGGCAAAACTATAGAGATAGTAAAAGAGAGTTAACCTTAACCCAAACCATGAACTTTAGTTAATAATAATGTATCAATATTGGTTTATTAATTGTAAGAAATGTATCACATAAAGGCAAGATGTAAATAATAGAGGAAACTGTGTGCAAAGAAGGAGTGAATATGACAACTCTGCTATGTGCTCGATGTTTTTGTAATCCTCAAACAGTTCTAACGAGTATTAATAATACAAAAACAAAGATCTACTGACCAGAAGATTGGAGTAATGGAGTGTAAAACCAAAAGGCAAGATTAAAATGATTTTCTCGTGGGTGCGCCTCTCCACTGGGGGCTCATCCTTGTTCTTAATTTTACCAAGACCAGCAAACTAGGGCCTGCCTCCCCAGGAAGGTCAGAGGTCCCGCTCCCCAACTCCCTTCATCTCCACGCGAATTCCTCCCCACAAGCGTCCGCCTCCCTGGGCCCCTGACGACTCTCCCGTCACAGCTACTGTCCTTCAGTGACCTTCATTTCTTGATCCCCACTCCACGTGTGATGTAGTCCAAGGATAGGATAGGAGAAAGGATAGGTAGTAACAATGGTTTCCGTTTCAAGTATTCCAAACCGCAGAGATCCAACAGACAGACACACTTGGGGCTTCAAAGCCAGGCTCTCGCCAGGTGGCTTCTGCCCTGTAGCACTAGCGCATGCGCGATCACTTCGTGGTTTCAGAGGGCTGCAAAAGTACTCCTGTCGAGATCAGCTCCTTATAACGGGAAGAGCCCCGCAGCTAAAGCTATGCTTTGGTTGGGAATCGAGGTCTCCCGAGTGGGAGGCGAGAATTCTACCATTGAACCACCAATGCCTTGGTCTGTACTGCTAGACTAGGTGTCACCAGGCAAGGTCTCGGGAAGGACTTTGAAAAGCCAGTTCTAAAAATAAGTTTAGATCTGAATATTTGTGGTGAATGGAGAACTAATCTCTGTTTTCACACATGATGACTGTCTGACTTAAAAGATCTTATATCATGGTCCATATTTGCATACTTATCCATTTATAAATAGGAATGCATGTGTGTATTCTTTACTGTTGAATCTAGAAGAAACAATGAAAAGAATTGTCTATACTTTGAAAGATTAAATTAAATAAAATTTTATCTTCAGAAAAGCTTTAACACTTTAAAAATAGACTATTAGAAATTGTCGAGGAGATTAACCAAGATGGCGGAGTAGAAGGACGTGCTCTCATTCCCTCTTGCGAGAGCACCAGAATCAAAACTGGCTGCTGGACAATCATTGACAGGAAGACCCTGGACTTCACCAAGGAGGATACCCCACGTCCAAGGACAGAGGAGAAGCCACAGTGAGACGGTAGGAGGGGCGCAATCAGAGTAAAATCAAATCCCATAACTGCTGGGTGGGTGACTCACAGACTGGCGAACACTTATACCACAGAAGTCCACCCACTGGAGTGAAGGTTCTGAGCCCCATGTCAGGCTTCCCAACCTGGGGGTCCGGCTACGGGAGGAGGAATTCCTAGAGAATCAGACCTTGAAGCCTAGTGGGAATTGATTGCAGGACTTTGACAGGACTGGGGGAAACAGAGACCCCACTCTTGGAGGGCACACACAAAGTAATGTGTGCATCGGGACCCAGGGGAAGGAGCAGTGACCCTGGGGGAGACTGAACCAGACCTACCTGCTGGTGTTGGGGGGTCTCCTGCAGAGGCGAGTGGTGGCTCTGTTTCACCGTGGGGATAAGGACACTGGCAGCCGAGGTTCTGGGAAGTTCTCCTTGGCGTGAGCCCTCCCAGAGTCTGCCATTAACCCCACCAAAGAGCACGGGTAGGCTCCAGTGTTGGGTTGCCTCAGGCAAAACAACCAACAGGGAGGGAACCCAGCCCCACCCATCAACAGTCAAGTGGATTAAGGTTTTACTGAGCTCTGACCGCCACAGCAACAGGGAGGGAACCCAGCCCCACCCATCAACAATCAAGTGGATTAAGGTTTTACTGAGCTCTGACCGCCACAGCAACAGTCAGCTCTACCCACCACCAGAGCCTCCCATCAAGCCTCTTAGATAGCCTCAACCACCAGAGGGCAGACAACAGAAGCAAGAAAAACTACAATCCTGCAGCCTGTGGACCAAAAACCACAGTTACAGAAAGATAGAGAAGATGAAAAGGCAGAGGGCTATGTACCAGATGAAGGAACAGGAAAAAACCCCAGAAAAACAACTAAATGAAGTGGAGATAGGCAACCTTCCAGAGAAAGAATTCAGAATAATGATAGTGAAGATGATCCAGGACCTCGGAATAAGAATGGAGGCAAAGATTGAGAAGATGCAAGAAATGATTAACAAAGACCTAGAAGAATTAAAGAACAAACAAACAGAGATGACCAATACAATAACTGAAATGAAAACTACACTAGAAGGAATCAATAGCAGGATAACTGAGGCAGAAGAACGGATAAGTGACCTGGAAGACAGAATGGTGGAATTCACTGCTGCGGAACAGACTAAAGAAAAAAGAATGAAAAGAAATGAAGACAGCCTAAGAGACCTCTGGGACAACATTAAACACAACAACATTCGCATTATAGGGGTCCCAGAAGGAGAAGAGAGAGAGAAAGGACCAGAGAAAATATTTGAAGAGATTATAGTCGAAAACTTCCCTAACATGGGAAAGGAAATAGCCACCCAAGTCCAGGAAGCGCAGAGAGTCCCATACAGAATAAACCCAAGGAGACACACGCCGAGACACATAGTAATCAAAGTGGCAAAAATTAAAGACAAAGAAAAATTATTGAAAGCAGCAAGGGAAAAACGACAAATAACATACAAGGGGACTCCCATAAGGTTAACAGCTGATTTCTCAGCAGAAACTCTGCAAGCCAGAAGGGAGTGGCATGATATACTTAAAGTGTTGAAAGGGAAGAACCTACAACCAAGATTACTCTACCCAGCAAGGATCTCATTTAGATTTGATGGAGAAATCAAAAGCTTTACAGACAAGCAAAAGCTAAGAGAATTCAGCACCACCAAACCAGCTCTACAACAAATGCTAAAGGAACTTCTCTAAGTGGGAAACACAAGAGAAGAAAAGGACCTACAAAAACAAACCCAAAACAATTAAGAAAATGGTCATAGGAACATACATATCGATAATTACCTTAAACGTGAATGGATTAAACGCCCCAACCAAAAGACATAGACTGGCTGAATGGATACAAAAACAAGACCCATATATATGCTGTCTACAAGAGACCCACTTCAGACCTAGGGACACATACAGATTGAAAGTGAGGGGATGGAAAAAGATATTCCATGCAAATGGAAATCAAAAGAAAGCTGGCGTAGCTATACTCATATCAGATAAAATAGACTTTAAAATAAAGAATGTTACAAGAGACAAGGAAGGACACTACATAATGATCCAGGGATCAATCCAAGAAGAAGATATAACAATTATAAATATATATGCACCCAACATAGGAGCACCTCAATACATAAGGCAACTGCTAACAGCTATAAAAGAGGAAATCGACAGTAACACAATAATAGTGGGGGACTTTAACACTTCACTTACACCAATGGACAGATCATCCAAAATGAAAATAAATAAGGAAACAGAAGCTTTAAATGACACAATAGACCAGATAGATTTAATTGATATATATAGGACATTCCATCCAAAAACAGCAGATTACACGTTCTTCTCAAGTGCGCACGGAACATTCTCCAGGATAGATCACATCTTGGGTCACAAATCAAGCCTCAGTAAATTTAAGAAAATTGAAATCATACCAAGCATCTTTTCTGACCACAACGCTATGAGATTAGAAATGAATTACAGGGAAAAAAACGTAAAAAAGACAAACACATGGAGGCTAAACAATACGTTACTAAATAACCAAGAGATCACTGAAGAAATCAAAGAGGAAATTAAAAAATACCTAGAGACAAATGACAATGAAAACACGACGACCCAAAACCTATGGGATGCAGCAAAAGCGGTTCTAAGAGGGAAGTTTATAGCTATACAAGCCTACCTAAAGAAACAAGAAAAATCTCAAGTAAACAATCTAACCTTACACCTAAAGAAACTAGAGAAAGAAGAACAAACAAAACCCAAAGTTAGCAGAAGGAAAGAAATCATAAAGATCAGAGCAGAAATAAATGAAATAGAAACAAAGAAAACAATAGCAAAGATCAATAAAACTAAAAGTTGGTTCTTTGAGAAGATAGACAAAATTGATAAGCCATTAGCCAGACTCATCAAGAAAAAGAGGGAGAGGACTCAAATCAATAAAATCAGAAATGAAAAAGGAGAAGTTACAACAGACACTGCAGAAATACAAAACATCCTAAGAGACTACTATAAGCAACTTTATGCCAATAAAATGGACAACCTGGAAGAAATGGACAAATTCTTAGAAAGGTATAACCTTCCAAGACTGAATCAGGAAGAAACAGAAAATATGAACAGACCAATCACAAGTAATGAAATTGAAACTGTGATTAAAAATCTTCCAACAAACAAAAGTTCAGGACCAGATGGCTTCACTGGTGAATTCTATCAAACATTTAGAGAAGAGCTAACACCCATCCTTCTCAAACTCTTCCAAAAAATTGCAGAGGAAGGAACACTCCCAAACTCATTCTATGAGGCCACCATCACCCTGATACCAAAACCAGACAAAGATAATACAAAAAAAGAAAATTACAGACCAATATCACTGATGAATATAGATGCAAAAATCCTCAACAAAATACTAGCAAACAGAATCCAACAACACATTAAAAGGATCATACACCACGATCAAGTGGGATTTATCCCAGGGATGCAAGGATTCTTCAATATACGCAAATCAATCAATGTGATACACCATATTAACAAATTGAAGAATAAAAACCATATGATCATCTCAATAGATGCAGAAAAAGCTTTTGACAAAATTCAACACCCATTCCTGATAAAAACTCTCCAGAAAGTGGGCATAGAGGGAACCTACCTCAACATAATAAAGGCCATATATGACAAACCCACAGCAAACATCATTCTCAATGGTGAAAAACTGAAAGCATTTCCTCTAAGATCAGGAACGAGACAAGGATGTCCACTCTCACCACTATTATTCAACATAGTTCTGGAAGTCCTAGCCACGGCAATCAGAGAAGAAAAAGAAATAAAAGGAATACAAATTGGAAAAGAGGAAGTAAAACTGTCACTGTTTGCGGATGACATGATACTATACATAGAGAATCCTAAAACTGCCACCAGAAAACTGCTAGAGCTAATTAATGAATATGGTAAAGTTGCAGGATACAAAATTAATGCACAGAAATCTCTTGCATTCCTATACACTAATGATGAAAAATCTGAAAGAGAAATTATGGAAACACTCCCATTTACCATTGCAAAAAAAGAATAAAATACCTAGGAATAAACCTACCTAGGGAGACAAAAGACCTGTATGCAGAAAACTATAAGACACTGATGAAAGAAATTAAAGATGATACCAACAGATGGAGAGATATACCATGTTCTTGGATTGGAAGAATCAACATTGTGAAAATGACTATACTACCCAAAGCAATCTACAGATTCAATGCAATCCCTATCAAATTACCAATGGCATTTTTTACGGAGCTAGAACAAATCATCTTAAAATTTGTATGGAGACACAAAAGACCCCGAATAGCCAAAGCAGTCTTGAGGCAAAAAAATGGAGCTGGAGGAATCAGACTCCCTGACTTCAGACTATACTACAAAGCTACAGTAATCAAGACAATATGGTACTGGCACAAAAACAGAAACATAGATCAATGGAACAAGATAGAAAGCCCAGAGATTAACCCACGCACCTATGGTCAACTAATCTATGACAAAGGAGGCAAAGATATACAATGGAGAAAAGACAGTCTCTTCAATAAGTGGTGCTGGGAAAACTGGACAGCTACATGTAAAAGAATGAAATTAGAATACTCCCTAACACCATACACAAAAATAAACTCAAAATGGATTAGAGACCTAAATATAAGACGGGACACTATAAAACTCTTAGAGGAAAACATAGGAAGAACACTCTTTGACATAAATCACAGCAAGATCTTTTTTGATCCACCTCCTAGAGTAAGGGAAATAAAAACAAAAATAAACAAGTGGGACCTAATGAAACTTCAAAGCTTTTGCACAGCAAAGGAAACCATAAACAAGACGAAAAGACAACCCTCAGAATGGGAGAAAATATTTGCAAACGAATCAACGGAGAAAGGATTAATCTCCAAAATATATAAACAGCTCATTCAGCTCAATATCAAAGAAACAAACACCCCAATCCAAAAATGGGCAGAAGACCTAAATAGACATTTCTCCAAAGAAGACATACAGACGGCCACGAAGCACATGAAAAGATGCTCAACATCACTAATTATTAGAGAAATGCAAATCAAAACTACAATGAGGTATCACCTCACTCCTGTTAGAATGGGCATCATCAGAAAATCTACAAACAACAAATGCTGGAGAGGGTGTGGAGAAAAGGGAACCCTCTTGCACTGTTGGTGGGAATGTAAATTGATACAGCCACTATGGAGAACAATATGGAGGTTCCTTAAAAAACTAAAAATAGAATTACCATATGACCCAGCAATCCCACTACTGGGCATATACCCAGAGAAAACCGTAATTCAAAAAGACACATGCACCCGAATGTTCATTGCAGCACTATTTACAATAGCCAGGTCATGGAAGCAACCTAAATGCCCATCAACAGACGAATGGCTAAAGAAGATGTGGTACATATATACAATGGAATATTACTCAGCCATAAAAAGGAACGAAATTGAGTCATTTGTTGAGACGTGGATGGATCTAGAGACTGTCATACAGAGTGAAGTAAGTCAGAAAGAGAAAAACAAATATCATATATTAATGCATGTATGTGGAACCTAGAAAAAGGGTACAGATGAGCCCGTTTGCAGGGCAGAAGTTGAGACACAGATGTAGAGAATGGATATATGGACACCAAGGGGGGAAAACTACGGTGAGGTGGGGATGGTGGTGTGCTGAATTGGGCGATTGGGATTGACATGTATACACTGATGTGTATAAAATTGATGCCTAATAAGAACCTGCAGTATAAAAAAACAAACAAAACAACTAATACTAAACTTTCATTGGGTTATTTGTATGGAAATATGTTAATATAAATGTTTCAATCATTACATGAAATTTCTAAAAATCTTATATTTGTATTTGTATGGAAATATGTATGGAAATATGTTAATATAAATGTTTCAGACATTACATGAAATTTCTAAAACTCTTATATGTTCTGGTATAATGTTATAAGTCATAATCCTAGTTATTACTTTAAAATGTATATCTCAGAAATAACTAATTTTCTTGTCAACTGCATTATTATGAACTTTCATCAAATCTTTTACCGTGGTCATTTTTAAGTCTTTTGTCATTTACAGACAGTTCTGGGTGTACTCTGATGATTTTGCAAATATGTTCCTATAAAAGGTTTTCATCTTCAAGAAATTCATGGAAAAGACTCTGACAAGTACAGGTTTCTGGTAACTGACTGTACTGCTGAACTGAATGAATAAGCATTTTCAGAGCTCTGATGAACTCATAAAAGTGCTAACAAAAGATCAAGATGAAAAAAAAACAACAATTAATTACATGGGACTGAGTGAACTGATGAGGATGAGTATAATTTTTGTGACTTTCTGTCTGAATTTAAAAAAAAAAAAAATCCCACAAGGACTCAGAGGCAAAGAATATACAAATCAATTTTCACTGCAAAGTAAAGGAGCTGTTACAGTGGAGGATTACTGGACTGAATGTCAATATTATGACATAGTATGAGTGTGTTGCATGTTTGGTAATTGCAATCATTGTTGCTTTTGTTGTGGTCATCCATGTACAATGCTTGGTGTCTGTCTATTTATCTCTTGTAAAAATAAAATACAGTGTGTGTGTGTGAAAAAAAAAAAAAAAAAAAAGAAATTGTCAAGCGGTAAATAGTAGGAAAAATGAACCAGTTAGAAGATAATTATGGTACATCTATGCCTTGAGAATTTTTATGTTTGTGGACTACTACATAAGGTAACAAAGTAGGTCTGACATGAAGATATATATATAGATATACTGATTTTAATTATCCTTTATTTTCTTCATATTTTGGAAACGTCAGTGTGGCCTTCTGCAATCTTTCCCATATGGTTTATTAAACATATATTTGAAGAATCAAAAAAAGTTATTTGAAGGGAGATTAAACATTGATAGTGACTGCTGCCTTTCTATAAAATCTTAAAAAAAAATAAAATAAAATAAAAATAAGTTTATACAGGCCTCTTTATTAGGCAGAACAACCCCCTCCCCCCCAAAAAAAAAACCACACCCAGAGCAAAGCCTTATGTAGGAGCCTTAGGTCAGGAAACACCATCAAGTTGCAGCATTCAAATCAAAATACTGGACTTCATTTCCTCACTGAGGATGCATTCTCTTTGCCCTCCCATTGCTTGGTGCCTCCCAAACCCTTTCCCCCCAATCTTGAGACAAGCACAGGTTCTTTCCCTAAACAGGCATTCAGGACTCAGGGACGGTCTGGGAGGCTGGATGTTTGGGGATGTGCCTGAGTTACTCCAGATCTGAGTGACTATTAAACCTCTCTCCTCCTAAGGCTTTTTTTTTAAGCAATTTAATTTCCTCCTGTCCTGATTCAATTACAGTAACATAAATTATAACAAAATTTAATAGAGTAGACAGTTAAGTGAATTTAATCTCTTCTCTTCAGAATAAATAAAATTAACCAGATAAGATGCTCTTCTGAGTCGATGAAAAATGCCAAGGATCAAATGGCCCTGCATTTAAGCTCTTGTGTTTGAGAGAGACCTACAAAAGGGTGAATAAGTGAAAATTTCACTCCAAGATTTCTTCCCTTTAGCCCCACCCTCTTTGGCCACTTGAAGAGGGCATGCCAGAGAAAAACGATTACATTCGATTCTGGGTAGATGCTAGAATCTTACTCTTCTGTCTAATGTAAAGCTCTTTTGCCCTTTGCCTTGTCTGATATTCTGATATCCAAATTATTCCTTTTTTATTCTTTTGTTTACAATTAGCTTGGCACAGGCCAAGCACTAACCCACGCACAATCACTCCAGAGCCCCAGAGCCTCTCTCCTCTCTTGGCATCTCTTTTAAGTCCCTAGAAAAGCCTAAGGATCAAAATGGGCAGCTTTCAGACTCTTGTGTCTTACAAGAGCTACACAAGAGTATAAGTGAAATTTTCACTCCAAGGTTTATTCCCTTCACCACATCACACCATATCCTTCCCCTCTCCTTTCTAGCTCTTGACTTATTTTCAACTCTGAAGATCCACTCAAGGTCTTTTTACTACCTTACATTCAAGCAAAACTTTATTCTTGATCATTGTATTCTCTACCCTTTTCAATTGCTCTGCTGGAGTTTTGCTACTTTGCAGACTAATCATTCTGCCTATCTAACTAAATTTATTTTCTCTTTTGTCTATCTGTGAGTGTGTGTGTGTGTGAGAGAGAGAGAGAGAGAGAAACTTTCCTTATTTGCTCCTCTCTCTCTCTTTCATTATTTAACAACCCTAGACTATAAACTATGCTAGGCACTGTGCTACCTCTTGAGAATATTTTATTTACATATACAACCTTAGTTTTCTGGGAAATATGAATCTTTTTCATATGAAAATACGTCTTCAGAAGACAGAGTCAAGTAAAATGTGATTTTGTTAGAACACAATTAATGCCAAAATAAAAGTTGACACATCACACATTCAATTCCGACAGTCAGGAAAGTCTTTCCAGAGGAAAAAAGCTTCTGAACTGAGACCTGAAGGATGAGAATGAATTTGAAGAACGAAGAGGGAGTTGTGAAAGACCATCCCCTGTAGAGAGAAGCAAGTCCCTGAGAGTGAGAGAGTTCCTGACAGGTCAAGTACTTCACTGCTGTTGGATTTGAGAATTGGCAAGAGATATTCTGATGATGAGGAGGGGGGGAAGTAGAGTACATGTCATAGAGGTAATAAGACATTTTAGTGAAGGAATATGGGGACACTAGGTGGCTTTAGGCAACAGGAATGTCCAGATTTAGGCTGCGGAAGGGTCGCTCAGGATACAGTGCGGCAAATGGATTAGTGTAGACTAGACTGGCTGTAGGGAGGCCGGCTTTTTATCTGGCTGTATTAACGGATGGAATGTATTAATGTATTAATGGGTGGAAGAGTGTAGGCATAGAGTGGCAGTAAGCCAGTAGTGCACCCAATAAAGTTAAGCACTATCTGTTGATTATACTGGACATAAACTTCTGTGCCAGGAGGATGAGAGAGTATATCCAAAGAGGGTAGCAAGATCCGGTTTGGACAATAGGGTGGTTGGCAGTGAGGATAAACACACTAGGTAAGGGTAGGAACAGATTTGGGTGCTGTCTTGGTGATTGACTGAAACACTTGAGAGACAGTGCACACTACTCTTTGGGAGACACTGTGCCTGGGTCTGAACACAGAGTGTTGAGGCAGAGGGTGGTGTGTGATGCTGACAGGGAACTCACTGGTGTGTTGAGCTTTAGCATTTGTGACTCTGAGACGCATAGGAGGCATTGACTTGTGATTTAGGAATTGTGAGTTGAAAATGCAGGTTTGTAGTTTAGAAAGAGGTGTGGGAATACATGTAGATCTGGTTGATGTAGTTGGTAAATGAAAACGTGTTGGCCAGAGCTGGCTTGTGTCTTGGGTGTTGGGCAGAGGGCAGATAGAGTCAAAGCTCTTCAAGGTCAAGGGGATGGTCGTTTTCCTTGTTGAGTTCAAGTTTATGACTCAGCCTCCACGTAGCTTGGCTTCTCAGCAAGAGAAGCATGACTGCACGTCTGCAGCTCCTATCTTTCAGAAAGTCATAATGATTCCTAAGTCCCAAAATGTGGGGGAGCCCCCCCTCCAGGTTTCTTTCTTCAGTGTAAATTCCCCCAGGAAAAATTGGGAAAGAGATCTCTCCGTATTTCAATTTCATCAGAAGACCAATATGTTAATATTTCACCCATGGATAATTTTCTAAAAATAAGTCCCCTCCTTATGTAAGCAAGGCACCAAAGCCTATGCTTCATATGCATCTCAGAGTCACAAATGCTAAAACTCAGCACAACACCGAGTCCAATTTAGGAGATTAGATTCTCCCATATAATCAAACGTTGATTGCAAACGATATTAATTACTCTTTTAATGATTATGGTATGTCACATATCCATCCAAATACTTTGAACACCTTAAAAAGTAGACACATATTATTGTTATAGTGGTTACAAGACTGACTCATTATTCGTGTACAAAAAAACAGTTACAAAGAACTAACTCCGTTAATCAATGTGTTTCTTCATTATCTCTATTTTGATTCTGGCTCTTTACTAATTCCAGTCTAATTCTGCTTCTGTTTCTTAGTTCTTCCCTGGATTAGAATTTTAAACCCAACAATTCTACTCCTGGGTATATATCTGAAAGAAACAAAAACACTAATTTGAAAAGATACATGCAACCCAATGTTCGTAGTAGCATTATTTACAATTGCCAAGGTATGGAAGCAACCTAATTGTTCATCAACAGATAATAAAGTAGAGATATATAATACTACTCAACAAACTAGTGAATATAACAATAAAGAAGCAGACTCACAGATATAAAGAACAAACTACTGGTTACCAGTGAGGGGGGAAGGGCAACGTAGGGGTGAGGGTGTGGAAGGTTCAAACTGTTGGGTGTAAGATAGGCTCAAGGATGTATTGCACAAGCTGGAGAATATAACCAATATTTTGTAATAACTGTAAATGGAAAGTAACCTTTAAAATTGTATATTTAAAAGTCTCAAAAATAAATTAAAATTTTTTAATAAAAAAAGAATTTTACTTGCCTAACCTAGCAAGTTAGATCA
This sequence comes from Balaenoptera physalus, assembly GCF_965194825.1. NCBI lineage: Eukaryota > Metazoa > Chordata > Mammalia > Artiodactyla > Balaenopteridae > Balaenoptera > Balaenoptera physalus. The sequence continues at coordinate 88,546,659 of NC_138882.1, read as the reverse complement.
TTTTCTCAGATTCTCTAAGGTAAAAATTTGAGGTTGACAGTTGAAGGTTTAGGGTCATAAACAAGGGATCTGGATGAATCTCCGATTATTTTCTGCAGGGTTCTGTTCTATGGTTCAAAGAATTTGGATGGATATGTGACATATCATAATCATTAAAAGAGTAATTAATATTAAGTTTGCAATCAATGTTTGATTATATGGGGGAATCTAATCTCCTAAATTGGACTCCATGTTGTGCTGAGTTTTAGCATTTGTGACTCTGAGATGCATATGAGGTATAGGCTTTGGTGCTTTGCTTACATAAGGAGCAGACTTATTTTTAGAAAAGTATCAATGGGTGAAATGATCAGAGTTGTGATGTGAGCTGACAAAACTGATATTTTGATATTTTCATTTGACTGTCCCCACTTCATGCTGTTGCCTGATTGTGAGTCTCTTTCGCAAGCCTTTGCTTCGGGTGCCTGTCAGTCTGTGAGCTCTGTCTTCCAAAGACAAAGGGGTAAGCCTATTTTGGAACTTTTTTGTTTCCCTGCCACCGGTTCTTCGGTCATTCTGGAGATGCTTTCTGGAGAGCTGTCAGAGACGTGGACAGAGAGAAGCATTGGTGGTTCACTGGTAGACCATTCGCTTCCCACGCGGGAGAGCCAGGCTTGATTCCCGGCCAATGCACAGTGCTTTTCTCTTTGTTTCCCTCCCTGACTTTTCACGCTTCCTCCTTGTTTGCGTGGTGCATAGTCAAGTCCGAAACTTCCGTGGTTCTGGCCACCAGGAGTAGGAAAATGAGAACTAAAATCCTCAAGGCGGTTCTGAGCAGAAGACTATAAGGAGTCGAGCTAAACTGGGGCTTTGCAGAGCCCTGTGGCCCCCAGGCGTTCGGGTACACAGAGTAGCCTTTGGCTCGCAGTGCAGCAGCCACCTTACTTGCAGTTTTTCTCCTGGAAGATCCTAGGAACCCAAAGAGCCATCAGGTCACTGATTCGCTCTCTGGACCTTGGGCTGACGGCTGGGCCACGTCTCACCAGGGAGCGAGGATCAAGAGAGGAAGGTCCCAGAAGGAGAGCATCTGTGGGGCCGGGCAAACACCTCAGTGTCCAGGGAGGCGCTAGCAGCCCAAGGAAGAGGAAGGTGTGTGGGGAGGAATCCGCGTGGACAGGAGGGGAGATGCGAAAAGAAGGCCTTGCACAGAGGTGGGGAGAGGCCTCTCAAGTCTGTGCACCGGACACTGTGCTAAATTTAACATCGTCAGCCACCTCGGCCTCTGCATGTCCCAGGGGCCCGTCGGTGTTGCAGGAAGGATCCCGTGTACCTGGCAATGCGTATCAACAGGTGTTAGCCTGAAAATTTATATATATATATTTTTTTTTTAAAGGGAAAATGAGCTACAGAATCTGAGATATGTTTATCCGGTTTTATTTTATAGCTCTTGGAGGTTCCTTCTAAAGGATTCCGACTTGAGGGTACTAGGGGTGTGGCTACCTTAAGAGAGACTAGGAGTGATTAATTTTCCCCCAAATCTGTGGAGGATTCCCCTACCTAACAGTAGTTGAAAATCAAAGATCACTGACATTTTGGGTAAAATCAAAGATCAGTGACATTTTGGGAGTTACCCCCCTTTCTGTTTTAAAGAAAAACATAATTTATTCATTTTCAAGAGTTTCCATATTCTGCGATGGTCTTTCCACATTTTTAGTATAAAACGATGGCAGTTCCTCAATTCCTCCCACACTTTAACAGGTAATAACCTTCTACCTCATCCCCACTCCTATTTTCTTTTCCTTCTTCCTCTTCTTCTCCTCCTCCTCCTCTGCCCCTCCTCCACCCCCTTCTCCTCTTCTTCCGTATTCACCTCCTCCTCTGCCTCCCCCTCTCCCATCCCTACCCCTCTCCTTTTCCTCCTTCTCCTCCTTCTTCTCTTCCTCCTCCTCCATCTTCTTCACCAATCTGAATGTTATCTTATTTGGGTTCCCTTTTAATGTCCCTTATTGGTAATGAATTTGAGCACCAATACATGTTTGTTAGCTACTTGGATTTTCTCGTATAAGGGGTTCCCCCCTCCAAGACCTTGTTGATTTCCCTATAGGTCTGTCTGTTTCTTCTTGTTTTGTAAGAATTCATTAAATATCTTCAGTACCAGTTAATTATGCTGACTGCAGATATATTCGCCCAAGTTGTGACCTGTCTTTTTACTCTTTATTCTGTGTTTTGATGAACAGAGATGCTTGATGTATTCAAATTGATCAGTCTCTTCATTAAGAATTAGTCTTTTTGTCTTATTTTAAAAATCCTTGCTTACCTTTGAGATCATGGAAATACCTTGCTACATAATACCAACTAAAATCATTTTAAGTTTCATTTCATTTTAGGTACTTAATCCACACTGAAATGATTTTGGTTACGGTAGGTAACCTCTAACCTTTGGTTAGAGGTAGGTATCATATTTCATTCCCTCGTCCCCTCCCCAGTGCATGTGATTGAACTGTATGCTACAATTGTTGAATATTTATAACATTTTTAATACCTTTGTTTCTTAAACCCTTAATTTAGCTCAGTTCCTCTGATTTTCAAATTTTATATATACCAGATAAACTCAATTCTCTTAATAATTCCAGTAATTTATCTTTCATATATGTAAATAGTTATAGTATTCATTTTTCATCTTTACTTTGTTTTTCAAGTGTATACATGTCGATCCCAAACTCCCAATCTATCCCTCCCCACCCCACCCTTCCCCCTGGTAACCATAAGTTCATTCTCTAAGTCTATGAGTCTGTTTCTGTTTTGTAAATAAATTCATTTGTATCTTTTTTTTAAGATTCCGCATATAAGCAATATCATATGATATTTGTCTGACTTTCTTCATTTAGTATGATAATCTCCAGGTCCATCCATGTTGCTGCAAATGGCATTATTTCATTCTTTTTAATAGCTGAGTAATATTCCATTGTACATATGTACCACATCTTTATCCATTCATCTGTTGATGGACACTTAGGTTGTTTCCATATTTTGGCAATTGTAAACAATGCTGCAATGAACATTGGGGTGCATGTATCCTTTCAAACCGTGTTTTTTCCAGATGTATGCCCAGGAGTGGGATTGCTAGATGATATGGTAGCTCTATTTTTAGTTTTTTAAGGAACTTCCATACTGTTCTCCATAGTGGCTGTATCAATTTACATTCCCACCAACAGTGCAACAGGGTTCCCTTTTCTCCACACCCTCTCCAGCACTTATTGTTTGTAGATTTTTTGATGATGGTCATTCTGGCTGGTGTGAGGTGATATCTCATTGCAGTTTTGATTTGCATTTCTCTAATAATTAGCAATGTTGAGCATCTTTTCATGTGCCTCTTGGCCATCTGTATGTCTTCTTTGGAGTAATGTTTATTTAGGTCTTCTGCCCATATTTTGATTGGGTTATTTGTTTTTTGGTCATCTTCACATCTTATACCGTTTCTTTCTTTTTCTTGCCTTTCCTCACTAGCTAAGATCTCCATCGCAGTGGTGAAAAGATGTGGTCAGAGTGAGGCCTATTTGTCTGATTCCTGATGGTTCCTGATTGGTAAGGGTTGGGGTAGGGGGGAAAGCCGGTATTTTATCAACAGCTATAATGTTTGCTGAAGGTTTTTTGTGTGTTTCTTTGTTTTTGTTTTGGAAACTACCCGTTAGCAGATTAGGTCTGTTCTCTTCTATACTATTATGCTTAAGTTTTAAAAACTGGTAAATCGATGGTGAATTTTTTCAAACACCTGTTCTGTATTTTAGTGATTATTATTTTCCTCCCTTACATTGTTAATGTGGTAAATTAGATAAATTTATTTTCTAACAAGAATCAACTATTTTCCAGGATAAAACCAATTTTGTCACGATATATACTTTTTTAATACATTGCTTGATTATTTTTTTTTTAATTACAGCTATATTCAGCAATAAGACCTATAATTTCTGTTTCTTACATTGCCTTTTTTTGGTTCCAGTCTAAACTCATAAAATAAGTTTGAGAAAATATGCCATCTTTTAATACTTTTGGAATTTATTTGCTCGGGAATCATTTCTTCTAATGAACGTTTTTGGTTCTGGAGCTCTCTTTGCAGGAAGATTTTTAAATTCTGATTTTAAAAAATGTAATGCTTGTAGGACTAGCTCATTTTTCCCCCTAAAATCCTTATTGGAATATGTTCAGTTCCTCTCAAATTTTTAATTTGTTGGCATATATGTGTTTATGAGATTCATTTATTGTTCCCATATGTCTACTGGTTCAGCAGCAATGACTTCCTTCTTCTCTCTTAACAGTTTTATCAGTTTTAGTAGTCTTTTCAAACAGCCAACCATTTATACTTTTTCTTCTGTATATTTATTACTAATTTGAAAATTCCTGGTTTTGTATGTAATTTCTGCTCCTATCTGCTTTTGTTGTTGTCATTATTCTTTTTGTAACTTTATGAGATGGAGATTTAGCTCTTCAGAAATCAGCCTTAAATTTCATATACATTTAAATCTGTGTATTGTCCTCTAAAGACTGGCTTAGCTGCACCTTCTGCATATACGTAGTGTTTTCAGTTTTGTTTGATACAGAATATTTTCTAATTTTCACATCTGCTTTGATACAAGGATTGGTAGAAGTGTTTCTAAAATTCCAAATACATGAGATATTGTTCTTATATTTTATAACTGAATTCTAGATACTAGTTGATTCTCTTAAAATGTTATTTGTAGACACCTCTACAGCCCAAGAATGAATATATTTTCCTCTGAATATGTTCTCCTCTAATAGGCTCTTGGGGTTCATCACCAGCTGGGAAACAACACACCAAGTTGCTGTCTTATGGTTTCTCAGACTACCCAGGCTGTGGGTACTCAAGGCTAAATCTGTTAGAGGTCAAGTCTGTGGCCACGATTTCTCATGAACTTTTAAAACTTTCTTATACTTTATACTGTTTGTGGCACCAAGGCTGCCTTGTCCAAAGAGCCCTGGGATTTGAAGGGACAGGACTAGATCGGATGACCCTTACCCCTGAGGGCTTAAGACTTTGGGGTCCCAGCTTAATGCAGTGAGGGCCTCCTATATGACTTCTCAAGTTAGTCTGGGACTAAAACTTGACTTCCATATTTCTGGTACTCAAGGCCCCCTGGAACAGAATATGAAATAAGCTATCTTGGCACCCCAAACTCAGAGTGTAAGCAGCTTTGATGCCTCTGTTTTTATTTTTTGCACTGGCACCTGCAAATGTTAGTGACAAGCTTGGCATCTACCTTGGGTCTATCTTTTTTAAAGTTACTGATCAAGTTTAAAAAAAAAAACTCAGTTGAAACTGAAATAGATTGTATTCTCTTACTTTGAAAACTATACATTTATAATCACCCGAATGTATAGGATTTTAGAATTCCTATACTTTTTGGAGTGACACACCAGAAAAAGGAAACATGGTGAGAACATCCATCACCACTTGCCTACTGGCCTGCTGGAACCAGATTGTGTTCTGCAACTCCAACACATCCATGCTACATCCACTAGCTCTCCCTAAAAAGTGGTCTCTTGATGTCACATTGCCCACAAGCCCTAGGTTTGAGTGCAAACAAACAAAGGTACATTTTGCCCTCAGTTTGACAATGCGAGGAAGAAAGATCCACAGTCTCTATACATGAGCTAAAAGACACTTGGGCAAGGGACTCTGGGATTCGTTACACATTTGACAGCCCTTTGGGGGAGGGAGGATATGGGCACCATGTGGGAATGTCCTCTTGGCTCCCCATGATCCTTGCCTAATGGAAGAAGGCACAGCCAGAAGAGTGCCAGAGTGGAGCCCATGGCAGAGCTCATCTTCCTTGGCTCCAAGCACAAATTGGGTAGACAAGCATATGAACAATGAAAGCACTAACATTCCCCAAGATACAGTGATATACTTGTGTTGTTGTTGCCAACCATTTTATTAGGATGTTATTGCCTAAGAACTGAAGAAAGGAGACAAAACAGAAGAGAGTGAGAAAAAATTCTCCATTTGAGCTAATCCAGGGTATTGTGCCAATTACCTAGAGTCCTTGAACTGAGAAAGTAACAAGCTAAGGCAATTGGCCCCAAGCGTTTGATTGTTGGAAAATTTTTGTTAAAGGTATTTAACACTGACAGGTTGGCTACAGGGTGGAAAAAAGGACAGTGGCTTTCCCACCACCCCCACCATGTGGCCTTTCTCTTGCTGATGCCTGCCGGCAAGCCTGCAGACGGGAGGCCTGAAGCAAGTAGCAGGGCCCCTCCATACACTTTGGTCCCGGAATAGGAAAGCCAGGAAGATGTGGGCTGGAGCCCTGGGTGTGGGGCGCCTCTCGCCCTGGGCCTGAGCCAGCGGAGTGCAGTGAGGCACCACGGAAGAGAACTCCCCTGCCATACACAGAGAGATAGCAGAGAGTGCAAATACATACCCCAACTAGCACAAGTTCCGAGGTCAAGTTTCCCACATTTGGGGAAATCCCTAAAGTCAGCACTTCCTGAGTGCAATGGACAAGCGTCGTGCTGGGAAAGCCACCATCGTGATCATGGCATCTTTCCTGCCAGGTAACTAGGGGCACATACCCCGCAGGCACACTGAAGCCTCCCACCCCTCCAAGGTTCACTCAGGGTCGCCACCCTCCCTTCCACCCGCCCCACGCTGTTTTTCTAAACCTCTTTCCTCAAAGGAATTCAAGCGAAGACCTCCCCTCCCACATCTCCTCCCCAATCTCCCCCCAACACACACACACACACACACACACACACACACACACACACACACACACACAGGAGAACTCACTGCACAGCCCACAACACCGACCACCTTTCAGCAGCGGCTCCAAACAGACCAACCTGCAACCATTGCGCAGTCTCAACTGACAGTTCTCTGCCCTTGCTTAACTGAGGAGTGCGTGGAGATGGCAAAGGCCTGGGAGGCCGGAAGGGGGCGCTGATGCCGTGCCAGTCATTGATCTGCACAAGTCGCCGCTCCAAACACCCCGAGTCTGGGTCTCTGTCTCGGAGAGACACCTCGGGTGGATCCACCTGCACAGCGACTGACCACCCGGCCCTGTTTCCTTTTCCTGGGAAGGCTAAGCCAAGGTCGTCCTGGATCACAAAGGAAGATATCTTAATGACAAAAAGTTACAAGAAAATATTCTTGACATTTTTATTCATTAGGGAAATGCACATTAATACTATATGGAGATATCATTACACACCCTCCAGCATGGCTATATTTAAAAGAATTAGTACACCAAATGCTGGCAAGAATGCAGAGAAATTCCAACCATAGTTACTGGTTTGAAACCATTTCAGAGTACTATTTGTCAGTTTCTGATAAAGTTAATCTTGTTCCTACTCCATGACCCAGCAGTCGCAGTACTTCTATGAATGCACAAGTATACAAAAGGATTGGTATAGAATATTCATCAAAACACCAAGAATATTCAACAAATAACAACAGATAACACCAAAATTACTTCAATAATACCAAAATTAAGAAGTGATATACACGATAATATAGTTATGTTTAATGAACATATTGTTGTATTTAAAAAGCCAGATACAAAAAAATACATTCATTCATTTGAATTTCAATAGCAGGCAATAGTTATTTCAGCAATAGACCTCAAAATAGTAATCAACTAAGAGAGAGAAATTAGGAATTGCCTGGAAAGAGGCTCAGGGGACATTTCTGGGATGATGGCAATATTCTATAACTTGATCTGGGTAATAGTTACATTTGCTAAAATTCAAAAAACTGTGCTATAAAGATTTGTGCTTTTAACTCTATGTGAACTGTAGCTCAATGATTTACTGTTCCCATAAAAATTAGTAGATGATGGATGGAGACAAGCTGGTGTAGATGATGACAACTAGTTTGCATTTTATTGTAAACTCATTAAAACCTCGTTTTCGTTTAGAAAAAACCCAACACTGATACTTGAACTATCTTTACCAGAAAAATGGTAATGACAGCACTATTTAATTAGCGGAACGTACAGACAAGCCTCCTTGAGAGGCTATATTTCACCCTTAGAGACATTATCTGTTCAGTAGTGAGACAAGGCCACCCGCAGGTTTGTGCACCGTGGGATTTACTCCTCTTCTGATCGCATCGCGCTGGGTGGCCGGCGGTATACTCCGCTCTCTGACCGCTTCTTAAGGGGCGTAGCTGGTGCTGGCATTAAAAGCAAACCGAGCAGAAACTAACACACCATTGTAAAGCAATTATACTCCAATAAAGATGTTAAAAAAAAAGCAAACCGAGAGACCAGTCACAGACACCACCCTGCTATAGCTCGGATTTGAGCCGAGATTACTGCGGCCACCACATAGTATTAACCACCATACGGTCATGATGTGCCACAGGCCGGCTGGCAGTCACTGCACTTCCCGTAATTTTTTGAAGGTAAATATATTCACACTGCTTTTGCTGTTTTATTCTTGGACACCTACAGATGTTCGTGCTTTTCTCTCTTTCATGCGCTTCTCCGATTCTCCCTCCCCATTCTGCTACTTAATAAAAGCAATTTTTAGCTCTCCGGATCTGGCCCGAGACTCCTCACAGGCTTCCGGGGAGGTGTCCTTGTCTCATCCATGCCTCTGCTTGCTTTCACTCCTTTTCACGTTTCCTCTTTTGACCTGATCTTTTTCCCGACGCAGCCATACCGAGCACACCTACTAAACCTGCGGGGCAGATGGTCGGGTGAAGGCGGAGCAAACGGGGAGCCGTCACGGAGCCCACCCGGCATTCAGCTTCCCTTGGGCCCCACTCGGCTCAGGCTTGGGGGCTCGTGGGCCCGGGCGTCTCCGAGGCGCTGGCATCTGCGGCGGGTGTGGAGCAAGGCGCGGCGGGGACGCTCGGCTGCCCTTCTGCCTTCGGAATCGCCCGACGCACGGCTTTCCCACGGGTTTCTCCGGTTTTCCCGGGCTCTTTTGAGCAGGTACGACTGCACTGCTAAAGGCGAGTGCCTCGGCATAGAGTGGAAGGCGTGCTTGCTCTCGCTGGGGATGAGATGAGGGAGGAGAGAGAAAAAGCAGCTTATAGTTGTCTCTGTGGCGCAGCCAATTAGCGCGTTCAGCTTTTAACTGACGGGTTAGTGGTTCAAATCCACTCCAGCACGCATCTTCCTGCTACCTGTAATACAGAGTTTTCGGGGTCCTCCTTTTTTCTACACACCCTCTGCCTCAAAGGCCGAGACAGCCTCCTCCACTACTATGTTCCTGTACTCTGCATTTTGTGCACAACAGGAGGATCTAACTAAGGCCAGATCATCATCGATCCTCCAGAGGAGCTCAGTAGGAAAACAGGTCACTGGGAATTGAGGCATCCTCAAGAGTAGACTCATCACTACCCTGTGAATTCCTGTAATCAATGAAGTTTCTTCCATTGTCTGTATAGTATTTTTTTACCCCTTTGCATATACTTTGAAATTAATTTGGTTCTATGCTTTTATTATTACAAGTAATGCTGCAGTCATCATTCTTGTACACATGTCCATAGGGTAGAAAGCCAGAAGAGCAATTTCTCATAGATTATACATAGTTTTGTATATGATTCCATTTTCTTGCCTTTGTTGACTTACTAGCTATAACTCTTGTTATTTCAGCAATTGCTTTAGGCTCTAGAGCAGACATCTCTAACTTACCACAGGCTGCCTTCAAGTAAAGTCATACCAGTTCACATTTCTCCCCTGCCTGTCTTTATGCTTTTGTTGCCATGCATTTTACTTTGCATATGTTATAAACCCAAGGTTTATAACCATCCAAATAATAACAATCCAAGGTTATTACTTTTCTTTAAACTGTCCCATGTTTCCACCAGCCCTGGGACTGGCTAGACCCTGGCCCTGCCCACTAGCAGGCCAACACAAGTATCAGGACACCCAGAACCCCCACAGTCAGCTGTGTCGGGAACCAGCCCCACCCACCAGCACTCTGACACCAGCTCTGGGACTCTTGGGCCTTGCAGCCAAACCCCAGGACCCCGCTCTGCCCACCAGTGGGCCAGCACTAGCACTAGCCCTAGCACCTGGCTTCACCCACCAGTGAGCCAGCACTAGCCCCCACCCCCCACCCCCATGGGGGTTCCACAGCCAGTTGCCTCTTGACCCGGCAGTGCCAACTAGCGGCTGCAGATTCCAAACGAGGCAGGGCCTGACAACCAAAGAGACGGGGACCAACTAATCCTACCAGACCATGCACTGCAGTCAGCCAGGCACAACAGAAGGACCCATGCAGCCCACATACAGGGCACCCCTAGAGCATATAGATCTGGTGATGAGAGGGTAGTGGGCTGCTGGTACCCACAGGAAGTCCCCTACAAATGGCCACTTCTCCAAGACCAGGAAATGTAACCAACCTACCAGACACATAGAAATAAAGAAAAATACATTAGGCAAAATGAGGTGACAGAAGAATATGTTCCAAATGAAGAAACAAGATAAAACCACAGAATAACTAAGTAAAGTGGAGATAGGCAGTCTACCCCAGTATAAGTTAGATTTTAGAGATGCAGAGAGCGGAAAAAAGGCGATTCCCAGAGCCCAGGTCTGAACGCAGCTCATCACCCTTCACCACTCCCCGCCTGGGCGACGCTTTGGGCTCTGAGGCCAAGCCACAAGGTATTAGGCTGGGTTCCATCCTACTCTAGCTTTAGCGCTGTGTGCAGCAGAGCCAAAGTCATGCTCTCTTTCTGAACCTCACTTTCCTTATGACACAGGGGCAGACTTGGTTCTCAGCAGGTGATGATGAGTGGATGCGTCTACTTCCTGATCTCTGACCTGGCTCCGGGGGCTCTCCTGATAATGGCACGTTACCGGCTCCTTTTCCTCCCGACCAGCTCAATTCGTGGAGCCTGAAATTCTTCATCTTCGTGTCTGGCTCGAGCCCCTGGTGCATAGTTGAATTCATCCTCTTTTTTTCTGTCACGCAAATCAAATTGTTTCACAAGTGTGCTGGGGTGAGGGAAAGCCAAGGTTGCTTCACAGGGATGCATTTCTTGGTTTTCAGAGACAATACGTGTCAGCGTGTAGAGGAGATTTAGGCGCCAGATGAGAAGGTGAAGGGATTTCCAGATTTAAAGATAACCTGAAGTCGGCCTTCTCCTGTGCCTTCCTTGGAATGTCTGTGGCCTGGTCTCCAAAGTGCCTCAGAGCAGAGAAAGGAGGTCTGGTTCCTAGTGCTGAGGAGGCTTCAGGTGGTAACGGAACTCCTCCTGGGTTTGGGGAGAGAGAAACGCAGCTACACATTCTGCCACAACCCATGCCACTCGCCCCCTTTCTGGTTTTTAAACGTGAATGTAAGTTTCAGGGAAAAAAAACACAGAAAAGTAACTCTTATTTGTTTCCGCCCGGTTTCGAACCGAGGACCTTTCGCGTGTTAGGCGAACGTGATAACCACTACACTACGGAAACCACGAGAGAAGAGCAGTCTAAAGAAACATCCAAGAAATGTATTATGTCTTGCCACGACTGGCTCACCAAAAAATTTTAAAGGGAAAGGATCCTGAGAGCACCTGCGATCTCTCAGGCAAGTACACTGCAGCTCCCGAGAGCTGTTAGCTTAGGGTTCCTCACGTCCCGCGAAGCAAGGTCCCTGGGGCCCCCACAGTCTAGCTTCGGGCTCCCACATCCAACGCAGGGTCTCCAGTTCCTCAGCCTAGCGCCGGAGTTCAGGGATCCCCCCGGTGACTCCCCAGCTCCCTGAAGCCGCAGGAGCAGGGGGTTAGGTGCGCCCAGGCCTCAGGCGACCCGCCTCACAGCAGCGTGGACACCGCCCCTCTTGGCTGTAGACCCGAGCCTTGGTGGCCCTTTTCACGGAGCTGGCGGTCAGTGCGCTCGGCTCTCGGAAATGAGCGGTGCTTCGAATCCACCCAGGACCCATAGGAGTCGCCCTCCCCTCCCCCTTCCTCCCTCACCCTGCCCCCTCCTTCCCCTCCCTCCCCACCTCCCCTCCCTCCCCTCTGCTCTGGTGCGCCTGACCCGCGCGCTCCTTCTTCGCAAGCCCTTTCGCAGCAGCGCTTCTCCAGCGTTGTCCCCGGGCAAAGGGGCTTCCTCAGGTTCCTGCCGCTGTGACTTATTCTAGTCGTCTAGTTGAAGTCCAGTACTTTAATCACACTTTCACGTTTAGCAGGAACCGTAGCAAAGGCTGACGTCTCAGGTCATTTGGCTGTCAGAAAAACATCGAACATCAACTCAGGGGAGAGCCGAATAAAACACCACCTGAAGCTGCTCTACAGCCTGAAGAGAACAGATTCCAGGTTTCTGAAGTGGCAAGAGGGGCCTTCTCACGAAGACAAAGCTTCCTCCTGTCCTTGGAGGACAGGTCCCGCAGGAGCTGGTTTTGAAGGAGATGTCAAAGGAAAGGAGCAACAGTGGCCCAACCAGTGATCTTGAGTTGAGATGTCTGTAAGTTACTCTCAAATGGTGTAGCAAATCATGCATATGGAGAGAGAGTGAGAAAGCAAGCGTGGGAAAATGTTAACTGTGAGATTAGGTACACAGTAGACAATGTTAGTGTTTCAACATTTTTGTATATTTAAAAGGTTTTATGTTTTTATTTTCTTAATGAGTTTTTCGAAGTTAAGTCCCAGGTGCTCTTTGGATGAAAACTCCATATGTGAGACACTAGGTTTCTGAAATAAAGGAAGAAAAGAGTAGAGGGCAGAAGCCCTGGTGGTTCATCACATTTCCCCTCCCCCACATGAAGGGTGCCTGACAATAGGAACCCTGAGGAGGGTCTTGCATCGCCCTTCTGGCAAACTCCCTCTGTTCGGGAAGAGGAAGATTTAGCGCAACTTAGAGCTTTCCTGACCTGGAATCGAATCCGGGCCGCAGCAGTAAAACGCCAAATTGTAGCTACCAGGCAACCAGACATAACAAACCTCCATAATTTGGCTTCTCCAGTTGAAAACTGTAAGAGTAAGGTTAGATTTTTGAGAATGGCAGAGCAGAAAAGGAGGCGATTCCCAGCGGCCCGCGGCTGAAGGCAGCTGTGCCAGGCTCCCAGCCCTTGCCCCGCTGCTCATCACCTTTCACCTCTCCTGTCCTGGGCGATGCTTTGGGCTCTGAGGCCAGGCCGAAGGGTAACAGGCTGGGTTCCATCCTGGTCTAGCTTTAGCGCTGTGTGCGGCAGAGCCAAGGTCACGCTCTCTTTCTGAACCTCGGTTTCCTTATGAGTCAGGTGCTGACTTGGCTCTCAGCGACTGATGAGCGATTTCGTCTACTTCCTGATCTCTGACCTCACTACAGGGGCTCTCCTGATAATGGCACGTGTAAGGACTCCTTTACGTGCCCCTGCCAGCTGCAGTTCTGGAGCCTGAAAGTCGTCTACGTGTCTTTGGGTCGATCACCCGGTGCGGAGTTGGCTTGGTCTCTTTTGTTCCGTCACGAAAATCAACGTGTTCCGCAAGTGTGCTGAGGTGGGGTAAGCAAGTGAGCTTCACAGGGATAAACTTCTTGTTTTCAGAGACAAAATACGTGTCAGCGTGTAGAGGAGATTTAGGCGCCACATGAGAAGGTGAGGGGATTTCCGAATGTAAAGATAACCTTAAGTTGGCTTTGTCCTGTGCCCTTCTTGGTCTGTCTGTGGCCTTGTCTTAAAGTGACACAGAGCAGACAAAGGAGGGATGGTTTCTAGTGCTGAGTAGGCTTTCAGGCAATAAGGGGACTCCTCCTATATTTCGGGGGGATAAAAATACAGTTGCAAGCGCTACCTCCATCCATCCCACTCGCCCCGTTTTTTGGTTTTTAAACGTGAATATTAGTTTCCGAAAAAGATCCATTTGTTTCCGCCTGGTTTCGAACCAGGGACCTTTCGCGTGTTAGGCGAACGTAATAACCACTACGCTACGGAAACAGCTCCCTTTCGCTCTCTTAAAGACACATCCAAGAAGTGTATCTCTTGCCACGACTGGGCACAAATATTTTCGAAAGGAAAGGACCCTGGGAGCACAGGCAAGCCCTCAGGTAAGGAGGCTGCAGCTCCCGAGAGACCCTGGCTTAGGGTTCCTCGCCTCCCCCGAAGCGAGCTCCCTGGGGCCCCCCCAGCTTGACTTCCCGATCCCGCATCCAACACACAGCTATGCACCGAGTGCAGGGGTCGCCCCCGCTGAATCTCCAGCTCCCGGAAGCCGCAGGAGCCGGGGGTTAGGTGAGCCTGAGCCCCATGCGACCTCGCATCTCAGCAGCGTGGACACCGCCCCTCCAAGGCTGCGGACCCGCGCCTCGGTGGCCCTTTTCACGGCGCAGGCGGTCAGTGCTCTGGGCTCTCGGAAATGATCGATGCTTCGAATTCACCCAGGAACCATAGGACCCGCCCTTCCCTCCCTCCACCCCTCCCTCCCTCCCCTCTCTCCCATTCCTCCCCTCCTTCCCCTCTGCTCTGTTGCGCCTGGCCTTCGCGCTCCTTCCTCGCAAGCCCTTTCGTAGCAGCCCTTCTCCGGCGTCTCCCGGCAAAGGGGCTTCCTCAGGTTCCTGCCGCTGTGGCTTATTCTAGTCGTCTAGTTGAAGTCCAGTACTTTAATCACACTTTCACGTTTAGCAGGAACCGTAGCAAAGGCTGACATCTCAGGTCATTTGGCTGTTGGAAAAACATCGAATATCAAGGCAGGCCGAGCCGCGCTTCCCGGCCTGTATTGACTTCGTTTGAAGACCAGGCCCAGCAGAAAGCCGCAGGCGCGGTCCACGCCGATCTCACGGTTGTTCATTCCTCGCTCATCGTACTTGACATTCTTCTTGAGGAACAGTTTTGTTTTACCTTTTACAATGTCTGAAACGTCTTTTATTTGCCTTTTATAATTTTCCACTTCAACAGGTCATGGAGAGCGAATTTTAACCTAGGAAGACAAAGAGGTTTTCCCAGAAAGCCGGTGTCTGGCGGGGGTTTCGTGTTCGCCTCACAGCACACGGCCAGTAGGCAGATGACTTTCTTTTTGCTGAAAGACTTTAATATAATGTTGTCTGTCTGTGTGTCTGTGTCTCCCTGTCTGGTTTCCTTTAAAAGTAAAGCTTTACAAGTTTGAGGAAGCATGTGCCATTTTTCCCAGCGGTTGCTTTTCTTCTTTCTTAGTGTGGCGGTCACCGCGTTTCCTTCACACGTGAGGTTCAAGTGCTCCGACCCCGAGGAAGGCGCGGGCAGCTTGCGCACTGACCCCCAAGCCGCGGGGCTCTGCCTTGTTCCGCGTCGATTCCAAGTGCCGTCGAGGGTGCGACCGGACTGCAGCATCCTCGCCAGCGCTGGAGGGCTGAGTCCCCAAAGAGGCGGACTTAAAAATAGCTTTAGATCAGGACATTTCATGAGATTTCCCCCCTTTTCCCTCCCCTCCAGGTTCCAGTTTTCACCTCCCACGCGGAGCCAGAGGAACGGATTCGCCGTCTTTCGGTCGCGTCCGGCGCGCTGCTGTCCCACGTGGACAGGACGAGAGGGCGGTCGTCCTTTCCCCGACAGGGGCGGAGGGACAGCGGGCCCCCGAGGGACCACAAACACACACCCGCGCAGCTGGGGCCCGCAAACCCGATCAGGCGGCCCCTGGAGCCTCGCTGCAGCCGCAAGGGAAGGCGCGGGGCTCCAGAGCCGTGAGAGGAGCGCGCTGAGGGCACCCGGCCCCGCCCCTGGCCTCGAAGACGGGCCCGGAAGAGGGACGCAGCCCAGGAAAAAGCGCAAGAGTCGCCCAACGCCCCCATCCGAGGTTCAGGGTGAGGGAGCCGAGCGTTACACTGATTTCCCCGCCTTTATCAGGAGAGTCGTTTGCCCAAGTCCAGAGTCGCGAAAAGGAGGGACTGTGTAGGCCGAAGTCCACCTGACCGAGAAGCAAACACGAAGTCCTAACTAATTGCATGTGGGGTCTGAGGAAAACGCTGCGTCACAGACAGCTCTTGGTCGGAGCCTTAGGACCTGGAGTTGGCGTCATCTAAGGCGGAAGAACGGCAGGCGCCGCAGGTAGTGAGGGGAAGACCCGGAATCCAGGTCCGGGCGCGCAGCCTTGCTTGAAAGCGTTTTCCGTCCAGCCGTCCCCCATCCTGCATCCGCCGGGTGTCTTTTCTGGTGTTGGGAATCCCGGGGTCTCACCCCGCGCGCCTCCCCTCCTGTCTCTACAGCCCCTGCCCCGGCGGCTGCTCTCCACACGCGGTCGCCTGGCAAAGGCGCGGCTCCAGGGCAGTTCGGAGGTGCGGCCCAGATGGGGCAACTCGCTCGGGACTTGCGGCCCCGGCGGGCCTCGCGGGCGCGTCCACTGTCCCGCAGAGTGCTCGACCTTTCGTGTGGGGCTCCTCTTTTGGAGAAAGCAGGGAGGGAACGTTCTTCGGGTACAGTTCCTTGGAGGGAGGTGCGGCACTCGGAACGGGAGGGCGGGAGATAGCAGACACTCATTGTAGGCTTCCTATCATCACTTACAAGGAGTTTGTGCTCAGGTGCCTGGTGGTCTAGTGGCTAGGATTCAGCGCTTTCACCTTCGCGGTCCAGGTTCGATTCCCGCTTAGGGAGGCTCGTTTTTGAGGCGACACACGCAGCCACCTTTACTTCTTCCGCAGAAGTGTGCTGTGCCCCAATGTCCAGATGCAGTAAAGTCTCTGTACAGAATCCTTAGGCCATTGAGGTCGGTCCCCATGGCCCAAGGCATCTCCCACGCTGGGAGAGGGGAGATGTGATGAGCAGCCTGGGCACTCCCTCGCCTCCACTCCTCCGGTCATCTCAGATACCTACAGCCTCACTTTCAGTGTCCATCTAGAGAGAACTTGGGACTTGAGTACCAATTACTCCTTTAAAAAACAAACAAAAAAAACCTACTTTGAAACCTCCGAAAATTTGCAAGAATAGTAACAGCATATGTTCTTCCCCTAAATGCACCATTTAACATTCCCTCATATTTGCATTCTAACTCTCTCTCCATGTGCATGATTTGTTACACCATTTGAGAGTAACTTGCAGACATCTCAACTCAAGATCACTGTTTGGGCCACTGTTGCTCCCTTCCTTCGTCTCCCTCAAAACCAGCTTCTGTGGTACCTGTCCTCCAAGGCCAAGGGAAGATTTTGTCCTGGCAAGGAGGCCCCTCTTGACCCGTTCTCTGCAGGCCATAAGAAGCTTCAGGTGGAAATTTATTTGGCTCTCCCTGACAGTGCAGGCCAGAATGGCGTTGAGCTTTTAGGAACACAACTAGGCTGTAATCCGCCCCCAGAACCCGCTGCCCTGCAGACTCTGCTTGGTTGCCTTGGTGGGCAGTGGGGTCTTGGGTCAGCCTGAGCGCTAGAACCGCCTACCTTGGGAGAGACCCTTCAGGGAAGTGCAGTTGCCCCCTTGGCTTTTGCCTGGCTTTCTGTGCCCTGCCAGGATATCATTTTACTCATTTTTTTGTTTATAACATTTTTTATGCATACAGTATTATATTTCAACTTCTGTATACACTACAGTGTGCTCACCATCAAAGATTTACTTTCCATCTCTTGCCGTACAGTTGACTCCCTTTATTCACTTCTCCCTCCCCCCTCCACTCTTCCCCTCTGGTAACCATTGCCCTGTTTTTGTACCTATGTGTTTGTTTTTGTATGGTTCAGCTTGTTCATTTATTTTAAAATTAAAAGAAAATATTCCACATGTGGTGAAATCACATGGTATTTGTCTTTCTTCGAATGACTTATTTCACTTAGCATAATACCCTCAAGTCTATACATGTTGTAGCAAATGGCAAGATTTCACCTTTTTTTTTAAGGCTGAGAAATTACATGGCTGCCAAACCTCTAAGCATTCCCGTGATTTATCAGTATGAAATACCTTCATTTCTTTCTGATTTAATGGTTTTTCTGCTCTCTGAATGTCCTATGCTCATGGGTATGTGCCAGGTGACTATAAGCTAATAAAGGTGATCAACACAGCACCTTCTATGTTTATGGGCTTAATAAATAAACTACTAATTATAACAGTGCACAGACTCCCCTGTGGCTGTGAGGCAGGGTGAGGAAAGGGAAGCAATATCAAGACAGTTATGTCTGGAACAAAGCAGAGTTCAAAGTGCCCACAGCACATAGCCATAGAAGGGGCTGGCAGGATGACAGCTATGCTATTCCAGATTCTCCAAAAAGCAAATGCTGAGCAGGATTAAATATACAAGGACTATATTAGGGAAAATACCTATGTGAAAGGAAATAGGAAGGTACTTAGGAAGGATGGGAGACACCTTAGAACATGAAGCAAATCTGACTCTGAATAAGGAAGACAGGGAGAGAAAGTATCCAAGACTGCCTGCCATGAAGTCTAAATTCATCAAAGTTATTGTGGAGTCACTGAGCCAAAGTCAGCCAACAGAGAGTCCTATGTCTCCCAGGAATGGGTCTGCCTTTGCATCCTCACTGCACTCAGCTACTGGCAGGGAGCAGCCCCTGGGAGATGTGGCCTCAGAGATAGATTTTAAAGCATAGCTGGGTCCTTCAGTCAATTAAGATCTGTGTATTATGAAGGTCTATGAGGCAAATTATCATGGCCATCATAGCAGCCAAACCCAGAATAGATGTAAGACTACACAAAAGTACTAGTGATTGGCAAGTATGGGGAACAGAAATAAGTACAGTGGTAGAACTGTCACCTCTCCTTCCACTTCTGTGAAAGCTACTGTCACTCACCTTTTGTTTTACCTTCAGTTTGAGCTATAAGTGGCAATAAGGAATAAGTGGACCCAAGAACCACAGGTGTGATTACTTCTGTGTCCTGGGCTGATTTCATGAGACAAGTCATCCTGTTGACAGCATCTTGATTAAAACTATTCTTTTTCTAGTAAGTACGGCATTATTTCTTGCTCAAGCCAGCATGGAATGTAAGCATGTACAAGAGTGACTGAGACAGAGGGCTGGCTCTTATTGTGGAAGGCAAGGAGAGCAGGAAGAATGGATACAGGGAAGACATAACTAAACACTACTATATATATATATATATATATATATATATATTTGGCTGTGTTGTGTCTTCGTTGCTGTGCGCGGGCTTTCTCTAGCTGCAGTGAGTGGGGGCTACTCTTCGTTGCGGTGCACGGGCTTCTCGTTGTAGCTTCTCTTGCTGTGGAGCATGGGCTCTAGGTGCGCAGGCTTCAGGAGTTGTGGCTCACGGGCTCAGTAGTTGTGGCTCGCAGGCTCTAGAGCTCAGGCTCAGTAGTTGTGGCGCATGGGCTTAGTTGCTCCGCAGCATGTGGGATCTTCCCGGGCCAGGGCCACTGCGCCACCAGGGAAGCCCACTATATTTTTTTTAAAAAGAAACTTGGGAATTCCCTGGTGGTCCAGTGGTTAGGACTCTGTGCTTTCACTGCTGAAGGCCTGGGTTCGACCCCTGGTTGGGGAACAAAGATCCCACAAGCTGCGTGGCACAGGTCCCCCCCCATCCCCACCCCTATCCCCCCAAAAAACTAAATATGTAAGGAGATTGGGTTGCTGAGGGCAGTATCCACATTTCTTTTGAAGACAGGGGAGATTAGATTGAGAAAGAATACTGAAAGAATAAGAGAAGGGCTAAGAATGCCCTCCTGAGAAAGCAAAGAAGATTGAGCCCAGAGGGATGTGATAGTGCAAAAAAATGGACGCACACCACATGGAATAAAAATTCATGTGAAAGCACTTTGTACATTTCAGTGTACCCCAAAACAGGATAGATCTTATATATAATGAATATGCATTGCCATTAATTCAGTGATTCTTATGTTGCTTGGCATTGTCTCACTATCTCACTCACTTAATGCTTCCAGCAACCACATGAGGTAGATTTTGTTATTATGGTGTTAGAAATGAGGAATTTGGGACTGGCTTAAATACCTGAGAGCCTACATTGTTTGCCTAAAGCAAAAACCAAAAAAGTAGTGGCAAACCAGAACCTCCTGCAGATAGTGGGGACAAGCAGCTGTAATTAATACAGTAGAGGCTCATGACACCTTATTTGAATCTTTGGGGCCAGATGTTTTTAAGATGTCGGAATTTGTTATTCTTTTAGGAAAATAATATAAAGCACAGCCTTTATATTGCACAACCCCTCCAGTGAGTACTGGGATTGTATCCCACAATCAAATACATGTATTGGATTCTAAAATTGTAGGCATCACTTGTCTTGCCCTAGTCACTTCCAGCTCATGAAATGAGGGCCACTTCATTTGGAGTCTTCATCTGGAAGGACATTCATCCTGGAAATACAAGTTCTCCTGTTGCTTCTCCTTCCAGTTCTATGAAAGCTACTATCACTCCACCTTCTTTTGCTCTACCTTCCATTTGAGCCCTTGAAGCTGGGACAGAGAGGATAGCAGAGCCTCCTCAGGAATTCCATCTCCTTGGAGTGTTCTGGTGAGCCCAGGTTGGGAAGGGGTAAAGGAGGGGGAATTCGGGTTCTCATCACTGCAAAGCAGTCAGCTGGAAGGTGAGCCCAGTCACACCCACACTGATATTGAGATCTAAAGCAAAGGTGGAGGGAAGCAGCACTATTGGTACCTGAGGTGAGCTAGGGCCATATAATGGCCCCTGGGGTGACCTGCACTTATCTGGGTTCAGTGAAATAAGAGTGGCATCTAAATTCAGGGAAACTGAGCTTAGTACTGAGGCATCAGGGGATGTGCCAGGTTTATTTGTGGGAGGTTGACGGGGGTTGAAGAGAGCTATTGAGATGGTGTGAGTGCCTTTGTGATAACCTACCGAGAAAGGTAGCATCCAGTAAAGACAAGCACATAAAAACTATGCAATAGAACTAATTAAAAGACCAAGCCATGAATATCGATTAAAGAATCATAGAACCCTACAGTTGGATTGTGCCTTAGGCATCTAGCAAGCTCTCCTTTCAAGGATTCACTCTCAGACATTCTTCATGAGGAAACATCTACTTTGGTTTTGAATACTTCCAAGGACAGAGAGCTCTCTCCACTATGAGGCATGCTACTTCTGTCATTGGACAGTTCTAGTTGGGAGAAATGGCTCTCATCATCAAGTCCACCTTGGCCTTCACGTCACTTTCACCTACTGGTGTTCATTCTGCCCTCTAACTCCATAGTCTAATTTCATTTCCACATGGCAGCTGTTCCAATATTTGATGATATACTGTATTCAGAATCTTTTCTTCTCATGTACCTTTTTTCATGAAATACTCTGTCATCCTCTGAAAACCAGCAAAACTATGTCTCTTAGTTGGCAACTAGAAGTTCTCTTAAAACCGAGTTATGCCATGGCCAATATAGAGCACATGGGCCTAAATTTTATCCTTGACTCAGCTCTCTGGGCATTCTTCTGACCTGGTAAGTTATTAATATGGCTTAACTTGCTCTTGGTGAACCCATTCTTCTTATCAGTGCCCATCTTTTCTATGTGCTTACATGTCATCTAATTAATACCAATCCATTTTTAGTTTGAAAAAGATCAAAATAAAATTTACTCTTCTATATATATTGAAATATATTATTTCTACCATTCTGAAAATTGGACAACTGCTATTTTCCAGACTTGAGGCAACTCTGATCTTCATGACTTTGAGAAGCAGCTTCTGTCATTCTGTTGAATGGAGTGCACCCGGGTCTGGTAAATGGTCTTCATTATAAACGTTCAGATTTTATCCTACTATATTTTCACATGATAGTTTCTCTGTTCTTTCCAAGCATGTAATGGGGGGGTCAAGGAGTCCCACGGCCCCACTCTTAATAGCTCCAACCTTTTCCCAGCATTGGCCTTTCTGGTCTAGTTCTCTGAAATAGAGATAGGTAATAGAGAAAATGTATTTTTTCCTTTAACCTTTGCTACGAATTTCAGGCCATTCTGGGTTTTATTCTTTCCTGCCCAAATTTTACTTTTTATAGACACTCAATAAATACGTGTAAACAATTTTTAAATAATAATTTATTAACTTGATCCATTCATTTAAAGGTAATGTCTGATGCCTCCAAGTTTACACCCACGAATGCTGTTGGATAGGGCTGGAAAATCTGGAGAACATATCTCTAGACCCTCCTGTTGTCATGTCACAAGATGTCCTTACCAGAGCCAGAATAGTGACTCTCAGTGTATGAATGAGGGGTTGCGAGGGAGACATCTGGAGCTGGCTGTGCAGTGCCTGGGGAGGGAGAGACAGAGCTGCAATGAAGTCTGGAGGGACTTAGGGAACTCTCTTCACTGACTGCTCCAAACAGAAACTGACATTCTTTTCCCTCCTTATTCACACTCAGCTGGAAATGGGAAAGGGAGAGAAAGAGACACCAAGCTGGTGTTCAGTTCACAGCCAGCGACCCTCTGGTTATCTGCAAAGATGGGAGAAGGGACTTATACATGAAATGTGAATTTCTCAGTGCTATTCACACCTAGAGCTTGTGAGTCTAGGGACTTGTAGGTGGGATCTCACAAGAAGTAGCCTTATCTAGATTGGGCTGTGTGGGTCTGGGCAATTTTTGTACTCTCCACCCTCTTCTCTTTGATTCTGCAGCAGAGTATTGCTGTGGAAAGGAGGAATATGGAAGTGCCCTGAAAACTCCAGCTGGCTTCCCTGAAGGCCCTTTTCTTGTTGTAGAGCTGAGGCATGGACTCTGGGTTCTAACCATGGAAGCCAAAGGTGGATACTGTCTCAGGGAATAAAAACAACCCAGTCAAGTCACACATTTGGGTAACAGATTCTTTCAAGGATATAGTTCCTTGCATTCACCAAAGTTTCAGCCCTAGCCAAACAGAAGACCTGGGAGCCTCATGCACTGGGACAATAGTATGATGTGGCTGGGTCCATGACGGGCCACACACTCATGTCAATGGCTGCAGTTGTAGAACAGGGTCTTTCCCCCTAATTGGCTGCTGCTGTGATGTTGTAGGGGCTCTGGTCACCATTTTTATGATCATGACAAGGGAGAAGGAATGTGGAAGTACTGGTCTTCCAGCGAGAACATCTGGGTGGAAAGTGTGGAAATATGGGCCACTTGCATGGGGCGGGGGAGTGGCAGGTGCTATCCAGGGCATGTGGTAGTAACATGAAGGTGGGATGTGGTCCTCCCTCTGCTGAAGTGGGCACCATGGAAGCCTTGGCTCTACCATTTGACAGTCAGGCCACAAGCCCAGGGGCAGCACCAGGTAGTATAGGGAGTCACAAGAAGGGGCATCACATCAGACAGCCCTGAGGATGAAAACTAGCCCTGCCTGGGGCAAGCCACTTGGGGTCAGTATTTATAAAGTAGGGACAATAGTGCCTGTCCTGCTTCCCTCTCTGGGCTGACTGTGAGGAAGAGTGGAGTACTGCACACCAATGTGTTTTATAACTGCAAACCTATATGCTCTCTTGAAACTCCCTAGATGTGGACAGAACCAGGAGGTTTTGGTGCCTTTCTTACTTTTTCCTTGGTGAGCATTGCTGAGCACATA
The DNA here is from genome assembly GCF_965194825.1 of Balaenoptera physalus. Taxonomy (NCBI): domain Eukaryota; kingdom Metazoa; phylum Chordata; class Mammalia; order Artiodactyla; family Balaenopteridae; genus Balaenoptera; species Balaenoptera physalus. The sequence goes on along the minus strand of NC_138882.1, from coordinate 88,523,326 downwards.
TTCCAGCCTCTCCTGCAGGCGGTCATTGATGAATATGGATTCCTCCAGGCGCTGGCGCAGGTTCCGGATCTCAACAAGATTCTTTTCCAGCAGGTCGGCCCCTGTTGCATACCACCAAGACATGGGAAAGGTAGGAAATGGGGAAGGCTGTCACGCATGGGCAGGTGGGGGGTTCTGCCCAGGGTCTCCCTGCAAGATCCCTGCCCATATCTATACTTCCGTCAACTTCCTCCTCACACCTGGGCACCCAGGAAACACCAGGCAACTTCGTTTAAAGAGCTCCTGGGCTCTCAATCACAAGATAGCCCTCTGTTAGAACTCCACAAGGCCTCCTCCCAGATAGAAGCTGAGTACACCTGAGGGAGATGGACACTGGGCTGGCGAACAACGGTGAGAAGCCGCTAAAGTCCTCTAGGTAGGACTGGCCTGACGATGAGAAAGTGTGTCTACTTCCTTAGGCAGCAATCCAGAGGGCCTCCCTCTCTACCTCAGGCCTCTCTTACCCTATGATCCATGACTGAACAACCTTTAACATCCACTCACTGATAGAAAGACTAAGGTAAGTGGAGATGAAATTAGATCAGGCTGTGAATAATGAGTGACACTGAGTGTTTTCCTTTGGTGAGAAGTGACAAGGAAGAGCCTGGGGAGGTATCAGGGCCTGAAGGAGGAGTAAGAGAAAGGAACACCTTCAAGGAGAGAAAAAGATGTACAAAGGAAAGGGTAGAAAGACCAAAATTAGCTTCATCCACCAGAACATCTTGCTTAGGGCCAGGTTTTTCTCTGAGAATTTCAAATGTTGTATTGTTACACTGTCTGCATCCCAGAAACTGAGCTGCTTCAAGGCATTCCTCTACACAGCTGCACCCCTAGCCACTGGGTGCCAGGATGCCTGGCTCCAAACCCAATGGCAAAGTTTGAGAGGCAGGACTGGCTTATAGTTGTATACAAAGTGTGTGTGTGTGTGTGTGTGTGTGTGTATAGAAATAGTCTCCCATCCTGTAATAGCCCTTGACCTAAGGAAGACCTACCTTCCCCATGGAAGGGAACACACAAACGTGAGGCAACTCATCCTCCCTACAGAGTGCCTCAGAGTGCCTTCCTTTATTGTCCTGCCCAGAGTGAGTCCCTAGGTAGGGGAAATGGGAGAGGCATGTAGAAAGGACCAACACTGAGCTGGGACTTCATTCTCTGGCTGACCCACGGGATGTTGCCTTTCATCTTCTCACCCATTTCTGTGAGCCAGGGTCTAACAGAGGAACAAAAAAACATATGGCCAGGAAAGGAACGTATCATTCCTGTCAATGGGCTCTATTTTACCAACTGCTCCTTTGTATTTTACCAGAGGGCTTGGAGTTGGGCTGGTATAAAGAGGAGAAGGAGGATAGGTTCCCAGATGCATTCATCTTCTGAGGCCTCATCTCGTCCCATGTGCCACTGCTGCCATGAAGCCCAGGGTCTGGTGTCCCACTCAGCTGTGTGGTGCCACTCAAAGGATAGAAGGGCTGAGCAGACATGGCTTCTGAATGGTTGCTGGGCAATGAACCTGAATCAGCAGGAGTGGCTGGGCTGACATCTGTCCAGAAAGGAATATGAGTGAGAAACAAACTGAGAAGTCAGAAATGAAGTGTTTTAAAAATAATTATACTGGGTTGAATAGTATCCTCCAAAAATTCATGTCTACCTGGAACCTCAGACTGTGACCTTTATGGATATAATTAGTTAAGATGAGATGATACTGGATTAGGGTGGACCCTGAATCCAACATGACTGATACACAGGGGAGAAGACCACATGACAGTGGAGGCAGAAATGGGAGTGATGCATCTTCAAGGCAAAGGATGCTTCCTGCAACCACCAGAAGTCAGGGAGAGGCAAGGAAAAGGGAGCATGGCCTGTTGATGCCTTGATTTCAGACTCCTAGCCTCCAGAACTGTGAGAGAACAAACTGCTGTTGTTTTCAACATCCAGTTTGTGATATTTTGTTACAGCAGCCTTAGAAAACTAATGCAGTAATTCGTGGAATGAAGACTAAGGTGGATATCAGTGACCTCCAGCCTAGTGCTGAATATCAGCTAAAAACTCATTTCTCAAGGACCATAAACTTCACCCCAAGGTTACTGGCATTCCTGGCCTATGATATCAAGAAGTAGTTGTTAGATGTAGTGTCTGAGGGTCACAGTGCACACACAGGAAAAGTACAGGGGCCCCTCTCCTAGCTCCCTCTATGATCCCCCAAAATGCTGGAATGTTCCCAGGGAGGTACTTCAGAAATGTCTCCTCCAATAGCAGGACTCATTGCCAATCGTATAAGTCATGAGACTAAGGAGATGAAGCAATTTGCTGGTCTGTGAACAGGTGATCCACTCAGCCAACAGTCTATGCTCTTGCCAGCAACAGAGCAGCTAGTCCTTCCTGAGGTTGTTCTGTACTGGGGTTGTTGGAAGAGGATGAAGAAGGGAAAATGGTCTCTACTTCTGGCGGATGCGCAGAAAACCTAGACAGGGTGGCTCACTCCTGGTGGCTCCCGCTCCTCCTGCCTCAGCTTACTCTGGACGCCTTCTGAGGCTGAGGGAGTGTCTGAGGAAAGCAAGTGGTGAGTTGCATCCCACCCAGAATGGCTCATGAGACTGTAAAAATAATTCTTAAATATAGCTGATTGTCTGGCTCCTGTCCAAAGAATGACTGGGGTATTTCTGCATGGGGGATTGTAGAACCAAACAATATACGGTAACTTACGGCTCAACGATGCTATGAGAACATCATCCTGTCCTTTGCTGGCTCCCTTTAGAAAAAAACCTGGCTAGGTGGCAGGGCCATAATTCAGAGAAAAGTTCAAGAGTCGCCGCTTTCAAGGATTATTATCAAGGTCCACAGAGTAGTCGGGTTTCTCCTCTAAGCAGGGAGGAGTGAGGTCCTATTTCCCTCAACCAAGCCAAGTTCCTCTAGGGAACTGCCTACTTAAGTCAGTATCCTTCCCCAGTTTACATAATACCAGATGTAATTAACATCACAGTGAAATAAAGAGTAAAGCCTTCAGTTCAAAGCCTCACTTAAAGTAGGAACTCAATCAAAATGTGATTCCCAACCCCTTTCAAAGCCCCTTTATCCCCTCCCCAGAAAATCAGCTTACTCTCAGCTAAGAGCGTAGGAGGGTTCAAGTCTGTCAGTTAACAGTGATCAGCGTTTTCCTGTCCCATTCTCCCCTGGCCACACAACACAGGGAACGTGCCCTACACGGCATGTGGAAAGCAGCAGAGAAGAGCCTCCTGTGAGAGGAATTCAGCCTCACGGTGAAGCTGCCACATCTGCCACACACCATTTGTTAACTACCCTAGAAATTTTGACCCCAAAAGCAAAGAAGGAGTAGTGATAAGCCATTGCCCCTCTGAGAAAATAATGACTTCAGATGGGAAAAAGAAGGGCTTCAGTCTCCCTCAGAAAAGACAGGAATAACAGAAAATAAGGCTGATACTTTCTGAGAGTGCCACTCCAGCGGCCACATTTTAATGTGGCCATTCTTACAAGTAGTGGCAGGAATTGCAGGTAAGGAGAAGGTGTACTTGGCCTTTCTCCTGCTGTCCCTCAGGGCAGTGCTGAGGTGGAACCAAGTGCCTATGGGCAACTGAGTCCAAGGATGCACTCAAAACTCCCATTGGCCCTTGGATGATGTCACATACATATCAAGGGCAGCCCGTTCATTTATAAATTCATGGGTGGAAGTGCAATGTGTCTAGGGTCTTGTCTCCTTTGCAGAGGCTAGGCCTTAGTGTGGGGCATAGGGGCAGAAAGAGTGGAATGGGGAAAACCCTCACTCCAGAAGCCTAGAGAAAAGAGGTGTGCAAAGGAGTGACTCCCTCCCTGCTTGGTCCCTGAATGCTCAGGCTGCAGTTCAGTGGACAGTCTAAGCTTTAGGGTCAGGCAGGCTCACAGTGAACGTTACCCCAAGCTGGGCTGTCTTCAGTAAGTTCCCTTACTTCACCAAGCCTCAGTGTCCTTAGCTGTGCTGTAAAATCAGAACACCAGCACCAACTTAAGAGGATTGCTGTCTTGATTAAATGAAGCAACATATGTATAGTGGTCAATAATACAAGCATAATAGGTGCCCAATAAAGGTGTACGTCCTGTCTTCCCTTGGCTGCTATACTCGCGAGGAAACATTATGCTGCTTTGCTTCTCAGGGTAAAATGAGAAACAGGAATAGTACCAGGTCAAAACCCATTATGGCTTATTCATGCCTAAAATAGTCAGTTCAGATAAAAACAAAAAAAAAAAAAAAAAAAAGCAAAAAAACCCCAGATATAGCCAGGGACTAAGGATGGTTTCCTGGTCCCTGGTTGTTCACACCAGAATCTGACTCATACAGTTGCCTAAAGATTCAAATGCTTTTCTCAGGAGGGAAAATAAAGAGAAGGCTTAGCAGGAGAAAATGAAGGTTTGATTTTAAACTTACTCTCCTCCTCCTATCCCTAGCAAGGCTACCTAAGAGCGCTCCTTGGGGAATTCTGGAGAGGGGCATGCTGGTGATGGATTCAGCCAGTCCCAGTTACTGATGGCTTAGAGGATATTACAGCTGAATTATTAGAATGATGAGTGGGATCTGTAAATCCACAAATGATAGAGAATATTTAGTGGTGAATAGAAAATAGGAACTGTGGCTGTTTACCCAAAAGACTCCAAGATCCGAGGCCCAATGTTAATGATATTTGCATCCCTAGTCTGAAACATGACGCGACTGTGTTGCAGTGATGAGGAGCATTTGTCCCCTCCCGTTCCCAATTCATGACCCCTCCCCTCAAGTCCAACACCATGTATGTGCCTGATGGGGTCTGGGGGCTGACGACGTGTGGGACTAGGAACGGAGAAAAGCTATCTGACACCCTTGGGGCCTGTGCTCAACCAGGTACAACACAGTGGATCTGCAGGGGCTGGCTGCCAAGATGCCTCCTCTTGGTCTAGACAAATAAGTGAGCACCCAGAAACTGGAGGCTCTCTGGATACTTACTGGCCACATCCACTGCAGGGCGCACTTCCTGCTCATCAGACAGTGGGGACGTGCTGCTAGAGGAGCGATGGGCAGCGGACTGGGCATGGCTGCTGGAGCGGGTCTGGGGCCTAGTCTGGGGCCGGGCATCCTGCTTGGTCTCTAGGACTTCCGTCATTTTACCCTTCTTCTGCAACTCCCTTAAGATACTAGGGGGTAAGAAAGACAGAAGGAAAAGTGAAAGTCACCCGAACACCACAGCTGTATTGACCTGGGGGCTCACAGGAGAGGCCCCAGGAGTCAAGGAGACTGTTCCTTTAGGGAAGAAGCCAAACAATCCACTTCCATTTGGGGGTAGAGAGCTGGGAGACAGGAGAGAACAACAGTGTCCAGTGCCTTGGCCACAAACATCCTGAGAAAGAGAGAAGACCCATCAGGCTCTTTAACACTTACGGTTCCTTCACAAGACACCCAGAGGCACGTAAGATTTCAACGTACTCTGTGACATAATCCATTGAATAGTATTTAAAACTGCTTCCTGAGGCAATGTTGCCTTCTGGGTGTCTTGTAGTTTCTAGACCTCCTTCCCTAAGTATAGTTATACACACTATAAATCTATTTATGTCATATTTATAGTATAAAACTTTTTTCTTTCAAAGAAAATTTGTAGCCATTTAACATCTGCCAGCACTCGTTGGGTCACACTTGAAGATATCAGATATAATCTCACTCCAGTTTTTAAAGATCTAGGGGAAATCAGAGGTGATCCCTGGGAGTACAGGAGACTCCTAAGACTGGAGAGTTAGGCTAGAGCAGCTCTATATTACTAAATTAGTGAATTAATACGAGACTTGGAACCAAAAGAAAAATGAATTAAAAAAATAGGAAATGAGACCACTTTGTCACTAAGGATACATAATGGTGTAATGGTATAATCAGCTGTTTTTTTACAGAGGGTGAGAGCTCCTGCTCCTTTGATCTTCTGGCCTTTGCTCTGGATCCTTTACCAGATTATATCTTTCATAGCCCCTGAAAATTTGGAGTTACCTGAGGTTCCGCAGCACCTGTTGTCTTTGATTCTTCTTACTTATACAGTCATCTGAAAAGCAAATTAAAAAAAGGACCAGTCATAATTTAAACAGCTCTCATTTACCAAATACAAACACACACTGGGTTCTCTCTCTGGGATCAGAGACACATAGCTGCTTGACACTCAAGTCCAGGATACTCTGAATTTTCTCAGGAGACACTGGGTTGAGTCTTTAGAGAACTTGTCTGGCAGACTTTCCTGAACCCACCATGAAGATCATCATCTCTACTCGCTCTGCCCTGAGTCAGAGTAAAAAGCTGAAAGTGTCTCTTTTCCCACAGATCATGGGATACTTGTCCAGCTGGCCTCTGGACCACCCCAGCCAGAGCCTCCAAGTCCTGCCACAAGGCTGGTTCCCAGTCCCGTGTCTGTGTGTCCCATCACAGCTTTCACGCAGAACCTACTCCTGCCTCTGTAGAGGTGACAGACATCCCTGTCCCACCTCTGCATCTGCCACCAAGAGCCTGCACAGTGGCCTCAAGCCTGCTCTTACTATGTGCCCTCAGGTCTCCGGGCAATATTCTATGTAAAAGGCTCCTGAAATAAATATTCCACAAAAGGTACTAATACATAGAGCGCCTAAACCATTCCCAAATCAGCATGATTCTTTTATCAGTCTTTTGAAGTACTCCGATTCATATTGTTTATTTGATCCTAAGAACAATCATGCAAACTTTAGGGGCTGGTATTATTTGACCTAATTTTTTAGGTGAGGAAACAGATATCAAAAGGAATATGAATATGTCCAGAACTAGTAATGATCACATACAGGCTAGAGCAAGAGTCTTTAGATTCCTAGTTTAGGGCTCTTTTCACGACAACCAGCTGCCCCTACTACACCTCTCTTTCTGCCAATTAGTTTCAGATAAATGCTGTCCGCCCACTGATACCTCCTGCCATAGCAACCATATTCCATGAAAGATGGAGGAGCTGGGAATCATCATGGCCTCCTCAACCCTGTGTGCCTCTCTGCTGCTCCTAAACAGCCAGTCCTGACTCTGGCCCCAAGATGGTGATTACAAAGCAGGACCCCAGATTGAAAAGTCACTTGTGGATGAGTGTGGGCCTGTGTGAGCGTAGGTCCTTGGGAGGAACGAAAGGCCCTCCTGAGCCCTGGGGCCCGATTACCTGTGTTGAATTTGCTGGCCAGGCTCTCCGCCAGCTGGCTGCCCTTGGCCAGCTGCTCACGGAAATGCTGCTCCACGTAGTAGTCGATCTTATTACTGCTGAGGAGCTCTTCAAAGGTCTTCACTGTGTTCTTGACATGTTGGAGGAGAAGGGAAGAGACAGCCCTCCCAATCCTCATCTTTTCCCGCAGGTGGGTCAACTCTCGAGCCTGATCCTGGATCAAGGAATATTTCCTAAGGTGGGAAAGAAACAGTAAGGGTGGAGAGGGGTGACTGATAGATTATGGCGCTTCAGCAGAAGGTGCTTTGAGAATTTCACCGGAAGAGCCTCCACGCTGAACTCTAGCACGTGTTTAGTGACCGGAATGTGGTAAAGAGAATGATGGAAGGAAAACAAAAGAGTTTCTCTGTGTAAAAGACCCCTTCTCAGATCATCTTTCTCCCTGCGCTATACTTCTGAAAATGGCTTTCTTCTCTAATTCTACTGCAAAATCTGCTCCCAGTTCCTCTCTTCAGCTTATAATCCATTTCAATACAGTAAACAAAGCTAGGTGTTAATTGAAAAATTGAAAGGAAAATCATTATGTGAGAGAAGAGACCACTTGTCTAGGCAGCGGGATTCTTCTTTCACCAGAATGGACCTATCTGTGTCTTTTCCATAGACAGCCAAGGCTTGATTGGCAAGACATCCTCAAGCCCTTAATTTAATCACCATATACTCTTGCTTCTGTATTCTCCAGTGTAACTGCTACAGTTCTGCCCATAGGGTTCAAAAGAATGATCTGAAGAATATGATCTCCAAAAAATGTTCTGAACTAATTCAGAATCCCATGATATCTTGGCCAATATAACTACTATTTGTTATACAGAAGAGTAGAAGAGAAGGTTTTAGTTTATCTTGTTCCTGAGGGAGGCAGAGTGGTTAGATGTATGAGCAGCAATCAGCAAGCCCAATGCACTCTGTCCTCCCACTGCAAACTTGAGAAGTCACTTTACTACTTTGTGCCTCAGTTTCTTTATCTGCAAAGTGAGAGTCATTTAACTTCTTTGCCTTTTTTAGAAATACGGTCAGGATTGAAATTTATTTTAAATGTTGGGATGAGTAGAGCAAAGCCTATAAAGCATTTAACTTATCAAAATGAAGACAGATTATCATTCATTACTTTGGTAATGGTGAACTCATAAGACCAACTTGACATCCTCTGTGTTTCTACAGACGTGGCAGAGCAGAACCAATGGCTTCTGATTTCACCATTTTCTCTTGGAGACCTAGGCAGTGTTGTCTGTATCCTGCCAGCAGGAAGCACAGGTGCTATTTGTTTTCTGAGAAGCGGAAATCTGCCTGAGGCCCAGAGTCGCTGGTCTGGAACAGGCAACCCAGGTGTTGGAAGGAGCCTGAATGGGGATCAGGGCAGGTCAGGTAGCATAAAACCCCCTTTGAACCTTTTAACCCACCCTATACTTTATTCACATTTCTGTCCAACAATTCTCATGTCATTAAGCAGCTATTCTGGTTACTAGGCTAAGAATTCTTTCAGTGCTGGGAGTTTTTTATTCATCTTATGCACACAGGCAAACACAGAGGGGGCTCTCAGTAAACAGTTCTTCAATAATGGAAAAAAGAAGTGCTTGCAAACCTCCACTCATCTCTCCCTGTGTTCCTGTCCTAAGTGTCCTCTCAGGGAGCCTGTGGATTCTCCATTGACGCAGAAAACCCTTCCTTTAAGAAGGACCCTGAACTCACTTGTGCGGAGGTCTGTGAAATGGGATTGCCCTCAGAAATTCATCTCAATGGGTGACAGCTTCTTAGGAAGAGATGGTCTTGTCCTACACTCTTTTCATCTGGGCTTCCAAAACACCCAGACGTTAGAACAGTTAGAGAGTTCTGTTGAAGCTATCTATTTGTATACTTTTCTTCCCCACCGGTTTGAGTTTCTCCATGGAAGAGACCAGATCTTATTAATTCCAGGTGCCTAACATGGTATCTAGAAAATAATACATTCAGTAAACATTTATGAGCTATTATATATAAAAGCTTTTCTCAAATGTAATATAAGTACAGAAAAATACTATTATTACTGCTGCTTCAGATGCATTAAGGATTTAAGCACACTGCAAAATCTCAGAAATTCTACTTTGATTCAATATGCAGATGACTTACTTCTGTGTTCCTCATCTAGAGAGAACTCAGAAGTTAATTCAAAATATTTGTTACGACTGGCTTATAAAGGCCATAAGGCCTCGTGAGATACACTTCAGTTTTCACAAGGAAAGGTACATTACCTAGGTCATGATTTATCTGTAAAAGGACACTTTCTGTCTCCAGAAAGAATAAGTACCACCCCAAGTAACCCAACCTATGACTAAGAACTTAGAGGTTTCCTCAGACCTGCAGGATATTGACAAGCCAGGGTCCCTAACTTTTCCTTGTCAGCTACTCCACTCTAGGTAGGAATTGACTAAAAATAACACTCAAGAACCTCTTCCTTGGGAAACAAAATATGAGAAAGGCTTTACTGAAACTAACGGGCTTTACAAAATCCTCCTGCATTGGGAGCCCCCCCACTCCCCCCACCTCCACCCCCCACCAACTACACTACCCTTTCACACTGTTTGTTTAGGAATGTAATAATCAGGCTTTGGAAGTTCTTATGCAAAAACCTGGAGGAAAAAAATAGACCCATAGCCTACAATTGGGTCCAGTGGTCTGGGCATACCCAAATTGTTTAAAGGCAGTAGCTGCAGCCTTTAAATTCTTTTGTGGAATCCTCCTTGAAACTTGTTCAGGGAAGTGAATTAGATTTACAGGTTCCTCATGTTGTAGAAAGTTTGCTAAACATTGAGCATACACACCATTTCTTAGCTAGTAGATTAACATGAGATTCTACTTCTGTCTCCTAATCTGAGCATTCTTTGCTGCCGCTCTTTAAACCCTGTTACCTTCCTACGCTTACCTGACAGAGAGAGACTCAACTGTGCTGAATTTGGCTCCCCAAATCTAACTCCTAGACGAGTTTTACAGAAAACCCTATTAGCCAACCCAGATTTAGTACTCTGTGTTGGTGGCTCCTATGCCACAAATTCTGAAGGGGAACATCAAGCTGCATATACTGTAACTACTCAACACGAACTGTTAGAAAGAGGAGTCCCTTCCTCAGTTTAATTCAGCTCAACCTACAGAACTGTTTACCCTCATTTGAGCCTGTGAATTGGCAAAAGAAAAAACTGCAAATATCTACACTGATAGCAGGTATGCCTTCAGGGTAGTCCATGGCTTTGGTATGCTCTGGGAACAGAGAAGACTTTTAAGTCCAGTGATACACCTATAAAAATGGACCTCAGGTTGCTGACCTCCTCTCTGCACTATTATTGCCCTCACAAGTTGCTATCATAAAAATTGAGGCTCATACCCACTGATCAGACCCTGAATACCAGGGAAATGTGATGGCTCACTTTCATGCTAAGGCTACTACTCAAGAAATTACTAAGTTACCAAAACTTTGTAATTTAAATGAACTCCATAAAATGGCACATAGCCATTTTTCCTGAATTTCCACAACCTACCGTCCACGATAGAGCCAAATCAGATTACTTAAGACAATTTGTGTAATAGGCAAAAAATTGTATCTGATGCTGAAAGATACAAAAGTGTCATGAAGAAGGATGAATATTTAACATAAAACAGAGGACTTTCGGAGGGCCCAAATGGCTGTCTGGTGCTTCCCGAATCTCTCTAACTACCACTCTTGCGAGCACTTTACGAGACTACCCACAATGGAATTGACAAAATGACTCAAATTATGAAAAAATATTAGTGATATGGTTGTTCTACATTAGTAAGACACGTTTATAATAAATGTTTAAACTGTCAATCATATAACATGGGTAAAACCATTAATGTAACTCCAGGGGCTGCTCCCCCACTGTCTGGACCATTTGAATATTTACGATTAAACTTTTTCAATTGTCTCCTTTAGGGGCTATCAATATGTACTTGTAATGGTGTGTCTAGAGGAATAGAAGCTTTCCCATGTTGGAAAGCTGATGCCAACATTGTAGCCAAGAAATTATTAGAAAATGTTTTTCCAATGTGGGGAATCCCAAATGAAATTTCAAATGTTAGAGGGACTCACTTTACTAGACAGGTTTTAAAACAACTAACCAAGGTTATTCAAACATTATTGCATTATCATTGTCCCAATCAGCCTCAGTCTTTAGGGAAGTTGAATGTACCAATGGCATTCTAAAATTTAAATTGGCAACACTGACTGAAAACACAGGAATACCTTGGCCTAAAGTGCTACCCTCAGCCCTCATGACAATGAGGTCAACACCTTTTGGGAAACATAAACTAACAGCCTTGTGAAATCACCACTGGACAACCCATGCCTTTGATAAGAGAACCCCATGCACATCCTGCCCTTGTAAATTCTAATATGACCCAATACTGTAGGGCACTAATACAATATTCAAAAGCTTACAGTCAACAGGTCAAGGAGACTTTCAGAGATCCTTGGTCTGATGAGGACTTTGTATCCCTTACACTGGAACCTGGAGACTAGGTATTCTGGAAGAGACATCAATGAAAAACACCACTTGATTGAACCTTGATGGAAAGGGGCCTACCAGGTTTTTAAAATTTCTCACACAGCAGTTAAATTACAGGATATTGAAACTAGGATCCATGTCTCTCAACTGAAGAGAAGCCTCCCTGTACCACCACCAGACTCTTGAACTTGTCAACCTTCAGCTGACTTAAAATGAAAGATTTCCAGGAAAAAAAAAAATCTTCCCTCAAAGCAGATGACAACACAAGGTAGACAGCTTACATCCAAGATCACAGAACATGATTCTGCTAGATTCCCCATTCTCATCCAGGACTTATTTTTATAACAATTATTGTGATATTGCTATTTTACAAACACAAAACATTCAAACTCATTTTCCTTTTTCTGTTAGGGATTTTCTCCACCCACTAAGGTTCACCATTCAATGCATACCCTCCTTTACTAATCAAAATGATTGTTATGTTATTATTATTTAAGCATAGCCACTTAAATGCTCAGGGAGACTCTCAGTTAATATTAGAACCAGGTTTTACACATACTTGGATGACAGGAAAAATGGCCTTACAGAAAGCTTTAGTATCCATCCTTTGGCCATTCAGCTAATACTGATGGCCAATTAATCTGCCATTGAGAGGAAGCTTCAGAAGCCAAAGGATGGCCTGTAATCACTGTAAACTTCATTGCTGGCAATCTGTCCCTATGCATAGAAAACCTTAATGGTACTGGACTTGATTTAGGACATGTTCTGGACTCACTCTTTAATCGCACCCTTTGGTTTGACTCAGATGATGGAGACTGAACTCCTATATATAATGACACAGATTTTAAAATAGATAATGACAGTGAAATCTTTGATTATGCTATTAAGAAAATTACTGAAGCTAAACTCAACCTAATCTGCAAAACAAGAAAAAATTACATTGGGCTGCATCTTGTAAGTGCCTTTGAAAATCACAAACAAAACTTAAGCTGTTCCCCCAAATTGGCATGAGGTGCCCAGTTTTAACCAAACATCTATCATTAGGAAAACTCTAATGCTATAACAAATCACTGTAAATAATAAACAGCCTCTGCATTCTTACTATATAAGCTATCTTATAACAATATACCTCTGAGCCTCATTCTAACTGTCTGTTTAAGAGTTCCCAGTTCATGAACTGTTTTTATGTGCAAAATAAACTCTTACTAATTACTATTTTTAGTGATCCAATAGTTTCAATGTTGTCATTTCTGGATTTTTAACACTCAGTTCCCTCTAACTTTCTCATTCACACCAACTTTGGCTACCCGTTCCCACCCCACTGCCATCATCTCCATCCTTCTTCTTGTTATTCTCTTTTTCCAGCTAAGAAGGTGCTTCTTCTCCTATCTGCTCTTTCAGCTCTATCTCAGGATATAATGTTAGCATAGTGTTCCTTGTAAGAAACACACACACGACACACAGATATACATCAGGGGCCAAGGCCCAGTCCTGGCTGCATTTACTAAGTTAAGAGACCCTTTAACATCCTAGTCCATCAAGAGGTATAAAATACTAGTTCAGGAAGGGACTTCATCTTATTTTACAGATGAAGACATTGAGGGTCACAAAGAATAAGAAAGATACTTGACATATGTCAATAATATCTCAATAAAGCTGAGGGGGGATATATCTGAACCCCCATAATTGGTTGGTGGAAGAGCCATCATTAAAAATTTTGGCTTCAAACTCCCAACCTAGTATCTTTATCAGTACCATGCATCCTCTTCTTCTGACTTTCAGGGGTCACTGAGATATAAATAAAGCTAATTCTACTTTTAAAACAAGGCTCTTTTCTGAAACACATTTATTATTCTGGATTCTATAGGTCTATTATTTACTCTCAGCCAGTTCCCAAATAATAAATAGCACTTATCACAATAACAATTAAAATGTATCTAGGTAATTTTTATGCATAAAAGCTGTTTTTTTGAAAACATCAATAAAATCAATAAGCCTCTGGCCAGGCTAACTAAGAAAGAGAGAAGACACAAATTACTAATAACAGAAATGAAAGAGAGGACATCATTATAGATCCCATGGACATTAAAAGGATAATAAAGGAATACTATGAATAACTCTAATACCACAAATTTGATAACCTAGATGAAATGGGCCAATTTCTTGAAAAACACAATCTGCCAAAACTCACACAAGAAGAAACAGACAATCTGAATAGAACTATATCTATTGAAGACATTGATTCAATAATTAATAACCCTCCAAAACAGAAAGCACCAGGCCCAGATGGGTTCACTAGTGAATTCTACCAAATATTTAGGGAAAAAATTATAACAATTCTCCACAGTCTCTTCCAGAAGATAGAAGCAGAGGAGATACTTTCTAACTCATTCTATGAGGCTAACATTACCCTAATATCAAAACCAGACAAAGGCATTATAAGGAAAAAACTACAAACCAATATCTTTCATGAACACATGTGCAAAAATTCTCAGCAAAATATTAGCAAATTGAAGTCAACAATGTATAAAAAGAATTATACAACACACCAAGTGAGATTTATTCCAGGCATGCAAAGCTGGCTCCACCATTTGAAAATCACCTGATGTAATTCATCACATCAATAGGCTAATGAAGAAAAATCACATGATCTTATCAATAGATGTAAAAAAAAAGCATCTGACAAAATCCAACACCTATTCAGGATTAAAACAAAACAAAACAAAACAAAAAACTCCCAGCAAAATAGGAATAAAAAGAAACTTTCTCAACTTGATAAAGAATATCTACAAAAAACATACAACTAACATTACACTTAGTAGTAAGAAACCAGAAGCTTTTCCACTCAGATCAGAAACAAGGTAAGGTTATCCCCTCTCACCACTCCTTTTCAACATCATATTGGAATTCCTAGCTAATGCAATAAGATAAGGAAAAGAAATAAAAGGTATACAGAATGGAAAGGAAGAAATACAACTGTCTTTGTTTGCAATGACATTATTGTCTATGTAGAAAATCTGAAAGGATCAACCAAAAAACTCTTGGAACTAATAAGTGATTACAGTAAGGTTGCAGAATACAAGGTTAATATACAAAAGTCAGCTTCTTTCCTATATACCAGCAACGTATAAGTGGAATTTGAAATTGAAACAATACAATTTGCATTAGCACCCCCCAAAATGACATATTTAGGTATAAATCTAACAAAATGTGTATAAGACCCATGTGAGGAAAACTACAAAACTCTGAGGAAGGAAATCAAAGAAGAACTAAATAACTGGAGAGATATTTCATATTCATGGATAGGAAAATGCAATATTGTCAAGATGTCAGTTCTTCCCAACTTCATTTAAAGATCCAAGGCAATCACAGTCAAAATCCCAAGCAAGTTATTTTGTGGATATTGGCAAATTGATTCTAAGGTTTACATGGAGAGGCAAAAGAACCAGAAGAGTCAACATAATATTGAAGGAGAAGAACAAAGTCAGAGGATAGACACTACCAACGTTAAGACTTACTATATACCTATAGTAATCAAGAAAGTGTGGTAGTGGTGAAAGAATAGACAAATCAATAGAACAAAATGGAGAGCCCAGAAACAGACCCACAAAAATATAGTTGACTGATCTTTGACAAAGGAGTAAAGGCAATATAATTGAGAAAAGACAGTCTTTTCAACAAATGGTGCTGAACAATTGGACATCCACATGCAAAGAAAATGAACCTAGATACAGACCTTCTACCCTTCACAAAAATTAACTCAAAATAGATCATAGACCTAGATGTAAAACACAAAACTATGAAACTCCTAGAAGATAATGCAACAGAAAATCTAGATGATCTTGAGTTTGGTAATGACTCCTTTTTTTAACTTTTTATTTATTTATTAATTTATATTAACATCTTTATTGGGGTATAATTGCTTTACAATGGTGTGTTAGTTTCTGCTGTTGGTGATGACTCTTTAGATACAATACCAAGTTTTAAAATTTAAAACTTCTGCTTTGCAAAAGACATGGTCAAGAGAGTAAGAAGACGAAGACAAATCACAGACATGGAGAAAATATTTGAAAAAGACATATATGATAAAGGACTGTTATCCAAAATACACAAAGAACTCTCAAAACTCAACAATAAGAAAACAAACAATTCAATTAAATAATGGGCAAAAGACCTGAACAGACACCAAAGAAGATATACAGAGAGCACATAAGCATATAAAAATGCTCAATATCAATGTCACCATGGAACTGCCAGTTAAAACAACAATAAGATACTACTATACATCGTTAGAATGGTGACCATCTAGAACACTCACAACACTAAATGCTGGTGAGGATGTGGAGCAACAGATACTCTCATTCATTGCTGGTGGGAATGCAAAATGCTATAGCTACTTTTGAAGACAGTTTGACAGTTTCTTACAAAATTAAACATATTCCTACCATATGATCCAGCAACCACACTCCTCACTATTTACCCAAATGAGTTGAAAACTTATGTCCACATAAAAATCTGCACACAATATTTATAGCAGCTTTATTCATAATTGCCAAAACTTGGAAGCAACCAAGATGTTCTTCAGTAGACAAACAGATAAATAAACTGTGATACATCCAGAAAATGAAATATTTTTCAGTTCTTAAAAGAAATGCACAATCAATCTATTAAAAGACATGGAGGAATCTTAAATGCATATTACTAAGTAAAAGAAGCCAGTTTGAAAAAGCTAGATAGTGTATGACTGCAACTATATGACATTCTAGAAAAGGCAAAACTATGGTGACAGTAAAAAGATCAATGGTTGCCAGGGATTAAAAGGGAGGGAAGGATGAATAGGTGGAGCAGAGTATTTTTAGGGCAGTGAATAGTCATTCTATATGATACTGTAATGGTGGATGCATGTCATCATACTTTTGTGAAAACCTATAGAATGTACAATACCAAGAACGAACCCTAATGTAAACTACTGACTTTGGGTGATAATGATGTTCATCAATTGCAACAAATACCAACAAATATACGACACTGGTGCAGGATGTTGATATTGGGGGAAGAGGCTATGCATGTGCGGGGTCAGGGATAGGTATATGGGAACTCTTTGTACTTTCCATGAATTTTGCTCTGAACTTAAAACTGCTCTAAAAATAAAGTCTATTTTTTAAAAAGAATGATCACAAGAATATAAATTTTTTAAATGCCTTTGACAAAGTGAGTGTAGGCTTTGTGAATTGAGAGCCTAGGATTCTGACATTATTTCTGCCAAAGGCTACTGTGCAACTGTGATCAAGCAACTGTATCTTTGGGCCTGAGTGTTCTCAGTTCTAAAATACCTCTCAGGTTATTTTAGCTCTAACATTATTCTCTGGGTCAGTGAAATTTAAGTGGTACATATTGACAGTGACCCAATGGAGCATGAAGCAAAATCTAACCACCTCCAAAGCTGCACTTCAACCACTAAGCAAGTCAGTGATGATTTAGTATTTCAGTAACTGGTGCTCACAGGTAACTGTATAATAGATTATCCCCATATTAATTGAATGCCTTCCAAAAGTTATAGGAAAACAGCCATTAAAGACAGACTGACAAATCTAGCCAACAGGCCATTATTTGGCAATTTTGTAAGCTTATTTTTAAAATTGAGCTGATCACACTGTAGTGTATACAGAAGTAGAAATATAAGATTGTACACATGAAAGTTATATAATGTTATAAACCGATGTTACCTCAATAAAAAATAAATTTAAAATATTGAGTTTATCCAAATTGTCATTCTAGAAACCAGGGGCATGAGCTTCCAAGAGAATGGGGTGGAGATGGAGGAGCCTCTGTGTAAGTCTACCTCCTCAGGCACTGATGTGGGTCAGCTTTCACCACCAAAACATCTCAGGTAACAGAAGATTCGTATGTGCTCTCATCAATGCAGAAAAGAGACACTACTCATGTGACTGGAAGAGTTCCATGAAATCTCAAGCACCCATGAGATCATATATTTGGTGAATACATGCAGTTAGTTAGAATAAAACCAGATTACTCTGAATAATATAAAGTAATTAATAATAAGAATACAGGGACTTCCCTGGTGGTCCAGTGGTTAAGACTTTGCTTTCCAATGCAGGGGGTACAGGTCTGATCCCTGGTCAGGGAGCTAAGATCCCCCATGCCTCACGGCCAAAAAATCAAAACATAAAACAGAAGTAATATTGTAACAAATTCAATAAAGACTTTTTAAAAAAATGGTCCACATCAAAAAATCTTAAAAATAAATAAATAAAAATCAAACAGAACTTGGTTCTGCATTGTGGACCTTTTTGAAAAAATAAAATAAAATAAAAATACTATAGACTTTTCTTTAAAGAATTTCCAGGAAGGTCTTAAGAGAAAGCACTACAGTTAAGGTACAAAGCCTGAATACAGACCCTGAAAGCTGCTACAACAGCAATGACTTAATTCTGACAGAAGAAGTCTCTGAACAAAGAGTCTCTTACCCACTGTGGGACACAGAGGAGAATCCTGCTTTCTCAGGCTGAGTCTTCTGCTTATTCACTCCCCTCTCAGCAGGTCTCTTCTTCTCTAAGGGCTGATGCATCACAGTCTTCAGTTGGAGCATTTTCTCACAAAGAACCCTCTTACTGCCTCCTTTAAAAGGAAAGATAGAAAAGAAATGCATCTGGGTCTCCACAATGGCTAGACTTTCCTCCAAAGCTACCTAGAGGAATCCAAACAAAACAATGGTTTAAAGAGGCTGGATTACTATGAAGGGTCCCCTAGGAGCATAAAAATCACAAGAGCAGAACCTACAAGAAAGTAAACAATGAAGCCTACAATGTGCCCCCTGGAACAGTTCTTTATCAGCCATGAAGACCCTGGTGATCCACTGGGTTGAAGGAAAGATGCAGCAAGTAAGGGGAGACGCTGCTTGCTATGAAGAGGAAGAGGAGGGTCCAGAGAAGCTTTAGAACTAAAAACAAGCAAGTAAACAAATGAAAATAAATGGGCTTTAAACTGGGCTAAAGGATGAGTATTTTTGATTCTTACAGTTGAGATAAAGCTCCCTGGGAGTGTCCCTTCAGAAATCAGAAAGCCTTTTTATCATCCCTAAGTTTTTGTGTTTTTTTTTTTAAACATCTTTATTGGAGTATAATTGCTTTACATATCCCTAAGTTTTGACAGTCATGTAGGCAGAAACAAAGTTTGAGATGTCAGAATTCAAATCTCAGTAACTGGGACTCAACAATAGCACCATGGGAAGGACTCAGAGTGTCTGGTCTCAAGTTGTAATCCTAGAATTGGAATGTGGAGGTAGCTACAGAACCTGAGGAAGCCCTGTTTTCTGATGGCCCGCCATACCCAACACAAGGCTACCTGTTTCTCCCTGGATGTCCCTATCAATAAAGACCACCTCTCTTACCAGCCAGTTTTAGTATCTGTGTATTCTTTTGCTCATACTACCAACCAATCAATTTCTAAAGAAAAATCTAAGCATATTTTCCTTGTTCAATCTTGCTGCTGCACAGAAAACATCAAACAAATAATATTTTCTTAACACCTTTTATTTTCTTGAAGATAGTTTCAATAAAAACAATTCTTGTGGCTTTTCCTAAATGAATTTTTTAAGGCTTCTAGTGATTCTCACCATTTCTCTTTGGGAACTCTCCAGATTTTGTTCCTTATATTCTTTTAAGAGCATAGTGATCAAAAACTGGAGTATATGTTCTAAGTATGACTAATAAATTTAGCATAATGATTTTTCATTAATCATAATCTTTTCATTCCATAATAATTAATATATCCCAATGCAATGTTGGATTTCTTTCCCTTGAAGTAGGGAAACATGTAGGGGTTTCATTTAACAAGAAGTCAATTTTAACTTTCTGAACTCCCACCCTCACCCAACTTCGCTACTTAACAGATGATTGTTTTTGCATTGCTTTTAAAAAAAATCTGTATAAACATTATACTCTACTAATGTCTGTTTTTAATTGAATTCTGAATCTACAATTTACTTTCCACTTTGTCAAAGCCCTTAAAATATTTTATCTCCTTTAATATGATTAATGGATACTTAATGTTGGTGCTGATTTTAAAAATCTAACAGATTTATTTATTCTGTCACTTGGGTCTTGATAGAGTTGCCTGGGCTGCCAAAAAGCCATTGGAAATGGCCCTTGACAGAGCCCAGTAAGACCTAGGCCATGGAATGGAGGGAATGGATGGCAAATGCAAGCAATAGTTTTTAGTGACACAGCAGCTGAGACTATAAAGAGAGTCAGAGGCAGAACAGGAGTGAGAGGGATTACCTTGTTTCCCACTTCCTAAGCCTCCATTTCATTGGTGTGCTGATCAGTGTTTAACAACAAGCACTCCTGGGGATAAAGTCCTGATTTGTAACATTTGCCTATCTCTGTGGAGTAAATACTCTCACTGTGGCCAATTTTAAGCTCCCAATGAGACATCACTGAATACAGAGGTGGGAAGGAATGCTAAGTAGCACACCGTGATATATATAGATATTATATCCACCACATAAATACTATAGACATATCACCTCACATCCATTAGGATGGCCACTATTAAAAAAAAAAAAAACAAGCAAATGTCAAGGATGTGGAGAAATTGGAACTCTTATGCACTGCTGATGGGAGTGTAAAATAGTACAGCTGCTATGGAAAATTGTATAACAGTTCCTCAAAAATTTTTTAAAAATAGGATTACCATATGATCCAGCAATTCTACTTCTGGGTACATACCCAGAAGAACTGAAAGCAGGGATTCAGAGATCTTTGTACAACCATATTCATAGCAGCATTATTCACTATAGCTAAAAGGTGGAAGCAACCCAATTGTCCATTCAGCAGAGGAATGGATAAACAAAATGTGGTATAGAATACATACAATGGAATACCATTCAACCTTAAAAAAAGGAAATTCTAATGCATGTTACAATATGGATGAACCTTGAAGACATTATGCTAAGTGAAATAGGCCAGTCACAAAAGGGCAAAAGATTCTACTTCTATGTGGTGAAATTCACATTTTTTTTAAAGTGGGTACGATTCCACTTACATGTGGTACCTAGAATAGTCAAACTAATAGAGTCAGAAATAAGAATGGTGGTTACCAAGGGCTGGGGGGAGGGAGATATGGAGAGTTATTGTTTAATAGGTAGAGAATTTCAGTTTTGCAAGATGAAGAGTTCTGTGGATGGATGGTGAGTTGTGATAGTAGCATAATAACATGAACGTATTTAATGCCACTGAACTGTACACTTAAAAATGGTTAAGATGGTAAACCTCAAGAGCATAGATAATAGCAAAATGCAAAATAATTAGGAAGAAATGAGTTTTAATATTCACAATTTAATATTCACAATAACATGAATAAATCCCTCCAACACACTATGTTCAGCAAAGGATGCCTCTGGACAGAATGTTTTTGAATATCCAAAACATAGCTATTTTAATATTCCTTTGTGTTACTCATGTATGATTCCAGTTAGTTCCAGACCGGCAGAAGAGGCAAAGCTAAGTTGTAGGCATAGAAATCAGAAGAGTAGTTGTTTCTTTGAGGTATTTTCACTGGAAACTTACATGAGGGGAACTTCCTGAGTTGATGTTCTATAGAACCTGGTCTGGCCAGTGGTTACAAGGGTATGTACATTTGTCAAGATTCATCAAGCTGTGCACTTTATATACATGCATTGTACTATTTGTAAGTTATATCACAATAACTATTGTTAGCAGTTCTAGAATTTCCATTTGATTTTTTAATAGATTACTAATCTCTGATGTAAGTTTCCATCTTGTCAGCTATGTCCTTGAACACCTGAAACATACATATTTTAGTGTTTCTATCTGGTAACTCCAATAGCTTAATCATATTACGAGTCAGTTTCTATTGTTTGCTTTTTTCCTCTTGGTCTTATTTCTTTCTATGCCTGGAAAATGTGATTGGATAATGGCCCGGATGTGTGAAAAACAATGGAGACTTTGAATAAAGTTATTGGTGAGGGTATATTATAGAGGGGCAGATTGCCTCAATCTATTCCATGACTAAACTGATTTACAGTTTGTTTGCCCTCATGGGAAGTCTTAATATATATCTGGTTTTTCCAACACACCTAGGCTGCTGCTTTAGGGCTCCCATCTGAGAAGCACCATCTCTTTGGAGGGTCCTGAACTTCATTTTATATCTATCTCCTTTGTACCATGGTACCACTGAAAACTGCTCTTCTTTCAGCTGTACTCTGCTTTCTTTCATAGCTTCTTGCCGGCATAGAGCTGCATTTGCAAATGCTTTGAGGGGAAAGCCTTTACCAAGTGTCCAGCTCACTTTCCCAATGCACTCCAGGATCCTGGCTCCTCAAGTCTGAACACTTGGACAGCTCCACAAGCCTTCCCTGCCCCCTCTCCAACCCCCTACTCCTCAATTCCCAATCCCTGATCCCATGAGATTACTTAAAGTGCTACTATTTTTTTCTGACTCTTAGCAGCTGCCCTCTACCCAGCTTCTCAGCCTCTTGTTCCTTGCCAAGAACTGGCAAATGCCCTGAGGGGAAAAAGCAGAGAATTGGTTTCATTCCAATGAACTTCACTCTAGAACTGGCTCTGTGTGTCCTAACTGCATTGGTAGCTTTCCAAAGACTTCAAACAGAATTCCTTTAAATCAGATTTTATCTACTTGTTTTCAGGGTGTGTGCTGGTTTGCTACAGATACTCCATCATAACTGAAAGAGGAAATCTACAAATTCCAGGTAAACTAAAATTTCCTACTTTGATTTCTTAAGGACAACAAAAAAGAAGGGGTCACTGATACATACCTGGATTTTTCTTATAATATTTGGGTAAGTCTGGTTGGATATTAAAAGCACTTCCTAGAATCACGTGCAAAAGACTTTCTACCATGAGCTGAAAAATCGTCGTGCCTGCATAAGGTCCAAGGATTTGATGAAGTTTGATCCAGTTCCCTGCTGAACTGTCTGCACTTCAGTTAGATCAGTATCAAACCTTGCCAGTAACCAGTTTTCCAGATATTGGTCACTAATATGCGGGAGAAGAGGCCAACCAAGCCACTAAACATCCCTAATTTATTCTAGGGAATGTTGAAAGTCAGCAGTGGTACAGTTAGAAGTGGAAATAAATGGCTTAACAATAATAACAATAATAACAGCTTTCTTGGAGCTTTACTGTGAGGCCAGCACTGTTCCTCAGTGCTTTACTAGGTAGTAACTTATTAAGTTCACATAACAATCCTAAAAGATAGTGTAGGATATTACCACCCCTTTGCTGCAGATGAGAACGCTGAGGCACTAAAAGACTGAGCTAATTTTAAGGGTCCCATCCCTGTGACAGTGAGAGCCAGCACTCAGACCCAAGCAGTTTGCCTCCAGAGCCCCTCCCCTTGGCCACCATGCTCACGGGTTAACTGAGAAGACTTCACTAAGATTTGCATCCCCTCCTTCTTGTTCAACCTCCAAGATTTCAAAGAGAAAAAGAAGATTGAAAGGAAGGCCTACAAAACACTCAGAACCAATTAATGAAAGAAGGAAGAAGAGGAGAGAGAGAATAAAAAAACCCATTTAATCTTCCCCAGAAACAGACTCCATGGTTCCAGAGATGATGCAATCACATCTCCCAACCAGAAGTGTTTATGGGCCTTGATTCTTCTGGTCTGAACTCGGGAGTTCCCTTAGAGGGGCTCCTAAGGGTAACAGGGCATTTTGTGTTCATAGGACAGAGAGGACAGCTAAGCACCCCCATCTTCTTGACTTAGGGACGAGGGAGTGCTCCTGGAGGGACAGTGAGGAGGGAGGACATCTCATAAAAAATGAGACAAAATCATGCTTTTCTAAGTTCATGAATGAATGTAACACTTTCATATTTAGCCATGTTCGTGTACCTTTATCATTGAAAACAGTGTTTTCTTTACATTGATTCACATTTTTTTTTTACTCACATGGGTTGCCTACTTTTTTGTTTGCTAGGTCATTTAACATATTTCTTATGTTTATTTTCAATCCCTTGTATAATGGTCCAGCATCTAGGCCACCCGGGGGTTGTCTCTACTGACTGATGTTTTCTTTTGATTATATGTCACTTTTTTTGCTTCACTGTGCCTCTTGTAACTTTTTAATATGTGCCAGACAGTGTGTTTGACAGTGTAGAGACAGAAGTAAATATTTACTCCCAGGTATGGACATACCCATTTTTCTATCAGGCCTCTAGTGTGAAGGGCTGAGTCAATCTAATGTGTCTGTCTTGAGTTGGGTTTGGTTTTGTTTGATTTATTAGATTTGGTTTTTCACTGGATTCAAATGTTTTTGAGTAGGATCAGAATTTTTTTTCCAGCTGGGTTTGGGATCTGAGTACCAGAGAGACTCCGGACATTTTTAAAAATGCATTTCAGCCCAGCAACCAGCTTTTCTGAACCATGAGAGATATATTTCTCCTTTACAGCCTGGCTTTTCACTTTCTGGCTCATAGCAGAGATCTTTTTGCTCTTCAGTTCTGCTGTCAGCTTTCTGCAATCTGCTGCTTCTTCCTGCTAGTCTTTAGAGGATCCAAGGTATATGAATGTAAACTCACATTTTCATTTAAAAAGTAAATCATGAGTATTATAAATGTGTGTATATGTATTTGTATGTTATGTGTCCATATTAATAGATAGTGTTAAAAATAACTCAGAGACAATTATGAGTACATAATTCCCTTTATATATGAAGGAGAACTGTTGATCTTCAAATAAAGCCCCCTCCCACCCCGGCCCACCAAATATATTAAAACATAGGTGAGGGGGAGAAAAGAAAACACAACCAGGAATGATGGATTTCTCTCTCTCTCCCCTTCCTTTTTTACATAAGCTGATATTCTGGAATCTCTAAAAGGATAGTCTGAGCAGTCTGCCTTAGGAACAATTTCACTGGTCCATGGGAGAAACCAATATCAGTGATTTTGGGGTTTTCTGGATAGCATTGAAAATTTAGCTAAAAATTGTGCATGACAAGTTATATCTGCCAGTGCCCGTCTGTTGGAACCTCTGTATTAGTTAGACCAGGTTTGTGCCATTTTCTTCTTCAGAATTTTTAACCTGCCAGCGTTTGGTCAAAATTCTGCTTCTAATGGAGCCAATTTGACTATGGCAGCCTCAGTCTCTTTTTGATACATAATAATCAGTAGGATGTTACCACAGGATAATGGTTCTATACCAACATTTATACACATGAATATTAGTGGAAGAAGTATGAGTAAAATCACAAATATCATAAGTAATTTGGAATCAACTTCATACCCAATTTTCCAGTTCGCCTAGGCCTAACTAGGAGAATAGGGCTCAAGAAGCAGTTTGGTCAACCTTAGCTAACAAGGTAAACTTTTTAATTGACTGATTGATTAATTTTTTAAGTCCTTAGTTCAAAAAGGTAAAATAGCATTTGTGTAGCTGGCCAGTAAATAGTAAAGGGTAATTTCACAATTATGGACTCTTCTAGGTAAAACATTTATGCCAATTTGTAGAGTATCTAAAGCTTGAACTGTTTTATTTATTTGAACCAAAGTCAGTGATAAGTTATGGGTCACGTGTTCTAGTTTAAGAACAATGAGCCAGAGTAGAAATCCTCATATGTCACAAACTGGTGAAATCTATAGAGTCTCAGATCATATCTTTAGCATGTTAGGTTCTTAATTTTATATAAATAACTGCTTTTTTTTCTGTTGTTAGAATGGCCAGACGACAATGGTCCAGGTGGCATTTTTGATTTGGTGAGCATGGGAAAGTCATCTCATTACTCAAAATAATTA
This sequence comes from Balaenoptera physalus, assembly GCF_965194825.1. NCBI lineage: Eukaryota > Metazoa > Chordata > Mammalia > Artiodactyla > Balaenopteridae > Balaenoptera > Balaenoptera physalus. Next base: position 88,497,781 of record NC_138882.1, on the reverse strand, counting down.
ATAATAATAATAATAGTAATAATAACTTCAGGGATACACATAGAAAAGGCACGAAATAATTATCTATGAAAATTGAAAGGAGCCAAATACTCTCTGAACTTATAAACAGTAACATTTACCTTTTAAAAAAATACTTAATTTCTCTTACTTTCAATTTATATAAGTGATTGTTAGTATACATAAACCAACCTAGGCAGTACATCTTTTGAATTTTTAGAGACCTAGTTTGTCTATATGCTCCAGAAGAGAATAAATTATACCAATTTGTTTCCTAATAGTTGCACAAGTGACAAAAGATATGTGTACAAAAATGATGACTACAGCATTATTTGCAATCATAAAACCATGAAACCAACCCACTTTAAAAAACAATGTGTAAAGGGTACAAACAAAGGTACAAACAAAGGAAGAAATGCCTTCATCAAAAATAAGGCAGAGGATAATAACAATGATTGAGCAATTACTAAATCCAGGCACATCTGGCTGGTAAGGTACTATTTATACAGTTAAAAAAAACTGAAGTACATAAAATTTGTTACTAGCTCAAAGAGGAAAAAGATGATTTCATCTAGAACCAATGCTCTTAAACACAGGTTACATCAGGCCTCTCTTGTTCCTGTTTCTAGAAAGTTCGTGTCTCCCAATTGTATATTTCTTCCCAACAGATCTTCTGGGAGGATATGAGAGGACAAGAAGTGGCCATTAGATGACAGAAAGGTAAGTGAGCAATTCGTTGATACTAGTTTGGGTATTGTAAAAGATTTACACCTTCCCCTGGTATGATGGAATGACCAAACTTTGGGTAATGGCAAAATGCACTTATGCCACAGAGACACAGTAAACTTCCTATTTTCATTGTAATAGAGAGTGATCTCTCATTTAACACAAATGGATTCCACCCACTTTCTGCAATATGACTAGGCAGGCTCCAAAGCCTCATAAAACTAGGGAGATTAGATCCACAAATTAAGTTGTTTGTCACATTTGAAGCTGTTGTGTAGGGTGATTCTGAAACTAGGGCACCTGAATGGTCTCACCCTGCCTTGACCCTCACCAGCTTCAGAAATCAGTACCCCCCCCCTCCCCAGATGCCCAGGGAGGGCACTCTCCTCACCCAACCACCAGCCGAGTGGGGCCCAAGGCAAGCTTAACACCCAAGGAGCTCATTTAGGACTTGTGGAACCAATGCATTTTGAGAGTCTGAACATACAAATAGACAATGGCTAGATGGTAGAGAAATATAGAACTCTGATCCACAACCTGCAGCCACCCGCCCAGGAAACCAACACTTTCTATCTAACAATAAACCCTCAGGAAGCTAACCTGCTATAAGTCAGATTTGTAAGAAGTCAGACTGTTATCTCTAGTAACAATCCAGGAAGCTAAACAATAAGTTCTGGAATAATTGGCTCAAAACGGCCAGGACTTCATTAATAAATGATAGTTTCCCTAATTTTTATTCCCATTGCAACTTAGAACCAACTAGAGAAAGCCAAATATGCACCCCCAACCAGTCATACAGGATGCCTGGCTTCCAGTTAGTCCACCTACAGCTTCTCCATGCTGACAGCCTCCAATCAGGGCACACCTGAAGCCTTCCCTTTTTTTCACTACAAAGCTTTCCTACTCCTCCGCCTTTGAGCCTCTGCTAAAATGCAAGTAACCCTGGCTGGCTCCCTTGTAATAATAGCAAGCTCTGAATAAACTGCCTCTGCTTTTCTCATTTGGTTGGTATTTGTTTATTTCCATACATTGTAGCCTTTAAGCTTTTAGTCCTTTGAAGAACTCTGAGAGCAGAAATAGAAGAAAGGTTTTTCAAAACGGAGAGTCTTATTTTAAAGGGCTCTATTTTGGTCAATTGATTTTGAAGTGTGCAATGTCCCACAGGTGGGACAATGGAGGGGCCTACAGGGCACCATCTGTGCTGCTTGAGCTCCATGCACTCAACTCAATTGCATTCAGTCTCAGTGGGCGGTGGGTCAGTGGGTGGGCATGGGGAAAGGTTCAGGGCCAAAAGGGAAACTTCAGGAGGAGGAAAAGAAGAAGGGGAGGCATGGTCAAGGACAACAAGACCTCCCAGGAGGCTTGTGCAGAGACCCAGGCCAGATCCTGAGAGAAGAGAACTGTTTTTATTCTGTATCAGAATGGGGAGGGAGAAATGGAGAGAGAGGACCTGAAAGAGAGAAATGTGCAAGAGCCTGTAGTTGTTTAAGAACAAAGTTGGAAAACATTGTGGATGTTTTCACATCAAAAATATTAAAGGACAGGGAGTGGTCAAGATGCTCAAGGAACTCGGGAGAAGAACTGATGAACACAGTGAGAAGTTTAACAAAGAGTCAGAAAATATAAAGAAGAACCAAATAGAGCTGAAGAATAACTGAAATAAAAATACACTAGAAGGAATCAACAGCAGATTAGATGATACAGGGGAATAGAATAGCAAACTGAAAGACAAAGCAGTGGAAACCACTCAAGCTGAAGAGAAAAAGGAAAAACAAATTTTAAAAAATGAGGACAGTTTAAGAGACTTCTGAGACAATATCAAGCATACTAACATTTGCATTATACGGGTCCCAGAAGGAGAAGGCAGAGAGAAAGGGACAGAGAACATACTTGAAGACATAATAGCTGAAGACTTCCCTAACCTGGGAGAGGAAACAGACATTCAGGTCCAGGAAGAACAGAGAGTCCCAAACAGGATCAACCCAAAGAGGATCACACTAAGACACGTTATTAAAATGGCAAAAATTAAAGATAAAGAGAGAATATTAAAAACAGCAAGGGAAAAACAAGAAGTTACATATAAGGGAACTCCCATAAGGCTATCAGCTGACTTTTCAGCAGAAACTCTGCATGCCAGAAGGGAGTGGCATGATATATTTAAAGTGATGAATGGGAAAAATGTAAATACTCTACCCCACAAGGCTCTCATTCAGATTTGAAGGAGAGATCAAAAGTTTTACAGACAAGCAAAAGTTAAAAGTGTTCAGCACTATGAAACCAGTTTTACAAGAAATGTTAAAGGAACTTCTATAAGCAGAAAAGAAAAGGCCACGACTAGAAATATAAAAATTATGAAAGGAAAAATCTCATTGGTAAAGGCAAATATACAATAAAGGTAGTAGATCAACTACTTATAAAGCCTAGTAGGAAGGTTAAAAGACAAAAGTAGTAAAATCATCTATAGCCACAATAAGTAGTTAATGGAAACACAGAAAGATGTAAAATATGATGTCAAAAACAGTAATCATAGGAGGAGGGGAGTAAAAATGCAGGGTTGTTAAAATGCGTCTGAACTTAAGAGATCAGCAACTTAAAATAATCATACATAAATACAGATATAAAGATTACTATATATAAACCTCTGGTAATCACAAACCAAAAATCTATAATAGATACACACACACTGTTATTTTTAAATGGGTATTTGATACATGTAAAAGAAATAAACTCAGAATCTATTTTAGCACTGTAAACTGAATTGGTTTAAAAGCAACATCACCCAAAGCTCAATGAGTATCCACAGTGTCCAGGTTTTGGTCTTTAATACCATTGCCCACAAAATGAAGCAGACTTCTTAAAGAAATGACTACTTCCAGGAATGGTGCAGGGGAATTACAAGGTGAGCATGGGAAAGCTTGGACCAGAAAGCAATGCTCATTAACACACCATTAGGATCTTTTCAAAAACACATAGCCAGCTTTAAGGAATTCCCAGTGGCATAAGTTGTGATAATTTGAGCATGAAAAGGAATTGTGATTTTTGTGCAGGGGTCAGTAAACTATGGCCTACTGGCCAAATCTGGCACACAGCCTGTTTTTGTAAATGGTTTTTTTTTTTTTGGAACAGAGCCAGGCCTATTCATATATGTATTATGTATGGCTGCTTTTGTGTTACAATGGCAGAGTTGAGCAGTTGTAACAGAGACCATATGGCCTGCAAAGCCTAAAATATTTACTATCTGGTACTTTTCAGAAAAGAGTTTGCTAACCGCAGTCTAGTGGATTAAAAAACAGAATATTGGAGTCCATAAATGATAATCAAAGAGATGAAGTCATTTGCATGTCGAAGTACTTAGGTTCAATGATCATGATGTCTGTAAATTCCTCAAAATGGTTCAACAAGAACATATAATTAAGTAAATGTAAACCATCTGATTTCTATCTTCATAGATTAGTGTTGACTGTTTTGAAATTCACATAAATAAATATACTGTTTGTGTGTGTCGGGCTCTTTCTTTTCATGCAACATAATGTTTTTGATGCATCTGTGTTTTTGAGTGTATTATTTTGGTGTTATTCATGAAGGTTATTCCTGTGTGTGTCCGTATCACTGTTGATGAATAATTGAGCTATTTCTAGTTTTGGCTATTGTGAACAAAGCCGCTATGAATATGCTTGTACAATTCCTTTCTGTAGACATGTGCATTCATTTTTCTTCAGTATATACTTTGTAGTAGAATTGCTCAGTCACAGGGTAGGTGTACTTTATTAGAAACTGCCAAAACAGTTTTCCAGAATGACTGTGCGATTTTACCTTCTCAACAGCAGCAAGATATAAGTTATTCCACGTTCTTGTCAGCATTTGCCGTTCTCTGTCTTTAAAGTTTTACTTATTCTTATGGGTGCATAAAGGTATCTCATTGTAGTTTTAATTTGTGTTTCCCTAATAAGTAATGATATTGCACATCTCTTAGGTCTTTTGCCCATTTAGAAATTCTCTTTTGTGAAGAAAGTCTGTTCCAGTATTTTGCTCATTTTTATAAGGCTTGGCTTTTGTTATTATTTCTATGAGTTCTCTATACATTCAATACTAGAGTCATTTTCAGTTAAGAATATTGCAAATATCTTCTCCTAGTCTGTGGCTTGCCTTTTTACTTTATGGTGATTTTGGCTGAGCAAAAGTTTTTAATTTTGATGAAATTTAATTTCTTTATTTTTTCTTTTATTGTTAAGGCATCTTACCCTAAGACATCTCTCCTAACCCCAGGTTGTGAATATATTTTCCTACATTTTATTCTAGAAGCTTTAATGTTTTAGCTTTCAGCTTTTACATATATGATTCATCTCCTGACCTCAGCATAATACTTAATCACTATAGAATCCATAGCTTGCTTGCAGACCACCAACCCAGACTCCCCAAAATTTTTACAACCTTTGATGTAAAAACATTCACAATAGTTTCCTGCTCTGCTCTTTGATAACTACAGATCCTTGTACTTCCATCTCTCACTCTTTCTTTGGCCCTCTCTTTCCTTCTCTCTCTTCCTCTTATCCCTACAGCTGAGAAAACCAGAAAAACCTAAAACTGAGAAGAAAGACCTGGTCAATCGGTGCTCAGGAGCACAGGTTCCAGTTTGTAAAACTGATTCAGCCCTTGTGTGGCCTTGGACAAGTAACTTAAACTTTATGTGCTTCAATTCTTTCTTCTGTAAAATGGGCCTAATAGGAGTAGTCTACTTCATTCCACCATTGTTAGCTGTGCCTGAATTTAGTAGCTACTCGATCAATAATGTTATACTTAGTAGAATCATCATTTACATTGTCATTATCCTCTGCATTATTTTTGAAAAACACTGTGCTGATATTTTGCACCTTAGTTTTACGTCTTCGAGAAGTTATTGTAAATGGAATAATGGAATATGAACACTGTTGTGTTCTGCATAATGGCTCTGAGTTTTATTCATATTGTTGAGTATATCAAAAGTTTATTACTTTTTATTGCTGAGTAGTATTCCATTGCATGGATATACCACAATTTGTTTACCAGTGTCCTGATAATGGACATTTGGGTTGTTTCAAGTTTTGGCTATTGTGAATAAAAATGCTATGAACATTCTTGCTACAATTTTTTTTGTATGGACATGTGTTTTCATTTCTCTTGGAAGAATATCTAGGTGAAGTGTTTCTGGGAACAAAAGGATATTTATGTAAATTTATGTTTAAATGTGTAAGAAATTGTCAAACCAAAGTGGTTATAACATTTTACAGTCCCACTAAAAATGTATGAGAATTCCGGTTTTTCCACATCTTCACCAAGATTTGATGTTTTCAGACATTATAATTTTAGCCATGCTACTGAGTGGAGTGGTATCTCAATGTAGTTTTAATATCTATTTCCCTGACAGCTAATGATATTGAACACTTTTTATGTGCTTACTAGACATTAATATATCTTCCTCTTTGAAGTGTGTTTAAGCTTTTGCCTGTTTTAAAAACTGGGTTTTCCATTTTTAATACTGAACTGTAGTAGTTCATTATATATTCTGGAGACATAGTCTTCGTCAGATATCTTTTATAACTATTTTCTTCCAATCTGTGACTTGACTTTTCACTTACTTAATGGTATATTTTCATGAGAAGACTTTTTAATGTTGTTAAAGCCTAATGTATCATTGTATTTTTTACTTCTTTCTGTGTCATATTTAGAAAACCTTTGCTTACTACCAGGTCATAAGGATAGTCTCATGTATTTTCTTATAAAACATTATAGCTTTAGTTTGTATGGTTTGATCTATGATCCAACTCAAATTAGCTTTTGTGTATATTGTGAGGTAGGGATTGCAGGTTTTTTCACGACATGGATATCCAGTTGTTCCAGCACTATTTATTGAAATGATATTCCTTTACCCATTGAATAGCTCTAGGGTCTTTTTAAAAAAATAATTTGACCATATAAGGTGGGTCTGTTTTAGGTGTCTCAATTCGGTTCCATTTATCTATACATGTATCCTTTTGCCATTCCCATACTATCTTGTTTGTAGTAATAAACAGCTTGATAGTAAATCTTAAAGTCTTCCAGGTTTGACTTTTTCACACAGCTCAACAAATTTTGAAATGTGTATATACTAAAGTAGCCACCATGCACATCAAGATATGCTGTCACTTAATCCCTCTCATTTAATTGTAGGATACATGCCTTCACGTATTATGGCTGACCTGTTAGCCAAAGATCCTCTATTGCAGCCTCCAGAGAAAAATCTCCAGTTACCTTCAGAGCTGATTGAGAGACAAAATATCCCCAACATTCAACAATGAATCTAGATTTTTTTTGAAAAAAAAAGTTCATTTTCCTTACACTCATGAATACAATGTTTGATTTGCAATTTTCTATTCTTTGTAGGGACAGTCCCCTGGAGGGCCTACCCTAATTTACTAGGTGATTGTTGAGTGTGGGGTTGCAAATTAAAGGCTGAAGTAGAATTTACTTCTATTGTATAGAAAAGATGATGGGGAGATGCTGAGGAAAGGCTTAGGGAAGAGTAAGCTGGAACTAGAAAGTTGATATTAGGATCTTGCAGTGATTGTCAGATTTCGTAGAAAGAGGAGTTAGATGCTACCTATCCAAAGGCGGAAAAAATGTTGGTGGAAAAAAACAATATTTAAAGGCATTTTATTAGGCCTTGTCATTTATATATCATCTTTCCTTTTCGTTTTTGTAAAATTGGCATAAAGCTGGCCTCATGTGTTTGTTATATGACTTCTGGAATGTGTATTTCCACTGAAAACTATTAAAATTAAAATATTCATTGTGAACGTCCTAGATTTATCTTAAGTTCCACCAACAGTGCACTTAAAACAAAGTGGTCCCAACCTAAGGGACAAACCTACCTGGCTGAAGTGCCGTTCCTGGGTCTGTGCCATTAACAGTAGTTGCTTTCCCTAGCGTATTGGTTTTCGTATTTCCCCCACACCTGAAAGTCGTCGTTCAAAACCAGCCATAAACCGTTTCCTTTGCTAAAAGATTTTAAAGTACTCTTACCCCAAGTAAGTGCATTTAAAAAATTGACGTATCTGTTGCATCCTTGGAATCCATCAAAAGCCAAGGGAGAGACGTTCAAGTGCTACCAGTTCAAGTGCTGCCCATCTGGGGAGGCAGAGGGGCTGCTTACTCGCTGGCCGCCTGGCCAAGGTTGTCGGCTTTGGCTCCAACTTCTCACGGGAACTCGACTCACCTTCACCAGTGCCGGGAGGACCGGGTCCCTGCGGACGCCGACTTCATCTTCAGGGTGCGTTTAGATGAGGAATTCGCATAGGATTTCTTCTTTTCCCTTAATCTGTTTTCTCCTCTCCCTCTGTCTCTTCAAGACCGTTTTTGGATCCTGACTGGACAGGACTTAAAGGAGAGGTTGCCCTTCTCCTACAGGTCTCTTCCTGCCCGGACGTTACTGCCCGCGAGGGAGAACGAGAGGAGCCGGGAGGGCAGCGGGTTCCCGAGAACCACAAAGTCGCCGCGTGCGCCCGCGCGCACCGCGCCTCTGCGTCTCGCGGGCCGCTGGCAAATTGAATCAACACCGCCGGAAGCTTCTCCGCCGGCGCCACGCAAGGTGTGGGGCTCCCGACCGGCGAGAAGGGACCCCGCTGAGGCGGCCCGGCCCTGCCCACGGCCCTCAGGACAAGCCCGGAAGAGGCCGATTTGGACCGGCGGAGCCAAGAAAAGTCTCAAGCGTGGCCCGGCCCCACGCTCCCGAGGTTAAAGGTCTCAAACCCCGAAGCCTTGGCGGACCGAGCGTCGCGAGTTGAATCGATTTCCACGCCTTTATCAGGAGAGTCGAGGGCCAAAATCAGACCAAGAATAAGATTGTGTGGATCAAAGTGCGCAGTTAATCAGAAAGGAAAAACGATTTCTTAACTGATTAGGTTGTGGATTGTGAAAGACCGGCATCAAGTTTTTTTGGCGTGAGCACACGAAGGATGGAGTTGCCCTCAACTAAGGTAAGAAAACTGCAGGTGCAGCAGGTTGTATGGGGAAGATCCGGAATCCAGTTCAGGGCCTTGGAGCCTGATTTGAAAGCGTTTTCCATCCAAGCCGTCTCCGTTGCTACATCCGCCTGAGTACATTTGGACGATGGAGATGCCGGGTCTCGGTGCGCGGCCCCTTCTCACCCCGCGCACATTCCCTCCCGCCTCCACCGGGCCCCTCGCACGCTCCCCGGTCACCGGTGACCTTCTCTCCACACGCAGCCACCTCGCAAAGACGCGTCACCAGGCCAGTTCTGAGGTGCTGCCAGGATGAGGAAACTCTCTCGAGACTTGCAGACCCGGCTGGCCTCGCGGGCGCTCGGAGCGTAACCTGCGGGCTCCTTTTTTGGACGAAGCAGGCAGGGAACGACCTTAGGAAAGGATTTCTGGAACGACGGGTGACCCTTCCGGCAGACTCAAGGCCTTCCAGAGCAAAGGGAAAAGGTCCCTCTAGTCAGAAGCAAGGAGAGGAGCTGTCAACTTGTAGTTCCCTGGTGGTCTAGTGGTTAGGATTCGGCGCTTTCACCGCTGCGGCCCGGGTTCGATTCCCGGCCAGCGAAGGAGGTTTTGCTTCCTACGAGGTTTGGCTTTTTCTAACTGCTATCATTCGTTTTTTTCCACGACTGGAGGAGACATGGGGTTAACTGTTTACCGAGAATACATTCCAGAAAGTGAACAGCTAGGTGAAATGTACTATGAATTTAAAACTCCCATATGCGGGGACCACCAAAGTATAAATCCAATTACATGCCCCAAATTGTATGAGACAATTTTCTCCCCCACATTTAAAACCAACACTAGAAATTATCAATCTTTTAGATATGATTTTGAACTTTATTTACCATCAATCTCTTCACACTCAATTTCCCCATAGTCTTTTAAGTCCACAGGAGACAAACTAAAAGAATTCAAGACTCTTTCTCTGTTCTCTTCTGTTTTGGTGTTCACCCTTCCAGGTAAGATAAGTCGCAATAAAAAATGTAAGCCTGGCCTTTGTGCTTGCAGCAGTCTCACTGGTTCTAAATTTTGTGGATATGGAGCTGTAGCTTGGATAGTTTCATGGGTATACTTTACCTTTAGGAACTTCACAGACGTGGTACATCGGAGGATCCCTAGGTCCATCTTTGGAAGTGTTGGCAGAAATAAACACCAGAAATAAAAGTAACAGCTTCTGAAGACCAAAGACTGGTTGGAACCACAGCAGACTTTTTTTGTTGTTGTTGAAGTGTAGTTGATTTACAATGTGGTGTTAGTTTCTGGTGTACAGCAAAGTGATTCATTTATACATGTATATACATATTCTTTTTCATGTTCTTTTCCATTCTGGTTTATTATAGGATATTGAATATAGTTCCCTGTTCTATACAGTAGGACCTTATTGTTTATCTGTTTTATATATAGTAGTTTATATCCATAGCAGACTTTTTAAGACTAGAGAGGAGTTGTTTTCATAATTTAATTTTCATTTTGATGGCCACTTTATCTATTTTGATGAGGACATTAGTGGAGGGAAATTTCTTTATTGGATCATTAATTTTTCTATATTGTTATTTATCTAAAGGAAACAATAAAACATTTTACTATAATGGTGATAATAACAATAAAATTTAATAATAAGATTTCACATCTTACATTATTCACATTGATGTAGCTGGCTTATGCTGTCATGTATTGCCCACTGTATAACATTACCTGATGAGTATATTCAAATATGTAGTAATACGTACTATTTTGTATATATTTTACATATAGATAGATAGACAGATAATGCAATTATTTATAATTCAAGAAGGGAAATATAATGGGAAGGTGTTGGTAACCTCTTAGGTAGTGTAGCCCTGAAATTAACTGATTTTATGCCATGTTCTCACATACTTTAGAAGGCTATGCTATAATATTAAAATGACATTCCTTGGCCAGTTTTGTTGCCCATTTCCTGACCCAGCATTAAACACAGGAGGAGTGACAATGGGAAGAAAATGGCCTTTTGATGGACTTACCTAATCTCTCTCTTTTATTATTACTTAGAATAACATCAGAAAATCAAAGGGAAGTATTTATGTAGAAAAGGAACATTCTCTGCTTTTCCTCTTCCCCAACCCTTAATACCCAATGGGGGAGCAAACACTTCTCATTCTTCACAATCCAGGACAGATATTGAGCTTCCTTTTCTAATTGTTGAGGTCACAGTATATTAAAACGTCATACCAAAGGGTGTGGTTATTACTGCTGCTTTCTACCTGAGCAGCAAAACTTCTAACCCAACTGGTGTCAGGGAGAGGTTCCAACCATGCATCCGCATTCCATCTGCCTTCTTTCTGGCCCTCTCATAGGACTTGCACCATCAGATTCATTTGGGGAAGTTTGGTAAAGGTTGTTTTGTGCTTAGACAGAAGGAAAAACCTCTAAGACCTCGAACTGACCCTTATGTTCTGGTCTAGTTTACTGGAATTCCATCTACAATGGCACAAGCCCTACCAATGGAAGTTTGTTATTGGTAATAACCAGTACACTTTGCTACTTTTCTTTGTGTACATATCTCCCTCAGGGACCCCCCACACCAACCAGCAAACCTAAGTTATTGGCAGGTTGAGATTTGGGAATTCTTTGGTCCTCTAGCCAAACACCACCAATTAAGTGCTCTAATTCCACCATTTTTTTAAATTACACCCACCATATTTTAAACACTTTATTTTGGAAAGTCCAGTTTGTAGGCAATGGAGATTATTACTTTAATGTTATTTCTGTATTTTTCAAATTTGAGCTATAATGGAGATTTCTCATCAAAAAGCATGGAGGCCAGAAGACCGTGGAACAACAATTTTTACCGTAAAACAAACAGGTCAAACTTTGGCAGGAGTTATAAGTCTAGCATGCAGTGGTGGCTTCCATATCAGAAATACAGAGTTCTTTACTTTTTGAGAGAAAGCAGTTTTGGTTTTTTTGGTTTTGTTTTTTTCTTTTGGCTGCCACAGGGATTGAGAATGGCCAGAGGGATTGATCCACCTAGTTCCAAGTAACTTTACTTGACAAGCAAGCTACTTGCTTATTGGGGTGTATCAGTCACTCCTGCTAGTAGCAGTCTGATAACACTGCAGTCAGAGCTGTTGATATTAAAATTTTTGACTCGTCAACCAAGAGGATATTATTTACACGGTGAAACTTTGGACATTAGAGGGTACAGGCACTCATGCTAAACTTTGACCCATCCACTGGTGGCAAACCCCAGGGGAGTTTATCCCATTAGCACTTTTTTTTACACATGACAGTACCCTGAACAGAAGAATCTCCTTTAACACTTTAAGATCATTCATAGTATAAGCATGTAACTCATTAATTTCAATTACACATTTTCACAGCTATGCGTTGAATTGACTTAAAGGCCTCACTCATAACTTTAACTTGGTTTTTCTCTTTAATGCAAGTTGTACCCAAACTCTGTCAGTTGAATTCACACTCTCTTTTGCAGGAACACAGACCAAGGAGTTTAACACTTGCACTTGATGAGTTACAGCAGCAGCCAAGAGACCATTTTACGCCCTTGACAGAAAGTTCAGGAAGTGCAAGGAGGTGTGACCAGTCTGTGAGGTCAGTTGGAACAGTGGGAGGCTTCTTATTATCTGAGGTCAGGAGGAGGAGAAGAGAGGGACTGGAGAGCATGAGGGTGGCAGCCCCACAGCAGTAAGCACAGCTCTGCATTTTGGTTTTAAGAGGCTGTCTACTCAGTCTCAACAAATTTTTAGAACAGCTAAAACACTGTTTAGGTGACTGTTTTCGATCCTTCCTTGTCACTGCCCAGCCTCTAAATGTTCATTAACTCGTGGGATAGTTGGAGGATCCTTATTCCCTCCCCACTCCTGCTCATACCCACCACTTGGGGGAGAACATCCCGGGGAGCCTTCTCATATCTCCTAACCTGGCTTACACAGACCCTTCTGTCTTTTCTCCAAGAAGGTACTGTGACCTCACTGGCCCTACCCTGGGCACCAAATTAGTCAGGCAGTCTAGCAGTCCCTAGACAATGGTATAGTGGCAGCTGCTAGTCACACTTCTGTAGAATTGGTCAGTAAGGAGACAACAATCTCAAATGAACTGAAGTAGTTCATTATTTACACACACAGCATAAGCAAATGTAGCACGTTGTCAGCTCCCCACATCCATAATTCCACAAAATCACACCACACTGGAGGGATCAGATGACAAGAAGACACAAGTGATGGCTTGCTCTGTTACGAAGGAGCCAGTTTCCATGTTACAGCTGAGCGGTTTTACAGCTTGTAGTTGCGCCCTAGGAGGGTGAGGGCAAGGTTGGAAATTTCTATGTCTCACAAAAGCAAGGAGGCAGGTGAGAAACTATCTGCTGGTAGCCTGTCCCAAGGTAGGGAACCTCCTATAAGAGATCAGTGAGAAATAGCCTTATGATAGCACCTCACAAGACTGCCTATCTTTCCATGTTCTGAGGCATTCAGCCAAGACTTGGGTCAGACTCCAGTTGAGCCTTGCCTATGTGGCCTATGTGGAGAAGTATAAGGTCACCGGAGTACCATACCAGAGCCATTCCCCTGTACCATGAACCTTGAAAACGAGGTTGACTGGACATGATATCTTTGATTTGCACTTTCTTTACATAAGTTCCTTGAAAATGCTGCTCCACTCTTGCCTTGCTTTGTACGTTGGTGCTCATCTAATTCTGTTGCTTTTATAACTTATTTCACAGTTTTGCCTGGCAAGCCTAATGATGTTTTCTTTATTTTTGTTTGTTTGTTTGTTTTCTTTATCTTTAAATTCTAAGAGTTTTACTATGATATTGTCTTGGAGTTGATCATCCTGGTTCAGTTTTCCCCGATACCTGATGAGTCCTTTCATTTTGCCTCATCATATAAGTAATCTATCATTTCTTTTTTATAAATCAAGTCCCCTAGTTTGTTCTCTCTAAAGCCTGATTCTTGTATGTAACACATTACAATTTTTATTCAACAAATACAGAGATTCCCAAACAAGTTAAAACAAAATAGTAAAACAACCCTGATGATTTCAACACAGTATGCCAGTTTAAGACTTAAAAAAAAAAAAAAACCCATCAGTTTATAAACAAAATGTAGAAAGACATAATGTCAGAATAAGGAAACCTTTGAATATGAATAATTTATTATTAAAAAGAGAAATGTAGCTGGCTTGAAAATAGGTTAAAAAAACTTAAATTTTAAGCTATTCTTAGGTAAAAAAATTTTGGAAGATTAATCACCAAGTTGTCTTTCTAACACATTAACACCCATTACTTTTAAATGGCAATCTTTCACAGGAGCTTCCTAATGTGTCAAGAGCTATAAAACAAAACCCTATAAACAGTTGCCAGATTCTCAGTTCATTTTCCCTTTAAAAAAATATAATTTTCAGGCTAACACCTGTTGACACACATAATCAGGTACACGGGATCCTTCCCTGTGTTGGGGACAAAAATTCTACCACTGAACCACCAATGCTTCCCTTTTGTTACACCACAGGCAGAGTAATTAGAGTGTCCAGAAAGACCCAGCAGTAGTTCCAAAAGAAGCTTTTTATGGTGCTGACTAATAGCTAACAAGGACACCAGAACAAACGGTTTTTAATAGGAGACTTATCGTAGACAAAACTATAAATAACAAAATATCTGATTTATTTGATCAGACTCTTAACTCTGAAAAAGATTCTGTCCAACTGCACAACAGATTCTGATAGAAGAACATCAGAAATTCATCCAGGTTCTTTGTTTCTGTTCCTAAATCTTCAATTGTCAACCTCAAACTGTTGCCTGAGAAGGTAAGCTAACTTGTAGGTTAGGTAAGGTACAATTCTAATCCAGGAAAGAAATGGGAATCAGAATCAGAATTACAGTTAGAAGAAAGAGGGGGAAAGGGGACAGAATCAAGATAGAGATAGTGAAGAGATCAATTTTGGTTCTTGGAGTTGGTCCTTTGAGGCTTTATTTTTTTTTCGCGAAAGAGTAATGATCAGTCTTACGATAATTATAATAATATTATGTGTCTTCTTTATAAGGTGCATAAAACATTTGAATGGGTATATAGTATGAAAAGATTAATATTGTTTGCAATCAATATTTAATTTTTTGGGAGAATTCAGTTTCTTAAATTAATAGGCTTTGATTTATTAGCTGTATGAGGCGTAGACTATTTTAAAGAAATATTGATTGTTAAAATATTAGCATGGTGATCTTTTGGTGAAGTTCAAATAGTATAGAGGTTTCTTTCCTCAATCTTCCCTGGGGAAATTAAACTGATGAAAGGAGCCTGGGGAGCTCCCCCACATTTTGGGACTTAGGACTTTTTGAAAGACAGGAGCTATGACCTGCAATCATGCTTCTCCTGCTGGGAAGCCAGGCTAGTTCCAGGCTGAGTCATAAACTTGTTTTCAACAAGGAAAACAACCATCACCTTGACCTTGAAGAGCTTTGACTCTATCTGCCCTCTGCTCAACACCCAAGACACACACAAGCTCTGGCCAACATGCTTTCAGTTACCACCTACATCAACCAGATCTACATTTATTCCCACATCCCTTTCTAAACTACAAACCTATACTTCCAACTCACAACTCCTAATTCACAAGTCAGTGCCTCATATGCGTCTTGGAGTCACAAATGCTAAAACTCAACATACCAGTGAGTTCCCTGTCAGCATCAGTGAGTTCCCTGACACCACCCTCTGCCTCAACACTCCGTGATCAGACCCAGGTACGGCATCCCCAAAGGAGTAGTATACTGTCCCGTGTTTCAATCCGTCAGTAAAACCATACCCAGACCTCTTCCCATCCCTGCCTAGTACATTTATCCTCACCACCATCCAGCCTGTTGCCCATACCAGATCTTACTATCCTTTTTGGATAGACTCTCTCATCCTCCCAGCACAGAAGTTTATTTCCAGTATAATTAATAAATAGTGCTTAAATTTATAGGATTCTCTACAGATTCACCTCCACTTCATTACTATACCTTTCCTCTATCACCTCTTACCTCCATTAATCTAAGCAGATCAAAAACTGGCCTCCCTACAGCCAGTCTAGTCTACTCCAGGCCCTTTGCCACACTGCATTCTGATTGACCATTCCGTGGCATAAATCTGGACATACCTGTACCTAAATCCACATCAACCAAGACAGTAGCCAAGCAACAGTAGTCCTCCCTCCCTTGGTCATTAGGGACCTGGAGACTGTGGGAGGTGCTGTGAAAAGAATTGCAATAGGGGTTTCCCTGGTGGCGCAGTGGTTGAGAGTCTGCCTGCCGGTGCAGGGGACGCGGGTTCGAGCCCTCATCTGGGAGGATCCCACATGCCGAGGGGCGGCTGGGCCTGTGAGCCACAATTACTGAGCCTGCGCGTCTGGAGCCTGTGCTCCGCAACAGGAGAGGCCGCGATAGTGAGAGGCCCGCGCACCGCGATGAGGAGTGGCCCCCGCTTGCCGCAACTGGAGAAAGCCCTCGCACAGAAACGAAGACCCAACACAGCCAAAAATAAATAAATAAATAAATAAAATTTAAAAAAAAAAATTGCAATAGATCAGCCTCTGAAGTTAGTGGTTTCTGGACTTATGTTGGCTTTAAAACATTTACATATTGGAGAAGCAGAAGTCTCTGACAGGGCTTGGAAATTAGGAAGCAAGGATAAAAATGAGTCACTGTGCTGGTACACCTGGCCTTTTGACTTTTCAGTTTCACCAAGTCAGTTTCCTAGCAGCTGGAGTAAAGGCCACCAAAAGGCCCCTGTAGGAAGTTCTCTGGAGGAAACATTCTGAAACTTGGTCTTACGGGAATTCTTAGTAGTAAAGATCAGAGGTGTCCTAGAAGCACAGAGGTCTTCACACAGGGACAATTTTGGGTTCCTCAGGGGAGAATTTTTATCCTTTAGAGGGAGCTGGGTCCTACCTGCAGTTCTCTTCCATCCCAGACCAAGCTCCAGAAACAGTGGGCTGCTTAATGTGCTGGAATCTGTGCAGTCACTGAGTCCAGGGTGTGGACAGGTGGCTCCATTTCTTTGAAGAATCCTGGTAGATGAAGTCCTAGGACCTGCTGTTGGTTGTGGGAGAATCAATCTCATGAATTACTGGATGTGTTATGATCTGTGAAGAACACCTTAAACTAAGAATACTGGTGCTTCAATAGCAAGCATTTTATCTCCCACCTGAGTGACCCAAGTTTGATTGCAGGCCAAAACGTACAACTGTTTTTCTTCTTCTTTTTTGTGCACCATAGTGGCTTCATTACTACCTCTATTAAGTCTTTATTGCAAATGCAAGTCTCATCTTTACAAAGATCCAACAGGCAGGGGCAACACAGTCAGCTGAGGTAAGGGAGGGAAAGAATAAAATGGACAGTGTTTTGGGAACAAAAATTGTTGAAGACCGTTTCTAAACAGTAACGTGACAGCCTTGGGACTGGGATAGGGCTATGATCATGGAAAAATTAGTGCCTGGCATGAGTTACACAACTGTTCCTCTGGGGTGCATCTTCCAAGGCAGGAAGTAAGTTCTGGTGTGTTGCTGGGACATGTAACATTTGGAGCTAAAATCCTTGCTACACTCATGTGTATAACCTCTGACACCATGACATCACCTACTAACAAATGAGTGTCCTAGAATATGAGGAATAACTTTACTGTGTTTCTGTCTTTGGAAGTTAGCTTTGGAAAAAGATCAGAAGATTTCCCTCCCTTGTAATGCCTATATTATTCTGATTTTCTCTTGTCATGATGCATGTAAATGTATCCCAAGAGATTTGAGGAACATAGAGGAAGTCTCACCCTCTCCTTTAGGTTGCCATTCCATAAACTTTTCTTGAACCTCCTGTTATGTTACACTGGACCAGAAAGATGAGGAATTTGGCCAATAAAGACATTTCTCTCAACAGGTCACTGTACAGGTCACCACAATATCACAAATGGTCAAAATCGTACATTAAGTTAACTTTTGGAACCTAGTATCCGAGAAGTCAATTGTTCATTTTGAATTCTAATTATTTACCTCTTCTAACAGCCTATCAGACAATTACAGTCAACTTAACAGAGGAATATTCAGAACTTCTGACTTAGGTGGGCACAGCAGATACAGAACAAAAGCTGTTTAGAATGAGAGAGAAACGGAAGTGTAGCTCTAGAAAGTGCTAAAGGCAGTCAAAAGCCAATCAGCTTTAACTGCCAACCATTCAATTAACAGCATAACTCCCTAACTGACTGACCACATGGCCAGTCCTCACAGATGAGACTACATCAAGTGGTAATGTGGACAGTTCACCTGCTGAAACAGAGAACATGTCCACCTTATCTCTACTCTGTCCAAATCTGCCAGCTCCAGAAGGCTGAGAGTGCAAGAGAGTGTAAGACCTCTGCTTCTTTGGTACATGCATAGGAAACACAGGAATTTAGGGGATAGCCAAACAATAAGGATGGGGAAATTGGCCTCACCAGTTTTGGTGTTATGAAGAGACAAAATTAAGAGGGAGGAAGGGATAATGTTTGAAGTTCTGTGGGGTGGTGGAAGACTATTCTGGTCCAAATACCTCCTGCTATTGGCCCAGTGATAAGTGAAGCAGTTGGCATCAGAGAAGCCACAGAAATGGGCATTTGATTTACTATGGGAGGCAGAGACGAAAGAGCAGCAGAAAGCTGGACAAGAGCAGGCAAGGAGTTTGGCACTACCATCCATCCATCTGCATGCCAGAGACAGTGTCATCCTGGGTTTTTCCCTACAGTCTCCCCTGACCCTGGACAGTTGATAACCTAAGATTTGCCTAGGGAAGAAATTCTGAGGGCAGGCTGTGGCATGGGAATCATCCTAAATTATAACATGACTGTAATTACATACACAAATTTTAAAGATAAGGTATGTTTAAAGGTTTATTAGTTTATTATGCCTTTATAGTTGGAGGGTGAAGAAGAAAATATCAAAGTTCTTTGTCTAACAAAATGACTCACGGAGATTAATTTATATATCATTACCCGTAATAACCAATTAGCATAAAAGGCAATTAGAAATGGATGGTTGTATTCCACAAGAGACATATTCTGAAGTCATGTTTTTTGCCTTAAAGTCTATTAATGTAGCTACTTTTTGGTTAATATTCTCAATAAAGCTTCTTTTTTCTCCTTTTGTTTTCAACCTTTCTTTCTGTCACTTTATAGTTTTGGTATATCTCTCAAATACAGCATATAGTTAATTTTTAAATCCAGCCTAGCAATATTTATTTTTTACTGTATAACTTAATCTCCTTAAATTTATGTAATTGTTGATATAATTAATTTAAAATCTATCAGCTTTATCTTTTTCTATTTGTCCTCTTTGTTCTGTGTTTCTATTTCTCTCTTGAGTTTTTTTTAATTGGTTATCTTTTTAAACTATTATAACATTATGTTTTTTATTGTTTTATATATACTTTGCTTCAATTTTTTCCTTCTAAATTTTTAATTGTACTTCACTTTGTTTCTATTCTTTTCATGATTAGTTTAAAAATTACAATCTTAATCCTTTGTTTATCAAGCATAGTAATAATTATGACTCTTACCGTCATACTGAACAGTATAAAGACCTTGGGATACTTTTATTCCATTTAGTCTCACTCTGCATATATTCTGTTATCATTTGTTATAGTTCTAAGCATTTTTAAACCCCAGAAGACTTTTTATATATTTTTATATGGCCAATGTTAATTTAGATTTATCTATGTATTTACTATTTTTCTCTTTTTTTGTGTCTGTCTTTCCATGTGGAATCATTTTCCTTCTGCTTGAGAAACATCGTTTAGAGATTTCTTTTGTGTGGGTCCCTGGTGAAGAACTGTTTCAGCTTTTTTTCTCTGAAAGAGTCTTTATTTTTCTTTAATTATTGAAGACTATTTTTATTAAGTATAGGAGCCTAGAAGCAGTTACTATCAGAACACTGAAGATATTTGCATTTGATTTTTGCTTTTCAAAAGTCAGTCAATAGTCTAATTGCTGCTGATTTTAATGTAACCTCTCTTTTTTCTCTGGGTGTTTGTATAATTTTTGTCTTTGTTTTTGATTTTCTGCAATTTTAGTGTGATCTCTCTAGTATTGATGTCCCTTTATTTACCTTGTATGGAATTGGTTGGCCTTCTAGAATCTGTTGGTTTGTGTGTTTCATGTTGTCTCAAACATTACTTCTTCTAATATTACCTTTACCCTGTTTTCTCTCTCTTCTACTTCTGAGACTAACTAAAAAATAAGGTAGACCTTCTCACTCTATTTGCTATTTTTTCACTTATGTTTAATATTACTGTTTTTCTTCTTGTTCTACATTTTTAATTTTTTCTTCTTCCCGATCTACCACTTTACTAATTCTCTTTTCAGCTATGATTGCTCTCCTGTTAAATTCTTCCACTAGGTTTTAAATTTTAGTTATTTTTATTTTGTTTCAGAATTTCTTTTTTTTCTACCAAGTGAAGAAAACGTTTCCAGGAAGAGGGAAGGATCAACTGTTGTTGATAGATTAGATAAATGTTGATAGATACATAAATGAAGGTAAGAATTGACCACTGGATTTAGCAAAATTAGTCATTGGTGACCTTGCAAGAGCAGTTGCAGGGGAGTGATGGGGATAAAAGCATGATTTTAGTAAGTTCTAGATCAGAGACTGAATATGCAAATGGACAATGGCCAGATAACAAAAATAGAACTCTGACCCACAATTTGTAGTAACCAGCCTAGAAACTGACCCATTATCTACACTAACCAGCCCAGGAAGTCAATCTACTATCTATAAGTCAGAGTTGTAGAATGTCAACCACTTTCTCAGCAAACAATCCAGGAAGCCAAACAAAAACCCTTGTAATAGCCCCAAATGGCCAGGACTTGATTAATAACTGACAGCTTCTTTAATTTTTGTCCCTGCTTCCAACTTAGGACCAACCAGAGAAGGCCAAAAATGCACCTTTAACCAGTCATATAGGACATCCTACTTCTATAGCTGGATTCTGGAAGCTGTTAGCCTGCCTACAGCTTCCCCATGCCAATAGCCTCCAATCACAGCATACCTGAAGCCTTCCCTTTTTGCCATAAAGCTTTCTCACTCTTCTGCTTGCCTTTGAGTCTCTACTAAACCCAAAGGATGGTGGCTGACACCTTCGCTATAGCAAGTTCTGAATAAATAGCTTTAGCTTATTCTCATTTGGATGGGTTTATCATTTTAGAATTTCTGTTTGACTCTTCTCTAAGGCCATTCTGTCACTTTTTATAGTTTCCATTTTGTGGTTAAAATGTTAAACCAATAAAAAAAACAAAATGTTTCCCCTTCTGCATGACAATTTGACCTTTAATTAACCTTCTAGGTCTGTTTTCCTGGAATCTTATAAGGATGAAATATCAACTATATTACTAAAATACATTGCATGATATAAAAAAAAAAAAAAAGGACTCCTGATTGACACCTGGACTTGGAAAAATAAGCATCTGGTGAGAAGCTATACTTTGAGCTTCCTTGAATGCAGTGACTCTTGTAACTTGCATAAACCTTGCATGGACACTGGAAACTATGTTATTGTTACCTGAAAACTGGGTTCACCTCTTGGTGAGTGTTGAGTCAAAAGACACAACCAAGCTAAAGATGGAGAGAAGGAACGGTTTGTTACTTGCAGCAAGTAAGGAGAATACCGGGGATCCTTCCCAAAGCAGTGTCTCCCCTCCCAAGACAGCAAAATTGGAGAAGTTTTAAGCTAAGGGTATATGCATATTCATAAAGGAGGTTGGGCAGCCAACAGGATCCAAGCTTTAGTTTACTGAAGTCAGGAAGGTCAGAAAAGGCCAACCTCATCATCTCTTAGGTTCCTGTTGAACTGGTGGTTGAGCTTGGGGGGTAGGGGGGTGGTAGGGGGTGTTAAATTCTGCAAATCATCTCAAGAAAGTGCTTCAGGCTAGTCTTTACCATAGAAACAGAACTGGGAGTCTTTCCACAGATTTATTATCTTTGCTATTGTTACTTCTCTTGCTTGATAACAGTTTGTTCTTTTGTTCCCTTAAGATCATTATTACTGAGACCTGTTCAAGGGCAAGCAGTGTGGCCAGGCTTAGATCACAAAATGGCTTAGGCCAAAAATGGCTTCTATTATGTCAAGAAAGCCATGCCTGCTTTTCTTTCTCCAGGGACCCCCCTACCCTATCTGCTTACACTGTGAAGTTTTTGCAAGAGATACTGGTTCCTGGGACATGGAGTTTCAAAGCCAGGGTGGCTCCACTATATCTTTTTCCCTTACACCTCACTCTTCATCTGTCCTGGAATGGAAAGTGAGGGCCAGAGAACCAAGATAATATCTCCTGGGTGGCAGTGCAGACTGCTGCAAGGACTACTCCCACAGAAGAATAATGCCTGAGACTGCCCTGCCAGGAAGCTGTAGCTCTTATCTTTTATCTTTCTGAGTAGACTGGTGCCATGTGTGGCCTATGAAAGTCTTGTGATTCTGAATGTTTAGTTGAAGCTAAGAAAACTCCCTAATAGGCAAAATTCTTCTAAATTTTCAATTAAAACAAAATTTTTTATTGAGGTATAAGAGATACACAACATTATATTAGTTTCAGGTGTACAACATAATGACTCAATATTTGTATATGTTGCAAAATGATCACCACAATGTCTAATTAACATTGATCACAGAATTTTTTGTCTTATGATGAGAACTTTTAAGATTTACTCTCTTAGCAACTTTCAGATATGCAATACAGTACAATTAACTATAGTTGCCATGCTATATGTTACATCCCCATGACTTATTTTATAATTGGAGGTCTGTGCCTTTTGACTCCCTTCACCCATTTGCCCATCCCCCACTCTCCATCTCTGGCAACCACCAGTCTGTTCTCTGTAACTATAAGCTCCGTTTTTTTTTTTCTATTAAGATTCTACACAGAAGTGAGATCACATGGTACTTGTCTTTGTCTGACTTATTTCACTTAGTATAATGTCCTCAAGGTCTATCCATGTTGTTGCAAATGGCAAGATTTCATTCTTTTTTATGGCTGAGTAATATTCCTCTGTGTGTGTGTGTATGTGTGCACTGAATTTTCTTTATCCATTAATTTGTTGATGGACACTTATGTTGTTTCCATATCTTGGCTATTGTAAATAATGCTGCAGTGAACATGGGGGGTGCACGTATCTTTTTGAGTTAGTATTTTCAGATTTTTCACTTGTTTCATGAACAATGTAGACATCATTGTTTACAGTCTTTATGATAACTCCAATATCTCTATTATTTCAAGGGTCAGTTTCTGTTGCCTGAAGTGTCTGCTGGTCCTCATGCATAGATCTAATTTCTTTGTTTTCATTATCTTTGAATATGTGCTACATGTTGTATCTGAAAAAACAGTTTTGTAATAATTTGAGACTTACAGTGAAGGCTTTCCTGCCAGGCACCTGGGAACACTCCCAGCCTAGAACAAGCTTAAACCAAGTAAAATGTGTGAAAGATGCTCTAAAGTTAATTGTATTACAGAGGGGATGTTTCATTTCTAGTTCACCTTCATCCTAAGATTATAGCCTTTGGGGTCCTAGCTTTTTATAGGAATGCATTTCTGGTAGACACCCCAACTTATGCAGAGCCTGATCTTTTATTTCTGCTCTATTAGCCACAGGAGGCTGTCACACCAAATTTGCAGGATCAGGAAGTGCCCTTAGCAAAAAGTGTGGCTTCTATTCTTGTTTATGTCTCTGGCTTCCAGTTTTTCCTTACTTTAGACCTGGTGATTATCGTCTAATCATGACCTTAATGCATTTAAGAATACGTTTTCTGTATTTTATCCAACACTTATTTGTTTTCAGAAGGAAGGTTAATTTAAATATTATAGCTACTATTACCAGAAATGTATCATCAACTTTTAAAATATACTAAATGCCTCAAAAAATAAGGTCATGTTTTACTGCTATGGCTCTGACTTAAATCTAAGTTGCTAACACCACAAGATGGAGTACAAATCACAGTTCAACCATTGTAAAAACTATCAGGCCACTACAAATACAGATTTTATTACAGAAAATTACTACAGAATTTTCTTTCCCCTCTTTTTCTTAACTCATTCCAGCCATCAGTCTATTCTGGGCCATGCAATCGAAGGCTTCAGTCTCAAAATCTAACTTTTTTTCCCTATGGATCCCCCAGATGGCAATCCTATACATGTCAGACTTTAGTTTGGATAAGAAAATCAAGTCACATCATTTAAAATTAAACTGTTTATTTTTATTATGTAATTAGAAGAGTATAGTAGACAGATGCACATGTATATGTTGGCTAGAAATTGAGATAAGTTTGCACAAGTGAGAATCAAGAATGCCACCACAGAACCATCGGCCTCAACTTCACTTGTCTGAATAAGATGGCATAGCCTAGTTTCACCACAACTGAGAGCACACTATTTGGCATCTTCCAGTGTCCTTGAAGTTTTTAATTACCTGCCAGAGGACAGGCCATGTAGAAATAACGAATGGCGCCAGGTTCCAAGTGCCTTCAAGTGACAGAAATAAAGATTTAAATAAACAGAAGCTGAGTCTGCAAAGGAAAGTGGGTCTGCTGTCAAAGGATTCTAGAGTACAAAAGTAGAGGGTTTACTTAGGATTTCAAGGAAGCAATAGAGAAATCTTCACCAGTTTTTATCCTTGAGATCCTTTTGGTGGTTGTGACCCTACAGTGGGATAATCCTAGAATCGTTTCCAACCCTAAGGATATCTTAGGACCCAAGAAACCTAATTTCTGGCAATTCTGACTATCATAAAGCCTATTCAATACGTCATTATCTAATGTTGTATCTGGAAATTGTTATTACTATTGTTTCCTATTTGAATGGTCATCTCATTTCCTGCTTCAAAATGGTATCTAGAAATAATGGCTTAGGACCACATTCTCAATTTTTAGGTGAAAAGTAGTCTCTGGAGACATCAGACACAATAAAATACTCCCTTAAATGACAGTGAAGTATATGGATTGGGAATCAGGAAAGCAAGAGTGTTCTCTTAGGAGATAGAGAAATTGATAGAGCAATTGAAATTATGCCATCCACCCCTTATGTGCTATGTAGGAGGGAAATTCTTGCCTTACCTAACCAGTAGATGGAGCTACCAAGATGAAAAATAAATTTTGATCTGGTTCAGTTCTTTTCTGACCCATATGCTCTTGAAAATTTGAAAACATTTCACTCTTTTTTCTTTTTGTGTTTCAATGTAGATAGTTTCTTTTGATTTATCTTTAAGTTCATTCTTAAGTCAAAATCTTTCAAATATTGGCAATTTCATATGGCTCAATATAATAGATTAACCTAATGGGCAAATTTCAGATTTGCTTATACACAGCTTAATGACATTTTTTTTAAAAAAGACTTTACCAATTTACTTACATTGACAGTGTGTAAAAGTATCCATTTTCTTTCATTCTTTCCAACCTGATATTATCAATAATTTTTACAAACCTGAAGAGGAGGTTGTGGGAACTCAGGGGGCAGTCTTGTGGGACTGAGCCCTTACCATGTGGAGTCTGCGCTTTGAGTAATTAGTATCAGAATTGCTTAATGTGCGGGGAAAACTCATACATTTGGTGTCAGAAGTGTTGTGAGCAGAGGAAATAATTTTTTTCTTTTAATATGTGCGAAGGAAAAACCACCCTTAAACTCATTTATCTTGGGGAAGAGGGGGGGGGGGTGCCCCAAATCTGACACTGGAAATGGCCTTTCCCCATGTGAGTCTTCTGAACTGAACCAACTGCCATCTATTTGAGCTAGGATAACAATATTCCTAACCAAAACAGGGAGAATAGTGATATGATCCCAGGAAGTCCTTGTACTCCTAGACGTCTAATCTTATCTATTTCATTTGGTCTTATAGTTCATAGTTTTTGAAACTGTAGAGACAGAACTGAAGACTGGGCCATGTTTGGGGCAGTGATGTCTCTAAGATCAAAAGAACCAAGACTTGGATCTAGAAGTGAGTAGTGGAAAGGGAAAGTATATGGTTGTAACTTAAGAACCATCTCAATCCTCCCTGAGTTAGTATTTGTCATCCTCTTACTTATGCTGCTCCTAAGAGATTCCATTCAAGCCTCTGTGGCTCAGCAGTGGGCACAAACATAGCTCTTCTCCTCCCAGTAATAGTGTTCAACAGAAAACCTTGACATAAACCATGCACTGTGTCTATATTATGCCATCTTCATGGATTCAGGTGAGAAGGCCAGAGGATCCAATCTGAAATGCTGTGACTTAAACAGGGTCTTTATTGAGTTCTACTGTAATATCTTAAATTATAGCTGTAAAAAGAAAAGCCTCCCTATGTCCCTTTTGACAACAATAAGGCTGTGCTTACCCTCTGAAAAGTCAGAAGAAGATTAATACAACATTTACTCTTACCAAACCAAATGAGTCTGCTCACCCGCACACAGTAAAGCCAATCTACTGACACCGGGTTGTGGTGAAGGAAAGTGCACCATTTATTGTAAGGCACCAGACAAGGAGTCTGGGACAGCTAATGCTCAAAAAACCTGAACTCCCCTATGGGTTTCAGGGAGACATTTTTAAAGACAAGGGGAGGGAGGGGGGTCTCAGGGTATGTGATCAGCTCGTGCACAATTCTCTGATTGGTTGATGGTGAGGTAACAGGGCTGTGTCACAGGGGTTAACATTATCAATCCTCAGGCTCCAGTAGCTCTGGGGGCTATGGTGCTCATGGTCATCAAGTAGTTAACTTCCTCCATTTGGTGGGGGTTTTAGCATCTGTAAAACAACTCAGGAAATGTGCGTCAGATACTGTTATCTATGTACTTCAGAGAAAAACTAAAGATTCTGTGACTGCCATATGGCCAATTTACTGTTTAAATTCTTATCAGTTCTCCTGGCCCAACTGCTATTTTTGCCACTACATGTTCACATCCTTTCAATCATTAACTCTTGAGCCAGGCTTTTGTGACTCAGGGGAGGCCTGGGAAACTACAGCTTTTCTACAAAAAGGAGGCAGGCAGAGGACAAGCTGGGGAGGGGTCTGTCCCAGGAAAGCTCTATAGGGTCCTGCTCTGTTACGTGCTAAAGAATTTGGAGTTCATTTCTGAAGATGACAAGGAGCCACCGAAGAATGTTAAAGGGGGAGTGAGTGACTCTCCCACTTACCAGCTGCGTGGCTCTGGGAAAGCCATCTCACCACTGTGAACCTGAGTCTCCTAATGGGTAAAATAGGGATAGACGCCTGTCATCTGGGGTGATGGCAAAGAATGAACTGGCTCATGACCATGAGGCATCCAGCTCAGCCCTGGTATGCAGCAGCTTCTGGGCAGCAGATCAGATTCTGTGTGATCCCTCCCCGCAGAGAAGAAGCTTTAAGGAGGCCAAGCAGGGCTGTTCTGTGGCCCAAGGTCCCTGGTGTGGGATTTGTGGGTGAACACCTTTGAGCAGACTTCCTTCTAGTGCACTGGGAGGACTCCATCGAGGCTGTGCTTGCTGTGCTAACTTATCTCTTGGAGCAGCAGAAGCTGAAAGCCTTTTTTTTTTAACACAAGAGAACACTTAGCTTGGGGTTGGAAACCATCTGCTTTCTTCCATTGGTGAGCTGCAAATTCTAATGATTATAATCTATTAAATACTTACAGAGCACCTATTAATACCTGGAATCTTCTGGCTACTGGAGATATGTCAGGGACCAAGACAGACAAATTTCTGCCCTCATGGGCCTTTCATTCTAGTGGGAAAGGCAAATAAAATACAAGTAAAATGAAACTAACAAAAAATTTTTGGTAAGTTGTAATGAGTGCCTTGATGGGAAAAACAAGGATCTGAGTGAGAGAAGAATCGAAGTAGAAAGTCAGGGAAGACTACACTGAAGAGGGGACATTGGAACTCAGACCTAGAGGAAGAAGAGGAACTAGGGTTGCAAATAAGGGAGGGACTAGGAGGAAGCTTTCTGGGTGGAGGGAAAAGCACATGCAGAGGCTGGGAGGTGGGGAGGGGCTTGGTCTGGGATGAGAATTGAAAAGCACCAGTGTGCCTGCAGCAAGGGGAGCATGGGGGAGGGGGACTGGACATTCGGAGAGACAGTTTGGCTACATATCACAGGAGTTAAGAGCGCAGGCTTGGGGAGTGAATCATATTTTCTCTGACACTCATTAGCTATGTGATCTTGGCCATGTCACCAACCTTTCCAAACCTCAGTTCTCATCTGGAGAATGGACTCAAAAGGAATACCTGCCTCCTAGGAATATTATGGCTATAAATGAGTAAATACTTAGCAGAGTGCCTGGCACATAGTAAGTGCCCCACTCTTGTTAACTATAATTATTATTAATAAGTGGAGGGTGGGTTGGAGCCAGACAGACTTGTGTTGAAACCTGGCTCTGCTGCATGATTGCTTTGTGCCATGGGCAAGTAAGTCTCCGTGCCTTCTGTTTCCTCATCCATAAAATGGATTTCATATTCCTATCCTGGGTGGGGGTAGGTTGTTATGGGGATTATATGAAGTGATTTATGTGCAGCCATCCTGAAGGTAGGAGCCAACCTCTCAAGGTCTTTTAATTATTTTAAAGTATTTTCCCGAATATATCCAGCCTCTTTTTAAACACTCAAAAAAGAGACAGACAAAACCTTAATGAGGGAGTTCCCAATGCAGGGGACACGGGTTCAAGCCCTGGTCCGGGAAGATCCCATGTGCCACGGAGCAACTAAGCCCGTGCGCAACAACTACTGAGCCTGCACTCTAGAGCCCGTGAGCCACAACAACTGAGCCCGCACGCCACAACTACTGAAGCCTGCGTGCCTAGAGCCCGTGCTCCACAGCAAGAGAAGCCACCGTAATGAGAGGCCCGAGCACCACAACTACAGAAAGCCCGCGTGCAGCAACAAAGACCCTATGCAGCCAAAAAACAACAAAAAACAAAAAACAGGGAGGGCTCATTTGACTTGGAGTTTGTTTTTACCAGCTATATCACTGATTTGCACATATGTTAGTATTCCTGTCAGTTTAAAAGCATATATACACACACCTGGATATGTTTGCCTTTCTGTGTGTTTGTCTTAGTACGTGTGATCCCATTAACAAATTAGTCAGGAGTTAGAGTGTATTCGTTTCTTACTGCTGTGTAACAAATTACCATAAATTTAACAGTTTAAAACAACATACATTTATTATCTTTCCATGGGTCAGGAGTCTTGGCACAGCTTGGCTGGGTGCTCTGCTGAGGCTGCAGTCAGGGTGTTGACTGGGCTGTGTTCATTCCAGCAGCTCTTCCAAGTGCCCATGGTCATTGGCAGAATTCAATTCCTTGTGGTTGTAGGACTGAGGTCCGCACCTTTTTTGCTGGAGGCCAGTCTCATTTGCTGGAGACCCCCTGCCATGTGGCCCTCACAAAGGCCCTCTTAACAACATGTCAGCTCATTTCTTCAAAGCCAGCAGAAGTCTCCTGCAGTCCAGTCAGCTAAGACAGTCTCATATAATGTAACATCATCATGGGAGTGACATCACATAACCTTTATCATATTCTGTTGGTTACAAGCAAGTCATAGGTTCCAGCCACACTCAAAGGGATTATACAAGAGTGTGACTCATTGGGGACATCTTAAAATACTGCCTACCACATAGAGTAAGCTATTTTTGTCCCAACCAACTTCTGAGATCTGGAAAGGAAAGATAAAAAGGGGCTGTGTGCATGGCTGCCGGTAAAGATTACTTTTCTTCCCAGCAAAGCTAAAGATATTTGAGGAATGGGAGATAGGCCTCAAATTCAGCAGAGCTCTGAAGTTGGAATGTTACAAAGAGAAAAAAGATAAGTCCCTAGGGTCCAGCTTTGGCTTCCTTGTACCTCTGCCACCATATACACATGTTTTGGGTCCACATTTTCCAGATTGGCTACTACTCCAGGTCTCGCAGAGTCTTCACTGAAGGGGAACCTCTGGCCTTGAGGTGTCATGGATGGAAGAATAAGCTGGTGTACAATGTACTTTTCTACCAAAATGGCAAAACCTTTAAGTTTTCTCCTCAGAATTCTGAATTCACCATTCTGAAAACCAACCTGAGACACAGTGGCATCTAGCACTGTTCAGGCATGGAAAGGCATCGCTACACATCAGCAGGAATATCTATCACTTTATAAAAGGTATTGTATCTGAATAGTCATAGAGCTATAGTTTTAAGAACCAGAGTAAACATCATAAATTATCACTTCAATTTACAAGTGAAAAAACTGAACTCCAGAGAGATAAACCGCCTTATGAAGGCCACACAATGACCAGTGGCCGGACTGGGATCAGAACTGAGGTCTTCTGGGTCCTTGTTCATTGCTCTTTCCAGTACACTACTGTGCCACATCAGTAATTCCAGGAGCTAATGTCAAGGCCATGGCATAGTGAGAATCCATTTCATCAATTTTATTTTAGTTGCAAGGAGTGGTGACTCACTCAAGGTAGGTAGGAGAGTTATTAGAAAATAACTCAATGGAATCTCATAAAAGCTCCATAGCCAGGAAGACATTAGGATGTGGTTATACTTTCTGTCTATCTCTCAAGGACCCCGTGGCCTCTCTGGTTCCACTTCTCTCTGAACATCTGCTAACTAAGCAGTTTCCTCTGTCCCAGTTTGCATGTGGCCCTTGTTGTTACTCTCTCATGGCCTTTTATCTTAGTACTCATAACCACTAGCAACTTTTTTCTGTCTGAAAAATAGTTCATTCCTATGGGAAAGAAATTCTTGTCCCAGATTATTTATTTATTTATTTATTTAGCCACACTGCGTGACTTTCGGGATCTTAGTTCCCCGACCAGGGATCGAACCTGGACCCCCTGTAGTGGAAGGGCGGAGTCCTAACCACTGGGCTGCCAGGGAATTCCCCTAGATTATCTTTTGAGGTAGAAACAGAAGTAATGAGTCACTGAACTGGCTAGTGTAGGGGTCAGTGTCCACTCCTGGTCAACCATTACCAAAGGGCATGGTCATATAATAACATGGCTATTCAGGGAAGCATGGACTGTGTAGAGGTGTTCTCCCCAGTAGAATAGGGGCAAACTGTCAACTGTCAGTACGTCTATGAGGAAACCCCAAATGACTCTCTGCTAGAAGTGGGGAAAATTATGTCTTATAGATGCATTCTCTAGGGGCAGGTTTCCCAAAGGGGGTGGGAATGTATCTTCTATTAAAAAACAAACAAACAAACAAAAAACCTTGACACTGAAGCAGGCCACCCTATCCCTATCAACTTTTTCTTTAGAGCTATTTCCAGCCCCAGTGCTGAGATCATCCTTGTCATTCCCCCTCCTAGAGGGGAATCTGGTTAACCTGAGCTGTGAAACAAAGTTGCTCCCACAAAAGCCTGGTTTGCAGCTTTACTTCTCCTTACTTCCCTTGTGGGAAGCAAGACACTGATGAGCAGGAACATATCCTCTGAATACCAGATACTACCTGCTAAAAAAGAAGACTCCGGATTATACTGGTGTGAGGCTACCACAGAAGATGGAAATGTCATCAAGCACCGCCCTGAGTTGGAGCTTCAGGTGTTTGGTGAGTGAGAATGATGGGAGCTGACTGGCACATGAGGAGATGCTCCCTTAACTCCTATGGGACTGAGGTCTCATGACACCTTTTTCATGGCTCAGCCAGGAAAAACCATGAACAGGTCTTTCCACTCTTGATTCAAAACTTCAGCATTCTCCTCATAAACTTCCTTAAATTTCCTTCCCTTTCTTTTTCTTTGTTTTCTTTCCTTCCTCCATTTATTTCCATCCTTTTGTCCTTCCTTCTTTATTTTCTCCTGCCTTCTCTCTCTCTCTCCCACTCCCTCCCTCCCTCTTTCTCCTTCTCCCATTCTCCTCTCTCTCCTCTCTCTCTTCCTCCTTCTTTCCCTCCCTCTCTCTCCTC
The DNA here is from genome assembly GCF_965194825.1 of Balaenoptera physalus. Classification (NCBI taxonomy): domain Eukaryota; kingdom Metazoa; phylum Chordata; class Mammalia; order Artiodactyla; family Balaenopteridae; genus Balaenoptera; species Balaenoptera physalus. Next base: position 88,466,183 of record NC_138882.1, on the reverse strand, counting down.
TTCTCTCACCAATAATCTAATCAACAATATACTGACTTCCTCCTATCTGTTGTCATAGATATGGGGATATAAAGACATTGGGGTGCAGTTTTTACATACCGTAAATTAGTGAGATAGGGATTTTGTGGATTGCACATAAATACTTGCCCAAGTATCTCTATATGGCTGAGGTGGAGGGATTGTGAGCTCCAGAACAAAGACTGTTTGGGAAAAAAAGTTTATCTTCAACCTAAATTCTAATGATTAAATGGCATAGAAATAGCAGTTGTCTCTGAAACTAGGGAGTAAGTCCACCAGCAAGGCCCTGGCAGTTAAGCTCTTAGGAGGAGCCCACCGCCTGTCTATAACCATATAGCCCAGCTGGAGCTCCCTCCTGCCCCTAAAATGACCAGTGTCTGCCTTGGGTACAGACATATTAGGTCTCAGCCAACCTTCTCTTCCAAACGTAACTCAGCCAGATCCCTCTGGTTTCTAAATAGCATTTACTCTGTCATTTTCTTTTGCAGGCCTCCAGTCACCAACTCCTGTCTAGTTTCATTTCCTTTTCTATCTGGCAGTAGGGATAATATTTTTGGTGGACACTGTTTTCTGTGTGATAATACATAAGGAACTACAAAGAAAGAAAAAGTGGAATTTAGAAATCTCTTTGGGTTCTGATCATGGGAAGAAGGTAACTTCCTACCTTCAAAAAGATAGATATTTAGAAGAGGAGCTGAAATGTCAGGAACAAGAAGAACTGCAAGGAAGGACACACCAGGAGAAGCCCTGGGAGGGTAGGCAGTGGCAGCAGCGCAGTGGGTCCCCACAGATTCAGACAGTCCCTACCCCTCTTCTCTGTGTATAAGCGCAGGCCACAAACGTCCAGAAGCTGAAAAACGCTAGAACTGTGAGTCCCATGGCATCTAACTCTTAAATAAAGCAAACAAATGAGGTGACTTCAATGGAGATAAACTTGAAAATTTGGTAATCAGGGATGATTTGAAGTGAGATCTACTCTAAAAAATTTTTTTGAAAACTTGGAAGTCAAGTCTAGCCTGATTATCCTATTAGGGTAGTCTGAGCAATAATTTATTTCTGGGGACAGGGTGGAAAGGTAAGTGTGTGTATATGTAAGAGATTAAGACAGAGAAAGAGAGACAGAATGAGAGGGAGAGAGGGAAACAGTAAGAGAGGGAGGATATGAGGGAGACAAGAGGGAACAGTATAGGAGGAAACATAACCCACAAATGGTTCTGAGTGACTGAGAATGAGAGAACTCACACCTCTTGGTGCTCAGGATGGTCCTTTCATGGCTTTTCTCTTTAGCACACTGGCGTCCATACATCTTACAGAGATACAAGGGAGTAACTCATGATGAGAAATGAGTGCATTATTTTTGCCCTTTCATTTGAGGTTTTCTCATAACCTCTCTGTGTACAGAGACACCAGGGGTCCTGCTTATCTGTCCGAGTCCCCTGCCCCATATGAAGGCAGAATGTAACCGCTGCTTTCCTTAATAAATTAAACCCAGCTCTCCAAGTATGGCACTGCGCATGGGGGAGGGGCAGTGATATCATAAAGCCCCAGCTCCTACTTCCAGAGTTATTTTACCCTCTGATTTTATAGATGGTTCAAGATCTACTACTCTCCCACTTGGACAAAATATTTTCCTGTTACTCTATAACACAGCTGAGAAAAAAATGAAATATGTGAATAAGACTTTGCTAAAGCTTAGGAAAAAACCAGAAAGGGTATAAACAAGCCTAGCAACATAATTCTTAGATTATTTGGTTTAATAAAATGTAGCTTATCTGCCAAACAACGATGCGTCCCTGCCCAGCCTCTGTCCTGGTTCCACATGGCAGGACTCACCTGTAACACATCCCCTCCAACTAGAAGCACCTTCAAGCAACTTGGGACTTGAAGCAGATGGAAAAGCACGTTAACCCACTGCTTTCCTAGTCTGTGGACAATGAGAATGTTCTTTTCCCCTTCATCTTAAGGAAAAGTACAGAGGAGACCTTCAAGATGGCAGAGGAGTAAGACGTGGAGATCACCTTCCTCCCCACAAATACATCAAAAATACATCTACATGTGGAACAACTCCTACAGAACACCTACTGAATGCTGGCAGAAGACCTCAGACTTCCCAAAAGGCAAGAAAACCCCCATGTACCTGGGTAGGGCAAAAGAAAAAAGAAAAAACAGAGACAAAAGAACGGTGGGCGGGGCGGCGGCGGAGCTTTGGAGCCACGGAGGAGAGCGCAGGAACAGGGGTGTAGAGGGAAAAGCAGAGAGATTCCTGCAGGGAGGATTGGTGCCGACCAGCACTCACCAGCCTGAGAGGCTTGTCTCCTCATCCGCCAGGGCAGGCGGGATCTGGGAGCTGAGGCTCGGGCTTCAGAGGTCAGATCCCAGGGAGAGGACTGGGGTTGGCTGTGTGAACACAGCCTTAAGGGGGCTAGTGCGCCACTGCTAGCTGGGAGGGAGTCAGGGAAAAAGTCTGGAACTGCCTAAGAGGCAAGAGACCATTGTTTTGGGGTGCGCGAGGAGACGGGATTCCTTCCCTGTGTGCCCACAGAAGGCAGAGCACCGCCTAAACGAGCTCCAGAGACGCATGTGAGCCACGGCTATCAGCTTGGACCCCAGAGACGTGCATGAAACGCTAACGCTGCTGCTGCAGCCACCAAGAATCCTGTGTGCAAGCAGAGGTCACTATCCACACCCCCCCGGAAGCCTGTGCAGCCCGCCACTGCCAGGTCCCGTGATCCAGGGACAACTTCCCCGGGAGAACACACGGCGTGCCTCAGGCTGTTGCAATGTCAAGCTGGCCCGGCGGTGCAATTATAACTACTGTGCCCCTCCCTCCCCCAGGCCTGAGTGAGCCAGAGCACCCTAATCAGCCGCTGCTTTAACCCCGTCCTGTCTGGGTGGGAACAGATGCCTGAGGGTGATCTACATGCAGAGGCGGGGCCAAAACCAAATCTGAACCCCAGGAGCTGTGCAAACAAAGAAGAGAAAGGGTAATTTCTCCGTGCAGCCTCAGGAGCAGCAGATTAAATCCCCACAGTCAACTTGATGTACCCTGCATCTGTGGAATACCTGAATAGACAACAAATCATCCCAAAATTGAGGCTGTGGACTTTGGGAGCAACTGTAGACTTGGGGTTTGCTATCTGCGACTGATTTGTTTCTGATTTTTATGTTTATCTTAGTATAGTTTTTAGAGCTTGTTATCATTGGTGGATTTCTTTACTGGTCTGGTTGCTCTCTTTTTAAAAATTTCTTTTCTTTTAACAATTTTTAAAAATTTATTATTATTAAAAAATATTTTTTTCTTTCTTTTTTTTCCTCCCTTTTCTTCGGAGTTGTGTGGCTGACACGGTCTTGGTGATCTGGCCTGGTGTCAGGCCTCAGCCTCTGAGGTGGGAGAGCCGAGTTCAAGACATTAGACCACAAGAGACCTCCGGCCCCACATAATATCAATAGGCGAGAGCTCTCCCAGAGATATCCGTCTCAACGCTAAGACCCAGCTCCACTCAAAGACCAGCAAGCTACAGTGCTGGACACCCTATGCCAAACAACTAGCAGGACAGGAACACAACCCCACCCATTAGCAGAGAGGCTGCCTAAAATCATACTAAGTTCACAGACGCCCCAAAACACACCACCAGATGCAGCCCTACCCACCAGAAAGACAAGATCCAGCCCCCACCCACCAGAACACAGGCATCAGTCCCCTCCACCAGGAAGCCTACACAAGCCACTGAACCAACCTCACCCACTGGGGGCAGACACCAAGAACAACAGGAACTACGAACCAGCAGCCTGTGAAAAGGAGACCCCAAACAGAGTATGTTAAACAAATGAGAAGACAAAGAAATATGCAGCAGATGAAGAAGCAAAGTAAAAACTCACCAGACCAAACAAATGAAGAGGAAATAGGCAGTCTACCTGAAAAAGAACTCAGAGTAATGATAGTAAAGATGATCCAAAATCTTGGAAATAGAATGGAGAAAATACAACAAACGTTTAACAAGGACCTAGAAGAACTAAAGAGCAAACACACAATGATGAACAACACAATAAATGAAACTAAAAATTCTCTAGAAGGAATCAATAGCAGAATAAATGAGGCAGAAGAACGGATAAGTGACCTGGAAGATAAAATAGTGGAAATAACTACTGTGGAGCAGACTAAAACAAAAAGAATGAAAAGAATTGAGGACAGTCTCAGAGACCCCTGGGACAACATTAAACACACCAACATTCAAATTATAGGGGTCCCAGAAGAAGAAGAGAAAAAGAAAGGGACTGAGAAAATATTTGAAGAGATTATAGTTGAAAACCTCCCTAATATGGGAAAGGAAATAGTCAATCAAGTCCAGGAAGTGCAGAGAGTCCCATACAGGATAAATCCAAGGAGAAACATGCCAAGACACATATTAATCAGACTATCAAAAATTAAATAAAAAGAAAAAATATTAAAAGCAGCAAGGGAAAAACAACAAATAACATACAAGGGAATCCCCATAAGGTTAACAGCTGATCTTGCAGCAGAAACTCTGCAAGCCAGAAGGGAGTGGCAGGACATACTTAAAGTGATGAAAGGGAAGAACCTACAACCAAGATGACTCTACCCAGCAAGGATCTCATGCAGATTCGATGGAGAAATTAAAACCTTTACAGACAAGCAAAAGTTAACAGAATTCAGAACCACCAAACCAGCTTTACAACAAATGCTAAAGGAACTTCTCTAGGCAGGAAACACAAGAGAAGGAAAAGACCTACAAAAACAAACCCAAAACAATTGAGAAAATGGTAATAGGAATATACATATCGATAATTACCTTAAATGTAAATGGATTAAATGCTCCAACCAAAAGACATAAACTGGCTGAATGGATACAAAAAAAACACCCGTATATATGCTGTCTACAAGAGACCCACTTCAGACCTAGGGACACATACAGGCTGAAAGTGAGGAGATGGAAAAAGATATTCCATGAAAATGGAAAATTAAAAGAAAGCTGGAGTAGCAATTCTCATACCAGACAAAATAGACTTGAAAATGAAGACTATTACAAGAGACAAAGAAGGACACTACATAATGATCAAGGGATCAATCCAAGAAGAAGATATAACAATTGTAAATATTTATGCACCCAGCATAGGAGCACCTCAATACATACGGCAAATGCTAACAGCCATAAAAGGGGAAATCAACAGTACCACAATAATAGTAGGGGACTTTAACACCCCACTTTCACCAATGGACAGATCATCCAAAATTAAAATAAATAAGGAAACACAAGCTTTAAATGATACATTAAACAAGATGGACTTAAATTGATATTTATAGGACATTCCATCCAAAAACAACAGAATATACTTTCTTCTCAAGTGCTCATGGAACATTCTCCAGGATAGACTATATCTTGGGTCACGAATCAAGCCTTGGTAAATTTAAGAAAATTGAAATCATATCAAGTATCTTTTCTGACCACAACACTATGAGACTAGATATCAATTACAGGAAAAAACTGTAAAAAATACAAACACATGGAGGCTAAACAATACACTACTAAATAACCAAGAGATCACTGAAGAAATCAAAGAGGAAATCAAAAAATACCTAGAAACAAATGACAATGAAAATATGACGACCCAAAACCTATGGGATGCAGCAAAAGCAGTCCTAAGAGGGAAATTTATAGCAATACCATCCTAGTTCAAGAAACAAGAAAAATCTCAAATAAACAACCTAACCTTACACCTAAAGTAATTAGAGAAAGAAGAACAAAAAAGCCCTAAAGTTAGCAGAAGGAAAGAAATCATAAAGATCAGATCAGAAATAAATGAAAAGGAAATGGAGGAAACAATAGCAAAGACCAATAAAACTAAAAGATGGTTCTTTGAGAAGATAAAAAAAATTGATAAACCATTAGCCAGACTCGTCAAGAAAAAAAGGGAGAAAACTCAATCAACAGAATTAGAAATGAAAAAGGAGAAGTAACAACTGACTCTGCAGAAATACAAAGGATCATGAGAGATTACTACAAGCAACTATATGCCAATAAAATGGACAACCTGGAAGAAATGGACAAATTCTTAGAAAAGCACAACCTTCCGAGACTAAACCAGGAAGAAATAGAAAATATAAACAGACCAATCGCAAGCACTGAAATTGAAACTGTGATTAGAGAATGGACTTGGGGATGTGGGGAGGGGGAGGGGTAGGCTGTGACGGGGTGGGAGAGTGGCATGGACATATATACACTACCTAGCGCAAAGTAGATAGCTGGTGGGAAGCAGCTGCATGGCACAGAGAGGTCAGCTCGGCACTTTGTGACCACCTGGAGTGGTGGGATGGGGAGGGTGGGAGGGAGGGAGATGCAAGAGGGAAGACATATGGGAACATATGTATATGTATAACTGATTCACTCTGTTATAAAGCAGAAACTAACACACAATTGTAAAGCAATTATACTCCAATAAAGATGTTAAAAAAAAAATCTTCCAACAGGACCAGATGGCTTCACAGGCGAATTCTATCAAACATTTAGAGAAGAGCTAACACCTATCCTTCTCAAACCCTTCAACAATATAGCAGAGGGAGGAACACTCCCAAACTCATTCTACGAAGCTACCATCACCCTGATACCAAAACCAGACAAAGATGTCACAAAAAAAGAAAACTACAGGCCAGTATCACTGATGAACATAGATGCAAAAATCCTCAACAAAATACTAGCCAGCAGAATCCAACAGCTCATGAAAAGGATCATACATCATGATCAAGTGGGGTTTATCCCAGGAATGCAAGGATTCTTCCATATACGCAAATCAGTCAATGTGATACACCATATTAACAAATCGAAGGATTAAAAACCATATGATCATCTCAGTAGATGCAGAAAAAGCTTTCGACAAAATTCAACACCCATTTATGATAAAAACTCTCCAGAAAGTAGGCATAGAGGGAACCTACCTCAACATAATAAAGGCCATATATGACAAATGCACAGCCAACATCGTTCTCAATGGTGAAAAACTGAAACCATTTCCTCTAAGATCAGGAACAGGACAAGGCTGCCTACTCTCACTGCTATTATTCAACATAGTTTTGGAAGTTTTAGCCACAGCAATCAGAGAAGAAAAAGAAATAAAAGGAATCCAAATCAGAAAAGAAGTAAAACTGTCACTGTTTGCAGATGACATGATACTATACATAGAGAATCCTAAAGATGCTACCAGAAAACTACTAGAGCTAATCAATGAATTTGGTAAAGTAACAGAATACAAAATTAATGCACAGAAATCTCTTACATTCCTATACACTAATGATGAAAAATCTGAAAGAGAAATTAAGGAAACACTCCCATTTACCACTGTAACAAAAATAATAAAATACCTAGGAGTAAACCTACCTAAGGAGACAAAAGACCTGTATGCAGAAAACTATAAGACACTGATGAAAGAAATTAAAGACGATACAAACAGATGGAGAGGTATCCTATGTTCTTGGATTGGAAGAATCAACATTGTGAAAATGACTCTACTACCCAAAGCAATCTACAGATTCAATGCAATCCCTATCAAACTACCAATGGCATTTTTCACAGAACTAGAACAAAAAAACTTCACAATTTGTATGGAAACACAAAAGACCCCGTATAGCCAAAGCAATCTTGAGAAAGAAAAACGGAGCTGGAGGAATCAAGCTCCCGGACTTCAGACTATACTACAAAGCTACAGTAATCAAGACAGTATGGTACTGGCACAAAAACAGAAATATAGATCAATGGAACAGGATAGAAAGCCCAGAGATAAACCCATACACATATGGTCACCTTTTCTTTGATAAAGGAGGCAAGAATATACAGTGCAGAAAAGACAGTCTCTTCAATAAGTGGTGCTGGGAAAACTGGACAGCTACATGTAAAAGAATGAAATTAGAACACTCCCTAACACCATACACGAAAATAAACTCAAAATGTATTAAAGACCTAAATGTAGGCCAGACACTATAAAACTCTTAGAGGAAAACATAGGCAGAACACTCTGTGACATAAATCACAGCAAGATCCTTTTTGACCCACCTCCTAGAGAAATGGAAATAAAAACAAAAATAAACAAATGGGACCTAATGAAACTTAAAAGCTTTTGCACAGCAAAGGAAACCATAAATAAGATGAAAAGACAACCCTCAGCATGGGAGAAAATATTTGCAAACGAAGCAACTGACAAAGGATTAATCTCCAAAATACACAAGTAGTTCATGCAGCTCAATATCAAAAAAAAAAAAACAACCCAATCCAAAAATGGGCAGAAGACCTAAATAGACATTTCTCCAAAGAAGATATATAGATTGCCAACAAACACATGAAAGGATGCTCAACATCACTAACCATTAGAGAAATGCAAATCAAAACTACAATGAGATATCACCTCACACCAGTCAGAATGGACATCATCAAAAAACCTACAAACAATAAATGCTGGAGAGGGTGTGGAGAAAAGCAAACCCTCTTGCACTGTTGTGGGAATGTAAATTGATATAGCCACTATGGAGAACAGTATGGAGGTTCCTTAAAAAACTAAAAATAGAACCACGATATGACCCAGCAATCCCACTACTGGGCATATATCCTGAGACAACTGTAATTCAGAAAGAGAGAAGTACCACAGTGTTCTTTGCAGCATTATTTACAATAGCCAGGACATGGAAGCAACCTAAGTGTCCATCGACAGATGAATGGATAAAGAAGATATGGCACATATATACAATGGAATATTACTCAGCCATAAAAAGAAATGAAATTGAGTTATTTGTAGTGAGGTGGATGGACCTTGAGTCTGTCATACAGAGTGAAGTAAGTCAGAAAGAGAAAAACAAATACTGTATGCTAACACATATATATGGAATCTAAAAAAAAAAAAAAAAAGGTTCTAACGAACCTAAGGGCAGGACAGGAATAAAGAGACAGACGTAGAGAATGGACTTGAGGACACAGGGAGGGGTAAGGGTAAGCTGGGACGAAGTGAGAGAGTAGCATTGACATATATACACTACCAAATGTGAAACAGATGGCTAGTGGGAAGCAGCTGCATTGCACAGGGAGATCAGCTCAGTGCTTTGTGACCACCTAGCAGCGTGGGATAGGGAAGGTGGGAGGGAGGCACAAGAGGGAGGAGATATGGGGATATATGTATACATATAGCTGATTCACTTTGTTATACAGCAGAAACTAACACAACATTGTAAAGCAATTATACTTCAATAAAGATGTTCAAAAAAAAAAAAGAAAAGAAAAAGTACAATAATCATCATCTCAATAGAAATACAACAACTCCAACATTTGTATTAAAAGAAATGGTCATATATTATAGTAGGAGCTTTATTGTTTGCCCATGTTTGATCTTATAGACTGGGGAAACAGAAATGAGGAGAATTGCAGATAATTAGTTCCATAGGAAAAAGGCCCAAAGACCCTCTATAGAGGTACTGTTTGTAGAAGACTCCAGCCTAAGGAATTGGGAATTGAAGCAGGAGTGACAGTCACACTCAGAGGAGACAGTTATATTCTACCCACACTGGGTAGATAGAATTTCAGGAAAAGGGCTCCCTGGGGACAGAAGGCTTGGGGCAGACATGGATATAGACCTGGGGTAAACCGTAATGGAGCCAGTCATCGCTAACGTATCAGGAAGTACTTCCTCTTTCCCCATGCTTTTCTTCTGTGCTTCCTCTCCAGATTTTTCTACACTTGTATCTTTGTCACAGTATTTTCTCATGTGTACTTTAATACACTTTAATAATTGACTTGATTAAGTCAGTTTCTTGATTGAACAATTTGCACCTCCATCTACCCTTACTTCTGGCATATAGCTGTGCCGGAAATAGGTTCTTGGGGTCCCCCAAATTGAGGCCTACCTTCCTGTTCCCCAAGGCTTGGTGCTGCGTCTGGTCAAGGCCTGGTACCACCTCCTCCTTTCTCCAGGTGAGTGTCCAGCCCTCCTGTTTCCCTACAGGGGTTGAGTGCCCTCTCCCTGGCACTTGCCCTATCTCTCTAAGAGCTCACTCCTCTTTATTTTTATTCCATCCAGTGCGTGGAAACACACAGAAATCACAGGATCCTGTTGAGGAGAGAGGCCCAAAGGATCCCTGATCCCTTCTTTGCTCACCATACTCCATCTTTGGGGAAAGCCTGTGTATGTGGGCTGGGGTGGGGGTGGTAGACTCCATGGTGGGACCAGGAAACCATTGGAAGGAAAGTGAAAGGTTCTCTAGGTCTGCTCTAGAGACAAATTAACAGGTACCCACAGGGAAACTTTACCTCATGGTCTCATTTTTTGAATCACTAAATCCAATTTGTTTCTGGCACAAAGACAATGTACTGATTAACCTGAATCTTCACACCAGTTTTTCAGTTTGCAGACAGGGGCACAGCTGAAAAAAGTCAGAGATGGCTGCTCCCCCCAGCCTTTGGAGCAGGCATGATCACTGGAAGAGAGCCATTCTGTTTCTTGTGCTTTGTGTGCCACCATGTCAGCCCTGTGCCCCCTCTGCATACTCCAGATGCCACCTGCAGGCAGTTCTCCAAAATGCCTCTGATTCTTGAAGGCTCCTCTGCTGTGTGAACTAGCATCCAGGGAAAGCCAGAAGTGCTTTTGTAAAAGCTGGTATCAGCTTTTACTTACTGGAGGCTATGAGAAGTATGTTTTACGAATCCCCTTTGGGAAATGCATTGAAAACCAAGTTTAGGCTCCAGATTATGTGCAACAAATTCATCTGGCCACCATCTTGTCCACTAATAATAACTTAATGCATGGTTATATGGTCAAGATTTATAATCAGATGTATCTTGTTAAACAAGCTTAATTGGTCTTTTACCATCATAAGAACAAAAATTCTAATAATATTACTTAAATCTTTTAAAACGTAATATTTAAACAAAAATATCCATCATCTTAATATCATCAGGACAAATCAAGCTCTTACATGTTTTTAACACAATGCTCTTTTCAGAATAGCTGAGAACGTTTATTGAACATTTAACATCACATTATGTATTTTTAAGAATGTTTTTGTTTTTGAATATATGGTCAAATCCAAAATGTACAAAAAACATATACAGTTAAAAATTTCCTTCCATCTTGGACTCCTAGCCCTCTGTCTTAGTCTGTTTGGGCTGCTATAAAAGAATACCATAGGCTGGGTCACTTGTACACAACAGAAATTTATTTCTCACAGATCTGGAGGCTGGGAAGTCCAAGATCAAGGTGCCTACAGATTTGGTGTCTGGTAAAAGCCCAATTCCTGATCTATAGATGACTATCTTCTTTTTGTGTCCTCACATGCAGAGGGTGAGGGTGCTATCTGGGGTCTCTTCTATAACGGCACTAATACCACTCATGAGAGCTCCACCTTCATGACTCAATCAACACTCATCAACGACCCCACTTCCCAATACCCTCACTTTGGGAACTAGACTTCAACATATGAATTTGGGAGGAAACACAAATATTCAGTCTATAGCACCTTCTAATGTCCCTTCCAAAAGATAATTACTATTGGTTGTTTTCTGTCATCTCAGAGATTTTTATGCTTTTATAGGCAAATAAAGGGAGACATTCTTCCCTCTCTCTCCCTTTGTACACAAATGTTAGCATAATATACACACCATTGCACCTTGCCTTTTTCAAATAACTTATCAGGAGCAGTATTTGCTCCAGAGCTCCTCAGCAGGTCGATCAAGGCTGTCAGGCCTTCATTGCAGTCTGATTTCTTCCTCTGCCCAATCCTATGTCTTCATTCTTCCTTTCACAAGGGTTCATCCCTAATAATCATCTTGTACCCTAAACTCTATCTCAGCCTCTGCTTCCAGAAAGTCCAACCTGAGCATTTTGTATGCCACTGCAACTATTTATAAAGTCTTTGGAGTCTTATAAGACTTTTCAAATAACACTTCTAGGGACACATTTATTTTAACAGAGAACAAAACAAGTTGTTAACATTAGAAAATATGCACCACGGCTCCACTGTGCACAGGAGAATAAGCTTGATATTCCTGTGAATGTTCTTGGTTTAACACCTTATTAAATCAGATTTTCTTGAGCTGGTTTATGATGCAAAATGTTCTCTCTCCCTCTGTCTGTAAGGGAGAGGGAACATCTTCATTTGTTTCTAATTGCACTTTTATGAATTATGAAGGCTTGCATTTTAAGGTCAGGGTTTGCAATTTCACTAGTTAACATTAGAAGCAAAATGCAAGCCTGCTAATTTTATTTGTAGAATCAAGAAATGGGTCAGTAAGATTTTATTCAACACTGATGAAACAAGCACCATACAGCATTTTATTCTACAGTCACCACCACTCCCTATTGTCACACATATCAATTGCTTTACTCACCGGCATAGGTGTCCCCCAAGAGTGTATGAACCCACAGGGATATATAAAGATGTTCTAACAGGTACATTGGCAATGACAGTTTAAGGAAATCAACCCCCAAACATCAACTTCCATAAGCACTCTTTCATTACCTTGTGCAGCCTAAGAACATGCCTGTTGTAAATGCTTGAAGCTGGTTCACCTTTTCCAACTCCTCTTTCCCACTCACCCTTCTCCCAGTTTACAAAAGAAAGGCATATCTCTCACCCATCCCAAATCATGATACACTACACTGGGGATAAAAAAAAAATCTCTGAGTGTACCAAAGAGACAAAGGAACTATAAACCAGAGGTAAGTTTTTGTGTCTTTCTCTATTTTATACTTATGGGTGTTAGGGGAAAAGTCAGGTATTAGAAATGGATATGTTAGCCCATGTTGAGATGTTCTGAGTCCTAGTATACTGTAGAGAGGTAGGGCAAATTTCATGACAATTTTTATTTAAAGACCCTGCCTCTTTGTTATTTAAAAAAAAAAAAAAAAAAAAAGATGCTTAGCTCTGAGGTGAAAGTCCTCCGAGAGCAAGGCAAAGAAATTGTAAGTAAGAAATATTGATAACAACCACACCTTATCTAGGACAACAAACATGCACAGCTCTATACCTGGTCTATTCATCTATGAATTAGGCTGTATAAGAATAGGCTAGGCCAACCAAAAGACATAGACTGGCTGAATGGATACAAAAACAGGACCCATATATATGCTGTCTACAAGAGACCCACTTTAGACCTAGGGACACATACAGACTGAAAGTTAGGGGATGGAAAAAGATATTCCATGCAAATGGAAATCAAAAGAAAGCTGGAGTAGCTATACTCATATCAGATAAAATAGACTTTAAAATAAAGAATGTTACAAGAGACAAGGAAGGACACTACATAATGATCCAGGGATCAATCCAAGAAGAAGATATAACAATTATAAATATATATGCACCCAACATAGGAGCACCTCAATACATAAGGCAACTGCTAACAGCTATAAAAGAGGAAATCGACAGTAACACAATAATAGTGGGGGACTTTAACACTTCACTTACACCAATGGACAGATCATCCAAAATGAAAATAAAGAAGGAAACAGAAGCTTTAAATGACACAATAGACCAGATAGATTTAATTGATATATATAGGACATTCCATCCAAAAACAGCAGAGTACACATTCTTCTCAAGTGCGCACGGAACATTCTCCAGGATAGATCACATCTTGGGTCACAAATCAAGCCTCAGTAAATTTAAGAAAACTGAAATCATACCAAGCATCTTTTCTGACCACAACGCTATGAGATTAGAAATGAATTACAGGGAAAAAAACGTAAAAAAGACAAACACATGGAGGCTAAACAATACGTTACTAAATAACCAAGAGATCACTGAAGAAATCAAAGAGGAAATAAAAAAATACCTAGAGACAAATGACAATGAAAACACGACGACCCAAAACCTATGGGATGCAGCAAAAGCGGTTCTAAGAGGGAAGTTTATAGCTATACAAGCCTACCTAAAGAAACAAGAAAAATCTCAAGTAAACAATCTAACGTTACACCTAAAGAAACTAGAGAAAGAAGAACAAACAAAACCCAAAGTTAGCAGAAGGAAAGAAATCATAAAGATCAGAGCAGAAATAAATGAGATAGAAACAAAGAAAACAATAGCAAAGATCAATAAAACTAAAAGTTGGTTCTTTGAGAAGATAAACAAAATTGATAAGCCATTAGCCAGACTCATCAAGAAAAAGAGGGAGAGGACTCAAATCAATAAAATCAGAAATGAAAAAGGAGAAGTTACAACAGACACCGCAGAAATACAAAACATCCTAAGAGACTACTATAAGCAACTTTATGCCAATAAAATGGACAACCTGGAAGAAATGGACAAATTCTTAGAAAGGTATAACCTTCCAAGACTGAATCAGGAAGAAACAGAAAATATGAACAGACCAATCACAAGTAATGAAATTGAAACTGTGATTAAAAATCTTCCAACAAACAAAAGTCCAGGACCAGATGGCTTCACAGGTGAATTCTATCAAACATTTAGAGAAGAGCTAACACCCATCCTTCTCAAACTCTTCCAAAAAATTGCGGAGGAAGGAACACTCCCAAACTCATTCTATGAGGCCACCATCACCCTGATACCAAAATCAGACAAAGACACTACAAAAAAAGAAAATTACAGACCAATATCACTGATGAATATAGATGCAAAAATCCTCAACAAAATACTAGCAAACAGAATCCAACAACACATTAAAAGGATCATACACCACGATCAAGTGGGATTTATCCCAGGGATGCAAGGATTCTTCAATATACGCAAATCAATCAATGTGATACACCATATTAACAAACTGAAGAATAAAAACCATATGATCATCTCAATAGATGCAGAAAAAGCTTTTGACAAAATTCAACACCCATTTATGATAAAAACTCTCCAGAAAGTGGGCATAGAGGGAACCTACCTCAACATAATAAAGGCCATATATGACAAACCCACAGCAAACATCATTCTCAATGGTGAAAAACTGAAAGCATTTCCTCTAAGATCAGGAACGAGACAAGGATGTCCACTCTCACCACTATTATTCAACATAGTTCTGGAAGTCCTAGCCACGGCAATCAGAGAAGAAAAAGAAATAAAAGGAATACAAATTGGAAAAGAAGAAGTAAAACTGTCACTGTTTGCGGATGACATGATACTATACATAGAGAATCCTAAAACTGCCACCAGAAAACTGCTAGAGCTAATTAATGAATATGGTAAAGTTGCAGGATACAAAATTAATGCACAGAAATCTCTTGCATTCCTATACACTAATGATGAAAAATCTGAAAGAGAAATTATGGAAACACTCCCATTTACCATTGCAACAAAAAGAATAAAATACCTAGGAATAAACCTACCTAGGGAGACAAAAGACCTGTATGCAGAAAACTATAAGACACTGATGAAAGAAATTAAAGATGATACCAACAGATGGAGAGATATACCATGTTCTTGGATTGGAAGAATCAACATTGTGAAAATGAGTATACTACCCAAAGCAATCTACAGATTCAATGCAATCCCTATCAAATTACCAATGGCATTTTTTACGGAGCTAGAACAAATCATCTTAAAATTTGTATGGAGACACAAAAGACCCCGAATAGCCAAAGCAGTCTTGAGGCAAAAAAATGGAGCTGGAGGAATCAGACTCCCTGACTTCAGGCTATACTACAAAGCTACAGTAATCAAGACAATATGGTACTGGCACAAAAACAGAAACATAGATCAATGGAACAAGATAGAAAGCCCAGAGATTAACCCACGCACCTATGGTCAACTAATCTATGACAAAGGAGGCAAAGATATACAATGGAGAAAAGACAGTCTCTTCAATAAGTGGTGCTGGGAAAACTGGACAGCTACATGTAAAAGAATGAAATTAGAATACTCCCTAACACCATACACAAAAATAAACTCAAAATGGATTAGAGACCTAAATATAAGACTGGACACTATAAAACTCTTAGAGGAAAACATAGGAAGAACACTCTTTGACATAAATCACAGCAAGATCTTTTTTGATCCACCTCCTAGAGTAATGGAAATAAAAACAAAAATAAACAAGTGGGACCTAATGAAACTTCAAAGCTTTTGCACAGCAAAGGAAACCATAAACAAGACGAAAAGACAACCCTCAGAATGGGAGAAAATATTTGCAAATGAATCAACGGACAAAGGATTAATCTCCAAAATATATAAACAGCTCATTCAGCTCAATATCAAAGAAACAAACACCCCAATCCAAAAATGGGCAGAAGACCTAAATAGACATTTCTCCAAAGAAGACATACAGACGGCCACAAAGCACATGAAAAGCTGCTCAACATCACTAATTATTAGAGAAATGCAAATCAAAACTACAATGAGGTATCACCTCACTCCTGTTAGAATGGGCATCATCAGAAAATCTACAAACAACAAATGCTGGAGAGGGTGTGGAGAAAAGGGAACCCTCTTGCACTGTTGGTGGGAATGTAAATTGATACAGCCACTATGGAGAACAATATGGAGGTTCCTTAAAAAACTAAAAATAGAATTACCATATGACCCAGCAATCCCACTACTGGGCATATACCCAGAGAAAACCGTAATTCAAAAAGACACATGCACCCGAATGTTCATTGCAGCACTATTTACAATAGCCAGGTCATGGAAGCAACCTAAATGCCCATCAACAGACGAATGGCTAAAGAAGATGTGGTACATATATACAATGGAATATTACTCAGCCATAAAAAGGAACGAAATTGAGTCATTTGTTGAGACGTGGATGGACCTAGAGACTGTCATACAGAGTGAAGTAAGTCAGAGAGAGAAAAACAAATATCGTATATTAATGCATGTATGTGGAACCTAGAAAAAGGGTACAGATGAGCCAGTTTGCAGGGCAGAAGTTGAGACACAGATGTAGAGAATGGACATATGGACACCAAGGGGGGAAAACTGCGGTGGGGTGGGGATGGTGGTGTGCTGAATTGGGCGATTGGGATTGACATGTATACACTGATGTGTATAAAATTGATGCCTAATAAGAACCTGCAGTATAAAAAAACAAACAAAACAACTAATACTAAACTTTCATTGGGTTATTTGTATGGAAATATGTTAATATAAATGTTTCAGACATTACATGAAATTCCTAAAAATCTTATATTTGTATTTGTATGGAAATATGTATGGAAATATGTTAATATAAATGTTTCAGACAAAAAAATAAATAAATAAATAAAATAGACATATTCAAATAAAAAAAAAAAAAAAAAAAGAATAGGCTAGGGTATGTTAAGGCTCAAACAACTCCAAAATCTCAGCACCTTACACCAACAAAGTTTTGTTGTTTATATTACACTGGGGTCAGCTGAGAGGGAGGAAGAAGGCCAGGCGTTGTGCCAGAGTGAAAAAGAGTTCTGGAGCATCTCAAACCAGAAATTAAATGCTCCAGCCCAGAAGTGACATGCAACACTCCCACTTCCAACTCACCGGTCAGAACTGGTTACATAGCTCCACCCAACCACAAAGAGGATGTAAAATCCTAAAGTAAGCTGAGGCAAGAAGCTGGAAATATTGTGAGAACAGCATAAATGCCATCACAAAGAGTGATATGCAAAAAGCATGCTGGGAAATATCAACTGACTTCAAAGAGTAGTCTTCCTGCATTATCACCATCCTCAGTAAAGAGGTTGATCTCATTCATCCATGACTAAGTCTGTTTCTCAGCTGAACAGTCTGCATGATTTCAAAAAAACCTGAAAAGCCCTTTTACTTCTAACAGATCAACATTATATCTTCAAGTAAAAGGAATGTATTGAAGGTAAATTGGTGTTTTCCATTTTCTGGAACAATTTAGAAGGGATTGTCTCATGAATTTTTGCCAAAAAAAAAAAAAAACGGGGGTGTACTAGATAGCGTAAATCCATATTTATATTTTTACTTGGTTGCAAATCTGCTTGTTATCACTCATCAGTCATTTCTCTTCCTAACTGGGGCGTGTTAGTAGATTCTATTGTAAATCAGCTACTTACCAACGATCATTAATACACTTTTTTAGCTCCACCCTTACTGGCTATAACCGGGCTCCCGGATGGACAGACCATGGCGGTAGCTCTCGGATCCGACGAGGCGGCAGCGTTGTGCGTATCCCACGGAAGGCCGCTGGCGCCACCCTGTGGTGTCCTGTGCACATTGCGACCTTAGCTCTCCACAGAAGCCGCAGCTGCCAGTGAGCGCGGACTCAGCGGCGCGGAGGCTGGCCGGGTGCACGCTTTCTGTAACCTCCTCCCAAAGTCCCGTGAGAAATACTTGCTTCCCCAGAGCCGGCAGTGGCAAGAAATTAGCTCTGGTCAGGTCGGCGGCAGAGGCGGCGGGCGGGTAGAGGAGAGAAAGGGGTCGTGAGTGTCAGATTCGCCCCGGTACCCAAAAAAGCACCCAACTCGGGGCCTGCTCCTTAATATCCGACGTAATTGTTTGCTCGGGGCCGGCAGGTGTGAGAACCCGACTCCCGAATGAGCCGGGTGGGCACCTGCAGCGGAACCGCGCAGCTGAAAAACCCCTTCGTAGGTCAGGGGGGATGGAGGGAGGGCTCGATCCTGCTCGCGGACCTGGCGGCGGCGCCACCCCACGGCCGCTTGTTGCGGTTGCAGCCTCGGCTGCCGCCTAGCGCAGGTGCTGCCGGGAGGCGCGGGGCGCGCGGGAGTTTGCGGCTGGCGGTGGCCTCCGCGGAGGCCTGATTAAGGGGAGGGTAGCTGGCCGTCTGGGCGAGACCCCAAGAATAAAGGCGGCTGGAGGCGGTGGTAGCAGCAGGGAGGGAGCAGGTGGAGAGTACGAGACGGCCGTCCAGTCAAGCCCTGATGACTTCCTTGCTGGTTCCACCACCATCAAGAGCCAGGAAGGGACCCCGGGCTGGCAGAACCTGCAGACCTGTGGGCAGGGAGCCCCCAGCCTCTTCACGGGCTGCTCTGAAATGCATTTGGGAACCATGGAGCTTCTCCCTCAAGGGTCCAAGGCCTGTCCTATCCCGGAAGACAAGTTTCCAGGACTGAGAACAAGGGCCCAGAGGGGACTGATGCAGCTGGCTGGGAGAGAGGAGGAAGGTGGGGTTTTCCTTCCTTCGCCCTCAGACTCAGCAGGGACAACACCCAGGGCCTGCTGGACCTATCGAGGCTTCATCTTAGAAGTTTAGAGCTTCATCTGAGAAGCTCTTGGGCCCATCCTGTAATCCCCAGGTCTGTTCCAGACCTAAGCACAACTCTCCAGAGTAGACAGTTACGGAGCTGAACAGGCAACTGGGTGTGAGGAGAGTGGTCATTTCTCACCTTCCAGGCTCTGTAGGATGAGCCCTAAACTCATTTGGGGACCACGGGAGCTTCTACAAGAGTCCAGGCCCATTTCAGAACACTCAGAAGGTTCCTAGCCTGAGAAGGAATCCCCAAAGTGGATCGACTGGTTTTGGGTAAAACAGGAAGAGTTGGTTCCATTCTGGGTCTTTTCTGGCTCCCAGACTCAGTCAGGAGAAAAACCAGTGCCTTCTGGATTTAGAAATTTTCCGCCAAGAAGCCAAAGATAGCCAGACCTATCCTGTAATTCCAAGTCTAAGAATTAGACACTGGAGGCATAGCTGGCTGGAAAGTGTCTGGCAGTCCTCACTGCCACCAGAGTTAGTTGGAGACAGACCCTCAGGGGCAGTAAGGGGACAACAGTGGAAACAAGAAAAACAGTTAGGAATCCAGGGGAGAGAGAACTGGACTAACGTGGTAGCAGTAGAGGTGTTAAGTGGTCATATTTGGAATGTACTTTGTAGGAAGTGCAAAAAAAAAAAAAAAAAAAAAGCTTGCTGATTGATTACATGTAGGGAATATGGGGAAGAGAGGAATCAGATACAAATCCTAGATTTGGGGCCTGAGCAATAAACTGATTCCATAGACTGAGCTGGGAAACAGCAGGAGCAAATTGGTGGAGCAGGGGAGAGAGAAGTAGCAAGAAGCAAAACTTTTGTATTGAACATCTTAAGATTCCTGTTTGACATTTAAGTGTAACTGTTGGGAAAGCAATGGATACATGTGTGGAGCTTAAGGATCCTGAACTAGAGATAAACTTTTGAGAATCATCATATATATGTGGTATTCAGAGCCATGGGACTAGAGAGACAATCTAAGTGGAAAGTACAAATAAAAAACAGAAAAAGGTCTCATAGCGATAGCAGTATAAAAAATGAAAGACCCTACCTAAGAGAGCTGTATATTAAGGTTAGCAATGGAAAGCAGGATGTCAAAAAGAAAATGCTAGTACGTTGAAAATCTGGACCCCCATGAGGTCTTTTAGGTATAGACTTCTTTGTTAATGCACACTGGCAGTAAAATTGGAGCCAATAAAATTGTTTGCTGCCCTTTATTCCTCATATCTTTGTTTGTTTCTAAATATGGTGTCAAAACCCCAAAAGGGTAAGAAGTTCATCTTCCTGCCTTCCCCTTTCATCTTCATGTCACACTAAGCACATATTATTCCTTAACCCTTTGACTTAGGATACAAAAGAATAAATTGTGGAGAAGGAGCATGTGTAAAAGGGAAAGATGCCAAAACACGGTATGTGAGTTAATAGAGATAGAAAATCTCTAAGAAAGGCTAGAAATAATTGGTTTACACATTCTAGAGAAATAAATTCCCCAAATATGGTGTTCTCTGAAAAGATAATTTTGAGGAAGCAATGATCTCCAGTGAAACAGCAATCATCTGGAGTCTGGCTGTAACTTTGAGGACAACTTCTGCACGGGCAGGAAAAAAGCCTTGAAGAAAAAAAATAGGTATGTACAATGGGATTTTAAGTATCATATTCATTTTAGAAAATAATATTTTCTAACTTTAAAGCAATAATTTATTGAAATTTCACAGGCTTTGGGCACAATAAACTAGAATTCAAATCTTAACCTTACACTTAATAACTCCTTGTATTGCAGTTTCTTATCCCAATTACCTCTCTTTCTACTTTGAAATCTATATTCTGGCTCATAATATCTAACTTTTATGGATTATTTTTATTTACCAAATACTCTTTCATTTGCCTTGCAGGGGTTATTTCACTTAATCTTAATAATATTTGTTGCTCTCATTGCCTCATAATATTAGTAGGTGGCTTTTAATATTTTTCCATTATCATGATCAATTTATATAATAATTATTGTCTCTTCCCCCAGTGTCTGGTAAAACTGTCTGGGCCTGGTGCTGTTTTTTTGTTTTTTGGTTTGTTTTTTTTTTCTGGTGCTGTTTTTAAGGGTAGATCTTTGCCTATCTTTTCAGTTCCTCCTATAGCTAATTTTTTATTCAGGTATTCTACTCTTCTTGAGGCAACTTTGATCATTTGTACTGAAAAATGAGTTGTCTACATTTGTAAATATCTGTATCAAAATATACATACCATTTTAATACTTCAATATCTAATTTTGCTGATGTTATTTGTGTACTTTTTCTTTCAATATTAAATTTACCAAAGGATTAACTTTTAAGTTTTCAAAGAACCAGATTTTGGTTTTATTGATTAATTGTTTTGGGGGAGTGAGTGGGAAAGTATGATCTATTCCGATGATTTCTATCCTACTTTATTCCTTCTACTTTCCTCAGGTTTTATTGTTCCTTTATTAGCTTTTAAATATAAAGTTTAATTCATTATTTTTAATAGTTCTTATTTTCTCATAAATGCATTTAAAGCTATGAAGAGGTCCTCTGACCTCTTCATATAGGTTTTAATATATAGTGCTCGCTTTGTTTATTTCTAAAGACTATATAATTTTTATTTCGATATCTTCTTTAACCATGTGCTTTTCCCTAACAGTATAGATCAAGGAGAGTATTTTTAGTTATTTCATTGCATTATGATTAGTGAATATATCTTGTATGGTTTCAGCTTATTCAACACTTGTTGAGTTTTCATTTGTCATCTCACACATGGTCAGTTTTGAATCAGTATTGCATGTGAATTTCAGTATAATGTACTTTTTCCATTTTGGATACAAGATGGTGTAGGTATAATCTTATACTTATGATTACTTTTGTTAACTATGTTCTTCAAATCCTCTATATCTTCAAACAAGTTTTAGTCGACTTGGTCTTTTAATTCTTGAGAAAGATGTGTCTGTGTTAACATAATCACCACTATGATTGTTGACTTATTAAAAATCTTTGTTGTATGCACATGCGTGTGAGTCTATGCATGTGTGTGTACCTGTGTTAGGTGCAATTTTTTTTACATTGTATAATTTAAAAGCTTTATTTCCCCTCCCACAATTAGCAAATGGGTTTCATATTAGTTCAACTGGAAGTTTTCTTCCTACAATTGCCTTTCAAGTGCAAACAATTCTTGATCACTGCTTAATGGATTTCTGCTTTTCTGAATACGAAATATCCCTCTTCTAGTGCTTTATAGTCAGCATTTATACATATACATTTTGTATATACATATATATTTAAACTTACACTTTTCTAACAACTTCTAGAATAATAATATCTATATCCTCCTAAATATAACATAAGTATTAGTTAGCTTATTTTATTTCTCTTCATTCTCGCCATGTCAATATCATCTGGAATTTGAAGTCCAGATTTTCTTTTCAATTTTTTAGGATCTACACCAAAAGATGTGTATATTTGAAATCACTAACAGTTTTGAGCTCTTGTTTCTTCAAAACAGTAGACAAAATGTGGAGCAGAAACCATAGATGTAAAAAACTCTGTAATCACAGAGATAACTAAACAAAAATCTTAAAATCCAAACTTGGGTCAGTAATCAAAACAGAGGGAGATTTCAATACAGACATGATGGATAAAATAAATTAATGCTTCTTGTATGACCCAGGATATCACGAACAATGTCACCTGTATCTCTAACCTCACAGTACTTTGTATCTATCATTTATAGCACATTTCTTTTTAAATTTGTATTACAGGTAACTTGGTATATGTATTATATTTCTTTGTTATTTGAACCTTTTCTGCTTCATTTATTTCATCTCTCTCCTATCACCTGATTTCTAATTTCTCAATAAATTTATTTAATTATGAAATTAGATAGATGAATAAATACCAAGTATTCTAAGCCTTAAAGAAATTTTTCTAGAATCTAAACTTATTTAGACTTAGCAATATATTTTACTGGGCACATGGCCCCCTTCTGGTATCGCACATCTTCCCCTTAGAATCTTTTCTGATTCTTGCAGGAATACAACTCCAGAAATTCTTTCAGGGAGGGCCTGAAAAGTCACCCACACTTAGATGATAGTTTGGCTGGATAGAGAAATTTAGTTTCAAAATTATTTTCCCTAGATTTAAAAAAATACCGATTCATTGTCTTCTTATATCCAGTGTTGTCCAAATGAAAAGTCTGACATAATTTGATTTCTGTTTCTTTGTGAGAATTTTCTCTGGGTGTTTCTAGAATCGTCTCCTTAACTCTTGTGTTTTGAAATTTTATTGCCATGTCTCTAGGTAAAGATACTTTTAATTCATATCTATATGCTCTACATTTAATGGGACCTTGCAGTCTGAAGATATGTATTCTGTGAAAGTCTCCTTTTCTTTATTTCCTCAGGACCACCATGTATGACACTTGGGTTGTGCACTGCACAACTGCAGGGGATACCATTCACAAAGATTATAATTTAAATGGTGCTCCTGAAGCTGTGCAGTGTACAATCAGCAAACCTTATTTGGTAGACCTGTATTTTTTTTTTTTACATTATTTCTATTCTCTCCTTCTAAACTCCTATTGGGTGAATTTTGAAACATCTGAATCTATCATCCATGTCATTTAACTTTTTTTCATATTTTCTATTTTTATATCTTTTTATATGGCATTGTGGGGGAATTTCTAGGCTTCATCTCTCAGCTCCCCTGTTTTCTCCCAGCTGTATTGATTCTATTCTGGACTCAGTCCTACTGTTGAATTTTTGTGTCAATAACCAAATTTTAAATTTCTAAGATGTTTACTGTTCTTGCACTCTTCACTCTTAACCCATTTGCCATCTTTTTTGTCAGTTTTCTATCATTTAAGGAATTTGGGGTGCAAAATGGGAAGAATGCAACATATGTTTGGAACACTATCTTGAATTAGTAGATATTTCACTGTACATTAGAGATGAAAAACTTACATAGCACTCAACAGGAGTTCCCTACTATCAACGGCAACTAACAGTTATTGAAATGTTGTGTCAAGCATCAGTCTAAGAATTTTTATATGTATTTACTCATTCACCTTTCAAAGAAACATTATAAAGTAAGCATTACTATTATTCTCAATTTAAAGATGATGAAACTAGGGAATTCCCTGGCGGTCCAGTGGTTAGGACTCAGCACTTTTACTGCCAGGGCCCAGGTTCAAACTCTGGTGGGGGAACTAAGATCCCACAAGCCATGCTGCGCGGCACCCCCCCCCCGAAAAAAAAAAGATGAGGAAAAAGCATAGACGGTTCAAAAACTTGCCCTAGTCACACTACTGATAAAGAGCAGGGCTGGGTTACATACCAGGTGATCTGTTTTATGAGCCTGCACTCTTTACTAATACAATGGCATACTCAGATTTTAAGAACACATCATCCTTCTACACTGCCAGATTATGTATTTACTTTGACACCTCTGTGCTGTTGTGGGGCCCTGCTACATGGTTATCCACCAACTCAGTCTAGAAGACTCAGTCATGCTTGTAATTCATGTACGTATATATTACTGTTTTCTCCTGTCAGGAAGAATAGTCAGAGTTGTTTTGTTTTACTCTTATAGTCGCTGGGACTTTGCTATTTCCCATTATAAATGATTTGCATATACTAATCCAGACAGATTTATCTATTATGCCCCTTCCTGCCTAAACACATCCCACAATCATAAATACAATGAAATTCCCTTAGACAAATGAAAAGATTCCTTCCTTTTTTTTCCCCTAGGCTAAGAATTGAAATTCCAATTCTACCTTGGTTAACTTTCCTGCTAATCCTAAAATTGTGTTCTCTATGCATACTTGCTGTTTCTGAAAAAAAAATTAACTTAAGAATAATTTCTGGGGACTTCCCTGGTGGTCCAGTGGATAAGACTCCACGCTCCCAATGCAGGGGGCCCGGGTTCGATCCCTGGTTGGGGAACTAGATCCCGCATGCATGCCACAACTAAGAAGTCCGCATACCGCAACTAAGAAGCCTGAGTGTGGCAACTAAAAAAAAAAGATCCCCTATGCCGCAACTAAGACCTGGCACAGCCAAAATAAATAAATAAATAAAATTCAAAAATAATAATTTCTGTTGCCCAGTTCCTTGATATTAATGTGAAAAAATTGTGAAAATCAAAATTCAAATACTTAAAAAGACATCACAGGAAAAGTTCCCTACAAAGAAGCTTATATAAGCAAAATCATTTGATTTTCATATTGCAGCAGGGAGGAGAAGGAAGAAGCCTACGAAAACAAGGATATGCTCCCTCGCTGGAAGTAATCTTATGGTTGATGCATATACAAGTTAATCTGTATGCCTTTCTCCTGCTTATTCTACATGTTATAATAGGGGTCTTGAGTAAGTAGACATGCCAAACTATAGGAAATATACATCTCCAGAGAGAAATTCAAGTAATTTAAGGCCCATCCCTAGGATTGGGAATTTTATTAAGAATACTGAACAACCTTTGTCCAGGGTTATATCTGTGGTGTGTCTGAACTCTGTTTCACATTCCCTCTTGGCCTAAGGAGTTTTCCTTCAATGCATTTCAAAATGATAATCCCACTAACTGGAAACTAAGACCTACACAAAGCTCAAACATCATTGCCAACAACAAAAAATAAAGCTGATATCTTTAGGTATTTTCTGTTCCCCTGAATGTTAAAAACACTGATATCAAAAGAGTGATATGGATTTTCCCCTACCTTCTGATAATTTAAAATTATTGCCTTTGATCTTGTAAAACAACAGAGATAAATTGTTCCTTATTTCATTTCACAAATCTGCATCCTCCATTTTTTGCCACAAGAATTCCTTCTTCTGGGTGCCTTGTGCTGCCTCAGTCCCAAGATCAACTGAGATCTTGATCTGTCAATCTCTCTCTCTCTCAAAATACTCAGCCAGTCCCAAGCCATTACCTCTTTACCATCCTTGGGACAATAGATCAGCATCCAGGTTTGGATCCTTCAAGGCAAAATGCTAAAGAACTGCTCAAGCTCTATTAGTTCTCTTACTTTGCTCTCTGTTTCTGGTTTTGGCCATCTAAAGCAAAGTTCCTTGGATTGGTTGATAGTGATACTCTCTAGATTCTTATGCTTCTTTTTAGCAGAACCATCTGAAATATCTCATCTATTGTGTAATGAGTTCTTGGTCAAAGAAAAGAAATATTGAGGTCTTGGGACTGCCATCTTACTTGTTTACCACTCCTTGGACTGTAGTTTGAATAAGAAAGTCTTATATTCTTGGGGAAACTTTCATTCCTGAATACTGACAGGAACAGGAGCTTCATCTTGAAAATACTGAGAGGAAAAACATGAAGTACATTAACAAGCAGAAATGAAGAACTCAGAAGTCATCAACCTGACTCCACCAAGCCCATTTTTGAATTTCTAATTAAACATTTCCCAAATATCTGCACATTCTCCTTTTGGTTATAAGGTGTGTCCTTCTCTGTGCTACCTGATAGTATGCCTTAGATCATTTCTATTCATTTGGCTTGCTCTTGTGTTAAATCCTCAAAATTCAGAGCTTTCAACTCAGAAATCAGAAAGAAGTATTGAGATGAAAGTATTTCATTTTTTTCTGAAAGCATTGATGGGAAGTATTGCAAACATCATCTGATTTTTTTTTTTTTAAAGGTATTTGCCAAAGATTATATTGGTCTTTACAGAGCACTAGTAACAGACACTAGAAATAAGGTATTTTATTATTTAATTCTTTTTTTTCCCTTTTGGGACACATAGCTGATATTTAAAGATTCTACAGTATCAGAGGCCCAACAAGTAAATTGTGGCATTGCCTTCTTGGATGTTTTTAAGATAAAGAAGGTCTTACTGCTCTACTGCAAGATGCTTAGAGAGTTGACTCTCAAATCACTAGAAATCTCTTAAAGCACAACTTGTCGGGAAGGAAATGTGCGCTGGAGGTACAAGGGTGCTCATGCAAGGGCCTTCCCAGCCACAATAATGGGAGAAACACTGATCGAATATTTGCCATGTTCCAGCTGCTGTACTAAGTGCATTAAGTACATTGTCTCATTTAATCTTCACAAGTCTTGAGGGTAGGTTCCATTATTTTCCTCATTTTACAGATGAAGAAATTGAGGTTCAGAAGAGTAAAGAAACTTTCCCAAGGTCATATAGCTCTTAGGTGGGTTAGCTGGGACTCAAAGCTAATGCCCATCACTACTACAGTACACTGCCTTTCAGCCAGTATCTTTTGACTTTTATAATTGGTTTGCTATAAGGGGTCCATGGCCAGAGACCAGGGGGTGGCCTGTGACATAATAAATGTATGTTTGATCTCTTCCCCCAGTTTCTAACACAGAGCTCCTAAAACTCTTGTAATTCCCTGAGTGATAGGGGTGCTAAGAACATCGTTTGTTCTAATATTTGGTCTTTGACCCCAATTCCTGACATAGAGCTCCTAAATCCCTTGGAATTTCCAGGATAATAGGAGCATATTTTGTTCTAATGAGACGACTCTTGATGGACTCCTGGGTAGCTTCAGGACAGGGGCTGGTCACCAGAAAGGCCAGGCTATGATTAGAAGATTGAAGCTGTTAACCCCACACCCCCCATCCTCCAGGGGAGAGAGAGAGACTGGAGGTTGAGTTAATAATACATCATGCCTACTTGATGAAGCCTCCATAAAAACCCCTAAACTATGAGGTTCAGAAAGCTTCTGGGTCAGTGAACACATCCACATGCCAGGAAGCCACATGGACACCCCAATTACATGGGGAAAGAAGCTCCTGCACTCAGGACACTTGCCCTATGTACATCTTCATCTGGCTGGTCATCTGTATACTTTACTATATCCTTTATAATAGACTGGTAAACGTAAGTGTTTCCCTGAGTTCTGTAAGCTGTTATAGCAAATTATTGAATCTGAGGAGGGGGTTGTGGGAACTCCTGATTTGTAGCCAAGACTGACAGAGGTGTGTGTAACCTAGGGACCCACTACTTGTGATTGGCATCTGAAGTTGGTATAGAGGGTGGGGGGCAATCATTTTGGACTGAGCCCTTAACCTGTGGGGTCTGTGCTAACTCCACGTAGTTAATGTCAGGATTGCTTGGTGTGGAAAACCCACATACTTGGTGGCCAGAAGTATTGAGAATAGTAGAGGAAACAAAAGTTTTCCTTTACCCTCTTACTGCTTCTGAGTTAGTGTAGGTAAGTATCCTTAAATACCCAACAACTTACACTATGAAGCTTCTAAACTGATTTGTGGACCAGGTGTCTGCAACTGCACCTAGACCTTCACTCTGTATTGTGCTGTTCCCCATTCAGAGGGCAAAAGATATTTAAAATCATTTTTTGTTAAAGCCAACTCTTAGAGTTCTGCATCTCATAAATGCAATGCCACTGCCCTCCCTCTCAACCACTCCTTCCCTCATCAATCTATTCATCCCATCAGTATTTACTGAGTGCCCACTCTATTCCAGGTACAGCTCGAGATGATGGGCATAGAGCAGTGAACAAAACAAAGTTCCTACCTTCATAGGACTTACTCTGATAAGGTAGGAGGTGAGTCAGACAACGTATTGGTCGGAGAACAGTCTAAATTATTGTGCCATATATTAAAAAAAAAAAAGTGGCTTAAACAAAATACAAGTTTATTCATCTCTCATGTCCAGGGTTAGTAGAACAGTTCTGCCATTCTCATCACATGGCTTCTGTTTCTGGGCCCAGAGTGGTTGCCATAGTTCCTGTCATTGTATCTGTAACCCAGCCAGAGGAGAGGGTAAAAAGGCAAGGGCAGCACATATCTATTCCTTTTTAGGACACAAACTAGAAATAATATGTATCACTTCCATTCATATCTCATTGGCTCAGAACTTTGTCTTATGAAGAAACCCAGATGCAAGAAAAGCTAGTAAATTAGCCTTTAATTGAGAAGCCATGCACCCATAAAGCAGGGGGTTAAAGTAAGCAGAGAAGAACAGCTTTTATGGGTAGCAGTCTCTGATTCAGTAATAAACAAATAATAAATACATTAGTATTCAGATGATACACGGAAGAAAATTTAGCAAGGTATGGGGACAAGGAGTACCAAGAAATGGGGGGAGAGAGGGAGGTGGGCTTGCTATCTCACATAAGTTGGTCAAGGAAGGACTGAAGAGTAATGGAAGTTTTGAGCAGAAGCCTAAGAAATGAGGAAGCCAGTCATATAAATATCTGGGGGAAAAGCTTTTCCAGAAGAAGAAATGGCAAGCACAAAGACTCTGAGATAGGAGGGCCTTGGTGTATTCGAGGTAGAGCAGGGAGACAAGTGTGATGAAACAGAACAAAAGGGAGAGTGGTAAGAGAGGAGGTGGATGTGGGCCATTGTATCAGTGTGGACCTTCTCTCTGAAGCCATATGGGGATTTTCAGTTGGGCAGGATGGTGTGGGAGTGACATGATCAAGTCAGAGACTTAGAGGTTTCAGAAAGTTTACTCTAGCTGGTTTGTGGAAAATAGAGTGAGGGTAGAGGCAGAAGCAAAGAGACCAGTCAGAAAGTCATTGCAAATACCTGGGAGGTGTGATGGTGGCTTGGAGTGGGAAGACAGCAGTGGAAGTGTCGAGTATGGTTGGATATGGGACATTTTAAGCCGACAATATTTTCTGATAAATTTTATTTGGGATGACTGAGAAAAGGCTTATTCCCATACTTTACTATAGTTATACCCTCTGCAAAAGAAAATGAATCTCACAGGGAACAAGAAGATAAAATTTCTCTCAAGCTAGGACCATGGTGAACAAAGAAAGCTTCAGCAGGTTTGAGATGCTAGGAGCCAAGTACAATGTGACTTAAATTGCTTTGCGGGCAAGAGGGTGGGACAGCCAGAGCTTTCCAATATAATGAAAAACCCTAAAAAATAGTCTATGTGAAAATTTTAAGTTTAAAGAGACATATTAAAGTGAAAAGAAAATGTTACAACCTGGATGAGGAGTACAGAAATAATGACACCTAGTCACAGATTATAAAGGGAACGATGAAGAATTCCATCTACAAAAATCAGATGATTAAAAAGTTGAAAGATGTTACAGTGAAAATTGGGTAAAACTAAAACTTAAAAAAAAACTTCCCAGAGGACACTTGATATAATTGGTCACAAATAAAATTCCAGGTGCACTTCATGGACTTGGGAAGGAGAGCACCTGTATATCCCCATCACCTAGCACAGGGTCTGGCACATGTAAGTTCTCACTTATAGAGTGATTTTTCCTACCATAAAGTGTGTTGTATAATGATTTCTTTTCTTTCAACTAGAAATTTTAGGTTCTCAGTTGAGTCATCTTTCCCTGGTCCCTTGTCTGATAGTCTCTAGGGAAAGATGACTCACTGAGAATCTTAATTTCCCAGTGAAAGAAAGAAATCACATACAGCCCACTTTATGCAACTCTTAATTAGATGTAAATTTGAACTCCTACATTATAAATGAATAAAATTCATTTTAAGCACAAAGTCATGTAAATTCCCCCAAGTTTAACCAGGAATGGCTTAATTTCAAAACTTGACTGTCAAGTGAATTGGAAGCTAAGATTTTTCCTTTTGCCTCAAGGGTATATTTTATTTGGTAAAATATCCAGCCTTTTTCGGGATTGGTCTTGAGTTATGCAAGTTTTGAACTGAGAGGGCCTTAGAAATTCATCCCACATGTTAACTGTGCCCTTTTATACACCATGCCCCCAAAATCTATTCTAAAAAAATACACCTGAGAACACTAAAAACCACCTCCCCAGTCCCCCACCTCCAACGTGACCTTATCAGGGAACTTCAGGAGAGGCACCTGGAAGTATGTTTAGCAAGCTTGGAGGTGGGTCCTATAACCAGGAAAGTTACAGAACCAAGACAAGGTCCTTGCCCTGGAGAAGATAATTTTCCAGTGGAGGAGTGTAAACAAGCACAGTAAGTTAAGTGCTGCTCAGTTTTCACCAAAAGCAGGGTAGGAGTGGGGAAGGGTTTGACCTAAATGAGGATTAAACCCAGAAGGGAAAAAATCCTGAAGGAAGGGAAGTCTTTGGGCACTGGGTCTCTCAACCTTGGCGCAAGGGTCAACGTCATTCACCAAATAATTCTTGGTAGTGGGGGCTCTCCTAGGCATTATAGGATGTTTAGCAGCATCCCTGGCATCTACCCACTAGATGCCAGTAGCACCCCTCTCCCCAAGTGATGACAATCAAAAATGTCTCCAGATATTGCCAATATCCCATGGGGGGGTGATGGGGGAGTGGAGGGGGTGGGGTGGGAAATCTATCTGGTTGAGGGTCACTGGGCCAGGTTGGGATTTACAGGTAGGCCAACATACTAAAGCATTTGGCGACGTTGAAAGTTTGTGACAGACACCTAGAGGTATATGTTAAAAATAGATTAAAACATTAAGAAACAGCGGGAACTGGGGAAACTATAGTACTCTCTATCTGTACTCTAGAATAAAATAAAACCCAACTCGCTTGCTGGTTTAATAATAAGAGACAGCCCTTCCCCGCCCCTCCGTACCTAAGCTCCCATTGAGGACTCAGACTAGGTAGGAACCATCTTAAGGACCAATCACTTGTTACCAGCAGCAAGACACATACCACTAGGTGGCACCACTGGACCATGGGAGGTCCTAGACTTTAACAAGGCAACCTTCAATCACTGTCCCAATCTAGCCCCAAATCCAAAAAGCACTCGTGATCATGGGCCCACCCTACCCAACCAACCCAACCAACCCAACCAACCCAACCAACAACTAAACCCACCTTTTATCAAGTGTTTACAGCCACTTTCCCCGATAACTTAAGTGGCTCTGAAAAGAGCCTTTGGGGTAAAATAAGATGTTCTAGTCCGTCTCTTGCACGCTTACTTCGAACTGGTGTATTTGGTGACCGCCTTGGTGCCTTCCGACACGGCATGCTTGGCTAGCTCGCCGGGCAGCAGAAGGCGGACAGCTGTCTGGATCTCCCGGGACGTGATAGTCGAGCGCTTGTTGTAATGCGCCAGGCGCGACGCTTCGCCCGCGATGCGCTCGAAGATGTCGTTCACGAAGGAGTTCATGATGCCCATGGCCTTCGACGAAATGCCGGTGTCTGGATGAACCTGCTTCAGCACCTTATACACATAAACAGAATAGCTCTCCTTCCGGCTGCGCTTGCGCTTCTTACCGTCTTTCTTCTGCACTTTCGTGACAGCCTTTTTAGAACCTTTCTTAGGAGCAGGAGCAGATTTTGCTGGATCCGGCATTTTCGCACAGGAGAATCCCCACACGCCAGTAGAAGTGATCCCGACTACACCGAAACAACCTGGTTACGCGCTACTTATAGAGCCTGTATGCAAATGAAGACTAGCACAGTATTATGTTTTTATTGGTTAATATCCAACAGTGTCGTCATAGAGGGGCGGAGTCCATGTAAATAAGGTTCTGCTCGCGCTCCCTTAGTGGCCCTTTTAACAAATGTCTTGTTAACCAATCAAAATGTTCCATTTCACACTAACCACTAAATTATGTAAAAAGTAGTTTCACCTGTTTGTGGTCTTTTGTTGTTAATTGGTTTTCACTTTTACTTGGAGATCTGAAGCGCCAGCTAAAGACAAGTTAACTTTCTCTTATTTTTGCATCATTTTACTCCTCTGTACTACTTTGTGGAAGTTTGTTTGGTTCTGGTTTTTGCAACAATACCTCAGCCCACATTTTCTTTTTTTTTTTTTTTTCGCGGTTTGCGCCTCCTGTCTTAGGCAACGAGGAAGATGGGTTCTTACACATCTCGGGACTGTTGCCCCCATTCTTCTTAGTTGAAATCCCGAGGAACTACTTGGGGATCGAGGATTTTACCTAACATCCTGCCTAGTTCTAGTAACTGTACAATCGGGCTGAAATCCCAGATTGCCATCCCAACAGTTATCACATAATGACGGCCTTCTAAAGTGTCACTTAATTTCAGTATTCAGATTTGTGCTAACGTTTTGTACTAGCACTTTGGAACGCGTTACAAACGACTGGTAGAGCAGATTCTATCCTCTTGCAAAGTTTAGCAAGGTTGGCGCTCTGGACTAAGAAATAAAGCCAGCAAGTAAAAGCAGTACTTGACCGACACGACCCAGACCTTGCCTCTGGTGCTCCCTCTAGCGTCTGTCTGCCTTAATTCCATAACCTCACCACCCAACACGGGCGAGACTCCCCGACCCACTTTACCCTTAACACTTGTGCATTAGGAACTCACCAAGCTTAAAGCTGGCACAGCTGCTCTTTATGAAAACATGGGTGGCTCTGAAAAGAGCCTTTAGATCGTCTAGTTTAAAACGCGTGCCTTAAGCCCGCTCCCCGCGGATGCGGCGGGCCAGCTGGATGTCTTTGGGCATGATGGTCACGCGCTTGGCGTGGATAGCGCACAGGTTCGTGTCTTCAAACAGCCCCACCAGATAGGCCTCGCTCGCCTCCTGCAGCGCCATCACGGCCGAGCTCTGGAAGCGCAGGTCAGTCTTGAAGTCCTGCGCGATCTCGCGCACTAGCCGCTGGAAGGGCAGTTTGCGGATCAGCAGCTCGGTCGACTTCTGGTAGCGCCGGATCTCGCGCAGGGCCACGGTGCCCGGCCGGTAGCGGTGCGGCTTCTTAACGCCGCCAGTGGCCGGCGCGCTCTTGCGGGCCGCCTTCGTGGCCAGCTGCTTCCGCGGGGCCTTGCCACCGGTCGACTTGCGGGCAGTCTGCTTCGTACGGGCCATGATATCTCACTCGTTTTATTCAGCGGCCCCTAGGCAGTCTTATTTATAGACATAGCCTCGTCTTGATTGGGCCAGAAAAACTAGGAATTTCCGAAAATGTAATCTCATTGGATAGAAATCAATCCTATTTACTGGGCAGAAGATTGTTATGCTAATCTTTTATAACTTCCCCTTTCCAGTACTTTTCTGTAATCTTACCGATCACAGATTTTTTTTTTTCAGACCTTTTCTTTAAACTGCTGTAACGTTTGTAAGAGTAATTTATAAAGTGTTTTTACACGCTTGGGATTTATATATTAGCAGGTTCTTTCGAAATACAAGCATGCCCTAGGTTTCAGCCTGCATTTCCACTTACTAGTTACTGTAACTCCTCTCCCACAGCTAACATTTATTTAGCTCCTGACACCGAGCCAAGCAAGTTAGAGTTACATTATGACTGAGGTTCAACAAAATATGTGGTTGAAGGAACCAAAAACTAAACTTAACGTTTACCTGATTCGGATCTCTGCCAAAGCTGCGTGCTGACCGGTACCAATTTACCGAGTAGAGCCTTCAGCCTTTTCCCCTTGGAATGCGGTTTCCTCCTCCTCAATCCATCAATGGCTAATTTGGTCCTATAGATGGAACGCTTTAAGTAACGGACGATAAGACCAGAAATATTAATTTCTCCTTTACAGTGGTGAAGAGTTTTAAATAAAGTTGTTTATCAGTCAGATTTAAATTTAAAGTGTGAAAGCAAATAAATTTTTCGTTGATTACTGAGTTGCTAGCATATTTTCTTCAATAAAGTGTTTTCTGATGCTTAAAGTTTCATATCTTTTCTATTCTCTGAAAGGAAATTGAAGATCCTTTGCCTTTTATTTCATATGCTTTGAAGAATTTCTCGGAAAATTACATGTAATAAAACAGCAGTTATGTAAGTTTACCAATGCTTTAAATTGTAATAACTGACATAAAAACTTTTACTCATATGCTTATTTGATTAGAAAAACATTACTGCATCCAAATCTTATAAAATCTCAAGCCTGAGAACAAAAGCAGCCCCAAGAGGCTCAAAACTTACCTCTATGGTGTCAGTATGAATGACCATCTTCCTGAAGTCAAAATAAAATAAAAGTGATTTTGAAAGGATTTCCTGAAAATTAAACACAAGATAGAAACTTACCTTTATAACAATCTGTGATGTATGGTTGCCTTAGAAGTCACCTTTAATAAGAGAATTCTGATTCATATTAGAAGTCTCCTTAGGCAGCAGCAATCTCCTGCTCTAGGGAGAAGAGCCAAAATGTCAGCACAAAAGTGTAGCTGATGTGAACAACTGTTACCCCCTCCTGTGGTGGTTTTGTAATGATGTCTTACATATACAGAGCACTACTCAGTATTGTAAAACTCTCTACATACACTATCTCATTTAATCCCAACTCTGTGAAATAGATGTTATTTTCCTCATTTTACAGATAAATAAACTGAGTCTCAGAGAAGTTATGGCTCATCCTGGATAAGCAACAAGGCCTGCGTAATATACTAAAGCAGAAGAATGAAATTATAATGGATTTCCAGTTTCATCAGGCTTGGAGTATATTTTAAAGCACTGAAGAATCTTCACAACATACGATCGAATTACTCAACTGAACTATTCCCATCAGAAGAGGAAACTACCCCAGGGCAGGTGTCGATGACAGTCCAAAGCTGCCCAAACAAATGACACATTTCTTTGAAATGTTCTTTTTTTTTTTTTAGTGTATGCACTCTTGGCCAAGCTGTGTAGATGTGTTCATTTAAACAAGAAAAAGATTCTCAAGCTATTTATATAGAATCTAACAGTAATGGGACATATATTACCTTTATAATGTAGAGAATAAGAAAATTCCAAGAGTCTTCCTCTGGCTTAATAAAGAAATTGAATAAGAATTTCTACTCAAAAACAGTGATGCCAATTTAAATATTAACTCCGGGGCAACAAATCAAATAAGATTATCAGAATAGTATATCATTATGGGTCATAGGTAACATTTCTCTAAATATAACAATCTGATATATGGTTGCCTTAGAAGTCACCTTTAATAACAGAATTCTGATTCATATTAGTTCAACTTCACCTATTCTCCACATTGGACAATAGAGTGATACTCCTGTGAGCATTCTCAATACACCACTTTATCAGAAGCAAGTTTATAATAAAGAAGAACCTCTTGGGCTTCCCTGGTGGCACAGTGGTTGAGAATCTGTCTGCTAATGCAGGGGACACGGGTTCAAGTCCTGGTCTGGGAAGATCCCACATGCTGCGGAGCAGCTAGGCCCGTGAGCCACAACTACTGAGCCTGCGCGTCTGGAGCCTGTGCTCCGCAACAAGAGAGGCCACGATAGTGAGAGGCCCGCGCACCGCTATGAAGAGTGGTCCCCGCTTGCCACAACTAGAGAAAGTCCTCGCACAGAAACGAAGACCCAACACAGCCAAAAATTAATTAATTAATTAATTAAAAAAAAAAAAAGAAGAACCTCTGCTTTGCTGCAGCTGTGAGGAAGAGGGAATATTTTTCTCCTTTAATATTTCTGAAGTTTCTTTCATCAGAAATAATAAGAATCTGCAGTTTTGAGACAGCACTGAAATTTCACTATTTAGTACTGAGGAGGGGAAGAAAACAGTGATGAGAAGCTTAAATTTTACCATAGGGAATAAACAGGCAAAAGAAAATGTTAGTAAGTGAATTATTAAGCATATAATGTTTTGTATGCACATGTGTTTCTTTTTAATACAAAAGTAGTGAACTAAATTAAAATATATGTTTCAGAAAGACAGTTTGTGTTTAGTTTTTGACTTCAAGCACCACCAGGGCTTCAAGTACCCCATTTTGAGACTGAATCTTTGGTTTGTGGGTTAGTCAGGCCATGTGCCTTCTTCCCTTTCATTTTGAGTGGCCTGCAGCCCTAGACCAAATTGAGAAGCCATGATTTTGAGCTTTTTTTCTTACCCCATTCTGAGCTAAACTCATTCCCCCAACATCCTACTCATTGATAAACACTTCCTCTTTTCTACCAGTCCTTAACACTACTGCCTATACTGTACAGTGAGGGGTTGTGTAGGGGAGGAAAATTTTTCCTTGACCCCCTTAGGGTCCCTGGCTGGGTCTGAAAATTAACAAAGATTAACAGGAAAGAGGGGTCAGGTAGGCCTCTTAGGGAGAGTAAATGATTTTTAGGAAAGATGAATGGACCCTTAGAATAGATGGGAGGTATGATAGTTTGTGACAAAGTTTGAGTGTGGTGTTGACTTCTAGTCTCCTCTCCTGTGACAAGAGTCAATCTTCCCTGGTTGATGAAACCACCTGGGGACGGGATTTCTATCAATTGAGTTCCTTTCCAAGGATCTGTCTTTAGGCAGATAAGGGGAGTTCAAAGAAAGTCTGTCCCTGCATTTGCTGTTTTTCAAAGTATTACGGCTCAAAATAATCAATACACCAAAGCAGCATATTTTGAGGTAGCATGTCCTGAATTCCTACAGTCATGTTTTGGAGTGGCATATGCTACTACCCTTCAACATCTATTGTGAATTCCAGGGTGTTGATTTAGGCATGTGATGCATGGTGGCACCATCCAAAGAGCAGAGAGAGAACCCCATTCTTATGGGGTGGGCGGAGGAGAATATATTCCCTCAGCCCCCACGAGATTCATACCTTGGAGATTTTAAGTTTAAACATTTTGATTTTTGGAGATTTTGAGTTTAAAATGACTAAAGAACAACCAGGAGAATCTACATGTCTGGAGCCTGGAAGTTTGGATAAAGATATAGATTTAAGATTCATTAGCATATAGAAGGTTGAGCTAAAGGAGAGCTGAAAGAAGGAACATAAGTTGTTTTTTGTTGTCGTTATTTTTTTAAAGATATCAAAAAAATAATAATGTCTCAGAAAAAAACATAATTATTTCTGATGCAGAAACCACATCTCCTCCTGTATTCTACAGAAGGCCCTGGTAATGAACGTGTTATCAGTAGAACCCCAATTTCATAAGGAAGTTTCTGGTAATGACTCTCAATATGGAGCAGATGTCCTCTTGTGAAACGCAATCCAGCAAACTTTGCTAGCTCCATGTAGGGCCTCAGTTTGGGCACTGAATTCTGGCTGAAAACAAGGGTCGGATTTAGAGGATCTGTAAAAACGGAGGTACGGAGGCCCTTCAGTCTTCTTTCTATATATATATTGCTTCTTTCAGCAGAGCTTTGCATGACAGTGAGTTGGATTCACTGACCTCCATGTTAGAAGTCTTGCAGTACACAGACCAGTTTTCCTAGGATCTGATTTCTCCTAGATGAGGTGAAACTCCATGCCTCATATCAACAAAACAGAGACGAGACTCGGGAATTACGGCGCTCTCCCTGCTTCCCCCTCCACGCACATCCAAGGTGCCGCTGCTCTTGAGATCGCCTACCGGGTTTGTCAGTCTAATTGTGGGAACCGCCTTTGCTGCAGTTTTATGTAACCGTAGTTCCGAAGCCTGGGATCCTTCTGTCGGTGTTGTACGCGGCGCTGGTGCTCTGTTCTCCTTTCCGTTTCTGGATTCCATTTGCTCTTCCTCTGGTCATCTCCACTATTCCTTTCTTCCTAGCCTAAATTTAATGCCTTCTGGGGGCACACAGGGAGAGAGACAGAGGCGAAAACAGCGACGGGATCCGGAAGCTGGGATCCGAATTCTCCCGGGGACTCTGGCAAATAGATCTTTTAAAAGATTGGAGTCTGAGGGGGGAGGCGCAATATAAGAGTAGGGGATTAAGAGATACAAACTACTATGTATAAAATAAATAAGCTAGAAGAATATGTCGTACCGCACAGAGAATGTAACTGGTATTTTATAATAACTAAACGGAGTCTAATTTATAAAAATATTGAATCGCTGTCGATACACTTGAAACTGATATAAAATTGTAAGTCAACTATACTTCAGAAATAAATAAGTTAAATAAATAAATAAAAATAAACGGTGAGAGTCCATTAGAGGGAGCTGTGGACGGTGAAGGAGGGATAGGGAAACAGCAGAAAAGAAATGACGAAATGTCGAGCGGGCTGGGCCCATTTGGACAGCTTCCCGCCCGCGCGCTTTCGGTTTTCAATCTGGTCCGCTACTCTTGTATATCAGGGGAAAAGCCGACCTTGCTTGTCTCAAAGGTGTTTTCAGACCTCATCTGCTATGTCGGGAAGAGGGAAGGGCGGGAAAGGCTTGGGCAAGGGTGGCGCTAAGCGCCACCGCAAAGTTTTGAGAGATAACATCCAAGGCATCACCAAGCCCGCCATTCGGCGCCTTGCTCGGCGCGGGGGAGTCAAGCGCATCTCCGGCCTCATTTACGAAGAGACCCGAGGTGTGTTGAAGGTGTTCCTGGAGAATGTCATTCGGGATGCGGTCACCTACACGGAGCACGCCAAGCGCAAGACGGTCACTGCCATGGACGTGGTGTACGCGCTCAAACGGCAGGGACGTACCCTGTATGGCTTCGGAGGCTAAGCTGCAGCTTCTGTGCTACGTGACAATCTCAAAGGCCCTTTTTAGGGCCAACCACACAGTCATCAGAAGAGCTAGACACTTGCCTGAAGTATAGGTAACTTTGAATTTGGGGGTTGGTTAGTAGTGGGACCAGGAGTCTAGGAGGTACCGATGCCCAACAAAAGTGCTAACAGCCCTGAAAACCCGAGTCACTTACCAAAAGCTGCCTTTCACTTGCCTGCCTCAATTTTTGCCAACCTGAAAGTCTATACGTGCTCCAGATTTAAAGCGTTTTTCAGTTCGCTTTTGGGCGTGTATCATTTGTAATCGTTGGACCAGACTGCGGAAAGTGGTGTGTGTGGGCTTCACTTAACCAGGTCTACAGTGAGGGACTGGGCTGGGCGGCTTAACGCTGTGCTCACATTGGGTAATTGTGTCATTACAGTCTCCTCACTTCAAAAGGTGCAAAAGCACTAGCAGAACCAAATCCAGTCACCAACCATTCAAAAATGAAACAAATATAGGTTGTTAGACCAGAGATGAGCTCATTAATACAATACTTAAGTACATCTGGAAATTATCTGGCTAGTGTATGAAAAGTATTTTTGGTTTCCTTTGTTTTTGGTGTTAAAGGCCCCTTACAGTTATCTGCTGAGAGTAGTGCCTGTGCATGCACACGTACGCTACATTTAAGGGAGAATTTAGTTTATGAGGTTTGTCGTATAGTGATAACACTACAAAGAGACAAATGCAGAAGCAACTAAGTATGAACCTTATATAAAATCTGAGCAAACTATGTAACCTTTATGTGAAAGCAAGTCTTCAAGAAACAGTTCGGGTATGTGACTTTTCCATTAGGGCCTGTTATAGCCTAGAGTAAGAGACCGGCAGAAACATACCCACCATCAATACAGAAAGCACAATTTAATTTTTGACAAGGCAAAAGCAAATTCTCCTTTATATATATATGTGAAGCCATTCTCTATACTATCACTTCTAAATTACCTTGATTTGAATTGAAATGTAGGTCCACGCCTCTGGTCCTTAAACCTAATTATAGCTTTGCAGCTATTACATTTGCAAGTAAAAGATTTTTTTTTGGTGTTCTATCTAGGCTTATGATTTTACAGCTAAATTTGGCTTGTATGTAGCCAAGAAAAAAATCCTACAGAAGAAGTTCTGTCAGCTCCCAAAAGATAAGCCAGCTATTGCTTTATTGGTCTCCACACTTGGCAGCTCTCATTAGCATCAAACACTTGGTGAGCTAGGTTTAAAACATGGTGCTTAGCAATGGAAATGCCAGAAAGTCAAAGCATGTGAGACTTGCCTGTAAGAGCTTATTATCAGAATAGGGGATAAAAATAATACATAAATACATACATATACAATACATACATACTAACATACACAGCCCAAAAGTACATGGTGGCACATAGTCGGTATGATGAGAAATGTAGCCGATGATTACTATAGGAGTCTTAACACTACAGAAGTCACTGGCTGCTGGGAAATGAGCAAGCTTGGCTGTGGAGGTCGGGCTTGTGTCAGACTGTTAAGAAGGAACCGAGGGACTTCCCTGATGGTCCAGTGGTTAAGACTCAGCGCTCCAACGCAGGAGGTCTGGGTTCGATCCCTGGTCAGGGAACTAGATCCCACATGCCGCAACTAAGACCCGGCGCAGCCAAATAAATAAATATATAAATATTAAAAAAAAAATAAAAAAAGGAAGGAACCGAATGCTCGGCATCCTATTAAGAGATACAGTAAAGGGGAAGGGGAGGATCAGGGGGTGAGAGGCAAGAATAACATTTGTGAAGATGTCCAAGTGAGAAATAAATAAGAGGATTCAATGGTCAAGATGTTTCATCTTCCCTTTAAATTAAAATCTCAACTGCAACTGATGGCATTTGTATTTCAAATATCACTGTGATTTTTTTTTTTTTTTTTAACTTTAAAGGCAATGCAGATTGAATATATCTGATCCTCACTGAGATACTCTGGAGAAGGAGATATCAAAAGTTTGAAGAGAAACCAAAGAATAAAGGAAGGGGGTGGGGGAACATGTCCATTATCTAAATTAGTGGTTCTCAAAGTGTGGTCTCTAATCTAGGAACGTCAGATCACCTGGGACTTGTTAGAAATGCAAAATCTTGGACTTACCCCAGACCTATTGCATGAGAAACTCTGGGAGGTGAGGCCTAGCAATTTGTATTTTAACAAACCTTTCAGTTGATTCTGAAACACATTAAAGTTTGAGAACAACTGATCTAGGTAACAGTTTTTCTTTAAATCAAACAAAAATATTTAGAATCTGGGTATATATTGCCCTAATTTTTTACCATAATGTTAAATTTTGCTTTCTTTGATGGAAAAGAAAAACATTAGGTGAATGATCCTAATAAAATTTTTGTAGGACAAAATATTACAGGAGGAAAAAGTTAAAATAGCTTATTTCCTAAAAGCATTTGGGGCAAAAAAGAAGTATGAATAAAAAATGTAGTTAGCTTGTTTTACTAAATATTATTGGTTTGTGGGGTTTTTTTTAAATTTTATTTTATTTATTTTTTTATACAGCAGGTTCTTATTAGTTATCCATTTTATACATATTAGTGTATATATGTCAATCCCAATCTCCCAATTCATCACACCACCACCCCACTCCTGCCGCCTTCCCCCCTTGGTGTCCATACATTTGTTCTCTACTGGTTTGTGTTTTTGACAGTATCGAATTTTGTAATCAGTGGATATGTTTCTTTTTTTTACTCCTAAATTTCTCCAAGATCTTGTCCTTTAACCATTAATTATACATCTTTACAGTGATTTTAATAATGATCCCTGTTCCCACCTCGTCTACTCCATTAAATACTATTATAATAGGACATGACCGAATCCTCTGTTAGTCCTATCCAGCCTGTGAATATTGCCGAATTACAGTATATGCATTATGCATATTTTTGTGTTAATAAATGGCTTTTTTGTTGTTGTTCTTAACTATCTGTAACAGTGAGGAATTAATGCTCTGATTTGCTTTTTTGTTTTGCTTGTTTGTTTTTTAATTTTATTTTATTTGGCCGTGTTGCGGGGCATATGGGACCTCAATTCCCCGACCAGGGATTGAACCCATGTCCCCTGCATTGGGAGCACAGAGTCTTAACCACTGGACTGCCAGGGAAGACCCAATGCTCTGATTTGCTAACAAAATAATTTCCTTCCCATTTCTACCCCCTGAGTGGCTCAAATACTCTCTGTAAGCCAGCCCTGGCTGCCAAGTCTTTCCTTCCCTGGGTGAATTCAGGACTTCCACTAGGATATATGTATACAAATGATTCTTGCCCAGTCTGCATGTCTACTTCCATTACCATGGTCACTTAAGTGTCCCACTGGCTAATCAGACTTCACAATGGACCAGTTTGAAGTCTTACCTTTCCTTTCCAGGCTCCCTGTTTCTCTGAATAGCAGCATTATCCTCTAGAAGACTGGATGCTCCTGTCATCTTTCACAACATTCTTATTTGCTTCCTTTGAAACCTTTTACTCTGAACTTTATATTCTATCTATTGATGAACATGTTATTTCCCTACTTGAGCCAAAAGGATAGAATTATCATTAATGCAGAATATTACTAGTATATATAAATATGTATGGATGTATAGAGAATTATCAGGAAGAATGTTCGCAAAAATTTGAGTGATTTATGGATGTTGGTTTTTGTTATAGTCATTGAACATTTTGAATTGTTCGGATGTCTTAAAATAAGAATGTACAATTCCCCCCGCCCCAGACAATCGGAAGATATAGATAGATAGATAGATAGATAGATAGATAGATAGATAGATAGATAGATAGATATAGATGATACATAGATAGATAGGAAGATAGTCTGGGCTATATGAACCATGGCAAATCTTAACTTTGCCAAAGTTCAATTTTCTCATATGAGTGGCCACCAGCCCTTCATTTCCTTTTCTACCACCTCACAATGCAATAAGACTGAATACAATAACTTCCCAACCATTAAACACAAAATCCAAGTAGCAAAGGAAGAGAAGAGGGGGGAAAATCAATCAAAGAAACACAAATCCAAAATCAAAACCTGACTGAGGAAAATTCAATCGTGAGTTCACAAAGTTTAGCCCTGAGCAGGGATTCTGATTGGTTGGAGAGGGCCCACGGCCTTAAGAAAGAAACTTTGCAGGAAGATCAAGAAACACTTAACATTTTGCTCATCCTGTCTAAGAGGGACTGTGAGATTCAGAACTAAATAACAAACTGACCAAATTTAATTGCTAATGTCCAGAGCCAGTTGTACCAAAACTTTTAGATTGGAAGCTTACAGTTTAGCAATACCTACCAAAAAAACCCTTCAGATATACTGAAAATGAACCCCAATTATATGTACAAGGATAATAAGTTGTAACAGTGTTTTTAGTGGCAAAAATCTGGAAAATGCTTAAATATTAATTAATATGAGTCTGGGTAAATAAATTAAGAAATAACCATTAAATGAAAGCTGTGCATCCTTTAAAAAGAATAAAGCAGATTGATTCAGAGGCACTTTTATATCTGTAAGAGTTGAGATAGAAGGACTTCATATATATATCTCAA
Source organism: Balaenoptera physalus (assembly GCF_965194825.1). Lineage (NCBI taxonomy): Eukaryota > Metazoa > Chordata > Mammalia > Artiodactyla > Balaenopteridae > Balaenoptera > Balaenoptera physalus. The sequence continues at coordinate 88,422,248 of NC_138882.1, read as the reverse complement.
GGTCATGCCCCTTGCTTTTTTCACTTTTATATAAAATATATATATATATACTTTTTTCACTTATATATTTCACTTATAGATAAAATATATTTTTAAGGAAAAAGAAAACAAAGGGCAGGATAGTGTGTCTTCTGTGTAAATTGTCTTAAAAGAACATTAGTAAATAAATAGAACTGTATTGGTAAATAAATAGAACATTTTTCTGGAAGTACATATAAGAAATCTGTAATAGTTGTTACCATTATGAAGAGGAAATAAAGTAGGAGACTGGGAAGAGGAGGATTTTGCTTTTCATTTTATTCCTTTCTATACTGTTGGATTCTCTCTCAAGTAAAGTATCACTTTTATTGTGTGTGTGTGTGTGTGTGTGTGTGTGTGTGTGTATCAACAGAAGTAATCTAGAGAGTAGGATTATGAGCCATTTTGTTTTTCCTTTGTAAGTCTTTATTATAAAAAACACTCAATGTTTTAAAAATATAGGAAGTGGGATAAACCATCTCCAAATGGCTAGCATAGTGCCTGGCACATGGCAGACAATAAATATTAGTTAAATCTTAAAAAATAGAGTTTTATAAATTGAAAAGGAAAAGAATTCGCTAAAAAGAATTCAATTTTATAAATTGAAAAGGAAAAGAATGCACTACACATATGTCTATTTTTCAGCAGGCAATCCTCTGGGTGATTTTCCATACCAGTGTTTTTCTTTTCAGCTGGGCTCACCACACCCTAAAGAGATGAATCTTGGAGAACCTTGAAATCAGGCAGAGGAGATTAGACACAGTAGAATAGAGCCTGGAGATCTCTGTTGATTCTTAAGCAAGTTGAGAGTGATATTTTGGGAAGGTTGGTCTGACTGAGGTGTGCAAGGTGGACTGAAGGGGACAGAGAATTAGAAATTGAAATGAGTTAGGAGGCTGTTGCAAGCCTTATAGGGCCCTGGACAAGAATGGTGGCAGCAGGATTGAAGGAGAAAATAGATGAAGATGGAAGGAGGCACAGCAACCTCTGGTTTCTCTAACCATGAAGTGGCCATTGGAGTTGAATTTAGATACCACTCTTTGATTTGAATTAATTTTTATTTTTTTAAATTTATTTATTTTTAATTAATTAATTTATTTTTGTCTGCGTTGGGTCTTTGTTGCTGCGCGCGGGCTTCCTCTAGTTGCGGCAAGCGGGGGCTACTCTTCGTTGCAGTGGGTGTGCTTCTCATTGCGGTGGCTTCTCTCGTTGTGGAGCATGGGTTCTGGGCATGGTCTTCAGTAGTTGTGGCGCGAGGGCTCAGTAGTTGTGGCTCACGGGCTCTAGAGCGCAGGCTCAGTAGTTGTGGCGCACAGGCTTAGTTGCTCCGCGGCATGTGGGATCTTCCCGGACCAGGGCTCGAACCCGTGTCCCCTGCATTGGCAGGTGGATTCTTAACCACTGTGCCACCAGGGAAGTCCCTGAATTAATTTTTAAGCAAGAGAATAATGAGTAATAGTTCCCATTTATTGAATACCTACTATGTACCATTTATATAGTTTGCATAGTTTACAAATCTTCAGAACAACCCCAAAAGGTAGTTATCCCCATTTTCAAAGCAAGAAACTGACGTTCATGCAGTTTAAATAACTTGGCATTCTCTGATACATTATGATGCTCCTGAATCTTACTAAAATATTTGTCTAAAATTTGAAAACCCCAAATAATCTGAGGATCTTTAATACATTTGCTACATTTATTTAATAGAACCATATAATATTGATTCTGGAAAAGACCCAAGAAATCATCTGATCCAATTTCCTCATGATATTTTTCCTCTGCTTTTAGGACAAAACTCTACTCTAACTTCCCTTCCCCACCGGATCCCTAAGTGGTGTAGATTCCTGAGAGGCCCCTTCTTTGATCTCCCTATAAGCTCTTCCCAAGCACTCCCACTGGTTCCTCTAGCTCCTCTGGGCAGATAGGAAAATCCAGCTGGTCTCTAGCTCTGCCTCCAGATCCACAATCCCAGCTGCCTGAAGGACATGGCCACTTGCCTCTGCCCGGTGCCAGCTCTGACCCAGTGTGGCCTGAACGCTTCAGCAGCTCCCCGTCCCAGGCTGCCTATTCCTGTGATGGAGGCCTCATCCTCCCAGTCGCTCAGGCAGGAAGGTCTCGAGACACCTTTGATTACTTTTTGCCATAACCACCTCCTTCTATCCCCATCCAGGTTCAGGCAATCTTCTACCTGCGATAACATAAAAACTTTCCCTCCAGTCCATTGCTGTGGCTGGTTGCCTTGTTCTCCTCATGCTCAGCACCTCTCATCTGCTACATCCCTGAGGCCTGGGACTTGGCCGCCTTCCTTGGCTGCTGCTCACTTCTGACTCCTTTTGCACCTCCACTACAGATTAACCCTCCGTGTACACAGCCCTGATTATGTTACCCACCTGCTTAAGGCATTGCCCCGTTTGGGCGTTCCCCACTTTTCTTACTCTCTTGTCTCCATTTCCCTATCTTTTCCCCATCACCCCCCACAGAAAACCATTCTACTATGTTTAAAGTATCTTTTAATTTCTATGTGTGATTGCAAAATCTATTAATTTTAAAATTTTCATAAATAATATTCTTTTAGATCTCATGTCCTTATTTCTCTCAGAACTATGTTTTTAAGATCTGTCCTTATTGTTATGTATCCATATAATCCACTGTCTCGTCCTGCTGCAGAGCGCTCCATGGAGTGTGTCTACCACATTTTCTCTATCAACTCTTCCAGTGATGAATGCCCACATTGTTTCTAATGTTCCATCATACTTGTCATGGTCTCTGATAGACCTGTGTGAGAATTTCTTTTGGATTAATACCCAGAAACAGAGTTGCTGGTTCCCATGATGTATAACCTTAATTGGCCTAAGAAGTACCAGGCTGCTCTTCAGAATGGCTGCCCTAGGTCACACCCCACCAGCTGGGCACCAACCACCTAAGCCCTCCATCCTGGCCAACCCTTAGCATTATTCAACTTTCCATGACTGGCCAGAGTATCGAGTATAAAGTGATTATCTCATTATTGCTTTAATTTGCCTTTCTCTGATTACTAGTATTTATGAGCATCTCTACATAGGTATGTTAATTTTTTTGCTTCCTCTTCTATAATCCCTCCCCCTACACTGTTTACAGAGTGAAATTTACCCCCTCCCCAGTTTGGCATTCAAGACCCCCAATAAGCCGGCCTCAAAATCCCACCCCTGAAAAGTCATTTCCCATTTCTGGCCTTGGACCCTGTGGACCAGCCACCACTCACAATTCTCATTGTCTTTTTCTTGAACCCCACCTCAAGTTGTCTTACAAGAAGAGCTCCGTGGGTCCCTCGGTTAAAACTGACCTTTCCCTCTGACCTTCCAGATAATTCATCTGCACCTTTCTCCACTGCCTACCACGGCTCGCCTTCGTTATAGTGCTTGTCTGCTCACAGAGCCTAAGGACCTGGTTCCCATTTCTGCAAACTCATATACATGCTTCCAGCTATGAACAGTTGCCAGGCTTCTGTTTAAATATTTATTTATTTATTTATTTATTTATTTATTTTGGCTGCACCGAGTCTTATTTATTTATTTATTTATTTATTTATTTATTTATTTTGGCTGCACCGAGCTGTGGCATTCAGGACCTTTTTAGTTGCAGCATGGGAACTCTTAGTTGCGGCATGCATGTGGGATCTATTTCCCCGACCAGGGATCTAACCCAGACCCCTTGCATTGGGAGCACAGAGTCTTACCCACTGGGCCACCAGGGAAGTCCCAGCCAGGCTTCTTGTTGAACAAAACAGTAAGAATTTTTTAGTTTGAGTGATGATTTTACTTTATTCTTTGTAATTTTCTCTATTGCAGTGGTTTTCAGTTGCAGGTTGTAACCCATGAGCAGGTGATAAAATCAATTTAGATTGCTGTGAGGGTAGGTCTCTACAGTGACAGGAACACAAAATTTTATTCTATTCCTGACTGGATATCAAAAATGACACTAAACTTCCCTTGAGATTCATACAGAAAGACTTCCTGGATGTTAAGGGTGCCCAGACTGGTAAAATAAAGCAATGTGATCTCAGAGGCAGGCAGAGGATGTGGAGCATTGACACCTGACACAAAATTGCAGTTTCCAGGGTCTGCTCAGCTGCTCCTGAACCTGAGATGCTGGACAAAGTCACTCAACAGAGAACCTCAAGCTGTACCTCAGAGAGCCCTATGTCTGTATGTCCCTGAAAGTTTTACCGTGAGGGTGGATGAGATGACGGGTGCAAAGTTGGTGCCCCATACAGCCCTTGAATTCACTACTTCTTAACTCAGAGTACAGACTCAGGCCCTGGATCCACCCTGCATTGGGGGCCTAAGCAGGTAATAAGGGTCTAGGCAGAGACCCAGAGGCATGCTCTGGAAATTGCTGTGACCCTGGAGCAGAAACACACAGCAACCTGTAGCAGGAGGGGCCACAGTCCCTACACTGCTCCCCCCTTTTCTGACACATCTCAAAACCCATAACTAAAGCTTAAAATACAAACAAACAAACAAAAAGTAAATATCCTTCCTTTTCCCTCTCCCTTCTGTGATTTCTCACTATCTCTATAATGAATGCTTTAACCTGGCACTGTGCTGAGACAAAGCAGAAAACATAAGTCTTGGCCTTTTCCAAGTTCAGATAAGTGACTGAGAAGGTTAAGAAGAGGTGTCACCTAAGACCTGTACAGCCTTTGTATCTGAGCTCCATGGGTCAGAGCCTTTGTATCTGTGGGGATGGGCTCTACAAGACCTTGCCCCACGCCACTGCTCACTAGAGGCCTTGCACTTCCACCTCCCAAATGGTACAAGAATCATCTCTAAGGCCTCCATTCTCACTATTTCCTAACAGTGGGTAACTTCCTCTCCCCAAAGGAGGACCATGTTCTGCCTGTTTGATCTCTTCCCCAAACTTGAACTCAGAGCCCCACTTCTGTTCTTTCGCTGAGTAATCCAAAACCTGAGGACCGACTTCCCACATGTCTGAATAAAACATGTAGAGACACTACCAAGGCTGGGCAGAGAATCCAAACACAGGTTGAAGCTTTTAGAGATTACTTCACGGAGTAGAGTGAGTCTCACTGTGAACTCGGCAGGAAAGAAACAATCTGTTTAACGCCCAGCTCACGAAAGTGGCCTTAGGATCTGTACAAACACCCTTCCATCCAACACCCGGGTTTTGATTAGAAGCAGAGGGTGGGAGTGAAGCCCCAAATTACCGACACTTGAACCCCAAAAGTGCCACATTTCCCCCGGCAGAAACGGGGCGGGACCGACCGGGGTGGCGATTTCCCTCCGGAGCTGGAGAGCCACGCGGGGCGGGGCCCTTTCCAGCGGGGGTGAGGAGGTCAGACATGCGCGCGGCTCTCAACTGCCTGAAGGCCAGCCCCCACGCGCTCAAGCCCGCGAATCCTGAGCGTCCCCTACTGACTCTGCCTGCTCTAACCTCCCCCCACCCCCCCACCCCCAGCCCCCCACCCCTCCCGGGACAGATTACAGCTCTGGGCCACGGTCGACTAAGAAGACGCCCTAGAAGAGCCTGACCCTACGGGAGGGCCCGTGGCCGCCTCCAAGAAGCGAAACTGGGCGCCCTGGCCGCGCCCAAGAACGCAGCGACAACCTCGCCAGTCCAGAGAAGCCGACTGACCAAACTCACTCAAAGATCTTGACACCCCGGAAGGCGGCCAGCAAGCAGGGGACTAGGCCGGATACCTGGCCTTTCTCTAGCCTATCTGTTGGAGCCTAACGCTCTGCCCGCTCTAACGGCCTCTCCTCCCGGGGTATGCGAGGGCCCGCCGGGAGAGCACGGACAAGTGGCACAGCTTCTTCCAAGTACAGTTGTGGGTGGCTCTGAAAAGAGCCTTTGGATATGATGGAACCTCGATCCGAGCGCACACTGCTTAAGCCCGCTCCCCGCGGATGCGGCGGGCCAGCTGGATGTCTTTGGGCATGATGGTCACGCGCTTGGCGTGGATAGCGCACAGGTTCGTGTCTTCAAACAGCCCCACCAGGTAGGCCTCGCTCGCCTCCTGCAGCGCCATCACGGCCGAGCTCTGGAAGCGCAGGTCGGTCTTGAAGTCCTGCGCGATCTCGCGCACCAGCCGCTGGAAGGGCAGCTTGCGGATCAGCAGCTCGGTCGACTTCTGGTAGCGCCGGATCTCGCGCAGGGCCACGGTGCCCGGCCGGTAGCGGTGCGGCTTCTTGACGCCGCCGGTGGCCGGCGCGCTCTTGCGGGCCGCCTTGGTGGCCAGCTGCTTCCGCGGGGCCTTGCCACCGGTCGACTTGCGGGCAGTCTGCTTTGTACGGGCCATAGCGAAACGAGACACGAGCTCACCGGCGCAACGCTGCACAAGGAGAGGAACCGGGATCCAGCCCGCCGCAGCGGTCTTTATAGGCACAGTCTTTTCCCGATTGGGCGGGACAATAATTGAAAGTCCCGCGCTGGCTGTCCATTGGCTGTGACGTCATCGGCCCTAGCGCCACTGATTGGCTTGGGCAGTATCCCCACCCCCCCACCCCCGCCTCCCCGCCTTCCCGCCTCCCCGCCTCCCTTTCTACTGTCCAGTTTGCCAACAGTTCTCCCTGCCTTGTTTTTCCTTTCTTTCAGGGTGAGAGTCAGTTTTGAGCGCAAGTGTGTCAGAATGTTCCTCCTCAGCCCTTCGCTCCCTTGGAACGCGCTACCCGCGAAACCCTCTTTCTACGCTTTCTAGCTCCCGAATTGAACCTCAAACCTTCTGTTTGGCCCCGCCGCCCCCGGAACGCCTGGTTGCCTTCTCCGAGCCCCCTAGCTTAGTTGGCATGACGGATCGTTGTGTGGTTTTTGGTTTTGTTTTGTTTCCGCCTTTCCGTGCTTTTCGGATTGGAAAGTTATCTGCGCCCCCCTCCCGGCGCAAGACTCCGCCTCCGAAAGCCTAAGTGGGGACCTGTATCTCCGCCGCGAAGGCGCCTTTTTTTTCCCCTTTGAGACAGTCGACTCACTTAAGCCAAACTCCAGGTCCGCCACACTCCCGAAAACTGTCCGTTCCCCTAACCGACTGGGGTGAACCGGGCGGGTACGTGTGTGAGAGAGAGGGAACGTCCCCTTGGTACTGGACCTCAAGTGTTGGGCAAAGGCCTGGGGAACAACTATAGAGTTGCTCACTAGGCATCCGACTCCGAGTTAAGGCATCGCGGGTCGCCTGACGGAGTACTTAGAACTGAGTCGACCCTGGCGCCTAAGAGGCTTGCTACCTTGACCTGAGCTAATTAATCTCCCGGATTTACAACCCGTCGCCTCCCCCTACTCAAGCAAAACACCGGTAAGGTACTCAAAGGTTCCAGAGGATGGGCGAAAGGTACTCCCTCCCCCTCTGTACCCCTGGGCCGCACGTCTACTACTGAGAAGGGTGAAATTGAGCAAAGCAGGTGTTGCAACAACTCTTTTTATTTGAAAAAATGGGTGGCTCTGAAAAGAGCCTTTGATTTCAGAGGTGCCCCTTCGAGTAGGGGGCTTGGGAGGGCTTCCGGAGACCGGCCTCACTTGCCCTTTGCCTTGTGGTGGCTCTCCGTCTTCTTGGGGAGCAACACAGCCTGGATGTTCGGCAAAACGCCGCCCTGGGCGATGGTGACTTTGCCCAACAGCTTGTTCAGCTCCTCGTCGTTACGAATAGCCAGCTGCAGGTGACGAGGAATGATGCGCGTCTTTTTGTTGTCTCGGGCCGCGTTGCCCGCTAGCTCGAGGATTTCGGCGGTCAGGTACTCAAGAACTGCCGCCATGTACACGGGCGCGCCAGCCCCCACCCGCTCGGCGTAGTTGCCTTTGCGCAGCAGGCGATGCACTCGCCCCACCGGAAACTGCAGACCTGCGCGGGACGACCGCGACTTGGCCTTGGCGCGGGTCTTACCTCCTTGTTTGCCACGACCAGACATGACACCCACAGGCACTGCAAACTGCTCCCGTTTGATGGCTAACAAAATCATTCTCAATAGCGCCGCTTCACCCTTTTATAGGCAGAACGGCGATTGTCTACGGAGCAATTTGATTGGCTACAGCACAGCTTTGTCCTGATGACCAATAGGATAGCCCAACCAGAATCCACTCATTTACATAACCTCGTCCCCCTCGCAAGAGAGCCACTGAAAACTCGCGAATCGCAACGCGGCGTAATCCGAACCTTAATTTGCGTACAGCCTCTATAAGTACCGAGTCGCTTCCGGTAGCCTCGGTGCGGCTGTTGTGTTTGCGTTCGTGGTGGTCTCTGCAGCTCGTGTTTGCCGTTATGCCTGAACCGGCAAAATCCGCCCCGGCGTCCAAAAAGGGCTCGAAGAAAGCTGTCACCAAAGCCCAGAAGAAGGACGGCAGGAAGCGCAAGCGCAGCCGCAAGGAGAGCTATTCCATTTACGTGTACAAAGTGCTGAAGCAAGTGCACCCGGATACCGGCATCTCGTCCAAGGCCATGGGCATCATGAACTCGTTCGTCAACGACATCTTCGAGCGCATCGCGGGCGAAGCGTCGCGCTTGGCGCATTACAACAAGCGCTCGACCATCACGTCCCGGGAGATCCAGACGGCCGTGCGCCTGCTGCTGCCCGGCGAGCTGGCCAAGCACGCCGTGTCCGAGGGCACCAAGGCGGTCACCAAGTACACCAGCTCCAAGTGAGTTCCTGCCGGGATGCGGCGCTCGCACGAGGCGCCGAGCCGCTTGACTTTCCAAAGGCTCTTTTCAGAGCCACCCACTTTCTCAGTGGAAGAAGCTGTCATGTTGTTTTACACAGGTTTTTTGTAGCTCTACTTTGCTTTTTTTCCTCATCTAGTTAACGTTAAGAGCGTTCACAGTCGTTAAGTACGAACACAGCCGTTTCTTTCAGATAAGTGACGGAGTATTTTTACCTAGTTTGGGAGAACCTAATGGGGTATAGATGTGCTATGTTTTGTCAGAACTCTTGAAACTGTCTGTTTCAATGATGTTGCTTTTTATGAACTTATGTATGCAAGATAAAGTTCGAATATCAAAGGTGCTACCACCTGGTGTTCCCAAGTGGTAAACAGTGGTGGTACTTAATTTTTTGTATTGTGTGGTCGGTGTTGTTTACAAAAAAGGGATAACTCAACTTTCACTTGGTGCTAACAAATTCCTTGCGTTTGTGTTATCTTGCATTCACAAGCACCTGCGTACCCAGTTTATGTGTAGATTCCCCAATAGGGAAACTGGAGCTTGCTTTTGATACCTAGGAATTAACCATTCTTCTGGTGGTTTCTGTCTGCCTCATCTTAGGTCAAATCACATAAAACTTGACTAATACTCGGTGATAGTGTTCTCCCCAGAGAATTACCTCTTAGAAAAGCTTACCCAATTTAAAAGATATGTCCATAGAATGGAAATAAGATATGCATAATTTCCGAAGCAGGAAAATATTTGAAATGTTCATGGAGCAGAAAGCCCCAATATAGCTGGGAATGCAAAGGAGACTGGCTTCAGAGGTTAGTGTCGGTGCTTTGGGAACCCTTGGATTGCTTTCTGTAGGGACATGGATAACAGGACCTCATTAACCTTAAAGTAGATCACTGGTTGCTATGGTGAATCATAGACCCTAGATTATCCATAGTAGAAGCAAGGGAACCAATTAGGAGGGCTATTACAGTGTTGCAGGCTAGAGTAGTGACTCTACAGTGGCTTCTCTTGTTGCGGAGCACAGTTTCTAGGCACGTGGGCTTCAGTAGTTGTGGCTCACAGGCTCTAGAGCGCAGGCCCAGTAGTTGTGGCACATGGGCTTAGTTGCTCTGCAGCATGTGGGATCTTCCTGGACCAGGGCTCAAACCCGCATCCCCTGCATTGGCAGGCAGATTCTTAACCACTGTGCCACCAAGGAAGCCCCTAGAGCAGTGAGTCTTAATGAAAGTCTCTTCTCCAGACCAGCAGTATTAGCATTACCTGAGAATTTATTAAAGGCAGAATCTTCAGACCCTAATAGTTGGTGTTAACGAGCCCTCTGGGTGATTCTGATGCATGCTAAAGTGTGAGAACGACTGGGTGGTCTAGACATGCTGGATTGGAGAACAGTGATAATAATGGAGATGGTGAGAAATGTTGTGATTACGATTATATTTTGGAGGTAGTACTGTGGATAGGAGCAAAACCCCTAGATTTTTAGCCTGAGCAACTGCGTAAACAGTGGTGCTGTTGATTAGGATTGAATACTGGGAGGAGGGATAGATTGGGGCATTGAAGGGAGATCCAGAATTCTGATTTAAGATTGAGAACCTTCAATATATGGAGTTGACATTCAACATTCAGCTCGATAAATGGAGTTGGCAGTGTGAGAGATGCATCTAGGGCTCAGCGAACATGAACCTGCTTTTAAAAAAAGTGCACAACCTAAAAATTGAGAAGTATATTTTATTCGGTGGACTTAGCTGAGGAATTAAGCCTGGGATACAGCCTCTCAGATCCAAGGGACTGTTCCAAAGAGGTATGGGAGGAGCCAGGATATATAGGAGTTTCTGATGAAAAAAATAACCAAACATATAGTCGAACATCAAAAGATTACTGCTAATCACAAAAACAGACATCTCAAGTTAATGATTTTAGTGCTTTCCTAGGTATGGGAAGATACAAGAGTTTGGGCTTATTGAAACCATTTCTTTGATATGCACCTTAGCTATGTAGGGCCATTATTTTGTTTTTCTGCATCCTGAATCTCCTCAGGGTGCACCGTCAGGGGTGGCTGCAGTGGCTGAGGGCTTTTTGGCCACAACATCTTTTGCTTACTGAAATGGCAGGCGACATTCTTTGTCCACACTCTAAACACAGCAGTGGGGATGAAGGCTATCACCTTATTCTTCTAGACTTTATTTCTCCTTATATGTTTCCTTAACGTATTCTTTGAGATTTGATTTCGTATGTGTTTATGTAGTATAACTTAGTAGTTGATAGCCCTATAATGTATGTTATTGACTATGTAGCATTTTTCTTATTCTGTTTTTCTAATTTTATGCTGATTTTCATTAAGGAACTCACCTTTCTCAATCCCTTATGTAGGTGGAGCTCAAACTTGACTGCCCATAGGTACCTGGAGAACTTTTAGAAATACTGATGTCTGGGTGCCATCCCCAGAAATTCTGATTTAAGTGATTTGGGACACAGTCATCACTTGGAATTTTTAAAAAGTTCCCCAGGTGACTCTAATGAGCAGTCAAGTTTGAGAACCATTGCCACATGTGTTTCCCAGAAAACAGATCTTATCTACAGTTCTTAGTGTTGGCATGATTGGTTTAAATGTAGTCCCAACCACTTCCCACACTGATTAGCTCAGGAATCTAGACCAATCTAATCAGCACAAACATTTCAGAAATTGAACTACTGGGAATGTAGATTGCTCTTATCTTTTGGTAAAGAATCTTCTTTGCTTTCAAGAGGCTGCAGCAGAATGTAGTGTTATGTGGGTGTGAAGGCAAGAATGATTGTAGACAACAGGAGGGCAACTGCTGAGAGGAAGAATTGGAAAGCTGAGCCACTCATGGAGTTCAGCCAGCCTCAGAGCCCTACTTGGATCTTGAAATATTTGAGAAATAATAATTTCCCAGAATAAAAGGAAAGATGATAGACCTTTTATCTTGGAAGGTCTCAAAGAGACCAAAAGGGTAGATAAGGAAAAATAGAGGTGCTCCAACTACACATATGGACTAAATGTCCAAGTTTTAAAATCAATATTTGACCAGAGCCAAAGATTAATATTGCCATTAAAATGAAGGACAGTCTAGGATTTTTAAAAATCTGAAATTTTATTTAAAAATTAAATAATTCTATTATTAAAAATTTTAGTTTGCATTAGTTTCTTAGGGCTGCCATAACAAAGTCCCACAAACTGAGTGGCTTAAAACAACGGAAATTTATTTTGTCATCATTTCTGGAGGCTAGAAGCCTAGTCAATGTGTTGGCAGGCCCCTGTCCCTCTGAAGGCTCTTGGCCAGGATCCTTCCTTGTCTTTCAGCTTCTGGTAGCCCCAGGTATTATTTGGTTTACGACAAACCCTGACATTTGTCTCAATTTTCTTCCTGTGCATTTCTATATATATATATATTTTATTATAAGGACACCTGTCATACTGGATTAGAACCCACCCTAATGACCTTATTTTAACTTGATTACATCTACAAAGACCCTATTTTCAAATAAGGCCACATTCTAAGGCACTGGGGAGTTAGACTTCAACATATCTTTTGAGGGGACACAATTCAACCTATAACAGTAGTCAACAGCGGGGGTAGGCTGAATAGGGCTCCTAAATATGCCCACATCTAAATCCCTAGAATCTGTGAATATTACCTTAAATGTCAAAGGGGACTTTCCTGGTGTGATTTTGAGATAGGGAGATTATGCTGGATTATTTGGGTGGACCCAAATGTAATCACCAGTGTCCTCATGAGAGGCAAAAAAAAGCCAAGGGAGGAAGAAGGTGATGGAAGCAGAGAGATTTGAAGATGGTTATGATGCTGGCTTTGAGAATGGAGGCAGGAACCATGAGCCAAGAAATGCCTCTCTAGAACCTGGAAAATGCATGGAAAAGGATTCTCCCCTAGAACCTTTGGAGAGAGCAGTTTTGAGACCCACCTGGTGAAACTGATTTTTGTGCTTCTGATCTCCAGAACTTTAAGAGAATAAATTTGTGTTTTAAGCCACCAAGTTTATAGTTATTTGTTACAGCAGCCGTAGGAAATGAATGCAACACCTTTATAGCAGGGGTCCCCAACCCCCGGGCAGCAGACCGGTGGGGGTCCACGGCTTGTTGGGAACCGGGCCGCACAGCAGGAGGTGAGCGGCGGGCGAGTGAGGGAAGCTTCAACTGCCGCTCCCCATTGCTCGCATTACCGCCCCCCACGCCTGTCTGTGTAAAATTGTCTTCCACAAAACCGGTCCCTGGTGCCAAAAAGGTTGGGGACCGCTGCTTTAAAGGATATTTTTTTGACAATTGGAGAAATTTGAATATGGATTGCATATTGGTTAATATTACTGAATCAATATTAAATTTTTTGGGGGTAATAATGGTACTGTAGTTATATAGGAGAATGTCCTTGATTTTAAGAGAGACATGTAAATAAAGTAGGGAAAAGAATGAAATTTTGCCATTTGCAGGAACATGAATGGACTTGGAGGGATTATGCTAAGTGAAATAAATCAGAGAAAGATACTGTATAATATGACTTATATGTAGAATCTAAAAATTACAACAAACTAGTAAATATAAAAGAAGCAGACTCACAGATACAGAGAACAAACTAGTGGTTACCAGTGGGAGAGGGGCAATTTAGTGGTGGGGGAGTGGGAAGTACAAACTACTGGGTGTAAGATAGGCTCAAGGATGTATTGTACAACACGGTGAATATAGCCAATATTTTGTAATAACTGTAAATGGAAAGTAACCTTCAAAAATTATGTAAAAATTTTAAAAAATGTTAAGTAGGGAAAAATGTCAAGATGTTTACAACTGATTTTCAAATGGTTCAGAAAATGCAAATGCAGCAAATAGTAACAATTGGTGAAACTAGATGAAGATAATGCTGGTCATTGTACAGCTTCTTTCAACTTTTCTATAGGTTTGAATTTTACAAAACAAAAAATTGAGAAAATTTTAAAAACTTGTAATCAGACTTAATAAACTAGTACAGAAAACTTTCATAGACGTTAATTATTCCATTTTATTTTTACAGTATGTTAACTGATAGAATTTCAACATATGAACATATAAGATTTTTTTACTCCATTATATTTAAAAGTCTTATGTATGTTTGAGAGTGATCATCTATATATTAACTAGAACTCTGAATGATATCCTTTGTTCATACTTTGCTACAATTATGAGAGGTAACTGATTTATGTGGTTGCACTAGCCAAGGGATGCCCAATTAACATTGATTTAGACATTCATTATTCTGCCTTCTAAGGTTGGAGGTTGAAACTGAAGTTGGATAGGGGATTTTAGTGAAACACTGAGACCACAGCTAGATATGGAAGAAACCATATCTAGACATGTTATAGCGATTCTAAAAGCATCCAGAAAAAAAAGGATAGATCACCTACAAACGAGCAAGAATTGGGGTTTTAGAATCTACCCCTTTGTCCTTTCTCTTCCTTGAACTCCAGTTCTCATATTTCATATTCCCAACGTGGGAATTTGGTATTTCCTATTTGATATTTCCACCTGGATAGCTACCAGTAGTCTCAAAATTTTGTCCAAGACATTATTCTAGGCTTTCCCCCTCCAAACCTACTTGCCTCTCGTATCAGTAAGTTGCAGCTCTTTCCAAGTGCTCAGTCCAAGAACCTGCAATTAATCCTTGATTCCGGGCTTCCCTGGTGGCGCAGTGGTTAAGAATCCACCTGCCAATGCAGGGCACACGGGTTCAAGCCCTGGTCCGGGAAGATCCCACATGCCGCGGAGCAACTAAGCCCGTGCGCCACAACTACTGAGCCTGCACTCTAGAGCCCGCGAGCCACAACTGCTAAGCCCGCGTGCTACAACTACTGAAGCCCATGCGCCTAGAGCCCGTGCTCCACAAGAGAAGCCACCGCAACGAGAAGCCTGCACACCGCAGCAAAGAGTAGCTCCCGCTCGCCTCAACTAGAGAAAGCCCGCGCGCAGCAACAAAGACCCAATGCAGCCCAAAAATAAATAAACAGTTTAAAAAAAAATCCTTGATTCCTCTCTTTCTGTCATAACCTATATACAGTTCATCAGTTTCATTTGAACTATATCTTGACTACTTTTCATCATCTCCACGGCTACCACCCATCTCTCTCCTGAGCTATTACTGTAGCCCTTTTGATATTCTCCCTGCCTCTACTCTTGCTCACCTATAGTCTATTTTTCAACATAACATCCTGGGTGAGCTTTACCGTAAGTCGAATAATGTCATTACTCTGATCAAACTCTCCAAAGGCACTCTAACCTACTTAGAATTAAAGACAAAATCTTTGCAATGCCCTAGAGGCCACTCAATGGCATACATAATGACTCTCAACTACCTTTCTGATCACATCTCCCTGCAGATCTTTCCTTTGCCCACTGTGCTTTAGCCACAGTGGCCTTGCTTATTCCTTGAACTCCTCAAACTTGTGCCTGCCTCAGGGCCTTTGCACTTGCTGTTTTTTGTTCTTAGAAGACTCTTCTCCAAGATAATCCTATGGCTTACTTTCTTTCTTCATTCAGGCCTCTGTTCAAATATTAACCGAAAGGAATAGCAAAGTGAGACACGACGTGTGTCTAGACTAAAAATTGTCTAGATGAAATGTGGATGAAAAATGTCACCTGCCATATCAGTAATCAAAGGATGTTGTGGCCATCAAGCCATCAGCCGCTGCAGCCACCTCAACTGTACACCCTGAGGGGATTCAGGATGGAGAAAAACAGGATACTGGGCCTAGACAGTTAAGGTGCATATCGAATGAATGATTTCAATCAGCCCACTCTTTCACCTTCCCATAGAGAAGTGCTAAATTTATTAACTTGAGATAGTTTGGGTTTTTTTTTCATTAATTATAATTCTTTTGATGTTCAACTACCTGGTTTGTTTTTGCAAAAGTGGTATATATTCTGGTTCCTCCCATACCGCCTTGGAACAGTCCCTCAGAGCTATCTGAAAGGCTGTCTCTTGGGCTTAGTCCTCAGCAAGTCGCCGAATAAAACTTGGTTCTTAACGCAGATTGTGTTTTTTTTAGTCGACTTATAGATTTTCTATACGTGCTGGGGCCTGGTCAAGGTATTGCTTTTTTTTTTAAAACAGTAACATTACATTTAGTTTCCTGAGCTCAAGAAAAATGCATTTACAAAGTATTGAAATGTAATTGCTGCAGAGCAACCACTGCGTAACTTTTTACCCCATCCTCCTGAGTAGATTTACAGTGATCATCACCCATCGCTAACCGTTTCACTGGAAAAGGCAAGTTACTTGCATGAGAATGAACAATTACTCTAGCTAGTTCTTAACCGATCGACACAATCCGGTCCTACCTTGGGTTTTTTCCTTTATCCTAAGGAAGAGAGCAAATTTACACTACGAAATGAGTAAGTGATACGGAAAAGAACCATAACAGAAAATGAAAATAAATTGGATAACAGCTTCTTCCACTGAGAAAGTGGGTGGCTCTGAAAAGAGCCTTTGGAAAGTCAAGCGGCTCGGCGCCTCGTGCGAGCGCCGCATCCCGGCAGGAACTCACTTGGAGCTGGTGTACTTGGTGACCGCCTTGGTGCCCTCGGACACGGCGTGCTTGGCCAGCTCGCCGGGCAGCAGCAGGCGCACGGCCGTCTGGATCTCCCGGGACGTGATGGTCGAGCGCTTGTTGTAATGCGCCAAGCGCGACGCTTCGCCCGCGATGCGCTCGAAGATGTCGTTGACGAACGAGTTCATGATGCCCATGGCCTTGGACGAGATGCCGGTATCCGGGTGCACTTGCTTCAGCACTTTGTACACGTAAATGGAATAGCTCTCCTTGCGGCTGCGCTTGCGCTTCCTGCCGTCCTTCTTCTGGGCTTTGGTGACAGCTTTCTTCGAGCCCTTTTTGGACGCCGGGGCGGATTTTGCCGGTTCAGGCATAACGGCAAACACGAGCTGCAGAGACCACCACGAACGCAAACACAACAGCCGCACCGAGGCTACCGGAAGCGACTCGGTACTTATAGAGGCTGTACGCAAATTAAGGTTCGGATTACGCCGCGTTGCGATTCGCGAGTTTTCAGTGGCTCTCTTGCGAGGGGGACGAGGTTATGTAAATGAGTGGATTCTGGTTGGGCTATCCTATTGGTCATCAGGACAAAGCTGTGCTGTAGCCAATCAAATTGCTCCGTAGACAATCGCCGTTCTGCCTATAAAAGGGTGAAGCGGCGCTATTGAGAATGATTTTGTTAGCCATCAAACGGGAGCAGTTTGCAGTGCCTGTGGGTGTCATGTCTGGTCGTGGCAAACAAGGAGGTAAGACCCGCGCCAAGGCCAAGTCGCGGTCGTCCCGCGCAGGTCTGCAGTTTCCGGTGGGGCGAGTGCATCGCCTGCTGCGCAAAGGCAACTACGCCGAGCGGGTGGGGGCTGGCGCGCCCGTGTACATGGCGGCAGTTCTTGAGTACCTGACCGCCGAAATCCTCGAGCTAGCGGGCAACGCGGCCCGAGACAACAAAAAGACGCGCATCATTCCTCGTCACCTGCAGCTGGCTATTCGTAACGACGAGGAGCTGAACAAGCTGTTGGGCAAAGTCACCATCGCCCAGGGCGGCGTTTTGCCGAACATCCAGGCTGTGTTGCTCCCCAAGAAGACGGAGAGCCACCACAAGGCAAAGGGCAAGTGAGGCCGGTCTCCGGAAGCCCTCCCAAGCCCCCTACTCGAAGGGGCACCTCTGAAATCAAAGGCTCTTTTCAGAGCCACCCATTTTTTCAAATAAAAAGAGTTGTTGCAACACCTGCTTTGCTCAATTTCACCCTTCTCAGTAGTAGACGTGCGGCCCAGGGGTACAGAGGGGGAGGGAGTACCTTTCGCCCATCCTCTGGAACCTTTGAGTACCTTACCGGTGTTTTGCTTGAGTAGGGGGAGGCGACGGGTTGTAAATCCGGGAGATTAATTAGCTCAGGTCAAGGTAGCAAGCCTCTTAGGCGCCAGGGTCGACTCAGTTCTAAGTACTCCGTCAGGCGACCCGCGATGCCTTAACTCGGAGTCGGATGCCTAGTGAGCAACTCTATAGTTGTTCCCCAGGCCTTTGCCCAACACTTGAGGTCCAGTACCAAGGGGACGTTCCCTCTCTCTCACACACGTACCCGCCCGGTTCACCCCAGTCGGTTAGGGGAACGGACAGTTTTCGGGAGTGTGGCGGACCTGGAGTTTGGCTTAAGTGAGTCGACTGTCTCAAAGGGGAAAAAAAAGGCGCCTTCGCGGCGGAGATACAGGTCCCCACTTAGGCTTTCGGAGGCGGAGTCTTGCGCCGGGAGGGGGGCGCAGATAACTTTCCAATCCGAAAAGCACGGAAAGGCGGAAACAAAACAAAACCAAAAACCACACAACGATCCGTCATGCCAACTAAGCTAGGGGGCTCGGAGAAGGCAACCAGGCGTTCCGGGGGCGGCGGGGCCAAACAGAAGGTTTGAGGTTCAATTCGGGAGCTAGAAAGCGTAGAAAGAGGGTTTCGCGGGTAGCGCGTTCCAAGGGAGCGAAGGGCTGAGGAGGAACATTCTGACACACTTGCGCTCAAAACTGACTCTCACCCTGAAAGAAAGGAAAAACAAGGCAGGGAGAACTGTTGGCAAACTGGACAGTAGAAAGGGAGGCGGGGAGGCGGGAAGGCGGGGAGGCGGGGGTGGGGGGGTGGGGATACTGCCCAAGCCAATCAGTGGCGCTAGGGCCGATGACGTCACAGCCAATGGACAGCCAGCGCGGGACTTTCAATTATTGTCCCGCCCAATCGGGAAAAGACTGTGCCTATAAAGACCGCTGCGGCGGGCTGGATCCCGGTTCCTCTCCTTGTGCAGCGTTGCGCCGGTGAGCTCGTGTCTCGTTTCGCTATGGCCCGTACAAAGCAGACTGCCCGCAAGTCGACCGGTGGCAAGGCCCCGCGGAAGCAGCTGGCCACCAAGGCGGCCCGCAAGAGCGCGCCGGCCACCGGCGGCGTCAAGAAGCCGCACCGCTACCGGCCGGGCACCGTGGCCCTGCGCGAGATCCGGCGCTACCAGAAGTCGACCGAGCTGCTGATCCGCAAGCTGCCCTTCCAGCGGCTGGTGCGCGAGATCGCGCAGGACTTCAAGACCGACCTGCGCTTCCAGAGCTCGGCCGTGATGGCGCTGCAGGAGGCGAGCGAGGCCTACCTGGTGGGGCTGTTTGAAGACACGAACCTGTGCGCTATCCACGCCAAGCGCGTGACCATCATGCCCAAAGACATCCAGCTGGCCCGCCGCATCCGCGGGGAGCGGGCTTAAGCAGTGTGCGCTCGGATCGAGGTTCCATCATATCCAAAGGCTCTTTTCAGAGCCACCCACAACTGTACTTGGAAGAAGCTGTGCCACTTGTCCGTGCTCTCCCGGCGGGCCCTCGCATACCCCGGGAGGAGAGGCCGTTAGAGCGGGCAGAGCGTTAGGCTCCAACAGATAGGCTAGAGAAAGGCCAGGTATCCGGCCTAGTCCCCTGCTTGCTGGCCGCCTTCCGGGGTGTCAAGATCTTTGAGTGAGTTTGGTCAGTCGGCTTCTCTGGACTGGCGAGGTTGTCGCTGCGTTCTTGGGCGCGGCCAGGGCGCCCAGTTTCGCTTCTTGGAGGCGGCCACGGGCCCTCCCGTAGGGTCAGGCTCTTCTAGGGCGTCTTCTTAGTCGACCGTGGCCCAGAGCTGTAATCTGTCCCGGGAGGGGTGGGGGGCTGGGGGTGGGGGGGTGGGGGGAGGTTAGAGCAGGCAGAGTCAGTAGGGGACGCTCAGGATTCGCGGGCTTGAGCGCGTGGGGGCTGGCCTTCAGGCAGTTGAGAGCCGCGCGCATGTCTGACCTCCTCACCCCCGCTGGAAAGGGCCCCGCCCCGCGTGGCTCTCCAGCTCCGGAGGGAAATCGCCACCCCGGTCGGTCCCGCCCCGTTTCTGCCGGGGAAAAGGAGGGATTCCTGCAACCTAGCTGCTTGTTGGAAGTCGGTAATGCCCGGGCGTCACTCCTCAGCGAAGAACTTAGCGGAGGCCATTCATCCCCATACTCCACCCTCTCTTTCTCAAAACTCCCTTGCGGGCCTGAACGATTTCGCCTGTTATTTTAAGCCCTTGACATTCTCACTTTCCTCAGCCTTGCTCCTTTTCTTTCAAATGCCAACCTCACTCAGACAAGTACCGGTAGCTCTGTGGAGGAATAGACCAGAGGACAAGGAAGGATCTGGTGTCTGCGGCATGGCATTCAGTTCAGACAGTCGGGTGGGTTTGACCGGCCTGAGCCCAAAGGAGCAGCTGTGGGGAAGAGGATGGACGGCCGGGAGCTCAAGGGCCGCCATAACCTAGGCCACTCCCCGGGGACTCGGTGTTGTCGGTATTGTTCTCGGCTCCACGGCAGGAGACTGATTCTTCCTGCAAGACATCCCGAGAGGCATAGGCGTGAGGTCTGTGTGGTTATATGAGAAGTTATCCAGGTCAAGGCGCTCAGAGTTCAAGCTGTGGGAGGCACTGAACCAATGGAAGGCAGAAAAGACCCTGCTCCTCTCCCTTGCACCCATTTACTGGCCCCAGGATCTGTAAGGGCAGAGATTTGACGTTGTCTCAGAGGGGCAGTTCCTGCACCAGATGAGAGCAGAAGTCTAAGGTCTCTTACTGTCTTTTAGGAATGAACCTGTTCAACTGGGGGAGTGGGACAGTATCTTGTAGAGCCCACACTACACAAGACTCAGATAGGAGCTACTATGTGGGTCTCAGATGACATCTCTTTTTAACCTTGATCATCGCTTGTTTGCACCTGGAAGAGGCCAGAGTTTGTGTTTTTGTTGTCTCAGCACAGTTGATAGATAAAAGCATTACCAGAGATGGGTGAGAATTCACTGAGGGGAATAGAAACTAAAGTAGACATACTTTTGAAAACTTTTTTGCCCTTTGCAAGGAGTGTGGGGAAAAAAAGAGCAATGTGGACTGCAGCTTCTCCTGACAGTGGGTCCCCAGTTTGCAGCCCCAGGCTCACAGAGATTTTCAGAATAGGCCCTGTTATGGGCTGAATTGTGCCCCCCAACAATTCATATGTTGAAGCCCTAATTCCTTGTACCTCAGAATGTGACTGTATTTGGGGATAGGACCTCTAAATAGGCAATTAAGTTTAAAATGGGGTCATTAAGATGGACCCTAAATGAGTCGTGTCCTTATAAGAAGAGGCAATCAGGACACAGACAACACAGGGGGATATCCATGTGAGGACACAGTGAGAAGGCAGCCATCTGCAAGCCAAAGAGACAGGTCTCAGAAGAAATCCAGCCTGCCGACAGCTTGATCTTGGACTTCGAGCCTCTTGAACTGTGAGAAAATAAAAGTAGTTGCTTAAGCCACGCAGTCTGTGGTATTTTGTTATGGCTGCCCTAGAAAACTAAAACAGACCCAGGGTCTCATTCCCTGCTCAGACCAACACTGCAAGATGGGATCCTCAGGCTCTATACTCTGTGAGATATAAGCAGAAGCAGCAGTGACTCAGGGCTGTGCAGGGTTGGCACATTTGCACCCAGCATCTCATCCACTGAAGTTTGTTTTCAAAGAGGCAGCCTGAAGTTCTCAGACAGTGAGTGACTTTCCAGCATGTCTGAGCCATTAGTGGCTCAGCAGACCCCTGAGCGCATAGATTTCCATGTCAGGGCTCTTCCTCCCCAGGATCATACTCCCTGAAGGGATACTACATCAGATTTAAAAGCAGATATCTAAGATCTCCCTGTGGCCCTGAAATTTGCAGTCAGCCTGGGCATCTGTCATGGCTAAGGCAGGTCAGGCGTTCCTAGCTTAGCAGGAATGTCTATATCCTGCCTTCACCCCCTCCTCATTTTTCTACCCACCTCTGTCCTCCTGCCACAGCAGTGGATTGCTCACTCACCAAACTCAATGCTTGCAGGGTGTGGAAGGATAATGATGAAAGAAAGCAGAGAGGGAGGAGCACTGGTCTCTTGCTGGTGGAACAGGGGAGGCCCTCCCTGGTTGGTCTTTCCTGGTTTCCTGTCAAAGGTGAGCCCCTTAAGGGCAGGGCCTTGTCTGCATCATTGATCCCTCTTCCAGGGCTGCTACACAGCCGGGCTCTGGGCCTCAACCATGGAGGTGATCTCTACTCAGCTGACAGCCCCCTGCCCTCACATGGGGCCAAGAAACAACAGGCAGTGGAAACAGGTGTGTACACACTCACTTTCTGAGGAAGTGGGCCTGTCTGACCCAATCCCTCTCACGCAGTGGAGAGTCAGGCCTTAGCAAGACACTGCTGCCTCACCCATCAGCAGCTGTTTGGGGGATTTGCCCCACAAGGCCAAGACAACAGAATCTGGTTCTCACTGTGAGCCTGTTCTGGGAGGAGTGAGGAGTTCTCCAGTGCCTTCAGGGCTTCCCAAACTGCCACAGGCATTTTAGCTTTGACACCTTTGGGGTAATAGGACAAAGATGATATTCCTGCCACTGTTCTGTGAAGGTCAAACTTCCTAGGCCTAATAGAAAACTTCTGGAATGTCTTCATTGGTTTGAAAACCTAGGGTGAAGTAGTACCCAATTTTTTTAATGTCAGTATCAAAATTTAATTATTTTAGGTACTTAAGTAATTTTCCGCTTTCAGATTACAAAAAAAGAAAATCAAGCAAAAAGAAATTCACGTTCTTTTTAAAAGTTTCATCATGTCCAGCCTGTTTCCAGAAAAAGTTGGTCATGGAACTGGATTGTTTATTGGACTTTGTGTCCTTTAATCAGAGCTGTTGGTGGCCTCAGTTAAGGCAGTGGCTAGGAGTGGACAGAGATACAGTGATGGACTTGAGGGAATTGTAGAAAGTAAATTTGATAAGACTTGGTGATTTAGGTATTTGGAGAATGCAAGAGAGGAAGGAGCCTCTCCTTGGCTTGAGAAGCTAGGAGATAATGGTAGTTTTTCACTAAGGTGGAGAATGTAGGGAGAAGAAATTGCTTTTGGAACCAAGAAGCTGCATAAAGCCCCTTCCAACATTGAAGTTGAGATTCCTGTTATCCATCTAGGACACATTCACTAAGAGTTAGGAATATTAATTTAAACAGCAAAGGGGGTCAGCTGGAGCTACTTTGGGGGAAGCAGATAGATAAGGGTAACAGAAGGCAAGGAATGAGATGAGAGCTACCCAGGGGTCAAGGAGAAGAGAAGAGGACTGAGGCAGGCATCCTGGGCAAGCAGGACCAGTGGTGGGGCTGGTAGATGAAGAGAACACCAAGAGGCAGAAGGAGAGCTGGAAAGAGAAGAGGACCACCAGGAGAAAGTGTCCCAAGGGGCAACTGTGGTCATCATAGGGACATATTGTACACTGAAGTTCAGAAATAACAACCACTTATGCATTAAGCTCAGTCACTTCTGACTATGCTTTATATTTTGTATCTCTTTTAATCACCATGACAACCGTGCAAGGCAAGTAGATGTTTTATCATCCTCATTTTAGACTGGGAAGCTTTGAGTATTTTGCCCAAGCTCTCACAGCTAGTGAGTGCCAGGTCCAGGGATTCTGACCAAAGTGCTGGGACTCCAAAGTTCATATTAAGCAGAAAACACCAAGTAAAGGGCACATACTGGAAGCTGGGAGGGGAAATGACAGGAGGTGCCTGACTGAACACAGGGTTGAGGGTCTCATTGCTTCAGTGGACTCTCTTCCTCCTGCTTGCCCAGAAACCCTGGTTTCTGAATCCTCACTCAAAAGGACCCAGTATCCAGGCCCCTCCCAGCTCTCAGGGAACTCTCAGGAATTTGCAGGCCAACAGCAGGTCTGGAAGGAATTTCCTGCAGGTTGGCTCCAAAAGAGGGCAGAAGGTAGCTTCCCTGGGCTGTAACCCTTGCCCACAGATGGCTAAAGCCAACCATTAGCCTGCTTCTGGTGACCTTTGCTGAGGGCAGAGTTCACCACTAGTGACCTGCTTAATAGGATCAGTGCTTGAAGGGAGGTGCTTTAGAGAGGGGTTCATATTTGTGGTAGACTGAATAACAGCCCCCCATTAGCATGCCTGCATCCTAATCCCTGGAATCTCTGAATATGTTACCTTATATGGCAAAAGGGACTTTGCCAATGTGATTAAATTAAGGACCTTGAGGCAGGGAGATTATCCTGGATTATCTGGGTGGGCCCTAAATGTAATCACAACAGACCTTATTAGAGGGAGGCACAAGGCTCAGTGGGGAGAAGGTGATGTAATGACAGAAGCAGGGATGGGGTGATGAGGCCAGGAGCCAAGAAATGCCAGCAACCTCTAGAAGCTAGAAGAGACAAGGAGTGGATTCTCCCCACAGAGCCTCCAGAAGGAATCAGTCTTTCTGGCACTTGATTTTAGCCCCTTAAGATTCATTTTTGGCTTCTGACCTCCAGAACTACAAGAGAATAAATTTGTGTTGTTTTAAGCCACTAAATCTGTGGTAATTTGTTAAAGCAGGAATGGGAAACTAATACACCATCCTGTATTCATGAAAGACACTAGGTTCTTTTTATTTGTGGGAAGGGAGATTTGAGTGTGATAAGAAGCAGAGTATACAGTGTACTTGGAGGGAAGGTGGGAGGGAGGGAAGGGAGATGGCAGTGGAGAAGAAAAGGCCTCAAGAATGGGAGACTTGGTACTCCACAGCTATCAGACTGGCCCCTTCATGAGCCCCTTGACCTGCTCAACCCAGAGTTCCTCAGGGCATCTCCATCTTCGCAAGTGGCACTGACGGCCTCTAGACACTGGTTGACCTCTCCCAGCCATGGACGTCTGTAGGGCTCCCTGAGGCCATACCAGGGCAGGAAGAACCCAGATTGACTCCGCAGTGGTCTGCAGCAGTGGTAAACTCTTCTTGCTCTTCAGGACAGCTCACACCCAAACTGCTGCAAGGATGCTGTGTTCGTTTCCTTAGGGCTGCTATAGCAAATTACCACAAACTTGCTAGCTTAAAACAACAGAAATTTGTTCTCTCACAGTTCTGGAGATCAGTAGTCTGAAATCAAAGTATCAGCAGGGCCATGCTCTCTCCAGAGCTTCTAGGGGAGAATCCTTCCTTGCCTCTTTCAGCTTCCAGTGTCTCCTGGCATTCCTTGGCTTCTGGCAGCATCACTCCAATTTCTGCCTTTGTCTTCGCATGACCTTCTTCCCTGAATCTCTGTGTCCAACTCTCCTTCTCCTTTCACTTATCCCACCCTCAATCCAGGATGATTTCATCTCAAGACCCTTAGTTACATCTGCAAAGACCATATTTCCAAATAAAATCACATTCTGAGCTTCCGGGTAGACATGAATTTTGGGGGAGGACACTATTCAACCCACCACGGATGCTGAGCCCTGAGCCCCTAGGGCCCTCTGGAAGCAGGCCCAGACTTCCCCTGGTTTCCCTCTGTCTAGGTGCCCATGAACTCTCCACCTCCAAAAGGCCATCTGTCAGTCACTTGCACCTGAGTATTAAAACTAAGAGCAACAGCTTTGCATTTTTACTAATGCTCTCTGTGCCCATGAGTGTGGAGGCTAGAGGAGAGGCTGTATCTCCACTTGGGGAAGTCCAGGCTTCAGGGGCAGTGCAGGGAAATGTCTTTGGCCCTTGGTTAGATGCCTCTGGTAATCACGAGACAGCCTGAACTGTCTGGGCAATAGTAGAATGTTCCCGGGTTCATTTGTCTGGGAAAAGCTGGAAGAGAAAAGATATGGAGCTAGAATAGGAGTTCAATGTCTCAGTTTCAATATCTGTAAAATAGTGACAATAAATGTAGACACCTCATAGGATTACCATAGGGATAAAATGAGATAAATACAAGTAATGCAAAATACTTAGAGCAGAGTTTCAACATGGCAATAAATTAATAATTATTAGTCAATTTAATTAACATTATGGTAAACACTAATTGATACAAGTCCTAAATCTTTCCTTTGGGAACATTACAATCATGTTGTAGAAAGAAAAACTAATACATAGGAAAAAACTGGTACATTATTTAATCTCTAGATGATTAGCATCTTGAGATTCTGCTAGACTGTGGCCCAGACATTAAGAATACTTGGGTTCCTGAGTGCCTTATGAATCACAAAAGCCATTCACTTATGTCCTCTCATTTGATTCCACAAGAACCCAGGAAAGGAAGAAGAGGTTTGTTTCCCTGTCTTACAGTTAAGAAAATTTCTGGTGAAGATGAGGCACCTGGATACGTGGGTCACCCAGCTAAAAAGTAGCCAGGATGGAATTTGAGCCTAAGTTTTGTGTTTTAAAATCTTAAAATTTGTATGGAGACACAAAAGACCCCAAATAGCCAAAGCAGTCTTGAGGGAAAAAAACGGAGCTGGAGGAATCAGACTCCCTGACTTCAGACTATACTACAAAGCTACAGTAATCAAGACAATACAGTACTGGAACAAAAAAAGAAATATAGTTCAGTGGAACAGGATAGAAAGCCCAGAGATAAACCCACACACCTATGGTCAACTAATCTATGACAAAGGAGGCAACAATATACAATGGAGAAAAGACAGTCTCTTCAATAAGTGGTGCTAGGAAAACTGGACAGCTACATGTAAAAGAATGAAATTAGAACACTCCCTAACACCATACACAAAAATAAACTCAAAATGGATTAGAGACCTAAATGTAAGACTGGACACTATAAAACTCTTAGAGGAAAACATAGGAAGAACCCTCTTTGACATAAATCACAACAAGATCTTTTTTGAACCACCTCCTAGAGTAATGGAAATAAAAACAAAAATAAACAAATGGGACCTAATGAAACTTAAAAGCTTTTGCAAAGCAAAGGAAACTACAAACAAAATGAAAAGACAACCCTCAGAATGGGAGAAAATATTTGCAAACGAATCAACGGACAAAGGATTAATCTCCAAAATATATAAACAGCTCATGCAGCTCAATATTAAAAAAAAAAAAAAACCCAATCCCAAAATGGGCAGAAGACCTAAATAGACATTTCTCCAAAGAAGACATACAGATGGCCAAGAAGCACATGAAAAGCTGCTCAACATCACTAATTATTAGAGAAATGCAAATCAAAACTACAATGAGGTATCACCTCACACCAGTTAGAATGGGCAGCGTCAGAAAATCTACAAACAACAAATGCTGGAGAGGCTGTGGAGAAAAGGGAACCCTCTTGCACTGTTGGTGGGAATGTAAATTGATACAGCCACTATGGAGAACAGTATGGAGGTTCCTTAAAAAACTAAAAATAGAATTACCATATGACCCAGCAATCCCACTACTGGTCATATACCCAGAGAAAACCATAATTCAAAAAGACACATGCACCCCAATGTTCATTGCAGCTCTATTTACAATAGCCAGGACATGGAAACAACCTAAGTGTCCATCAACAGATGAATGGATAAAGAAGATGTGGCACATATATACAATGGAATATTACTCAGCCATAAAAAGGAACGAAATTGAGTTATTTGTGGTGAGGTGGATGGACCTAGAGACTGTCATACAGAGTGAAGTAAATCAGAAAGAGAAAAACAAATATCGTATATTAACACATATATGTGGAACCTAGAAAAATGGTACAGATGAACCAGTTCGCAGGGCAGAAATAGAGACAGAGATGTAGAGAACAAACGTATGGACACCAAGGGGGGGAAAGTGGTGGTGGGGGTGGGGGTGTGATGAATTAGGAGAATTCAAAAAAAAAAAAAGGAAGAAAGAAAATGAACTAAACAAAGAAGCAGGTTTTGAAAATATTATTCATGAGTTTGCTTCCATTAAAGCCAGGGGGAAAAAAAAGTTTTGTGTTTTACTTTTTTTTTTTGGTATTAGAGTCAGTGTTTCAAGGAAAAGTGATATACACAATAGATACAAATAACATCAATACATGTACTGTAGGGGAGGAAAACTAATTTTCCCTCTGACCTTTTGAATTTTTAGGTGAGACCCCCATAATAAAAAGAGAAATTAACAAGAAAAAAGCAAACAGAAGTTTACTAACATGTATACCTCATGTATACATGGTAGATACTCAGGAAAAAAATGAGTAACACACCGAGGTGGCTTAGAATTCAGACTTAAATATCTTTCTTAATAGGGAAAGAGGACAGGGGATACAAGCCTCTTAGGGGAGAATAAATGACTTTGAGGAGAAATGAATAGGCCCTAGAAGAATAGATGGGAGGTATGATAGTTTGTGACAAAGTTTGTCTGAGTGTGGTCTCGACTTCTGGTCTCCTATCCTGTGAAGAGTCAATGTTCCCTGGTCAGTGAAACTCTCCAGGGAGGGCATTTATGACAATTGAGTTCCTTTGCAGAATCTGTCCTTAAGCAGATAAGGGGAGTTCAAAGAAAGTCTGTCCCTGCATTTCCTGTTTTTCAAGTGCCTACAGCTCAAAATGATCAATATGCCAAAGTGGCATATTCTGGGATGGCATGTCCTACGACCCTTTCAGTACAGTAGAACAGACCTCTCCTGACCTCAACCCCCAGTAAGAAACACATTTTACATGGCCTCCTAGTCACATTCACAAAAGAATATAAATTGCAACAGGTTTCACAAAATAATACTTACTATTTGTAATATACTCTGATATTTTCTCTTCTCTTCTTCTTAAAAAAAGGAGAAAAATGTGCTCTCTATCAAGTAAATCGATTTCATAACCCACTAATGAGTTACAACCTATAGTTAGAAAAACACTGGCTAGAGGAAACTACAAAGAATAAAGTAAAAATCATCTTACTTATTCTTTAAAGTCAATATTTCTCTGAACATGCCTTCTGAATCTTTCTGTTCTTGCACACATAACCTGATGCCTGTCTTTATGGGGAGGTGATACCCACATGAATAGCAAAAGTGGAAGGCCTATTGTGGTGGATGATAAAGAGAGTGCAGGTTGAGCTCTGTGGGAGCTGAGAGGGAAAGGTCAATTCCAGCTGAACAAACAAGGGAACCCTTCCTGTAGGAGGTGATATTTGAGGTGGGTTCTCAGGAATATTTAGGATTTGAGATATGTTTAGATTGGGGGCTAAGGAAGGTGGTGTAACCCAGGCAGAAGGGAGAGTGAAAACAAAGAATTGTTGTTGGACCACAGGTAGCATGGACAAAGGGCAGTAATGAGAAATGAGCTTTTCATACTGGGGACATCAGGGACCAGTTTTAGGGGCCTCAAATGCCAAACTATGGAGTGGCTAGGTTTTACTCCATAAACAATGTTGGGAAAAGTCTATAAGTAAGCAGTATACAGAAAAGCAAACACAGAAGCTATCAAACTCATGTAGAGATGCTTGAACTCATTTATAATCAAAGAAATGAAAATGAAAGCAAAGATGAGATATCACTCTACACCAGATAGTCTGGCCAAACTTAGAAAGTTGGATGACCCAAGCGTTGACCTGGAAGTGGTCTCATGGGAGTCCTGATGCCTTGGTGTTGGAAGTCTGAGCCTTCCATTCTGGAGGGGAGCCTGGTACTACTTCGTTCAATAAAAAATAAATAGACCCTAGTAATGAGAGTTCTTATCCAAAAGATATTATTACATAGGTCCATAAGGGAAATGCACAATGATGTTTATTTATAACAGCATGTTTGTGATGATGGGGAACTGGAGCAAACGTGGATGTCCGTCAGCGGGAGAGTGGGGGGTAAAATGTGGTGTTTGCACATCCTGAAGTTCAATGCAGCACTTCAGTCAAGAGAGTGCATGTTCACATCACAACATGGATAGCAAAAGAGAGATGCAGGTTTTTTGTGGGAGTTGAGAGGGAAAGGCCAATTTTTAACATATACGTTAGAAAGGGGGAAAGTAAAAAATAGAATAAAATATAAAACACAATACCACTTACATGCATTCTGAGAAAGTAGACATTTGCTAGGACTGAGAAAGTAAAAAATCTGTTCTGCCATTCATCAGGCTGCAATGAACGTCAAAGAATTAGTCAAAGAATTAGCAGGAAACACAAGTCCCAAGGACATGCTGTAGCTATAAAGAGTCAGAATCCCCTTCTTTGAGGGACCACTGCTTTCTTATTCACTGAGAAACTTTGTTCTCTTAAAAATCATAGATTATCAGAACTTTTGCTGTGTGAAATCATATCAGTAAGAATGAAATATCCCCCTCCTGCCCAGAGGACCTAAGTCACTCTGACACAGAGAAGCAGCCTTGGTTTTCAACCCAGGTACAAAACTTCAAACAAGAGATTTCTAAACACAACATTCCACCTTTATCTAAACTTTGTAGTTTCCAAGGAAACAGGACCCTGAATGCACCTGAAAGCCTAGTTCTGATGTCCATCCTTTCACACAGCCCTGCTTTGCTTTAAGCCCATCAAAACTCTATAGTTTATCCTTCCCCACAGCTTACAATAACTCTATGTTTTTCTTTTGTTGGTGAGACACCTCACAGTTTTTGGTGTGTGCTCTCCCTCCTTGAAAACAAGTCAATAAACTGGGCTTGTTAGACTAAGTCTAACTGCTAACTTTTTTTTTCCCTTAGAGTTGATATAACTTATTTCAACATTCCTAAATTGTTGATTATTTCTAATATTGTTAACTGCTGTAAATGCTGCATCAACATCTTGCTTCTTTGACATTAGTGGTGTAGTATAGTGACTAAAAGGAGACTGAATTTTTATCTTGGCTTGGTCACTTGGCTGATAGGATATGATTCTTGCTGATATGACTGTGTGACTATAGGCACATTACTTAACCTCTCTGTGGTTCCATCTCTACATCTGTAGAATGGAAATAATAATACTACCTACCTATGGGGTTATTGTGAGGATAAAATGACTTAATACATGTAAAGTGTTTAAAACATTGTCTGGTACCAAAGAAGAGTATATAAGCAATAGGAACAGAAAAAGCATATGCCATTCTAGTTTAACTTTGCATCTATTTAATTAGTAGTAAAGTATGTTCTGCAGATTTTTAAAATGTTTGTTTTGAAATAATAATAGATCCACAAGAAGTTGCAAAAATAGTAGAATCCCATGTACCCTTCACTCAGCTTCCCCCAATGGTGACGTGATTTAGAGTTGTAGTACAATATCAAAACCAGGATAATGACATTGGTACATTACCATTAACTAGTCTACAGACCTGAATTACTTTTCACAGTTTCTTTAAACTGCATTCATATGTGCGTGTGTTCATGTAATCCTGTGCAATTTTATTCCATGTATAAATTCTTCTAGCCACCACCACAATCAAGATACAGACCTGTTCAATCACCTCAAAAGAACTCCGCAATTTACTCCCAACCACCTCCTACCTCACCCCCACCCCCTGGAAACCACTAATCTGTTCATCTCAGTAGCTTTGCTATTTCAAGAATGCCACATAAGTGGAATATATAGTATGTGAGGATAATTATTTTTAATGCATAGAAAGCAATACACTTTTTGCAGGAACACAAAGAAGCGAAATTAGAATGATTGTCTGAAAGGGAGCAAATAATGAACATAAAAAGGAATAATAAATAAGAACAGGGGAAATGGTTCTATTAAATGCATACAGCAAATATAGTAAGAGATCCTCAGATTGTTTGTGATTTGCAAATTTTAGAAAAAAATTTTGAGTAAAATTCAGGAGCATCAATTTATCCTGCAAGTCTCAGTCAGGATAAAGATTTAAAGGTCAGAATAATCCTCCCAAAATACTGCTCCTGACTTGCTCAGTAACCCACACCAACTCTCCCTGGCACGTTCTACACATTGTCTTCTCCACCTGATTTTGTTTCGCTCCGTGACCCAGTCTCCTAGCCTGGCTGAGGACCAAATCTGTAGCCGAAGCCTCATCAGTGAAGTTGACCAGTCAGGAAAATCACTTCAGAGAATACCTTCTTTAAAGTGGATGTTCACAATTTAAAGTGATTGTTTTTTTCACAGGATTGGGACTAGTGGAGTCTCAGCCCCAGAACTGTAGGTCAGCTCATAAATCCCAAGGACTTTTGGAGTGTGTTGTTGTTGTTACTACTGTTTAGGTTATATTATTGAAGATTTTAAAAACTGTTTTTCACAATTAACTAAAACAAGTTAAGGATCTGCTGTGTGCCAGGCACTAGGATAGGTATCTGAAATACATTATTTTCACCAAAAATATTATCACATCACTCAGGCTTTTTTTATGGCCAATAATCCCACACTGCCCAAATAACTTACTTCTGCTGACAGTGTTTTTAAGTGCACATTGATCAAAAATTCAAATGATATTGAAAGATGTAAGGAAAAAGTAAAAGCCTCCTTCTAGACTAACCAAATTCCTCTCCTGATGAGTAGCCACTATTATTAGCTTTAATATGTGGAATTCCAGAAAAATGTTGTACCTCTTTACCAGTGCAGACACACCAATACATACACACATATCCTTTTTTACTTATACCAAAAGGATCCTACCACTTTCTTTTCACCTGCTAATAGATATCTAAGTAGTTTCTATGTGTTTATTATTAAAAATAATACTGCTTCCTCTTAATTCCAGCTAATAAAGGAGAAGTGCTAGAATATTATTTTGCAGCCCCTAGTGATTTAAGGGATCTAAGTATTAAGCAACAATAGGTGTTGTTATCACAAAAAAAGAAGCAATTAGCCATTATGTCCCCTGATATGAAAAAAAATATATATATATATATATGGCACTATCTATGAAGTAGTCTTGCCAGGGAGTGGAAAAGTGAACCTAAATCTAATCAAGCCTCTGATCCAACTACTAATTTACAGGAAATACAGAGACAGAAGATCATGATAAACTACATCAGGAAGTAATTGGCAAAATCAGAATTGGGAAAACTCTACAGGAAAAACAACCCAGTTTCTTCAACAAAGAAATTACAAGAAATAAAGAGATGGATGGGAAACATACATTAGAGTTGAAAGGCATCAACCAACCACGATGTGTAGATTTATTTGGATTCAGATTCAGATAAAGTACTTTTAAAAGATATAAATTAGATTAGATAGGTAGATTAAAATTAAAAATTTGAGCACTAACTGGATATTTGACAAATTAAGGAACTATTGTTAATTATTTTAGACATGATTTGGTACTATGGTCCTTATCTTCTAGAGACACATAAGGAAATTCTTATGGATTAAATAATATGGTTCCTGGGATCTGCTTCAAAATGACACAGGATGGATGGCCTTGAGTTGATAATTGGTTTGAGCTGATAATTGACCTTGAGTTGACAATTGTTGAAGTTGGATAAGGGGTACATTGACATCTGTTTGTGTATATGTTTTAATTTCTCAATTATCAAGAATTAAAAATACGTTTTTTTAAAAGCTGCTATTTACAATCCCTGCACAAATATCTTAGAGTGATTTGCTAGGGGTTTTTGTTTTGTATTCGTATATAAAAAGAGAATTTTGATAGTTATTGTGAAGTTACCCACTAAAAAGTTTGCACCAAATTCTTCTCTCACCACTAGTGTATGAGAATACCTCATTTCTCTAGCCCAGCCAGCTCTGGGTATTGGCAAACCTTTGCATTTGGCCAATTATGAATCTCACAGTCCCCCTCAGGACCTCATGGTCCCCTCAGAGCATGATGGTGGCTGGCATCAGCCTGGATGGCCTGATGAAGCCATTTCCACATTAAGGGAAGCCACTGAAACGAATGGACACTCTTTCGAGGGTCAAGGTGTCATCTGCAGCAGAGGTTGCTTGAACGGATACAGATGTTTCCACAGTCACGCTGGCCCAGAAGCTAATCGGGTTCTTTAAAGTCCGTTTCCATATGTCTGGGCTAATCCCTCAAGGTCTGGCTCTACCTGCCTACCTCCTCACCCTCTAAATACTACCCATACTAAATTTCTTGCAGTTCCTCCTATCTCCCTGAGCTTGCTGTCTTTCACTCTCCTTCAAGTCCTTCTTCAGAGAGGCCTTCCTTACCCCATCGGTGTTAAGTTAGGCCTCCCTCCATTACACTCTCTGTATCTGTACTTCTCCCATCTTAACACGTGTCACATTTTATTATAGTCACTTGTATAATATCTATCTTCCCTTCTAGCCACTAAAAGTCCAGGAAGGCAGAAGCCACTCTGTTCGGTTTAACCTTAAACCAGATTGCCTGCTATCTAACAGATACTCAATAAATCACTGAATGAGAGAATGACTTAATTATATCATACCTAACAATGCTCAGGAGTCAGAGGAGTGGTCCTAGAGAGCCTTTCTTACAGAACTTAATAATAATAATAGATACTTGATAATTATTTATTAAATTAGCAGATACAGATTTTTCAATCACCCGTATTAAATGAATGATTAAACCTATTCTCCCGAGCCACAGGGACAGTCTTCCAGTTAAGGGTCAGTGTCTGAAACCTGAACAGAGCTGCCCCTCAGGCTTCCTCCCTGTGCCACAACCACTGATTAGCCATATTGTGAGTTATGTTAGCCTCCCTTTTAAAGGAGCGGAGCTCCCCAGACCATGCTGTGAGACCAAATATGGTATAAGAACTGCTGATAGTTCTACATTTTTTACTCGCATTTTTTTCTTTTGAAGGCCAAACTGAGTCAGCGAGGTAGGCCACCGTCTGTGCTTTAGACGACTACTCTGGCCACAGGGCATGAAATGGATTAGAGACGTTCTGAGCCTCGGAGAACGGAAGTGAAACCCTAATACTTTCTCCCACTTGAATAGAGTAAGTACTTGTGTACATGGCTCGTCCACCATCTGAGTTCCTTCCCAACTGAAGGCAGAAAGTTTAATGTGCTCATCCGTGGAACCAACACGACACAAAGTTGGAGTGCATTAAAAAGTGGAGGAAGGGGACTTCCCTGGCGGTCCAGTGGTTAAGACTCCACGCTTCCACTGCAGGGGGCGCGGGTTCAATCCCTGGTCAGGGAACTAAGATCCCTCATGCCATGTGGGAGCAGCCAAAAAAAAAGAAAAAAAAAAACTGGAGGAAGGACTGGGAACAACACAACTATCGATTAACAAGTAACTGAATGACCAATTGCGGCTATACAATGGAATACTACTCAGCAACAAAAAGGAATGAACTACTGCTACATGCACCTAAATATATATGAATCTCAAAACAATTATGCTGAGTGAAAGAAGCCCGATACAAATGATACATTGTATGATACAAACTACCTATAATGACATAAAGCAAACCAGTGGTTGCTCGAGGGCAGGGATGGGGCCAAAGGAGGACATTGGTGAAGGGAGCAGGGGGGAAGAATTATAAAGGGGCACTAGGAAACCTTTATTTTGGGGGGGGGGGATGGATGGATATGTCCATTATTTTGATTGTACTCATGTTCTCATAGGTATATATGTATGTCTAAACTTAAAGCATACTTTAAACATGTACAGTTTATTGTATGCCAATTATACCTCAGTAAAGTTTTTTTTGTTTTTGTTTGTTTGTTTGTTCAAAGAAGAGATGAGGGTGGTAGAGAAATTAGTTGAGAGGTGTCATTTGAGGTGGAAAATTATGGCCTTGGCTTGAAAGAAAGCTCTGGCCAAGCCAGAAAGAAGGGGCAGTCCAGTCTAGCCCTGAGAAAGACCAAACGGGTTTAGGGGAAGGTGACTGGACCATGTTAACTAGAGCAGAAAACCTGTAAAGCAGTAGGAGATAGAGCTGTGGAAGAAGGAAGAGGCAGATTATGGAGGGCCTTGAATATCAAGCTTTTTAAAAGTGTGCATTGGGTTGTAGTTCCACCATTTACTTCCTAAACAACCCTGGACAAGTTACTTAACTTTTCTGAAATTCAATCTCCTTTACCTATAAAATAAGGATGGAACCCATCTTAAGTGGTGGCTGTGAAGATTAAATGAGGCAATGCTTGTAAACCACTTAGCAGAGGACAAGGTAAATATTTATGTGCTCAATAAGTAGAAGCAATTATTATTATAACAAGTATTGTTATTAACTCCAACTTAAGCAAATGTATACAGATGTCTGAGAAGGAGAAAGATCAAAGAGGTTCTTTAGGAGGATAAGTCTCACTGTCACTAATCACCTCCCCTCCAGAGTTAAAATACCAAACTCTAACACCTCCTTCCCCTTTCTCACTCTGTAACTTCCTTCCTAGTAAACACCATGCCCAGGAGGAGCCCACTATCAGTAACCAAAGCTCTCTCACATTAGTAAAAGTATTTCAGCTGGTGAGCCCTACAACTATGGGGACAAGTTAAACTGAGCTGAACTATGGTCTCTGGAATGGAGAATGAGAGCACCACACCCAAGACTTTCAGCCACCACCACCACCACCATAGACTTATATCCAGGGTGCATGCTGAAAATAAAGCAGGCGGTGTTTCTTTTTATTTTAATTTTAAAGCATAAATATTTCCCCAAAAATCCAGGTTTTCGGAGAGGGATCTTACTTTCTCAAGTCCGTTAAAAATTGAACTAAGAGTTTATTCTCTGGAGAGTTTCCGAGAAGCCTTTCTGTGCCTCAGTTTCCTCATCTGTAAAATGGGACATAATAATGGTAACTATTTCATAAGGTTCTTGTGAGGATTAAATGAGTCAATATGTGTAAAAGACCTAGAACATCGTCTGGCATACAGTAAGTACTGCAGGTGTTATCTAAACTTTCTTAAGGACTTTATTTCTTCTATCTTGTTTATAGTGCTTCTTCTTTGTGGTGATTTTTGTTTGGTTTTGTGGTCGTGTATTTTTCAATTACTGAGCATTAACAGTGTCCTCATAACAGGCTATTTCAGCTCCAGTACACTTCTGGAGTAGAAGTAAGTTTGGTTGATGGTTTATAAATATTCATCTTCCAAGTCAGAGGCACTCAGATTTTCCACAGACCCAGTAGTGGTTGTATCTGTTCGTTTCATTTAGTTAAAAACTATACTGCAGATACAATAATCCAGCCAAGCTTTTAAATTAACTGGTAACTTTATTAATAACAATAGCATCTACACACATCTGAAAACACACATGTAAGAAACATAAGATTTATTCAGTCTCTGATAATGTCTGGAGTCCATTTGGATTCATGAAACCCCTGCAATTAACTCCAGGACCCCTTATCCAAAAGCAGAGTTGAATAACTCATCAGACCATCAGTGTCTTTATCAGCAAAATCAAGGCTTGTACAGAAAGATTCAACATTCTGTAATTACATGAAGTAAAACTAAAATACAATTGTCCTCGCATCTGAGGATACAAAGGTGGACAAGGTTAGCCGCATGACCAGTGGAC
This sequence comes from Balaenoptera physalus, assembly GCF_965194825.1. Taxonomy (NCBI): domain Eukaryota; kingdom Metazoa; phylum Chordata; class Mammalia; order Artiodactyla; family Balaenopteridae; genus Balaenoptera; species Balaenoptera physalus. The sequence goes on along the minus strand of NC_138882.1, from coordinate 88,385,481 downwards.
CAATCACTTTGCTTCTCTCAATCTCGTTTTTAAAGGGATATTAATCTTGTCTATTGTACAGGGTCTCCTGAAAAGCAAATGAGATGGTGAACATAAATTAAAAGCTCATCTCCGTGAGGAACAAAGGATCAGGATGGAAGGAGGATGTCATAAATAGAGAAAGGAAAATAATTTCCAGTGACCAATGTTCTGAATTTAATGAAAATCCAAGAGATTAGGCCAAACTGAGAAGCATAAAGGAAGGACAAAACTGCCACCTCCCCCTTAGCGCAAAAAAAAAAAAAAAAGAAAAAACTCTTAACAAAGTCCTCCTCCCAGCTGTTGCCCTGAGGTGACCACGGACAGACTTGGGGAAGGAGCTCCAAAAACATTTCCATTTTCATCACGTCTTCACATGCATCTAATGAAAATGAACCGCACCCATCCATCCACGGAAGCGATTTTAAAAAGGAGTGGGAGAGAAAAATTAATTCAACAAATATTAATTCAATAAGTATTGAAGTGTCCACTGTGTGCCCAGTACTGGTTGGCACTGACGATATAGAGGAAAACCAGACTAGCAAAGTTTCTGTTAAGGGCTTGAGGAGAAAGACCGTAAACAAGAATATAAACGAACAAGACAATTTCTGACCGCTGCTAGGAGGAAGATAAAATAGAGTGAGGGACCAGGACAGGCAGGAACGAGAGGCACAAACTCCTGAGTGGATGACTTGGGAAGGTTTCTGAGAGGTGACGTTTGAGCCCAGACTAAAATGACTAGTGCCTTACAGTTACTTGAGACCGAAACATTCCAAGATAAGAGAATTAAATGCAAAAATGATCCACAAACCAAAAAATAACAGGGATTTCAAAGCACCAAAGTGAGCGGTGGAAACCAGAATCTATGAATTCTGGAGCGGCGCGAGATTTTGAATATTCATGTCGTCCAATCAGGGAAAGGCTGAGACCAGGCAGCGCGGGTTCCGTCCTAAATACCCCGAACTACTGGTATCCACAGGTCACGTCGCAGGGCATAACTGGTGACTGGGCACCCAAGCAGCTGCCAAACTCTCGGGAGAATTCTTCAGGGCTGTGATGCAGTGTTCGCAGGACCCGGGCTTACTTATGTTCTGGGGTCCTTTCTTAAATGAGGATGGCCGAAATCACTCACTTCGTTTTAGAACACCGATGAAACGTACCCAACAGAGCCACCAGGACACAACAGTCTACGAGGAGAGGGTGGGAAGGAGCAGAGTCTCAGTGTCCTAATTTAGAACTGACTCATAGGAAATCTAAGCAGCACAGTGAGGAGTTAAGACTCGGCCTAGATTCAAAAGCAAAGCCAGTCACGCGCCAGGAACCTCAAGTCATAAGGGCCTAAAAAGCTTCGTGTGCCATTTGCCATTACTTTTAACCAACTAACGCAACTTACTTTGTGAGAAGAGACTGAGGGCAAACAAGTGAACAAAGCTCTTTTCTGGTGATTAGGTGGGTGGCTCTGAAAAGAGCCTTTGGAAAGTCAAGCGGCTCGGCGACTTGTGCGAGCGCCGCGTCCCGGCAGGGACTCACTTGGAGCTGGTGTACTTGGTGACCGCCTTGGTGCCCTCGGACACGGCGTGCTTGGCCAACTCGCCGGGCAGCAGCAGGCGCACGGCCGTCTGGATCTCCCGGGACGTGATGGTCGAGCGCTTGTTGTAATGCGCCAGGCGCGACGCTTCGCCCGCGATGCGCTCGAAGATGTCGTTGACGAACGAGTTCATGATGCCCATGGCCTTGGACGAGATGCCGGTATCCGGGTGCACCTGTTTCAGCACTTTGTACACGTAGATGGAATAGCTCTCCTTGCGACTGCGCTTGCGCTTTTTGCCGTCTTTCTTCTGAGCTTTGGTGACAGCTTTCTTCGAGCCCTTCTTGGGCGCGGGAGCGGATTTTGCCGGCTCAGGCATTGTAGAATACAACACCCGTTAGCAAAGAAAAGTAGTAGGAGAATGGGCGGGCCTGATCCTTTTATAACCACCGTATGCAAATTAAGGCTCCAAAAGTCTTATGTTTCCATTGGGCCATGTAGAGACCTTGCGTTATCAGTAATAGCTACGTAACAACACCGACTCTTGACCTTATTGGCCATTTCTGGAGCCAATTTAGGACCAATGAAAAATTCGTTCCTGACCCCACCCCTAGGAAAGCTTATAAAGGCTTTCCAATTGCTGATCTTTCAATCCTGTTTGTTGCGAGAATCTGAGCTCTAGGCCTTATAGCATTGTTTTCAATTATGTCTGGCCGCGGAAAGCAAGGAGGCAAGACTCGTGCTAAGGCCAAGTCGCGCTCGTCCCGCGCTGGCCTGCAGTTCCCGGTGGGGCGAGTGCACCGTCTGCTGCGCAAAGGCAACTACGCCGAGCGGGTGGGGGCTGGCGCGCCCGTCTACATGGCGGCAGTCCTCGAGTATCTGACCGCCGAAATTCTGGAGCTGGCGGGCAACGCGGCCCGAGACAACAAGAAGACGCGCATCATTCCTCGTCACCTGCAGCTGGCCATCCGCAACGACGAGGAACTGAACAAGCTGTTGGGCAAAGTCACCATCGCCCAGGGCGGCGTTTTGCCCAACATCCAGGCCGTTCTATTACCAAAGAAAACCGAAAGCCACAAAGCCAAAAGCAAATAAATCCAGACAAAGTAGACCAAAGACCAAAGGCTCTTTTTAGAGCCACCCAAGTTTTCAAAAAAAGAGCTAATGCGCTGTTTTGTGATCAGCCCTTCATTTGACACTTTGGTGGCTCTTAAAAGAGCCTTTGGGGTGAATGGGGTTGGTGTCAAGCCTCCTAATTACTTATTCTTGCCAGGCTTGTGACTCTCCGTTTTCTTGGGCAACAAGACTGCCTGGATATTGGGCAAGACGCCGCCCTGGGCAATTGTGACACCCCCGAGTAACTTGTTGAGCTCTTCATCATTTCTCACGGCTAGTTGCAAATGGCGAGGGATGATGCGTGTCTTCTTATTGTCTCGGGCCGCGTTGCCGGCCAGCTCCAGGATTTCCGCGGTCAGGTACTCCAGCACGGCCGCCAGGTACACTGGCGCGCCGGCCCCCACTCGCTCGGCGTAGTTGCCTTTGCGCAGCAGGCGGTGCACTCGCCCCACGGGGAACTGAAGGCCAGCACGGGATGAGCGTGACTTGGCCTTGGCCCGAGCTTTGCCTCCCTGCTTTCCGCGTCCTGACATTACGGCTAAAAATGCAGTTACAGCTTCTTTTTCAAAGAGAAGGATGTGGCGAGGATAACCCATTTGATGTAATTTATAAGAGCTACCGGGAGGGGTGAAGCGAAGTGGTTTGATTGGCTAAAAGCTGAGTCCGATCGAACAGCCAATAGGAAAGCGGAAAGCAGACTCTTCGTTTGCATCTTGTACTACGAGGAAATGACGGCCTTGGTAAGTACCTACCAATCGCTGTGAGCCACATTAAAGCCCCTTATTTGCATGCCAGGATTTTTAAAGCGAAGGCTTTCAAACAACACGCTGTTTTGTTTTTTAGTGAGTGGCAATTTTTTTCCAGCTTAAGAGTGGTAGGTTTTTGTCCACCAAGGGAAATCCCAAGAAGGGCCCATAAAGGACTGCAGAGAGCCTCCGGCAGATGCAGAGTTACTGCCACTCAAGGGTACCGAATTCTGAAGCTGATTACCCCCTTGAGCCCTAAATTACTCTCCAAGTCCCTCCCTTTCTGCCTCGTCAAAGCCAAACTTCCTTAGAGACTATAGTACTACTAAGGCCTCCGCCTTTCAATTTACACGTTGCCTGCGGCGTGGCTTAGCCCCATGCCACCCGCCACTGCTTCTTGGACTCCAGTTTGCCTGAGGGCTAGCATAGAATTAGTCATCCTCCTCTTTACCTCCCGACGGCGTCCAAAACGGCCTTGAACCTGAAGGCGGCTTTCCCTTGGCTTTCAAAATGTCGCCCTTCGTCTTTCCTCATCCTGCTTCTGTTCCTTTGCCCTTTTTTTTTTTTAACCTATTTATTTATTTTATTTTATTTCTCTCCACCCCCACCCCTCAACTCTGGCAACACCAAATTCCTCTGCCGGTCTTTAAATCCCGGTGTCCAGCTGAGCTCTGCCTCCCTACTCGCCCCTCCCCCACACTCCTCCATTCTTCACTCTTCCCGAAGAGTCTTACCCAACTCCATGCTTTCAACTAACACCCAGATTTGTTTCAGAAGCTCAGACCCATATACGTAACTGCTGACTGGATACTTCAACCTGTTTGTCCCAATAACTCGACCTATCCAAAAGCAAACTCATCCAAACTCCCCCCACCCTCCTCTCTTTGCTCTCTTTACCTGAATGGCACCAACAATCTTCCAGGTACCTAAGCCAGAATCCACTGTTCCCTGCATCTCAACAGCATATCAAGTGTTACTTCTTTAACTTCAGCCTTATTCCTCCGTGATCCTCTTGTTTGCCTCTTAGACTTCAGCAACAGCCCCTAGAGACTCCTTTGTGTAATCCTCCACATAGAAATCATTCCTGAAAGTTCCATTTCTTTCTCCTCAGCTTCCCATCCCTGGGATTTCTACATCCCCACCCCATTTTCACCCTTTCCTGAATATCCCATAAAGCTGAAACCGCTGAAATGCGTCTGGGGGCTCCGAGGAGCTTCAATTCTTTATGTCTCAGCGCAGAAAGAATTCAGCGAGAGGCAAAGTAACAGATAAGTGATTTATTAGAATGGGACACTTGTGAGACTTCCCAAGCGGCTGGGTGAGAGGGTGCCGTGCTCCGAGAACTTAGTGGGCTACAGTTTTATAATCAAAGGAAAAGTGGGGAGGGGGAAAAGACCACCTTCTTCCTCATTCTTGAGTAGACGTCAAACTTCCATTATCAGCTCCTCCTCCACGTGGGGGGGGGGGAGGTTCTTGTCCCTACTTGGTCAAGTCGGGACTGTCATGGTGCAATGGAAATGAGCAAAAAGGCGCTCATTTACTAAAAATGGTAAATCATCTCAGGTTTCAGTATAATGTCACCCTTTCCTTTTATTTTTTGTTTTTAGTGTGTGCAGAGAAGCATGTCCTTGGAATCAGCTTACTGAGCTCACTGGGCAGGATGTGGGTCTCATGCCACCATTGTTTTATTGTTTTGGGGCACGTCTCATGCTTCTGTTGCATAGTTTTGTTGCTACGCAGGCCTGTTTGATTGAGTGATCATTAACTTAGAGTGGTCTCGCATACCTTCTTCTTTACTTACAATCCCCTAGTGGGATTAACTGTTTAATTACCTACTTTGTCCCTTCACTATGTCCCTATCAAAGACAGGAGGTAGAATGCTATAGAGAAAAGAATAGACTTAAATTTTTCTCCTTGAGCTCTTTTCTAGTGTTCCTCTTTTATCCTCACCTTTGTTCAACTGACATTTATTGAGTACATGCTACCTATCAGGCAATGGGTATACAGATAATTGAGACTAGTACAAAGAGGTCTGTAATGAGATGCCTCTAGAAAATGGAGGAAATCTGGTGAACTCTGTAAGTTAAAATTAGTTAATATCAGCTATCTGTAGAGCTTACCCCTGGTAAGATGCTGGTATAGATTTGTGAAGCACCCAAGTACAGTCAAAAGTAATGGGAGTGTTTCCTCAATAGTAGGATGCAACTGAAGATAATTCTAGCCAAACGGATTATAGCATTTCAGAAGATGCACGTGTTAATAGAAAGATATGGTCCACATACCATCTAAATGGGGCAATTACAGTAGGAATGTGTTGTGCTTCTCTAACACTAAGAGTATGTGTCTGCTAGACACAAAGGTTTAGGCTATTACAGAAGGTTCCTTGGTGAAAGCATCAGCTTGTTCTCATAGTCTGGGTGAAATGTTTCTGAAGACTATCCAACCCTCTTAGCTCAGGTTCTGCTCTCAATTAACAACTTTCCAATTATTCTACTTTAGGATAAAAATATGAGACTGAGAAGGGGAGAACCAGTATGGGAAGATATATCTATCACTAGAAGTTAATTAATTTGCATTCTGACCTATTCATCAATTTCTTGTGTATTTTGTTAGTGTAACTCTCTCCCCAAGAAGCTCTGGAAGTTCTAATAGTGTCAACTTTTCAGCCCTACAGAGCACAGAACAAAATACAGTAGTAGGGACCCCACAGCAACTCTGGTACCCTTCGAGGCCCTGCGTGAGGGGCCAGCTGACCTCCCGCTGTCTTTGATCTCTGATCTCCTTTTTACTTCTATCACAGTGACCCTGTGCTGTTAGGAAGGGTAAAGGGAAAAGAGATTATATTAAACCTTTATTATGAGATAAGCCCTATGTTAGGGGCTACCTATGAAGTAGACATACAGTCGTACCTCGTACCTCGGTACCAGGACCCCCAGTGGATACTAAAATCCAAGGATGTTCAAGTCCCTTATATAAAATGGTGTAGTATTTGCGTATAACCTAAGCACATCCTCCCAGATGAAGTGTCTCTAGATTACTTTTAATACCTAATACAATGTAAATGTTATGTAAATAGTTGTAAATACAATGTAAAACTATGTAAATAGTTGCTAGGGCAGGGCAAATTAAAGTTTTGCTTTTGGGGGACTTTCCGGATTTCTTTTTAGAATATTTTCCATCTACGGTTGGTTGAATCCTCAGATTCAGAACCCATGGATACTGAAGGACGACTGTAATTCCTTCACAGATAAGGAAACCAAGGCTCAGAGGCGTTTAAGCACTTGCTGAAGGTCACACAGCCACTTACAAAGACATGATTAGAACCAAGGTCTGCCTGACTCAAAGACTGTGCTCTTCATCCCTCCAAGCACACTACTTCACTAACTAGATTATGGGTTTCATGAAGTCACTTAATTTACCCAGCCTTGCTTCCTCCCTCTGTTGCAGAGAGAGGGAGAGCTGGAGAGCAGGAGAGTTAGAGAGTGAGAGTGAGAGAGCATGAGAGAGGGATGGAATTAGACTTAATACTTTAAATTCCATCTAGCTATAAAACCTTATTAGGTAAGTCCAGATAGGCCAATATCCTACAAATTTTATCAGGCTCAATTATCTGTTGCTCCCCAGACCTCCCTTCCCAGCATTCTTACCAGAGCTATTAAAATATATAACAGAGCAGGCCATTTGTAAATGTCATACACCATCACAAACAGGCTGGATCTTATCTCCTTTAACACCTCTGGGATTTTTAACCAAAAGCAACTGAGTTGGGCTTCCCTGGTGGCGCAGTGGTTAAGAATCTACCTGCCAGTGCAGGGGACACGGGTTTGAGCGCTGGTCCGGGAAGATCCCACATGCCACGGAGCAACTAAGACCGTGCACCACAACTACTGAGCCTGCGCTCTAGAGCCCGTGAACCACAACTACTGAAGCCCACGCACCTAGACCCCGTGCTTAGCAACAAAGAGAAGCCACCACAATGAGAAGCCCGTGCACTGCAACAAAGAGTAGCCCCCGCTCACCGCAACGAAGAGCCAACGCAGCCAAAAATAAAATCAATCAATCAATCAATCAATCAATCAATCAATCTATTTAAAAAAAAGGCAACTCAGTTCCTAACCAGGCAATCTAGTTAATCAAACATTTAGGGCATTCTAGGTCCATTCTATCATTCCAGCCATACTCCTCTCCCTTCCCCTTTTCTTACACCTTTCCTCAACTCCACCCCCAGCCCCCTCCGTACTGAGCTGCACATCATTCATAAGATGAGCAAGGCCTTTCCACAGCTCCCTGCCATTGCACATAAAGTTGCCCTTGGCTAGAATGCTTTCAGCCTCCTCTGGACCTGCAAAATCCTCCCCATCCTTCCAGTTTCCACCCAGATATCACCTCCTCTTTCATGAAGCTTCCCTACTGTCAAACACACAGCCTCAGTGTACCCACATCTCTTTGTTCATATCCTGCTGATAGCATTTAAGCACTCTGCCCTGTGTTTTGACCTTGGTCTCACTTCCTTTCTGTGACCACTTCAAGGGAGAGACCATGTCTTCTTCACCTTTAAATCAGGAGTCCTTTATTCCTTCTACCTGGCTCTTGGTAGGGTAATTAAATGTTTTTTGCATAAACAAATAAAACTATACTCTTAGAGAATTAGCATCTTCTTCTCTAAAATATTTCTCTTTGGTCAAAAAACCACTCTCCAAATGCTAGCTAGCTATCAACAGTAGACTGTGGTAGCCAGAGTGACAGAAAATACAACAGAAGCTCATCAATTAAATAAAAATCATATACCCTACCATAATAGAGTTGTTAGAATAAATGAGAATTAAATATAAAGAACCTAGTACAGAGATGGAACCTGAGACGCCCAAATGCTGGATTAGGAGGCAGAATAGCTTAATGGTTAAGAGCTCAAATTCTGCAGCCTGACTCTCTGGGTTTGTTTACCAGATCTGTGACCATAGGCAAATTACTTACCTAACCTCTAAGGGTCTCTGCTTCCTCAATGGTAAAGCGAGAGTAATAACAGTAGCTACTTCATAGACTTGTTGCAAGAATTAAAAGAGTTCATAAATGTAAAACATTTAGCATAGTACCTGTCGCCAACAAAGCAGGGGCATCTCAAAAATTTGAACGAATTTGCCATTTCAGAAATAAATATTGAGTTTATCCTATGACCACTCCTGGATATACACCAAACAGAAAAGAATGTTTACATCCAACAAAAAGCACGTACAAGGATGTAGTATATTCATATACTGCAATACCACACAATGAAAATGAAAAAATTACTGCCACACACACGGATGAACCTCACAGACAATGTTGAGCAAAAGACAAACACAAATGTATTCATACTATGTGATTCTATTTATAAGAAGTTCAAAAACAGGCAAAACTTATCTATGGTGCTAGAGGTTAGAATGATTAACTGTGGCAGGGTGGTATTGACCTCCTTGGGAGCCTTCCAAGGTGCTAGAAATTTTCTGTATCTTGATATGGTGTATTCCCATGTAAAATTAAGCTGTACACTTAAAAAGTGTGCATTTCTTATGTGTAAATTATACATCAGTAGGGACAAATTAATTTTTTAATGAACAAATAATGAAGTAATATCATAGGAAAAAGATGAATACTTTGTTGGGCATCTTAATCCTCACATTACAGATTAGTGTTTATTAGTTTTCGTTTTGTTTGAGGCGGCCACCATAATGTCTCAGTGCTTAAAGCCTCTAACTAAGACTCTTAATCTGACCATGACAAACCTTCACTAAATAGTAAATATTGTCATGACTATGTTTTTATTAGAAACAAAGACACTAAACTTGCCCTAGGGAGCTTGCAACTTACAAAGCTTTCATTTATTTTTGCAACAGGAATAATAATGTCGGCCCTCTCTATTCACATACTAGCTCACTATCCATCCGGTACATTTTACCGAACACCCAAGTATGCCAACAGTGAGCCTGGCATAACACATGCAGTGAATATATTGCCTCTGGCCAGATCTCTCTTTTCACATGATTGGTTTCCTCTAGTCATTCAAATCTCTGTTTAAATGTCCCCTCCACAGCAAGGCCTTCTCTGACCACAGCCTCCCACCATTCCCCGCCACTGTCACTGGATTAGCAAATTACAAGGCCGTCACCAAAAACAAGTCCTTCTTAGAGATTCCATCTCTTTAACAGCACTCTAGTTGATTTACTTCTCTCTAGCCTGTCTCCTGCCTTTACTCAGATTATCTTTCACCAGACTACTGCCAAAGGCTTTTCTCCTCTTCTCCCTGCTTCCACTCTTCCCATTCCCTTAATATATTCCTCATACACTAGCCAGAGTGATCTTCTAATACAAAAATCTGATTCTTTTCTCACTTTATTCTTTTTCCCAGGTGATTTCACTCCCCTCACTCACTTCCCCACCTTCCCCCCGCCCACGATCTCATTTCATCTTCAGCAACTCTTGCTTCACATGCGCTTCTCAGATGCTAAAACTAGTAGACAAAAGCTTAATGAAAAACAGAATAGTACATAGACTCAAAGTATCTCCTACAACTACAAAGGGAAAAAGAAAAATTTTACAATTGAGAAAACTGAGAGATACCACCTTAATCAATTAATCAGAATTATCATTAACAATGAGACAAATTGAATTATATGCCCCCATATGCTTCAGTGAGAGGATTCAATATCACTTCTGCAGTTTTCCTGCCAAAAATGTATATCCTAAATCTGAATCAGAGTGAAACATTCGACAAACCCAAGTTGAGGGATATTTAACAAAATAAATGGTCTGTACTCCTCAAAAATGTCAAAGTCGTGAAAGACAAAAAGACTAATGAACTATTACAGATTAATGGAGACCAAAGAGACATAACAACTGAATATAGCATGTGATCCTAGATTGGATCCTGGCCCAGAATTTTTTTTTTCATTCTATATAAAGGACATTATGGGACAATTGGCAAATTTTGAGTAAGATCTGTAGATTATACTACTGTATCAATGTTAATTTCAAGAATTTGACAATTACATTGTGGCTATGCGAGAAAATGTCTTTTTTTTTTTTTTTTTTTTTACTAAACACATATTAGCAAATATATATTAGAGCTCTTCAGAGAAATAGAACAACAGGATATATATGGAGAGGGCAAGAGCAAACGAGAGAGAGAGAGAGAGAGATTTATTATAAGGAATTGGCTCACATGACAATGGAGGCTGACAAGTCCCGAGATCTTCAGGGTGAGTCAGCAAGCTGGAAATAACAGGAGAGCTGATGGTGTAATTCCAGTCCATGTCTGAAGGCTTGAGAACCAAGAGAAGCAATGCTGTCGTTCCAGTCAAAGGCTAACAGGCTGGAGACCCAGAAAGAGCCAGTGTTTCAGTTCAAGTCTGAAGGCAGGAAAGAAGCCAATGTCCCAGTTCAAAGGCAGTCAGGCAGGAAAGAACTCTCTTTTTCCAGGAGGGTTAGCCTTTTTGGTTCTATTCAGGCCTTCAACTGATTGGATGAGACCCAGCCACAATAGGGAGGGCAATCTGCTTTACTCAGTCTACCAATTTTAATGTTAATCTCGTCTAAAAACACCCTCACAGAAACACCCAGAATAATGTTTGACCAAATATATGGGCACCCTGTGGCCCAGTCAAGTTGACACATAAAATTAACCATCACAGGTAGTTAGAGGTAAATGGACTTATCTCTGAAACTTACTCTCAAATGATTCAGAAAAATAATTATATATGTGTAGTTAGATACATAAAAAGAAACAAAGCAAACATAACTTGTCAATATTTGGATAATCTGGGTATCAGGGTGAGGGGTATACAAGAATTATTTGTACTATTTTTGTATTTCTATAACTCTGAAAGCACTTAAGAAAAAGTTAAAAATAAAATACACACACATAGAACCATACATCCAACATGACATCTCTTCTTGGATATCATAAAGACACTTCAGACTCAAGTCCAAAACAGAATTGGGCACCTAGTCTTTCCCTTCCCCACCCTTCCAAACCTGTGCTTCTTCCAATATTCTGTATCTTAGGGAACAAATGCCATCCATCCAGATGCACAAACCTGATAGTTATCCTTCATACTTTCCCTCCCATAACTAGCCCATTACCACATCCTGTGGGTCTTACCCTCCCAATGTATATCTTATAGCCACAATTTCTTTCCATCTCCACCTGCATGACCACCAGCGTGGTCCAAGTCATCATCATCCCTCACCTAGACTGCTACACTAACCTCCCAACTGGTCTCCCTGCTTGCACTCTTACCTCCTCTACAGTTCTCCACACTGCAGCCAGGGATCTTTGCAAAATAAAAATTTAAAGATGGCTAAATGCAATGCATGATCCTTGATTGGCTTTCGAAAAATAAAAAATTATAAAGGCACTAATGAGACACCTGGGGAAATTTGAATGTCAACTATATATTAATAATAGTATTGAACAAATATTAAACGTCTTAGTTGTGGTAATGGTATTGCGCTTATGTAGGAAAATATCCTTGTCTTAGGAGATATACGCTGAAGTATATAGCAATGAAATGTAAAGATTTTCGCAACTCTCAAATGGTTCAGCAAAAATAACAATATTTTTATTATATACACACATTCAAAGAGAGATTAAAAAGCAAATCTGGTAAAATGTCAGTAAATATAGGTGAAGAATAAATGGGGTGCTCATTGTACTAACCTTGCAATTGACATTATGTTAAATTTTTTGAGTGTGATAGGGTATTGTAGTTATATAAGAGAATATCCTTGTTCTTAGGAGATACATACTGGAGTACCTAAGGGTGAAATGTCATGCTATCTGCAACTTATTTTCAAAAAAAGTATAGAAATACATTTTTAAAGTATATAGGTATAAAGTACTTAAACATAAAAGTATATATGTATAAGTATATAATATATAAATGTAAAAAACAGTGAAAGGTAGAGGATGCTGTTTTGTACTATTCAACTTTTCTGCAGATTTGAAATTTTTCAAAATTAAAAGTTGGGGAAATACATATATGGAGAAATCTATAAAATATTAGGATACAAAATAAAATACTGGTTGAATTGACGAGTTATGTATCATCTTGGAAAAATCTCATCCTGTTATATCCCCGCTGAAAACCTTCCCTAGCTTCTTACTGCTCCTAGGATAAAAATAAAACTGCCTAACGAGGCCTTCTCCCCACAGGCCTATACATTCATTCAGCTTCCCATCACCATCATCTCTGCTCCGTGGGCTCCAACCATATCTAACTACACCCAAAGGAACCACTCCCCCAAAGTTCTCTCTCCTCCTGGCCTTTGCGCGTGCAGCTACCGCACTAGGAGGGGCTGAGAAAGGGATTTTTGTGCCTCTTGTAAACTGTTTCCTTAAGTTTTCTCTTCTCCCCCAAGTCTGGATGACATGCCTCCTTAGCATCCTGCTGTTAGTCCCATCACAGCCCTTAGCACACAGTATTGCAACTCTCCGCTCATTGGTCCATCTTCTCCAATGTTCTGTAAACTGCCTGAGGACAGGGCCTGTCTTACCTCCCCAGCCTCCAGGACTGGTCTGGCGCACAATAATTATGTATTCAATAAATGAAACGGACTTCCATTTTCTTGTATGTAAAATAAAGGTGTTGGGCTAGATGATCTACAAGATGTATTGTCAATAAAATGAATCGAATAATCTCAATATCAATTGCACAGAAGTTCCCGTTTTCTTTACAATTCCTCAGGTTCAGAGCCTCCCACGACCTCACGAGTCGGGCGAAGTAGAGACTACAGTTCCCGTGAACCCTCAGGGCACCACGTGGTGCCTGCCTGGGGTGTCGCGTAGCGAGGACTCCATTTCCCAGCGTGCCTCAGGACGCGAAGTCTGCGTTTCGCCAGGAACGTCAGGAGTTCCGGTCCTGAGTGGGAGCTGCGGAAGAGAAGACTGAGTGCAAGGTAGAAAGGGCCCAGCCTGGGGTTCAGAGGGGACACAGGGACGTTGGCTCAACCAAAAGCCCGGAGTTGCACATACCCAAGTCTGCAACCTCCAGCTCATTCTTTGCGAATCCCCTTAATGAGGAACGTGCCTCGCGCGCGGGCTCTTTCTAATCCACCGCCTCCCTTCAGCTGCTCGCGGCTGGAGACCAGATTCCCCCACGTCACACAGGGGAAAGAGGCGGTGCCTCGCGTCTCACTGTCGCGTCTAGGCGGGCTCCCAGTGTGGACGTTGGCCGGGGGGCGGGGGCTGGGGTGGTTGAGAGACTGGTCTCTCACAAAGAGCGAGGCCCTGACCCTCACTGCTCCCGTCCTTGTCTCTGCCGTAGCTGATGTTGAGTGGGCAGCTGGTCGGAAGCCTGTTCTCCATGGCTGGCCGCGTCTGTGTGTCCCGGGGCAGCGCCAGATCAGGGGCCATCGGTCCCGTCGAGGCCGCCATTCGCACAAAGTTGGAGCAGGCGCTGAACCCCGAGGTCCTGGAGCTGCGTAATGAGAGCGGCGGCCACGCGGTCCCACCAGGCAGTGAAACCCATTTCCGCGTGGCCGTGGTGAGCTCTCGCTTCGAGGGACTGAGCCCCCTGCAACGGCATCGGCTGGTCCACGCGGCGCTGTCAGACGAGCTGGCTGGGCCGGTCCACGCCCTGGCCATACAAGCGCGGACCCCCGCCCAGTGGAGGGAGAACCCTCAACTGGACACGAGCCCCCCCTGCCTGGGCGGGAGCAAGAAAATTCGAGGAACTCCCTGAACCCTGAGAGAGAGGGAGGACCGGGATCCAAACGGGTTGGGTGAGAATAAACTACTGGGGCCTTCTTCCCTTCAGTACAGTCTGGTATTTGTAAGAGTTGAGGACCTGGGCCCCATTCAACCGGCATATACAGGTTCTCTGGAGACAGCAATTCATTTCACATCAAGGTCAACCTAAGGAAAGCATACAATCACTCACTACTGCTCTTGCCCTGGACTGTTAAGGAAAAGCTGCCCAGTTGTTTCATGTTAAATTGTGACTAAGGAACCACCAGACCTTATGAGTTGCAAGTAATCCTGTACATTAAAAGAGAAATTATCATATGAGGTGAATTGCTGTGTTGTTAAAGGCCTGTTGAACCAGGGCTACAGATGTTCTTGGGAGAAGAAAGATACTTGAAGCCTAGCATAGTCAGGAAGGGCTTCGTTAAACCAGAAAGAAAAGGAAAGTTGTTTCAGGCAGGGGGAAGAGCCCAAGCAAAGGCATAGAAGCTGGACTGGGCAGAGAGTTATTGGACAAGACAGCAGTTACAGACACATTTGAACTTCAGACTTGGGGAATGTTTGGCTTTCTACCAACCTGTCCATTTCCAAAAGGATTTACATTTGTTTGTGAGAAAAAAAACTTAAAAAAAAACACTAAAGCAGTGAAAAGATTATAATCTGGGAAATGAGTATAGAAGGGGGAGAAAACTGTACATAACCCTTTTTCTTATGAGTCTTCCAAACGTCATAATTCTGAGGGAAGCTCAAGTAATGTCTAGATAAGCAATTTTCTGATGATCTCAATGTGGAGATGGAACTTAGTAAAGAGAAAGCTTGGTTAACATGTATCAACCATTTCTGGCTAAAGAGTTTAGACTGCATCTGGTTGGGCAGTAGGGAGTCATTGAAGGGTGTTGAGGAAAGGATGCCAAAGAGCATTTTGGGGCAGATTGATCTGGCAGTGACGTGTAAGTGGGTTGGCATAGGAAATAGGCACAGAGATTAACCAGAAATAGGCACAGAGATTAACCAATGGTGAAGGCAGAACCCTGACCTAGAGGTCAGCTGTTGAAATGGAAAGGAAGGAGTTGATTTGGGAGCTACCATTTTTTAATTTTTTTTTTTTTTTTGTTAGTAGACTTTTTTTTTTTTTTTTTTTTTTTTTTGGGTGTGTTGGGTCTTCGTTTCTGTGCGAGGGCTTTCTCTAGTTGTGGCAAGTGGGGGCCACTCTTCATCGCGGTGCGCGGGCCTCTCATCATCGCAGCCTCTCCTGTTGAGGAGCACAGGCTCCAGTCGCGCAGGCTCAGTAGTTGTGGCTCACGGGCCTAGTTGCTCCGCGGCATGTGGGATCCTCCCAGACCAGGGCTCGAACCCGTGTGCCCTGCATTGGCAGGCAGATTCTCAACCGCTGCGTCACCAGGGAAGCTGAGAGCTACCATTTTTTAAAAGTCAGAAAACGGCTTGATTACAACAGAAATGGGCTAGAGTGAGAGGAGAGTCAATGGTAAACCTCAGGCAGTACTTTTCAGATTTCCTCACAGATAAAAATTCCCAAGGGAGCTTGTTTAAAATGTGGATTCTAGGTCAACTCTCTTCCTAAAAAGGATTCTGATTCCACAAGTCAGGAATGGAATCTGGAATCTATATTTTTAAAAAAACACACAAAAGGATTTGGAGGAAAGCTGGTTCTATTCTCAAGAAATATTACTCCAAGTTTTTGTTTATTTGTTTTCATTTTTGGAGTTTTTAAATTTTTTAAATGTTTTTGTAAATATTATTTTATTATGGCAAAAACTCTTGAGATCTGTCTGAACAATTTTTTTTAAGTGTGTAATCAATACATTATCACTGACTATAGGTACAGTGTCATACAGCAGATCTCTAGAGCTTAATCATCTTGCTTAACTGAAATTTTATGCCTGTTGATTGGCAACTCCCCATTCTCTTCTCCTCCAGCCCCTAGTAACCAACATTCCACTCTGATTCTATTTGACTATTTTAGATAAAGTGGAATCATGCATATTTGTCTTTCTGTGACTGGCTTATCTCACTGAGCATAATGTCCTCATGGTTTATCATAGCAGAATTTCCTTTTTTAAGGCTGGCAAGTATTCCATTGTTATGTACATACTATATTTTCTTTATCCATTCATTTGTCAGTGGACGTTTAGGTTGTTTCCACATCTTAGCCATTGTGATATTCTGCAATGAACATGAGTGCTAATACCTCTCCAAGATCCTGATTTCAATTCTTTTGGATAAATACCCAGAAGTGGCATTGCTGGATCATATGGTAGTTCTATTTTTAATTTTTTGAGGAACTTCCATATTTTCCAGAGTGCCTGCACCATTTTGCATTCCCACCAACAATGTGCAGGGATTCCAATTTCTCCACATCTTTGCCAACACTTTATATATATATAATAGCTATCCTGACAGGTATGAGGTGGTATCTCATTATGGTTTTGATTTGCACTTCCTTGATGATGAGTGACATTGAGCATTTTTTTATATATACCTATTGGTCATTTTATGTCTTATTTGGAAAAATGGCTATTCAAGTCCTTAGCCCATTTTTTAATTAGGTTATTAGTTTTTTTGCTATTGAGTTGTAGGACATTACCCCAAGTTTTCAAATCTAGGAGACCGAGGGGGCGCTCCATCTGTAGAAGTGGAAAGGTCAGGATAGAGAGGCGAACTCAGGAAGTAAATGTGATGCATCATGTTATTCTGGCCTTCAGTTTAGAGAGAGAGGAGTTGTTTTTCCATCTCACCATCTTCCCCTCCCAGGACTGTCTCAGAGTTGGACGTAGGTAGAGGCAAAGAAGCAGACATAGATTTTAAGGATTTGCTTCCTTTTTATTTTTCATCAATATTTTCATTTTTTACATCAACAGAGTTGGGTTTAGGGCTCCCCAGGAGAGTAAGGGAGATGGATGGGTCCCTCCAGGGGGTTGCAGGGGAGAGGGCTGCGTCCAGCAAGTGAAGGGTGAGGAAAGAGGGCACACACTCGTACACTGAGCACTGGAGAAGGCAGTCCTTTGAGCACAGACATCAAAGAGTTAAACAGTCACCACCTGGTTCAGTGTTACAAAATGGGAGTGACCATAGGGTGGGGGGCACCAGACGCGGCATGAGGAGGGTGAATTTGGATTTTCTTTTTTTATTGTTGTTTTCACTTTTTTCCTTTTAACTTTTTTTTAACATTCACAAACAGCTAAAAACTACGACACATCACAGCTACGGTGGGGAAAGGGGGCACCAAAGAAAGCAGCCACACAGAGTAGGGTGGGGCAGGGGCAGCTTAACCTACAGGGGCTATCCTGTGGAAAGGGTGAGACGGGGAGACTGAGGCTTCTGATCCCTGCATTAGGAGTCCCTGGCTTACTGCCTAAACTCTTCCCACTTCACAGGAGTTGCTGGGAAGGCCCCAGTTCCTGCCCCGCCCCAGCTCCTTGTGCTTTTGATCTGCTGGTTGGACCATATGACTGGTTTCTTTCCCTCCCCCGCTCCCCTGCCTGTGAGGGGACAGGCTGGAGGTGGGAGGGCTGCTGTGCTGTGCCTGTCTGTGCTATAGCGGGTAGAGCCTCTCATTCCAGAGGAGGCCTGTGCTTCTTGAGAGGAGGGGAGGAGATGGACCTTGTCAGGTGCCCTCAGCTCTCCCTAGACTGTGGGACTCTTATCCCAGCCTGGCCTAGGGCTCCTCCCACCCAGGCCCGGCACAGAAACGAGATTAGGGGAGGTACTGTGGGAGGCAGGGTTGTGTGTGTGTCCACTGAAGTTACCCTTGGCTTGTATCTGAGGACAGTATAACGACACCCCCACCTCACAGCACGCACACACACACATAAATGTACACAAGCACTCACACACACAGTCCTGCTGAGCTGCCTCAGAACTTAATATATAAATAAATAAGAATCAGAAAGCTAATTTCATAAAATTCAGGCTTCTTGTAGCCCAAATTGAGAAGGAAATGGAAGCCAGGGGGCTGAGGTTTATTGCTACTCCCCCAGCATCCAACAGGAGGCATGAGAGGGCACGACTCTAAGTTCTTTTGGTCCGTGGTCTACACTAGGCCCCCACCACCGTCATAGCCACACGCCTGTGCTTTCACCAGGGCCCAGGCAGAGGGAATGAGGGGGAAGGCAGGAAGCCTGTTCTAGAGTCCCAGGCGCCGGGAAGAGCAAGGGCCTCTCACTAACACTGGGGAGAAGTGTGGGGCCAAGCCTTCTCTTGGGTGAAGTCAAGGGCGGGAGGAGGTGGGGACAGGACTGCACCCCAAACCTGGGATGGAGGAGCCTTCCCTGTAGTCCCTGCCCACGGGGTCACGCACGTGCACACACATACACACGCACACACACGCACACACGGCTAAGACACCAAACGGGAGCGGGGAATGAGGGCTCTTTGTGGCCAGGATGGCAGGGCAGGGAAGGGGAAGAAGGAATTGTTGGTCTCACAGTGTGCCTGCCACCCCCGAAGCCCCAGAGACTCTCACTGCAGCACCTGCCCCCGCGTCTCGGGCAGCTTCAGGGCCAGAGAACTACCAAGGGCAAGAGCAGCTGAGGCAAAGAGGATGGGGGCGGCCTTGGTGATTCCCACAAAGGATGTGAAGATGCTGATCCCCAGCACAGCTGCCAGCTTACACAGAGCATTCAGGAAGCCGAAGGCTGTGGTCCTGCTCAGGAGTCCCCCAGCGCAGCACACAGGATGCAGGGGCCCGGCCCAGGAGGGAGACAAAGGAAGAGGCATGGGAGGGTTTGTGGGGGAAGGGTGGGTAGGTGGGAAAGTGAAGGAGAGACGGCAGGCAGTGTCGAAGAGGGAGAGGAAAGATGGAGAGATTAGAGAGGTGAGGGATGCACATCAGGGAATACAGATAAATTGGGAGGCAAGGGGGAAAGAACACCAAAAAATTAGGTTAATAGTTAAGACTGCAAGGAGTGAATATAAAAGCTACCAACTTGTAGAGGAGAAACTCAAGGGGAATATGTACCCTTTTACCCCTAAAGATGCTTTTCCCAATCAGCCCCCTTCCTCACCCCATTTCTGTCCTGTCCTCTGAGCACTAAACCTGCTGCCCTGCCCCTACCACACTCCAACTACCTCTTGTCCGAGGGGTAGAGTTCAACAGTCAACACGTCCAGCGCATTCCAGGATGCAATGCTGACCCCCCCAAAAAGGCAGAGCAGAGCGATCATGGCTGACTCGCTGTTCCCAAAAGACAGGAAGAAGCAGGAGACACAGGACATCACGCTGGAGCCAGCTAGAGCCGGGGAAGGAAAAAGCAGCATGAGCTTGGCCACAGCCCACACTGTTCTGTCGACCAGCGTTGAGCGCAGCCCAGGATGAGACTCTCTTTTTGCCAAGGTACCCAAAAGAAAGGCTTTCCACTCATCCCCAGCCTCCCTTATAATTGTCTTACTAACAATTCAGTACCAACCATTTCTTCAGTGCAGGCTATGGGCCAAGCAACTTGATGGTTTACACACATTGCTAATAAGTCAACCTCATGAGACGGATACTATCATCACCACCATGTTGCAGATGAGACAGCTGGGCTCATAGAGGTAAAGTGACTTGCCCAAGGTAGGCGGTGGAGCTGAGATTCAAAACCCATGACCTCAAAGCCTGTGCCCTGAACTTGCTATTCTGCCTACCTCCTACCCCCAGAAGAGCTTCCCCACCAGACCCCTCCCTGTCCTGCAGCCACCCCCAAGCAGAAGACGTGAGAGACAGAACCTTCTGTCTTAGCTTCTGGCTAAGCTTTCCACAGACTAAGCTGAGAAGCCCAGTGACAGCCTTCCCCTTCCCCCAGCCCCCTAAACAGTTCGGACACACCACCAGCCAGCCTCCCCGCCTTACCAAGCATCCGGAGCCTGCCAATCTTGTCCATGAGCAGGGCAGACACAATGTTCCCAGGAAGCACAGCCAGCGTCCCCAGGAAGCTGACGAAATACACCATGTAGGCGCCTTCACCTGTCCCTGTCACGTCCAGTGGGCAGCCCTCCTTGTTGTGCAGGAATGTGCTGTTCACGAGACGGCTGTTCACAAACTTGTACTCAAACAAGTCTGGGGGCGAAGGCCAAGACAGGCGGACAGGGCAGATGTGAGAGGGAGCTGCTACTGCTATGCTCAGGGCTCTGCCTTTGAGGGCGTTAGCTGGGATGGCTCTCAGAATCATTCAGGGCGCTCATGGCAAAGCATCAGATAACATCACCATACGAACTAGAACTCTTTACAGCACAAAATGACCATGGTCTACCAAATGAAACAGTGTGGCTGGCTGTTTCCCAGTTTTCTCATTAACAGTGTCTGCTTCTTTCCCGTTCATTCTTTCTGTCTGCTCTAGCTGACTATAAGCAGTAGCAGTGCCATGAGTTTAGGATGAATTACTGAGCAAAATATTAAAAATCCTATCCATTATTTTTTCCTGCAAGGTGGGAAAACTCACCCAGTACTCCATTTAGAGGTGGGAAACCTCAGTCTAGCTCACAAAACCAGCCTTTCATGTGCATACAATTTGAGAATCACTGTTAAAGAAATGGATTAAGGCACTGACTCCCTTTTCTCCACCAAATATCCCTCTTATTGTTTTTCTGTTTCCCAAGGACACTGTTTTGAATGATTTTTTCCCTCTTCAAAAATGCATTAATATCACCACACTGAGCTGTTTCAATTCTAGCCAAAGGCAAAGGAACTTGATGTTTTTGTCAGATGTTCTATTTATCACAGAAAAATGTTCAATTTCCATTAGATTTTTGTAATTATTGGTAGTAGCTAATAGGCCCCCATACCGCCTCCAAGGCTCCAGAGAGCTCAGCTTGAGAACACTCAGTTAGGAAATAAAGAAGGCTCCTTGTCCCTGGCTCAAAATCCACCCAACCCTTTAGTCTGTCAGCCACTAGCCACCCCACCTTACCAGTGTTATAGAACACGGTGTTGATGAACGTGCAGTTGCGGAAGAAAGTGTTGCTGGATGTGACATCCTCAAAATAACACTCCTCAAATAGGGAGTCCTCAAAGGACACTGACTTCAGACGCAGCCCAATAAACCTGTAAGGCCAGGATGATGAGAGCCACCTTCCCCTCATCCTTATACCCTCCTCCAAGACTCAGTTCCTTAGTGAAGTAACAGGAAGCTGCAGCGCTGAGGAGAACCACGGCTCTTTGCCCCCAAGCACCTTGTCTCCAAATCCCCAGACTCACAAAAGAGGCAAAGGGTAGAAGGGATGGAAGGAGTGAAGTGTAAAGGTCCCCACATACTTGTCATTGAAGTACTGTCCCCCTCGGTGGATCTGATTCTCCAGGGTGAAGTTAAAAGTCACATGCTCTACACGTTCCCCAGGGAACACTTTGGTGCGGGCTGCGTAGTCCACTGCTTGGAGATGGCGGATCATGTCGGGAAACCAGACAGTCAGGCCATAGTAGCTGAAGAGTCAAGGGCAATGGAATCAAACAGGGCTCAAGGATCAGAGCCACGCGGTCCAGAAGGAGGGCGAAATAGAGGAGTCAGCTCATGTTAGGACCTTGCTCACCTCCCCAGCCTCATCTCTCACCTCATCTCATCTTTCACCAGTTGCTGTGATTCTGGGGGACTTCAGATTCTTCTAACCCTCCCACCATATTGTTTCTTACCTCCCAGGCATTTGCTCTTCCTTCTGTTTAAAACAGTCTCCCCATCCCACCCTCAGCCTATCTAACTCCTATTCATCCTTTAGGACTTAGATCCCCTCTCCAGCCAACCCCAGATCTGGGCTGGAAAGCCTGCTCATGTGTTCCAGAAGCACTTCCCCCACCGTGGCACCGATCACACTGCTTTACAGCTAGTTTTCTCTAGCTCCCGGACCAAAATGTAAACTCCATGAAGACCGGGACCATATCTATTCCATCCCATCAGAGTACCTGGCACAGAATAGAAACTAATACTGTTCAGCCTGTAATATAAGTTTGTTGGGTTAATGAGTGAAGTATAGGGTGGAGGATGAGAGGGGCTCTGAAAAGCACCTTCCTCATTATTCATCCCCTTCACTTCCATTTTCTCCACCTCTCTCCCAACCCACAAACCATCACATCCACCACATACCACCCGCCCCACCCACCTCCTCACCTGAACGACATGGTGAACCACACACCCATCATCATCAGAGTGATGCGGCGATATTCTGGACCAAAACAGGAGAGGAAATTCCCCCAAACCTAGGTGGAACAGGACAAAGTCAGACAGTGGCTGCTAGCCAGTAGTTTTAGCACCTAAAGATCCCCATTCTTCTGCCCTACCACCTCCCTTCAGTTCACGCATCACCCCCACACCCAGGCTCAAGCTCTGCCTTCCTCTCCATCTCTCCCACTCCCTTCTTTCTCTCCACCATCCCATACCCCATTACCTGCCCTCCCAGGCTCAAGGCCCGGACCCCCCAGCGCTGGTACCAGGTCCCTGTGTCTGACTGGATCTCAATCAACTCATCCTCCTGATGAATTGTCTTAATATGGGTTACCTAGGGTCAAGAGAAGGAGCGAGCAGTCACACAGTCTGTACTTTCCACCCCTTCCAGGTACCTCAGTTTCTCCCGCAGTAGCAAAATGGGAGGCAGGAGGTGGACATGATACCCTGAGGGATCTCGTTGAGGGAGAGTGTGGCCAGAGTTGCCTAGGAAGGTGGGTGGGGACTGCGGGAGGTATCCAAAGAGGGGCCAGGTGGGGGCTTGGAGGACTGAGGGGGAGGACTGTGGCTTACTGAGAAGACTCGCTCAGGATGCCCCTTGGCTCTCATGTTCGTGTCATGGACCTGCTTCAGTACCATCCAGGCCTCATCATGTTTCCCGTTCTAGAGCCACAGACACAATCCCCATATCCAGGTTAGCCCCTCCCTGACCCAGGGTTACAGACCCCCTCCCTCAACCTGGCTTATGGAATCACAGGACACAAAAAGGCTCCTACCCCCAACCCCTATGTGTCCCTATGTGACCTATGTGCACATCTATCATCCACTCTGCAAGAGCCCAAGCGGGAGTACAGCAAGATATCATCAGACTTGGGCAAGAGTGGGGTAATCCAGGGTCCTAACCCAAGTCTTAGGGAATCCCCTGGTCCAATGGAAAGAGAAAACTGAAAACAAGGGAAATGATGATGGTGGGCAAGTATGTAGTCAGAGAAGGGGCAGCATCCTAACCCTGCTGGATCAAGATAAAGTTGGAGGGGGAAGGAGTAGGCAGTAGATCCTCTTTTGAACTGTAAAGTCAGGGCCAGGGCCAGGACCTCTGCCTGCAAAACCTTAAGCCACCCATGGTTGAGCAGGTCCCATGGTTTCTCCACCCACAGAACTCCTCTGGAAATACATTCTAAGACAAAGGAAGCAAGATAAAGTCCCCCAGACCTTGGACCCTGTGAGGAAGGAAAGCAGCCACATAGGACCAAACCAAACCCACAGTGGGTGTTTGAATACAGGAGCCCCTACTGCCCTTCCCCCAGCCCACCCCCAGCCCCATTCACCTCCAGGAAGAAACGGGGGCTCTCAGGCTGTGTGGTCAGAGCCCCAATGGCAAACACAGAAGGAAAGGCGCAGACGAGGACAAAGACCCTCCAGCTGTGGAACTGGTAAGCGGACCCCATCTGAAAGCTCCACCCTGGCAGGGACAGAGTCACAGCATCAGCAGAGAGGCCAGAGGCTGGAAGGTCCTACCACAGGGAGCACAGGAGAGGAGGGAGTCTGGGGTGCATCTTCTGGGGGCTGCTCACCGTAGTGGGGGATGATGGCCCAAGCCATAGCAGCTGCGTACACTCCACCAATCATCCAAAACATGCAGAGCCAGCTCAAATGCTCCCCACGTTTCTCCTGGGCCAGAAACTCCGAAAAATAGGAGAAGACGATGGGGATGGACCCTCCAATCCTGGAGGGCATTGCAAGAATTCAGCATTGGAAAATGGCCATATTCTTGATCCCCTCCCTGCCCCAGTGCTCTGGATCCCCAAGTCCCTTTCATCTTCCGGACCTTTTAAAGAGACTCTTTCTCACATGTGCCCTATAAGCTCCCTTACCACCAGCCATCAAGCACTCATCCTTGGGAATCTGGGAAACAGGCAGGCAGGTCTCGGGGATTGGGAAGGAACAAACATTGAATCTTGAAGATGACTACAGAGTTGGAAGGGAGGGAATATAATTACAGAAAAGAGGGGAAATTCCCGAAGGAAAAAGAGCAAAGAGGCATCTGAGGGCACATATATGGGAGCAGGCCAGAAAAGAGCTTGGAGACAATGCAGAGAGTACATGCAGGTGGCTGAGGAAGTGTAGGAGTTGGGTGGGTCAAGACTTCAGAGTTCTGGCAGGTGGGGGTATTAACAAGGTCTGTTATTGAATGTAGGAAATATTTAGACTCTGGGAAGGGGATAGATAACTCAAGGGTCCACAGGTACCCAGGGGTGAAGCTGAAACCCACTAGGCCTCTGCATGGAGCCAGGCTCAGAATGGAACTAAAGCATAGGGTGGAAGACTCAGGAGTGAACCACGCATGGAATGGCATTCTGGACAGGCAGTAGACAGGTCCTGGACAGGGAGAAGCTGGCCCGAAGATGGTGGGAAGAGAAAGGAATTCATTCATTCAACTCACACATATCTGAGGTGCGTCTGGTGTGCCTGGCACTGTGCTGGGCCCTAGAGATATAACAGTGACCAAGACCCAGCCCTGCTCTCCAGGGGCTTAGGAAGTGGACACTCACCCGACGCCAGAAAGGAGGCGGCAGAAAAGGAAAGTGCCATAACCCTGGACGAAAGATGAGAAAAAGGCGAAGACGCTGTTGACTGAGAGTGATATGAGCAGACATTGTCTTCGACCCAGCCGATCAGCCAGCCCTCCCCAGAGGAAGGCTCCCACCATCATGCCCAGGTAGACAATGAGGCCTGGAAGGAGGAAAACAGGGGCAGAAGGGGTATGAGCAGACACATTTCAATTCTCCCACTTGCCAAATATTTAAATGAGCTGAAACTGCAGGAGCATGGATGGAGGATCTGAAGGACTTCTAGAAGCTAAGTCTACCCAGAGATGAGAGCAAGTGAGAGAAGATGAATTATGTGAGCAAAAATGGAAGGCCATCTCTGCAGGCCAGGGGTTCAAAGGCAGGGGTGCAGGTATGGGAGATCCCTAGAATTCTCCTCTTTCTTTCCCTCATTCCTTCTTGCTCGCTCTCACTTCTCACTCTCTTGCTGTCACGCACACACATGTACATGCACACACATACATGACACCCCCATCTCTGGCTTGCCTGGAATGAGGAATGGATCTGCCTAGATTCCCGGACCCTCCCAGGGTCCCCTCTATTCTTTCTTCCGTGATGCCCTCAAAGCAGCAGGAGGTGTCTCTTATGTTCCCTGGGAAAGAGGCTCCATTGCTTCAATCTTCCCAGGAAATCCCACGCACAAAATCCATCCTTTACTCTTTCCAGCTCCAATACTTCTGGTCTTAAAACTCTCCTGTTTCTTACTTCCTTCATAAAATCTGAGTTGGAATTGATCTTAAAAGTCATCTACTCCAAACTCTGCATTTTATCCAGGCCCAAGCCAAGCCCCAGGGAGAAGGGAACTGCCCAAGATCTCATGGCAACTTGGCGACAGAGCAAGACCTGATCCCTTCTGAGTGAATCTAGGGGATTTCCTCCCTCCAGGTCCCCATCAGGAAGGGCCATTAAGGACCACTCGCTGGCCCCTGAACACTCCCAAGGCTAACCAAGAGCAAGTGTGACCAGCTTCTCTGGCTGAAGGCCGAGGATTCTTCCCCCACCCCCACCACCCCAAACTGACTCTCCTCATGTAAACCAAGGAATTTGGATACTGACTTCCTGTTCCCCCAAAAGGGGAATGGATCAGGATAACAAGAGGGAAGGCTCTGAAGAAACATTAAATGGGGGCCCATCCCACCATGGCCACCTCCTGCAGAACTAAGCAGACCACCACCCAACCACTGGCCCCAGCCCAGCTGCCCTCCCTCAGGCCTCTCTTGCACAACCAACCTCACCATGACCCAACCTCCAGAGGAGGGGGCGGGGGTGGGGAGTTTGCAGAGGAACCCTGAAGCCTCTGGGGCATCCTGGGAGCAGGGTCCTTAGGAGCCCAGTGGTGAGGACAGGAGCAGTTCTCAGGAACAGGAGTGTTTCCAGAGTTTGGGGCAGGACGGGGCTAGAGTGCTCGTTGAGAATCTTACCCAGCATGCCTTTGTTGGAGTCAGACAGGCACATGTCCTTCTCAGCACTGGGCAGCACGAAGCCCACCACAAAGACCTCGACACCATCAGCCATCAGCGCCAAACCAAGCACGAAATACAGTGTCCACTGGAAGCGGCCGTGGCCACACTCCCGTAGGATGGCTTCATACTGCTGGGCCAGTTCTTCCCGTTCTTTACGCCGCTGTGCCTCTCCCCGGCCCCCAGGGGGGCCCTCCCCGTCACCCAAGCCCCCCCTCACTCCAGCCAGGGGTGCCCCATCTGCCATCCGCTCGCCTTTGCCCCCAGACTCTGCCCGGGGGATGCCCTGGTATTCCCCCTCGTAGATCTCGTCATCCTCATCATGGCCCTCAGTGGCATCACTAGATGCGCCACCTTCCTCCTCATCCTGGGCCCCTTCCCCGCGGTAATAGCCGTCAGCAGAGGCAGGGAAGTCATCATCATCGTCCTCCTCCTCAAAGCGGGAGTAGGATCTCCGGGAATATTCATCCTGGACTCTGTCCAGGCCCTTCACCACCTTCTTGGCTGCATGCTTCTTGACTTCCTTGGCAATGTCTTTGGCCCCACGGATGAAAGCTGCCCGGTCTCTGAAACCCTCTTCCATGATGGGGCTTTGGGAATACTTCACCAGATCTCCCACACTCCTTATTCAGATTTTGCTCAAGGACTCGTGGAGTCAGAAAGACCCTGTCCCCCTGTTACTTAGATGAAGTGTGTTCGAGTATCTTTGAGTACAGAATAGGAGAATATAGGGCCCGGCCAGTGTGTGTTTAGGAGGGGAAAGGAGGGAGAGGAGCTTTGGCCCACACCCAGTTCAGTTGGGTGCATTGGGAAGGGAGAAGGGGAGAGGGGGAACAGGAAGGGGAGGGGGAGCCAGGTTGCGGAGGCTAAGCTGGGGAGCCAGGATAACTCAGAAAAGGCTGCTACTTCTCTTCCAGGAGCCTCTGGAGATCTAGAAAAAAATAAGAGGGAGAAAAAGGAGGTTGTGAGGCCTAAGACACTGAAGAAGGCCAACATAGAGCTCCTGCTGACACAGAGCCCCACCTGGGCCATGTGTGACAGAGATGGTCTCCTTGCCTCAAGTCCCACTCGGTAAAAAGGGATGACTACCTGGGCCTACTATGGGCCATTCAGTATAAGCCCCCTTACTTTGTCCTTGGAGACTAGACCCATGGGATTCGCTCCAAAGTCACAGTCATCTACCCAGAGCCCTTCTCCCGACCCCCTGCCCCACATCAAGATCAGACTTTTTGCTTTACCACCAACCTGCCAAGAACACCAGAGGAAATAGAGAAACCAGAACTACCTACTCCAGTCTGGTCTGGGTTTCTTACTGAGGGCGGAGCTTGGGGAGAAGGTAGAGAAGGAGCACTGCGTCCTCCAACCTATTGCCTTCAGCCCACTGATGGCATCTGAAGGTGGGGCTTCCACAGTCCTTCCCTCAGGTTTCATGTTTATAGGCCTCACAGGGAGGGGTCTTCTCCCAACATAGCTCAGTGGGTGATAGCTCAGCTTCCAGAGTCAGACAGACTTGGGTTTGACTTCCTGCTTCAGCACTTACTAGCTAAGTGACCATGGGCATGTCTCTGAACCTCCAAGCCTTAGTTACCTCTTATTTAAGCAGGGAAAAGTAAGGATTAAATGACATAATGTATGTAAGCTCTTTACCATAATACCTGGCACATAAAAATTGATGAATAAATATTAGTTATTACTCTTTGTGGTGATAATAACGTATGGAGATGCCCTCTACTCCTTCACAAGATGCCAGAACAAAAGCCCTGTGGATGCTCTTTAGGGTGAGCAACAGAAAGGGATACTGGCAAGGAGAAAGCTGCTTCAGTGCAAAGCACAGGACAGTTATACGACATGCGTTGAAATCCCAGCTCTGCCATTTACTAACTGATTTTGAGAAGGTCACTTAACATCTCTAAGCCTCAGAGTCCTTATATTTAAATTGGGGATAATAATCTCTATTTCTCCAAGTTGATGTGAGAATTTAATCTCACAATAGACATTCTATTAGTTTCCTTCCTTCCTATTAGATTGAAAAATGTGAAAGAAGCAGTAAGCAGCAAGGGCAAAGCAGGGGAGTCATACTTGGATGCTATTGTAGCCTCCCAAAACAGAGTCCCAAGACCCCTCTGTCTGTGTTCAAACGAATTCCAGCAGCTGGACCCACACTGTCTCCCTCCAGACAAACAATGGAAGACTCACAAAAAGGGAGACCCGGAACCTAAGGTCATGGAAAAAAAGGCACATCAAAATCTAAGAAAGAGGTGATGACTGGCTATTGCCACCTTCCTTCAGGATGTCATAAGTAGGCCCCTCTTTCACTGGTGGGGGTGGGAGTGGCAATGACTGATCAAACACATACATTTCCAACATGGGGGTCTAAGGTCTATAGTTGCACCTCATTCCCCCATGGCCTCCCTTCCTAATCCCCCTTAATCCTTTCTGCTCCTCCTCCAGGAGTCAAGGAAAAGGGAGTCCATAAATACCGCATTGCGTAGGAGGCTGATGTAGAAGGAAGAGGGCCTTGGACCTCCCCACTACAAAAGACATCCTCCAGAGGCAGGCATAGGAGAACCCCCTCTTTCTTCACAGAAGCAGAGGAAGCAGGACTAGATTCTGATCAGAGATCATTCCCCAAAAAACATCCTGCCTCCTTCTGCTCCCACCCATCCAGGGTCTTCATTAAATATCACACACACACACACACACACACACACACACACACACACACACGGTGGCCCTGGCAAAGGGGGTAAGTAATACTATGTAGTTCAGAAAGAAACACTGGCAAGCAGAGTCCTACCCCTCAGGTCAGATGTGGGCACTGGACCACGATGACCAGAACCAGTGACCCCTACATCACCTTCTTTTCTTTGTGGTTCAGGACCCAAACCATCCCCCACGAAAGAAAGGGAACAGTGGAATCCCCTTCATGCATGCAACTTGCTTGCCTCTCCTTTCTTTCCCAACTAGAATCTCCCTCCAAACCCTGAAGGAGGCAGATGGACCCACCAGGAGCCATGCCCCTTGTTTGTTAACACTATCCACCCCTGAGAGGTACGGGAAGGGTAGAGAAGGCCCCCAGAGCCACAGCAGGATACGATGTCTCAACAGCCAGCTCCCCCAGGGCCAACAAGCCCAGGAGGTCAGGAGGGACAGAAGGAAGACAAATTCTTTGAGCTGGTGAGGAAGTGGTGTTATTTTTAGCCCCCAAAGCAGCACAGGGTGGCTAAGCCTGTGGGAGAGGAGACAGGACTCGGAGAGGTGGGGGTTAAAGGAGACAAGATTCAGGGTTACAGGGCCCTTTAAGGTTGGCTGGCTTCACCTGACCGGAAAATGTGCCCAGGAGATTTTCTGCAGAGGATGGAGGGAGGGGGGAGACTCTGAGCAAAAGCTTCCTTTCAGGATAACTGAATCAGCCCTGGATAAGTCGGGGAGGGTCCAGAAGCCCCCTCCCCCCATCAAAACCCCTGACTTTGGAAGCCACCTGGATTCCCCAACCCACCCCAGCCCAGGTGACAAGGTCGTTAAGAAGCAGTCACTTATCAAAACATCCATGGAGGGGGAGGCTCTGGACCACCCCTCCCCATTACAGCTGGGTGATTGAGCCTCGGTCCCCACCCCAGGACAGCCAAGGCTGCACCTCCCCTCCCTACATGCCACCCTAGGGTTAGGAAGATGGAGTATCTGAGGGAAGAAGATCAAGGTGTCAGCTGAGAATGCCCAAGACGGAATACGGAAAGGCAGGGGCGCAGGGGGAGAACTCCACGCGCACACGCGCAGAGACTGCCCCTGCCAGCATCTGCGGCGACCGTCCCCATCCCGCTCCGCTCTGGTGTAAGAGACGAGCCCCTAGAACTGACTGAACCGATTCTCTGAGCGCCTCCCCTCACCCTTGATTCTGCTGCTGGACGAGTGCCTACTCAACACCCCTTCCCCCCACCCCGGAGCAACTGCCCCCATCCCCCGCCATCCGTGCCCCTAAGCCTATTCATCTACCACCTCTACCTACCCAGCGTTTCCGTTCATCATTCCCTCCCCTCCCTCCTTCTCCTGCCCTTCCTCCACCCCCCGGGCAACTCAAGTCCAGGCGCACAGACTGAGGCAGCATCCATTCTCTGGCCCCAGCCAAGGTCATTTATCACTCATGGGGGGAGGCAAGGAGGCGGGGGAAGATGAGTTGGGAATTGGAGTTTGAAGGAACCCTGTTCCACCATACAACCCCCCAGCCCGTTAATATCTGAGGAGGGTAGTAGGGACTTGGTTAAGGTAGAGAAAAACACCCCTCCTCCCTATATATATATACATATATGAAATATATATATATATATACGCAATGTTTTTTTTTCTCCTTCTCTGATCAGCACAGCAACCACAATAAACGTCCATTCAAACCACCACCAATTCCCTCAGCCTTAAAGAGGGATGGTCACCCTTCCCACAAGCAAAGCATCGGAGGATAAAATGGCTGCAAGGCAAGGCGAGGATGCTTCTGCCCGGGGCGGGGTGGAGCCGAGAGACTGAGAGAGGGGTCTTACCTGGGCTGGGTCCCCCGGATAAGGGAGTCCGGGTGAGGGCGGGGGTCCTGGCCGTGGGGCTGGCGGCAGCGGCGACTGCTCCGGGTACCAGGGGAAGCGGCAGCGCAGACCTGCCCCCCAGCAGGCTCCGGCCCCGCCTCCGCCCTCCCCCCCCCCCACCCCCCAGCGCCACTGAGCATCGGGAGAGACCATTGTTGGGGGGGGGGCGATGGAAGAAGAAAAGAGGATGGGGAGGGACTCGGGGCTCCGCGGAGAAGTGTTGACGGGGCTAGGTGGGCTGTCACAGGGACAGCTGGAGATGACACACAGCCCCTTCCCAGCCCCTTCTAGTTAAAGACTAAAGGATCTAAGGAAAGTAAAACTGATATCAGGGAGGCAAGTGGGAAGACAAAAAGGGAGATAGTGAACGAGGCAGCCCCTTCCTCAGCGGCCCAATCCCAGAATGGCAGGACCGACGAATTTCAGGGGCTCTCTCTTCCTTCAGATCTCCTCCCTTCCCCTTCCTCACGGTTCCTAGCCAAACTCCTTTGCACAACCCTCTCCCAAATCCGGAGTGCTCACACTCCAAGTTTACCTGGCTGTTTTAGAGGAAGCAGGAATAACAAGGTGTGGTTTCTATCCCTAACTGCCAGAGGCAGAAACTCCTGGATCCCTGCCATCTCTTTCCAGAAACAGTCCAAATTATTTATGTCCAATGCAGACCTCCCTGTCCTCCATTCTGCTGGCGACAGCAGAGTTTGGAGAAGCTGAAGCGGTTTAACAGGCCTGACCAAGTGGGCATCTCCCCTTCCATTTATTTGCTCCAATGACTCAAAAAAGAACTTCCTCAGTACTCTTCCCCACTTTCTCTTACTACACACACGCACGCACACACACACACACACACATTCTGCTTCCAGGGCAAGGAGTGAATTGGTTTCAATTCTTTCCTTTATCTTTCCTTTGCCCCTGTACCAGTAACCTGGGCTTAGAGATCTAAGACATACCACTTGGTGAAATCTTTGCTCCAGAGGTGCGGGGTGCAGGGTGCTTTGGGGATGTTCATACTGAACGTGTCTACCTGTTCTAGGTAAGGTCTTGGGTTATATGCCCAGAGCACTGACCAGGGGCTCTGACTTGGGTTCTCACTTCTGATAAGCTGTGGGCTCTTGGTCCAGTTCTCTGCCTCTCTGAACCTCAGTTTTCTCATCTGGAAAATGAGGGGCTTGGACTAGATGCTGTATCAGATCCCTGTGATTCTGTTCTCCTAAACATGGAGGTTTCAAAATGCTGGGATATGTTACATGGAGAGGGCTGGCAGGCTGTGTCCCCAGCAACCTCACAGATGGCATTTGTGGTGTTGAATTTATCACTGACAAGGATGTGGGCCTTTGGAGTTTCGCATACTCCAAAGCTACATCTTGGAAATACTGTTTTGTGCCAACAAACTTTACAATTTACTAAAATATAAAACCATGATACATAAGCATTAATTTACAGTGAGAAATTTAACTGTCACTCAGACTGAAGGAAAACTCATGTCTGCATGTCCAGCACATTTTCTCCCTTAAACCAAATCAGAATAATAATGTCAACATATAAATGCACAATGACATAACTGACTGAACAGGAGTAGTTGTATCTTTAATGGCATCTGGCCATCCCCAGCAAGGAGTCGTGCCAATGGGTTCAGAAAACTCTTCTTGGCTACAGTTCTCCACCCCCATCTCTAAGCTATGGGCAGCCTTGCCAATGCTCCTGGACTACTCTAATTCTGCTGGTTAAGGCACTCTTTCCAGGATGGCTCTTGGAAAGGCTGTGCCCACGTGGGCCTCATGGACTCTCCCTTTACTGGCTAGCATTCACTGCTGACCTCTCTTCAGGTTGACATATTCTTTATTGAAATATGTTAATATTTTCAATTAGGTTATAGCCAAGTCCTGCTGGCAGGGAGCCATCTCTTCTCTTTAAGGTAACTTTGCATACTCTCTACTTATCCATTACTAAAATAGAAATCTTGTACTCTTAGAGAGAAAGGTTATATATATTTTTCAAGTTCTGAGGAAAGACCATCATTTTTCCCTAGAACCAAGGACCCATGCACCTCACCAGCTGCTCCTTCACATGTCCCTTTTCTGGGTTCATTAACATTAGAGTTCCTTAGGGGCTCAGTCCCGGGCCCGTCTCTGCGTCCACCTACTCTCTTCTCCTTGATCACTTCAGGTAGACCCATGACCTTAATGCTGCCTATATGCTATTAATTCCCACATTTCTATCTCCAGTCCAGACCTTTCCACCAAGCCCAAACTCAGAATCACCCTCTGTCAATTCAACATCATCACATGGGTATCTAAAAAGCATCTCAAACTTAACAGACCGTAAACAAACTTCTGAACGAGTTCCTCATCTTTTTACCAAGGTGTTCAGGCCAAAAACCTTACAGTCATCCTTGTTTCCTTTCTTTCTCTTATCCCTACATCAGCAAGTCTTGTCGGGCCTACCTTCAAAATCTATTCTGTATCTACCACTTCTCCACCACTGCCCCCTAGTCTAAGCCACCATCATCTCCTTCCTTAGCTACTGCAACAGCCTCCTAACTGGTTTCCCTACTTCCAATCTTGCTTACTTAAAACCCATTATTCTCAGCAGTCAGGGTGATCCTTTAAAAACAAATCAAACCTGATCTAACAAATACGCTCCCAAGAGAAATGAGTGCGTATGTCCCATAAAAAGACAAGTACAAGTATTTTTATAGTAGCTTTATCCATAATAGTCAAAAACTTCAAATGTCTATCAGCCAAAGAATGGTTAAACCTGGATAAACAAATTGTGGTATATTCATACAGGAAATACTATGTAACAAACTTTTAAAAGACAGAACTACTATACACAACTGCATAAAAAGATCTCACAAAATATTGAACAAAAGAAGCCAGACCAAGAGTACACACTTTATGATTCCATTTATGTAAAGTTCAAGAAAAAGCAAATCTACTGTGAGAGAAAATAGTGGTTACATGGTGGGAATGTGCTACATTTAAATCTAAATGGTGGCTAAAAGGGTGCATACAGATGTAAAAATACACTTAAGAACTGTGTGTCTTTCTGAATGCATTTTATACTGCAATTTTTTTTTTTTAAAGTATTTATTTATTTATTTGTTTATTTATGGCTGTGTTGGGTCTTCGTTTCTGTGCGAGGGCTTTCTCTAGTTGCGGCAAGCGGGGGCCACTCTTCATCGCGGTGCGCGGGCCTCACACTATCGCGGCCTCTCTTGTTGCGGAGCACAGGCTCCAGACACGCAGGCTCAGTAATTGTGGCTCACGGGCCTACTTGCTCCGTGGCATGTGGGATCTTCCCAGACCAGGGCTCGAACCCGTGTCCCCTGCATTGGCAGGCGGATTCTTAACCACTGCGCCACCAGGGAAGCCCTATACTGCAATTTTTTTAAAAAAGCTTTAATGAGATCTTTCCACTCTCCTTTCCTCAAATCCTCTAATGGCTTCCCATTATAGTAAAAATTAAATCCACACTCCTAACCAAGATCTAAAAAGCTGTGCATGTTCTGGCCCCTACCTGCTCCCTCCAACCCTCTTTCCTAGGTCTCTCCCAGGTTTCAACTCTGCTTTACCTTCACTGGTCTCCCTGCTGTGCTTCCAACACGCCCACATCTGCGGACCTGGGCACTGGGGGTCCTGCTGCCACTGATGGGAACTAGTCTAGACTTGTTCTTACCTCCCTCCACCAGACAGCTCTCCTCCACAAATGACTTAAATTGGGTGTGGGAAATAAGATTATGGAGCAGGAGGTGATCAATGAGTGTATAGTAATGATGGTTAACATTGTTAGAGCATTTACCTGACTTGGGCACTTTTCTGACCACGTTACATTGATTAACTCACCCCACCTCCTCATTAACCTATGAGATGATCACCATTTACAGATGAAATTGAGGCACTGATTAGTTAAGTAGTAACTTGATATAATCACACAACTCAAAAGTGGCAAAACTAGGATTTGAACCGAGGCAATATAGATGCAGAGCTCTTACTCTTTTTAAATGCATCCATTTTAAGTGTATAGCTCCATGTGTTTTAACAAATGTATACATCCATGTAAACAACCTTTTGATCAAGATAAAGAACATTGCCCCTAAAAGTTCCCTTGTGCCCTTCTGCAGTCAATCTCCCCATCCTTGGCAACCACTAATCTCCTTTCTGTCACCGTAGATTAGATTTGTCTATTCTAGAGTTTTATATAAGTAGATTCATACAGTATATAGGTCTCTGGCTTCATAGCTCTGGGTTTCAGCGCTTTCCAGGGTTTTTAACCACTGCCTTATACTACTTCCTGGTGTAGCTTCTTTCACCACTTACCTATCAAATTGGCTACTCCTCAGGACTTCCCTGGCAGTCCAGTAGTTAAGACTCCATGCTTCCACTGCAGGGAGCACGGGTTCGATCCCTGGTCGGGGAACTAAAGATCCCACATGCTGCGTGGCATGCCAAAAAAAGTTTTTTTAAATTGCTACTCAACATCAGCCACCCATCTATATCCTATCACTGCTTTTACACACCCCACTCCAAGGACACGAGATTGTCAGAATGGGGAGTGTAAAGAGGGACAAAACAGGGTCAGTGACAGCTCCTCTAAGATACCATAAAGTTCCAGTGAGATGCTAACAAGTGAAGCACCAAAATTCCTATCCTTGAAGAGCTTATAATCCAGTTAAAGAGAGGGGATAGCTTATATAGAAAGCCAATAAGTCGCAAGGCAAAACATTCATTCATTCAACAAGGACTTATTCAGTAAATATAATAGTATAATGTGACTAAGCAATTGGCTCTGGAGTTCAGACAGATCTTTCTTCATATACCACTTCTTAGCATGTGACCTTGGTCAAGTAAATTAATATCAGTTTCCTGATCTTAAAATTGGCATAACAGCAAAACTTACCTAAGGGGTTGTTTTGAGGATTAATTGAGATAATGCATACAAAACACTTAGTACAGTACCTGGCACATAGTAAGAGTTCAGTAAATATTAGCCATTATTATTTTTACAATTATTGTATATGTCAGGCACCTTTCAACACTCTCGGAAGATACAGATTAATAGAATGAGATTCATTAAAGGTTCTTAAGGGATTCAGTTTAGTGCAGGGATACTTAGACTGGGATCCATGAAACTTCTGGAATTTTTGCTTCAGGATATTGGATATATATGCATGTATGTATTTTTTCTTGGGTAGGGTCCACAGTTTTTATCATATTCTCAAAGGACTGTCCCATGACCTACAAAGCACTGAGGACCCATCGTCTGGCGCACGCATTCTCAATGGGGGTGGTATTGCCCCCCCCCCCACAAGAAGTCAAAAATTGGTTCAGGGATGGGAATCTTAGATATTACAATGTTTATGTCCTTCCAAAGGGCCATAGTACATATGCAGAGACACAGCATATTGGTGATATTAAAATTTCACGCATAGGGGGAGGGCAATTAGGAAAAAATGTCGGGTGCGCAAAAACTAAAAAACAAACAGATGTGCAAACTGAAGTACCTAAGTGTACAAGCAATACTAGCTCTGTTCAGAGAATTGCTGAGTACTAGAGTCTGAAAGAACCAGAGGGCGGAGAGATAAAGGAGAGTTTAGGGGAGTCAAACTCAATGAGTAGAGGAGGCACTCAAGAATCATTGAATGAAGCTCAGAGGTTCTGAGAATGAATGCCTGAGAAAAAAAGTGGCTCCAAAGAGAGAAGTAGGGAATTCAGCAAAGGCACTAATTTACTCTATGATGGTGTGAATTCATCAACATGATATCAGATAACAGCAGAAAATACCGCATGTGGGAGTTCCCTGGTGGCCTAGTGGTTAGGATTCCGGGCTTGCACTGCCGTGGCCCAGGTTCAATCCCTGGTCGGGGAAGTGAGATCTCAGAAGAGCCCATTCATTAGATAGGTAACCTGAAGACAGAAAGGACAGAGACTGAAACAAAGCCTCCCACCACCTGGGGCTGCTTCAGTGCTCTGCCAGGTTCCAAGTGCTCCTGGGACCTCAGCTTATGACCACATACAGCAGAACTCTGTTTGAAATTAAGAGGTCAGTTCGTCCCATTATGACTCAGAAGACTGGCATCCAGTCATGATGTGAAATATCACGTCTAATCTTCCCCCAAGCTTTTTTCTGGCTGCGCCACGCAGCATGCAAGATCTTAGTTCCCCGACCAGGGACCGAACCCATGCCCCCTACAGTGGAAGCGGGGAGTCTTAACCACTGGACCACCAGAGAAGTCCTTCCCCCAAGCTTTTGACATATGGAATCAGACATCCACTAGACGTCGCAACCTGCGTATCTCACAACACACCTCAAAGTCGACATACCCAAAACTGAACTTACCGTTTTTATCCTGCCCCCCTAAATTCTTCCTGCTGCATATGCCCATCCTTGATGCCACCCTCCCTTTCATTCACTGTACCCAATCTAATACCAAGTCCTAATTTGCCTTTTAAATATCTCCCCACTGCATCTTTCCCTTTTCTTCCCTACTTGTCACAGCCCTCATTTAGCCCTCTTCTCTCACCTGAATTGTTGCCAGATGCATAACTTGTTACCTTGCCCCCAGTCTTCATCTCCCCCATATCTACTTTCTACAGTGCAACCATGGTTCTAAAACACCAATTTGTCATCCCCTTGCTTAAATCCCTACTGTGGCTTCCCATCAGGGATAGCAGCTTCCCAACCAGTGTGCCTTGACAATGATGCTCAGTTATTAATTCCCTCAGCACTTTGGACTCCTAGGCAGAGCCTGGGATAGCTAGAATTCTTAAGCCAATAGCCTCGAGCCTAAAGAACACTCCTCTCTTTACCTAAACGTGTTGTTTGAAATGGTTCTGTGCCGATGTGAAAAAGGGCTGAGAAGCACTGATCTTTGGGAGCGCTCTAACTGGCTCTGACCTCATCCTGCCGCCAGCACCAAACAGCGTTAGCTTTAGCGAATTATATACCATGCTACTCGTCAATCTCCACTTCTGCTCAGAAACATCCCATCCATCTGGAATGAGCTTCCCTTCATCTTTGTCTGAGAAGCTTATAACCTTCCTTTAAGAGTATATTCAAGTATCACTTTTTTTCGTGAACTGGAACTTCCTTTCCAGGAAGTTTTCGTGGACTTTCATACCAGGTTAGATACCCTTCCTTACGCTCCCCAAAATATTTTGTTCCCTATGTGTCAGTCTACCCCTCGGTAATGATCAGACAGCAGAACCGCCTTGCTCATCTTTGCATCTTCAGCGCCACCAGCACAGAGCCCTTGTATGTACCATGTTACATGAATGGGAATGATGCAAGAGAACAAGAGAGCCAGGCTCACCTTTTCTCTCCTAGAGTTTAGTTCGTGGTTACATAAGAGCTTCAGAGAAGGGGGTGATATAACAGGATTAAATGTGGCAAAGAACAGAATAGGCCATTGGATTTGGTCTAGTTACTGCTCTAGTTACTGAAAGTCTGAGCACAGATTTAAATATGATGGAAATCAGGTCTGGAAGGACTGAGAATGAGAAAAAAAATAGGAATAAGATACAAATCCCTTACCCAAGATACCTGATGGTATGAAGAATGAAAGAAAATGACAGCTTACTGAGTTCCTACTGTCCCATTTCAATTGTTTTGCAATCATTTAAGACATTTATATGGTTCCAAACAAAACCACATTAACACAGTACACTCAGAGAAATCCAGTTTCCTCCATAACCCTTCCCTTCCCCCAGTGGTAACAACTTCCAATAGTTTTTGGTTTATCCTTCCATTTTTAAAATATAGACAAATGTATATATTACGTGTCACCCCTTAGATAAGGAAACACACTATACATTCTGTTCTGCATGTTAGTTTCTTCACTTAACATATCCTGGAGCTCTCTCCAAACAGTATGTAGTCTCCCTCATTCCTATTCTACTGCTGCTCAGTACTCTACTGTATAGATTTACCAGTTTATTCCACCATTCCCTTACTGATGGATACGTGAGTTGTTTCCAATCTACTGTTATTACAAATAGTGCTGCAATGAATAGCTTTGTGCATGTTACTTTATATTTTTGCCATCATATCTCCAGGAACTTTACTTCTGTTCTCACTTAATACTCAC
Source organism: Balaenoptera physalus (assembly GCF_965194825.1). NCBI lineage: Eukaryota > Metazoa > Chordata > Mammalia > Artiodactyla > Balaenopteridae > Balaenoptera > Balaenoptera physalus. The sequence goes on along the minus strand of NC_138882.1, from coordinate 88,346,484 downwards.
AATAACCGATGCCATGGATACTGGGTCTCCATCTTATGTATAAGCTTGATGTAAGGAAACAACTGCTGTAGTACACAGCAGTCCAGCAACTGCAACAGCACATTACAGAATAAGCCCTTAAAACATGGAATAAACACCCTCACTCCTACCTTACCGTCTTCTCCCAATATACATCTCTTCTTAGAGAAAAAGAAGTTATTTTGCCAAGTTAAACACCACAAAGAATAAACAAGGAGTTTAGTTTTATTTTCTCTGTGCATTTGCAAAACACTCAGGACCAACACAGAAAAAAATAAAACCTCCTGTGAAAAAAATTACACTTACAAAAGGAGGCCTGAGAGGGATTAGCGCCTTAGCCCCTGGGAGCTACAGCAACTCTGATTGGTCCAAGGAAGTGAACAGATATTGGGAGGCTATAACAGGAGGAAAGGCAATGAGAAATCACTGAGGGAGAGGACCTCGAAGTGGGCCTCGAGGGGGAACTGGAGGCCGGGGAGTGGGTCTGGGTGGAGGGAGGGGCCCCCGCTGGTAGCCGTAGGGTGGAGGTCGTGGAGGGCCAGTGTATCCATGAGGGGGCATCAGTGGAGGAGGTCCACGCATACCATGAGGAGGCATAGGCCCTGGGTGACCTGTAGGAAGAAAAGAAAAATTTAGTAAAAACAGGAAACAGGAGACAGTTCACATTGGGACAATGCAGAGAGAGGACAGACAGGGAGACAGTGAAAAGAAATCTAAGAAAGAAAAGTAAGGAAGTGGAGGGGATAAGAGGTGTGACAAAAGAAGCTGCAAGAATGCCACGTGAGGATGAGGGAGGTGGCTAGAGCCTACTCACCCATGGGAGAGCCGAACGGAGGCCCTCGGGGGGGCATGCCCATTGGAGGAGGTCCAGGATGAGGCATTCCAGGTGGTGGTCGGGGGGGTGGCTGCCCCCCAGAGCCAGGGGGCCCAGCATGGGGGTGTCCTAAGCCATGAGGGCCATGGTGGGCCAGCTGCATCTGAGACATCCCTATGAGAACAAAACAGACACAAAGAGAAAGGAGACAAAAGGAAGTTAGACAAGAGGGCAAAGAAAACGAGACAGGAAGAGAAGTAAATGGAGAAGCAAGTGACATCAGGGAGAAGAGCATGGAAAATAAGGCTGGTAAAAAGTGCCCTTATCCTTGACTCCATTCCAAGAGAACAAACCAACTAACTACCCAACCAACTCCCTGCCCCCTGCAGCTCACTTGCTCCTTCCATGATTTAGGCACTGTAATAGTGCTGCAAGAGTACATGACAAATGGCGTGATTATTCTACTGAGTAGGATTTGGGAAGGTAATAGAGATGCTGTCTGAGCGAAGATCTAATTCTAAAGGATGAATAGGAATTTTTCAGGTGGACAGCAGAACGGGAACAGAACATTCCAGGCAGAAAAGATTAGCATGTGCAAAGCACGTGCATGATCAACAGCATAGTATGTGAAAGGAAAACCAGTAACTCAGTAATCAGGAGCAGCATGCAGTCATAGGAGTAAGGGGCAGGAGCCAGATGCTCAAAAGCCTAGAATGCTATGGTAGTTGAGTTTGGGTTTCACTCTGTAGATAAAAGGGAGCAACAGAAGAATTTTGAGCAAGGGTGTGTGAACATCTGTATTTTAGAAAAATTACTCTGTGGAAGTCGATGAAAGGTAGAGATAATTAGAGTCAAAGTGTCAGGATATTACTACAATAAATTAGGTGTGAAATAATGAGGATATGAGAACCTGAACTAGGGCACTGGCAGTGGAGGTCGATGCCAGATATAAATAAGACTTGGTATTAAGAGTGGGGTGACAGGGAATAGTCAAACATAGCTCCTAGATTTCTGAATCAAGCACCTGAAAACAAAGAAAACTAAAGAAAGAATACGTTTGAAGGGGAAGGGCAGAAGAATGGAGCTGTCCATTAAACAGCAAGATTAAGGGTATGGAATGTTAATAACCATGGAACAGAGATACAGATCTAGGAGGCATCAGTGTACAAATAATGGAACTATGCAGAAAAGAGAGCCAAACACAAAAACCTAGGTACAAGCAGAGAAAAAGGAGCCTATTAAGGTGGATGAGATTGAGGATTCAGAGAGATAGATGGAGAATCCAGAAAAATCAAAAGAGACAAGATTTTCAAACAGGAGGACATGGCCAGTTTCAAGTATAGCAAAGGTCAAACCAGATAAGGAGCAGAAGTGTCCCCTAGACCTGGCAATTAGGTCACTGCTTTTGGGTGGAATTCAGAGGAGAAAATGGAAGTAAAAGTTAAAGAAACAAAAAATAGCAAGTATAGTTATACTCTTTGGTAAAACTGAAATACGAAATGAAGACAGGATGGTAGTTGTTAAAGTAAATAAAGTATCTTGTATTTACTTTTACAAAAGAATGTCTGAAAGGAAGGAGAACTCTGGGACTATTTATTCTTGCTGAAGGACAAGCAGCAGCAGCGTAAGTGCTGACAGAGCTCCTCTACCAAGCTCACCCCGCTCCTTCCCAGCAAACAACACCCACCTGGATGGGGCATTCCACCCGGTGGGAATGGGTGAGGATGTGAGTGTCCATGTCCAGGATGTCCAGCCCCTGGGGTTCCTGCTGATGGGGGGCCATGTCCTCCAGCTCCAGGAGGCATAGGTGGTGGGGGCATGGCTGGGGGTATCCCAGGTGGAAGGGCTCCAGGAGGCGGTACTGGGGGTGGGAAGGAGCCAGGAGGAGGCATGCCTATAGAGAAAATATAAAAAGAGTTAACGACAATGAGAAGCGAGTGCCTTTAGAGAGCCTGTTCCAATCTGGCCTCTCCAGGAAGGATGAGCTCTTTCTCCCTCCTCCCATCTCTCTAAAGTCAGAAGCGATGCTAGATGACTCAAACAACACCTTCTGGAGAAACTCAACAACTTGCTTCCCTCCACAATCATCACCCCTCAGTCCTTTTCTTATCACTTACTGACTCAATGTCCTTCCCTTTCCAGGTTCTGTTTCCTTCTCCCTATCTGCCAGCCCCCCAACCCAAGACAAACATATTTTTTATCAAAAGCTTTACCTGGTGGAGGAAGCCCAGACCCCAGTGATGATACCACAGGATTCGGAGCAGAGGGTGGAGGGGGTGCATCTGCAAACAGCTGATGAGGGCGGTCAGCCTGGGAGAGTGGGTTCTGTGCTGCCAGAAGTCGTTCAGCGGCTGAGCCATGACGCTCGCCCTTGGAGTCCTTCTTGAAAGCATAGGACACGGTGATTGGGCGGTTACAGAGGTACTGCCCATTCATGGCCTCAATTGCTGCATCCGAAGCATCAAATGAAGCAAAATTAATAAAGGCATAACCTTTGGAGTTGCCTGTGTCAGGGTCCCGCATAATCTTGGGGGTTTGTAAGATGACCCCAAAGGCGCTAAAAGTATCATAAAGCAACTTCTCATCGATCTCTGGGTCCAGGTTCCCAATGAAAATGTTGGCCCCCACATCCAGGTTTTTGTTGTGAGCTGATGCCTTGTTCACCCGTATTGGTTTCCCATAGAGTTTGATCATGTTCATGATCTTAATGGCATAGTCAGCATCTTCCTCACTCAAGAATTCCACAAAGCCATAGCCTGGGGAAGCGGAAAAGAAGAGATTAACAAGTGATTCAAAATGAGGTATAACTCATTTGCCTTCTGAAGCACAAAGAACGAGAAATAATAATCTCACTTCAGCTGAGAATGGTTCCAGAAACAAACTGTGAGTTAGGCTTAAGAGAAAAAAATCTTTAGTTTGCTCATTCCAAAACAGTTATGAATACTGCTGGGGGCCTCCTGGAGCAGCCTGTCCCCTCAAAACATAATTGCAATTCTTGCCATGTACTCACCTTGGTGCTGACCAGTGACTCTATCCTTTGGCATGTGGGTGTTGACTACTGGCCCTGCCTGGAGAAATAGCTCCCACAGCAGTGGTTCGCTAACCTTCTCATCGAGGCCCCCCACATAAACAGTGGCATCTGGAGGACAGGATTAGGAGGTTAGGGCAGATAGAAGAGGAAATAGGGAGGTGACGGGAACATGAAGATGGAACCCAGGCGGGGGATTTGGGGGTGGAGACAGGGTATAGGAGCAAAGAGGGAAAGAGAGAGAGAAAAAAAAAGACGTTAGCTTAAGCCCTTACACCTCCTCCTTTCCAGAAAATAGATAACCTTCTTAAGTCTAACTTAGAGTTCTAGTGAAAATTCACTTCGTAATTTTTCTTTTTCTTTTTTTTTTTTTTTGAGTGGGAAGGCAGCAGGGGATTGGACATAGCATCACACCTACAGGCCTCAGCCTGCACCCGTCCATCCCGTCCCCAGCAAGCATCGGGGCAGGTCCGGCACCCTTCGGAACGGCCCAATCTCCCGCCCCGGAGGAAACACTGCTGGCCCTAATCGGAGCCCCCCAAACTCCCTGAGTTCATTCCGGGCGTGTCCCCTCCAGTCACCCTGGTTCCGCTCGGAGATCGGCCCTGCCGCCATGGCGAAAGAGCTCCCGCCGTCTCCAGACAACGATCCCGCCCCCTGACCTCAGTCACAACTTCCACTTCCGGGGCGAAGGCGAACGTAGAGGCGGTGGGCGGGGCCTAGGCAGGGGAGGAGCCGGAAGCGGCCGCGGCCATCTTAGGAGCCGCTGATATTTGAAGCGGCAGAGGCGACGGTGTTTGAAGTTTGTCTGGGAGTTGTTAGGGCGGGGCAGGCGAGCGGAAACGCTCAGACCCTCCTAAGGCAGTGCTGGACGTTAAAGGGTCACACTGCTCCCGAAAATGTCAATTCAAAACCTGAGAGAACAAAACTTCACTTTTCATGTATTTTGTAGCCTTCTTTCGTTTCCCAGAGAAGGGTGTGCTGAGGAACCCCCCAACGCAAGGCGTGGAGGCAGCTGTCCACCCCGACCCGCAGCCTTTGGACAGATACGGCCTCACAGCCCCGGCCTGGGCTTGAGGTATTTCGTTTTTCTTCAGCGAGGGGATTGCGGAAGGTCTGAGCTCGCCTAGGCGTTATTGCATAGAGAGTGAGGGGAACCTGAGGCTCAGAGGTGGAGTGATAGCAAAGCTGAAGGGTCGTTGACACTGAAGCCCAGAGTCCTCCGTCTCAACGTCCAGAGCGCACCCTGACGCCCAGCAACGTCTGGGTGTGTTTTGCCCCATCTGCACGGAAGAGAGAACCCAAATTGCCTGTGAATTCTGCAGAGCCTCCCCTGACCCATCCCCTTATTTCCTTAGTAATAATATGGTCGGTACCTTCCTCTCTTGGGTCACACCCCCTTCGCCCACCCCCACCACCACTCTCTTACCTAGGTTCCTTTATTCAGACACAAGAAACAGTGCCAGCAGCGTGTATAAATATTGTGCTTTAATGAACTCCTTAAATAGAAATGTCACGACAAAAATATACAATTGGAAGAGACAGGGTGTCTCCCATACCCATAGAAAACTGTAAAGGAAGAAGTAGAAATTGTAATTAAAGGAGCAGCAAGAGGAGGTGAGTAGGAGGTCTGTAGGCCATCTTGTTGACACTGATATATGGTATCTCTGATCTCACAATTTACCAGCTCAGTATCCAAAATTTCCATCCAAAAGGGATGGCATTGCCCTGAAAAAAAGATGCGATCTTATTCTGGATTGTTTTTGTTTGTTTTTGTTTCTTAATTCTTCAAATCACAGGAAACTATTTAAACCAAGCAGGGCAGGGTAAGAGTTGGATAAGGTTAGCACCACCCATCTGCAATGGAAACTAAAGTCAGTGAGCTTGTTTAAGGGCTGGTGTATGAAAGCTGAGGCAGCAAGACCAGGTAAGAAAAATTGAAGGATTAGACAAAACTCTCCCTCACCCCAGACCACCCTCTGCCCTGCCCATGAGAAAGCCAGCAATTTCAATGGGACTGGGAGAGAACGGTATTTGGATTTCTTTTCTTGGAGTGATCCGCAGGAGATATTCTTGGTGTCCATTTCCTTAATAACTCCTGAAGATGGGCTAGCTCAGCCTGAAGGCCAGAGATCGTGGGAGCTGAGAGTCCCATCTGGGGAGGGGGTGAAGAGAGGCAGAGAGGAATATTATTTTAGCTGGAGCTCTCTGGTCCTGGCATCCTTAATTCTCTTTCCCCCTCCCTAGTTTCCACTTGATATTAGTCGCAAGCAGTTTCCCCACACTCCCAGACCTATCCACTTTGATACCAACAAGAATGGTACCTCACTTCCCAGACCCCCAGCCCTTTCCCCTTCCAGCTCCTGGAAACATCTGGTTTCTCCTAGAACTTCTGGTTCAGCAGTCAGGCCCCTTCTCCCACTCCCAATCCCTGTTTTTCCTTCTCACCTGGACCTCAGGCCTTCCCCTCAGGTAGCAGCGTCTCCAGAGCCTGATTTGGGGTCCCAGATATCCAGGCAGCAGCAGCCCCGGGGGTAAAGGGCAAGCTCCCCAATGTGAGGGGAGCCCCCACTCCTGATCAGCCAGGCTTTCAGAGGAGATAGCAGGTCGAGGGAGCCAACGAGAAGAGACTGCCAGCAGGGAGGGACTGTCCCGCCAAGGACAGAGCTGATTCAGGGGGGTCAGGGCCCCTCTAGAGAAGAGCCACAGAGAACTGGGGGGCCCAGGAACCATGAAGCTTGGCTAAGGAGGAAAGGGAAATCAACTGGCAACCTAGAAAACTGATGACCCCAGTTTCCCCAAACTGGCTCAGGAAGGAATGTCCAGCTGCCACCCACTCAACACTGCACGTGTGATCAAACTACAAGCCTCCCCCCGAGAACTCTTTATCTGCTCTCCTTATTAGCCTTCAGACTAGGCCTCAGGACTGATTAAAGTTGATTTTAGGGAAACAAAAATGTTTGCGTGAGACAGGAAGACTAATAAGGATGGGGAGGACAAAAAAGATGCCTTATGTTAACTTTAGGATTTCTGTCTTCCTGGGGACAGTCAGGGACTATAAATGACAGCTAACAGAAGAGGAGTGAGGAACTCAGACACTGTGTCTTTTCACTTCTCATCTAGTAGGATGAACCTGTGAGAGAGTCAGAAGAATTTAGGAACTTTAGACACCTCACCTGCTGTCTAGGGAGCCAGGAATCTGGGCAGTGTTCTGGGTCATAGCCAGGATTATGGAATTGTAGTATCTGTTCCTTGCTATAGCGTAAGTCCCAGTCCCAGACAGATAGCTGTGGGTTAACAGAGTTCCCAGCTGGGGGCTGGGAGTACCCCGCAGTATAGACTTGTGTATAGGTGTTGAACTGGATAGAGGAAACAAGAAACGGATGGTTAAACAAACAAAAATATATAATCCTTCTCCCAAGTCTAGAGAGAAATCATGAAATTCTCATCTCTTAAGAATCAGATACAGGGTGAAAGTCCAGTCCTGAAAGTGAGCACCAACCTCCCCCTTTCCCATCCACAGACCTCACTTTTCATAATCAAGACTAAACTTCAGAGAGTAGTGGGTTTTTTTGGGGGGGCCGCACTGCACAGCTTGCGGGATCTCAGTTCCCCAGCCAGGGATTGAACCTGGGCCACGGGAGTGAAAGCCCAAAATCCTAACCAGTAGCCCACCAGGGAACTCCCAGAGAGTTCTTCTTAATGGGGGGAAAAAAAGACAAGTCAAAAATGGAAGTCACTGACCTGTCTATTCTGCTTTCCACGCTCCCAGGGAGTGTCTCTCAAGAATGTAAGGGTGTCGGGTACCCTGACGCTGTCATGAAGAGCAAGAAGGAAGAACTCAGAGAATTCAAACTCAGCTGGAGACTGCTGGAGGAGCTGCCAGACGCAATCAAGGAAGAGGAGAAACACTGGGGCCTGAGAAGAGGGAAATTAAAAGAGGTTGGAAGGGGTTATGGGGACCTAAATGGGGAGGATGACAAAATAACAGGGGATGAGGGGCACAGGAACAGAGGACACTAAGGAGGTCAGGGAGTGGAAATCTCAGTTGAGGTAGGGGGTTGTGGTCCCTTACTCACCTGGGTCTCCCTTCAAGCTTAGCCCAACCTCAGAACCCTTTGGACCTAATTCACCTCCGATGGATTTTACTATTTACTTTTCTCATCCCCGTACTTCTTAATAATACTCTCCCAGTACCCTCCCCAAACATTCTCACCTCTTCACTGGCCCCAGTTCCCCCAAGTCGGGTCAGGAAAGGATGTCCAGCTGCCACCCACTCTCGCTGCACTAGTGATTGGAAGCCAAGCAGTGTTCGGGCTTCAGGGGCTGAAAGCAGCTGGACGAGTGAAGAGAGGAGGCCATTGAAATCACGGTCACCGCGCTCTGGGTGATAAAGAGGGATAAGGGACAAAGAAGGAAGGGCAAGAAACTAGGGCAAAAGAGAGTGAGAAAAAGAAACATGGCAAGAGGAAGTGAGCAGCACAGAGGAGGAAAGTTTGGGGTAGGTAGGATTGAGAGGGCACATAAAAGTGAAGAGAAAACAAAGACCTTGAGTGATTCACTTCATACACTCCACTGAGTTAGAAATACCCAGCTTCACATGTAGGAAGCAGAATCATAAATGTCCAACCAGCTTCCACATTTTCCTTCCCACCCCAGCCCCAATCCCCATCCACTGATGGAAGGACAGGAAAAGAGGGCTGAGAACCCCTCTGTTAGGGACCACAAGCTTAGTGGGGAGGCAGAGGTAGCACTGAAGGATGAGTTAGAGCTGATGGGTAGTTCCTAGCAAAACGAGAGGATGCTAGCACTGGGAGGGGACAAGGAAGCTTTATAGGTCTCCCTCCCTGAGCAGAATCCAGTCAGGTGAGTAAAGAAAAAAGGCGAGGAATGGAGTGGGTTGGCCCAAGAAACTCACCTTGAAGTACTACAGAGCGAACCCTGGATGTCACTAAGACTGAGATGTCACTGGCCTTTCGAAGACAAGACCTGGAGGGGTGGGTGAGGAAGAGAAGGGGAGAACAACAAGCCTGGAGGAAGGGAATGATGGGTCACGGGATACAATAGAGACAGACTCCCAATTCCTGCCCCCTCTCCTTCTAAGGAGCAACAAATAACAGTCTTCTTGGGCAACCAAGGAGAAGAGTTAATGGAAGACCATTTAGGAGTCAGAGGGAGTACCTGACGTAGTCCAACCATCGTGTTCCATCCAGAGCTGAGAGCCATTTATCCTCAGCCACAGATGAATCTGAGAGAGAGTAGAGGAGTCAGAAGGGCAAAGAGATCAGGAGAACTGGGGGTTCAGGATCCAGAATTAAGAAGGGTTAATAATAAGTTGGGTAGTGGTTGCTTAGGTCTGGGGATAGGAATGAGAAGTAACTATAAATGGCTATGAGGTTTCTACAATTAAGTTGTGGCGATGGTTGTACAACATTGTAAATACAATGAAATGCATTGAATTGTACACTTAAGATGGGTGAAGGGTGAATTTTATGGTACATAAATTATATCTCAATAAAGCTGTTTAAAAAAAAGAATATCTTGGGGTCAAGAAGACAGGAAATCAGTGAGTCTGTGGGAGATGGGAGTTGAGTAGAAAACTAAGAATCATTGGGTTGAAGGGGTACTCATCCATAGCAGGCAAAAGGGTAAACCAGGTTAGGGTCAGCAGACCTAGAGATGGGGTAAGGGGTCAAAGTTTATCTCACCAGGCAGGCAGAGGGCCCTCAGCCTCAGGTGGGCAAGTTGGACATCTGCAAGACTGGGGAGCTCATCCATAGTGTCTACCAGGACAACGTCTGAATGCCCAGCCTGGAGCATCGACTCCACTACTCTGGAGGGGAGAGAGTCAGAAAGTAAGGGAAGGTGTCTGCCCTGAATATCTAACGCTTGATTCTTCTCATCAAACCTCCCCTCACCTGATATCCTCCTTGTTGGGGTCACTGGCTGTATAGAAGCCGCCACAGCGGAGAAGATCACTACCCCCAGGGTGATGCCAGGACAGGCGCTTCACGTGGATGAGAGAAGGATCACTGAGGGAGAAACTCCTAGCCCCACCCTACCCTTGCCCCAACACTGACCTCACAGGGATCCCCTCCCTCCACAATGACCCGTAACCTCCCACGACCCTCTAATTCCCAACCGTTACCCTCACCCTCACACTGACCGGTCCACGGCCCTGATGGAAGTGGCCAAATGCTCTCCTGACCTCACTGTCCAGAGTTCGATTAGGGACCCAGAAGTAACGGGGGAGGCTGTGAAATTGAGAGTTATGTCACAGCTTGGCTCAGTGACCTCATTATAATGCAAACCTGTTATTACAAGGAAGCTGCTTAGGAGGGGATCATTCCAAGGGATCTCAAGTTTAGAGATCTGGGAGTTAAAGGGGATAGCTTTGCGGATGTCCTAGGAGGCTGGAGTTTGTGGGAAGTCCTAGTTTTAGAGGATCGGAGAAGTGTGGGAAGATTGAGGGGGCAGCAGGGGTTGGGTGGACTGGGGGATCACCTGGTGGCTACGTCGAACCTCTCGTTGACAGTGCTGAGCCTCCAGCCCCTGGCCCCCTGCTTTTTCCGCTCAATCTCCCAGTCTTCTGATGTCTCCAAGAGGGGAATAGGTGGTTTTCTGGAAACAGAACTCTGGCCTAGGGCAGGAGGGAGGCACAGAGGAGGAGGAAGAGGAACCAGAGCCAGCTCAGCTCTTTTGTCTTCAGCCAGCTTCTGCTTTTTCAGACTCTTTACCCTTTCCTTATCCTAAAGCCCCCACACTCACCAGCCTTGCTCAGGGTTATCCCTGCATACTGTTGGGCTTGACGGTTCTGAGCTCTGGCTTGGACAATGGCCATGGTCACCTGTAGAAGAAAGGACATCCCATCCTTTGTCTCAGACTGAAGTGAAAAGAAGGAAATAGGGCTCATGTGTTGCTCCACTGTCTCTGCCGCCAATAGAGAAGAAAAGTGAAGGCAATCCCCAACGAAGGGAGCTTCCACAGGTCATGGGGACTGGAGTCAGGGGACACATTTAGGACCACAGAATGACAGAATGGTAATTCTGGGAGGAATCTTGGGGATAATCTTATGCAACCCTCCCTGTTTTTCAAAGGCAGAAACTTGTCCGCAGTTACACTCCTGATAATTGGCAGAGCTGGGCTAGAATTCAGGCCTTTTACTCTCACTATACTATCATTTTAGTCACTACTTGAGGAGAGAAGCAGAGAGAATGATGAGAGGGATCTTGGGAGACAGGGGACTATTGGGAATTTCCAGGGAAAGGATGCCAATGTTCTAAGGGGAAGAGGGGTCCTTGGGCTGGAGGCCTCTTACCTGAAAGGCCTGCGGCTCTAGTCCTCCAGCCTCGAAACCAACTCTGAGTAGCCGGAAGTCTTGGCCATGAATCAGAATCTCCTCAGGGATAAATTTAAGCAGGGACCCGGGACGGAGGAGCTGGACTCGGGACAGGCCATTCACTGAAGTCAAGAGGTAGAGAGCGGTATAGCCATGGATCAGGGTCCCTCTAGGAGGAACTCTTCCAGCCCATCCCACTCCATCCACTCAGGCTGTCGTCTGAAAATAAAGGAAGGATGAGGAGGGGTTCCGACACCGCCAGTGAGCCCCTTCACCAAACTCCCACACTTACCAGCCTCTAATCGCCCAATGTTGGCCAGGGAAAAATCATACTCACTGCTCAGGGGAGTCTCCTAGAGGAAGCACATGAACTGATGCTAAAGACATCTGAAGTCTCATTCTTTGTCCTACCTTGGCAGCCCTAACCTCCCTAGAGATGGTCCCCATGGACAATCCCTGATACTCTCAGAAGACAGCCCTTAAGCATAACTCTGACTTTCTCACTTCCTGTAATGTTTATCTCCATCTTCTAGACTCCCCTACCCACTTCCCACTAGTTGTCCTTTGCACTGCCCTAACCTTCTCACCTCACTCCGCTGCCATCCACAGGGCTGGAAGGTGACTCTCAGGTTGCTGCAGATCAGGGTTCCAGGCAGTTCAGGTTCCAGCCCTTTCCTCACCCCTGGGGCCCATGCTAGGATCTGCTCCCCTGCAGGGCACGAAGGGAAGCCAGGTTATGACTGTTCCCAGTGTTGCACACACTCGTATACACCCACTCCTCTCAGACAGGAGAATCTGAAGAGGGAAGATTAAGATCCTCCCCTAGCCCCACTAGAATGAAAGCTTAGGAGGAGAGAATTTATATTCTTTTACTCTAGAGCCTAGAAAGTGCCTGGGACATAGTAGGCACTCAAATATTTATTGAATAAGTAAATGAGAAGAGGAGTAACAGGGTCAAGAAAACAGAGGGACCATCAAGGTCTAAGCTCCCAGCCAGCCCTGGACAGAGAAGAGAGCAAACCTCAGGCAGAAGCACTTTGAGCCAGGAGAGGAGTACAGAGGTACCTTTGGTGAGGTTTGAAACAAGGTCTGAGGAGCATGAAATTTGGGGGAGTCTTTGGAGATCAGAAGTATTGGAAGGGCATTATTACCTGGGAGGCATCCAGAGGCCAGGCAGCTGCCAAGCTGATGACTCCTGGGCTCTGGCATCCCACTCCCCTGGACAGACTTTGGTCCAGAGAGCTGCGAAGGGTGTAGGGTTAATCCCTAGGCCTCTCCAATCCTGGGGTCTGGGGTTACTTCAGCAACCACTCCTGGAGGCCTACACTCACTCAGGAGAAACTGAGATCAGTGGCTGTGGGGAGCTCAGCACGGGGGGGTTGGCAGGTAGTTAAGGGAGGGGCTGGTTAATGGATAATGAGACAATGAACTTGAGACTGCAAAAAAGACCAAGCTCCATCAACTGAGGTTGATATGAGACACACCCTCCTCCTCCTCTAGATCCTTTTCTTCCCTCTTTCTCCACACCATTCCCATTCACACCCTCTTGCCAACGCCCCCCCTCGCGCGCAAGCCCGTTTCCTCTCCTTACCCCCATCTCTGGCTCCTCCTTCTGGGGGGCGATGTTGAAACTCTGGCCCCGGCCCCCCCACCACATTTCTCTGGCTCCATCCGGGGATGGAGCCGTCAAGGGTGGGAAACCTCGAGGATGCTCAAGCCCCTTGGGGAGAGGCTGAATCTTGTATATGGGAGGAGGGAAGTCAGGGAGAGGGGCAGGAGGGAGATTCAAGGGAAAGGAGCATTTGAGGTGCAAGGAGCACGCTTTGGGGTCTTTTGAAAGGTGTGTCCAGCCCAGCTAGAGAAGGCTCCTCGGAAACTTCAGTCGACTCTGGAGAGGGCGGGAGAGATGCCCAGCCCCTTAAAGGAGAATACACACACAATTTTGGAAAAGTGGAGAGGAAGTGGAGGAGCCTAAGAAAGGTGAGGAAAAAATGGGGAAGTGAGAAAATACCCAGACTCCCTGCTTTACCCCAAACCCAGATCCTATTGTCTTCCTGTTCATGAGCATTGGAGACTGTTTGAGGGGAGCAGTAATGCCAAGTATTAAACTGGAATCATTGGGCCACTTCCCTGGACTCTCACTGATGGCTTCCCTGGGAAGCTGTTTTTGTTTTTTTGTCTTCTTAAAGGGGGTGGGGGTGGGGGGAATGTTAAAGTAGTGCAGACTTCCTTGCTGCCTCCCGTTACAGACCTAACAGAAGTAGTTGAGAAGAAATTTATTAATGGAAATTGGCCCTCAGGGGATTTTTGCCTGGTGAGGGAATTAGGGAGGGGGGTGAGTTAAAGTGTTTTTGTGTATCCTTCTCCAGAGAGCATGAAACATATCTCATGTGAAGGGTCCAGTGGAAAAGTAGGGAGAGAAATTGAAACATCTGCAGGATACAGACACAGGTACAGGTATGTTTACATGCAAGTTCTGGTGGTGGTGGGGGGAGGCCCAAGGAAAAGATCTTACCACTTAATCCAACACACACACACACAACCAACCATCTGGAAACTAGAGCCCATTCCAGGTAGAGGAGCCCTCCCTCCAGCCCAGACATCAGATCTCCAAGTTAATGATTCATGTTAAGGACTTTGAAGGCTGAGGGTTGGAAACCTCTGTTAAGTGCAACAGTCCCATCCCCCCACCCTCCCCCTTGCAACCCAAGAAGCAAAGATGGGTGGGGAGGGCACTAGGAGGGAAGTAAAGGAAACTGTAGGCGATGGTGACTGGGGGTAGGAATGCAAAACTCTACCTTTAGGTATGAAAAAGACAGAAAATGAAATACAAAGTAATGAATTCATGAGCTGCTGTTTTATTGATTTTGAGTTTGTACAGAGGCAGCAATTCTTAGGTGGGGGCCCCAGTTTTCCAGTGACAACTCTCTCTTTCCCCCCCAGCACACACACCCTTCCGGCCTCAGCTTTAAAAGTTCCCTGTCTTGGCTGCAACTGTGGAAATAGTGAAGATATTCCGAGGCAGGGAGTCAGTCTGGAACAGAGAGGCATACACCTGCTAGGAAGGTAGCCCAGAAGCCTGATTCTAGAAGTCTTAAAAGCTACCAAGCCCCGCCACCCCCACCTGCATTCTATCAGCCTCAATCTCTTGGGGGGAAGAAAATATTTCCCAAGGTCTGTGGCAATAGGAAGAGCTGTGTACCACAGTTTCAAAATCCATTAACCACTTTCCTTCTCCCCACCACCCTTCATTCAAGAGCCTCATTCTATTCTTTAATACTTGAGGTGTAGGAGCAGCAGAGGAATACAGAGAAAAAACAGGGGAATGGTGGAAGGTCAGAGGCAGAAAAAAGATGGGTGACTTGGATCAGCACCTAACCAGGAATGCAAAGGGGGCAGCAGCTGAGGGTTAAGTAACAGGAGGACCCCCTCTGTCCATTCTACACACACCCAGTAGAGGTTTAGCGGATGAAAGGAAGGGTGAAGAGGCAAGGGGCTGTATCAGATTTTTCCATTTTCAGAATCCTGGTCTGGTTGCAGGTTTGTGCCAGGAGTGAAGGCTGCTGGGAGGGGCAGCTAGAGGAAGGAGGTGGAGCTGAGTGACTCACAAGATGAGTCACAGATCCAGTTATAAGCACAGAAAAGAGGCCAAGGTCCTCCCCACCCCCGCTCCTCTCTGCGCCACTGTCAGCCAGCTTCCCTTTCTCTTTTCTACTGCCCCTTACCCAAGTGGCCAGTGAAGGGAGGTGGCATGGAGAAAGTCTCCATGGGGGATGTCATGATATTTTGCTAGTCAACTTAAGTTCAGGGGGCAAAACAGCCTGTAATTTGCAGACCAGGTATCTACAAAGTGAAAGAGACAGACTGCCTACATGAGTCACTGAATCTGTTGTTGAAGGGCCTGGAGGGAAAAGGAAATTAGAAAAATCTGGGGTGCAGGTGATTCCAGGCCGAGAAGGGGCTTCTGATTCTGCCTTCTCACCTGTGGTTGTGTGTCTGGGGCACTGACTCCTTAGAGAAAGAAGAGGACACAGAGTCCAGAGGTGTCTGAGTAACTGGGGACAATTATCTTTGAACCTTCTTTATTGGGAAAGATAAAATGTGACTGGAACCTTGGACATGTGGCTGTTTAGAAAGTAGTAAGAATAGCAAAAGCTAGGTTCTCAGAAGTCATTCAGAACCAGCTCCATTCTTTTCAGCTCAGTATCATTCCCAAATATGCAATAAAAAGTCATTGCTAATTTCTGTTGTGTTGGTCTGTGAGCTTTAGTTTCACTTGAGAAGAAACAGCCAACAGGAGAGGGAAGGAACTTCCCTCCGGGCCCTGTACAGCACTGAGTTAAACACCATCCGCACTCCATAAAGAGACTGAATCTTTAAAAAAAAAAAACAACAAACTTTTAATATAATCTTTTACTTTTGTGGTAGAATCCAGTGTGAAGGAAAAACGTTTGGTTAAATCTTGTAACTCTCAATAAAACCAGCATAGATTAAGGGAGGAATTTGGAGGCTTCTCCTATAGTATACTTGCTCCATCAGGGCTGAGATGGAGAACGTAGGGTGGAGGGGTAGCACTGTCTTAAATCAAAAGGGGAAAAATAAGAGCCCTGAAAAATCTTCCCTCTCCAATAAAAACCTCAGTAGGTTCCCCAGTGCCTGGATTAAAGGAACTAGGTGCACTTATTTAAGCCTGAGAGATGATATCATCCCTCAACTAGGGTTGAGGGGTCTGCCTCCCCCCTTCACCCACACCCTCCTTAACTAAGGAATTTGGCTCATTTTGAGTGCACATCATGTACCCTTCTCCTCCCTTTTCCCCAACACAGTAATTGCATGAGCTTGCCTCTTCCACCCCCTCATCCTCCCCAAATACCATAAACCAACCAGAGTCTGTCTTCATTTTGCAGGCATTATTTTTTCACCACCCTCCCATTCCACAGCCCTCTCAAAGGATGAAGCAAAACAAACTTTACTCATCCCTATGGAAAAACATCCATTGACTCAGGGTCCCTCATCTTTAGAATAGAGAGGGTGTTGTTTTTTTTTTTAATGTGTCAATAAATAGTTACCTTCCCAAATTAAAAAAAAGAAATTTATTTCTTAATGAAAAAGCTAGAGGGCCTAAATAAAGCCCTATTTTACCATATTCACTCCTAGGCCACCCACCAGAATTTCCACCTTTTTTATTTGAAAAGAAGTCAAAAGCAATTGGGATTGGTTCACTTATAAATCAGAACAAAAGCAAACATGACACAAGGTTTCCGTTTTTGTTCATTTGTCCTCAGTTTTTAAAAACAAAAGTATTAACTAGAATCTAGTAACAGATCAAATCCAAACACAGCAGTCCAGTGGAGAATCAACTTTCCTGGTTTTATTCTCTGGGAAAGTCCCTGGTCTGTTTCCATTTCTATTGGTCCAGGCCAAAATCCTATGATATAGATGGATGCCTATGGGAAAGCTAGGTGAGCTATGCAAATTCTCGGTGTGAGTTTGAGCCACCTGTTGTTTGGGTGCATGTTAGGGGACGAAGTTCATAAGGTGGTGGTCTCACCAGTGTTGTTCTAACCCCAGAAACAGGGTAAGGTGAGCAAGGCACTCACTTTGGGCACAAAATTTAAGGGGTGCCCCAAAACCCAGTAACCAAGATACTATTTTAACACAGTATATTTTGAAAATCAAAACTAATGTAAAAAAATCCACAATGAATAAAGTATCAAAATTTTAAATAAAGACAGGATTCAACCCGTACTTGCTCAATTCAGCGTTCCTTCCCTCACTCTAACCCCAGTCCTGTTGGATTCTGTCTTTTTTAAGATTCTGATATTTTGCTCATCATGGATTTTTTGCATTAATTTTTTAAAATACTGCATTAAAACAGTATTTATCTTGATTACTAAGTTTCTGGTATCTCCTTAAGTTTTGAACCTGAGGGGCGTGCTTGTCTCACACTAGTCCCAGTCCTGCCCAGAAATATATACATACCCTCCTTTGGAACCTATCTCCTTCGACCTCATTGCTTCCTTAACACCAGGTTTGTTTTCAAATAAAAGCCTAAGAATTAACAGCCATGGAAATTATTAAATCAACAATCAGATTTAGAAAATAAGTGACTTTTCAAGTTTGTTGAGGAGAAAGGAAACTTTCTAAATTGTGAGCAGTTCCAATGAATAGGACAGTCTTGGCTGGCTTTGTTACCAAGGGGGAGATGGGATGACAACTTTCCTGATTGGGCAGAAGCAACACAGGGCAAACACGAGTTCCCCTAACACGCACACCCAGCCCATGTCTGCCTTGGATCAAATGTGGGGATTACATTCCACAGGATGGTTTATGAGTACATACCTCAAAAGAGAAATCCAAATACAGAAAAACAGCCCCAATTAACACTCTGGACACTTAAGTACACTTATTCCCCTTCCTCATATGCACCCAGGAGTGTATACAATTGCATAGTTGAGTTTTTTTCTTCCCCCAGAAAAAAAAAATTTAAAGAAAAGGGAAAATTGGCCCAGGATAGGTCCTCCAGTTTAAAGCTCTTAGAAATGGTGCTGGCCAGAGCATAGGCTGTCCAGACTTGTGCTTTGTGCAAAATGCAAAGGAGCTCCCCCCTACTGTGTCCACAGACCCACTCCCCCCCTCCGGGGAAAAGGATGGGTTGGGGGGCGGGGGAAGGGGGAAATCCAAAGACAGATCAGCTCATTGGGAGTAATCTGTGATCTGTGGTTATAGTTCACTAAAATATATTTCTCTACCTTTTTATAAATTGCCCCTAACCCCTACCCCAAGTTTCAACATCAGTCCTATTATCAAAAATATCTCTTCTTACAAAGTATTTTTATTATTTTAATAAACTAACCACAGATTAAGGTCAGCTATGGCTTAACAAAAGAAGCCAGGATGTTAAGTTCATTCTCCAAAAGTAGAGAGGAAGGAGAAAGAATCACTTAAATAGGAGGAAAAAAAAAATTTTTTTTTAATGTTTTTGCTTGCTGGGGTCGTTTTGTTTCTTTTCTTTAAAAAAAAAAAAAAAATTCCAAAAAATAAGTTGCTTTCTACAGAAACACAGCAGCAGAGGATGGTAGTGCTCTATTTAGGTTTTTGGTTTTGTTTGAAACAGTCCGGCCAAAAGTCTGTCCTCCTCCCACCCCCCTCCCAAGGCGCACTCAAACCCCAACATGTGGTTATTGCTAGTAGTTAAAAAAAGATCACCTCTGCACCAATTCACCTGGAGAAAATTCAACACACACAGCTGCTCTTCGCATCATTCTCTTGCCTTCCCCAGAGGGAACTTCTTTTGTTGTTGTTGTTTTTTAATAAAATTAAAGTCTTAAAAAAAAATCACAACCTTCTTAGCTCAGCCCTCAAAAAGGATGAGAAAAAGATAGGGGGCAATTGGCAATCTCCTCTCGAACTAGAAGGGATGACAGATGGCTGTTTAGAAGGAAATCAAACTCAAGAGGAAGAAGATTCCCCTTTTAAGTTCCTCTCTTTCCCATCTCACTAAACTGATTTAAGCCAGCCCCCTCCTAATAAGCATCCATAAGCACACATTACTGCCTTGTCTTTCCAGATCTTTCAGGAGGAAAAATTTATCCAACACTAAATTTCTACCTTAATTCAACTCAATAGCAAATTTGACTAATTTCCCAGTTTCCCTCCACACTCGCAACTCCACCACCATGTGCTTTTTTCCAACCTAAAAGAACTTTGGTCTGTTTTCTCTTTTATTGACTGAGAACCTCCTTTGCCAGTTCCTCCCCCAGACTTCTGCCCACCTCCCCACCCCCTCACATCAAATCTTCCCTTACACTTTCCCTTAGGTCCTGGGATGGACCCAAGGGGTTATGACACAGAATTACCATCTTTCCCCCCTTGTACCTCCTCAGTACCATTAAGTCAAGATGGGCAAAGGACCAGTACAGCCCTTGAGGCACCATCCAGCCCTGACCTGCTCTTGCCAGCCTGGCAGCTCTCCAGAGCATACACACTTGAAAGTTTCTGGCCAGGCTCACACAAACATTACTGCATTTGCCCCATCAACATGGGGGCTGGGTCTTATGAGCCAATTAATTAAGCTTAACTTTCTTTGTTTAGCCCCCTTGCCCTCCAAGGTTTCCCCATTCAGAACCTGTGCACCAGCAGCTCCCCACCCAGTTCACGTTCCCTTCTCCTCAGTTCTTCCCTGTAACAGCAGGAGCAGAAGTTGTTTGTCTCAGGGTGTCCATAGAAGCTGCAGTTCGGTTGTTTGCATTTGGTCTGGGTTGGGGGAAGCCCCCGGGGACCTCCAGCCCATCCATCTGGCTCAGGGGGCTCTCTGTAGCCGTTGCTATAGGAATCAGCCACGCGGAAGTGGGGTGGTAACAATGCACCCCTGTGAACTCCATCCTTGGAGTGACTGCCTGGCTCCAGAGAAGGGATGCTGTCCTGATGGGGGTAGGGTCGCCCAGGAGGGCACTGTCTGGGGAAGGTGGCATATGGTGGCAGGCCCCCCCCACATGGCCCCCCTGCCATCTGCCTCCGGGGCTCCTGGCAGTGGACTCCACCCCCAGAAGGCCGAGGGATAGTAAAGCCACCAGGGTAGCCAGTAGACAATGCCACCGCCTTGGACTCTGCTGGAGGAGCAGTCAGCAGCTCCTCCCCGCCATCTGGCTCTGGCTTTTTGGCTGGAGGAGGCCCACTCCCTACCCCTCCATTCATGATCTTCCTCTCTGCCTCCTTCTGCTTCTGCTCTGCCAGGAATCTCTCCTCAGCATCAGAAAGGTAGCGTTGGATCATCTCCTCCTGATATTGGTGACGGTGACCCATCTTCAGGGTTCCAACAAAAATAAACTTCCCCTCCCCTTGCATTGCAATCCTCAAAATGCTCAGGCTTTGCATCACCTCCTGGCTATACTTGCTCCCTCCATTACCAACAGACTCAGATGTGGGCTTCTCAGTTACAGGCCCATCCCCAGCTGCCTCCTCCTTGCCACCCTTCCAACTCTTCAGTGAGTTTTTCTTCTTCTTCTCCAGTGTCTCAGTGCCACTGCTTACCCCCGACCCTGTTCCCATCCCTCCAGGCTTAGAACCCTTGCTGTGCATCAGGCCTCCCATGTTCTTCTTGAGCTTGCTGCCCAAGGTTTTGCCAAAGCTGCCCAGTTTGTTAGCCACAGAATCTGCTCTTTTCTTGTCCTTTTCCCGATCTCGTTTTGACTTCTCTTTCCGCTTGCTGCCCTCATTGCTGGCAGAACTGCTGCCAACTGACTCCTTGTCTGATTCCCCAGACTCAGGAGTGGACCGGGGCTCATCTCCAGCTGAGGCTGTCGGGGACTCAGGCTGGGCCAGGGGAGCCTGGAAGAGACAAGAACGTGGCTGACAGATATAGCATGGATAAACAACAAGGTCCTACTGTATAGCACAGGGAAGTATATTCAATATCCCGTGATAAACCATAATGGAAAAGAATATTAAAAAAGAATGTCTATATGTGGATAACTGAGTCACTCTGCTGTAGAGCAGAGATTGGCACCACATTGTAAATCAACTATACTTCAATTAAAAAGAATTTTTTTTAATTAAAAAAAAACGAAGAACGTGACTGACAGTTATCCCATTGGTCTGGGTTGAGGGAAGCCCCCAGGAACCTCCAGCCCATCCATCTGGCTCACGGGGCTCCCTGCAGCTGTTGCTATAGGAATTAGCCATGTGGAAGAGGGGTGGTAACACCCCTATGAACTCCTTCCTTGGAGTGACTGCCTAGTTCCAGAGAAGGGCTGCTGTCATGACAGGGGAAGGGTCACCCAGGAAGGCACTATCCTTCCCCAGCTCATCAGCTCTCCCATGAACCAGGGAAAGAGGTATCTAATATCTAACTTTTATCTCACCCCCTGCAATTTGATGCCCTTCTGTAATAAGGAGATACCAAAATGAAGCCTGGATTTTGCTCTTCTAGAACAATGAACAACTATACAAATACATGGCCTCTGGGTGAGGAGGGAGAATATTCTATAGACACTAGAATGGCCTTTATTATAAATTTCTCTATGCCAAGTTCTGCTCAAAATTAATCTCAAGGAAGTCTTGAATAACCACCCCAAGTCTTAACCATTCTGCATCCCCTCAAGTTCTAGACATTCAGCACTGGAGTCCATCAGTTGGCCCTTGCTCCTGTGTTCCTGTTCTATGGATAATAATGACATCCTCAGAACCTACTGTATCAGGAGCTCTTTAAGCTATTCTATCTCCTCTGGTGCCCAACACAGAGGTCTATGTACAGAGGGCTTGGAACAAAGTAATAACAATCTCAAGTTCACCAAAAAGTTCAGAAAACTTTTCTTGAAGAATGTGTTTTAGTATCAGAAAGAAGAGCCTGGCTGGTGAGAAGATATAGAAAACAAAGGGCACTAACAGGTAGAAAGGCAGGAAAAAGTGTCGTTTGGAATTTATCTGATATTTTCTAGTTATTCCTAACCTTGAATCATAAGCCACTACTCAGAAGAGACTCAGAAGGAACCACCACCAGATTTCCTTGTTCTCCCTGACACGAAAATGAGGACATGCAAGGGTGGGGTGGGAGGAGTCCGCACCTGTGCATCCGAGGACACTGGGATCCACTTCACATTCATGTAGCCATGCAGCAGATGCAATTTGACCTCTAGGGACAGGATTACACTGTGAAAAGGAGAAAAAAAGAATTTCAAAATACTGTGACCTTTAAAAAGCAGAGCAGTGTAATCCATTTGGGAGGTAGGGTGGGAGAGGGCTACATGGCTGGGAACTCAGGGTTGAGTTTGAATTAGGGCTCCACCAATTACTAAGCTTTATGACCTTGAGCAAGTCACTTCAACCTCCCTGAAACCCAGGGAGGGGTTGATAATGGGTATAGATAATAATATCTATCCTGCAAGGTTGCTGTGAAGATTAAAATAGTATTTGAAAAGGGCCCAGCACAGTGTCTGGAAACTAGGAAATACTTCCTAAACAGCAGCCACTATTATTGTTGTTGCTGTAAGTATTACTCATAAGGAGCTTTTCATAATTAGGTGAGAACTTATTTAAAAAGCCATAAACGCTGGGTTTTTAAATCAAACCGTCTCAGTTGGGTTCAGTTTTAGGAGCCCGAAGAAGGCGGCACTGGCTAAGAGGTAAGGGAGGAGCTTTTACATTCGTAAGCTCTTAGGGGAAGTTTGGAGGCAAGAGGAAGCCAACTTCTGGGAGGTGGCAGGGGGGCGGAGAACATATTTTTCTTGCTGTTTAAGTTCCAGAAAGGCAAAAGCCCAGAGCAAACTGTTTTGGTCAGCTATTTAAAACCCTTCTCATTTGGGCTGGGAGAAGTGTGATTTGATCATCTTGATTTTCTGATCACTGTTTTGGGGATTCTGCATGAACACTCCTCATACTGTAAGGAGATCCCAGGATTCCCTTGTCTTTCACAGGGAGAAAAGGCAGCTGCAAGAGTCCTGGTGCCCAATCTGTCTCCCTCCTCACCATCTTCCCAAAGACACTGGAACTAGGATGCGACTGTCTTTGCCTCTGAGCTGAGGAAAAGTCCCCGGGAGACGGACATCGTATGTGGAAGAGATCGCAGCTACAAAGCAGATATAAAGGCTAGGCTTGCCTCACCTGGCCAATCGGACATTGTCATTGTCATCTTTGCCCCACTCCCAGCCCTTTCCAGGGTCCACAGCAAAGTGCAAGGGCAGCAGCTTATGCTCTGAATCTGTAAGTGGGATCACAGCTGGGAAGGAAAGAAACATGATCAAGGAGTCTCTTTGAGAAGAGAGGAAGGCAACTGAACACAGACTGACTTCAGTGAAAAGGAGGCTGAACCATACCAAAGGTCTCTAACTGCAGTCACTTCTCAGTTCGTAACACGTGAATTACCTTAGCATTTAAAAACTTAACAGGCAGGTTTTCCCTTGTAACCCAGCACACAATTTAGGCCACTAATCTCCATGACTTCCCACCAGTCAGCTAGCACCCATGATGTTCTTGCCAGTTAACGGAGATTCAGAGAATTCAAAGTCATTATCAAGACAAATATAGCAAAGCATCATTTGGAAGGTACTATGAGCTTACTGTATAAGCTCTTTACTCCAGAGCAGGGAATACAGGCTGTGTTTTTCTCCAAACCTTTTTTTTTTTTTTATTTTAAAACCTCTGTATATCTTATAGCTTAGTAAAACCGTATCAACATGCACTGTCTGAGCTTGCATGTCACTTAATTCTTTCCTCCTACATTCTCTCTCATTTCAGTTTTTCGAAGTGAAAATAAAGCAGACCAAAAGACACCAGAGACACAGACACTGCATTCCGCACCTTGTTCCTTGGCATTCTCCTTCTGTTCCATGGACACAAGTGCAGAAAAGTGGGCCTGATCGTAGGCGAGCACCAGAGGGGAGCGGTGACACTGGCTGGCTGGAACCTCCAAGGGCAGATAGATTCCCCCAAAGGGAATAGGGGCGAATGCTGCAGGAAACCACGGAGGTTATTATTAAGGCTATATTCTTGCCTAGTGGGAAATCCCTCCACCCCACTCTGCCAATTGAGCCCCCCTCTCATTCCAACCCATGTTTAATAATTCTTTCCTAAGAAGCCACATCAATTAACCTCAGCTGCTTTACGCTGAATCTCATGAGAATTTTGCCTTGCTCTAATTTATACCTTGTTTTTCCCCAAGGGTCTATATAACCCCTTTCCTGCCCTCCTTCCAGTGCTTAGCCCAAGGCTCTGCAGATAGGGCTGCTCAGGGTACAGTGAGGACTGACTGACTCACCTTCCCCGCCAGAGTCCCTCAGCATGGTGTCTGCCACAACGACTATGGGCCTCCTAAGCACATGGGCAAGGACGAAAACATGGAATTCTTCTAGGCTCTCATACACAGGCTCTTCTGAACTCTCCACCCTAGAGTTGCAGGAGGCGAGAGAGAGGAAGGAGTGCAGTGGAAGGGAGAGGGAAGAAAACAAAACAAGAGACCCATGAAGACCAGCTCTGCAAAGAGGAAAAAACAATGTCCCTTCCTTGTTTTCCAGTCTTAAGGCTGCCACACACACAGCTGATTATTTTATGCTACCATGGCTGTTTCTACTTTCGTTTCACAGATGGGGAAATACAAGAAAAGAAATATGAAGGTTCAAGTAGTTTAGGAATCGGCACGTAATCCCTCTCTTAATACCCATCTTGTTCAACAACCTTCCCCAATTCTTTGTCCAGTAGCTCAGTGTACAGCTGTGTAGCTTCACCCTGCTTATCACTTCATGCACCACAACCACCCAAACATCACACTCACCATGTCCTATCAAAAAAGGACAAAACAAAACACAACAGGAAAGAAACAAAAATCCCTCCTTCTATGTTCACTTACTTGAAGAACAGCCTCACCCATCTGCTTAGTAGCCTAATCAGAAATCTGTGAAATATTTACTGTTCTTTATATTTCATCTTCAATTAATCACCTGGCTTGACCAATTCCATCTTTTAAGTGTCTCTTGTAACTGTCTCCTCTGGCCTATCTGCAACCCACCACTCTTGCTCACACCCATTACTACTACTCCCCTCCGCTTCATCATCCGCTCTGCTGTCAGTGTGTTCAAATACATGAATTTGCTCCCGTCACTCAAAAACTCACAATTTAGTGGCTTCCTGCCCCCTAAAGCAATGTTATTCAACATTGGGTGCTTGCTACAAATGCAGATTTCTGGGCCTCACCTCAGTCCAACTCAACTGGACTTCTTTAGGGTGGAAGTCCAAAAATCTGCATTTTAAACAATCCTCCCAGATTATTCTTATGCCCAATAAAGTTTGGATAGGTTATAGTTTTTTAACTTTTTAACTATAGAAAAATTTTAAATTTTAAACATATTCAAAACTAGAAAGAATATTATACTAAACTCTCATGTATCCATCACCCAGCCTCAACGATTATGAACACATGGTCAATCTTGTTTCACCTAGACCTTGATATATTTTCCTAGGGATGGCCTCCACACCCACGCCACCCCACCAGGTTATTCTGGAGCAAATCCTAGACATCATATAATTTCATCCATGAATACTTCAGTTTCAGTCTCTAAAAAGTAAAGGACTCCTTTTAAAAATGACCACAATACCATCAATACCACACTTTAAAAACTTAACAATAATGTAGATATTATTCACATTTCCCCAACTGTCTTATAAATGTCCATACATTCCAGCTGGTTGATGTGTCTCTAAAGTGTCTTTAAACTTAGGTTCTTTCTCCCTTTTTGTTTTCTTTGTCTTTATTTATTGAGGAAACCACGTCATTTGTCCTGCAGTTTCCCAAAGTCTGGATAGAATACAATTTTAATTCCTTAGCATGGCACACAAAAATCTGGACTGCCTAGCCTCATCTATCATTCTGCACCACATACTATATATTCTGGCAATACTGAACTACCTGTATTTCCTAGAATGTACCATGCTGTTACACCTTTCTGTGCCCTTGCCATGGCTTCTCTCCTCTCCTTCTAACATCCTCTTAGCACAGAGCTCTTTGGACACAGAACTCAGCAAAGATTATTTCCTGCTCCTTCAGTTAGACATACTTACCCACCACAGTTGGCTCCATTGGTACCTAGATGCATGCGGGGTTCACTTGAGGCAAGCTTGATCAGCTCGTTCCATTCCTTCTGCCACTCATCCTCTGTGTATACCAGCCCCGACTGTGTGAAAGACAGGCAAGGAATATCAAGCAATTAGAGGCTAGGTTCAAGAGGCAATAGCCATTCCAACTCACTCGTGTTACTCCGCTCCCTATTCTCTTACCACTTGGCTAACAATTTGTACTACAAAGTCCAATCTCTTCTCCCATTTATAGTCAGGATCCATGAAAGAATGTCTATGATCACTCACGCTTCTTCCATTCTTTTCTGACCCATTGGAGTCTAGCTTCTGCATCTGCCCTCCAGCCTATGCCCCCTCCCTCACCCCCACAAACTACTTCACCTAACTGACTCTAGCAAAGACAATGACCTTCTAATTGCCAAATTCAGCAAACTCTTCAGTTCTTATCTTTCTTAGCCTTCATGTGGCATTTGATCTCCTCAAACTTTCTTTTCGTTTAGCTCACACAACACTACTTTCTCTTACCTCTCTGAACTCTACCTCAAAAATATTGATGTTGTGTCAATGATTTTAGCCTTGGTTCTTTCTAGGTTATCTTTTCTACTACTATAATCTCCTCTACTGCTATCTACATGCTCAGGATTCAAAAATCTTCTTCTCCAGCCCAGATTTCCTCTTAATTTCTATGTTCACATCCAGCTGCCTACTGAAGACTGCCACCTGCCCATGACTACCTCAAACTCTGTGCAGTCAAAACTGAACTTCTACCTCTTCAAAAACCCTCTCTTCCTTTTTTCCTACCTTTGTAAACAACATTATCACCCAAACACCCAACTAGAAACCAGGGGGTTATCTACGACTCCTCTCCTTTCACCCATCCCATACCTGGATCCTTTAGTCAACAATTATTAAGCATGAACTACTGCAATGGACCCTTAATTGGTTTTACTACTTCCAGTCATACATTCTTATGATCCATTTTCTACAATGCTACTAGAAAGATTTTTCTAAAATTAAAATCTGATGATGTTTGCTTCCTGCCACAAATTCTTTTAAGACCTGTCATTACCTATTAGATACAGTTCAAACTCCTTAAGCATAGCATACACACTCCGCTTCCTGGCTCCCAACCCACTTCTCTAATACCATTTAATTAGTCATAGTTCCTTGAATACACCGTGTTGTTTTATACTTCTGAGCTTTTGTCTAGGTTGTTCCTTCTGCCTGGAGCAGCCCACTCCATATCCACCTCGTGAATAATTTCTCAACTGTCAGGAAAGAACTCAAGTATCACTCCTCTATGAAGCCCTTCCTAAATCTCCCTGGTACATCAACCACTCACTCCTTCCTTTGTGCCCTCCCTCCTCAACTGCTATGTAGACTTCTATCTTAGAAGTCATAACCTGTTACTTTGTTGCAATTATGTATTTACATGTCCATCTCCTACTACTACTCCTAAGAGGCAGGACCATGTTTTATGCAATATGCCTAGTACCTACTATGTGATCAGTAATCAGTAAATACATGCTCAGTAAAACTATTAATTTTTATTAAAGGAGCGGAAGGCGTAGTACAAACAATCTTAAAATACCATATTGGCTTTAGGATGTATATGATGATTTGGAAGAAAGTCTGTATTATTAATTATATTTGGCCTATATAAGTGTTAAAATGAGTTTATACTTTAAACACACATTGACATAGTAGAAAGGATCACACTGGAAACATGAGAGGTATCAGAACAAATATAACAGGAATTAAAGAGCTATTGTGACCACATTTTACTTTAACAATAAAAAAAAAAGACAACGCTATTTTCAATGTGTAAAGTTCTATCACAGATTTTTTCAACTAAAAATACAGAAGAACAATGCACAGGTTATATACGGGGTGCTCTGGTCACTCTGATAAATGGTCCCTGATACACATTCATGAGGATCTGCCTCCCTCTTGCTCTCACCTATTTTTGTTTGCTGTTTTCATACACACAGCCACTAGGTGGTGTGCCCTCCTAGGCTGAAAATGTTCTTACTGTGTTTTACCACCATTTTCAACAACAAAACAAGGAGGCCTGGGAAATCAAAACCAATTTAGTTTGTTTGGTGTTTGGTACTGGCTAAAAGTAGCTCCCCAGTCCGTCACCCCCTTCCCCACCCCACTGTAATGCTATGAATGGTCTGAGCTAAAACAATTATCTCGTTTCCATATGGAACTTTCAACGTGCTGAGAAAAGGAGTAAAAAGATCGCTCCTTCAGTATCTACTATCCTCCAGGCATGTATTTCCATTTGAGGACTTTGAGAGGGAATAGATGGCTGACCAAGAATAGAACTTAGGTATTTCTGGGTCTCCTGGCTAAATACCATCATAATCTAACCCCACCTTTAAAATAGTAACTATAACAGCTTAATATAGCTGGAATTGGGCCTACCTATCCTCTGACTGTGGCTATCATGTCTACTTTACTAGCTGGCATGATCTGGTTTGGTCTTTTCCTGTCTCTGAAGTGGTCAAATCTAAGGTTCAGATATAGCCTGAATTCAACAATGAGGAAGGCAAACTCTAGTCTGGCTCTAGCTCAGGCAAAAAAAGCTCTCCACATAGTCCAGCTCAGCTCACCAGACTGCCAGGGGGTTTGGTGGCAATAAAGAATGCTGTTTACTTGGCCTTGCCCCTGTGCATTTCCTTCCCTCAGGAATCTTCTGGGGCAGACTGGCTGATCAAAGACCGGATTCTGATCTTAATATCATCCTAATTTTAAGGTTGAGTTCTTTATTTTTGAGAAGGAAACATAACACATTCTACTTCCATATTTTAAATCTTGAGAACATAAAATTCTAATAACTGAAACAAACAAAAATCTGTTAGTTCTATATTATGGCCAGTTATGATAGAGCAATAAAAAGAGAGGGAAAGGAAGCTGGAAATTAAGTTTCTGAAGAGATATTCCCATATCAATGCCAGAAACACCCAGCTTTATATACATGGCAAAAATAAAAAAGATATACACGAAGAGCAGGAGATAAACATAGAAGACAGAGAACCAGGGCAAAAGGAAATAGGAAGACTCATTATCTTTATGTAACTGTATAACGTCATTATTAAAGGGAAGGGAATCGGCAAACTTTTTTCTGTAAAGGGCCAGACAGGAAATATTTTAGGCTTTGCGGTGGGGCAATGTGCAGCTTCTATATTCTGCTGCTGTAGCACAAACACATGTAAATGAATTGAGTTGGGGAGGCTGTGTTCCAATAAAAAATTTTTTTTAACAAAAACAGTTGGTGGGATTTGACCCACAGGCCATATTTTGCCCAGCCCGTAATAGGGATGGAAAGTACAAACAGTCCAGTGTTGCTTTTTTTCTTTTTTTTTTTTTTTGGCTGCGTCGTGGTGGTGGGGATTGAACCTGGGCCATGGCAGTGAAACCGCCAGAGTCCTAACCACTGGACCACCAGGGAACTTCCCAGTGTTGCTTTCTTATACGAAAGCAGCCTCAACATTTACTAAACCCCTGAGAAGTACCAATTAAACTCAACTCAACATCTGCTGAACTTCTAAGAAGTACCATTCAAACTCATGCTTTTACAATTTTTTAACAAATAAACTTAACATATGAAAAACAAACAGTATATATGGCCAAAACTATTTTTATGCATTTACATTTCTATAATGGTTGAAAACATAAGTCCTTAAAAATTGGTCTAGCCTTATTATAAGCAAAAAAACCAAAACAACACAAAAATCCTATGAGCATGTCATATTTCATTTTGCAAAAGACTGCCACTAAAGGCTTATTGAGTGCCTATTGGATAGAAAAGCACAACGTTAGGTACCTCCTCTACAAATCTCCACTTCCCCACACCAGTTCTCATAACTCTATCAGAAGGCATGTACCCTATGGTGGTATCTGAATTTTCAACCATTTCCAGGATTACAAGAGGAGTAACACTGACCTAAGCACCTAAGTAGGAGACATCTCCTACTGGTAGGCACTGAGCGTTTCCACTAGGTAACTCTGGGAAACAAGGTGCTCCTGCCCAAGCTCCCTCACCTCTTTATTCTGCTGAGTTTGCTGCCACCTCCAGCGCCGTTTTAATGCTTCCTTCTCCGCTCCCTTCTCCATTAGTGCATACAAAGCTTTCCGTAGCATCAAGTCCCGATCATGGAAACCCCACATCCCTATGGCAAGAACACATGATGGTTAAGACATCCTACCTTGACTCAACTCCACTTATTAATTATGATACACAGACCCTGGCATGAAGGAAATCAGGCTGAAGCCCAGGTTCAAAGAAACCCCTGCTGTGACTTGGGGGAAAGGTAATCAAGAAAGAAAAGATGTTCCTATTCTGGAGGTTCAGAAACTTTGAGAACCTGAAAGTGGGGGATATACCACATCCTACAAACTCCTGACAAGAAGCCTTTACTCGTGATACCAAGTCTAACAAATTAAAATACAGAGTGGGAATTCCCTGGCCATCTAGTGGTTAGGACTCCTCGCTCTCACTGCCAAGGGCCTGGGTTCGATCCCTGGTCGGGGAACTAAAATCCCATAAGCCTCGTGGTGCGGCCAATTAAAAACAAATATTTTTTAATAAATAAAGTAAAACACAGAGTAGCAGCAGATAAGATGGGTCTGGCACATAGCAATCAGCATCAAAGCTTGAGGGGTGGTTGGAAAATGGGGACTTTTTTTAAAAGCTAAGGCAAATAATATATTGAATTATAAATAGGCATAACAATTTAAAGAAAACAAGTCAATAATTATGTAATATTTTTGTATGGTGACAGATGGTAACTACACTTAACATGGTGATCATTTTGAAATGTATAGAAATATTGAATCGCCATGTTGTATGCCAGGGTATAACAGTGTTGTAGGTCAATTATACTTCAAAAACAAACAAACTCATAGAAAAAGAGATCAGATTTGTGGTTACCAAAGGCAGGAGGAATTGGATGAAGGTAGTTAAAAGGTACAAAGTTCCATTTACAAGACTATTGAGTACTAGGGGTGCAATGTACAACATGATAAATATAATTACACTGCTGTACGTTATGTATGAAAGATGTTAAGAGAGTAAATCCTAAAAGTTCTCATCTCAAGGAAAAAAGAATTTTTTCTATCTCTTTAATTTTGTATCCATGAGATGATGAATGTCCACTAAACTTATTGTAGTCATCTCATAATGCATGCAAGTCAAATCACTATGCTGTATAAAACTTATACAGTGCCGTATGTCAATTATATCAATAAAACTGGAAGAAAAAAAAGAAAGAAAAAGAAAAATACATTATTCTAGATTAGACATACATTAAAAAATAATAATAAGTTTCACAGGGGACTGATGAAAACGTATCTTTTTTATATACCAAAAGAATAAATACTTAGTGGAATTATATGCATACACATACAGTATACTGCTTGCTTACTGCTGCGCATTACTTCTGGGGGCCAGTTCTCAGAGTGGCCTATGTACTCCATACGATTTCTCAACAAGACTGAAAAACCGGGGCAGGGCTCTCTTCCATCTCCTCCTGCACCAGTGAGCGCGCACGCACACGCACACACACAGCCTTGCTCTGAGCCATCACTTCTGTCTGAGATCAAGAATGGTTGGATCAAGTCCTTCACATGAGATTTAACTACTGCTTCCTTTCTATGAGGGAATGAAGGACCATTTTCAAGACTCACCAAGAGAGGCTGCGTGCAGGAGGCAGTTTCCATCTCCAGTAGTTGCCAAAGGAAGGAGCCTCTGACAGGTGGGGTCCACACTCACCCACCAGTTCAAACGCCCTACAGAAACAGGAGGAAAAGGAGAGGAGCAGATGATGCATGAAGTTCTCCCTACTTCCCTATTTCTAAAACAGACTCCAAATGTGCCTCCTCTAGGAAGCCTATCCAAAATCAAACCATCACTCTATTACTCTGTGTATCTTCTTCACTTATATCTGGTTCATCAGAATCTGGTGAGCACAATTGGTTAGATCAGTGGTTCTTAAGTAGGGACAATTTCATCCCCAAAGGGACATCTGGCAACGTCTGGAAATATGTTTGGTTGTCACAGGTGGTGGAGGGATGCTACTGTCATCTAGTGGGTAGAGGCCAGGAAGTCTGCTAAACACAATATAATGCACAAGGCAGCTCACATAAGAAAGAATCATCTGGTCTCAGGTGTCAGCAGTGCTAAGATTGAATAACCCTGGGTTGGATGATGAGGCCTAGGTCATAGGTCGAAATCTGTGTTGGCTACTTGGTCTGGCTCTGATTTCTTCACTCTGGTCAGGAGACCAGCAGACACTGTAGCAATAAAGGTCAGCACAAATCCATCATCAGTAAAAGAAAAACAACCTAACACGTATATTCAAAGTGTCATGCAAGTATCATCTGCATATATGACAGTAAGCATGTCACCATGTATGTGGTATGACTTTAAAGACATGAGCAATAAGACAAAGTACTTAAAATACCCAAGAAAATGAGTCTCAATTCTGTAGTCATCCTACAATTGCTGATCCATTACTTATATAAGGAAAATATTTTATGAATGATGCTTAAAAGTTTTCTTGAATTACTGGACGTCTACTGAGAGAAAAACTGGCCTATAATCACAGCAGTCAGATAAACTGCTTACTACTTAAAAAATTGTAAATAGATGCACACGATTAGTATAGAAGGGCACAAAATGAAAAACAAGACTTTCCTTTCTGTGCCCCCACCTCCCACCCCCCGTCCTTCTTCCATGGGAGGTTTTTAATAACTGACTAGCTTTCCCAGAAATCCCAGCTGCCTCACCCATCATACCAACAAATTTTAAATATAATTTAAGACAAACATAATTGTAAAGGTAAATAAATCTTTTGGGAAAGGTTCGTATAAATAAATGTGACTTAGTTTAATCATCACTGTGCATCATCTACAGCTTTGGTTCTTTCTGTCTACAAGGTGTTCCAGAGCCAATTATAATTCATTTGTATTTTTTTCATGTACTGATTTTTAGGTATTGATTTGTAGGCCTTTCACATGTGTATCTGGTTTTCCTTCAATCAAACAGGAAATTTCCAGAGGAAAGTGTCTTATTTGTGTCCTTTCTTTAACTTGAAGAAGCACCTACCTCAGTACAT
This sequence comes from Balaenoptera physalus, assembly GCF_965194825.1. Classification (NCBI taxonomy): domain Eukaryota; kingdom Metazoa; phylum Chordata; class Mammalia; order Artiodactyla; family Balaenopteridae; genus Balaenoptera; species Balaenoptera physalus. The sequence continues at coordinate 88,313,596 of NC_138882.1, read as the reverse complement.
GTCTCTCTGACTGACTGCCGAGTTTGACTGCAATCAGTCAGATCGCAGGCTTAGACTGGAAGCTGCTTGTCAAGCCCAGCCCCTCCGCGTGGCTGCCTAGAGGTGGAGAGCAGAGGGAAGAGCATGGGAAAGGAAGTGCTCACTGACCTGCCTGCTCCAAGGCAACCAGCATGGACTGCTCAATGAGGTCTCTCTCTATGAAGCTGCGAAAGTCTTCATTGTACACAGTGAGATCTGGAAGCTGGAAGGCACAGATGGGCATTTCCAGGGGGTGCTCACTGCTCCCCCCACCCCCACCATTGGAGGAGACATGGGACCGGGCCAGGGAAACAATGCTGGAGCTGGCGTGGGAGATGCCCCTAGACAGGCGTTTTTCTGCAATGAGAAATGGAGTCACCTTAGAACAAACACAACCCACTCAGAGAACTTTCCACTCATGAGGTGATGGTTACCTCTTGACAAGGTTTCCAGTCAGGGAAAAACTGTAAGTCTAACTGGCTACCAAATTTCATGACCCTCTTTCTCATGCCAAATACAGTTGGAGAAACATAGAAAGTGGCATTTTCACAGGTACTCACATTAGCACCAAATATACATTCCTCTTCCTACCCTTTTGCCTGAACTTCTCTCCACGACACTGTCTTGTTCCACTTCCATTTCCCAACATAATAGGGACCCTTCATTTGGCAACTTAGTCATTGTTTGGTGGGAGGAAAAGGGAATAAGGGAAATGGAGTTTCATTTGGCTAGACTGAGTGAAATCATCTCTCATAATTTTCAGGGCCTTGGAGAATGTAGAAAAGGATTTCCGTTATAGAAAATTAATGACAAATCTTACACATTCAGGAAGTTTCTTATCTACCATCAATAACATTTATTTACATTATTTACTATAACTTTTCTTGATACTCATATTTATCAGAAATTTATAGGTAGTCAATTCTTACTTAACATACTACAGAGGAAGGCGGTAATGTAGATAGTGCCCCAAATTATTTCATTTGTTTTGAATACATGGCACTTATAATTCTCTAGCAAATATTCCATTGTGATCATAATTTGCTCAGTATAGGATTAAAATTCATTTGCATGGCTTGAGTTATATATAATGACTATCAGAAAGAGCTACAAATTATATTGGGTATAGGTCTTAACCCAATATTTGCCAGGGATGATGCACAAAGTAAGTAGTTAGTCTAAAGTTATTTTATAGTGTTATTTTTTAAACTCTTTTTAAAGGTATTTTAAAAGTACCACATGCCCATGGTAAAAAATCAAACTACTACCATAAGGTTTGAAGTGTTACAAAGAAATGTCCCTCTCATTCAAAATTCCTGATCCCTTCCCCAGAGGTGACGTTTTGTATCCTTCTAGAATTTTTTTGCCGTGCCGTGTGGCGTGGTATGCGGAATCTTAATTCCCCCACCAGCGATTGAACCCATGCCTCCCTACAGTGGAAGTACGCAGTCCTAACCACTGGACCACCAGGGAATTCCTAGAATTTTTTATGCACATAGAAGCACAAATAACTGTTATAATAATTTTTAAAAACATAAACAGGAACATGCTATATATACTGTTCTGCATCTTACCTTTCTCAATAGATTTTAGAGATTTTTCCAAAATAGCACATCAATTTCTACTTAATTCTTTCTAATGGCTGCCAAGTATTCCATAATATGGATTACAATTTATTTAACCACTCCTCTACTAATGGATAATTAAAAGTTGTTTTCAAGCTTTAACTTTCAAGCTTTACACTACATGTCTTTGTGTCTATTTATGAATTAGGTATGTATGTATTTATTTAAAAGTATACACACCATACACAGACACACACACACACAACACATATATGATAAATTCCTAGAAACAAAATTGCTGAGATAGAGTATACATGCATTTAAAAATTTTGACAGATACTAATAAATATGAACAAAATGTCCTCCAAAGGGGTAGATGATAGTGATCCTTTGAATTCTATCTTTATGTGTACCTTATCTCAACAATTAGATCGTTATTCTTCTTCCTCTGTCTCCTTGAAGAAGGCATTTATACAGGATGGCTCTCAAGATGCAGAAAGTGAGGGGTTCCAGCATCTGGACAGACTGAGGTCACCTCTGAACATCTGGCTGGGGAGGTGGGGGAGGAATGGAATCATCTCCAAAGCATCACTAAATTCTCTGACTGCTCAGCAGCTGCCTCCCTTTCTTTCTGCTCCGCATACAGAAACAGCCCTCAGCACCCCAATACCTTGAACGATGTCATCCTGCCGCTGTAGGGTGGGTCGGGGAGGGCGAGTAGACTCTCTATCAGAAAACCCTTTCTCAGGGGTCCTGGAGCCACCACTCCCCCCACTAAACGGTGGGGGCAGGTTCCCAGCATGGACCTGACGTAGCTGTTCAAAATCACTGAGGGCGGCGCTCACATCCCAGTTCTTTCCTGTCAGGACACAAAGCAAAAAGTGAATTGGGCGCTGAGAGTATAGAAAAATTGAGGAAAGATACAGAACCATCATTCTAAGCATCTTATCAAAACCAGCGAGCATATACTCATGCGCACTTCAGTCATTCTCCTTTTCCTTCCCCTACTTTAATTTCCTTCATAACAAACACTTCAATCTGGAATACCACAACTTCTTTATTTACTTACTGTCTATTTCCTAAGAAAGCCCCGTGTGCATACAGAATTTGTCTCTCTGAACTGAAAGGGCCCTTGGAGACCTAGTAACCTCATTTTACAGATAAAGGAAATGAAGCCTAAAGAAGTAGAGTTACTTGCCCAAAGTCACGGCTACTTCACACCAGGGCCTCAGTTGGACTCAAGCCCAGGTCTCCTAATTCTGAGATCCAGAGAGTTCTGAGCCTAGATGTGCTCTGGGGCGTCCTAAACCACCTGAAACTGTATACAAAGTTATAGGTATGTGCATTTTTCTAAAGAAAGAGCTTATAGCTGCCATCAGGTTATCAAAGGGAATTGTTAATTCCCCTCAAATTTAAGAATCACTACTCTGCTGAAGAAAACACCTGAAGGATAGATTTGTCACAGCAGATTTTTCAGTTGCTTTCTCTAGTTAAATTAGTCAATAAATAACATACTGCATAATTGTTCACACTTCTTTTTGTTCTATTCCATTTGTCACCACCTTAATTCAATTCCTACATCACCTAGTGTCCCACCTCCAATCTACTCTAAAGGATCCCATGAGATTAATCTTTCTACAGCACAATTCTGATCATTTCAGTTCCATAATCAAATTTTTAGTGGCTTACCACTGCCTACAGAATAAAGTTTAGGCTCCTTTGTCTGACGTTCAAGGCTTTCTATGACCTAGCCTACTTTTCTAACCTTTCCTCTGTGCTTCAACTTCCCTGGCTATGAAAGTGGAGGTGATACCACATAGGATTGTTAAGAAGATTAAATTAACTGAAAGCACTTAAAACAGTGTTTGGCACACAGAAAGCATTATATATGTATTTACTGCCATTGCTGTTATGCTTCTTGTTATAATTCTCCAGTTAAGCTGTATTAATCATCCATGCCAGATGAATTGACTTCTGAGCCATTAGATTCACCACTTGCTCCAACTCCCTTTGCTCACTCTGCACTCTGCATCAGTCATACTGGCCTCTTTGCTGTTCCCAGAAACGTGCTAAGACTGCTCCCACCTACAGCCTTTCCACCAACTATTCCCACTGCCTAGAAGGCTCTTTCTCCAATATATCTATACAGACAATTCCTCATCTCCTTCAGATATTTGCTCAAATGTCACACTCTTAATAAGGCCTACCCTGACTACCCAACTAAAAATCACAAACTACCTCATCATTCCCCTTACCATTTTCCACAGCACCTAACACCTTATACTATGTACTTTACAATTTACTTGGTTATCATGTTTATTGTTTATTGACTATCTCTCAGGCTAGAATGTAAGGGCAGAGATTTTTGTTTGTTTTGTTTCGTTCAAGCATCTAGAACCTAGTACATAATAGGTACTCAATAAATATTTGTTAAAGAATGGAGGACTTTTGTTCTGAACCAATGAATGAATAAATAATTTGTCTTGAGCACTGGATAGTTATCTCCAACTGTCTGCTAAAGTCCTTAAAATCAGGTCCTCCTAACAGTCAACAGTCTAAAACTGAATGTCCATCAACTTCCCTCCTAAAGCTTGCTTCTTCTCCTTCTTCTATATTCCCTAAATCAGTAAAGGCATCACAACCCCTCCAGGCCAGAAACTACAGTCAATTCAGCTCTTCACCATTCCCCAGACCCCACTCCTCCTATTCCCTCACTATCTACTCAATTCTCAAGGTTGTTTGTACCCTTGAAACATTTCTCAAATCTATTCTTTCTTGTCCATTTTTATTGTCACTACCCCAATTCAGGTCCTCATATTTTCACCTGGTATTTTGGGAGGGGGCTCCCTAGTCTCTCTACTCTTAGTCCCTCCACTCTATAATTTGTTCTTTACACTACAACCAGAGTTAACTTTCAAAGGAAAAAGCAAGAGACAGAAAGACAGAGACAGAAAATGAGGATCAGGTCCTTTGGTTCCCTTTCTAAATTATACCTTAAATCTACCCACTTCTGTTACCACTGTAGTCCAAGTCACTATCACCTCTCACCTGAACTATGGCAACATTCTTAACTGATTTTACCACTTCATCTCTGGCCACCTTCAAATCGGTTCCATATCTTTTATCAGTACACTGTTCAGAAACTCAAACCCAATCATTTCACTCCCCTGATTAAAATCCTTCACCAGCTTCCCACCGAACATACACTGAAATGCACAACCCTTACCATGGCCTACAAAGGACCCCCATATTCTGCTTCCTGCTTATCTAACCAGCTTCCTACCACTCTTTCTTGTACTACTCTTCCTACCTCGCTCACTGTCAGTGCCAAACTCTCTCCCACCTCAGGGTCCTTGTATAAGCTACTTTTTTTACATAAACACTCTGTGCTACATCCCTTTGTCTTGCTACTCCTGTGCATCCTTCTGTTTTCAGTTCACATGTCACCTCTTCAGAAAAAGCCTTTCTGCACTCTATATCCAAATTAGGTTTCTGTCTTAAACTTCCACAGCACCCTCAACTTTTCTTTCATAGTATGAGGGTGTGTGCACATGGGTGTGTGTGAGAGAAAGGGAGACGACATGCAAGCGTTAACTAGTAACACACTTGTTAAAAGTCAGACTCTGAAACCAGATTGCCTAGGTTCAAATCCTACTTAACTTCTTGGACCTCAGTTTTTAAGCTGTAATACTGGGATAATAAAACCTATTTTGCAGAATGGTTGTGAGAATAAAGTAATATATTTCAAGTGCCTCACACATATTGAATACATAGAAGTGTTCAACACATGTTACAAGAGGAGGAGAAGGCATTTGAGCTGAATCCGGAAGGAGGAGGAGAATTTCAAGAGAATAATGGAGGAAAGGACACTGCAGACTTAGGAGACAACTTAATATGATCAGGGAAAGGAAACAGGTCAGGCCTGGCTGGAGCACAGGAACTGTGGGAGAAGGTAGTAGGAGATGAAACTGAAAATACAAGTTAAGAGCAAAGCCATACTGAATTAGCAAACTAGAATTTAAACCCTGATCTTCTGTTTCCAAACCAATACTATTCTCACAGGTGGCTGAGTAAATGTCATACTGCCACACCTTACTAAGGGCTAACAACCTAGAAAATTACCTATGTGTGCTAAGAACTTGCTCCTTTCCCCACAGGCTCACCTATTTGCGTCATTATATATTTTCACCAAAAAGCATCTGTTAACTATGACTCCAAACAAAGAATCCTACTGACATGATGCCAAGCCTAAAGGACCTTAAAATCTAGACCATTCACACTTACGTATACATACAGATATAAGTAAACAAAAGCAGCTAAATGAAAACATTAAATTAATCCACTCTATATAGAATGACCCATACAAGTTAGGGAAGGAAAGACAAAAAACATGAATGATCCCAAATATGAAAATCTAATCATTTATACATAAAAAGGAAGTCTTACAGATGTAAAACTATGGTTTTAGTGGACTAATATCAAATTTCACTTGCATTACCTGAGCTTAAATTGACAGTGGAGAAAGCTACCCAAAAATTCAAGGTGAAAAGGGAATTTTGCATTTTAAAATTATGGTGGGTCATACACAAAGTAGATTATTAGAAGTAACTTAAATGTAAGGCCTACCATACACAAAGTGTCTTTCTGATCACGTTAAATGTTCCAAATCATCCTAACAATAAATATCACATCTTATTTTCTCTCTTCTCATTCTCCCCCAAAGACTCCTTACCTTCCAGGAGATCTCGGGCCAACCCTGGCTCTGCTCCTGTGGAACGGACAAAATCTGACAGGACAGCATCCATGTCCAGGGTCATGTGATCATTAAGCACTTTCCGGCAGCTGATGTAGGGAGGACATAGATCAAAATTCAGGCCTCCACCTGAGGAGGAAATAAACACATAAGGCCCAAATTACACTGGAACGGGATGATCATAGCCCAATTTCAGCAGCTTCCTAACCAAATGGGGAAACTAACTATCCTAGCTCATTCATTTCAGTAGAATTTATTATGAAGAGTAACATTTAGTTTCCTAATTTCTCATTAACATTAGTTTTTTTTCCTTTCATTATTTAAGTTTCAGGTGTCTAGCATTACAGTTCAACATCTATAAACACTACAGTGATCACCATCACAAGTCTAGTTACCATCCATTACACACAGTTCACCCATTTCACCTATATTAATTTCTTAACTGCTACATTAACCACAAAACCATAATACCACTCCAAATAATGCTCTTCTTTACCTTTCTAGAGTATTACATTTCTACCCATCAGTTTGCTTATACAAACTAATGGAAGGAAGCAGCAGACTACCACCCTGAAGAATTCCCCACCTGCATTATTCTCTTACATAGCGCCTGTTTATTTCCTTCTTGGCACTTGAAATACCCTGAAATTATTTTAGTTGGTTGCTGTCTAGCCTCCTCCTCCAACATAAAAGTTTCTTGAAAGTACAGAGCTTGTGTGTTTTGTCCACTAATGTATCCCCAGCATGTATCCCTTGGCACAGTGCTTGGCACACAGCTCTCAGCAAATATTTTACTGAATGAATTAATACTATACACTGAATAACTTCAGAGTTGACTAGTATTCTGATGCTAGCTGAGGAAATGGGAGGAGCAAACTGATATCTAAACTCACTCAAAATAGGGACTTCCCTGGCGGTCCAATGGTTAGGACGCTGCGCTTCCACTGCAGGGGGCATGGGTTCGATGCCTGGTCGGGGAACTAAGATCCTACAAGCCAAGCAGCGCGGCCAAAAAAATTAAAAAACATAAGACCACTCAAAATAAAACAATCTGCGATTATGCAAAGCAGAGTGGAGATCCCAAAGGTTCATAACAAAGGTCAATCTTTGTCCACTAACTTCATGAACCCAGGAAACATGCCTTTCTCCACTCAGGACAAATGACCACCAAGTAAGTTCACCTGAAAAAGATCGCTTCTTTCAGATTTGACTTTGGCAGAAACTATGTCCCTGACCTGTCGGCCTGGCACCAATCCACATTCCTCTGAAGTTAGCAGTCCCAGCGGAGGGAGCAATAACCGAGTGAAGAACAACTTTTCACCAAAATCTGCCATTTCAGACAGGTTTACAGTTCTCTGTAAAAGAGGACTTGCTGGTACAGTCACCAGGCACATACCTGCCCCACCACACCCACCAGTCCCCTGCTTTGGCGGAATGCCAGAAGTAGAGTTCTCAAAGGCAACAGGGTGGCTCAGGTGACTGTCTCTTCAGAAGCATCTCCTTCTAAACAACCTAAACTCTAAGGGTGATTCTCAGGTACTTTTTCATCACACCTCCCCTGACCCCAAGACACAGCTTCTTTAGTGGTGTGATCAGATCCTAATTATCTAAATTCCTTAGAAATAGTAAGGCAAATAGACAGCAGTGATTTGTGGGTTATAAAACCAGCAGGCCACTAACTTAATAACTTCATGTAGAATTTTTTTTTTTGGAGAGAGATGGCAAAATAGAAAGTTCCTTCTTGTACTGTTCCATGAGTACAAGAGGTCCAGGAGCAGAGGGACATGTTTAATTCCTATTTGTAGCCGCAACATCTAGCACAGCATCTACATTACTGTCGACAGTCAAGAAATGCCTGATGAATAAATGATTAAATGACTAACTGAACCTCCACATCAGCCACCACCAAACCAATCAATTTGAGGCTTAACTCAGAAGATCAGAAATGTGAGGGTGGGACTTCCCTGGTGGCGCCGTGGTTAAGAATCCGCCTGCCAATGCAGGGAACACGGGTTCGATCCCTGGTCTGGGAAGATGCCACATGCCGCAGAGCAACTAAGCCTGTGCGCCACAACTACTGAGCCTGCACTCTAGAGCCCGCAAGCCACAACTACTGAGCCTGCAAGCTGCAACTACTGAAGCATGCGCACCTAAAGCCCGTGCTCCACAACAAGAGAAGCCACCGCGTGAGAAGCCTCGCGCACCACAACGAGGAGTAGCCCCCGCTCACCGCAACTAGACAGAGGCCGCACCCAGCAATGAAGACCCAATGCAGCCAAAAATAAATAAGTAAATAAAAACAAAAATAAAATTTAAAAAAAAACATAAAAAGAAGAGAAATTCAAGGGTACTTCATCTTTCACATCACCCCACTATTTCTAATGGTCTGTCCCAGTCCCAATCCATCTCTCAAAGTTTTACAAACTCTCCTTTCTAGAGACATCAACATACTGTCACTTCCACCACCCTCATATCAGAAGAGTTCTACCTACACTTATATATTTAGCTGGGTGACTTTGGTCAAATTACTTACAGGGTGTCAGTTGCTTCTCGTGTATCCTAGACTTGGATTCGATGACTTCTAAGATCCTCCCCAGGTTTAAAAAATGAACTTCTTTAGTTCACTATAGCCTCAAACTATGATCCTTACATTCTCTTTTGGTCTGCATATTATCAATGTCTAATTTACTTCCATTTTAATATCACAACTGTCAGAGAAGACTACCATTACATAAAGAACTTTTGGCCTAAGACACCTCAAATTCAAAATGTTGTTATTAAACAACTTAGTTCCTCAGATAAAATACTTAAGAATTAAATTCCTTCAAAATTCACAGATGAATGAGTGGTTTCCCTTTCCTCTAATACAGACAAGAATTCCTTCTTCAAGCCCATTTTAGTCACTGTCTTAGGTCACAGGGCATGGTAGCAGCCCAAATAACTTAAACACATGAATAATCCAAAACCAAGAGCACAGCTACAAAATGAATTTCAACCTTCTCTCTTAAAAAAACATGCAAAGGAACTTGGTAAAGCCACTCTAATAACTTACTGAAAGGATGTGGGAAATATACAGTAAGTACACAAATAACAATCAACAAAAAGGTACTCAGCAGAAGAGAGGAGTTGATTAAGCCACAGGCTTATAGGCAATTTCCCAGCCAGCCAGAGGCTTTTGAGTGAGAGAAGCCAATGAAAACCATCAATGTCATGGCATCGTAGACCTCATATGCCAACATAGTAGGATATTCTTTTAAAAAAATATTTTTTAAAAATAATTTCCAAAAAATAAAAAAGAATTAATTCTGAGTAAGTCATCTGCAAAATAAATAAATAAATAATTTCAAGGTCCAACATTATCTATAATGACTTGCTCAAAAATTCGAAGCACTAAACCAAACTTCTGGGCAGCCCATTCTTATATTTGATGTCTCCAGGTGCATGCCATGGACTCCACCCTAACCCCACCCAACAGGTGAGGACTGCAGCTTTTGTTACATCACTACCAACACCTGGCTTGAGCTTCTTAAATTCCAAATGGGAATATCCAAGGCAATGACTAAGACTCACAGTCCTTGACTCTCAGCACACAGGAAGGAAAAAAAAGAAAACAAAACACTGGCTTTCAAACTTTCAAATGAAACAGAAGAGGTACTCAAATATTTTTTGATTGAATGGTGTTTAGACAAATCTAAATTGGAGTCAAAATCCTCCAATCTTCCAATTGGTGGGACTTTAGGGATTATTTAAACCAATGTCTGCCCCAATGCAAGAATCCTTCTATTACATCTCTGACAGATAAATCATCCAGTCTCCACATGAATACAAGCTCTGATGGAGACTCATTTCTTTGCCACAATGTCCATTTTATTGTTGGACAGCTCTAATTGTTAGAAAATGCTTTTTTAAACTAAATCACCAGCCCCCCTCTCTCTAACTCTCACATAATGGTCCTTGATCTCTTCTCTAGAACAATAAAATCTACTCCCAGGAATGATGGAATTTTCATGGAAAAGGAATAGATATAGCATTTCTTTCCATAAAAATTTGTTGTAGGTCAACACTGCAATGTTATCATAAGCCAGCCAGTGCCTTTTTCTTTTCTATTACAAAATTCTTCCTTATATCAATACTTGCTTTTACCTGTATTCATTCATAAATGTTTATGCTGACCCTACAGTACAAACTCAACAAGTGGAATAAATGAAGTCATGTACCTTGTTTAAAATTCAATTCTGCTGCTATCTTTGCCTCTAATCCCTACTTCCACACTTCCATGCCCTCTTGAAGTGATGACAGCAATCAAGAATAAAAACTAGGGCTTCCCTGGTGGCGCAGTGGTTGAGAATCTGCCTGCCAATGCAGGGGACACGGGTTCGAGCCCTGGTCTGGGAAGATCCCACATGCCGCGGAGCAACTAGGCCTGTGAGCCACAACTACTGAGCCTGCGCGTCAGGAGCCTGTGCTCCGCAACAAGAGAGGCCACAATAGTGAGAGGCCCGCGCACCGCGATGAAGAGTGGCCCCCGCTTGCCACAACTAGAGAAAGCCCTCGCACAGAAACGAAGACCCACACAGCCAAAAATAATAATAAATAAATAAATTTTTTTAAAAAAGAATAAAAACTAACAAGTTAATATTAAGTAAGCACTTTCAAAAACACTATCTTATTCATTAACAACAAAACCCCTAGAGCAGGCTTATTATTCCCAGTGTACAAGTAGAGAAAGGTATAAGGTTTGAAAAGTCAGGTGGGTTACCCAAAGTCTGAACCCAGATATTTTGAACACATGCTCTCTCTACTGTACCATGCTGCTTCCCTAGGGACTAAGTCATTACTGATTCCCAGAACTGCACTGATTCTTATCCATTCAATTCTTTCACCATAGGAAAGGGCTGTGCCTATCTCTCAGTGTTTATTAATGACTTAGACACCTGCCTTATATTTTCCTCAGTTCAAATCCTACCACCTTCCTGAGCAATTTCAACACCCACCTGCATAATCCATCCAACATTTCTGCCTTAGAGTTTCATAATCTCATCAAATGCAAAGACCTCCATCTCCACTTCAACAACTCAGTCCTGGACCCTGCCATGCCCTGAAACCATTCCACCTCTAAATCTTCAACTCCCAACATCTTACTCTGGCTACAACCTCATCTCCCTCCAGCTTTTCCTTACTACTGAACCTGCTATCTCACCTCAAGACATCCTCACCTCAGACTAAGACATCCAATTCCTTAACCACCTTATTCATTGACTCAACAAAAATTCATGGAGTGCCTACTCTGTGTCAGGCACTACGGTCAGGACTAGGAACACAACCATGAACTAGACATAATCTCTATCCTCACAAAGCTTCCAGTATGGAGGAAAAAAAACACAAAATTTCACAATTACAATCATAATAGGGAAAAATATTGGGGGGAGGGGTGTTATAGCCTATAGGGAGTCAGGAAAAGCTTTCCCAAGAAAGTGACATTACACCTAAGAACTGACGAACGAGTAGGCATTGGAGACAAACTGAGAAAGAAAGAATGCTCTTAGCAGAGGAAACACATATCAATGTTCTGTGGCAAGGAGGAACACAGAAGTGAAAATGGTGCAAAATGAGGATAAAGAAAGGGCCTAGTGGACCCTAATGAAGATTGAGATTTTATCCTAAAAGTAATGAGAAGGCTTTGAAGGGTTGTAGGCAGGGATAGGACATGATCAGATTTATATCATTAAAAGATCACCTTGGTTGCAGTGGGAAGAATAGTTTGTAGGGAACACAAGTGGATTTAGGGAGACTTGTTTAGAAAACTACTGGAAAAGAGATGATGGTGAGCTAGACTAGGATGAGAGCAGAGAAGACTGAGAAAAACAGATAGATTCCACTTTGCTCCTTCTTACCTACCTGAACATAAACACAATGAGTGATGACTTTATTTTCCTGTAAAAACTTATCCTTATCCTTCCATTTCATTGGCCCAACCTGGATGGACCCCACATTCAACTTCTCTGCTACTAAATAGGGCTACTGCACAAGACAAGATCACATTATACTACAGAGCAACGTGACTACAGATATATGGTGTTCCATCTCATTCCTTTCAATGAAACACTGCAGTCTTTTGCTTGACTTCGCTACCTAACCAGTCTTCTCAGCTACTACCCGACACCTTTGCCATTCTCCCTGAGCCTCCCACCAAAACCTTATTACCTCCCTTACTCCTGGTAGATGACCTTCCCTCTGACTTCACAGAAAAAATCATGAAACGAAGCAAGAGAAGTTCCTTCAGGTTTCCTCCTCTGCCCTACCTGCTGGCTGCTATTCTCTTCTTCCCCGCAAAACTCCTTAAATTAGCCTACAGTCACTGATGCTACTTTCTCACCTTATGGTCAGTCCTCGACCTACTAAAATGGGCTTCTGTAGAAAGACAATGGCACCACTGTCTTATAGATAAGATCATCACCATCCTCCTTACTGCTTATCTAAAGTATCTCTTTGTAGGGACTTCCCTGGTGGTGCAGTGGTGCTCAAGCCCTGGTCCAGGAAGATCCCACATGCCGTGGAGCAACTAAGCCCACGTGCCACAACTACTGAGCCTGCGCTCTAGAGCCCATGAGCCACAACTACTGAGCCTGCGCTCTAGAGCCCACAAGCCACAACTACTGAGCCCGCGTGCTGCAATTACTGAAGCCCATGCGCCTAGAGCCCATGCGCCTAGAGCCCATGCTCCACAAGAGAAGCCACACAATGAGAAGCCCACACACCGCAACGAAGAGTAGCCCCCGCTCAATGCAACTAGAGAAAGGCCGTGCGCAGCAACGAAGACCCAACGCAGCCAAAAATTAATTAATTAATTAATTATTAAAAATGCATTCGCAGTCCCCAACTCTTTCCAACTCACCCAGGAATCCCACAGGTACTTCAAGCTCAGCATATAAAAACATGAGCCCATTCTCTATCTCTGTCCCCCACCCTTACAAGCTATTCTTCTTCTGGTATTGCCTGTTCTAGCAAGTGGTACCATCATCCCTCCTATCACTCAGGTCACAAGCCTGGGAACTACCCTGGATTTCTCTGTGCTTTATCCTCGCTCACAAATAGTCCTTTACTAAGGTTTACTAATTTTAACCTTAAAAAATTCTCAAATCCATCCAACACCTTCAGACGTTCATAACCTGGACCCCAGTAAGTAGCTTCCTAATTTCTCCCTCTTCCTCTCTCCAGCCACTTTTCACAGTGGTTGCTTGTAGAGGCTGATCAATCTAAAATACAAATATGATAGTATTATATCCCACTGCTCTGAATTCTTTATTGGATCCTCAGTGACTAAAGCTTAATATCCAAATTCCTATACATGACAAACGAGGCCCTTCATGATCTGGCTCTACCTAACCCTCCAGCCTTATCTACCTCCCATCATTCCCCTCCTTGTACTGGTAGTTCCCCAAGCATATACTACGTGCTTCACATTTCAGTTCCTTTGTGAATGTTGTTCCCTCTGCCTGGAATGACTCCTGGCCTAGCAGGTGAATTCTTATTTCTTCTTTAAGGCTAACTTAAGTACTACCTCATCTGCAAAACCTTCCCTGGCTTCTCAAGTTAAAGTGCCTGCTTCCTCCTTGGTGTTACATCTTGTACTCTACCTCTATCATATTCTTTATCACACTGCACAGTATTTGTGTTTATTTACATGTCTGTCTCCCCACTAAACCATGAGCAATTTGAGGGCAGGAATCTTGTCTTGTTCATCCTGTATTCCTAGCATCCAAGCACCTGGTAGGTACTCAATTTTTGTTCAGATAAACTGAATTCTACTTGTACAATTTCCCACTACACACACACACACACACACACACACACACAACAGTATTGTCGATAATCAGATAATGTGTTGTAAACAGGCAAGTCATCTCAAAGTGTTTACAGTGTTGTAAACGCTGCTCATCTCAAATACATTTGCTTAAGATTGTAATATGATCTTATTTGCAACAGATTTCTCTCCCTAAACGTTTAGCTCAGATTAATATTAAAACCAGTCTGCATGATCTGAGTGCCCAACTACTTAGTAACAGAGAAAAGTGACTTAAAATTAAATGCCGACTGTAGATAATACAGCTATGTTAAAATGCATGAGAAACTACTGACCCTACATTCTCTCATCTACAACATCCCCCAAAGTGTCCACATTCTCACACTATACCCACTCTCCTGGTCCCACTGATGCATTACAGCTGTGTCTGAGTACTCTCCAACTCCTCCCCAAACTCACTGGAAAACCACAACATTCAAGACTGTCAAGAATTTTCAAAGGTCAGCAACTCCTCCACGTCTATGATGTCAGTCCCAAGGAATCCAGACAGGGAGAAAGAGAAGGGACAGAAACCCTTAGACTTTCACACAGTTCTTGACTAGGTGGGCGGGAGAGATGAAAGACTGTCTTGGCAGATTGTTTTTAGTTAATATACATCCTTCCAAGTGAAAGAAACAGAATATAACCTTCTTAGAAAAAAAAGAATTGACCGAGTTCCATACTAAAGAGACCTATGTATCACTAAATGTTATAACCCAGAGATAATAAGATGGGTCTAAATGGAAGAAAAGAAGGAAAAGGAAGTAATATGTGTTAAAGTTTTAGACACTGTTTTCATTTAAACTTCCAAACAACTCTTAGAGGTTTGTCTGTATTAACTCCATATTATAGATGGAGATGCTAAAGCTCACAAAGGTTAGATAATCTACCCAAGGTTATACAGTTTGAAAAAGTGGTAGAACCAGAATCTTTACGAGTCCAGCCAATCTGACTCCCAAGACCAGACACTTGCACTAAATCACACTTAGTCCAGGAAGGAGGACTGAGGAAACACAGGCAGTCCACCATGTGCAAGTCTACCCTCACTGCTTCAACTCCTTTCAACTCCACCTGGAGAGAGAGAATAGGCTCTGGATTCAGACAGATCTAGGTTCAAATCCCTGATCTACTACTAAACGGTGGTGCAATCATGGGTAAGTAATATGACTGTTTTGTGCCTCTGTTCCTTGGAGGAAATACCTACACTTCAGACCTCTTGTTAGGATTAAGTAACTTAAGATATGAAAAGCCTTTAGGGCAGTGTCTAGCACACAGTAGGTCCTCAAAAAATGTCAGTTGCTTTCTTGCCTAATTCCCTCCCACACGCTCTGCCTCACTCCACTGTATGCCCAACACAGCCTCTGTATCTCTCCTTCAGAAGCTCCCCCTACTTCTCCAAACAAACCCTCCAGTCCTACAACTGTTTCCAAGGCACAGTCTTAACACATACACACTGTACGTGCTCTATCACTCCCATTCCAGTGTCTTTCAACTCCTCAGGTCCTCAAGAAAACGTCGTAAAGGGAACTCCCTTAGTTGCATCTTCTACCAGATGGTCCCTCAAAAAAAAGCGCAAAAGAAAAATGTCTGTCCTCTCCTAGAGGTACAGACATAGCTAAATAGCTCCTTCATCCCCAAATCTCCAGGAACAGCAATTTCACACATATTGACCGAAATTCTAATGCCTTAATCTACCAGCCCTATCTCCCCACCTTACTATACTCTCCTCATTCCAGATTCAAAGACTCTATAATATTCACCTAATCTCATGCACAATGTCTATTTTTTGGATAACTGGAAGGAATAATCCTACTCACCCTGCACAATTCTAAGATGTTTTCTACCTCCACTACAGTGTATACTTGGGGAATGTCTATTTTCTCCCCCAAAAACAAACTTAAGAGAAAAAAACTTAACCCGATCATATAATTTACCACTCCCAAAACAATGCTATTGTGTATACACACCAGTAAGGACTCAAGAATTGGCCCCTGGACTTTATCACTACAACTGGTATGCGTATGAGTCAGAACAAGATTTAACTATTTCTTTTCAAAAGTTTCTAGTTTTTTATCGGGCTACAAACAGCAAAATAAATTTCTAAGAGACAAATCCCATAAATAGCCAGATGCTAATATACAAATGAGACAGAAGTTCACAGAGACCTCCTTATGAACTGGTATTTATTTGTCTTTTCAGTGCTACTGATAAAAGGCTCCCTGGATTACAGTTATTTGGGAAATTTAATAATTTGGAAGGCTTGTACAATGGAAGTGACCTTTGGAAAAATAAGGGCAGAGACAGTCACAAAGAAAGTCTATTATTATAATATTGGCACAAGAGTAACTTGAATAGAAACAGAAACCATGTTAATGTTTATTTTTTTTTAGTTCCAGACCAGTATGTCTATTTGCCACACACAATGAATTTTTTCTTTTTCCTTTCAGCTAAGGTCGAGGATAGCCCAAGGCTTGATTCTCAGTAAGTTCAACTTTTAAAAGAATAGCCTGTAAAAACAAAAGTTCTACTGAGCCCTTAAAAATAGGACTTCCCTGGTGGCGCAGTGGTTAAGAATCCACCTGCCAGTGCAGGGGACATGGGTTCAAGCCCTGGTCCAGGAAGATCCCACATGCTGCAGAGCAACTAAGCTGGTGTGCCATAACTACTGAGCCTGCGCTCTAGAGCCCACGAGCCACAACTACTGAGCCTGCATGCCACAACTACTGAAGCCTGTGCACCTAGAGCCCGTGCTCCTCAACAAGAGAAGCCACCTCAATGTAAAGCCCGTGCACCACAACAAAGAGTAGCCCCCACTCGCCGCAACTAGAGAAAGCCCGCGCGCAGCAATGAAGACCCAATGCAGCCAAAAATAAAAAATAAATACATAAATTTATAAAAAAAAATATTCTCATTACTGAACTTTTGACATGAGAGAAAAATAAATACTACAAATCAACAGAGGCTAGTCTAATAGCAAAACACACTATTTCTCTAGAATCAACCCTCAAATATTCAGTAGCTGACAACCTTCTCTCCCCTTCTTGATTCCTAACTACTGGTCATTTCACTGTCAATTACAGAACTTCCATTCAAGGGTAGAAATAGCAGAAGGGAAAAAAATTCCAATTACTATCCTATCTGAGATCAGTTATCCACAGGAAATTAATTCACTTTGTAAATTCCTTCTGATAAATTAACTTCCTTCAGAATACAACTACTAATTTTTACAAAAGCCTCAATCAGAAAATGAAATTTGCCTTTTATAAAATGATATAATTCAGTTCAAAGAAAGACACTTTTTATTACTATTATTATTTTTTTTAATTCTCCACCTCCAAGTTCCACTGTTCCATCTTTCCTGGCTGTATCTAAACCTCATTTGAACTCCCATAGGTACAATATGTGAAAAATTCACTGGCACTTGCTGTTATCATATACTGCCTTATCATATTAGTTGGCCTTCGGATACTTATCTCGCCAATCTGACTAACAGTCATTCATTCAAAATCTACCAAGACTGGTCCACCACAGCCTGGGGATACAAATGAAGAACAGAAGCCAGAGTCCTACCTTCAAGGCACTCCAGTCTGGTGTGAGAAATCTAAACACGTTTTCAGTGCCCAGTGGGGTAGGAAGAGGTATTAGGAGCAACTAGTTTACCTTGATGGGTTAGGGAAGTTTCTCAAACTGAGTCTTTAGGATGTGTAAGGCTGGAGGACAAGATACATTCTAGGTAGAATTAAGATCCTTGAGCTTCAATAACAAAAAAACAAACAACCCAATCCAAAAATGGGCAGAAGACCTAAATAGACATTTCTCCAAAGAAGATATACAGATTGCCAACAGACACATGAAAGAATGCGCAACATCATTAATCATTAGAGAAATGCAAATCAAAACTACAATGAGATATCATCTCACACCGGTCAGAATGGCCATCATCAAAAAATCTACCAACAATAAATGCTGGAGAGGGTGTGGAGAAAAGGGAACTCTCTTGCACTGTTGGTGGGAATGTAAATTGATACAGCCACTATGGAGAACAGTATGGAGGTTCCTTAAAAAACTAAAAATAGAACTACCATACGACCCAGCAATCCCACTACTGGGCATATACCCTGAGAAAACCATAATTCAAAAAGAGTCATGTACCAAAATGTTCACTGCAGCTCTATTTACAATAGCCAGGACATGGAAGCAACCTAAGTGTCCATCATCGGATGAATGGATAAAGAAGATGTGGCACATATATACAATGGAATATTACTCAGCCATAAAAAGAAATGAAATTGAGATATTTGTAGTGAGGTGGATGGAGTTAGATTCTGTCATACAAAGTGAAGTAAGTCAGAAAGAGAAAAACAAATACAGTATGCTAACACATATATATGGAATCTAAGAAAAAAAAAAAAAGGTCATGAAGAACCTAGTGGCAAGACGGAAATAAAGACACAGACCTACTAGAGAATGGACTTGAGGATATGGGGAGGGGGAAGGGTAAGCTGTGACAAAGTGAGAGAGTGTCATGGACATATATACACTACTAAACGTAAAATAGATAGCTAGTGGGAAGCAACCGCATAGCACAGGGAGATTAGCTTGGTGCTTTGTGACCACCTAGAGGGGTGGGATAGGGAGGGCGGGAGGGAGGGAGATGCAAGAGGGAAGAGATATGGGAACATATGTATATGTATAACTGATTCACTTTGTTATAAAGCAGAAACTAACACACCATTGTAAAGCAATCATACTCCAATAAAGATGTAAAAAAAAAATTAAAAAAAAAAAAAATAAAGATCCTTGAGCTTGGCACCTTTCTTTTATACCTTTAAAAATTCTAAACAGGCCTAACAAACTGCTTGGCACATAGCAGATGCCCAACAAATATTTGTGGTTCTAAATTATTCATGGTAGTCCATGTGTGTAGTTAACTAAGAGCTCATCTATACCTAAAATAGGCTGGTGAATATTTACGGGTTTCAAATGTCACCATTCACCCCATAGATATGTAAAATAAAGGTCTATATGAACAAATACATTTGTACAGCTGTCTGTTCACTAAGAATAGCTTCTCTTTCACTGTAATTTTTTGTTTTTAAAGCACTTTCACAAATATGGCCTCATTTAATAACAATTTTAAAAATTATATACCCTTTGAGATTTTTAATCCCCTCTTTTCTGATGGAAAACACATACACAGAGAGAAGCTTACAAAGCTTGCGTGATACCCAGATAGCAAGGAGCTTGGACCTACATATTCTGAATTTGAATACAGGGTTCATGTCAGTTCTCCAGGGATTTATAGCAAAATGAAATCAGTCTAGCCATGCGAAGTCCACAAGCTGAAGAACTCTTTAATACTTTGCTTTTATAACTACTATCCACATTCACCCACACTGTCTACTAGCCACCACCACCCTCCCCATCCCCCACCAATCCTGCCAACACACACCTATTTCTATTTCCAGGTTAGAGTTAAGAAGCAGAGGAGCTTCCCTGGTGGCGCAGTGGTTGAGAATCCGCCTGCCGATACAGGGGGACACAGGTTCGAGCCCTGGTCTGGGAAGATCCCACATGCCGCGGAGCAACTGGGCCCGTGAGCCACAACTACTGAGCCTGCGTGTCTGGAGCCTGTGCTCCGAAACAAGAGAGGCCGCGATAGTGAGAGGCCTGCGCACCGCGATGAAGAGTGGCCCCCGCTTGCCGCAACTAGAGAAAGCCCTCGCATAGAAACAAAGACCCAACACAGTCAAAAATAAAATAAATAAATTTAATTAATTAATTTTTTAAAAAAAAGAAGCAGAAACTCCAACGCTGAGCATTATTTGTGGGTCTCTTTCATTTGTATAAGTTGTACCTTTTGTGATAATAATTTCTCTTTTAAAAGCAAGCAAGCTTCTGGTGGCACAGTGGTTAAGAATCCATCTGCCAATAAAGGGGACACGGGTTCGATCCCTGATCCAGGAAGAACCCACATGCCACAGGGCAACTAAGCCCGTGCGCCACAACTACTGAAGCCCACGTGCCTAGAGCCCATGCTCCACAACAAGAGAAGCCACAGCAATGAGAAGTCCGCGCAATGCAACGAAGAGTAGCCCCCGCTCGGCACAACTAGAGAAAACCTGCGCACAGCAACAAGACCCAATGCAGCCAAAAATAAATAAATAAATAAACAAACAATTTTAAAAAAAAAAGCAAGCAAGCCTCATATTTATGCACGCAAAATTAGTTACAAGCATATAATACAATCTGACAAGTCTAGTCTACCTGGGAATATAGGTTATACACTTCTAATATTTACATAATTAACATTTCACATTCAGGTCTTATGTGGAACAAGGCTGGTGGTAAGGTACAGAAAGTCAGTCTATTTTCCTTGTTTGGCACTCTAGAATTATGGACTTTAGAACTAGGATATCAGAGATCATTTCATTCCATACCCTCAAGTTACAGATAAGAACACTGATGGGCTTCCCTGGTGGCGCAGTGGTTGAGAATCTGCCTGCCAATGCGGGGGACACGGGTTTGAGCCCTGGTCTGGGAAGATTCCACATGCCGCGGAGCAACTGGGCCCGTGAGCCACAACTACTGAGCCTGCGCGTCTGGAGCCTGTGCTCCGCAACAAGAGAGGCCGCGATAGTGAGAGGCCTGCACACCGCGATGAAGAGCGGCCCCCACTTGCCGCAACTAGAGAAAGCCCTCGCACAGAAATGAAGACCCAACACAGCCATAAATAAATAAAATTAAAAAAAAAAAAAACACTGAGAACCAGGTGGGTGAGTGAGATTAAGTGACTTGACCAAATCCACACAGCTAACTAGCAAGAAAACTGTGTGTAGAACATAAATCTGTTAACTCCCATTCCAGAAATCTTCACTTGACTTCATATATATTGATAACTTTCAATTCTCCATGTAATCTGCACTGTGGATTGATATATGAAAACATCTTTTCCTCCTGCCACCCAGATAAATCTCTTACTTCTACAGATGTATATCAAAGAAAAAAATGTGTACCTGGGAAATTTAAGCACTTAAGCAAACCATATTGGAGAAGGGAAATCATCTATAAAGAAAATCATGAAAATATGCTCAAATCATCATTTTTGTTTTGATCGTCACCACTAAAAATATAAATTGGATTTGAAAATACTGTATTCTTCTAGCCTTATATCCCTAAGGTCTGAAGTTCTGTAAAATTTAAGTTTTATAAAATTATAAAATTATGTATGACATAGGGAGAGATTTTTTTCTTTTTCTTTTCTATTGATAGTTTGAAGCTATAATACACTTCTCATATGTTAAGAAATCACAGCAATAACTAAATTTTGAACAGAATAAAACATAAAAACCAAGAGAGAAAGCACCAACCTTTAACACATTACTTCTCCTTGTCCAAAAATGTAAAATGCCTGGAAGCATCAAAGCAATCACTTTCCTCGCATTCACGTTTATTTGCAGAAAAGCTACATTTCTTCTTCCTCTTAGGAAGGGCCACCATCAGCA
The DNA here is from genome assembly GCF_965194825.1 of Balaenoptera physalus. Taxonomy (NCBI): domain Eukaryota; kingdom Metazoa; phylum Chordata; class Mammalia; order Artiodactyla; family Balaenopteridae; genus Balaenoptera; species Balaenoptera physalus. The sequence goes on along the minus strand of NC_138882.1, from coordinate 88,291,912 downwards.
CAGCAGCACCGAGGTCACACAATTCTCCCTTATGAAAACTTTAACCTCCTGACTCAATCATTCAATAAGCACTTATTAAGGACCCGCTCAGTGCCAGGCAGTCTGCTAAGCGGAGGGGACACATCATGCATCAACTAGTAAGGCATTATCCCTGCTTTCTAGAAGTTCATCTAATGGGCTGGTTCCAGAGAAAACACTAAGATCGGTATCAGCTAACTTTCTTTATTCAACAAAGATTTACTGAGTGCCAGGCACTAGAGACAGAAAAGGATGGCAAGGAAATTTTTAAAAGTAAGAGGTCTTTTCAAAATTTACTGAACAAGTTGCTCTTTTGGATTATAAAAATCACATGTTCTTCTCTAAGAACACCAATCATTAGAAGTTGACTGTAAAGGCTTTTAATGATAACACCTAACCAAATATTTTGGTCAAAGGCACTGTTTCCTCAATCTTCCTACACTGGGAGGCCAGGCAGATACTATCCTGGACCAACATAATTTTGTTATTTATTATAAGATCCATAATATAGGAATGTGGTTGATCTTACCAATAAACTGGGATAAGTTGTTTCCTATGTAGACAGATGCTTCCAGTAAAATGTACTATAAGCCTCTAAGGTCAAACAGATGATAAATCCTGTTAAATTTTCTTGCCACCACAGAGCACATCAAAGTAGTATAGGTAACCCTTCACGAAGACATAGCACCAGGCCAAGTTTTCAGGGTGTCAGGTCTCTGCTTTTCCTTCTCCCTTCCACAAAAACTACAGAAGGTATCAATTAGTACACAAGTCATCTGGCAAATATCCCATTGTCCTCTGAGTTCTCCTCCTTGAAATTAATCCAGGAAACCAACCCCTGTAAAAATGAATCCCATTCCATTAATATTTTTAATGTTATTATTAGTAATGATGGTGGTGGTGATAGCAACCACTAGCTTTGTGGTTCACAAAACACTTTCAAATATATTATCTTATTTACTAAAAAAAATGGAGAGGGGATAAAAGGAAACATCATAGGCAACTATCTCAAATATCAAAAATCAAACCCCCCTAGATAGCTCTAGGGCTTCTGGCTAAAGCAAAGTTTAACTGGAATTGAAAAGCAAGCATTTTTAATTCTACCAAAGAGTCAAGAAGTTATTTCTATCAAAAAAGCAAAGGGTTGACTCTAGCAAAGCAAAATCACAAATAACCCCCTTAAATGCTAGGCCTAACTGATTCAATTTATAAATGTTAAGTCTCAGCAAGAATCTGATATTATAAATCTTTGTTACCCCAATCCCTTTCCCAAATGCTTTACCCACAGTTAAAGGCTCAACAAATACTCTTCTAAAGAAGGAAGAGTTAATGATGAGGCAGCTGCCCTAGGAAGACAAAGTGACAATACTCAGCTTTCAAGTATCTTTTTAAGATTTAACTAACGTTTATTGTGCACCAAATCAAGTATCAAGCACTAGGCTAGACACACCCACATAAATCATCCATTAACCTCATGAGCCATGCCCAGATATTCCTGGAATCCAAATACTAAATTGACTGGATCCCCAATACTAAATAGTTTTGACACTTACAACCTTGATCCCACCTTATCAATCCCTAGAATTCAACTCCTACTGGAATTTAGCTCATCACTCTCACAGACTTAAGCATCTTTTAATGCTTTCTGCTAGGTAATGCTCATGAAAAAACTCCCTGTGCCTGTTTTTAAGCTCCTAACTCCAGAATACCACTCATTCCAGATATGGCACATGGTGATAATGGCCATAATCTAACAAGTATTCTCTTGGATCACACTTGCTAAAGAATAAACCTAAAATGCTAACAAAACTGGATTTCAGCTGGGCAGAAGACACTGAATATTAACAGTCCTCTCAACCTCGAGACTATTTTCTAATCCTCTGAATACAGAAAGTCTTCTCTGTTTGAACGAACTGTGGAAAGCAAGTGTGACCCAAGAGTCACATACTCATCAGAAAGAACCAAGGGAAAAAGAAAAAAATATTCCAACTGGCATGACCACATCACAAGGTTAACAACACATTACTCATCATTGTGCTACAAGAAAGAACTTGCAAGCGGGCAAGGAAGTCAAGGAAACAAACAAAACTCTCCCAGTGCTCAAAGCACAAACACATCCAAATGCCAAAGCAGGTCTCACTGTCCAGTTCATGCCCAGGTATGACTGGGTTCAGAGAGAGTGGGTAGAGGGGAAGAGAGAAAAAGCATTACTGTGCAGGTGTGCTTGCCAGCACCAAGGCAGATTTCTTTCTCAGATTCATCAAGAGCCTTTTTAAAAAGAAATACTGGGGGAACCCACCTATTTTTATAGCTTGATTTGTGCAATTACAGAGAACATGTAGTATATGTAAACAGCAGCATATTGTATTGATAATAATTGTTGCAGATATTCCCTTTGGAATCCATCGGTTCTATACCTAAATCCTAGCTCTGCCACTTTCTTGCTATGTGACTTTGGGCAAGTTATTTAACTTCTCTGTGCCTTAGCAGGGACCTCATCTGATATTCATTGTGATATCCCTCAGCACCTTAAACAGCGCCTAAATATTCTGGTGAATTAATATTTTATTAACATAGTAATAAATACTTTGGATGAATTACCTGCAAGCAGGTATAAGAGTATCTACCTAACTTACGGAATTGTTATCAGTATTAAATGAGGTGATTATATAAAACACTTAGTATAACTCAGGGTAGGGTCTTCATCATTAAATAGCAAAGTTTTCTTCCCTTTATTCCCCAGGCAGGTCAAAAGTTATAAAAGAAGAGTCATGGCAAGGATTAAAATGGGATAAGAATTGTAGAAGCCAAACATTGGAATATGTTGACTACAAGGGAGCTAACATAAAATCCAGGAATATTTAATCTTGGCTGATGAAATTACATAACAGTGTCAGACCCTTATAGTAGATACATAGTGTTAGCTGATCCAGAAAATGCTATTTTGCATCTGCAGGTATCTGTTACCAGACAGATAAAAGCCTGGTAGAAAGGAAAAGAAAAGGAAAGGAAAGGAAAGGAAAGGAAAAGGAAAAAAAGGGAGTAAGAAGGAGTCACATCTTAAATATACCTGACTACATATTTAAAAACAAAACATAAAGGATTCTTCAGAAGGCCATTCAATTCTCTAAAAACACACCATTAGCAAAAATACCCTATTGATTCACAGTATTTACTGCCCTTTTTAGGTAATAAGATCTGTGTAAGGAAACTGTTCATAATTGCTGACAGGGTAAATAAGCCTGAAAGATTTGGGTCCAAAACTCTCCTCCAAAAAGACTAATGTGGCCTTTGAGGCTACTTCATCTATAGTCTGTAACCAAAGCAACCTATCTACATGCAGGGGGAAGGACTATTTTATCTTGAAAATTGGGGGTCAGGGAATATATGCAATTAAATCCAAAATCTGAAAGAATCTTTTTCCTTGACTGTGAAGAAGTGAAACTCAGAAGAAGATAGCTCTAAGAAACCTAGATCACTGTTACATTAAGTATACACATTTAGTGCCTAAATATAAGGAAAATCTATGCAGAACTGAAACAGCTTGTGGTTAAACCTCATCATAATGTGGTCTTCAACTTCCCATTTCACTTCCAGGCATTTGCTCTGTGTTTTTAACCACCTGACCGACCTCCTCTTAAGCCGTATGATATAATAGAAAGAGCACTGAACAACAATCAAAAGAACGGGCTCTACACCAAGTTCCACTACTTACGAGGCATGCACACCAGCCACTTAAACTCTCTGTATTCAGTATTTGAGTGCTGGGCTAGACTCAGTGCTTGCTTCCACCAGGGTATCCCTTTGGAGAGTAGATCAGAAACCAACCAAACCCAGCTCCCCTACTGCTATAACCCAGAATAAAAACATGAGCATTGTTCTTATCTATCCCTTTCCCATAAAAGCAGTTACCAAATTCTATTTAGTTTACTTCAAATCACTTGAATCTCTCCCCTTTCTCCATTCCCATCACCCCTGTAGAGACTCTTTTGTAACAGTCCTCTAACTGCTCTCTCTTTCTCCATTTCACACCACACGGCTGAATCAATTTTCCTCAAATACTATTTATATATACAATTCCCTGCTCAGGAATTTTTCACTGTAAGGATAAACCAAACTCCTCGGCCTGAGATTTAAGGCCCTCTCCAATTTACCTAACTCTCCAACTTTATTAATCTCGTTGCTCTCCTAGGTGAAACACTATGTCTACTTGTTCTGCCCCCCAAGCAAGATGGGCTCAGCTCAAAGTTCTCATACTTTGAATGTTTCCCCTCTATAATCACCCAGTCTTCTCTCTTCTCTAAGGCCTAGATTATCCTAAGGGTAAAAATTTTCCCTACCCACTCCCTCTAAACTTCTGTATAACTCTATATAACTGTACCCCTCACTTGACACGTAATGCCCATGACTCTGTATTACTATTTATCTTTTTATGCAAACATTCAGTCTTCATAACTTATTAAGTTCTTGATGACTTTAACTCTTTCTATACCTGAGGCCTAACTTTTCAGAGGGCAGATATCTAACAAAATGTTTGTTGTTGAGGGTAACTACCTTGAACAAGTCATTTAAATATTCTGGGCCTCATTTTCCTCACCCAGACAATGATGACAATATGTACATTTCCTTTCCATTCTAAAATGCTATGTGAGATTATACATAATACTACATAGCCTGTATTTCTTTTTTTCTAAATATGTGTGTGTAAATATATAACACTATGTCCTATTTTAACCCAGAATATAAATTCCCAAGGGGCCAAGTCTCCTACTACTTGTTTAGTTTATTTACTGGGTAACACTTCCTTGGCATCTCCTTAGAGCATCTTGTCCAAATTCCAATACACAGCAGGTGTTCAGTAGAAAGGAATTTATAGTCTCAGCCAGACAGCAAACATCAAGGGAAATCTGCGTAGATGATTTTTTTCAATCTTAATTTCCATAATGAACTAGTATATTACCAAAAATTACAAAGATGATGTGAGAGAGAAGGAACTTAATATTAAAACGAGAGGTCATCTTGTGTCAAACAGCTAGGAATTTATTTTAGGCAACCAAAGAAACTAGGATGCAGCAAATCTTAAGTCTAACTCTCAAATTCTATTTTCAGAATTCTGAGGAGTGTGGGAAGTCTCTATCCCTAGACAGTAAACAGGGACCAAGTATTCTTCATATCAGATAATCTTGTCCTTAGTACTGATGGAAATTTTCAGAAAATGAAGAGTCCAAACACTCAGCCAGGTGAGCTCCTAGTTCAAGGAAGATGAAAGCAAACACTCACAAAGGCACTCATTAGAGCAGCAAAGTTTTTAAATGAGAGCATGCTATCCAAAATATTTTTGATAGTAGCATTATATTTTCCCATTGTCTTGCCTCCATTCCTCATTTAGGACTATCTTCATGTAAATATCAAGACTTACTCATTCTAAAGCCTCAGAGGAATTCTTTTCTTTTCCTTTGAAGTCAGTTATTAATGATTCAAAAGGCACTAGTAGACCAACTCATTTAAAATGACCTAACTTTTCAAAGAATTATTTTAGAACACAAAGCTGATACTTTCAAAGCTGACGTCTATATATGATGTTTTCCAAGTAGGTATGTGGCCTGGATACAACTTTGATATAGTTTAGGTACAAGGTTTATAAAGAATTCTGAGCCAGGTTTTGAACGATGAGAGGAAACAGAATCTCTTTAAATTTTTATACGTATCCCTTTTTCCCATTTCTGTTCCTCAATCCTATTCTATAATATCTGCTAACTCTCGCTCTCTACTCTGTTTCTTTGCTCTTTCCCCTGACTTCTGCATTCCTCCTCGCTCTTATCCTAAGAACTGTTTGGGGAACCATGGGTAAGAATCTGGTGCCAGCAGCAAGGGCTCTTACCCTCTTCCCTGTTAAGTCTCCAAATATCAATAAAATCAAGGGCCACAAGCAATTTTCTCTTCCCACCACCAGATCTCCCTTATCAAGACTAGAGAAGAGACATGGGGGTGGCAGGAAAGGATAGTGGGGCAGTCATTTACTCAAAGGAACTGTAAGCTCATTAAAGCCAATTCAATCAATTATATGTAGCTACTGACAGCCTAAGTTTTCATCTCAGCCTTATCTTCCAGGTACTCTGGCCTATAACCTTCACACATTCCCCTACAACCTTCCCAAATATACTAACTGTGCTGAGAAATAAGAACATTTTATCAAAAATTTGAGCTAAAGATAACTACAAAAGATAATCGGTTGTAAATTAAAGTTCAGAAGTGCATTTTAGAATTATAAATAGATTTGGGATTAGCCCTCAAAAAGGTCCATAATAATGTTCTTCAGAACCCCCATAGGAAATCAAGACGTGACATGTTAAGTTTAATCACAGTTTAAGCAATAACTATTAAATATAAGCTTAAGCAATAACCATTTAACATAATAACCATTAAACATAATAACCGTTTAACATAACAACATAAACATAAGTTTAAGCAATAACCATTGGTGATATTTTACTTACTTTACCTCTAAAATTGCAATTTCATTATAGTTCAACTTAACATTTAATTTCTTCCTGGCGGGGGGAGGGAAGGGCTTCCGTGAGGCCTAAACAATGTTATACTGATACTACACATTCCAGAATTAAAAGCTTAAAAATATTTTGCTGAGATACAATCTGGTCTCATCAATAAAAAAGGTGCTGTTAAAAGTATAAGTACATATATATGTACAAATGTGTACATTATTTAGGCTTTCTTTTTTAGAGGCCTAAGAATTCCTGTTTCTCAGCAGTATTTATTAAGTGAACAGATAGGCTGCTTTTTCCCAATGCCAATATAAATCTCCAGTGAAGGTGTCAAGACCTTAATGACAATAGCAGAATTTGATAGCTAGTGAAATGAGTCTGGCCACAGGAGCACATTGCCTCAAATGCCATCAGGATCAATTCCCAGGAGTTTCCTCATTGGGATGATATCACCAATCAATTCCTATTTCATTTCTCAGGGAATGTTTGCTCTCATCTCCTACAGGAAGTTAGTCTTGACTGCTCTCAACTTTTATGTGCATTTCTATATAATTTTCAGTGCTGAATGTTTCTTTATAAGCTTTATTTTTCATCAGGGTCACTATACCGCTCATAATTAAACAGTTCACCAACTCAAAGGACTGTATTTTTTTATTCATTAATTAACCATTTAGTCACTAATAGCGACTAAATGCCTACTATATTTAAGTTACTGTGGCAAGCCCCTGAGGGATACAAAGATAAAAGAAACTACTTATCTGCTTTCAAGGAGCTCACAGTATAGTAGAAGAGCCATGCTAAGGGCACAAATAAACTAAAATACAAGAATATACAACTACCACCAGATCAGTACCAATAAAATGATAGGCAGATTCAGAAGTAGGAAAGATCACAGCCTGCAGGAGAAAAAAAAAAAATCAGGAAAGTTTTCATGGAAGACAGGGTTTAAACTGGGACTCTGATGGGTAGGATTATTTCATGAGGCAAGTGGGGAGGGCAGTGGAGGAAAAAGGCTTCAAGATTAGGTGATTAAATGAACTAGATCTACATGTACACAAATGTGAAAAACAATGTTGAGAGAAAAGGTTGCAAAAATATACATGCAGTATGACTCTATTTATGATTTCAAAATAAAACTATATGTTGTTTGTGTCTATATTACACATTTTTTTCAAAAGTATAGAACATGAAATGGAATGATACATAACAATTCAGGCCAGGATTCATTTCCCAAGAAAGAGGAAGGGGATAAGGATGCAGAGGAGGACTCTGGCTGTATCTCATACCTAACAGTTTATATCTTAAAGAGAGTGAGAGATCTAAAGCAAATATGACAAAATGTTAATATCCATTAAATTTGGGTTGTGGGCTCAAAATTGTGTTAGGGTTTTTTCCCCTGAACTTTTCTAAATATTTAAAATATCTTAGTATTCAAAATTTTTAAATTAAGAAAGGGCTGGGTGGAAGAATAGGGGAGTCATTAACACAAAAATAATCAGGAGCAGGTTGGTTCCCCTAAACTTTAAGGGAACAGTTGATAAGCTCAGTTTTAGACTGAAGAGGGTCCTTCAGATCCCCCACATAGTGTGCACAAAAGGCACTTAGAACAGAGTGAGGTGGAGGCTGACATATATGGACAGAAAGGAAGTTTTTATTGCCATCCTAGGTCAGATAACTGAAAGGAGAGAGAACCACCTTCCCACGTAGCTTAAATGCCGTGTAACCAAGTTATCTGCCCCGAAACAAAGCCAAGGAAACTTCCAGTTACATAGGAATTCAGATAAAGACTCACTGTGAGTAGCTATTCTATGCCGCCTCTCTCCCCACCCCTCCCCCAAACACTCATAAACAAAAACGAAATGTACCCTTGCCCACTTGAGAAAGAATTAAGAATTGGCAGCTCTGCTAAAGTGGACAGTATCCAATCCAAGGCCCTTCTCTGGAGATGCTGACAGAGCCCAGAGAAAGGAGTAGAGAAATCATAATTCAGTTAAGTTTCGATGAAGACTTACCAATGGAAGGCATCCATCCTTCCACATCCCCTCATGTCCCAACTTTCCCCAGGGGAATCTAAGGACCTCTAAGATGTCCTCTAACCTGTTCTGTCCTTCTCCAGCAAAAAAGACTAAAACACAAAATCCAAACTCTTACTTCACACTTTAAACCCAAATAATTTACCTTCACAAAAATCCAGTGAAATTAAAAACATGGGGAAGAAAGATTTAGAATCCAAGTCTAATGACAAATCTTGTTTTTTAGATATACTTTTTGTCAGTGCCCAATTTATCATAGCTTATTTCTTTTACCAAGGTTTCATTGGTATAATTTAAAACTAAGTTTAAAAGAAAACTTGAAGGCAACTTAGCAGGAGAGAGAAATACATCTGCACACACAATAACACAAGTACCTTGACATTCTTCTACATCTGAATCACTATCGCTGAAGAATCCTAACATCCTATTCACTCCACTCCAGGGCATCCAACTGCCCCAGGTCAAAGTCCCTATTCTCCATGGTACTCTCAGGACAGATCTTCCTCAGTCAGACCTGGGAAAATACCACTGTTCACTTTGGGCTAGTAAAAAGGACAATGGAGTGAAACGACAGAAGTCCTTCTGTCTTCTAGCTCAATGCAGTGTGGCAGAATGGAACAAACACTGCAACGGGACTTGTGAGGGAATGAGAGAGGTGAGCTAACATTTATTAATCACCTACCACATTACAGCCACTGAAGACTGAATTCCAGACCAAGCTATCATTTCACTACTTCTGTGATCCTAAGTAAATCTCAGGTATTCCATTTGAAAATCAATGAGGGAGACTAAGAAAGCATAACAGTCCCTCTAGTTCTCTGATTCCATGATTCCACAAACATGATCACTCAACAACAAACGTATTACTGTTAAACATAATAAAGTTATTTTAAAAGTCTTTTGCTTTGTTCCTCTCCAATCCACCCTCTATATACCACTAACAAAATCATCTTTCTAGAACATCAAACTTACTTTATCACCCAATGCTTAAAAACCCTTAAATGGCTTATCATTTAGTGTAGCACAAGATAAAGCTGTCCATGATCAGCCTTACCTACTTCTCCAGCCTCTTCCCTGCCCTCCAACCCTGTCCTCCAGCCATAATAATTACTTAAAAGTTACCTGAAGAAGTCTGACTGTTGCGTTCCTTTAAGCTTTTGTTCATGCTGTTTTCTTAGCCTGGAGGGTACTTCTCTCTCTCATCTGTAGGGTATATCCTTAACTCATCTTTCAAGACTCAGCTCAAATATCATCTCCTCTGGGAGGCACTTTCCAACCTCTGAATGTCCAAGGCAGAACTGACCTTTAGGCCCCCACTCTGCCCCCTACATACCTCTATCACAATACCTATCACACTTCATTCCATCTATATACTGACACATCTCTCTCCTCCCACTAGACCCATAACCTCCTTGTAGATTGAGATCTTGTCTGACTCATCTGCTTCCTTAGTGCCTAAGACAGTGCTTACAAGAGACATTCAATGGATATTTGATGGAGTGGGGAGCAGAGGAACGGAAAACATGAAAGGAGGCAGAAAAACTCAATTAAGATGGCCTGAAGAGTGGAGAATAGTAGTATTTATCAGTACCACTATCTTTGGCCTTCTGCTCTTTCCCTACACTCTAGTCTTCAGAGAGCTTATTCATTTTCTTGGCTACAGCTACCACATCTATGCTGACGAACTGCAAAACCACACTTTCAAGCATTATTAACCCTCACCTCTCCACCAGCTGTAGGTTCTTCTCTAACAACTGGAACAGCTTTCATTTGGACGTTTCATTGCCACTATAAATCCAAAACATCTCAAACTGAACTCATCATATTTCCCTAAGAAATGAGGAAACCTCCCTAACTTCTTTACCCCAGTCAGTGTCTCAGAAACCCAGGCTTAAAATGCTATCATTATGTTTGATTGATCACTCTCCATCATCTTCCACATCCAGCCCGCACTGATTTCAACTTTTTCCTTCACAATCTCTTTGTCACTCTTTCCCCTCCTTAACCCACCCTCCACAACTCTAGCTCAGGCCTCATCACTTCACACATCCCAGCTGCTAATCTCCCTTCCCTCCAAGCCAATCTATTTCCCAATATCATATTACAATCCTAATAAAAAATTCTCAGTGGTTAGCTATTTTCCATCGTTTAAGATCTAAACTTATAAGCCTGACTTTTAAGACCCTCTACAAACATAGCTCCAGACCATCCTAACCACCTGTGTTTTACTACTATTCACTGCGACTCAGGTCAGTCTCATCACTGCCCCAAGAACATTCCAAGTACATTCCTGCGCCCAGGCTTCTGCTTGATCCCTCTCAGCTCCAAAATTAAATGATTTTTTTGTTATTTGCTTCATTTTCATTTCTTGTACCTAATACAATTTTTTTTTAAGATCTGGAGTAAGTTACAATTCCTCTGTGACATCACTCATAACTACCTGAGTACTCTTCTCCCAAAATACCTATGGTATGAGGTCTGTATTATGCAAATGATAATACACTTTCACATTTTAAAATTTTCTCTGGCATAAAGAGGCTCAACAGGTATTCATTCCTTCCTATTCCCCTTACTCCCAACTAGGCTGTAAATTCTTCAAGGGCACAAAACTGTCATTTTTCCTAATCCTCCGTACCACTTAGTAGAACTAAATTCACAGCAGGTCACTAAAGATAACAGCTTAGTAGTCTCTCCTATCAAAAACTATTTCTTATAGTATAAGGTATGAGATAATCCTAAAAAACACAGTTAAAAATAATCCTGAACTAAACTGTATAAATTAAGATGCCTGATTTTTCCATCTCTGAATTTTAGCTCAGAAATACTTCAATCTCCTGACTTAAGTGGTAAATAATAATCCTGTGCCCATGACATCACAAGCACATAGTTTGGTAATGATTATGAGAAGGCTGGGGGTAGGCAAGGATGAAGGAAAGCAAGTCAACTGAAAGAACAAGGATGGAAGAACAGCTGTGTGATTTTTTGGTTTACTTCTTAAGTGTGGACTTCTCCCCATTCCTTTTTCTTTTTTTTTTTTTCTTAAATTGGCCACATTTTCAAACAAGTTTACTTCAGGAGGAAAAATCTAATAGATTTTCAAAGGAGCTAATATCTGAAGACCTTCTACAAAGCCCAAGTATTTCGAAAAAGCCAGCTTAATCTTCAACAATGCAGTATCACGCAGTAGGACTCTTCCAGATATTGTGAGTAAAGACTTATTCAGGCTGCAACATAGGCATCTTCTACCAATAGCTCTTAGGAATAAGGCAGACAGCCTGAGGCCACATTGGACCCACACAGATTTTGAAAAGAAATTGGTCTTCATTAACATACTCAGTATAGCCCAGTCTTAATTACCCTCATATGGACTTCTCATTTTATGGATTTCTGAGGCAAAATCTTTAATTCAAGACTGACGTTTCTTCACCATCAGTATACTTTCCTCACTATCAGGTAATTCAGGCTTAGAAATGCAAATTCATTTCATCAGTATGATCCCCAAAACACTAAAATAAGTCTGGTTTTTAAAAATAATGCATTTTCAAACCAAGAAATTTCTTTCTGCAGTTCTGAATTACCTAAACTAGTGCTCCCTACAATAGCAGAGATAACTGAAAGTTCAATGCACTGGAAACATGACACTGTCCTTACCATAAGCTCTTGAAGAGAATCCAGCCATAGCCTTGAGACTTCCCCACAGGTTGGTACATCAGACAGTCACAAGCAGAGCTCAACATGGTGAGTAAGGTGTGTAAATACAAAAATTTCTACAAGGAATCTTATGTCTCCTGGCTGATCTCTTTAGGCCAGGATGGTCCAGAAGAGAAGTACGAGAGTCACAATTTACCGAGAGTCACAATTTACCGGTGCCTGACTCCTTGTCCCTGAGTTCTTGGATCAGAGGGCTCAATACTTCTCATTAAATCCATCCTTTGTTCAAGGACCTACAATGACTCTATTGACCCTTTCATCAACACCCAACAGAGTCTGGCCTCTGAGTCCCCTCCACCCTCTCGCCTGCTCTACCCATGACTTGACCAACCCACATTTTCTCCAGTCACTCTCATTTATTCTCCCCACAAACACAACTTAGTCATTCATACCATCATTGCACACTGTACATTCTATACTTTCTGCCCAGAAGATCTTTTATCTCCTTTTACTCCTAACACAGAACAACTATTTTATTTAGTTGAATGCTCACACCTATTATATAGATAAGGATGGAGAAGTAAATTGCCCTATATAGATAAGGATGGAGAAGTAAATTGCCCAAGGTCACATTAGTAAAAAGTAGAACCACAATTTGAACCAAGATCCATCTAACTCCATAGCCCATGACTCATTATGACTCTAATCCATTGCCTCCCAAGTCCATTTCAAATTTTACTGACTCAGAAATCTTCCCTAATTTACTTCATTCATACTTTGTTACTTCGAATTTTCTAGTCTCTACATACTTCATTTGTAGCACATTAAACTTGGTTTTGTTTTTATGTTTTTTCTTAAATGTTAAAGCTTATAATAGTCTGCTTTCTCATTTACATACTGCCTTCCCCAACATCACCCTTGTCCCAAGGGCAAGAACACCTGTTTTTATACCTTTTATATCTCCCCAAAGCCTGTCACTGGCACTTGGAAACTGCCTTATCCACAGGAGTGTTCAGTCATTATTCAGCAAGGATTTATTACTTTAAAAAAAATCAACTTCCTTCTTCTATCATATTAAAAAATCAACTAATTTCAGGCATTCATGATAAAACTGTCCTGCATCTACATTCTAGTTACACAGATTTTAATTGTCTTATTTATCAGGGGCTGTTGAGAAGATTCCAGGCTGCCATTCCACAGCTCCTAAGTTTGCATAGGAAAGATACTGCTGAAGTCACACTTCAAAGCATTGTTTCAGGATTTTTCCCTTGATGGGATGAATGTCTGGGGTAAGAAGAACGCATGCTCCCTTATAAAGTCCTCCGCCAGCATACTTAGCATGCTTGAGACATTCAGGAGCTCTAAAACTTTAACAAGTGGCACTTAGTGCCCTCATAACAGTCTGAAAACTTATTTTTAATACTGAGTTATTCCATCATAATTCACTTGGTTACATATATATTGAATCTCAAAATTCCAAACAAAGCCTTCTGAGAACTGAAAACAGTGATGGGCTATTGGGCTGCCCTACACTTATTCCTAGAGTTTATTCACTCCTTCAATCCCCACCCCCAACCCCTGGAATAATATATGTAGTTCAACTAGGAGAAGTTGCTAAATATAGATATGAATTGAATTTGCCAGATATCATCACTGATATTGGCACGAACTAACTCATAAATTAAAACAACTATTGATAGTCAACAGACTCTGGAACAGCATGTGTGATTTTTAAAAATCAGATATTACCCTTCAAATTAAATCATTTTCAATAGGGGTCCCAAAAGAAAGAGATTAACGAAATGAAGCTTCAGGAAAATTTTCACGTTGTTGGTAACATAACTACACAAAGTCCAACTAGTAATTAACAATCATTACTACTGGTCAGCCTGCCTTATACAAGTCAGTAGACAGCCCTTTCTTTGGCAAAGGTTTACTTTTTTTTTTCACAAAGGAGTCTTTGGCATTAAATGAAAGGGATAAGTCAAAGCAGGCAACAACAACAACAAAAATAGTAATAGTTTGGAAACTATCTTCCTTCCATCTTTCCTTCCTGCTTGAATGCGTACTGTCCAAAGTGGATATCTGTTCAACTCTAAATTATTCATGTTAATGGATGATTATCGGTAGAAAGGTGCTGATAATCCGAAATGGAAAAAATCGAAAAATAATCTATTTCAGTTTTGGAAAATCTTTTCAGCGTATTTATCATCTCAATTATTCCTACCATGAGCTAATTTGTCTATTCATTTGTAATCTCTAAGTACATAGTAACTGGCCACTAACTCAGGGAGGTGCTCTGAGGCATGCTGGGTAGCTAGTGGAAATTAGAACAGACCGGTATTCAGCTTCCAGATGAGCAACATCAATTTCATTTATTTTACAGTTCTGTCCAGCCTTCAAAATATCAATAGACTAGCACAGCAGGTTGGTTACTAACCTTTAAAAGAAAGGCTCGGAAAAACAATGAGGACAAAGAGTATAACTGTTTGCCCATAATGTATTCATTTGTAAATTATGCACAGCAAATGCTTAATTACAAGTCTGATTCTCCCTAGGCACCCAGCATAAGCCTCTGCTGTCTTCTCCATCCCATCAAGAATGCAATCTCATTTATTAGGAAAGAAAGTTTCTGTTTTTTAAAGTTATACAGTATAGAAAATGTTTTTAAAAGATTTAGGACTAGCTATCCTTTTGGACCTGCCTTATCACTACCTCTTCTACTTTGTCCTTTCCCACTTTAGAAAAAGGTTGAAAGACAAAGGGATCCAGCGTCCTCTAAGATCTAAATATACAGTATGAGAAGCCAAAGACTGAACAATTACCCGTTTCTGATTTTCTATAAAGTATTTTATACATATATGTACTAAAAGTCAACTAATTTTTGCCTTTGCATTCATGAAAAGAAAACTCCCTGAAGAGCTGGGGAGAATCTCTTACAGAAAATTTCTTTGAACTTAATTTTTATCTCTGTATTGTGCCCAGAGAAGCCACCTGGGCTCCAGAGAGACTACCTAGACCGTGGCGGGGGTGGGGCGCGGGGGCAGGGGGTTGAGAAAAAGAGAGAGGAAGAGAGAGAAGGAAAGACGGAGGGGAAGAGAGAGGCGGAGAGAAGAGACTCAGAGCGCTGGTCCTTGTGAGCCGACAAGCTAAAAATACGCCGTCCCAGTAAACAAATCCCGTTCCATCCCGACCGGAGCCACACCGTTAACCTAGTAATTATGAGAAGAGGAGTGAGATCACGCAGCCCCCGGCTTACTCATCATCAGCTTCTAAAGTTTCCATCGGCTCATGGCAACTTTTCTTTTTTCTAAAGTTCATAAGCCTGCCCTAGAATCAATCTCTCTCTCTCTCTCACACACACACACACACACACACACACACACACACACACACACACTTCTTTTTCGCTCCCTTCCTCCATTACTGGACGCACCTCAGTTTGGCTATCGACAGGGGAGAACAGCTTGTTTTCTTTTTACTTTTATATTGAGACTTTAAAATGAACTTTATCCTACAATGAGGGTAGTACCCTGCACTCCTAGCCACCTTAAAACTCCACCATCCCTCCCCGAAAGTCTAGCTGACAAGGGAGGACCGTCCAAACTGCCCAGCACAGCTGAGGAAGGGAGGCCACGAACGGGGAAGGGGGGCTGGGAAGGCGGGACGCAGGTGAAAGGGAGAAGTAACCGGGGAAAGGTTGGGGCCAAGCAAGGAACAGTCAGGGCGAAGAGGGGGTGCCGAGAGGAGATGGCTCAGGGTGAAATATAATCAGAAAGGAGATGGGGGACAGTGGCGATCAGAGGGTCAGAGTTTGGGAGTCTGAAGAGGCGGGAGGGGCGGGAGCAGACGGGGGAGGGTGACAAGGCGGGGGCTCCGTTACCCTCGCGGCTCCCGGGGCAAGGCCCTAGGCCGGGGCGGAGCGCGGGGCCCGGCTGCCTCTCCTCATTCCTCTGCTGTGACCCCGGGGTCCGGCCGGCCCCTCCCCCGTCGACGATGGAGGCGGAGGCGGAGGCGGTGGCAGAGACTGAGACCGCGGCTGTTGTTCCGCACAGGATCAGGAGCTGGAGCCAGACGGGAGTGATCTGGACTGGCCTCCCCCAGTGGCTTTTTGCCTGCTCCACACTCGGTCGCCACTCCGACTCCGACTGCTGGTTCAGGATCGGTGGTTTTCGGCCGTCCGGCCGGAAACAAGCGCCAGTTTCCGGCCGGAGCGGGTTGGTGGTGACACCCAAGCGGCCCCCGGGCCTCCTCCCGCCCAGCCCCGCCCCGCCCCACCCCGTAGCAGCCCCGCCCTTAGCGCCACTCCCCTAGCTGCGGCCAGTTTGGCGCTTGCCCCGCGCGTGACCCTGTGTTTTCCTGGCCCGTGTACCTAAAGCCCCTGTTCTGGAGAGTTCTTGAACCGAAGCTGGAGGGCTACTGGGTGGACTCTTGAGACTTTGAGGTGTACTCAGTCGGACACAGCCCTTTGGGAAGAAGCAGAAAGAGGCGGGGTAGTTCTAGAAAGGTGAGAGGGATGAAAATACTTAGAATGAGAAGACTGAAATTCTAGTTACTCTACATGATCATTCTGGACTGACCGGAGGAAAATTAACACTTCTTCCAGACCAATCTCCACCCAGTTAAGCACTCTCCCTCCTTCACTCCTGCAGTGAACATAGTGTAAGATGTTAGGGGAAAACCCGAACGAACTTTTTGGCCAACCGAATACTTTTCTCTGTAAATATTCAATATTTATTTACTTGCGTAATGATGATACCCTATTGATATATCTGCCTTAGACTGTTAGCGCAAGCAAAACAAGTTATGTAGTGCTTTTTTGGTAATGCCTATTAACAGCTTTGTACAACAACTATACTGTAGCATAGTTCAATTCACAAATATTGAGTCCCTACTACGTGCAAGGCACTGTGCTCATTGATACTGGGGACACAAAAATGAATAAGACATAATTCCAGGCATCAAGGGTCTTACGCTTTAGTAAAACACATAAAACTGTATTGTATACGGCAGAACTCACATATGTGCTGTGTGATTTACAAGGACCTATGGCTATGGGAGCATAAGCCTTGCCTGGCACATAGCAGACCTTCCATATTTGTTGAATGAATAAATATTAGACGAACGTGGACAGTTTCAGGTAAGAGACATTTAATAAATACCTCTTTATGACAAACACAAAATGGAGCCAGCCCCTGCTATAATCTGACCAAAGAAATGCTAAATTTTTTTAAAGTTTATTTATTTTATTTATTTATTTTTGGCTGTGTTGGCTCTTCGTTGCTGCGCGCGGGCTTTCTCTAGTTGCGGCAAGCGGGGGCTAGGGGGCTACTCTTCGTTGAGGGCTCTAGGCGCGCAGGCTTCAATAGTTGTGGCTTGCGGGCTCTAGAGCTCAGGCTCAGTAGCTGTGGCGCTGGGACTGAGTTGCTCTGCAGCATGTGGGATCTTCCGGGACCAGGGCTCGAACGCTTAGTCCCCTGCCTTGGCAGGCAGATTCTTAACCACTGCGCCACCAGGGAAGCCCAAGAAATGCTAACTTTTAATTCAGATTCCTAACATTGTGGCAACTGGTTTGCATTTTAAAAATGTTGTGCCCATTAGGCCTATTTAAAAACAAATATTACAGTCAACTTTTCTGTCCCCTCACTACTTTCTGAAGTCCTCAGTTTCTAAAGGGAAAGAGGGGAGCATAGACACTTTAGAATTACCCAGCTCAAGACTAGAAAATTGACATCTGAAACAAGAAACTTCCTAGACAGCTATATTTCTTGGGAATATCCTGGATTTAGAGTTGAAGATTTAGGGCCTAGGGCTATACCAAGGCCAAGCAGATCAGAGTACCTAGCATGAGGCACATCCAGGACCAACAGGGACAAGCATGTGGGGACTACAAATTTTAGATACTGTTCAGTGGCAGATTTGAGGAGGAGTAGGATGAGACTTGGTCACTGAACTCCATGGATCACACCCACCCCTTGCCAGCTAAATCTGAGGTAGGAGGAAAGGTCCACAGATGAGGAGCCTCAAAATTCTAAAGCTGTCTTGTTTCACCAAGGCCCTCCCAGGACCAGGTTATGCCCATCTGTTAACTATGTCTTTCTAGTCTTAACTCCACTACCGCAGACTTATTATGACCAGGTGTGACGTTCAAAGGCATTCTCCACCACTCAGTACAAGGCCGACTTTTACTTTTGGCAGTGACTACAAAAAGTTTCCAAATTTGAAAGCTGGGCCAAGTTGCTGGCCAAACTCATTTAAGTGACCACACTTTATAGGCTTGCCTGGAAATTTAGGGGCCAGGAAGTGATGGGGTTGCAGTTGCTTTGTGCCTGTTTCTTGCTCTGACCATCCATCACTCATTGTTGTTTGTGCAGTTGCTCAATGGGCTGCTTGTTTTGGGTCAGCCCAGGCTGTATGGGTAACAGTGTGGTCAGCCGGGCTGGGAGCCAGGCCACCTGGGTTCTGGTCCCAGCTCAGCCAGCCCCTAATCCATTAAGTGATTCCCTATTCCTATGTGTCAGTTTCTCTGCCTAGAAGCAGGGGACCTCTTTTGTAGTGATGTGCAGCCATTCAGGCTATCACTATGCTAAATGCTCAGAAGCAGCTGTCCAGTGTCATTGTGGGAAGTCAGAACACAGGTGATTATTTTTTGCTGACAGGTAGAAAAACAGTAAGGAAAGTAAAAACAGCAGAGAAAACCCTACCAGTATACACAGGGCCACTCAGCCTTATCTGCCATTCAGTACAGAGTTCTCCTCCACCCTAAAGGCCTGTTTACTCATTTTAGCAATTCTAAGGGCTACTCCAAGGAGCTCCCTGAGTTTTCACTTCACTTTAAGCAAGAGCAGAAAAAACAGAGCTTTGCCTTTCAGCAGAGAAACTAAAAGGAGAGATTATTTCAACACCTGGGCTAATGGATAGAGTAGGGGGAAATGTTCAGAGAAAGCTATTTTGCAGCTAACCAGGAAAACAAAAAACAAACCAAAAAAAAAAACACCCGGCAATTGTTTGCATTTATATGCTTTTGTGGTAGAACAGAAAACCAAACCAAAATAACTTCCTTTCCACTACCACTATAATTTAGACCAGTGGTTCTGTGGAGTCTTAAAAACTACATACCGTATGTGCCTAGGAACCTCAGATGACTAACTCAGAATTCTTAGGACTGAGGACCATGAATCTATATTTTTTAAAAATATCCACAGTTCTTATAAAGTGAAACGCTTTCCTACTCTGTGACCCAGCAATTCCACTCGTAGGTATTTACCCAATAGAAATGAAAACAGATGTGCACAAAAAGCTTTTACGTAAATGTTCATAGCAACATTATTCATAATAGACCCAAACTGGAAACATCTCATATGTCTACCAACAGAAAAATGACAAATACACTAATCAAACAATGGAATACAATTTTTAAAAAATAAATTCCCTTTAAACACAGCAACATGGATAAATCTTAAAATCATTTGTTGAGAAAAAGAAGCCATTTATATGAAATTCGAGAACAGGCAAAAGTAACCATGATGATAGAAATCAGAACTGTGGTTGCAGGGATTTCCCTGGTGGCATTGTGGTTAAGGATCCACCTGCCAATGCAGGGGGACATGGGTTCGAGCCCTGGTCCGGGAAGATCCCACATGCCGCAGAGTAACTAAGCCCATGTGCCACAAGTACTGAGTCTGTGCTCTAGAGCCTGCGAGCCACAACTACTGAGCCCGAGTGCCAGAACTACTGAAGCCTGTGCACCTAGAGCCCGTGCTCCGCAACAAGAGAAGCCACCGCAATGAGAAGCCCGCGCGCGGCAACGGAGAGTAGACCCTGCTCGCCACAACTAGAGAAAGCCCGCACGCAGCAACAAAGACCCAAGGCAGCCAAAAATAAATAAATAGATTTATTAAAGAAAAAAAAAGAACTATGGTTGCATATTGGGGGGAAGTGGGGATTGAATAGAAAGGGGGCATAAGGGAACTTTTTGAGGTGACGGAAATGTTCTATATCTTGATGAGGTAGCTGTTACACATGTACATCAAATTGTGTACTTAAGATCTGCACATTTCACCGTGTGAACTTTACCTCAATTTAAAAAATAGAAAACAAACATCTTGGGTTCCTTCATAACACTTAACCAAGTTATAAATTTACATTTACTTGTAGATTATTTCATCGATATTTGATTCATCAGTTAGATTGTGAAGCTCCACCAGATATGTTCACTGTTTTATCTACAGTACCTAGCATAGTGCTTTACCCATGGCAGTCATTCATTAGATATCTATTGAGTGAATGAATGAATGAATTGGCAGTTGAGAACCATTGCTTTGGTAGTACATATCAGACTCTATTTTATAATAGAGTCACATCTAGACTCGTAATAATATAACTGGGTTTATTTCCAGGCCTTCTATCTGCTCGCATACCATTGCTAGATTATGCTTCCTAAAATGTTTCACTGATATTTTCTCTCTTTTCAAAAGCTGTAGCAGCATGTTGCTTGCTTAACCAGTGTCCATCCCCCTTCCCCGCCCTTGCTTATAGAATCCTGATCATGTTTAAGCAGCCATCCTTCCCTATGTGACCATGGGCTTCAGGGGAGATTGACTCCAGTGGAGGGGTGGGGGCTGAGTGGGAGGGAGATGGGTGAAATACTGATGGATCTAAACCAATCACGGGGTTCCATTCCCCTTGCCAGTACTTGGTTTAGGAATATGATAAAATTCTCTTCAATGTGAGATTTGAGGAAATCTGATGGACTTCCTTGCTCCTACAAAGAGACAAAGAGAAATAAGAAATGATTCCCTTTTGCTGCTGAGTGTTGCTGGATTTGGAACTGCTGTTCTGTTTGGAGGACAAGGTGACATACTAAGGATGGCAGAGCAAAAAAAAATGAAAAGAATCTGGGTCTTGGGTGAACTGCTGAATTAGCCAACCCTCAGCCGTCCTCCTTGAAATTCTTATTATATAAGAATACGTCTTCCTTATTGTTTAAACAATTTTGAACTTAGCTTTTCTATTGCTTGTAACGAAAAGCATCTCAGCTAATATAAAGCCATCAACAATTCCTCGATATCTATAGGATAAAGCCAAAATTCCTCAGTCTGCCCTGTAAGATCCTATACAATCTGACCCCAGTCTAGTACTAACTCCAGAATGTGGCTTGCTAATTTCCATCTCTCCAGTGGTGTTCTGCATTCTTTACCATCAATGGTAAATATTAACAACCAGCTCTCCAGGTGGAAAAGACCCTGATTTATAGCCTTTACCAATTTCCATTGTGTAAATATTTCTAGCATGATATATTTCATGCCACTAATATGATGTCACTGAACACAGAGTCAGGAAGAGACCTGCAATGAACACTAGCAAGCCAGTTAGAGCACCTACTACCCACCTTCCTTTCTTCTGTCTATAAGTTTTCTCCCTAGAGTTCAAGGCCCAACCTGTATCATGTCCTTTTAAAGACTTCCCATAAAATCCTAAACTATAAATGGCTTTACCAGTCAATTGGAATCTTAACAATTGCCTTGAACTGTTAGTCTTCACAAGCATTTGCTCATCAGTCAACTATTTAATCAATTACTTTAAGAACCTAGGAATAATAAAACAGCAAGAGAGAAGAGTTCAGTGATACCATTTAAGTTCCCACATCTTCTAAAGGGTTCCTAAGATTAGGCACTAGGGGAACTACTAAGCAGAAAATCCTGCCTCCAGGCCCTAATAGTAGTAAAGATCACTGGAGGTACATTGTTGTAAATAGAACCTATCAGCTCTCAATTATTGCAAGTGCTGGTCCCCAGGAGAGCTATGTTAGGACATTAACTACAAGGCTGTTGGCAAGATTTGGGCTTGTTCCTATTCTGGTCCTGACAAATCCCCTGAGGATGTAATAATGGGAGTTTAAGGCCATCAGAGGCCTAGCAACAGGTAGGTAAAGAAGAGAAGCCAGTTCCTGAGGCTTTGAAGAGAGCAAGTGCTACCTTACCTGATTGGAATGTCATCCAGGTGGGTCAGCTTCATCTCCACCTCACAGGTGACACACCCTCAGGTTTGGAGGAAAAGCAAATAATTAGACTGCCAACACATTGGCTGAGGCAATGAGGAGAGGCCGGGGAATGGAGTGACTAAGTCACTCTGTCCCCTGACTAGGTCAGCACTGGGAGGCAGGCCAAATTCAGGCTACTGGAAACTGACAGAGCATTCAAGGGATAGGAGATGTGAGACTGCACCAAACTCTCCTTTTTTAATGAGACAAATGGCCCATATTGAGCTCTGTGGGTACTGCACACTAAGAATGTTTTCTAAATTATAAATATGTGTTTCTTTCCTGCCTTGGAAAGCTATCATCCAGCTATAAGTGGTATAGTTGAGTGACTATATATATATCTATATATATAGATATATAGACCCTCTGACTATCGCTTTCCAGGTTACTGAACTGATCAGCATTAGGGTTTTTCCCATGTTGCTTATGGTCTGTAGACAAGCCTGCAGATCATAGCAGCTCCTCATAGAGAAGTAAATGGATGATAGTTTTTTCTGCTGGAAAAAAAAAAAATCTGGATTTGAAAAGCGTCAAAATGTTACCTTAGGTTACCCTTACCCTAGCATGTTAGGTAACCTTCCTAGTCGAAGAAGAGATGAAATCCTGAGGTCAGAAGAAATGAGAACAAGACCAAGAACTAGGGAGATCCACGGATGAGTAAAGTACTCTAGGAGCACCCAAGAGAAAAGTGTAAGGCCTGAGGGACATTGATTATGAGAAAACATTGACTATGGGAAAAGAAAGGAAGGAAAACTGAGGGGCTGAAAAATGAGACCTGCTCGAAGAAGGTTACAAGTGCTAATCAGGGATGCTGGCCCTGCAACAGTGTTTAAGTGGGCTAGCTTCCCCCAGGCGGTGCCCTTTTTCTCCTCCCCTGGGGCAGAGATCACACACAAGTGGCAGCTCTGCTCTTACTTGCCAGTAAATGATACTGAATATAGCGCCAGAACGCTTGCCTCCTTATTTAGATCCTCTACAGGAGCAACAAAATGGGAATTAATACCATTCAGTGAATTCTTCTGCTCTTTTTAGGCACCCACCATGTGTAAGGCATGCAAAAATACAATCATAGTCTTTAAGGAGATTTCATGAGCAAGACCAGGCATTAGAAGTCCAAATCCTTCTCTGACACATAGCCTTCACCTAATCCAGAAAAAAAAAGGAAGGTGGGACTTCCCTGGTGGCGCAGTGGTTAAGACTCCTCACTCCCAATGCAGGGGGCCTGGCTTCGATCCCTGGTCAGGGAACTAGATCCCACATGCATGCTGCAACTAAGAGTTTGCATGCCACAGCTAAGGAGCCCTCGAGCCGCAACTAAGGAACCCACCTGCCACAACTAAGGAGCCCATGTGCTGCAACTAAGACCCGGCACAACCAAATAAATAAATAAATATTAAAAAAAAAAAAAGGAAGGTGATGTCGACTATAAAAGGACAATGTGGCCTTTGACTACAGACATTCATTCCTAAAAGAAGCTGAAAGGGCCAATTCTTACTGCCCGTACTGTACATTCTGTCACTGATTTCCTGCTTCCTACATGACTTCCTTTTGATCTTTAGTTTCGTCCTCGCCTCCTTCTCTAGATGAATAGTATTTATAGGCCCTTATGCAGCAAACTGCTTCTAACACTCAGATAATGGTGGTTACTTCTTAACACTGAAGCACAGCCCAGTGCTCTGGCCTATTCTGTGGGATACCCCTAGCACTGGACATACACACACCTACAGTTAGGTTACACCACAGACTCAGTTTGTCACTAGTGTCCCTGCTTAAACCCAGGTTAGTTTTCTTTTAATGTCTGAATCTACTGTTAATACCTCTACATCGAATCATTAAATCTATTCCTTTCACCCAGTTCCCACTGCCATAATCCTAGCTCATGACCTCTGACCTAAGCTACTGTAAAATAACTCCACCACTGGTCTCTTGCCTTTCATCTCTCTCTTCTGCTACTATCCTTCATGCCCTGCCTAAAACTAAGGTCTGGTCACATCATTCCCCTGTTCAAAAACCTTCAATTGTCCTTGAAGCAAAATGTATCTACTGCCAATAATAATAATGATGATCATTATTATTATTATAGGTATATTATAATATTAAATTAAATATTATAATTCTATTACATATATTATTATATTATAATCATACTATCATATACTTATAGAATACGTTTTTTTGGTCAATGTGGTTGGCACTATACATCCCTGAGGGACCAAAAAAATTCAAAGAGCTCGTAGATTACTTTGTGATCATTGCATAAACTGAGAAAGAAAATATGTAATGTTATTGAAAACCAAAATTGACTACAGCTGCTGCCTTTTAAAGGCAATGATGTAATTCATATAGCAAACAAAAATTTCTTCACACTGCCTGCTTCCCCTCACAGAAATGGAAGAAGGGAGTGGTGGCCTTTGCAAGCCTCAGTTGGTCCTTCTGAGTCTCAGGATGGGAACTAGAACTGATGATCCGCAAATTGGCATGACACATTACTGAGTCCTTGACTCTAACAAAAAAAGGAAAATAAAATTATAAAAGGGGAGCCCTGTGGAAGGGGATCAGGAAAATGAGGAGTCTTTTTTATTTATTTTCTGTCTGTACCGTGTGGCTTGACGAGATCTTAGTTCCCCGACCAGGGATTGAACTCAAGCCCTCAGCAGTGAAAGTGCAGAGTCCTAACCACTGGACCACCAGGGAATCCCCAAAGCGTCTTTAAGGGAAGAGAAAGGAACAAGCAATATGGCAATATAAAACTTCTTCATCACCTCCAAATCTTCAGCAAAGCTTAACACATACACAAATATCCTGTGCGAGGAGTATTTTCTGGGGAAAATGAAAGTGGTCATTTCACATCTTGGGGCAATGTGGTGGAAAACAGCAACAGCCCACTATAGATGGTGAACAGATCCATCCATTGAACCAATCAGTAACAAGCAAAGGCATAAGGCACACCCCCACCTCCGGAATTCCAGGAGAGACTGAGGGCTTTTGCCATACAGGAGAATGGGCTTAAGGCAGTTTCATTTGAATCTCACTGGTATCTGTACAAAAGCACTGGAACCTTCACAGAAACATGGGTTACGATTTGATGAGAGATGTGTATTCCCTTTTGACTCCCGTTCCCTGTGAGTATTCCGGGGGCCCAGTGTGTGCTCAGTGCCCACCACATGAGTACTAAATAAATACCTATCTGATAATGGTGTTGACATTTTTCATTTTCCTTTCATTCAAAATGGTCTGCTCAGAGGCCTGTTCCATCGTGCGTTTTCTGTTCCTCCAGCTGTGGTCAGCAAGCAGTGCTCCCTCCCTCCCAGTGTGACTGTTACAGGGGCCACCACCCCTCTACCCAGGGGTGGAATCTGCCACGAGCCCTGAGAACAGTAGTATTCTTAAGGCCTTCTCCTCAGTGAAAACAGAACGCCATGTCTCTTCCCCAGACTTATTGCCACCCACATTCTTTCTTCCCCTGGGTTAACTTTGCTAATAAGAAAGGTCCCAGATAATTAGTAGAGGGAATTGGAATCAAAGAGAGAAATAATGGAAGATACCATCCTTGTGTCCTATTTAGTAAAACTAGTATCTGAGCAGAACAATTGGTAACCTCTGTGTATTTGGAGGGAAGACAGTAGACAAGAAAAGAAGCAAAAGACAGGGGCTTTGTAGTAGAGTAGGAATTATAAAGGGTGGTTCCCAGGTGACAAGTTATACCACCCACTGGGCTCATGCAAGGGGCCTCTGCTTTGAGCCCTGAACTTGAAAAGGTACCATTCTAACCTTCCTCTGATGGCCATAGCATTCTGTAGAATCAGGAGACATATGCATCTGGAGCCTGGGACCCACTTCTAGAGCACATTCTGGGTGCTTGGGAATCTGGAATTCTCGGCCCAAATGTCCTGAGCCCGCTTCCAGGGCCTGTGTGGGCCTCTTTCCGGGTCAAGATTCCTGAAGGTGATCACCAACACCAGTGGGCCAGATCCTCCCACGCTGCCGCACCCCAGGCCCCAACCCCAGGAGTCCAATAATTCTAAATTTGAACCTTGCCTTCCAGTTGTTATGCACATATATTTGTTAAGGTAGGAGGATAAAACATATTTTATCTAATAACTTGTTAGCTCTATGCATAACTTTTAAATATTTAGGCATATGGTATATGGGCCTCTATTTGTACTCTTGCCCCATGCCTGCGAATGTTAAGAGTGACCCTATTTAAAATAAAGTGCTTGGGACTAGAGAACTATATATTTAGGAGAAAATATGCTTCCCTGCTATTGATTAAAACTTGACTACAAACCTAGATTTTTATTTACAGCTACTGATTTATCTGGAAATTCTTCTCTAAGGTGAAGTAGACCCCTATCAAATAATTGTCTGTATCTAAAAATTATACTTTCCCCACACATGTTTGGTGTAACAAAATAATTATGGGCACTTGCTGATTTCTTAGTTTCCAAACACGGGCTTGGATCCTGGCCCTAGTCTGCCTTGTCTGGTCCTGCTCTGGTCTCTGCTGGGGCTGCTGCTCCCATCTTTTCTCCTCTGCTTGGCCTCAGTCTCCCTCCTTCCACTTCCATCAGCCTTCTAATAAAGGGAAAGTCACATATTTTTTAAGTACATAGATTAAAAGACTTTTTATTCAATAGCAAATGAATTGACTCTTTTGTATTCCTTTCTCTCAAAAGAAAAAAAATCTAACAATTTTTTTTCAGTGACTCAGAATTTCCCCCTTTGGGTCATATACTTTTAGTAGGAAATGCTCTGTTTTGCTCTAATAGTGTATTGTAAGGCTTTTGATGTCTGATTTTTTTTTTCCAGTGGGGGTGAGGAGGAAGGCAGGCCAGACTTGGGCAGGGTCCCAGAGGCTAGGAGGACTTGAGAAAGGTATTTACTCACAGCCGCTGGGAGTGAATGAAGCCAGAGGGTGAGTGTAAAACTATATTAGGGAGGTCTGACAGGGGTTAATTATTAATCTGGAGAAGCAAAATCTTGTCATCAAGTCCAAGGGGCAAATTCAGAGCCAAAAACAGAAGATGAAGTCAGAGAGCAGGAACTCAGTAAACTCAAGTACCATGATTAAGGCAGGTATGAGGTGAAAGAGTCCAGTACAGAATGAAATAGACTGAGCACCAGAGCTCCCTGGTATGGGATGAGCAAACATGGGCTAAGCCCAGGTCAGGTTTAGTGAAGAAGACATGACAGCAGCAGCCCAATGGAATCCAGGCTCTAGTGCTCAATGGATACTTTCAGATGATGAAATCCATTTATTAATTAGTCAACAATATGTATGAAGAATATATAAGATGTATTAGAATAAGCATATGGCCAGCAAACTCAGCAGCTTTCCTGAAGAGAGGCAAAAGGGAGAAAAAGGTGTGAACGTGGACATTTAAAATTCACTAACATTATAGACACAGTGGTTACACTAGACTTTCTCTTGCCACCAAATACAACATCTGACCCAGTCATTTCAACAGGTTCAACTGTTGTTAAGAAACAACAGTTTCTTATTCCAAAATGAAGAAAAATCTAGCATATCTCTCTCTTTTTAAAAAAAACTATTCTTCCTGCTTCCCTGCCTCAGCTTCTGGAACTCAGAATGGAAGTAGTAATGAGTCAGAGTTAGTTCCACAGTCTTCAACTGTAACCAATACTATAAAGCCTCATGCCTAAGTCTGAAGCAGCTGATCTGGCTGAGGGAGCAACTCCAGCCCATGGTACCTGGAATTGTGTAAAAGAGCCACACCCACACGTGCTCACGTGAACAGAGCGTGTACTTCATGTGGTTCTCAGACCAGCAACAGCAATCACCTGGGAGTTCATTGGAAAGTAGACTTGTGGGCATAGACAGATTCCACAGGCCATATAATGACATCTTATCACCATGTCTCTAAAACAGGCTCCGCAAACCACAAACAATGGATGGGAGTCTGTCCCCTGGGCAAGTCAGTCAGGAGTCACTCTCCATTTACCTTCAGTTTTATTCAGCTATCTAATATTTCATCGGATTCACCTTATGTCCAATGGTAGGTATATTTTTAAGAACGTAAGAGAAAAAAGAAACACCTCAAAGTGCCCTATTACTAAAAAGTCCAAGGAGTCTTTTACTAAAAGGCCAGAACATTATCTGCAGGAGCCTCAGCTAAGGGACATTAGTATCCAATAAGATTTTATTGTTTGCCATCATTGTGGCAAGAGATTTATACAATTAAATGATACCTGGCTGTGGGGAACTAGGCACTAGAAAAGACAGGGAGACTTCTCTTACCCGGTGTATAGTGTGAAAGCAGAATCAGGAAGGGCTATTGACTTTAAATACAGAAAGGTATAGTAACCTGACCTAGTGACATCTGTACTTCCTGCTTCCTTCTACACGTGTTAGTGAGTGATGACAGAATTTAACTACTTTAGCCGAGAACTATTTCCTTCCTAGTTGTGACACATCAGTTAGTGGTGGGTTCTAGGGACATGAAAGGCAATTATTTCTCAGTGGAGCACCACTACTTAGCATATTAATAAAAAACACTTCACAAGCATTTATCTGCATAAGGCAATGGAATAAATATTCCATTTTACAAGTCAAATCTAGTCCCTGCTTAGCTTTTCTAAGCCCCTATGATCTATTTTAGATCACAAATTATAAGTCCCTTCAAACAGAGCCATTTTCATTTGTATTGTCAAGGATGAGACCACAGCAAACAATAATGTCTGAGGTAACAGTTTTTCTGGCAGGAGCTTGTCCCTGATTATTGCCTCTGCACTCTGGGGAATAAAGGATCTCACAGGCTTATGAGGGAACATTAGCTTAAATAGGAGGAGAACAATAAAGAGGATAAGGGATTTGAGTACAAGGTGATAAAGCCTAGGAACAGAGGGCTTGATGAAGAACACTAAAGAGGGTTAAAGATATTGACCTGTATGCTGCTTTCCATGTTCTTCACAAAAGCTAGAAAAATTATTTTTGATCTGTTAGGAGTTTAGCCTGAATGACATTATATGACAAGAATTGTAAAGACATAAATATAGCGATTTGAGAACAAATATCTCAATAAATAGAAATAATTGCAACTATCATTTTAGAGTGTATTGTATGCCAGGCACAGAAAACTAAAGGATTGATGATGGTTTTCTCACTTAATCCTCTCAACAATTCTTCTTTTAACCCCAAGTCTTCAGTGAAGTTTTATAAAACACCACAACCTGGTCTGAGCTGAGTTGCGGAAGGTCCATCATATGAGCAACCTCAGGAAGGAGTGACTGAAACCAAGGACTCAAATGTTTCCAGGATTCTCTGCAGCCTTCATCATGAGTCAAGTTCTTTCTACGTTTGAGCTTTACTCTCTCCCAGCACAGACTGGCTTCTTTCACACAAGAGGGAGTAACAACTCCAAGAGCCACACGTCTCACAGTGCTCCCACCACCAGAGAAGATCTGAGACCAGCTTTCTCTGGCCAAGTTAAAAAATCTGGAAGAAGGGCTTTTATTGAACCACAGTGGGTCTGGTGCCCATTATCAGACCAATGAATTATGTCTAGTGTTGGGGATGGTGAAATATTATGTTTGAGTCATGTGTCTGGCCCTAGACCAATGAGCATGGCCAGCTACATGGAGTCATATAAGAACATGGAAGCCGGGACTTCCCTGGAAGTCTAGTGGTTAGGACTCCATGCTTCCACTGCAGGGGACACTGGTTCAATTCCTGATTGGGAAAAGGGGATCCTGCAGCATGCAGTGCAGCACAGCCAAAAAAAAAAGAACATGGAAGCCTCCACAAGAATTACATGATTGGAGAAGGCAACGTGGTCAGGGGCTTATGTTCATACTTGGAACAAAACAGTATAGGGGAAGCAGAGTGGGGAGAGTCTTATAGGGCTGCAAGGGGATCTGGAGAGCTCTGGAGCAACAGTGGCCTTGAGTGAGAGCTTTCCAGTGTTCCTCAAAGGGAGGAGGAAAAAAATGAAGAAGCACATGTTCTTTTAGAATATTTCTTAGACACTGCACACAATAGTTCTGCTTACATCATTGGCCAGAATTTGGTCACGTGACCACACCCAGCTGCAGAGAAAGTTCATAAATGTAAATATATTATTTATTCTGGGTAGCCATTTGCCAAGTTAAAATGAGAAATTCTTTTACTAAGGAAGAAGATCGGAAGGAATAGTAGGAGAAAACTAGCAATATAAGCCATGCAATGAATATTTACTATTTTGCCTGACTATAACAGTACTTATCTTCTTCGGGGAACTTTTTCTCTCCAACTGCAACCATGTGATATTGGAGGGGCTTGCCAATAATAGTATTCCACTTCCCTGGCCACAGAGATGAGCTGCTGACCCAAGTTCTTTCAAATGTAACATCGCCATCCACCTTGACCTCAGTGATTAGCAGAAAGATGACACATAACCCAAATTCAACGTATCAGAGACCCTCCCTGGAATTTTCTAGTTGGAATTTTCTTAGGTTGTGAGGTCATAAGAATATAGCTCAGGGCTACTTAAGGCTGTGCTTGAAATATGGTGACCGCAACTTAAAAGATTAAAGCCAACACAGAGAAAGAAGCAGAGGTGAAAAGTGAAAAGAAAGAAATGAGGAGACCCTGGATGATATCTAAGCTCTTGGAGCCAGTCAGAATGAGAACAACTCGACTCCTGCCCTTTCTTCAGTTTGGCAATACGAGCCAATACATCCCCTTTCTTGCTTAAGTTCATTCCATTTGGCTTTCTGTAATTTGTAATCAAAAGTATTTTTGTATTTAAATTTAAAATATTTAAAAATTTTTAATGTCTAGACAAAGCTGTACTGTATGCATATACAGTGTATGCCATTAATGGTGTGATGAGCTTCTGCTTAAATAATCTTTAACTTTCGGGCTTCAGATAATGTAAATCAAATATATTGTGTTCTATAGTATTGTACTGAGTGCCTTCTATATGCGGTAGGCACCCTGTTAGGTTGGTTCCAGGGATATAAGATTATGCCTTTATCCCTATCCTCTGTAGGGGAGGCACAGGAAATAAATAGTTACAATAGTATAGAGATAAGTAAAAGGTGGGCAATGGTACAAAGGAAGGAGTGATCAGCTGGACATTTCCAGCTTTATTTATCAAAGAAGATTCTTTATAATAATTAATTGACTACTCTACTAGTCTCCTCCAGTGCTAAAAGAGTAAGTGCTAAGACAAAGTGCATCTTCTTAAAATTCCGAATTAGAAATAGTTCTTTTCCTTATCCCTTCCCTATGAAATATATAAATTCTAGTCTATTCTATCATGAGAGATTTCAAGTAGAAAAGAAACTTCCTCAACTAATTTGATGAGTTCAAATTATTAAGATGATTAATTAGCCAAGACCAGAAGACATTTAAAATTTTTATTTATTTATTATTTATTTTTGGCTGCATTGGGGCCCCCTCCAGTTGCAGCGAGCGGGGACCGCTCCATGCTGCGGTGCGCGGGCCTCTCATTGTGGTGGCTTTTGTTGTTGCGGAGCATGGGCTGTAAGCACGTGGGCCTCAGTAGTTGTGGCACACGGGCTCAGTAGTTGTGGCTCACAGGCTCCAGAGCTCAGGCTCAGCAGTTGTGGTGCACCTCGGCAGGTGGGATATTCCCAGACCAGGGCTCAAACCCACTGCGGATTCCCAACCACTGCGCCACCAGGGAAGTCCTCAGACATTTTTAATACAGGGAAAGTGCAACCAGAAATTTAAGTTGAATTCCTTCAGATAGAAAAATTAAGTTATTAGATAGTAGGTAATCTTCAATGATATTCATGTTTTCATTAGGTGACCTGTACATAACCATTCTGCTCAAAAGAGTTATTTGTTTAAATCAAACAGGTTTGGCAAGGCTCTAGGATACAGTTGTCAACTGTGTCCTTAATTCAACAGACACTGTGAAACTAAGCACAAGGAACCAAGCAGGTAGCAGCAAGCTCTAAAGAGCCTGGTTTACACTATAGTAACCACTGGAGTAAATCCTATCAAGATCATTTGGCCTAGTATAAGGTTGTGTGAGGCCTATATTTGAACTGTGACTCAGGTAAAGTCTTATTTCCTGCAGATAGGTAACTGAAGTTTGACCTATCCCTTGAGATTGCTTTAGATTTGTACTACTAAATAGCTTAGATAGTATTTTAATAAGTATACTTAGTTCTACTTATTAAGATACTTTAATAAGTAGAACTTATTAAAGATTCCAGGAGAAGTTTCAGAATTTAACCCAAAGCAAATCTAGGAACACATTTATTTACAGCTGCCTCCAGCAGAGGTTGTTCATTCTTTCAGGCTCCACAGTTCCTGAAGACAAGCAATTTGGTATTAGCATTCTTCTGGCTTCCCATTTTTCATATAAGGAAACAGAGGATCAGAGTGATTTAAGTAAGTCATCCTAGGCCAGATAGCCAGGAAGTTGCAATGGGTTCTCCAAAGCCTTTGCTCTTTTTACTGCACCACATTGTCGTCTCTGAATTTTAATTTAATTTAATTTAATTTATTTATTATTTTTGGCTGCATTGGGTCTTCGTTGCTGCGTGCGGGCTTTCTCTAGTTGCGGCGAGTAGGGGTTACTCTTTTTTTTTTTAACATCTTTATTGTAGCATAATTGCTTTACAATGTTGTGTTAGTTTCTGCTTTATAACAAAGTGAATCAGCTATACATATACATATATCCCCATATCTCCTCCCTCTTGCGTCTCCCTCCCACCCTCCCTATCCCACCTCTCTAGGTGGGCACAAAGCACCGAGCTGATTTCCTGTGCTATGCGGCTGCTTCCCACTAGCTATTTTACATTCGGTAGTGTATATATGTCATTGCCACTCTCTCACTTCGTCCCAGCTTACCCTTCCCCCTCCCCGTGTCCTCAAGTCCATTCTCTACGGCTGCATCTTTATTCCTGTCCTGTCCCTAGGTTCATCAGAACCATTTTATATTTTTTTTAGATTCCATATATATGTGTTAACAAACGATATTTGTTTTTCTCTTCCTGACTTACTTCACTCTGTAGGACAGACTCTAGGTC
The DNA here is from genome assembly GCF_965194825.1 of Balaenoptera physalus. NCBI lineage: Eukaryota > Metazoa > Chordata > Mammalia > Artiodactyla > Balaenopteridae > Balaenoptera > Balaenoptera physalus. The sequence continues at coordinate 88,258,658 of NC_138882.1, read as the reverse complement.
CATCCCCCTCGCTACAAATAACTCAATTTCATTTCTTTTTATGGCTGAGTAATATTCCATTGTATATATGTGCCACATCTTCTTTAACCATTCGTCTGTCGATGGACACTTAGGTTGTTTCCATGTCCTGACTATTGTAAGTAGAGCTGCAGTGAACATTGTGGTACACGTCTCTTTTTGAATTATGGTTTTCTCGGGGTATATGCCCAGTAGTGGGATTGCTGGGTCTTATGGTAGTTCTATTTTTAGTTTTTTAAGGAACCTCCATACTGTTCTCCATAGTGGCTGTATCAATTTACATTCCCACCAACAGTGCAAGAGGGCTCCCTTTTCTCCACACCCTCTCCAGCATTTATTGTTTGTAGATTTTCTGATGATGGCCATTCTGACTGGTGTGAGGTGATACCTCATTGTAGTTTTGATTTGCATTTCTCTAATACTTAGTGATGTTGAGCAGCTTTTCATGTGCTTCTTGGCCACCTGTATATCTTCTTTGGAGAAATGTCTATTTAGGTCTTCTGCCCATTTTTGGATTGGGTTGTTTGTTTTTTTGATATTGAGCTGCATGAGCTGCTTGTATATTTTGGAGATTAACCCTTTGTCAGTTGCTTTGTTTGCAAATATTTTCTCCCATTCTGAGGGTTGTCTTTTCGTCTTGTTTATGGTTTCCTTTGCTGTGCAAAAGCTTTGAAGTTTCATTAGGTCCCATTTGTTTATTTTTGTTTTTATTTCCATTTCTCTTGGAGGTGGGTCAAAAGGATCTTGCTGTGATTGATGTCATAGAGTGTTCTTCCTATGTTTTCCTCTAAGAGTTTTATAGTGTCTGGCCTTAAATTTAGGTCTTTAATCTATTTTGAGTTTATTTTTGTGTATGGTGTTTTTAAAAATAGTTTGCCCGTTTATTTTCTTGTCTATGTAGATCATCATGTCATCTTCAACTAAAAACAATTTTCTTTTTACAGTCTGTATGCCTTTTATTGTTCTCATGTTATCATATTTGTTTGCCTCCCAATGAATGTTGAATAGTAGTGATGAATTCCCCTGTCTGGAAATTCTTCTAAAGTTGCACTATTAAGTATAATGTCTGTGTATACTTTAAGAACTCTTTATCAAGTTAAGAATTTTTCTTTCTATTCCTTTTTTGCTAAGAATTTTTATTATTTATTCAGGAATGGGTGTTGAATTTTATCAAATCTTTTTTATCCATCTACTGAAATGATCTTTCCCCTTTTAGTACATTAATCTAGTGAATTATATTTATAGACTTTCTAATATTGAACTATTCTATAAACGTGGAATAAATCCTACTTGGTCATGATGGATTATTCTTTTAATACACATTTGGGCTTCCCTAGTGGTGCAGTGCTTAAGAACCCAGTTGCCAATGCAGGGGACACAGGTTCGAGCCCTGGTCCGGGAAGATTCCACATGCCGCAGAGCAACTAAGCCCATGCACCACGAATACTGAGCCTGCGCTCTAGGGCCCGTGAGCCACACTACTGAAGCCTGTGCACCTAGAGCCCATGCTCTGCAACAGGAGAAGCCATGCAATGAGAAGCCTGTGCACCACAAGGAAGAGTAGTCCCTGCTCCCCGCAACTAGAGAAAGCCCACACGCAGCAATGAAGACCCAATGCAGCCAAAAATAAATAAATATATATGTTTATTTTTTAAAAATACGCTATTGACTTTATTTGCTAATATTTAAGATTTTGCACTGTGTTAATAAGTAAAAATGGCGGATAATATTCTTTTCTGGTGCTAATTTGTATGTTTTTGATATCCTGGCTTTGCCAGGTTATAAAGTGAACTGGAGCATTTTCTTTCTTTTTCTGTGCCTTTACACTAGGCTAAGTTATAATTACTTCTCTGTCTTCAATGTGGGAATATAAGCTCAGTGAGAGCAGGAACTGTGTTTGTCTTGTCATCTGCAATCTTCCCAGTACCAAGAACAGTGCTTAACAGCTGGCAGGGGCTCAAAAAAATTTGGATAAAGGAAGCTCTCCCTGCACATCTAATGTACAGCGATGGTGACTATAGTTAACAATACTGTATTATATGCTTGAAAGTTGCTAAGACAGTAGATCTTAAGTGTTCTCACCACACACACACACACACACACACACACACACACACACACAAATGGTAATTAAGTGAGGTGATGAAGGTGTTAACTAGCCTTATTGTGGTAAACATTTTGCAACATATAAGTGTGTCAAATCATCACCTTGTATTCCTTAAATTTATACAGTTATATATCAATTTTATCTCAATAAAGCTGGAAAAATATAATAAAGCTCTCCCCACTTTGACCTCTCAAGGTACATTGTATCTTTTTACTGTAGTGATCATTTTCTAGTACTCCCTAACCTCGCTTACTAAGTTATAGACTCCTTAAACAATTTTTTTTTTAATCCTTAAACAATTTTTAATTGTGTGCCTGATTGTGCCTAGCAAGGAGGAATCTAACGATTATTTGTTAAATACATCAATGAAAATTTTAAGTGATATGGAAGAGCACTGTAACATCATATTTTAGATGAGGTATAGGGGCAGGCCCAAACAAAACTGTTCTCCAGCAATAGCCCCCTGCACTGCATTCCTCATTAACCTAGTCTTGTTCTTTCTTGCTCAGTGCTCTTCTGCTGTCCCAAAGAACCTGTTACTGATGTGCTTTCCCTTTCACCTCCATAAAATTTACCTGTCCCATTTTTTATTTCCTCAGGGCCTGAGGTTTCAGCCAGCAAATCAGACAAACTAATTTTCATTAATGGAGAACAGTAATTAGAGAAGCCAAAAGGAGCACGCGCTTAGGCAATAAATGTGCACTTTTAATAAAATATTGTGCTTTTTCTGATTATAAAATACATATATTTTTTAACATCTTTATTGGAGTATAATTGCTTTACAATGGTGTGTTAGTTTCTGCTTTATAACAAAGTGAATCAGCTATACATATACATATATCCCCATATCTCCTCCCTCTTGCCTCCCTCCCACCCTCCCTATCTCACCCCTCTAGGTGACCACAAAGCACAGAGCTGATCTCCCTGTGCTATGCGGCTGCTTCCCACTAGCTATCTATTTTACATTTGGTAGTGTATATATGTCTATGCCACTCTCTCACTTCGTCCCAGCTTCCCCTTCCCCCTCCCCATGTCCTCAAGTCCATTCTCTACGTCTGTGTCTTTATTCCTGTCCTGCCCCTAGATTCATCAGAATCCTTTTATTTTTTTTTAGATTCCATAAATATGTGTTAGCATATGGTATTTGTTATTCTCTTCCTGACTTACTTCACTCTTTATGACAGTCTCTAGGTCCATCCACCTCACTACAAATAACTCAATTTCATTTCTTTTTATGGCTGAGTAATATTCCATTGTATATATGTGCCACATCTTCTTTATCCATTCATCTGTCGATGGACACTTAGGTTGCTTCCGTGTCCCAGCTATTGTAAATAGAGCTGCAGTGAACATTGTGGTACATGATTCTTTTTGAATTATGGTTTTCTCAGGGTATATGCCCAGTAGTGGGATTGCTGGGTCGTATGGTAGTTCTATTTTTAGTTTTTTAAGGAACCTCCATACTGTTCTCCATAGTGGCTGTATCAATTTACATTCCCACCAACAGTGCAAGAGGGTTCCTTTTCTCCACACCCTCTCCAGCATTTATTGTTTGTAGATTTTTTGATGATGGCCATTCTGACTGGTGTGAGGTGATACTTCTTTGCAGTTTTGATTTGCATTTCTCTAATGTAAAATACATATTTTTTATGGAAGACATTTTAACTACCAAAAAACATAAAGAAAATAAAAACCACACAAAAAATCTCAGAGAAGAAATCATAACTTTTTTGTGTTAGTATAGCATAGTAGTTAAGAGCCCAGACTCTACTGCCTTAGCTTGAATCCCACCTCTACTACTTTCTAGCTGTGTGACCTTGAGCAGGTTACTTAACGTCTCTGTGCTTCGGCTTTATCATCTATAAAATAGGGGTAGTGATAGAATCTATTTTTGCCCTGAGGATTAAATGAATTAGCATGTATAAGGTGCTCAAAAGAATCCGAGACAAATTGTAAGTTCTATGTAAGTGTTTGGTATTGTTGTTTTGGCAATCATTCTTCCAGATAGATAAGACCAATCAACAGACAAGAAAAGGATAGGTCTATAAAAACATGTTTTAAAAAAAATATTGGAATCATACTTTACTATACCACTTTTCTTATTTGCTTTTGTCACTTAAAAGTATACCATGCATTGAAATAATGCCATTTGCAGCAACATGGATGGACCTAGAGATTATCATACTAAGTGAAGTAAGTCAGAAAGAGAAAGACAGGACTTCCCTGGCAGTCCAATGGTTAAACTCAGCGCTTCCACTGCAGGGGGCGTGGGTTCAGCCCCTGGTCAGGGAACTAGGATCCTGCCAGCCACACGGTGCAGCCAAAAAAAAAAAAAAAGAGAGAGAGAAAGACAAATACCATATGATACCACTTTATGTGGAATCTAAAATATGGCACAAATGAACTTATCTAGGTAACAGAAACAGACTCACAGACATAGAGAAGAGACTTGTGGTTGCCAAGGGAGAGGTGGGTTTGGGAGGGATGGATGGGGTATTTGGGATTAACAAATGCAAACTATTATATATGGAAGGGATAAACAGCAAGGTCCTACTGTATAGCACAGGGAACTATATTCAGTATCCTGTGATAAACCGTAATGGAAAAGAATATGAAAAAGAATGTATATATATGTATAACTGAATCACCTTGCTGTACAGCAGAAATTAACATGACATTGTAAATCAACTATACTTCAATAAAATAAAAATACTTTTAAGTATGCCATGAATATTTTCCCACATTTTAATATTCTTCAACAGTAGGTGTCTCAAGCTGGTAAACCTATGGGCAGAATTCAGACTTCACCCTTTTTTGGCCAAAAAGTATTGTTTTATAATTTGACTTTTAATGCCTTAGAGTGGTGCACGAACTCTCCAGTTTATCATTGTCCTCACCACTTGCTAGAGTCTCATGCTCAGATGCTTCACACATTTAGTTTACTGGCTAAGCTTTTTATACCCAACGTGATTTTTAGTAGTTACATATTCTTTCATTCTATGACTAGGCCATACTTTACATAAGCTGTTTCTATTGTTAGGCTTTTAACTTGTTTCCAACTCACTATTGTAAATAATGCTGTGAAGAACATCTATAAACACACATCTTTTTATACATCCTTGTCTCTTTTCCTTAGAAAAATTTCCTAAAGGATAGAAATGCTGGGTTAAAGATCTTTAATACATATTGCTGAATTGCCTGACCAAAATATTGTACCGCTTTACCTTTCCACTGGCTCATTTCCTTGAACAGCTATTGATACTGCCCAGAAAAGGTCTACTAAACAATAATAAGCATCATTTAAATGTGGCCTTTTGAGGACAAAATATTTTTTCCTCCAGCTGGCCAACCTCATTCTTTTCCTTGCTGTCCAGACAACTAAGTGAAATGGTCAGAAGAAGATAAGAATCTTAGCTATGTCCTTAACTGATATCAACATTACCCAAATGTCTCTATGTCTCAAAGAACTTGCCAGTGGTAAATAATAGGAGTAAGATATGGAATATCTTCAGTCTCTCCTAACCTCTATCATTAAGGTGTGAAATTACCATCAGTGTAATTATTATTGTAATCGTTAATAACAGCAGCTATCATCTACTGTACACTTTATTATGTTGAGGGGCTGTAATATAATTTCAGTAATCCTCACAGTAGCCCAGGAGATAAGTATTATTTTAAGTATTACAACAGATAAAACTGAGGGTCACACAGGTTAAAGAAACTCGTTTCAAGTTACATGATCATCGGTGGCAAAGCCAGAATGCAAGCCTTGCTAGTCTAACTCCAAAACCACTATACTAAAATGTCTCTAAGAATATTGTTATCAAAAATAAATCTCTTTCATTAAATGCTTTTAATTTCTCAAAAGGATTTCACATATATCATTTGGTGCTGATGATAATAAGTCTGTGGAACATAATGAAGAGACCTCGTGATCAGTTCACAGATTAGGTAACTGCAGCCGTCTGTTGCAGGATAACAAGAAACACAACATCTCACATGGTCATTACTCTCCATTAAGGTCATAACCAGTTCTATACTTGCATTAGAACTTAAAAATTACTCACATCAGCACTTTGAGTTAGATGTAGATGACAGCTTTATAGATCTCCCACACAATTAGGTTTCTCCTAGCGGCAGCGGGAATGCCAATTACAGAATTATGACAGGAGTTCTGGCCTACTCCAAACCATCCTCGTTCAGCAAGTTTGTTCTTTTTCTGTTCTCCAGCTGACAGAGCTACTTTAAAAAAAGAAATCATTTCTGCAAACATTCGAAGCAGCTCAGCCCTCTGGCTTTTAGCATAATAGGACTCTGTCAGAAAAAATCTAGAAATCTGTTTTCCAATGCTTGTATAAAAGTTCCTAAGTTTTTTACTATAAATTTTTGGGGGCTGTTATGGCATTAGATTAGGCCAAAAATATAAATATAAATGCAAGCTTTGACTTGTCCAAAATAGCATATTTTATTTTTTTTATTTACTTAGGGGCCTTTAAAAAATGTCAATATGATTTACAGTAATAACAAGGTTCATTGCATACTTAATTTTAGCAGCTTTCTTCATAAGATCAACACACAATAAAATGTCATATTAAGCTTCTGTTTCAGTGCTCTCAAGTTTTTGGTCTCAGGAACACTATACGCTAAAAAATTATTGAGGACTTCAAAGAGTTTTTTTATTATGTGGGTTATAGCTACTGATATTTACCATATTAAAAATTAAAACTGAGATATTTCAAAACTACATATTTTTTTACTAACTTTTATTTATTTATTTATTTATTTTAACATCTTTATTGGAGTATAATTGCTTTACAATGGTGTGTTAGTTTCTGCTGTATAACAAAGTGAGTCAGTTACACATATACATATATCCCCATAACCCCTCCTTCTGGCGTCTCTCTCCCACCCTCCCTATCCTACCCCTCTAGGTGGTTACAAATCAACGAGCTGATCTCCCTGTGCTATGCAGCTGCTTCCCACTAACTATCTATTTTACATTTGGTAGTGTGTATATGTCCATGCCACTCTTTCACTTCATCCCAGCTTACCCTTCCCACTTCCCATGTCCTCAAGTCCATTCTCTACCTCTGCATCTTTATTCCTGTCCTGCCCCTAGGTTCATCAGAACTTTTTTTTTTTTTTAGATTCCATATATATGTGTTAGCATACAGTATATGCTTTTCTCTTTCTGACTTACTTCACTCTGTATGACAGTCTCTAGGTCCATCCACCTCACTATAAATAACTCAATTTCATTTCTTTTTATGGCTGAGTAATATTCCATTGTATATATGTGCCACATCTTCTTTATCAATTCATCTGTCGATGGACACTTAGGTTGTTTCCATGTCTTGACTATTGTAAATAGAGCTGCAATGAACATTGTGGTACATGTCTCTTTTTGAATTATGGTTTTCTCAGGGTATATGCCCAGTAGTGGGATTGCTGGGTCGTATGGTAGTTCTATTTTTAGTTTGTTAAGGAACCTCCATAGTGTTATCCCTAGTGGCTGTATCAATTTACATTCCCACCAACAGTGCAAGAGGGTTCCCCTTTCTCCACACCCTCTCCAGCATTTAATATTTGTAGATTTTTTGATGATGGCCATTCTGACTGGTGTGAGGTGATACTTCATTGTAGTTTGATTTGCATTTCTCTAACGATTAGTGATGTTGAGCATCCTTTCACGTGTTTGTTGGCCATCTGTATGTCTTCTTTGGAGAAATGTCTATTTAGGTCTTCTGTCCATTTTTGGATTGGGTTGTTTGTTTTTTTAATATTGAGCTGCATGAGCTGCTTGTATACTTTGGAAATTAATCTTTTGCCAGTTGCTTCATCTGCAAATATTTTCTTCCATTCTGAGGGTTGTCTTTTAGTCTTGTTTATGGTTTCCTTTGCTGTGCAAAAACTTTTATGTTTCATTAGATCCCATTTGTTTATTTTTGTTTTTATTTCCATTTCTCTAGGAGGTGATTCATAAAAGATATTGCTGTGATTTATGTCAAAGAGTGTTCGGCCCATGTTTTCCTCTAAGAGTTTGATAGTGTCTGGCCTTACATTTAGGTCTTTAATCCATTTTGAGTTTATTTTTGTGTATGGTGTTAGGGAGTGTTCTAATTTCATTCTTTTACATGTAGCTGTCCAGTTTTCCCAGCACCACTTATTGAAGAGTCTGTCTTTTCCCCATTGTATATTCTTGCCTCCTTTATCAAAGATAAGGTGACCGTATGTGCATGGATTTATCTCTGGACTTTCTATCCTGTTCCATTGATCTATATTTCTGTTTTTGTGCCAGTACCATACTTTCTTGATTACTGTGGCTTTGTATTATAGTCAGAAGTCCGGGAGCCTGATTCCTCCAGCTCCGTTTTTCTTTCTCAAGATTGCTTTGGCTATTCGGGGTCTTTTGTGTGTCCATATAAATTGTGAAATTTTTTGTTCTAGTTCTGTGAAAAATGCCATTGGTAGTTTGATAGGGATTGCATTGAATCTGTAGATTGTTTTGGGTAGTAGAGTCATTTTCACAATGTTGATTCTTCCAATCCAAGAACATGGTATATCTCTCCATCTGTTTGTATCATCTTTAATTTCTTTCATCAGTGTCTTATAGTTTTCTGCATACAGGTCTTTTGTCTCCTTAAGTAGGTTTATTCCTAGGTATTTTATTCTTTTTGTTGCAGTGGTAAATGAGAGTGTTTCCTTAATTTCTCTTTCAGATTTTTCATCATCAGTGTATAGGAATGTAAGAGATTTCTGTGCATTAATTTTGTATCCTGCAACTTTACCATATTCATTAATTAGCTCTAGAAGTTTTCTGGTGGCAGTTTTAGGATTCTCTATGTATAGTATCATGTCATCTGCAAACAGTGACAGTTTTACTTCTTCTTTTCCGATTTGGATTCCTTTTATTTCTTTTTCTTCTCTGATTGCTGTGGCTAAAACTTCCAAAACTATGTTGGATAAAAGTGGTGAGAGTGGGCAACCTTGTCTTGTTCCTGATCTTAGTGGAAATGCTTTCAGTTTTTCGCTATTGAGAACGATGTTGGCTGTGAATTTGTCATATATGGCCTTTATTATGTTGAGGTAAGTTCCCTCTATGCTTACTTTCTGGAGGGTTTTTATCATAAAAGGGTGTTGAATTTTGTCAAAAGCTTTTTCTGCATCTATTGAGATAATCATATGGTTTTTCTCCTTCAATTTGTTAATATGGTGTATTACATTGATTGATTTGTGTGTATTGAAGAATCCTTGCATTCCTGGGATAAACCCCACTAGATCATGGTGTATGATCCTTTCAATGTGCTGTTGGATTCTGTTTGCTAGTATTTTGTTGAGGATTTTTGCATCTATGTTCACCAGTGATATTGGCCTGTAGTTTTCTTTTTTGTGACATCTTTGTCTGGTTTTGGTATCAGGGTTATGGTGGCCTCGTAGAATGAGTTTGGGAGTGTCCCTCCCTCTGCTATAGTTTGGAAGAGTTTGAGAAGGTTAGTTGTTAGCTCTTCTCTAAATGTTTGATAGAATTCACCTGTGATGACGTCTGGTCCTGGGCTTTTGTTTGCTGGAAGATTTTTAATCACAGTTTCAATTTCAGTGCTTGTGATTGGTCTGTTTATATTTTCTATTTCTTCCTGGTTCAGTCTCGGAAGGTTGTGCTTTTCTAAGAATTTGTCCATTTCTTCCAGGTTGTCCATTTTATTGGCATATAGTTGCTTGTAGTAATCACTCATGATCCTTTGTATTTCTGCAGTATCAGTTGTTACTTCTCCTTTTCATTTCTAATTCTGTTGACTTGAGTCTATTCCCTTTTTTTCTTGGTGAGTCTGGCTAATGGTTTATCAATTTTGTTTGTCTTCTCAAAGACCCAGCTTTTAGTTTTATTGACCTTTGATATTGTGTCCTTCGTTTCTTTTTCATTTATTTCTGATCTGATTTTTATGATTTCTTTCCTTCTGCTAACTTTAGGGGTTTTTTTTCCTTCTTTCTCTAATTGCTTTAGATGTAAGGTTAGGTTGTTTATTTGAGATTTTTTCTTGTTTCTTGATGTAGGATTGTATTGCTATAAACTTCCCTCTTAGAACTGCTTTTGCTGCATCCCATACGTTTTGGGTCATCATATTTTCATTGTCATTTGTTTCTAGGTATTTTTTGATTTCCTCTTTGATTTCTGCAGTGATCTCTTGGTTATTTAGTAGTGTATTTTTTAGCCCCCATGTGTTCGTATTTTTTACAGATTTTTTTCCTGTAATTGATATCTAGTCTCATAACGTTGTGGTCAGAAAAGATACTTGATACGATTTCAATTTTCTTAAATTTACCAAGGCTTGATTTGTGACCCAAGATATGATCTATCCTGGAGAATGTTCCATGAGCACTTGAGAAGAAAGTGTATTCTGTTGTTTTTGGATGGAATGTCCTATAAATATGAATTAAGTCCATCTTGTTTAATGTATCATTTAAAGCTTGTGTTTCCTTATTTACTTTCATTTTGGAAGATCTGTCCATTGGTGAAAGTGGGCTGTTAAAGTCCCCTACTATGATTGTGTTACTGTTGATTTCCCCTTTTATGGCTGTTAGTATTTGCCTTACGTATTGAGGTGCTCCTATGTTGGATGCATAAATATTTACAATTGTTATATCTTCTTCTTGGATTGATCCCTTGATCATTACGTAATGTCCTTCTTTGTCTCTTGTAACATTCTTTATTTTAAAGTCTATTTTATCTGATATGAGAATTGCTACTCCAGCTTTCTTTTGATTTCCATTTGCATGGAATATCTTTTTCCATCCCCTCACTTTCAGTCTGTATGTGTCCCTAGGTCTGAAGTGGGTCTCTTGTAGACAGCATATATACGGGTCTTGTTTTTGTATCCATTCAGCCAGTCTATGTCTTCTGGTTGGAGCATTTAATCCATTTACATTTAAGGTTGTTATCGATATGTATGTTCCTATTGCCATTTTCTTAATTGTTTTGGGTTTGTTATTGTAGGTCTTATCCTTCTCTTGTGTTTCCTGCTGAGAGAAGTTCCTTTAGCATTTGTTGTAAAACTCATTTGGTGGTGCTGAATTCTCTTCGCTTTTGCTTGTCTGTAAATGTTTTAATTTCTCTGTCGAACCTGAATAAGATCCTTGCTGGGCAGAGTAATCTTGGTTGTAGGTTTTTCCCTTTCATCACTTTAAATATGTCCTGCCACTCCCTTCTGGCTTGCAGCGTTTCTGCTGAAAGATCAGCTGTAAACCTTATGGGTATTCCCTTGTATGTTACTTGTTGCTTTTCCTTTGCTGCTTTTAATATTTTTTCTTTGTATTTCATTTTTGATAGTTTGATTAATATGTGTCTTGGCATGTTTCTCCTTGGATTTATCCTGTATGGGATTCTTTGAGCTTCCTGGACTTTATTGAATATTTCCTTTCCCATATTAGGGAAGTTTTCAACTATAATCTCTTCAAATATTTTCTCAGTCCCTTTTTTTTTTTCTCTTCTTCTTCTGGGACCCCTATAATTCAAATGTTGGTGCATTTAATGTTGTCCCAGAGATCTCTGAGACTGTCTCAATTCTCTTCATTCTTTTTTCTTTATTCTGCTCTGCGGTAGTTATTTCCACTATTTTATCTTCCAAGTCACTTATCCGTTCTTCTGCCTCAGTTATTCTGCTATTGATTCCTTCTAGAGAATTTTTAGTTTCATTTATTGTGTTTTTCATCATTGTTTGTTTGCTCTTTAGTTCTTCTAGGTCCTTGTTAAACGTTTCTTGTATTTTCTCCATTCTATTTCCAAGATTTTGGATCATGTTTACTATCATTACTCTGAATTCTTTTTCAGGTAGACTGCCTATTTCCTCTTCATTTGTTTGGTCTGGTGGGTTTTTACCTTGCTCCTTCATCTGTTGTGTATTTCTCTGTCTTCTCATTTTGCTTAACTCACTGTGTTTGGAGGTCTCCTTTTCACAGGTTGCAGGTTCATAGTTCCCGTTGTTTTTGGTGTCTGCCCCCAGTGGGTAAGGTTGGTTCAGTGGGTTGTGTAGGCTTCCTGGTGAAGGGGACTGGTGCCTGTGTTCTGGTGGATGAGGCTGGATCTTGTCTTTCTGGTGGGCAGGACCGCATCTGGTGGTGTGTTTTGGGGTGTCTGTGAATTTGTTATGATTTTAGGCAGCCTTTCTGCTAATGGGTGGGCTTGTGTTCCTGTCTTGCTAGTTGTTTGGCATGGGGTGTCCAGCACTGTAGCTTGTTGGTCATTGAGTGGAGCTGGGTCTTAGCATTGAAATGGAGACCTCTGGGAGAGGTTTCTCTGTTTGATATTACCTGGGGCCAGGACGTCTCTGGTGGAGCAATGTCCTGAACTCGGCTCTCCCACCTCAGAGGCTCAGGCCTGATACCCGGCCAGAGCACCAAGACCCTGTCAACCACGCGGTTGAAACACCATCTGTAGGCAGCCTCTTCTTCTCCAACTTGTCCGGATGAGTGGCAGGAGAGATTCATGAGCTGAGATGCTTTGTTAACTGGTGGTCACACTGCCAGTACAAGTGGAAAATCTGTATCAGCCAAACCTTTAAAATAACTTGTAATAAGTTTTGAGCTCTATAAATATTTACCTATTTAGCAAATGCTGGAAAAAACATCAGAAACTTCGAGGATGAGGCCAACTCTCTGTAAGTGTGTTGTTTCTGTTCCACGTGATCATAGATCTTAGCAACCTCAGCATACGATTTTTTTTCTCCTCTTATTAAGTCGAGAACCTTCACTTTTCACTCAAAGGAAGCACTTTACAGATTCTCTTTGGCATATCCGAATTGCCAGCATCGCTACTCTTGCAGTTTGGGGCCATTTTTAAGCCAAATAAGAGTTTCCTGAACACAGTGCTGCCATAGTGATACCTCAACAGTTCATCTGGTCAAAACTACTTATTAATTCATTTAAAAATAAACCCATTATATGTTAACATAGACAACGTTTTAAGAAAAATAACTATATTTTTCAAAATAAAGAAGAGGATGGCATTGTTTTACATTTTTGCAAATCTCTTTAATATATGGTTTAATAGAAGACATCTGGATTCTCTCTCACATCTCTTTTCCATTCAATTTGTTGGGATATGTTATTTTAAAAGGTTAAAATAGTTGAAGAAAATCCAGCCTCACACAGATGTATAGTTATAAAAAGGAGGAATATTTCAAGGGTTTCTTCAAATAATTGTGGATATTTTTCTTTGATACTACACCAAAACTCAACAAGTAGTAGTTTCTAAAAGGCTAGTTGCAATATGGAATCTGAAAGCATATCAATGAATTTTTCACACTCTGTTACATTAAAACCCATTACTCTATCTTGCACTTATTTTGTACTGGTCATTTGAAAAATACTGAGCCACTGAATTATGCAGATCTTCCAAATGTTAACACACTTCATTGTATAATATCAATATATTACATTTACGAATATAATCTCATTAGAAAATCTTTAAGTGTGGGAAGCTGTCAAGTTTACAATGGCAGATACAACTTTCCCAAAATTCCTGTATTTATTTGAAAGCCCAGATTTTATCATTGGCAACAAATTTGGTCAGTTGTTTTCCTTGAAGTGATGGGCTCAGTTTGCTCATTTTTGAGAAAATACCTGCCATATACCCATGTCTCAATATCCATAGACTGTCAGCCATTCTTTCAAGTAAAATGGTGTTCCATGACCAAAAAAGTGGCTAGTTCAACTCACAATTCAAACAATTGCACAAATGCTTTTCCACAAAACAACCTTCATACCTTGGTATACAGCAGGAGTGCTTATGTTCACCTATTTCATCACCCAGCATATCAAAAACACATGTACTCAGTGGTCGAAGTTTAATAAAATAAAATTTCCTGCTTCATCAGCAGTCTTAAGTGAAACTGGCATTTCTTTCTTTCTCTTGCTTTCTCTCTTCCTTCTTTCCTCTTTCTTTTTTCTTTCTTTCCTTCCTTCCTTCTTCCTTCCTTCCTTCCTTTCTTTCCCACCCTCCCTTCCTTGCTCCTTCTCTCCTCTCTTCCCCTCTCCCTTCTTTATTTCTGCAATTGCCTGGCAGTGAAGAATATAATGACTACAAATAGTATAGTTTGGTGCCATTGCTTAATTTGTGTTAAAGGACTAACAGTTTTATCCACAATTGCTTTTGCACCATCAGTGTAATATCAACAGAAGGGGGAAAAAGGTACATCATGTCTAAAAATTTTTTGAAAGTAGTTTAACCTTGCAACTCCTATAGTCACCAATATACTATACTACTATAGTAGTCACCAACTACTATTGTCAGTGATACTCTTGCTAACTAAGGTCTACTGATTAGCAACCTTAATTCCATCTGCAACCTTAATGCTCCTTTGCCATCTAACATGACATATTCACAAGTTCCAAGTATCCTAATGCTAATGAGAAAATCTTTCAGGAGGAAGGCATTATTCAGCTTACCATAGTGAGATCCACCCTTGAGTTACCATCCCAAAGAGAAGCAGGCACCATAGCCCAATGCCACTATTACAAGACCTTCATGTGCTTTGTAATTTCCCAGTGTTTGCTCTTTGTGACTCCCCAAAGTGGTTTGTAATAAAAATTTTTAAATGAAAAATGCCTGGGAGGAATGATAAATACAGTCTTCCAATCCAGAGCTAGGCTTGGAAGAGATTGAGCCCAGTGGTGTTGCATTGGGGAAGAAAAAGGCAGCCTGAGTCCCCAAGGCCGAAGCCTCAGAGAGAGGAACACAGGGTGCAGGTGTGGGTGGCATGGGTGCCCTCACTTACAAAATACAGTGACATTTAGAACATCTAATGTCCTCTTACACGGAACTGTCAACTGCCTGGGTTCCAGTTTCTAGAAAAGCAACATGCCAACCATATCCCTAGCACTGGGGTTACCATATTTGTATGTTTCTGCTAGCTCCCTTAAGTTTAAGTCTTTTTTATGGTTGCAATATTAGTAGGTGCTCAAATAACGTTACCACTGTGTGCCAAGGGCAGTGCTAGGTAGGGGTTTAATTCTCATCCTCACAATAAACTTGCAGAGTAGCTAACAATATCTCATTGGATAGATGGGGACACCGGTCCAGGGAGCCAAACCACACAACTTGTGAGGGGGTTAAGCTGAGATTGAGACCTTGGTTGCTTTCGGTTCAAAGTCAGTGTCTTTTCATGACATCACACTGCCTCCCGCATGAAATATCTTTGCCTGCTACTTGCTCACACATTGTTCTCTTGTGAGAATTTACCATGTAAGTGTGTTCTTCATCACAACTTTTATGACTGCTCAGTATTCCAAGGAGGACAGCCATCATTATGTAATCAATCATTTATCCATTGCTGAAATTTTTATGATCATAAATAAAGCTATGGTGAATATAAGAAAAATCATTTCAATGGAATAATCCACAAGGGAATGAATCCAGAAAAATATTGTGAAATTAAGATATGCTTTGGGGTGATTTTCCTGTTGATAGAAATAATTAACTCATCTTACTTAACAAATATTTGCCCCACAACAATTTAACAACAACAGCCATAAAACTGGATCGTTTGAGCTCATGTATGTCTTTAATTCATTCCTAGAATTGAATTATTCATCAGGTAGATTTATACTAAAGCAATATAAATACTCTGTGGTCCAGGCCTTTAAAAAGTAATGGTAAACTGCTTTTCCAGTGCTAATATTCATACTATAGACACAAAATACAATAGCTAATTTTTACATCAGGTATTTTCTTTAGTTATGCATATTTTCAAGCATATATGAGAAAATAAGAGCTAGCAAAAATTAGGTCAGATATGGTCCAGTCAACTCAGAATTTTATCTAATGAAAGTGATACTGAAGATCAGTCTCTAAGAACGTATGCTAGCTGCCCTTGGTAGAATAGATCTCAAAATGTTCAACAGGTAGCACAAAATACTACCACCCCCCTTTTAAAATAAAAGCTTTTTTATCTTATTGCTCATTTTTTAATCTGAAGAAAAAGATTATAGACAGTGGATTCAAGTGTTTACCTTGTGTAAACCCCACTAAAATGGCAATAAAAACAATGCGTTCTGGAACAAATAGAATGAGAGACAAGATGACAGCAACAAAATCTTGAAAGTTGGATAATAAGTATCTACTTTAACAAACTTCACATCTTATTTCACAAATTTCAGGCCTTATCATATATTTTCCTTTTTTTTTAGTTAAAAAATTACATGAATATTTGCTAATTATAAAAAGTCAATACTCTGGGTATAATCTGGACAGTATAGAGTTTTTTGTTTTTTTTTATTTTTTTATTTATTTTTGGCTGTGTTGGGTCTTAGTTCTGTGCGAGGACTTTTTCCAGTTGCGGCGAGCGGGGGCCACTCTTCATAGCGGTGCGCGGGCCTCTCACTGTCACGGCCTCTCTTGTTGCGAAGCACAGGCTCCAGACGCGCAGGCTCAGTAGTTGTGGCTCACGGGCCCAATTGCTCCGCGGCATGTGGGATCCTCCCAGACCAGGGCTTGAACCCGGGTCCCCTGCATCGGCAGGCAGACTCTCAACGACTGCACCACCAGGAAAGCCCAGTATAGAGTTTTTTGGGGGGTTTTTCTAATTTATTTATTTTTGGCTGCATTGGGTCTTCGCTGCTGCACGCAGGCTTTTCTCTAGTTGCGGCGAGCAGGGCCCACTCTTCGTTAGGGTGCACGAGCTTCTCATTGTGGTGGCTTCTCTTGTTGCAGAATACCAGCTCTAGGCACGCAGTAGTTGTGGCGAGCACCGGCTCTAGGTGCACGGGCTCAGTAGTTGTGGCTCGCGGGCTCTAGAGCGCAGGCTGAGTATTTGTGGCACCTGGGCTTAGTTGCTCCACAGCATGTGGGATCTTCCCGGACCAGGGATCGAACCTGTGTTCCCTGCCTTGGCAGGCGGATTCTTAACCACTGCGCCACCAGGGAAGCCCTCTAAGTGCGTTTCTAAAGCTATATATTTTCTTTTTAATACTACTTTCTGTATGCTATAGGTTTTGCTATGTAATGTTCTCAGTATTGTCTTCAATTTCAATTTTGCTTTTTTTCAACCCAAAAGTTATTTACAAGAGTTCTTCTTACCTTACAAGCAGATAGTTATTTTTTAGCTACTTGTTGGCAGTATACATTTTTTTCCTCCCACCCCTCCCCTCACATATATCTGCCCAGAGAACCAGCACCCACTTCAGGGAAGACTGCCCCCAAGACTGGCGCCATCAATTTAGCTAAAGATCAGAAAGCTTTGTTCAGCCTGTGGTCCCCAACGTTCATTTCACCCTGTTCTGCCTTCTAAGGGTCATTTTACACGTTCATCTTTCTCACCAGCTGAGGCCTTTTGGTAAGGAATTCAGAGATCTCTTAGTACTTCATTTTGAAGCAATATTTCTCAAAAGGAAGCCCAGAGACTTCACGCATCAGAATTACCAGGCAGTACTAATTAAAAGCAGAGCTTCTACAGCCCCATCTCAGATCTAGTAAGTCAGAATCTCTGGGGAATAGGATCCAGGAATCTACATTTTTTAAAAAAATAAATTCATTTATTTCGGCTGCATTGGGTCTTCGTTGCTGTGCGCGGGCTTTCTCTAGTTGCGGCGAGCGGGGGCTACTCTTCGTTGGGGTGCGTGGGCTTCTCATTGCGGTGGCCTCTCTTGTTGCGAGCACCGGCTCTAGGTGCACGGGCTCAGTAGTTGTGGCGCACAGGCTTAGTTGCTCCGCGGCATGTGGGATCTTCCTGGACCAGGGCTGGAACCCGTCTCCACTGCATTAGCAGGCGGATTCTTAACCACTGCGCCATCAGGGAAGTCCTGGAATCTACATTTTTTAACAAGCACCCCATGTGAGTCTATTCTAGCACACTGAAATTTAACAACTATTGCTTTACATGAAACCCTGATAAACTTCAGTAAGTTCAGAGCAAGTCAACCAGGTAGGAAGGTCTTAGGAATCATGTCACATAAAGAATTTTGAAGAAATCTAGGATGTTTAAAGCTAGAAAAAAACTTGATAGGAAGAACAAAAGAGATGGCACTCATATGAAAGATACTTTAAATTTATGCCATATCATTTTTAGAGGGTAAGTCCAAAGGGCAAAAATTAGAGGTAGACAGATTTCTAACAATTTGAACTCTTCAAAAATGGAATAGCCTTCTTGTGAATTAGTGAGTTCACTTCTATTTGGACATATTCAAGCAGATCACAGATGATTTTGTGCCAGAGATGTTGAAGAGAGACTTTACACCAGGCCAGATGATTTCTACATTCCCTTCCAACTCCTAGGATTCTTAAGATTCTCTAATTTTAGGTTCATGATCTCAGTAAGAGTTATAATCATTATAACACTTCCAGACGATACTGGAAGCCTATTTCTCCATAATCAAGTATTCAAATACATTTGGTGGTTTAATACAATGTATACAAAAACTGGTCTGAGTAAATAAAATCTCACACTATTATATTTTTTTCAAATTTAAGAGTTGTTAAAGGTTTAGTTTAGATCATATTTCTGCATATATATATGTGATGGCTAATCCCAACCTAAGAGCTAAAAATACAAAACTCTTATCAAAATCAGGTATGCAATGAACAAATAAACTCATTCATTGCTTACCTGAAAGTCAAGGAAATGTGGCAAAGAAAACTATATATAACAAGCCAATATTACAATCTATCTACACAATAACTCATCTACTCCTTCCATCTTTATAAGGTGAAAAAATGAGTTTAAAATTTAAAGCAGAGACAAGATGTATTAATCTGTGAAAATGGTTCTTCAATTGTGCACCTCTAATAGAAAAAAAAGACACTTAGTATTAAAATAGATAAATTATATATCACTATGTTTATGTAGTAGTTGTAGCCACGGTCCCTAAACAGAATATTGTCCAGCGGTGCCAAGGGGATCGTAATAGTATCAAGAAGTGTTAGATTCAGATTTCAAGTTCTAGTTGAAAAAAGATAACATTTTATTTGTTTTTAAACTAAGCTTAGCTCTTAAACTAAGCTCTTAAAATCAGAAATATTCCTCAACAGTCACCCTCCAGAGTTGAGGGAAGTTTTTGGAAAAAGGAGACAAAAAAGCATTGAGAAAGATAACATTTTCTAGAGAACTCTGCTAATATTAGAATTAAATGTTTTAATTAGATAGTAATTTACTTGCTTTCTTGTACGTTATGTCATCTTCTCTAGTTTGTGTTGTTACAGTTCTGCATGTGAAATAACAAAAACATATCATATAACAAAAACTGATCATATTTTACATGATCAGTATGTTACAACATTAAGATCAGACTAATAATACAAATCCACTCCACTGCCAACTTTTAAACTCCCTGCAATCTTACAGCAGGTCCTCAAGAATATTAAAATGTGAACAACAGGCTTTATATTTATCTTACAGAAGGTATAAACATCAATTATAAAGAAGAGATGCAATCCTTTTTTAGTTAAAACATAATTAACATGATTATAAACCATCTCTAATAAAGCGGAGGCAATAATTATATTGCTTGTAGTTCTATTCAGCGTTCATTGAACAATTAAAAACTTCAAAAACAAATACAAAGGCAAATCCTTATTATAGAAACAAAATAAATGCATTAGCTATTGATCCAGCATTTGCTTTTCCCCAATCTAAACAAACTAATCTTAATTCCTATGGCATACAGGGTGGATTGGAAAAGGAAGAAGCTAAAAATCTGTTGTTGTAGAGTTCCTGGTGTGTGGCATGTGAATGATATAGTAACAGTGAAATTGAAGGGGGAGGGGCAGTCTTCCCTCACAAAACCTCTTTTCCTGCAGTCTTCTCCATCTCAGTTCATGGCAGCTTCATCCTGCTAGTTGTTCAGGCTAAATAAAACCTGTTATCTTGCGGGGACTCCTCTCTGTCTCACATATCGTTCATCCAAACCACCAGCTAATTCTGTCACACTCTCCAGAATCCATCCACTTCCTCACCGTCTCCGTCTTCCTGGTTAAGACCTCCTACCTCTCACCTGGATCATTGTAAATGCCGCTAACTAGTCTCCCTGCTTGTTGCCTTTGCTCTCTGCAGTTTACTCGCAACCCAGCAGCTGGATTGATCCACTCCTTAAAGCTCCCCAGTGACTTCTCATCTCATTCAAAATAAAAGTCAACGCTCTCACAAAAGGGTCCTACACAAACGGTTTCCCATTATCTATCTTTCCCCCTCCTGGCCTCAATTCCAGCTACACTGGCCACTTTGCTCTTTTATGAACAGGTGACTCTCACCTCAGGGGTTTTGCAATTGTTCTTCCTTTTACCTGGAAGTTTCTTTTCTTTCTTTCTTTTCTTTTTTTTAGAATTCTGTACCCAGTGAAAATATCTTTAAAAAAATTTTTTTTATTGGAGTATGGTTGATTGATACCTGGAAGTTTCTTTATTTAGATAACACATGGCTTACTCCTCTCACCTCCTTGAGGTTTTTGCTCAATGCCCACTTCTCAGTGAATGATTCCCTGACCACCCTATCTATAACTGTGAACTTTATAAAAAAGAGACACTTAGTATTAAAATAAATTATAGATTTATCTATAATTTATATTTTATAATTTATAGATTTATCTATAATTCATCTATAATCTATAAATACTCCTCCATCTCCCTTCTTTAAACCTGTTTTGTTTTTCTCTATAGAATTTATTACCATCTAATTACCATAAATTTTACCTATTTTCTTTGTCTGACTATCCTCACTAGATTGTAAACTCCATGAGGTTAGGAATTTTTGTCTGTTTTGTTTAATGCTTGTTTCTTTTGTTTTTTTGGCCGAGCTGCATGGCTTGCAGGATCTTAGTTCCCCGACCAGGGATTGAACCCCAGCCCAGAGCAGTGAAAGTGCCAAGTCCTAACCACTGGACCACCACGGAATTCCTGCAATGCTTATTTCCACAGCTAGCACATAGTAGGTATTAAATAAATGCTTTTTGCAGGAATGAATACACTCTACAAATCCTCTAGTAACCAGAGTTGAGAACTAGATGCTTATATAGGTGACCCAGACAATTTTCTCTAAGAACCACACAGAAAAATGACTTTGGGGAAGTTAAGTGTCATTCAATTTAGATGTTTTAACTCAATTAAAAATAGCAGCATTAAATAGTCACATAAAAATTAGACCACCATTCCCTTTACCGCTTTCCTATCTTAAGTCTGGATGCCATTACTTTACTTCCAGAAAGAAATAGTTCCTAAATATTCTGCAGGAGAAAGCAAAAGAATATTAATAGAGATACTCTGCCCTTACATTTACACAGTCTTTCTTCAAAAAGTTGATAAAATTCACACCTCCCTCCAGGAGTTTCAGAAGGGAGATACATCCTTCTTCTTCCCACACTTAAGGAAATGCTTTAACCAAAATTTAAGAAAGCAAGAACAAGCTATCCCCAGGAACCTATGCAAAGAAAGAAAATGACAGCATGTCCTAAGAAACGTCAAAGACAAATGACTGTATTTCCATGGCTAGTACATAGTAGGTGTTCAATGCTTGTTGATAGAATAAATACCCTCCACAAATCCTCTAGTAACCAGTGTTGAGAACTAGATGCCTATGTAGAACTATTCTGGGGGCTCCACACCAGTGCTAAAGCAGACGCATGACACTGTTAGATTTCTATTAATATACTGCTCCCAGAAATTGAATAACATGTATAATATGAAGATATAAAACAATGATTTCCATATGCAAAATATAAAACTCAAAGATTTATGAGCTGAGGTTTTCTAATCCGTTTCCTTCATTTGAAAGACAGAGGTCTAGTGAGCTTAAATCATCTCTGAAACTCATCTAAATATTAGTAGTGAAACATGCTATAAATCAGATTACTTGGCTCCATATTCATTACTCTTTTCATTCTATCATGGTACTCTCTAAACTTGAGTGTTCCTTGACCAGGAGTTCTATAGCATCTGAGTTTAAATTACTACATCACCAGGAAATTAGAAGTCTAATTTCCCAATATTATGCCTAAATTAAGTTGTGGTGAGCCTGGATGTTGCTGTAGTCTTTCAACAATAACTGGAAAAAAACCAGTTTCACAATTAATTGCATATTTTCTGCCATGAACAGAGGAAACTGTCATTTGCAGTATAGTTTTCTGGTATAAACATGAATTCTGGTGTTCACATCTCCCAGGTTCATATCCCAGTTCCGTCACTTTTTAGCAGAAATCTGAATCTCTCTAAGCTTCAATCTTCTCATTTTTAAAAGGAAGTTAACAGGGAATTCCCTGGCAATCCAGGGGTAGGACTCTGCACTTTCACTGCTGAGGGCCCAGGTTCAATCTCTGGTTGGGGAACTAAGATCCTGCAAGCCATGTGGCAAAAAAAAAAAAATAGGATCACATGCTGTATTTAGTTGCAATGGAAAGTACTCAGCACATGGCCTAAAACATACATATTCATGTTGACAGATCTACTGTCAACTGCAGTCAGACATGAATAGAAGTTATAATCAGATTCCCACCCTTCAAATTTTAGACTTTATGTTTATTAAAATAATCTCCCAAACAGAATGCCTGTTGATTTGAACCTGGTAGTTATTACCTTTATCTAGTTCTTCAAGAAATGAAAAAATTATAAAGCAGTGAATTCATGTAACAGTTCGATAAGATTTAAAACCAAAACAGATTATACTCAACATTAAAGCATTTTGTGATCTATTTTGGCCAAAACAATGCATCTTTCCCTCATTCGTGTAACCATTACTTGGTGAACCAGCACCCAATGTTACAAAGATCTTGTAAGTTTTGTGTGTGTGTGTGTGATATTCAACACTTTATTATAAAATAGGCTTTGTGATCGATAATTTTGCCCCACCATAGGCTAATGTTAAGTGTTCTGAGTACATTTAAAGTAGGCTAGGCTAAGTTATGAAGTTTGGTAGGTTAGGTATAGTCAATGCATTTTCAACTTATGATATTTTCAACTTACAATGGGGTTTATTGGGATGTAACCCCATTATAAGTGGAAGAAGAAAAGATCCTGTAAATTATTGATACCTTCTTAGTGGTCCAAGGGCGCCCTCTGTCTGGGTGCAGAAAAAGTTCAATGCTAAATTACTTTTTTAAAGCTGATGCTTTTCAAGTAAATTCTTAACAAGTCTATAAAAAAAAAAAAAAACAAGTCTATGAAATTAATCGTCTCTTTAATCACTGCTAACATATTGTCAGAAAAGACAATGTCATTGTTACAAGAGTACCAGAATGGTCAGGTCTTACATCCCTATAATTTACCTGGGAATTGGAAAGAAAACCCATGCTATTTTCCCCAGAATTTATTCCACATCATTCAATAAAATTATTGGCATGGATCACCTACATAAGTATATTGATCTCTTTGTTTGTTCTGTCCATGTAAAACTCTATACTTTATTTAACATGCCATTGTAGCCGTTTGCCCAGTAATGAGTATCACCAATGTTAAATATTTATTGGGCATCTCTGTGTACAGGACACTGCACTCGGTGAAAAGGATCGGGAAAAAATTCTCTATTCTCAAAGAAATGGCAATCTACTTTCTTAATAAGGATGTGAACAAAGAAATATAGGGTAAGATGTCCACTGAAAAAGATATGCTTCTCTCAGTGCTGCTTTCTGTGTTACCTCAGGAAAGTTATTCAACTTCTCTGAACCTCAGTTTATCTGTAATATGGAGATAATACTCACCTCAAAGGAAAGTTGCACACATTAACTGAGATATTTGCAAAGGACTCAGCATACAGTAAAAGCTCAGTAAAAGGTGGTTGTTTTTATTTATTAATATTAAGAGAAATCTTAAATAACAGCATCCTACATTAAATTTCACTTGCTTCAAATGGAAAGATGCGTAAACAAAATATTTTGTATCTCATTTTTTTAACATTATTCTTTCTAGTGAAGAAAAATAAGTGATCCTGATCAAGTGCTTGATTAAATCAATAATTAGCCATTTCTAAAGGAATTATTTCAGTATAAAAAATATAGTTAAGACTCCTTTACCACTACCAAAATTTAGGATTCATAAGAACATGCATTTTCTGGTACTTACTTCATATGCCTTGCCTATTCTCTTGAAATATCTAAAATGTTGAAAATAATTTCATTGTGTTTCATGATCAGCTACATTTCTAACATAAAAGCAGCCCAAGAACAGAATCATGATCATAAAAGGGATCTTAGCAACTTCTAGTTCAATCTTTTTTTTTCTTTTTAGAAATAAGAACTTATGCATCTCCTTAACATTACAAAGCACTTTAAAATTTATTTTGTGAATTTTAATAATTTCTCGGGGGGGCAAGCATATAACAAAAAATTTTTTATTCAGTTTGTAGGTGGGGAAACATAAATAGCAAAACTAAGCACAGTACAAAATATTCACTAAGAAAAAATAGTTAAAGCTAGGCTAAAGACTACATGTATTATCTCAATTCTCACATTAACCTGATATAGGTGCTATTTTCTCCATTTACAAATGGGGAAACTGAGTCACTAATCGCTTATGTAACTTACCAATGTCCTGCAACTAGTACACAGCAGAATCAAATCCAGGCTGCCTGATTCCAGAGTCTGCACTCTCAACCTCTATCTATACCTTTCTATTACTTAAAAGTGACAATTTTCTTAAATATCCATGAGTCTGACATAAATGATTGTATAAATAAATGGGGGAAAAGGATCACTTTTTTACAGAAGAATTCCAAATAATAACTATAGAAGGAATGAGGAAAATAATTATCATTCAGTAAACACCAACTGTTGCAAGGAAGAACCATCAATGGATTCCAGTTAAAATTAACAGGTGTATGATGAGAATAGGATATTTGCAACTCACCACGGCATCTCTCCATATGATATTCATTAATTATAAGGAGAAAAATAGTAAATTTACGGTGGAGAAACCCAGCAGACACAACCTAAATAAAGTGATCAAAGTTAACATCACCACCAGAAAGGTGGAATCACTGTAATTACTGAATGTACAGACAGAACCCTCCATGCAAATAATTTTTACTTAATGATTTAAAGCTCTTCAGTGTTTTTGTTACCATAAAATTTGGTACTAAACTACCAACTGTGACAAAAACTTAACAAATTCTGTTTGATTTGAGGCTGGGTAGGCACTAAGTCTCTGAAATCACTTGAAGCATTTTTCCTAAGTTTTGTCTTCGTGAAAACTGTATGCTTTAAAGAAATTATGATGGAGCAGGCCAAATATTCCCATTAATATTTCTATTATCGTATAGCAATGCAAGATACAGTTATTATGGAAATTATATTTGGAAGCTATAGTTTACAAATTCTGAAATCCATTCTATTTTTAAATATTATTGACAAAGGAAACTGAAATATGCCATATGTAAAAAAATAAAAGGTATGTGTACCTTTTGATTTCAAATAATTAAAGCTGATATTTATTGAGCCTTTACTATGTACCAGGCACACTTTTTTCTTGCACATTATTTCATTAAATTCTCACAATTTCATAAGGTAAATTATATTACCACCACTTCTCAGATGAGTAAATGGCTAGAAAGGTTAAAAACACTGCATAAGGATGGGTTGTCTGACACAAGCAATACTGTCATTCTTTTTCTAAATATTTTTCCAATTGCTAACAAGCAGAAAATCTAGTTAATTTGAGTTTCATTGACTTTCATCTTCACTTCCCTCCTATGCAGGGCTATGTTAACACACAGCAACAAGGAGAATGGTAAATAATTAATAATCTAAGATAATTAAGAGTTGGCCATATTGTTAGTATAATTATACTGAACTTATTTACATATCTTTTGTTTTATATCAAACTTTGAGTTCTTATGGAGGAGAAACATGATTTTGATTAAATATAAAATGGACAGTTAAACCTCTAAATAGTACACACTTTGTAAGAAGCTGAAGCACATGTCATTATTAAGGTAATCATTCTTGATTACTTCATTTACACACATCTTCACAAGTCTAAACAAAATGTACAGATATAAACACCATAATTTTTAACTTCCTGTTTTCCACCCTTAAAGCACTGATTCCTTGAACCTAGTAAAAAAATTTTCAAGTAACTGCATTAGAAAGTTTATAATTAATGTAATCATTTATATTTAAAGTATTTATTTTTTAAATTTGAAGTTTCTATTATTAAAAATATTTCTTATTATTACAGTTTATTTACACCCTTGATTTTTAAAAAAATAAGTAAGGTGCTTCATATTGGCTTCTGGATTTGCTGTCTTGCCTACAACAAAACAAGTCACTGGGTTTATCCTGGATGAGTCACAGAGCAACAGTTTGGACTTGATCATTGGTTTCAGTCCTATTTTTAGAGGTATGGGAATTCAAAGAAGTTCTTAATCTGGAGACATTTAAAATGGCTTTTTTAGTTTTCTTCAGAAAGGAAAAGGGCTGCCAAACTTCAGGACCATCAGAGAATCCATTAAATATATAATAAATATTTTGTACAAAATGTTTACATTCTATTCAACATTGTATCTTACCCACGTGTAAAATAACACTGCCACTGACATCAGTGGAATTTCATGGGCAGCTGAATGAGTCAGTAAGTCTTGTCAAAATAGGCATTTTTCCTACTCCTCTAAAATGTTATAATTGTCCAAATATAAATACTTAAAAGGATGCAGTTTCCATGTATTACTTACAGATTGACAATTGTCTAAAAAAAGCACAAAGTTCATAGACAAGCCTCTCTCTCCTTGTTCTTTCTAAAAAATGCATAAAATGGAAAACAACCTTATAATATACTGAAATCCAAATTATAGGTAAGAAAAAACAAAAACCAAATGACACGGGTGGAAATTAATTTTCAAATATTGGTAACTTACAGGATTTGCAGTTACTTAATTTTTCATTAGCATTGGTTTGCTGTTTTCTATATTTTAAATTGTAATATACTTTAAAGAAAATATTTAATGTACTAAAATTTTTTTTAAACATTTTAAATGAATAAGAATAGAATTTTCAGATAACATTAGATTTTTCTCATTTGTATCCATTTAAAGATTTATTTTCATTTTAATATAACTTTTCTTGCAAAATATATCTCAAAAATAGAAAAAAATGCCCAAAGTTTTATTTATGTGGTAGAAAAATTGAAAAGGAAAGAAAATAAACACATTTTCACAATTTCAGAGGTGACAAAAACCTATGGTATTTCAAGTGGTTTCTGATCTCCCTTAAAGGATTTGAAAATTGTATACAACGTTTTATAAATTAATCTTAACAGCCCGATTCCTGTTGACGTGCTCTGGGTCTAGTTTTAACTGTAAACTTCATACAATGTAATGAAAGAAAATTGATTTGGTAATGCTGAACCTATTGATTAAACTGTGAACACAGCAAACACTGGTCATTTTTTGGGTAGAAATATTTACAAGCAATTAAAAATCACTGATTTCTTGCAGCTGTTTCTTGTTGTCTTCCTGATTTTACAATTCCCCAACGCAAAGGTGCAGAAAACTGACATTTACCATCCTTTTCGAGAAATGGCATGATGGAGAGAAGACCTGCGGGTTAGAAACACAAATGCAGACATGTGGAAGTTGATGGCTTTAAGATTTATTTTGTTGCTAAGTTTTTGTCGTTTCTTAAATTAAAATTTTGAGTTTTTCCTTAAAATCCCCGCGCTACTTTGCTTTAGCCCCACCGAATACATGCCCCCTACCCATTTTTGACCCTGTTAACTCTTCTCCTGCCGCTGTTTAAGCATCTCAAGTCCCCAGCACCCCGGGAGAGTTGAAGCCCACGGAATCCAAACGCCCAGGGAGCCGAAAACTGGGTGGTTCCGGGCTCCGCTGGACCCACGGCCTGCGAGTTCGGCGGCAGACCCCACCTCCAGGCCCTCCTGGGAGATCCGAGGCCTCTCCCAGAACATTCCTAAAGGGCGTTCCCTCTGTTTATTCGTTCAATAAGTATTTGTTCAATTTCCGATGCCCCTCAGTCTTCGGAAAAGCAATTCGGGCCTCACCTTGCAGTGCAGTGTCCTCGCCTTGTTAATGACACAAATATGCCGGGGAAGACGAATCTCGGCCACTATTTAGCAAATACCGCGTGAGATTTACCAAATGCCGTCCCTCCGAGTCCCTAGCATCTGCCGGGAACATAAAGCCACCTCCCTTCCCTCCATCCTTCACTGCCACCCAAGAAAGCGTTAATGGCAAATAGCGACCACGGCCAAGCTCTGCTGTTCTTGCCTCCGAGCCAGCATTATGCCAAGTTCCTCCACACCGCGAGGCGCCACCCTCTCTCCAAGCCAGCAGGAGGGGCGTCAGGCCGCGGCCCGGACCCCGGGCCAAGGGCCGGGAGAGATCTGAGCGTCCGGGCCTCAAACACCTCCGGGCTGGAGGTGGGTCGAGAATCAAGTCCGGGCGTGGCGGCCTAGGGTGTCTCGGCCGAATTCTTCCATGCAGCCGGGAGGCTGTATGTCCGAACCGCGTAGCTGAACTACAACTCCCAGGACCACAGCTGACCGGACTTCCGGAAGCCAAAGCCGGGCGGGGAGGAAGCTGTTGAGATCCGGCCAAGAGGCCGGGGGTTAATTTAGCAAGAAAAACGGGGGGCGGGAAGAGCTATAGGGCTAACCTGTCAATTCGCCACCATGAACGTGGTTTTTGCTGTGAAGCAGTACATTTCCAAAATGATAGAGGACAGCGGACCGGGCATGAAAGTACTTCTCATGGATAAAGAGACGGTGAGTTTGCTTTTGCTCAGTGTTTGTGAGGGAACCCTCCTCCCTTGGAATAGCTGGTCCCATTCCACTGTAGGATTTAGTATTTAATTAAAGATTTATAAGTGAGGGTCAGTTCAGTGTGGAACTGAAAGGTTGTATAAAGCTTGCCTAGAAGGATTTCAGTCTGAATGGCTCTAACCACTGCCAGAGGTTCTTGTACCCAGAACAATTTATTGAAATCAGAAATCGTTTTCTAAATGCCTCTGCCAAGAAATAATATATAAGACAGCGCACTTGGAGGACTTTGGGATGGTCCTGTTATTTCCACTCAGCATTATGTTTTTAAAGGAAAGCTGTTAGGGCTCAAACTGAGGTGACAGGTTATTATTTATTGGTTACAAAATTTAAAAAAAGAACTCTTTAAGGTGATGGGAAATTTTTTATTTGGAAATTTATGGGTTGTCCGTGTTCAGAGAGAGCGTTTCATTGTGGTACATTACTTATTATTTTAGATGCTCAGTAAATGTTATTACATATGTTAGTATTTAAGTTATCCAACTAAGTAGTATTAATGAAAAAAAAATTTTAAGGCTTAGGTATGGCTGCTTGTTCTTATTATTCTGGACTAGCATAATATTAGTTAATTCTTTTTCTTTACAGACCGGCATAGTGAGTATGGTATACACACAATCGGAAATTCTCCAGAAGGAAGTGTACCTTTTTGAACGCATTGATTCTCAAAATCGAGAGATCATGAAACACCTGAAAGCAATTTGTTTTCTTCGACCTACAAAGGTACTACATAAACAGCTGCCGTCTGCCTAGGCAAATACAGCACACTATGATCTGGAAGTATTATTAAGGCAAAATAAATTTATATTATCATCATCTGTGGCATCATAATTATCCTGGTTTATCAGAGTTATAACCATGACTCTCCTCCTTTCCACATCTCATTCACTGCTTACAGCCAGTTTTTCCTTCAAGATGTCTTTAAGGTTCTCAGCTACTTCCAAAGCCACTAACTATACTAACAGAGACCCACATCACTTTATTCCTGGATTAACCTCCATACCTATCACACTGAACACCATTGCCATTTATTTATTTATTTATTTTTAATTTTTGAATTTTATTTTAATTATTTTTTTATACAGCAGGTTCTTATTAGTCATCAATTTTATACACATCAGTGTATACATGTCAATCCCAATCGCCCAATTCATCACACCACCACCACCACCCCCCACGGCTTTCCCCCCTTGGTGTCCATACGTTTGTTCTCTACATCTGTGTCTCCATTTCTGCCCTGCAAACCGGTTCATCTGTACTATTTTTCTAGCTTCCACATATATGCGTTAATATATGATATTTGTTTTTCTCTTTCTGACTTACTTCACTCTGTATGACAGTCTCTAGATCCATCCACGTCTCAACAAATGACCCAATTTTGTTACTTTGCACGGCTGAGTAATATGCCGTTGTATATATGTACCACATCTTCTTTATCCATTCATCTGTCGATGGGCATTTAGGTTGCTTCCATGACCTGGCTATTGTAAATAGTGCTGCAATGAACATTCGGGTGCATGTGTCTTTTTGAATTACGGTTTTCTCTGGGTATATGCCCAGTAGTGGGATTGCTGGGTCATATGGTAATTCTATTTTTAGTTTTTTAAGGAACCTCCATATTGTTCTCCATAGTGGCTGTATCAATTTATATTCCCACCAACAGTGCAAGAGGGTTCCCTTTTCTCCACACCCTCTCCAGCATTTGTTGTTTGTAGATTTTCTGATGATGCCCATTCTAACTGGTGTGAGGTGATACCTCATTGTAGTTTTGATTTGCATTTCTCTAATAATTAGTGATGTTAAGCAGCTTTTCATGTGCTTCTTGGCCATCTGTATGTCTTCTTTGGAGAAATGTCTATTTAGGTCTTCTGCCCATTTTTGGATTGGGGTGTTTGTTTCTTTAATATTGAGCTGCATGAGCTGTTTATATATTTTGGAGATTAATCCTTTGTCCATTGATTTCGTTTACAAATATTTTCTCCCATTCTGAGGGTTGTCTTTTCGTCTTGTTTATGGTTTCCTTTGCTGTGCAAAAGCTTTGAAGTTTCATTAGGTCCCATTTGTTTATTTTTGTTTTTATTTCCATTACTCTAGGAGGTGGATCAAAAAAGATCTTGCTGTGATTGATGTCATAGAGTGTTCTTCCTATGTTTTCCTCTAAGAGTTTTATAGTGTCCAGTCTTACATTTAGGTCTCTAATCCATTTTGAGTTTATTTTTGTGTATGGTGTTAGGGAGTATTCTAATTTCATTCTTTTACATGTAGCTGTCTAGTTTTCCCAGCACCACTTATTGAAGAGACTGTCTTTTCTCCATTGTATATCTTTGCCTCCTTTGTCATAGATTAGTTGACCATAGGTACGTGGGTTTATCTCTGGGCTTTCTATCTTGTTCCATCAATCTATGTTTCTGTTTTTGTGCCAGTACCATATTGTCTTGATTACTGTAGCTTTGTAGTATAGTCTGAAGTCAGGGAGTCTGATTCCTCCACCTCCGTTTTTTTCCCTCAAGACTGCTTTGGCTATTCGGGGTCTTTTGTGTCTTCATACAAATTTTAAGATGATTTGTTCTAGCTCCGTAAAAAATGCCATTGGTAATTTGATAGGGATTGCATTGAATCTGTAGATTGCTTTGGGTAGTATAGTCATTTTCACAATGTTGATTCTTCCAATCCAAGAACATGGTATATCTCTCCATCTGTTGGTATCATCTTTAATTTCTTTCATCACTGTCTTATAGTTTTCTGCATACAGGTCTTTTGTCTCCCTAGGCAGGTTTATTCCTAGGTATTTTATTCGTTTTGTTGCAATGGTAAATGGAAGTGTTTCCATAATTTCTCTTTCAGATTTTTCATCATTAATGTATAGGAATGCAAGAGATTTCTGTGCATTAATTTTGTATCCTGCAACTTTACCATATTCATTAATTAGCTCTAGCAGTTTTCTGGTGGCAGTTTTAGGATTCTCTATGTATAATATCATATCATCTGCAAACAGTGATAGTTTTACTTCTTCTTTTCCAATTTGTATTCCTTTTATTTCTTTTTCTTCTCTGATTGCCGTGGCTAGGACTTCCAGAACTATGTTGAATAATAGTGGTGAGAGTGGACATCCTTGTCTCGTTCCTGATCTTAGAGGAAATGCTTTCAGTTTTTCACCATTGAGAATGATGTTTGCTGTGGGTTTGTCATATATGGCCTTTATTATGTTGAGGTAGGTTCCCTCTATGCCCACTTTCTGGAGAGTTTTTATCATAAATGGGTGTTGAATTTTGTCAAAAGCTTTTTCTGCATCTATTGAGATGATCATATGGTTTTTCTTCTTCAATTTGTTAATATGGTGTATCACATTGATTGATTTGCATATATTGAAGAATCCTTGCATCCCTGGGATAAATCCCACTTGATCGTGGTGTATGATCCTTTTAATGTGTTGTTGGATTCTGTTTGCTAGTATTTTGTTGAGGATTTTTGCAACTATATTCATCAGTGATATTGGTCTGTAATTTTCTTTTTTTGTAGTATCTTTCTCTGATTTTGGTATCAGGGTGATGGTGGCCTCATAGAATGAGTTTGGGAGTGTTCCTTCCTCTGCAATTTTATGGAAGAGTTTGAGAAGGATAGGTATTAGTTCTTCTCTAAATGTTTGATAGAATTCACCTGTGAAGCCATCTGGTCCTGGACTTTTGTTTGTTGGAAGATTTTTAATCACAGTTTCAATTTCATTACTTGTGATTGGTCTGTTCATATTTTCTGTTTCTTCCTGGTTCAGTCTTGGAAGGTTATACCTTTCTAAGAATTTGTCCATTTCTTCCAGGTTGTCCATTTTATTGGCAAAAAGTTGCTTGTAGTAGTCTCTTAGGATGCTTTGTATTTCTGTGGTGTCTGTTGTAACTTCTCCTTTTTCATTTCTGATTTTATTGATTTGAGTCCTCTCCCTCTTTTTCTTGATGAGTCTGGCTAATGGCTTATCAATTTTGTTTATCTTCTCAAAGAACCAGCTTTTAGTTTTATTGATCTTTGCTATTGTTTTCTTTGTTTCTATTTCATTTATTTCTGCTCTGATCTTTATGATTTCTTTCCTTCTGCTAACTTTGGGTTTTGTTTGTTCTTCTTTCTCTAGTTGCTTTAGGTGTAAGGTTAGGTTGCTTACTTCAGATTTTTCTTGTTTCTTTAGGTAGGCTTGTATAGCTATAAACTTCCCTCTTAGAACTGCTTTTGCTGCATTCCATAAGTCTTGGGTCATCGTGTTTTCATTGTCATTTGTCTCTAGGTATTTTTTGATTTCCTCTTTGATTTCTTCAGTGATCTCTTGGTTATTTAGCAACATATTGTTTAGCCTCCATGTGTTTGTGTTTTTTACGTTTTTTTTCCCTGTAATTCATTTCTAATCTCATAGCGTTGTGGTCAGAAAAGATGCTTGATATGATTTCAATTTTCTTAAATTTACTGAGGCTTGATTTGTGACCCAAGATGTGATCTGTCCTGGAGAATGTTCCATGCACACTTGAGAAGAACGTGTAATCTGCTGTTTTTGGATGGAATGTCCTATAAATATCAATTAAATCTATCTGGTCTATTGTGTCATTTAAAGCTTGTGTTTCCTTATTTATTTTCATTTTGGATGATCTGTCCATTGGTGTGAGTGAGGTGTTAAAGTCCCCACTATTATTGTGTTACTGTCAATTTCCTCTTTTATAGCTGTTAGCAGTTGCCTTATGTATTGAGGTGCTCCTATGTTGGGAGCATATATATTTATAATTGTTATATCTTCTTCTTGGATTGATCCCTTGATCATTATGTAGTGTCCTTCCTTGTCTCTTGTAACATTCTTTATTTTAAAGTCTATTTTATCTGATATGAGTATTGCTACTCGAGCTTTCTTTTGGTTTCCATTTGCACGGAATATCTTTTTCCATCCCCTCACTTTCAATCTGTATGTGTCCCTAGGTCTGAAGTGGGTCTATTATAGACAGCATATATATGAGTCTTGTTTTTGTATCCATTCAGCAAGCCTGTGTCTTTTGGTTGGAGTGTTTAATCCATTCACGTTTAAGGTAATTATCGATATGTATGTTCCTTTGACCATCTTCTTAATTGTTTTGGGTTTGTTTTTGTAGGTCCTTTTCTTCTCTTGTATTTCCTGCTGAGAGAAGTTCCTTTAGCATTTGTTGTAGAGCTGGTTTGGTGGTGCTGAATTCTCTTAGCTTTTGCTTGTCTGTAAAGCTTTTGATTTCTCCATCGAATCTGAATGAGATCCTTGCTGGGTAGAGTAATCTTGGTTGTAGGTTCTTCCTTTTCATCACTTTAAGTATATCATGCCACTTGCTTCTGGCTTGTAGTGTTTCTGCTGAGAAATCAGCTGTTAACCTTATGGGAGTTCCCTTGTATGTTATTTGTCGTTTTTCCCTTGCTGCTTTCAATAATTTTTTTTTTGTCTTTAATTTTTGCCAATTTGATTACTATGTGTCTCAGCGTGTTTCTCCTTGGGTTTATCCTGTATGGGACTCTCTGTGCTTCCTGGACTTGGGTGGCTATTTCCTTTCCCATGTTAGGGAAGTTTTCGACTATAATCTCTTCAAATATTTTCTTGGGTCCTTTCTCTCTCTCTTCTCCTTCTGGGACCCCTGTAATGCAAATGTTGTTGCGTTTAATGTTGTCCCAGAGGTCTCTTAGGCTGTCTTCATTTCTTTTCATCCTTTTTTCTTTAGTCTGTTCTGCAGCAGTGAATTCCACCATTCTGTCTTCCAGGTCACTTATCCGTTCTTCTGCCTCAATTATTCTGCTATTGATTCCTTCTAGTGTAGTTTTCATTTCAGTTATTGTATTGTTCATCTCTGTTTGTTTGTTCTTTAATCTTGTAGGTCTTTGTTAAACATTTCTTGCATCTTCTCGATCTTTGCCTCCATTCTTTTCTGAGGTCCTTGATCATCTTCACTATCATTATTCTGAATTCTTTTTCTGGAAGGTTGCCTATGTCCACTTCATTTAGTTGTTTTTCTGGGGTTTTATCTTGTTCCTTCCTCTGGTACGTAGCCCTCTACCTTTGCATCTTGTCTATCTTTCTGTGAATGTGGTTTTTGTTCCACAGGCTGCAGGATTGTAGTTAGAAGAACTTCTGCTTCTGCTGTCTGCCCTCTGGTGGATGAGGCTATCTAAGAGGCTTGTGCAAGTTTCCTGATGGGAGGGACTGGTGGTGGGTAGAGCTGACTGTTGCTCTGGTGAGCAGAGCTCAGTAAAACTTTAATCTGCTTGATTGCTGATGGGTGGGGCTGGGTTCCCTCCCTGTTGGTTGTTTGGCCTGAGGCAACCCAACACTGGAGCCTACCTGGGCTCTTTGGTGGGGCTAATGACAGGCTCTGGGAGGGCTCACGCTAAGGAGTACTTCCCAGAACTTCTGCTGCCAGTGTCCTTGCCCCCATGGTGAGCCACAGCCACCCTCTGCCTCTGCAGGAGACCCTCCCACACTAGCAGGTAGGTCTGGTTCAGTCTCCCCTGGGGTCACTGCTCCTTCCCCTGGGTCCTGATATGCACACTACTTTGTGTGTGCCCTCCAAGAGTGGAGTCTCTGTTTCTCCTAGTCCTGTCGAAGTCCTGCAATCAAATCCCACTAGCCTTCAAAGTCTGATTCTCTAGGAATTCCTCCTCCTGTTGCTGGACCCCCAGGTTGGGAAGCCTGACGTGGAGCTCAGAACCTTCACTCCAGTGGGTGGACTTCTGTGGTCTAAGTGTTCTACAGTCTGTGAGTCACCCACCCAGCAGTTATGGGATTTGATTTTACTGTGATTGCGCCCCTCCTACCATCTCATTGTGGCTTCTCCTTTGTCTTTGGATGTGGGGTGTCTTTTTTGGTGAGTTCCAGTGTCTTCCTGTCGATGATTGTCCAGCAGCTAGTTGTGATTTTGGTGTTCTCACAAGAGGGAGTGAGAGCACGTCCTTCTACTCCGCCATCTTGGTTCAGGGCCACCATTGCCATTTAATCTTACATACTTATATCAGTGTTTTGAGTCTTTATCATTTTATTCACATCTATGCTCAGGAACCTTTAATGGCTCAATTTTACTTCCATGATTAAATTTATATTTAGTAGCCCTCAGAGCCCTCCTTTAGCTGGTCTGGTCTGCCCTTATGTATTCAACCTCCTATGTCCTACCTCTGCTCCTCCACTGCGGCCAGATAGGCCTTTTTATGATCCCTCTACATGCTCATTCCTGTCCTCTGTTTGTTCTCTTCCCCTGATTAAAGATTCTTTAGCCTTCTGTCAGTTTTCATCCATCATCTTCTAAATCTAGCTTGAGTCCTGCTTTAAAAATCCTTTACTATTTCAATCTTATTTTGTATATTCTCTTGTTTTATATTCATGTTCTTAACTCCAGTACTTGTACATTATCTACTTTCCAATATACAAATCTGACCATGTCACCACACTTGAAATCCTTGAATGATTTCTCATTGCTTTTATGATAAAGACAAAACTCCATTAAGTGTGGCCTGCAAGGCCCTGTATGGTCTAGCTCCTACTATTTCTATAGCCTCATTTCAAACCATTCCCCTTTTTGCTCTTAGCCACACTAATCTTTCAGTCCACTATATTCTGTCATGCTGCAGGACCTTTGCACAGGTTCTTCTCTTTGCCTGGAACGTTTTCACTCCCTCAAGCAAATCTTTCCTGGCCTTGCTGACCAGGTCAAACCCCCCTCTCATAAACACTTATAGCACCATCTTCCTCTCCCTATTACTTGTTGTGGTTGAAGTCTCATATGGTTTGTGTGATTAATTAATATGTCTCACCTACCAGAAGTAAGCTCCAGGAGAGCAGAGATGATGTCCATATTTTCACACTGTTATGCCCCCAATGCCTGCCACATAATGGATACTCAATAAATAGTTCCTGAATTAATTAATACATCAATTAATTCTTTGATACAGTAGTTTCCAATTGCTTCATATTAGTCATGAAATTTTGGCTCTGGGAGGGATCTTAGAGATTATCAGTCCATCATTTCCTAACATTTTTTATTAGAGAAGCTCTTTCAGCGCCATACGTATGTTCTCTCAAACTCAAATGTGTTGTTAAAAACAATTTTTCCTTAAGATTACATTATAAAGTTAATTTTTAATGTGTTTTTTAAATTTAAATGACAGTTGTTAAAGTCTTTTTCCCATTTAACAAGCAATATGTATTGCTTACGTTACTTTTAATTCTGTAAGGAAATGTATGTTTTTTTAACATTCAAAAATGATATTTTATATCATGTATAATTTGGGGATCAACTTTATACTGAAATTTAACCATATGTTATAGTATCAAAAGTA
This sequence comes from Balaenoptera physalus, assembly GCF_965194825.1. Lineage (NCBI taxonomy): Eukaryota > Metazoa > Chordata > Mammalia > Artiodactyla > Balaenopteridae > Balaenoptera > Balaenoptera physalus. The sequence continues at coordinate 88,221,486 of NC_138882.1, read as the reverse complement.
GGTAAGACCTGCATTATGATCGTATGTAATTGGAATTATTATGTTTTGACCATTTGAAAATCAACTGTTTTTTAGTTCTAAATTTCATGTTTTATTTTTAAATAATGTAATTATACAAAAGGTCTTAGCCTACTGTTTGCAAATACTTCACAAATATTGAAGTTCTGCAGCCTCTGGTCCCAATTAGTTAAAAGCCCAAGTGAATATATTTAACTATATTTTCTCTTTTTTTTAAAAAAATTTATTTTATTTATTTATTTATTTTTGGCTGTGTTGGGTCTTTGTTGCTGCGCGCGGGCTTTCTCTAGTTGCGGCGAGCGGGGGCTACTCTTCGTTGCAGTGCGTGGGCTTCTCATTGCAGTGGCTTCTCTCATTGTGGAGCACGGGCTCTAGGCATGCGGGCTTCAGTAGTTGCGGCACGTGGGCTCAGTAGTTGTGGCTCACGGGCTCTAGAGCACAGGCTTAGTAGTTGTGACACACGAGCTTAGTTGCTCCACGGCATGTGGAATCTTCCCGGACCAGGAATCGAACCCATGTCCCCTGCATTGGCAGGCGGATTCTCAACCACTGTGCCACCGGGGAAGCCGCTATATTTTCTCTTGAATGTTGGTTTTTAAAGGACTAGACACATTTTGATGTTCCACATAAGAATTTTGATCAGATGAATAAAATTTATAAGCAAACAGCTTGAGGCAAATTTGCAGAATTATTATCTATCTTATGTTATATCTCAACATCTATGTCCTTTATGTTTTTTAATCTTAATTTGGCCAAGGCAATGCAGCTAGTTAATGTTACATATGATTCCTGATCATTATATTTAATGTGTCTCTTTTTTATCCCCAGCCCTCACCCCTCCCAACATACACACACTTAATCTAGACCTCAGCACACAGTAGGCACTCAGTAAATACTTAAATAAATCAGTGGATGATACGTATTTATTACTTTTTCACTTAAGCAGTTCTCATATTTTGTTTGTTTGTTCTTTTCTAGGAGAATGTGGATTATCTGATTCAGGAGCTCCGAAGACCCAAATACAGTATATATTTTATTTGTAAGTATGTTATTTCACCTGTTCAATCATGTAACTAAATCCTAGCTAATATGTTCTATTGGGTACTTCATATCATCAGTAAGTTAATTGAATCCATCACTGTAAGAGTCTGGTGAGTTTTTTTGTCCTTTCAAAGTATTAAAAGTGTTGGACCAACATTCTGTTTCTGAGAGCTAAATGTGATTTCCACTCATCATAGACTGCTTAGGTTAAAAACAAATTTTTTTTTAAGTTTTACTTTGCCCTTCAAGTTTCTTTATAAGTCAAAAGTTATAAGTAGTCAACTTTCACATTCCACCTTTGCCAAAAAAGTATGTATACTTATTTCTATTTTACACTCTTATGAACTGAGGCATAGAAGCTGATTTATTTATTTGGAGGGAGGATATACTTGAGTTTGTTGGAAAAGCAGAGATTTACTTTACATACCAGATGAAAACAGTCTACTTCTCTTTGCAACTTTATGTAATACTTGAAAGTACAAGTCATCAGGTAGATATCTCCTATTTGCATAACTTTTGGGGAGGGGAAAGGGGGTGGAGGCCTGGAAATAAACTGGGTTTGTGGTTACTATACAATTTATATGGATTTTTTTTAATGTAATACATTCTGCTTTGGAAGTTACATCTTTTCTCCTCTAGATGTCATAATTGATCTTCATAGCATTTGTATTGTTTACTTGAAGGCTTTGGAGTTTTAGGGCTTAAACTATGGTCTAAGATATATACTTTCTTCCGCATATACTACAATTTAATAATGGTACAAAAAATTAACATTTGTGATAAGACACTGTAGTTTATAAGAACTCTCTCATATTTTATTCAGCCCTTAAAACAACCCCAGGAGGTAAAAACAGGCAATTTTATTCTTTTCTGTCATCCTACTTTTGTTTTTGTAATTGTTTTATTTTTGGCTAATAATCATGGGTTTTCTTTTTCAATTAAGGTTTTTTTTTTCTTTTTTTATTTTATTTTATTTTTTTAAATTTGTTTGATTTTATCTTTGGCTGCATTGGGTCTTTGTTGCTGCGCACGGGCTTCCTGTAGTTGCTGCAAGCGGGGGCTACTCTTCATTGCGGTGTGCAGGCTTCTCATTGCGGTGGCTTCTCTTGTTGCAGAGCATGGGCTCTAGGTGCATGGGCTTAAGTAATTGTGGCATGCGGGCTCAGTAGTTGTGGCTCTTGGGCTCTAGAGCACAGACTCATTAGTTGTGGTGCACAGGCTTAATTGCTCCGCGGCATGTAGGATCTTCCCGGACCAGGGCTCGAACCTGTGTCCCCTGCATTGGCAGGCAGATTCTTAACCACTGCGCCACCAGGGAAGTCCTCTTTTTCTTTTTTTTTTTTTTTTTTTTTTTTTAATTACTGAGTAGTATTCCATGGTATGGATGTACCACAATTTGTTTAACTGTTCACCTGTTGAAGGACATCTGAGTTGTTTCTAGTTTCTAGTTGTTTCTATTTCTCTGTAATAAATAATACCCAGGGAGCAATTGCTGGGTCATATGGTAGTTGCATGTTTAGTGTTTTAAGAAACTGCTAAATGTTTTCTGGCATGACTATGCCATTTTACATTTCCATTAGCAGTGTACAGGTGATCTAATTTCTTTGTATCCTCACAAGCATTTAGTGTTGTCCCTGTTTTTCATTTTAGCCATCCTGCTAGGTGTGTAGTCATTCCAGTATTTTTTAAGTCTGATTACAAGCTAGGTACTGAGGATAGGAAAGTATAAAAACTTTTGTATTCAATGACACACATAGACACACATACACACACATATATTTATAGAGAGAGAGAGAGATTGATTCCCCATGCTGTCAAATTTATCTGGACATCTAACAGAATTACTGTTTTGCTGAGTCTCTTAGCTAAAATTTGAATAGATCATGAGATGAAAGACTCCCTTTTCCTCTGAAAAGAGTTATTTGATGCAGTGGTTGAGATTAATAACCAATAATAAGTCTAATATTTACTTTTCTGGTTGTAAAGTTTGTTTGATTTGGGCTGTAAATCTATGAAGTCGAAAAAAATTATATATGTTAAAGTAGTTAGCACTAAAGCCTAGGAAAAATGGACTGTTGAAATGTCTTGGGTGGAGCAATCAATTTCACAGTTTTATTTGATTGAAATAAACTAAAATGAGTTTATATATGGTGATTTTATTCTTTACAGACTTTCAGCACAATTTATATTAATTAGCACAAAACTGACCTTCTGCTCATGTCATTTTTTAATAATTCTATTTTTGTATATTCTTGTATAACAGGCTTCTCCCTTCCTTTATTTAAAAAAAACTTCTTTATTATGGACGTTTTCAAATATGTAAAAATAGAATAGTCTAATAAATTCCAATGTACCCATCACCCAGTTTCTACAATTATCGTACCGTAGCCAATCTTGTTTTAGCTATACTGCTATCTACTCCCCCATCAATATTATATTGAAGATAATCTAAGACATCACATGATTTCATCCATAAATATTTCCATGTGCATCTCTAAATGATAAGGACTTGTTTTAAAAAGTACCATTATTATATCCAAATAATGAAAAAAATTCCTATTTATTCAAATATTCATTCAGTGTTCAAATTTCAAATTCTTTCATGCCTTTTTTTTTCACCACTGTTTGTTTGAATCAGGATCATAGTAAGGTCCACACATTGCTATTGGTTGATATGTTGTTTAAGTTTCTTTAATCTTCTATAAGTCCTCTCTCTACCCCAACCCCCATGCAGTCTATTTATTGAAGAAACTACATTGTTCTATTAAAGTTTCCCACAGCCTGGATCTTGCTGATTGCGTCTGCATGGGGTATTTTAACATGTTCTTTGCAATTTAAAATGTTCCCTCTGTCCTCTAGTTCTTGTAAATTGGTACTTGGATACAGAGGCTTAATTAGATTCAGATTTGATTTCTTTTTGACGAGAATATTTCATAGGTAGTGTTGTGTGCTTCCACTGATTGTCTCTTACTATGATACTAGCAGAGGTCAATGCCCAATGCCTAGTTCCATCCATTGATTCATTAGGGGTTGAAAAAAAATGATGGTGTTTTGTTTTTTTTTTAATATAAATTTATTTATTTAATTTATTTATTTTTGGCTGTGTTGGGTCTTCGTTGCTGTGCGTGGGTTTTCCCTAGTTGCGGCGAGCGGGGGCTTCTCTTCGTTGCGGTACGCGGGCTTCTCATTGCGGTGGCTTCTCTTGTTGCTGAGCACCGGCTCTAGGCACATGGGCTTCAGTAGTTGTGGCGCGTGGGCTTCAGTAGTTGTCACTCGCGGGCTCTAGAGTGCAGGCTCAGTAGTTTTGGCGCACGAGCTTAGTTGCTCCATGGCATGTGGGATCTTCCTGGAGCAGGGCTCGAACCCGTGTCCCCTGCATTGGCAGGCGGATTCTTAACCACTGTGCCAACAGGGAAGTCCCAAAATGATGGTGTTTTAATTCTATCATTATCATTCCTTCTTTGCTTTTTAGCTGGAAAATTTCTTAAAAGAGGAGTTTCCCCTCATCTACCGTTTGGTTATCTGGTGGTACAGTTTGCATATAAAAGGATAAAAGCTTACTTCTTTCCCAGTATTTGCTATTTTCGATATAATGATTTGGTTCCCTAGCATCCTCCAATGCCTACAATGGTGGTTCCCTTTTTTTTTTTTTTTTTAAGTATTATGAATTTACAGATTTAAACGTATTTGTGCTGTTCATTCCAATGTGAAGGTGTTTGACATATACCACAATGTATACTAAATTTCACTTAGTCATTAGACTTTAACTGTCAGGCCCATTTATGTCTAATTGCAGCAGAGATGATCTCCTCTGAGTCAACCACAACTTATATGTCTGTTTCAGATTTCAGTAATGTGATCAGCAAGAGTGATGTGAAGTCATTAGCTGAAGCTGATGAACAGGAAGTTGTGGCTGAGGTTCAGGTAAAGGTATTGGTCCTCTAATACATATCTTATATTGGCCCTTTCTAAAGATTTGAGTCTAAAAATAAGGAAGGTGTTGTCTCATAAGAAAGGAAGCTATTGATCAGACACAATAAATGTGCATTGCACCAGACTCTACTCATATTTAGAAAGTTTGGAAGAGGTATCAAATTGAGTGGGAATAGAATTAAAGGAGGCAGTGGGAATGAGGAGATTGGAAAAGTACTGGATTGGTAGGAAGGGTTTCACAGGGTTGGGGACAGAGCCAGATATGTCTTATGCTAGTTTTATGAGCTATACTATAAGAATATTCATCTAAACAGTTATAGTTTATGTCTGATTGGGAGAGAATAGGAAGTAAAGGATGTGAATGAGGTTTATTAAAGTTATGTTTGTGATTATCTTGCTTTGGGAAGTAGTAAGCAGATTTGTCATTAGGTTAAAACTTGAAACTCCTAAATATTTATACTGCATGCTATGTAATACTTCACATTAGAACATTTCATGTTACCTTTTCCTTCTTAAACCCTTTAGTGTTCTTGAATACATTTATCACAGATGTTTGAATACATTTATCACCTAAATGAAGAATATAGTCCTCAGGGAAGCAAATAAACAAGTTTTGGATTTTCAGGAGGATGTGCTAGGTGATGAATGAAAAAAGAATGACCTATTTTTTTTGTTTGTTTGTTTGTTTTTGTTTTTTTGTTTTTTGACCTATTTTAAATCATATTCTCCCTCATGAGAATACACTGGACAGCAAAGTTCTTATTCATCTAACTGAGTGTAACATTGTATATCTTCAGCAGTGTTTTATTTTTACTAATTGATAAGTCTCCTTAAGTATGATATGTATATTTATACAACTTTGTTTTTTTGGTTTTTTTGTTAAAGATTTATTATTATTGCTACTATTTTATGATTATCTTATTAATTCGCTCACATTGACTATTGTTACTCAATTGTTAATTGATCAATTTTTCTCTTTTATACCTGCATTTCCTCAAATTTGATTGTATCACATAGTATTATATCACATATGAAAAATATTATTGCATGATACAGTTAGGAGTTTATGGAATGACTGACTGATCCTGGTGCTTTGTTTGCAGGAATTTTATGGTGATTACATTGCTGTGAATCCACATTTGTTTTCCCTCAACATTCTGGGTTGCTGCCAGGTATGGAAAGAAAGGATTTTTTTTTAAGTTTATTTATCAGGTAGGAGTTAATTCAGTAAGTAATTGGACTTGTAAGATAAAATTCAAATATTTTCTCTGAATATATGTTTTAACAAAAAGGGTCGAAATTGGGATCCAGTCCAACTATCCAGAGCAACTCAAGGACTGACAGCTCTCCTTTTATCTCTGAAGAAATGTCCCATGATTCGTTACCAGCTTTCATCAGAGACAGCAAAGAGACTTGCAGAATGTGTTAAGGTATGGCATTCTCTATCTCCAGTTCCAAAACATCAAGACCATTCATTTCTTTTTCATATTTCAGAAATTAAAGGAATGTTTTATCTAAAACTAAGGAGATGATGTGTTAGGTTTACTGGCAAAGAGGTAGGCATTTGTAATTCAAGACCAAAAGCAACAAATTAGAGCTAAGATTCTTAGGTTTAACCCAAGAAACATTTGCAAGCTACTTAACTTCTTTTGATCCTATTAAACCGCTTGTAAAATAGAGTTTCAAATCCTAACCCCTTAAACAGAATGCTACTAAACTTTGTCAAGCTTTTGAATCCTTTTATGGAAGGCCTGTGAAAGCGCAAGAAACTATTGTTAAATGTGGTTTTTGTGTATTAATTTTCTATTTATATCGTCTCTATCTGCTACTAATTGGTTCACCAAACCGTCTTTCTCTCTTACCCACAGCAAGTGATAACTAAAGAATATGAACTGTTTGAATTCCGGCGGACTGAGGTTCCTCCATTGCTACTTATTTTAGATCGCTGCGATGATGCCATCACCCCATTGCTCAACCAGGTGCAGAGCCCTTTGCTAGCATAATGAAAGGATGATTTCAAGTGGTATTCATCAAAATGCAGATGTGGAAATGAACAACATGGTCCATTTATTTGCCTCCTTATTTTCAGCTATTCTTGTTTTTGCCTTGTGTTTCCTAGCATTCTGGTATCAGTGTTCTTCCAGCCACAGTCATCTTCAGCTCTTTCTTCTGCCTCATCCTTCCTGTCCCTTTCTGCCACCATCCCTAATTAAGGCAACTTCTGGGTTCTGTAGATTCTACTTTTCCAGTGTCTGTTCTTTTCCATTCATATTGCCATTATCTTGGTGTATCTAATCTCTTATAGGAATCCTCAAATAGTCATCTTCTTGATTCCCCACTTTTAATTTCTCTCCACTCTAACGTATCTCACGGACACAATGTTGTTAAATTACTTTTACTATAGCACAGTTCTGATCCTATTACTCCTGGCTTAAAAATCTTAATTGTTTCCCATTTGCCTACTGGATGAAATACAGACTCCTGAACTTGGCGTCCATGAGCCTTCACAATGTAGGCTCAACGTTATAGAAAACCTGCAGCTCACTACTGTGTAGCTATACCTCAGGATTTCCTGCCCTCATTTTATTCATGTTGTGACCTCTCTTTGAACTCTGGCATGTTTGGAATACATTCTCTTCCCATCTTCACCTCTCAAAATTCTTATCCTTTAAAACCACTTGAAACATCTTTTAAGTGTTTTTGAAACATCTTATGTCTCATGCTGCACTTTCTATGTTGTACCTTTGATTGTTTTCACAGTCTCCTAGGTTATACATTCCTTCAAGGCAGACTGTGTCTTACTAATGTTTGTTCTTCTGTGAATACAAGCACAGTGCCTTACACTTTGTAGACACTTTATTAATAGTGACTTTAAATTTATAGGAAAAGGCACAGTCTATATTTCAGTTCCATCCCAGCTTATAATAATGTTAATGCTAGGGGAAATCTGTGCTGTGGAATGCAACTTCTCTATGATATGATAGATAGCCTTATATTCCTAAAATTCAAAGTAATATAACTTAATAATATTCTATATATTACATATTATATGTTACATATTTTATATACATTTTAATAATATAACTAAAGAAATTTTGACGATATAAAAAAGTAGAAAGAAAAATAATTGCTTATAATTTAGCTTCCCAAAGTAAAGCAATCATTCATTCAACAAATTTCACTGAGGACCTATTATGTGCCAGGTACTGTATTAAGTACTAGAGATAAAAGGTTAAAAGGTACAGTCTCTGCTCTCAAAGAGTTCATGATCCAATGAGGAGAAAGTAAACATCGTTTTAATTATGAAGTATGTGCTAATGGCAAAAGCATGCACAGCATGCTGTCTATGGAAGCATAAAACATTTTGTTGTACTTACTTTAAATGCTATAATGAAACTTGCTTTTTCAAGAACTCATTGGCAAATATTTTAGGAAATAAAGCACCTACTTTTATAACCTCTGAAGTTATTTTAACAAATCTAGTGTTTAGATTTAGAGGGTAATTTGCTGGAAAATACTTAGTTTTCTCTAACGGGCCTGTGACTAAAAGTAACCTGTTCTCCATAAAAGGTGAGAAGGCAAATTTGGGGGTTTCTCCTTTCCAGTTTTACAAAATAAGTTCACATTTTGTAAGACTGGAAACCGATCCTTCTTCACAATGCATATTAAGTAAAAACATAAAGTAAAATGGATTCAGAGGCAAGCTTCTGAATATGTGTGTTTTGATCAACTCACAAGGTTTTTTTCTGGTAATATTAGTGTTCCCAGGATAAATATAGCACCACTCAGATCTGCAAGAACACACTTCTCATGCTGCAGAAAACCACAGAAGTGTACAGGAAATGGTACAGCTTGTAACTGCAGTACCAATATAGCCCTATCTATGAAGCCAAAAATATACTCTTAATTCACAGGCAAAAATTGGAGCTAATGATAGATCTAATTTGTTTTCTTTCTATCAGGAATATTAATCTGGCTGCCCTTCTTCCAAAAGTGTGAAATCTAAAAGTATTTTGACTTTCGGATGTTTAACCAATTAAAATGACAATCTTAATGCTTAGTATGGCACAAGGTATTAATAAAATTTGAGCTAAATAGAGAACCTCCATGTAAACAAGACTAGTTACTAAGAATGTTATCAGTTTTTATTTGTTTTCCTGAACGTTTACTATTTCCATGTTTTGTCAGTTACCAATTTCTTTTTTTGTCATAATTCTTTATTTAGTGGACATATCAGGCCATGGTCCATGAACTACTGGGCATAAACAACAATCGGATTGATCTTTCCAGAGTACCAGGGATCAGTAAAGACTTGAGAGAGGTGGTCCTATCTGCTGAAAATGATGAATTCTACGCTAACGTAAGTGGTTTAAAATTCTTTTAAATTTTTTTAGTTGTTTTTATGTAAGAAGGTTAATATTGATTTGTTAGAATGAGAGCAGGTTTGGGATTTCATGTAGAAGGATGATAGAGGCATCCTGTAGATAAACTGCATCTCAAGGGAAGGCAGACTTTTTTCTGACCCTTTAACAGTATTTCTTTCACAGTAATCACATACTTAGTTTTGTACTTTTAAAATTAGAGCCTAATTTATTTACTTCCCTCCTGTCCTTAGCCCTTTGTGAAAATGGTAATGGTATTCATCACCAGTGTCCTGGCCAATATCCAGATTTGGTAATGATAATGAAATTTTCTTGCCCTTCAGTTCTAGCTGTATTCAGTGTTCTTTTTCACTTCTTTTAAATTGTCTGAAAGTCAGACTTGTTGAAAGAACTGTGTTTCCAACTTCCTTTTTCACAGAATATGTACCTGAACTTTGCTGAGATTGGTAGCAACATAAAGAATCTCATGGAAGACTTTCAGAAGAAGAAACCAAAAGAACAGCAAAAACTAGAATCAATAGCAGACATGAAGGTAAATTGAACATGTACATGGATGATTAACATGCAAGACTTTGGAACTATTCATGTAATCAGCATTTCTGGAATATTCTGGGTCTGATTTCTGCCTTGATTCCTTTTGTTTGGTTTGAGATTATTTTCTGTAATACTTCTCTTTGGGAAAAAATATAGTGAAAACTTCATAATAAGCCATGTACTTCTTTCCACTCATCAGTCATATTTGGACTATTTAAAGACTCAGTCTACTGACATATACTCGTTCTTCTCTTCTTAAGCATAACAAAATGCCATGTGATTGAAAGTATTAGATGCCTTAGTCTGGGCAGAAGAATAATCCCTGCCTTTTTTTTTTTTTTTCCTTCTTCATACATGCCTGTCCTCATCAAGAAATAACAGAACCCCCAATTGATGTTTTTCCCATGGCAGGCCTTTGTTGAGAATTACCCACAATTCAAGAAGATGTCTGGAACTGTATCAAAGCACGTGACAGTGGTTGGAGAGCTGTCTCGGTTGGTCAGTGAGCGGAATCTGCTGGAGGTTTCGGAGGTTGAGCAAGAACTGGCCTGTCAAAATGACCATTCTAGTGCTCTCCAGGTATCTATTCAGTCCAATTTGATGAGCACCTACTATGTGTAAGGCACTGTGCCAGGCAGAGCAAGAGATACAAAGGCAAGTAATCCTTCTTAACCAACATGGAATTTACAGTGTAACAGGGAGTTGAGACAAGAACACAAATTAGTATTATTTAAGATAGATGTATGATAAGAGGGATAGTAGAAGAAAAATGTGCAATCTCAAAGGGTTCAGGCAATTAATTGTTTAGGAGGGCAGCCTAGTCAACTAGAAAGAATGCTAGACTAAAATCAGAAGATCTGAATTTCAGTGTTTGATTTGCCACTGCTGGCTTTGTGACCTGGAGCTGTTGGCTTAATCTCTGAGCCATTTTCCTCATTTGTTAAATAAGTATAATGATATTTATCTCACAGCATTGTTAGGAAGATTTTAAAGATATAATATATTAAAATTCATTATCTAGGTTTTTATTATTGAACATCTGCTGTTTATTCCACAAACATGTGAATGCCTGCTCCATGTTCATGGTGCTGTGAGGATCTAGTGGTACAAAAATGAATAAGATACCATCCTTTTCCTCAAAAAGTTCACATTTTAATAGGGGAGAAAGAAATTTAAACCAGGAATTATAATATATGCAATAAGTGCTATACTAGAGGTATTACAAAAGGATATGGAAATACAGAGGAAGGACAACTGTTTTCCCTAAGGATGAGTCTTCTTAGAGACGATGATATTAGGTTTGGTTCCGGACAAGTAAATAAGTAGAAGTGCACCAACCAGAGAAAAGGAAGGAAATTCTCAGCAGAGGGAATGCAGGCATGGAGATGTGAAAAAAAAAAAAAATTTTTTTAAGGGAACAGAGACTAATTCAATGTAGCCAGTGCTGGATATAAGATGAGGAGTGGTCTTAGATAAGCCAGAAGGACAGATTGAGGCCTGGTTATGGCCATTGAAAGGAGGTTGGGCTTTAATCTTAAAATGATGAGAGCTATCAGAGGATTTTAGAAAAAAGTGACATAATCAAACCCTAGCCTCATGAAATTTACAGTATAAGTGGAAGAGACAAAACTAAAGCATGAGTAACAATTAGGCAGTGTTTCACGTTAATATTTAATTAAGTCAAAATTGTGGTACTGACTATAATAAGATTTGAGGTTATTAAGGACAGTTTCTTAGAGAAGGTTATATTAAGATGGACCATAAATAATGAATAGAATCTGGAGGAGGATTTCAGCAAAGAAAAGATGCAGAGCTATGCAGAAAATAATAAACAGCATGACCTGTTGAGAGTGGGTGTGGGTGTGCAAGAGACATAGGAGATAAAATTGAATTGGTAAACAGGAACTAGTTTATGAAGACGCTTGTAAGGGGGATTTGTACTTGCTGAGATAGGCAAAGAGATCCAGTGTAGAGTCTTACGTAGAAGTTGATATGATGAAAGCAGTATTTTAGGAAATTTAATCTAGTAAGGATGCTTTGGAGATGAAAAAATTTGAAGTCAGAGAGGCTAGAAGACTCATAGTGATAGTAGTAAAAATGTACAGAAGGGCAAATATGAAAGACATTTCAAAGGGAGAAAATAACTATTTAGTGACAGATTAGATATAAGGATAACAAGACAGAACAAATCAGAGATAATTCCAAAATTCCTGAGAAGTGGCAAAATGTGGTATCACTGACAGTAAGTAACTTGGGAATGAGAGTCCTTTGGGAAATAGCTGTTTCTAAGCCACTTATTATAAGAAGCACATTTCCTTATTAATAGGACCCTATATTCTAAGACTTAGTCTGTTTCTTTCCCTGCTGCAATTCTGCTTTATAAAATAAAGCCAGCATGGTATAATGGAAACAACACAGGCTTTGGAGCCAGACTTTCCTGGCTTATGTCCTATCTCTATGTATCAGAGTTTCTCTGGGAAAATTACTTATTTTGCCCAAGCCTCAGGGGTAATGATTTCAAACTTTTAGGTTGTTATCAGGATTTAATGAGATATAAAATGCTTCCCATACGGTAGGTACTTTGTAAAGGTTAGTTTCCTTCCTCTAAGCATAATTTTTTAAAGATATGGTACAATCAAAAGAAAGAAATGTACCCACCTGTGGTTGCTCTAGTTATACCAAAGTCTTCACTGTGATTTATGTTGATAGTTGTTGGTTTTTAATTTTTAAAAATGTTTATCAAGAGTTCCTCTGAAAACACCATCATTTTGAAAATCATAAAGATGCTATTTGCTTTATATTTATGAAAAGTATTTCTGTCAACACTTAATTTTATCTCTGTGTTCTTAAATCTTCACAAAGAACTTTTAGGCTGACTTTATATTTTTAGTTGTATTAAATGCTAATTTTTTTTAATCTATTTTTTTATTGAAGTATAGTTGATTTACACTGTTGTATTAATTTCTGGTGTACAGCAAAGTGATTCAGTTATACATATATCAGCATTGTTTTATATTATTTATACCATTGTTATGATAAACCATTATGGTTTATCATAAATTCTAATTCTTAAATAGATAATATAAGTACTTGATGAAAGAGATACATAGTAAAAACTGAGTCTGTTAGTTTCACTTGCATCCTTACAGTTATTCTGTGTGTGTGCAAGCCTCTATGAGTGTGTATATTTCCTTCTCTCTCTTTTTAAAATTCAGATGATACCATACTGTACACATAGCTCTGCATTTTGCTTTTCACTTAACTGTGTATCTCAGAGATTGTTCCAGACCAGAACCTAAACAATCATTCTATTAAATCACTAAATAGTATTTCTTTGTAAAGATACATCACAATCTATTTAACTTGGCCAACTTACTTTAAACTGCACTATTAATAACAGTTTATAGTTGGTTTGTGGGCCTAATAGAAGTATTCCTGTGAAAACTTTTTATTTTTCTCAATAAAATGAATTTTTTTCTCTTATTAAATAAAAATACAATTGTGTCCTGTAACTAAATTTAAATTTCCTTATGTTTCTTTATCATTTTATTTTTCCCTTTAAAACAATAGAACCAAACTTAATCACTAGCCAATTTTAGTATCTTTATCTGTATCTCACCATATGGAAAGCAGTTAGAAAAGGCTACTGTAATTCCTTGCCTGAAATCTTATTTTTTGTTCATTTTAAAAGAAGAACAGATACTTTAAAATATGAATTCCATTTGTGATCCACTTTATATTTTTAAAAATTATCTTTTGAAGGTTTTCTTGCCCCAGGGTATTAGGGTTTTACAGTGAGCAGTTGATTTGGACTTCCCCATCATAAAGGATTTCTTTGACAACATGATTTAAATAGTCAATAAAGAGAACTTTTGTTTAATAATGAGTAGATGCCAGGGGCCTGACCCCTAGATGGGTTACAGCATTCCTTGGCTTGACCTTAGGTGATAATAAGCAATGAATTGACTTTTGAGTAAAGATGAGGTTTGCTTTATTGAATAGTAACTGTATCATGGTGAGGCAAAAAAAGCTCATACATTGCTAAAAATTAACCTATAAATTGCTGCCACTTCTATCCAGTTATCCTACAGGGTAACAAAAAATTTGATTCAGAAGAATTTCACTAGAACCAAACTGCAATGTACTATCATTGGGACATATGCATAGCCTTGGAAAAGACTCATTTGATTAGTAAGGAAGATTTTTTTTCATACCATAAAGAGAAAAATCTTCAGAAAGTAAATAATTTCTCCCCCTTTTGTTGTCATATTACAGCTTTTCATTTGGAAGGAGGATCTAGTCTTTTTATATCCTTCTTTCCTGACCTTGGGTAAAAGATCTCAAATCATCCCATTAATAACACATAGTAAGGACAATAAATATTCATTAGAGAAATAAAGATAAAGAGTTCTGTTTGAAGCAGTATAGAATAGTGGCTAAGAGCTTGAATCTTTGATGGCTTGGGTTTGAAAATGATTCTTAACCACTCCAAGTCTTAGTCTCTTTGTCTGTAAAATGGGGGGAAATATCAGTACTTACTTCAAAAATTTTTGTGAGGGTGTAATGAGCTAATACATGTAAAGCACTTAATACGGTACCTGGTACTTATAACATTCAATGAATATTAACTATCACTATTTTCAGGATTATTGTTTGATGGTACATTCTCTTTTCTTTATGGCATCTAGGACATGTTTTTTAATTCACTCATGATCTTGGAACTCTCCCTGATTTTAGAAGGGTTTTTTTGCTTCTCGTTAAAATTGTAAGAAAATTGTTTTGGACACATTGAGCTGACAATTTTACTTTTACCAACTAAGAGTAAAAATGATCCTTTTCTCTCTAAACTATCATTTGACTAAGTATTTCAGAAACAGTGTTGACCAGCAGAAGACCTACACCAAAGCTAAATCTGACTAGTCATTAAGTAAAAGAATACTGACTCATGTATTTACCAGTTAGTGGAATTGGGTCCTGCCTACTTTCTATCATTTTTCCTAGATAAGCTCTTTATAGTCCCATAACACTGTTCTCTCAAACTGTTAGATTAGACTCATTATTTAATCATATCAGCATGTTGAAGACGTCCACCAATTTCATCTTGCTGTTCTAATCTTTTGGCTGATAATGCTATTCATTGAGTGTTTTACTACATTACTGTGATAGTTGATAACAAGGTACAGATCCTATTCTTTAGGTTAAATTAAAGCAAAAAAAAAATGGGGACTATCTTTAATTGCAGACTTCAACTGTAATTTGTACAATGGTTTAAAGTATAGGTATGTCATTACAAAAGTTTTTTCTTGTGCTGCTATATCATAGTTTTGGTAGAAGAAAACAGAAAAGTATAAAAGTAGTCAGGCCAAAATAATAGAAGAATCTCTAAATATCAGAAGAAAAGAATTGTTTTTTAATCAATGTCTTTTGAATGAACATTAGCTCCCTTTTGAAACTTGACCTTCAAAGATAGTGTTTTTGCATTTCTTTTCCTATTCCTTCATTAGGCCTACACTAATGTTAGAATTCAATGGAAGATTTTTGAATCTCATCTTCATAAGTGGACAATAGTTTTCTGTTTCACTCTTTATTCAGCCATTGTTATTATGTAACAGTATACTTTCCTCCCTTGATTATCTCAAGGTTTACAGGAAATTTAATGAGAAAAGAGATACCAAAAAGTTCATTATATAATTCAGTCATATTTCCAACATATAAATACCACCGTGTAACACATACCTCCTATGTAATTAAAGTCTCTCAGATTCTTTTTCTCCTCTTCTCTGGTTAGTACCCTGGAATCTCAACATAATGTATGTCACTGTCAGTCAAGTTGATGAGTCAAGTAGCCATGAGGGAAATAGTTCAAAATTAAGTCAAAGGATAACGTGGGATCCAGGCAGACAAAAAGGCCCTGCTTCTTCAAGTACTTATATAGCTGAAAAAGAAGAAAGAATTCAGCTTGTATCTACAGGTTTCTTTTCATGAGGGAATAGATAAGTCTAACTGGAACACTGACCTGAGCCATGGGTTGGGTCCTAAGAGCTCAAAAGTAAGTAAAGTACTCTACTCAGCGTAGTCTTGGACCAGATCTGGGCTATCGGATCAGAAGGCCTCCCGTTGAGGGAGAGCTAAGAGTCAAGCCGGGGACTCTAAATACCAGTACCAAATCTCAAGGATTAGAAGTGGATTTTTTAAATGGGAAACAGAGCCAAGAGTCAAGATTCAAGGAAAGGTAATTAGAAAGGAGCAAATAGGAAGGGTATAAACTGATTGCTGCAAATAGTCTTTGACTGTCCCCATACCAGTTTTTGTGGGTTTACAGTTACTTGAGTATCTCAGATTTGCTTAGAAGTACAGGGACAGGTCAGTCAGAAGTTGAGTAGATTTAAGGTAAAAAGAGAGTGACTGCAAGGGCAGAAAATGAAACATTGTGCCTGTAAGAAAAGCGACAACAGAGATCCCAGATGGATGTTTTAAACTTATGCCAGGTTGACTGAGATACATATGAAATTGTGTATTTTTATGTGATAATTAATTTGTATCCTGAACTTTCTCCATATTATAGTAGAAATTAGTGGAACATTTAAACAAATATTCTAAATAGTCTGTATTTAGTCACTGCTGTGTGGAAACGTTACCACAAAAGGAAAAAGAGGTAAGGAAAATTTTATGACTGCAGGGTTTAAATCTGTAGAAGAGAAATTTATTCCTTTTTGATCCTGTAAGGACGATGGTAGTGAAATGTTCACCTGAAAAGCAACAATAAGAATCCTACCCAGAGAACTTTCTACTTGAAAGCTACCTGGGAGGTTGCCCATTTCATCATAGTCCCTCTTTAGTGTGAAAAAAAGAGTTCTTAGTCATTAGACCTGGTTGTTGTGAAGTACTAAAAGGACAATGTATGTAAATGCATCTTGTAAGTTGCAGAGTACTATACAGATGTTAGTTGTTATGTCCTCAGAATCCAGTGCCCTCCAAGGCTCTTACTAGTCTTTCAACCCAGCTCATTTCTTTCTCTGATTTCCATATTCCTATTAATAGCATCTCTTTCAGTCTCTCCCACTAATTCCAAAATTTAGTTTTTAAGACCTTTTATAATTGATCCCTCAGTAACCAGATGAACTTCTCTTCACTTTGTGTCCCCTGTCCCCCATTGCACTGATTTTCAGTTTTTGGTTTTTGCATGCATATGTGTCTGTTGTAATACCACATATGTGTTCCTGAAAAAACCTCACATTCTGCAAAATCATGCACTAAAAATAAACAAAGGTTATGGGAAAATAGGATTATAAGCAGATCACTTAAAATTTATAGAACTAAGAAAGAGAAAGAAAAATCTATATAACTTTGTAATCAGAGCCCTGATAAAATAATAATCCTAATTAAAATGCTAGCACAGTTAAATTTCGCTGGCATTTGCACCTAGAAATGCACTCAGACCATCCTTTGTGGTTACTCCTGGGGCTCATGTTTTATTCTTCGACATATAAGGTCTCAAAAATATTTGCTTCTCATAGAGACTTGTGTCATCAAAATTAAAAATACAATATGGGGATATCAGTCAGTTTGGGGTTGTTGTTTTGTTTTTTGCTTTTTAACACGGAAATATCTTTGCATCCTTTTCATTTGCACTTGCCCTTTCCCCACATAGCTTAACATTGTGGAAAGCACAGCAGTTCTTAAAGCTACAAAACCAGTTACTTCTAAAAAAAACACTTCTGTAGGATTTTCATCTTTTTTCCTTAACATATTGGTAAAGCTTCCTCTTTAAAGAGGAAACTTGTGCCTGATCTTTTCTAAATATTAACTTGCTGAAAAATTTACATGTAAACCAATATGCCTTCTGTGTTATTCCCATAGTTACCAATCTCATAGAGCTAAGTGCATTAAGAAACATACTTTATAGCAGAATGGAACATACTTGTTTTATCCCCCTTTACCCCATTGTCTATGAACTCACTGAGGACAGAAACTGTCTCCAGCTCATCTCTGTATCCCCTCCAGTGCCTGGCATAGTGCCTTTTGCTTAGAGAGCGATCAAAAAAGTATTTGTTGGCTCTAATTAGTTTGTTCTGCTGCATAATAAATATAAATCTATAGTATAGGGAAGTCCCTTAATGTGAGGACTGATACAACCTAAACATGATTTTGTTCAGCTTCCTTTGCTGTCAGTACCTGCCCTCTTAAGATCTTACGTATTCAGTTTAGAGATTATATGCTGTTACATATTCATATCTCTGTCAGCCATGTTGAGACATATTGTTATATATGATGCTTCTTGGAGATTAAGCCCAGTCCTCCTATGTAAAATTCTACCAAATTGTCTCCATTTCACTGGTCGGTCACTGACACTAAAAAAGGCAGTAGAGTTTTACAAGTCAACTGGTCAGTTCTCTTCTGTGCTGTATTGATTGAAGTGGTAGAAATAGTGGTGGAAATAGTATGTGTTCCTTAATTCAGTGAGGAAATTGCAACCTTTCCTACATGAGACCCTGGACCATCTCAATCAAAGGAAAGAAAGGGGGAAATAACCATAGTTAAATTCATATTTGTCTTAAAGCAATTGCAATGAGAATTTATGTCCTTATTTAATTCTTATCTTAGGCAAAACGCATTTAATTTTCTGTAGTTGAAACAGTTGCTAAACCTATGACTTGTACATTGCCATAGTAGTGATCTTAGTCATATGTATTTTAGTCAGATGTATCACTACCATTCAATAATTATTAGAACTAAGATATTATACATCACCCAAGTGAAGGGAGGATAAATATTAGTTCTCTCTTTTTTCAGAATGTAAAGAGGCTCCTGCAGAACCCCAAAGTGACAGAGTTTGATGCTGCGCGCCTGGTGATGCTTTATGCGCTACATTATGAACGACACAGCAGCAATAGCCTACCAGGATTAATGATGGACCTTAGGAATAAAGGTGTTTCTGAGAAGTATCGAAAGGTAACCAGATTTATATATTAATCCCACCAAACAGGAACCAAACTCTAGTATTATAGCCTTAACTCTGACAAATGATGTCATACTGTTTTTTTTCACAGAAATGTATAATTCTGTCCTCTCATGTTTTCATTTCCTTAATAAAGTTATTTTCTTCCTGTTCCACAAGCAATAAGAGGTTGTTTCTCTTTTTTTTTTTTTAAATAGCTTGTGTCTACAGTTGTTGAATATGGTGGTAAACGGGTCAGAGGAAGTGACCTCTTCAGCCCCAAAGATGCTGTGGCTATTACCAAACAGTTCCTCAAAGGATTGAAGGTATGATATCTCTATGCTTTCCTAAATGAGAAACAGTTGAAGTCCCTGAAGCTGAGAGTGAATGAATATGATCTTCAAAGTAACTTCAGGATTGCTGCTGATCTAGTACTATGTCAGTTAAAGCAGACATCCTCTTGAAAGCTTTTTGTTTAAATACTTTCTGTATTGGAACCGCATCATCATTGGCCCAAATAGCTGAGAAGGGAATAATGAGATATTTCCAGGAAATACCCAAGAGTAAAAAGGCAGACAGTTCTGTTAGTCATAGCTATTTTACTCCCATTTGTTTAAGATTTGTTCGGTTGTTTTTTTTTGACGGAAATTAAAGATGAAGCAAACAATTGTAGATCTTTTAAAAATACTAACCTATTTTCTTAAAATGGTCAAAAATTAGTTTTAATCTGCTAGCCTTTCTTATGTTTCCTGAAATTTTTCCATTTTCCTGAGTGTTTCTAGTCTCCTTTGCTACATAGTCCTTTTCTTTTATTTGCTCTACATATCATATAATATTTCCACAAAAGGAAGGGTGTCAGTGAAGAGATAATAAAGGAGTTAAGCAACTGCATTTAAAAAATTCCTTTATAATAGCTAACCTTAAATTACAGTTTTTCATAAGATTAGATCATTTCTAATTGATGAAAATAATTAACTATAAAATTCTCCTAAAATTCCTGCTTGACTCTTGTCCCATGAAATCTCTATTGAGTGCATGTCCTTTTCTGATATGAGTATCATTAACTGTTATATTGCAAGTTCCAAAAAAAATGACATAAGAACCATTTCCCCCTGTCTTAGGGAGTAGAAAATGTATATACTCAGCATCAGCCTTTCTTACATGAGACCCTGGACCATCTCATCAAAGGAAAGCTCAAGGAAAACCTGTATCCTTATCTAGGCCCCAGCACACTCAGAGACAGGTAAGATAACAAAGATATTAATAATAAAAACCAGAGACACTAAGAAAATAGGAAATTTAGGGTAAAGTAAGAGACTACAACAAAGGTTATATCATTCTAATCTTCCTTCCCCAGTTGTTTCAGTTCTAAGATTCTTTTGGTTTTACATGTGTCAAAGTTAGATTTAAATTCCCCTACTAAGCCTGAAACATTATTTCTTTTGGAATAAAGAAACAGATATTTTGGAGAGCCCCAAATACTGTGTCCTGTCCTTTAGTATCAGACCAGTTTACTTATGCCATTTAAGGTTCAGTTCCATGGCATCTAGCATTTGGAGTTTCAAACATTAAGGCCGAAAATAGATTTGCTGCTTGATTGCCATCCAGAGCAGGTTGTTACTATTTTTGGTGAGGACTGGACTTTGCCAAATGTGGCCAGTATGTAAACTGAGACCTAATTGACAAAGGCCTTTTGTCACACAGGAGAAAAGGATGGCTTTCTTTTTGAGTATTAACTGAAGGAAGCAATTAATTGTCATTTTAATCCAGTGATTTGTTAGTTTTAATAAAAACAAAAGTTGTCCAGAACAACTTACATAGGCCAACCTGAAATTTTAAATATACACAAATTCTACCTAGTTATAAATTATATTCTTGTGTATTTTTTATTGGGACCACATATTATAAAGAGCCTAATATATGTAACTGAATCCTATTGGATAGATTGATGTGAGAATTGTTACTGTTGGTATAATTCTTATATTATTTCAGCTAATCATAATCTAAGGCCTTGGAAGAATAGTGTTTTATAAATGTAACAAATTTCTGAAAGGAGAAAAATATTTTGAGGTACATAAATAACTCTTGTATGATAAAATATATTTTTTCACTTTTTTCCTTAAAAAAAAAAAAAAACAACTCTGTAATTTGGTAACAGAACAGAAAGAAAAAAAAAGAAAGAAAGAAATCTTTTTAAAAATCCAAGGTTGAGAAGCAGAACATCTGGGGTTAAATTCAGAGAGTATACTCATTTGGCATCAAAATTTAGAAATGTCAGCTAAGTGGTAAGAATGAAAACCAGCCCAAAGCTATTCACCTACCTGAGAGGCTGTTTGAAAAACAGTATAACTCTGTTAAATAGCCTTCTAATTAACATGATAAAAGTAAAAATATTAATTTTCTTATGAATTTCATATAAGAATTATTGAATAAGAAATTAGCCACTTATTGCTAAAGGGACATAATAGACCACCAGAAGAATATTGTGGATGATTAGTTCATGACAGCAAACCTTTCTAATTTGGGGAATTCATTTCCAAACAAAGTTCAAAATGAGGCTCTTCCAACGAAACGCACATTTATCAGTTGTCAGCATCTGTTGGCATTTGTCACTATTACCTAAATATATATATAGTTAATAATTCAGTTACTTCATCCTTTTATATAACAAATATTTGAATGCCTTCAATATGTCAAGAACTGCTGGGGAAATAGAAGTGACAGGAAAGACAAGGTACCTGCCCTCAAGGAACTTACATGAAGCAGACAGACAGTAAACTAGTAAACAAATAAAGAATATAATTTGAATGAGATAAGTGCTATTGAGGAAATAAATAGGATAATAAGCTACAAAGTAACTTTGTAGAGGTGGGGAGGGCTACTTTAGATGGAGTGATACTTAAGATGAGCTTTGAATTACAAGAAAGAACCAATCTTATAATGATTAGGAGGAAAAGCATCACAAGTAGAGGGAACACCAGAACAAAGTCCTTGAAGAAAGAGAACTTGGCAAGTTCGTGGAACAGAAAGAAGTCCAGTGTGGTTGGAGCATAACAAGTAAGGCAATAAGAAGTTGAGAAGATAAGTAGGGCTGGATCACATAGGGTCTTATAGGCTCTGGTAAAGAGGTTTTTAAAATTTTTAAATGTCATAGGAACCCACTGAAGAGCTTTAAGCATTCAAGTGACATAAACTGAATTATGTATTAAGAGATCACCTTGTGGGGAGAATGGATTATTGGAGACAAAGTTAGAAGCAGAAAGACTACTTAGGAGGTGGCTGCAGTAGTCCAGGTAAGAAATGAAAGTGCTTTGGATAAGGAACCTAGGAGAGAAGGTAGAATCAATAGACTTACTTCATGGAGTAGAGTAATGGGACAAGGGTAAGAGAGAAACCAAGAATAACTCTCAGGTTTTGGGGGGAAATCAAGAGTTTTGTTGTTAAATTGCGGATGCCTGGTAGATATTCAAATGGAAATGTTCGATGCTAAATTGGGAGTCAACAAGATTTTGGTGATTTAAAGCCATGGGACTAGACTAGATCACTTAGGGGAAAAGAAGAGGACGCAGGACTAAGCACTGAATAGAGGATTGGAGTCAGCAATGGAGACTGAAGAAGAGACAGAAAGACAGGAGGAAAACCAGAAAAACTTGGTGTCATAAATATCAAGAAGTGAGTGGTTACCTGAGACCAGTCTTCTGAGACATAAAAAGGGTGAGGACAGTGAAAAATCCATCAGACTGTTCCCCAGGTTCAATGAGTTTGGAAGCCAAATTAGAGGGGGTTACAAGAGATAAGACAAAATGGAGATAACAAACAGTATGTAACACTTTTTAAGAAGTTTTGCTTGAAGGGGTCAGAGAATGGGATTGTAGCTAGAAGAGATTGTAGGCTCAGGGGAATGAGAGATTCTAGAGCATACTTATAACCTGATGAGAATTATCCTAAAGAAGGAGAAATAGGTAATGCAGAAGAGAAAGGGCAAGAGTTGCAGAAGTGAAGTCTTTAGGAGATCTAGAACACAAGCAGAGAAGATTTTGATAGGAGCAGAGGTACTTCTTTCACTATAACAGCTTTTTTTTTTAATTAATTTATTTATTTTTGGCTGCATTGGGTCTTCACTACTGCGCATGGGCTTTCTCTAGTTGCAGCGAGCAGGGGCTACTCTTTGTTGCGGTGCACGGGCTTCTCAGTTGCAGTGGCTTCTCTTGTTGCGGAGCACAGGCTCTAGGCATACGGGCTTCAGCAGTTGTGGCTTATGGGCTCAGTAGTTGTGACTCACGGGCTCTAGAGCACAGGCTTGGTAGTTGTGACGCACGGGCTTAGTTGCTCCGCAGCATGTGGGATCTTCCTGGACCAGGGTTCGAACCCATGTCCCCTGCATTAGCAGGCGTATGCTTAACCACTGTGCCACCAGGGAAATCCCCACTGTGACAGCTTTGATGTTGAGAACATGGGGGCCATCTTGTTTGATTACTTATATTTTCTCAGTAAAATATGACATCAAGTTATCAGCTAAAGTACAGGATAAAAAGAGAAAACACTGTGAAATTGTTATCTTGTAGGCTTGTAATCAGATTTACTAGGGAAATGTAGTAGGACTTCTAGGCACGACTGAGTGCCCACTGGAGTTCTGTGGTCATTAATTTAAAATACAGCCCATGAGCCTAGTTGTGTGGTTTTCTCTAGCAACTTTTAGCTGCACTAGATTAAATGAGGAGAAGGCTGATAGCTGGGTCCAACCAGGATTTTAGGAAACAAAAAAAGAAGGAGGGTATTGGATAGTGAAAAAAATATTGTTGAATGAATTGGAGGTATTGATGAGGTCAAAGAAATATTACAGTAGAGGCATTAGCATAAGTGAATTAAAAGTTGAGGGAGTGGTTATTAGAGAAAAAGGTCTTCAATTCAAGATTTCATATTGTGGATACTTGTAATGTAAAAGTTTATGTTATAATCATGGATGTTGGTGGCTGTGAGGGATGAAAGAACGCATCAGTGTGGGTGAGGAGACCAGGACGTGAGATGAGTAATCCACATTGGTGTTAAAGTCACTGAAAATCTTGAAAGGAGCAGGAATGAAAAGGAGGACAGTAAACCAGAGCTGAAGTCTTCAGGGAATAAGAAAGTGACCAGGAAAGGAGGTCAGGAGAAAACAGTGCAACTATCTCATAAGCTTCTAAGATAGTGGAAATTTTGAAGAAGGCAGAGAAATGGTTATGAAACTATAGTAGGGGGCACAGAGGATACCTATGCCACCTCCTGGCCCTGTTTAACAGAAAGAAGACCACAGAGGACTTGAAAAGACCTACTAAACAATTCACTTCTTAGTTTGCCATGTAGATATACCGGCACGAGTACACAAAGACATGTACACAAGGATATTTACCAAAACATTATTTGTAATGGTAAAAAACCAGGAAGAAGCTAAATATTTATCAATAGAGAACTGGTTACCTAGATTACAATACATTACTGTGCATTCTTCTTAAGAAATGGCATAACTCTTCATGGGATAATATCACAACTTTTGAAGATATATTAGATAGAAAATTAAGATGCTATAATATTCCTTTTGTGTAAAAAAAAAAAGCTTTATATAAGCATAAACGTGATTGTGTACATATGTGTATATAAATGTCTGTGCTTGACTACACATATATATAATATATATGTGCAAGCATGTATATGTTTATGTATACAGTAAATATTTCTGAAATAATAAATAAGAAATTGTTAATAATGGTTACCTCTGGATACTGAGACAGTGGTTAGTTGTATACATATCTATCCTTCCCACTAGGTATTGTATTAAGTATTGTAATCTTGAAGTAAGAACTATGTTTTATTAATATTTGGGTTTTTTACAATATTTAACACAGTGCTTTACATATAGATGTTCAATAGATATTGTCAGATTTCTTATGTAGGCATCTGTAGTAGTTGATATGACAAGATTTACAGTTGGGAAATATAAACTGGAGAGTAAATTTGATTGATGTTACCAGACAATTTCGACTTTTGCAGTTTTCCTGTACGGTATTTTGGCTCTGTATTCACTTAGACCCACCCTCGGCTCTAGGCACCATCTTCACACTGGGTTATCACATTTAAAAGAGTCATTAAAAAAAAAAAAAAAAAGTCATTGATTTTGGTCATCCTTATGGTTAACTTAAAGTCTCATCATGATAGAACTTCTTGGTTTTGTTGTTATTGTCATATTAGAAGATATCAAAGGAGATCTGGCAAGAACACAACTTTGCAAAACCAGGAACAGTTGTAGGAATGTTTTAGCCCTTAGCTTTAAGTTAGTGGTTAACCTGTTTGGCAGTATAGCTATATCCACAAATTGGGTTTGCTCTTTCTCGGCAGATGGGACTCCCACATATCCTATTTATCAGGCTAGATTTTTTTTTTCTCACTCCAGAATTGCTTCTTACCCCTGATAAAAACAAGCAACTTAAACATTTGGTGAGAAAAGGGAGCTATCTGGTCATGCATTCCAGAATTAGTCAATTCAAAAAGGAAGTACTCTTTCACATTTATACAAATTTAGTAGAATCTTGTTGTTTTTGTTTCTATGAAAGCAGCAGTCCTTTCTCATTGGCCTTTTTTCCTACAGTCGATGCTCATATGATCTTTACTACCTGTAAGTACTAGATTCAAAAATTTGAATTTTAGCCATAAGTGTAACAGTCCACAAAGTAGATAAAATACTGCCTCTTAAAAGTTTGTTTTTCTGCTTAACTGAATGATTAACGATTAAAGTAATGATTTCCAGAAACACTATGTGTGAAAATTTTTTTATTTTTCTAATACAATAGGATATAAATTGGTTGGGTTCTCAAGGTGTCCTTGTATGTGTGTGTGTGTGTGTGTGTGTGTGTATATATATATATATATATATATATATATATACACAGCATGAACAGACTGCTGTTTTCTAATGTTTGCTATCTGCATTAATTAATGCTTTTGGTTGCTATGGTGAATTACAGAGCACAGGAAGATGTGTACAAAGAATTGAACTTGCGTATTCCACTCAGCTTCAACCATCATATAAAAATGATTTGCTGTATGTTTTACTGTTGGCCTCATCAGAACATCTACTTTTAAAATTCACCAGGGGAAGGAATTAAAAGGAAAAATGTCAGGGATGTTTTTTTAAATTTTTTTTTCACCAATGTTCCTCCTTAAGCCAGCCTGACTAAGTAGTAGGAGGCTCAGGAAAACATTTATTAATGTTTTCATAACCAAATGTGACATAGTCATCTTTGTTAGGTACACAACTGAGTCAAGCTCTAAGAGCCTATCCCTACATGTAAGTTTTGTCCTTACGTTGATATAACCGACACCCACCGTTACCACCCGTGGCATCTTCTTCCCTCTCCATCAATACGAAATACTCTGGCACCCTGAAATTATCAGACTAAAGGATAGTGTTCTCTGGCTATGTTAGAAACCTGCTTGAATTTATTCCTTCCCAGTTCTTGCCTTTCTTTTCCGTAAGAAAGATATGTACTCTAGAGGCAGGTGATAGGCAGAGGGCAGCTATGGAAAAGCGACATCATTCTCCAGGGTGATCCTTATTACTCCACTCAGCTGCTTTTCTTCTTTTTTTTAAGATTTATTTATTATTTATTTTATTTTATTTATTTTTGGCTGTGTTGGGTCTTAGTTGCGGCACGTGGGCTCTCTCATTGAGGCATGCAAGCTCAGTAGTTGTGGCGCATGGGCTTAGTTGCCCTGTGGCATGTGGGGTCTTAGTTCCCTGACCAGGGGTCAAACCTGCATCCCCTGCATTGGAAGGCGGATTCTTTACCACTGGACCAGCAGGGAAGTCCCTCAGCTGCTTTTTAAATTGACTTACCAGATCAAGAGCTCAAAACAAACGTGTTACTGTCTAATTCTTCTCATCAGTCACTGTACCCCTGTAAGGGAGAAACCTACTTCCCTTCTTCTTAATGGAGTATTCTGTGTAATTCATGAGTATTTACTCAAGATAAGCTGCATAATGGGTCTCAAGCTAGATTTGTCCCTCAACATCAGGAGCACTGCTTATGGAATGTTACTGTAAAAAATACTCATTTTCTGGCAAAAAAAACTCATTTCAGTTTTGAGGATTTTATTGTTTCTGAATACTGTAACAGCCTTTTTTTTTTCTCCTGTTTTCCACCTAGGCTGACCCTAGATAGTTACAACACAGACCAAACTATTGGTAGAGTGTCCTCTGTCTCCTTGATGGCACATTCTTATAACACTGGAATTTTTTTTTCCAAAGAACTCATCCTTTAATGAATATTAAACCAGTTGGGACTGCACTTCAGAAGCCGTTATTATCTCAGATCATTGGTACCTCTAGAACCAATATAGTGGGAAGATTTAAAAATATATATCCTTAGAAATTTAGTGTATATTCTTGAGGGTAATACTATGGTAAAAGTTACAGGGACTCATATCAGTTTTTAAAATTACAACCAATTGTAGTTTATTTGATCTCTTTCTTATGAAATACACCCCTAAAGATGCTGACAAGAACTGAACTTGAGTTTTAGATGTTCATATTCCCCTTCCCCTTCTGTAGAAATATTAGTAAGAATTGAAACAACACATATCAGATGTAGAAAAAGACAAGAACCTGTATTTTGCCTGAATATTCAGTCCCCAAATAATTGAGAGTTTATCATACTTGGTAGAAAAATATTGCTATCACAGTTATACAACTCGTCCTAAGCAAATGACCTTTTTCAGCAAGAAAAAGCTGGCCAATAACTGGAGGCAAATACTTGAAGGAAAAAACGTTGATAGTATAGAAAATTTTAGTCATTCGTGAACAGTGGTAATGCTTTCCTATAAGTTTATAAAGAACTTCTTTCGCTGCAGCCTAAAGCACCAGATTAATATTGGATTAATAATTTAGGCTTAAGGCTCATATCTCCTTTCTGTGCTACTAGAGGAAATCATACAAATTATAGATTAGGGCCACTACAAATTCATTGTTTCTCACTTCACTTGGGCCTTCAGGGATACTCAGTCAAACTTAGTAGTTCTCTTTCTGTCTCATTCACTACATCAGTTTAGAATGTTTTCCATAATGTCTAAGTCACCTAACCCACACCAGTGTTTCCTACTTCACAGTGGAAAAAATTGAGTCTGTCAGACATTAGCTCCCTCAGTGTCTAGCCCCCATGTTTATAAACTTAGTTACATATATCTACCTTAATCTCCTGCCTTCATTCTAAAGGAAATACATCCTCTTTTCTAATTCAGAACTAACCTCTCTGCCAACACTCGTTTTAGACTCCTACCATCATTTACTTGCACTTTCTGTAATTATTTGTAATTATTTGCACTTTCTCTCCTCTCTCTCTTTCTCTCCCCCTTCTTCTCCCTCTCCCTCCCTCCTTCTTCTGTATTTTCGGCTTGTCTTCCTCTAATTACTTTTCCACAGACTACACGCATACTCATGTTTCTCCTGTTAAGTAAAGTATTTAAAGCCCTTGAGCCTGGGTTCTCCTCTAACCTGTCTTCTCTTCAGTCAAGCTTCTTGGATAAAGTCGCTATCTTCACTTCTCACCTCTTCAATCCATGTACCCTGGCTTCTTGCTCCACTATAATACACTGAAACTCTTCTAGCAAAATCACATTGCAGGAATGTGCACAGTGTTTTCTTTCAGTCCTCACTTATTTACCTCACTACTGCATTTAACACTTAACCATTCTGTTCTTCTTCAAACTCACTTGTCTTTGGCCTCTCCCTCTGGTTCTCCTCCTACCTTTCTGACAGTTTCCTTCTCAGTTGCCTTTGCTAACTACTCTTCTTGCTTATCCTGTAGATGTTAAAGAATCCTCCCAAACTCTGTCTTTTGGTTCTCTTCTCATTCTACATGATCCCCCTAGGTAGAACTCATCTATTTCCGCAGCTTCAGCTGCCACCTGTATTCAGGGCATCATCAGGTCTCAATGTCCAGATGTCTGGTGGACATCTCTATTGGGATGTTCCACAGGTATCTCAGAAACAGCATGTTTTTGTCTTCCTTTAAGTCAGTCAGTCTTGCTTTCTTTGTTCTCACACTTAAACCACTATACCTAGTCACCAAAACCAGAATACTTAAAGTTATCACAGATTCTTCCTTTATCCTCATCCTTCACATTTAATCATTGACCAACTACTGAATGAAGAGTCTACATTTTTTGTGTCTTCTGTATCCAGTCCTTCCTCTCCACTTCTGGTATTTCTTTAGTTCCAACTTTTATCATATCTTCCCAAAAGTCTTACAGTAGCCTTTTGTTCTCCAGGTTTTCCCACCAGCAACCCCCAATTCATTCTCACATAGCTGCCAAAATTATCCTTCAGAAAAGCAAGTTTGATCATGGTAACCTATTAAAACCCTTCGGTGATCCCCCCGTGGCCTATAACATTCAAGATTCTCCCTCTCTTCCTCTCACTATATCTGCAGCCATAAAGGAGAAATTAGGATGGCTCCAAAGTTTTGTCCTAAGCAAGTGAAAAGATAGGTTAGCCATCCACTAAGATGGGGAGAGCTATATGTGGAACAAGCTTAGGGGAGAGGATTAGGGATTTGGACATGCCGAATTCAGAAATAAACTAAACAGCCAAGTAGAAATGTCGAATAGACAGATGCTTAAGTCTAGCATTTAGGAGAGCAGTCTGGGCTGGAGATAGAGATTTGGGAGTCATCAGCAGATAAATATATTTTAAGCCCACAAAACTGGGTGAGATCATCTAGGGAAGTACAGTTCAATAGAACTTTCTACAATGATGGAAATGTACTATATCCATGCTATCTAATAAGGTAGCTACTAGCTACATGTGACTATTGAGCACTTGAAATATGGCTAGTTCCACTGAGGAACTGAATTTTTTATTTTATTTTAATTAATTTAAATTTAAATTTAAATAGCCATATGTGGCTAGTAGCTACTACATTACACAGATATAGGGAGTAAGTGTAGATCAAGAAGAAAGGAGGACCGGTGAATGGATTCTGGACACTCTACCATTAAGAGGTTCAGGGAGGGACTTCCCTGGTGGTCCAGTGGTAGAGAATCTGCCTTCCAATGCAGTGGATGTGGGTTTGATCCCTGGTCAGGGAACTAAAATCCCACACGCCGTGAAGCAACTAAGCCCACGTGCCACAACTACTGAGCTCGCGCGCCGCAAACTACAGAGCCCATGCTCTGGAGCCCTCGCACCACAACTAGGGAGAGAAAACCCGCAAGCCACAACTAGAGAGAATTCCGTGCGCCGCAACTAGAGAGAAGCCTGCACACCACAACAAAGGGCCAACGTGCCACAACGAAAGATTCTGTGTGCCGCAACTAAGACCCCACGCAGCCAAAAAAAAAAAAAGAAAAGAAAAGAAATAAAGAGATCAGGGAGATGAGATGAGACTATCAAGAGATACTGAAAAATGTCAACTAATGAAGTAAGAAAACCAAAAGAATGTGATGTCCTGGAAACCGAGTAAAGAAAGTATTGAGGAGGAGCAAGTGATCAACTTAGTTTAAAAGGACCAAAAGCCTTGATAATACACAGTACTGACAGGATGTGGAAAAATAGGCACTTTCCTGAATTGCTGGTAGAATGACATCTGTAGAACACCTTGGAGATACCTACCAAAATTTAAAATGCACAGTATGTCCACACAACTGTATATAAAATGCAGTTTATAGACTGTATATAAAATATATATTAAATATATATACATATGCATGTATCTTATAATATGAATATGTAAATTTGTAAATATATGTATATACACATAGTATCTCTGAAAGGATATTCATAAGAGATGAGTAATAGTGTTTGCCTCTAGAGAGAAACTGGGGTGCAAGAGGACTGAGGTGAGAAGGAAACTTACTTTTTTTTACAATATGCCCTTTTTTATATTATACCATGTGCAAACATTTATCTAGTCAAAAACAGATATTTTACTTTATAATTTTTTTTTTTTTGGCCGTGCCACGCAGCTTTCAAGATCTTAGTTCCCTGACCAGGGATGGAACCAGGGCCCCCTGCAGTGGAGGCACAGAGTCCCACCCACCAGACTGCCAGGGAATTCCCCAAAACAGTATATTTTAAAGTAACAAAAAATGATTGTAGAATATATAACACTATGGAACACTTAAAGCATCGTGATGCTAAATACATTGTTTCAGGTGGGTAGATTCGAATGAAGCTTACCTTGTCTTAAAAAGTAGCATTTCAAAGGCATGATTTTAAGTCCCAAGTTCACATAGAAATGTCATAATTGACTCTGCTAAATCAATTGCAAAATAACCACCCCTTCATTATTGGGAGCCTTTGTTGGGTATCTCTGCAATTCAGAGATTATCTGAACATTCTTATATTTATTTTTTAAGTTCTTTTTTTATTGAAGTATAGTTGATTTTCAATGTTGTGTTAATTTCTGCTGTACAGCAAAATGATTCTGTTATACAAATATATATTCTTTTTTATATTCTTTTCCATTATGGTTTATCACAGGATACTGAACATAGTTCCTTGTGCACCTGGTTGTTTATCCATTCTATATGTAATAGTTTGCATCTACTGATCCCAACTTTCCAGTCCATCCCTCCCCCATCCCCCCTCCCCCCCTTGGCAACCACAAGTCTGTTCTCTATGTCTGTGAGTCTGTTTCTATTTCATAGATAAGTTCATTTGTGTCATATTTTAGATTCCACATATAAGTGATATCATATGGTGTTTGTCTTTCTCTTTCTGACTTACTTCACTTAGTAAGTGATAATCTCTAGGTCCATCCATGTTGCTGCAAGTGGCATTAGTTCATTCATTTTTATGGCCGAATAGTATTCCATTGTATATATGTACCACATCTTCTTTATCCATTCATCTGTCAGTGGACATTTAGGTTGTTTCCATGTCTTGGCTATTGTGAATAATGCTGCTGTGAACATAGGGGTGCATGTATCTTTTTGAATTATAGTTTTGTCTGGATATATGCCCAGGAGTGGGGTTGCTGTACCATATGGCAACTCTATTTTTAGTTTTTTGAGGAACCTCCATACTGTTTTCCATAGTGGCTGCACCAGAACATTTTTAAATAGCCACAACATCTGATTCTGTTTTCATGAAGTCCCACAAGAACAAATACTCTCTCAGTTAGTGATTCCTTCAAGGTGTTTTAGAAAGAGACAGAGAGACAAACAGAAAGGAAATGTAGGGTTGGTTGTTGTTTTTTTTCCCATGATTTATACATAAGCATGTACATCCTTTGACTAAAGATATTTCTATTTAGTTTTGTGCTATAACCTCCAAAATGGTTGCTTCTGCTTGATGTCATTTTAAATAATGGCCAGTAAGTGATTTAACAAAATTATTTGCCTACTAAGATTAAGTAATTTTATCTTCTCTTGGTGACATGAGAAAAGAAAAACAAGGCAAACTTAAACAGTTTTGAAAATAATGTGATCTCCTTCTTGTTCATATCTTCAGAAGGATCTAATAGGAGGACCACTCACTTTTGTTATAAAGCTATTTTGATAAAGGTTGAAACACCGTAAAACTACACAGTGCAACCTAAATGAGGCTAGTGACTGAGCTGATGCGTCAGCATGTCCAATATCAAAACTACACCCACGGGTTTTTTGTTTGTTTCCATGGTTTCTTTTTCTTGGTTTATCAAAGGATTGAGGAACAAAGATTTTAAGAAGAGGTGGATTTCTAGAAGCGCCATTAATTTATGTATCCCATTCTTTTTTTGCACTCAAAATACTAAATGTTTCTTGTTGCCGTGTTATGGGGACATCCAAATATACCAGTACTTTCCAAAATACTTTGAGGTCCTTGGACAGAGGCCATTGTAATGACACTGTACTAAGTATTTGATGAACGGCTTATACATGAAAGGAGATGTGTAGTACAAGCATAAATTACTGCTATATTGATACCATATCACAGTGAAGTACTCTTCAGCCTCTTGAATATAAAAGAATATTCCTACATTTGGTTCCAGCAAATACTATTGTGCTATTCTGAAATCCACAGCACAGAAATTATGACATCCGCTCATAAACAGAAAGCAAATCACTATTCAGCATTTCCTGCTCTGTTTCCTGCCAATTTCAGATAATTAAAACTTTTTTTAAACCTTTTATTCTATTCTGCTTTAACTCTGCTTCCTTTACCAAAAAAGAAAGATTCAGAAATTAAAACTTTGTATATGATAGTAACAGCAAATTTTGCCTTTTTTCCCCCTTACCCTGTGATATTAACTTCCTTCATTATTGTAGACCTCAGGATATCATTGTGTTTATAATTGGAGGAGCCACCTATGAAGAGGCTCTAACAGTTTATAACCTGAACCGTACCACTCCTGGAGTGAGGACTGTCCTGGGGGGAACCACTGTGCATAACACGAAAAGGTAAGGGAGAACATTCAGTCCTATAACTCTTTCCCCTTTCCCAGAGAGGAAGGCTTAAATTCCCTTTATCTAGGAAAAGTAAGGCCAGTGCTGACCAAACTGCTGTAGACCAAAATGCATCAGTTCATAGAATAATTTAGAGTTTGTGTGAGATGAAGGATGTATACTCTATTAAATTCATAAATCACTTAATTCGGTCAAAGACCTGGAGCGTAATGACCAACCTGCACTGTTAACAGTTTTGTTTCCTATGTTCAAGGAACAGACTGGCATTTTAAAGATACCCAAACATAATGCTATTGAATTCTGTGAGTTTTTCTGTTTTGTTGATTAAGTACATTCATTCAGTAAATATTTAGTAAGAAGAATACAAAGATGAAGAAGATAAAGATCCTGCCTCAAGTAAGTCATTGTCTATTAGGAAAGATAGAACATAAGAAGTAAGAAAATAAGTGCCTGGAGAGAGAGGTAAAAGAGCCATGGATTCTCAGAGTGGCTAAGAGAAACTAGCAAATGTTTCATGGAGAAGATAGTGTATAACCTGAGCCTTGGATAAAAAATGGACATATGGAGGGAGAGTACATTTTAGGCAGATTTAGCCACATGAACAAGTTACAGAAAGCTACAGGCAACATACACAGAAAAAGAACAGCGAGTAGTCAATTAGCTGGAATGTGTGTAATAAGTGAAAATGTTGATTGAATGCCATAATTGTAGAAGGTCTTGAATTCCATGCTGAGGAATTTTTTTCTACTTTCTTGTGTAGAAAATGAGGAATCATTGAAAGTTTTAAGCAGTAAAATTACAAGAAGGTCATAGTATTTTAGGAAGATTAATTTGGAAACTAAGAGTAGGAAAGACAGAGGATGAGGAGGAAACTAGAGACCGACAGCATGATAATTGAATTTAATGATTGGGACCCTGGGAGATCCATGCTGAGCCATGTATACATAGATACACAGGGAGGCGTTAGAGGTGTTTGTGTACTTTTCACTTTGTATTATTATTTGCCTCATTGTACATTCTGTTTTATAACCTACATTTTGTGGTCTATGATAAAAACATCTTATAGTCTTAAATATATAATCATTCATTCATTAAACAAATATTAATTGAAAGGTAAGATTGGCTGGATTTGAATATTTCCCTCTTACTATTTTTGTGAATTTAGGCAGATTAGTTAACCTCTTGGTCAATTTCCAGAGCTCACTGGCCATTTATATATTTCTGTTTGTGAATTGCCAGTTCATATCCTTTGCAAGAATTATATCTGTATAATTAAGGATAGTGACCATTTTTCTAATATTATATATTTGCAAAATATATTTTCCTCTATTTGATATTTTTGTTTTATATTATTCACCGTGTTTTGTTGTATAAAACTTTTCTTTCTTTTACTTTTATGTAGTCAAAGTTACCAGTGATTTCTGCCTTTGATGTCATGCTTAGAAAGTTCTTTCCCAGTCAAGATTATATAAATACTAACCTCTATTTTTTCCATTATTTTTAGGACTTGTATTTAAAGTTATATATTTATAATCTATCAAAATTTTATTTTGGTGTAAACTGTGCAGTAGTTTCCTTTTATAAATTTTATAGAAATATTACATGTACATACTTCATTACATACAGAAAAGTATACAAATGATAAGCCATGAAATAGCACGAAGTGAATACATCTATGTAACCACCACACAGATCAAATAATAGAATGTTACCAGTACCTCTAGAAGCCTCCCTTATTCCTCATGTCCCCTCCTTTGCACAACTCCACACAAAATAATATTATGACTTCTGTTATTATAGATTAGTTTTACCTGTCCGTAAAAGGTAATTGTTGAATGAATGAAGAAACAGTGGTTAAAATTAATCTATTTCTACCTTTCTCGCAAACAGATCCTTAGAAGAATCTCTAATCACCTTCCTCCCAACTTACAAGCTATCATTGTCCAGCATATTGGTTCCACTTTGTTTTTATAATCCCCAAATGAATCATTATTATTTTCAATAGTCAATATTTGTTTAGATTTACCTACATATTTGCCTCTCCCCCCTCTTCATCCTGGCCTTTCTTTCTGATCCAATATTCTTCTTACTAAAGAACCTCTTTTAGTAGTTCTTTCAGGTTCTGGTCAACTTGACGTTTTTGTCTAAAAATATCTTAGTTTAGCTAAGTTTAGAATTTCAGGTTGATAGTTTTTTTCAGCACTTAGAAATCAGAAGACAGTGGAATACTGGTACTTCCCTGGCAGTCCAGTGGTTAAGACTCCATGCTTCCACTGCAGGGAGGCGTGGGTTCGATCCCTGGGGAGCTAAGATCCCGCATGCCAGTACCGTGTGGCCCCCCCCCCCAAAAAAAAGAAGACAAGGGAATACTATTTTCAATTGTTGCTGTTAAGAAGTCTACTCTCAATACAATTGTTTTTCATCTGTAGGCAATATTTTCTTCTCTGGCTCTTTTTAAGATTATCTTTTTGTCTTCGGTGTTCTTGTTTCAGTATTATGTATCTAAATGTGGATTTATTTTTATTTATGTTACTTAGTATGAAAATACACGTTTGGCATAATTTCTGGAAATTTTCCAGTTGTTATTTCTTTGAATATTGCATTTTTTCCCCAATTATTCTGTTCTCTCCTTCTGGAACTCCTGGGAGCTATATGTTAGGCATTTATCTATTTTTCATGTCACTTAACCTCTTATTTATATTATCCACCTGTTATCTCTCTGTGCTGCCTTCTGTGTAATTTTTTTCACATTAGTATTTCAGTTCAGTAATTCTCTCTTCAGCTATGTATAATCTGTGTTTAATTTGTCCATTCAGTTTTTAATTTCAAAGATAATATTTTTACACCTGTAATTTCTATTTGCTTCTTTTTCAGATTTGCCTGATTTTTCATTAATTTCTTCTCTTCTCATGTTTTCAAATCCTTTTCAGATCTTTCTTTAACCACATTAATTCTGTAATCTGAAGTACTTGGAGGTCTAATTCTGCTGTTGTGTCTGCTGACATTAGCTCATGATGGCTCATTTCTGCATGTAATTTTGTATTACGAGTTATCTTAAAGAAGACTCGCAGGACTCATGAGGAGCCTAAGTTGAAGATATATCTCTTCTGCATAGTTTGTCTTTCATTTATGCCAGGTACCCAAAGAGTATTATCAGTTCAGAGCTTTTTTTAATATTAATTTCTGTACTGAAGGGTTCCTGAACCATGCAGAGCTTATACTGGTTTATTTTCAAGTTTCCTTGTCATCTTCCTGTGCAGATAGAAGATTTTTGTTTTTCTATTCTCTCTTTTCAGTGAGGGCCTCTACATTATGCGAGTCTTAATTCTAATTCCCTTTCTTACTGAGGCCTAAGCCCTGTCTCCTGACCCTCTGCAGCTGTTAAAATACAGTGCCCTTGTTTATGAACATTGGCATATTATGAACATTGGCATATACCTATCGGGTAGTCGCAAGCATTGGTTTATACTTATCAACCTAAATTTTGGTTCCCTTTTTGTGATGACTCTTGGAGATTTCCCTTAATTTCTTAAGAGGTAAAGCTATTCATTTAAAAGTATGTAGGTCATTTTTTATCCAGCATTTCTATGTGTTTTATTTAATTTCGCCTTATCTAGTTGGCCTTGATTTCAGAAGTCGAAGTATAAGTGTGGTTATGATCTTGGAAAAGTTTAAAATGGTAATGACATTATGCGAAGTTTACTCTAATTTGAAAACTCTTAGGTAGTATTTGGAAGCTTAACCGTGCATCCTAAAATGTCAGACTGAGGATTCTGTACCTAATTCAGTAGTCTGTGGGGTACCATTAAATAATTTTGAGCACAGAGTGACACAATACTATCAGAACTATTTTATGCAAGTTTTTCCCTTTGTTCCTGCTGCTGCTAATAAAAATAATCATAATAAATATTTATTGAGCATCTACTATGTGCTAGGCACTTTACTAAGTACTTTACATATATTAAGTCATTTAATCCTCATATAAGGTATGTACTATTATTATCTCCACTCTGTATATGGAAACTGAGGCAGAGAGATTAAATAACTTGCCCAAGTAAACATGGCTACTAAGAGTTAGAGCCAAGACTCAAAGCCAGAGTCCATGCTTTTAATCACTATGCATTTCCTTCATAAGTATTACTTGAATGCCTGACACTGTATTGTTCTCTAAATAATATTTAATAATTTAGTGTTCAAAATGTTTTATTACTAGATAGGCATAATGGATTTTATTTTCTTAATCTAAATGAGTTCTCTCATGAATGCATATATAATTATCTGCTTTTAAATAGGCTTTAATATCAGAATTCAGAAAGGCTAATTGACTTTTTTTTTTTTTAATTTTATTTTTAGCTGTGTTGGGTCTTCGTTCCTGTGCGAGGGCTTTCTCTTGTTCCGCCGAGCGGGGGCCACTCTTCATCGCGGTGCGCGGGCCTCTCACTATCAAGGCCTCTCTTGTTGCGGAGCACAGGCTCCAGACGCGCAGGCTCAGTAATTGTGGCTCACGGGCCTAGTTGCTCCGTGGCATGTGGGATCTTCCCAGACCAGGGCTCGAACCCGTGTCCCCTGCATTGGCACGCAGATTCTCAACCACTGCGCCACCAGGGAAGCCCACACTAATTGACTTTTAAATGATCTTTCTGCGAGTTAATATTTCCCACTGAGTATTTGTAGCCCCATGGCCCATACTTAAGAACTATAGCGGGCTTCCCTAGTGGCGCAGTGGTTAAGAATCCGCCTGCCAATGCAGGGGACACGGGTTCGAGCCCTGGTCTGGGAAGATCCCACGTGCTGCGGAGCCTGTGCACCACAACTACTGAAACCCACGTGCCACAACTACTGAGCCCACGTGCCACAACTACTGAAGCCTGCGCGCCTAGGGCCCGTGCTCCGCAACAAGAAAAGCCACCACAATGAGAAGCCCGCACACCACAACAAAGAGTAGCCCCTGCTCACCACAACTAGAGAAAGCCCGCGTGCAGCAACTAAGACCCAAAGCAGCCAAAAATAAATAAATTTATATTAAAAAAAAAAAAAGAACTATAGCATTTTCTCTTTAACTTGAAACAGACGTTTAAAACTAAACATCTGTATCTCAATTTTGAAAATACTTTGGATTTAGATGGAAAGATAGATTGGCAAAGATTTTTATATATTTCTTTGTAATTTAGTCATATTACATACAAATAAAAATGCATATATGTTTGGCTAATTAATAGTACTGTGAATAAAACTGCATTTTACTATTAAAAATGGGGGGGGGGAACCTAAACATCTAGGTTTTTCCTTAAATTAGTGTCCCAGGTCCTGAGAAAATAATCTTTAATGTAAAATTAAGAAAGGCAGAAAAAAAAAAAAAAAAGGCAGCTTTGTGAAAGCTTTATACTAGATTCTTCCAACTAGCCAGCTCAGTATTTCTTTGTCTGACCTAACAATATGCTAAGCAGTACACTAAATTACATTTGAGCAGATATCCTTAAGCAATAGAAGGGTCAATAAAATCTTGAATGGGATTGTTCACTGGTCCCCGATCAATGAAATTTTTAGGAAGAGGGTGTTGCTATGGTAATTACCAACCTGGAAAAAATTTAATGTTTGTGATACATAAATGTTCCAAAATCTGGTTTTTTAAATTTACTTTCATAAATATATAGCCTCCAGCAATAAGTAAATAGTGAAATTTTTCACTATCAGTAAAAAGATAGTGCAATTTGTATTTCAGAGTCCAGTTATTGTAAAGGCTTAAGTAATTGAAAGCAACAGTTTGAACTTTTAGAGGAAAGGCTCAATTTTCATGATGAATGTGGTTTACCTTGGGTATTACTAGACTGTTAAGTAATTAAGAGTTCACAACTCTTAATACATATTGAAATCCCAGACTCTCAGTAAATGGGAAGGTTAATATTTTTTAAAACTCAGTTTTATACCTGCATATAGTAGGGCTGCTGTGAGCAGCAATAAAATATGGGGGGAGAAGTTGAACAATTTGTTTCTGTGAATTGTTAGGGTTTAATTTTTGTGGGAGTCTGTGCAATTTCCTATGTAATACATGGATTATTTCTTAAAAGTCCAAAGGAATAAGTGACAAAGACACAGCCTTAACCTCAAAACTCTACCATACAGAAGTATTATTTTGAGAGACTATGGCAACCAGGAAACAGAGTATACTTTTAGATGTGCCATGATGAGTGCCCTCTTTTTAAGCTTTTCTTTTTTTTTTTTTAATTTATTTTATTTATTTATTTTTGGCTGTGTTGGGTCTTTGCTGCTGCGCGCGGGCTTTCTCTAATTGCAGCTAGTGGGGGCTACTCTTCGTTGCAGTGCGCAGGCTTCTCGTTGCGGTGGCTTCTCTTGTTGGGGAGCACAGTCTCTAGGCACGTGGGCTTCGGTAGTTGTGGCATGCAGGTTCAGTAGTTGTGGCTCGTGGGCTTAGTTGCTCCACGTCATATGGGATCTTCCTGGACCAGGGCTTGAACCTGTGTTCCCTGTATTGGCAGGCGGATTCTTAACCACTGCACCACCAGGGAAGCTCCGTGCCCTCTTTTTATACTTGGAATTATGTAAAATATGATATGCCCCACAAAGATCTGGACTGGTGAGCATTGCAATAAGCAGAAAAGAAATCATATCTTGGGAATTCCCTGGCGGTCCAGTGGTTAGGACTCCGCGCTTTCACTGCCATGGCCCGGGTTCAATCCCTGGTTGGGGAACTAAGATACCGCAAGCCCTGCGGTGCAACTGAAAAAAAAAAAGAAAAAAGAAATCATATCTTGTAGCTCAGAGTGTTATATGCTGATATAGAAGCTACTATCCTTCCAGAGTGGGAAATACCTATTGCAAGATATTTCTGTGATACAGGTCACTTGATTTCCCTGATGTATTAAATAAAATCTGCGATTATGACAGATTTATTTTGCAGTCAGATCCCAGCACTACCACTTACTAGTTTACGATTTGGAGCAAGATACTTAATGTAATAGGTAGATGGGTCAAAACTCGTCTCTTGCATCTTAGAAAATCACATGAACCTCTCATGTAGCAATTTGAACAGCCTTCATCCTGGGATACCTTCTGTTTCTAAAATACATTGTGATTGCCTTCACTGTGAATTGAAACAAAATCTGTGTTAAACAAAACAAAAAAATGAAAAGCAATTCTTTCCTTCCCTCCCTGACGTATGTATTTCCAGAAATGAAAGTAACTTTTGGTGAGAGAATAGGGCCTGTGTATAAGTAAGCTAAGTTTTAAGCCAGGAGGTAGCTGAAGATAAATGTCACTTAGAGGGTTTTTTTAAATTATAAAATATCTGCTTTATTTTTAAGAATAAAGGACTATTATTCCATGTTAAATGTGGTCGCCATTCTCTGTGAAAGCATTGAAAATTCTAACATTTTTTATTTCTTAAGTTTTTTGTTTTACTTAAAATGTCCCTTAGATTTTAAAAGGAAATATACATTAGTTGAATCTGAAATTCAACTTGCCATTTAGAGTTCTAATTTCAGCTGCTCTCTCTTAAGTACCTTATTTCTTTAAAATAGTTCTTTTGTGACAGTATTTTTCAGTGCTTCAAGCACTGATCACAGTGAAACAGAGTTCTACAGGCCTTTTGTAGTTATATGAGTTGTTTCTATAGGACCTGCTCTGATGATGTGTAATTGTAATTATCTTTGTTTAGCTTTAAACACTAAACAAATAGTTAAAATAGATGGTGTGTGTTTGCTAAGACACCAAGGAACTTTGCAGAAACTAATTATCTCCTTAGCAACATTCTTAATAAAACTGCCTTCTGAATGGAGAGAGGTAGTCAATATTTTCTTCTCTCTCCATAGCCATATGAAGTTTAATATGAATTTTGTATTGCTTTCCCTTCTCCTTTTATACATAATGAAATCAAAGAAATAAAAGATAGTAACTGATCACAGGGACCTCTTTACAGGCATAATTTTCATGCCTTTTTCAAAGCAGAGAACCTGCCCTGAAAAAGGATCTAGGTAAATAGATTCAGCAGTGGCCTGAACACATGCAAGTGCTTGCCCTAAGCAGTTAGTCTGTTATGTCTCTGGGGTCCATGCAGGTTTGCAGTGTGCAGACTGTCATCTCCTGTGTCAGTATTTGCACATCTTATGGATATACTTCCCCCTGGCCCTTACTACTTCCCTCTTCATTTGTCTCATTAGTCATACTGGCCTAATAGATCCTCAGTTAGCGGGGAATAAGTCAAATTTCAACTTCTGAAATTATATATGACATGGGTGTTCTACTCACCACAAATATTTTCACCAAAGTCTTTGTGAAACAGTCAGAAGTAATACTGCCCTAGTTATGAGTTCTAGAATAGATAAACATTTATTGAACAAATGAGAAGAGCATAAAGTCAATAGTTCATTCACTCTTTCAGCAAATATTTACTGAATATTGGTATACCTCTGTGAATAAAAGCAAATATCCTAATCCTCAAGAAGCTTACATTTTAATGCAGAGACAGAAATAAACAATAACTTAATAAATAAGTATATTTTATAGTAAATCAGAAGATGATAAATTCTATGGGGGAAAAAAGCAGAGCAAGGTGAAAAGAGAGGCAGTAGGGTTCAGTCACACTACTCAGTATGGTATCAGGAAAGGCCTCATTAAGAAGAGATTTGAGCAAAGACTTGGAGGAGGTGAGGCAATGAGCCAAAAACAGATGCGGGGAAGAGAATCTCAGGCACAGCAGCGCTGTGTCCTAAGGCAGGATCATGCAGTGTGTTCAAGGAGACTGAAGAGTCTGGGGTTGCAGTCAGGGAGGTATCAGGCGCCTGATCGTGGAGGGCCTTGTAGACTATTTTGAGGACTGGTTTTCACTATGAGTTAGAGAGCATTGTAGGACATTGGGGGTTTTTTTTAACAGCTTTATTGAAGTAAAATTCATATACCATACAATTCACCCCTCTAAAGTATACAATTCATTGGTTTTTGGTATATTCGCAGATATGTGCAACTACCACCACAGTCAATTTTAGAACATTTTCATCACCTCAGAAAGAATCCCCCAGCCTTAAGCAACCACTAATCTACTTTCTGTCTCTATAGACTTCCCTGTTCTGGACATTTCATATAAATGGAATCATACAATATATAGTCTTTTGTGAGTGGCTTCTTTTACTTAGTATAATGTTTTCAAGGTTCATCCATGTTGTAGCCTAGATCAATACTTCTTTCCTTTCTACGGATGAATAATATTTCATTGTGTGAAATGAAATACCATATTTTGTTTATCCATATGTCAGTGATGGACATTTGAGTCATTTCCACCTTTTGGCTATTATGAATAATGCTGCTATATACATTTGTGTACAAGTTTTTGTGTGTATTGTAGAGTTTTGAGTAGAACCATGGCATCTGACTTATATTTTAGCAGAATCACCCTGGAGATCAAGTTAATATGAATTGAGAAGTATTATTTATCTTAAAATATTCAGAATGAATATGGGTTATTATAAAAATGCAAGTTTCCTAGACATATATAAATGAACTATACCCATTACGTATTCACCTACTGAGTCATTATTCTTGTTGTGTTTCTGAAGCACATGATCGTACCTTGCAAATAAATGAGCATCTTGGTTTGGGTTTTGAGCTGGCTTGCCTTATCACTTCACAAGTCAATCAGTGTTAAAGAGTTCTGGTCCTTGCTGGCAGCAGTTGACATGTTAGGTTAGCTGTGTGAGCTGAGAGGCCAAGAACCAGATCAGTACGGATGGAATTGTTCTCCCAATAGAAGAAATCCCTCTGTCTTCTCAGAAACAGGATAGAAGTGGGGTAGAAAAGGGAGGTGAGGTGAATGTATTAGTCAGTAGTGCTGCCAACATTACCTGAGCCCTGCCTGAACTGTGGATGAAGAGAGCTCTTTAGTCTTTCCCAGTGCTGTCAGTCAGTTCAGTACTTTCTTAAGACTTTTGACACGGAGGAAAAGTAACCCTAGATCAACAATCCTCTTACTGCCAGATTCCCTTTCAAACCAATAATAATGACTACACATAGTAGGTTCTCTATAACACTACTGGATTCAAATAAACCCTCATTAACAAGCCTGCACAATAATTAATGGTCTCATTTTTCAGTTATTTTCTCTCTAACTAGCAAAGACAGATGAAGAAAAATAGGCACCCCCCCAAGTAATTCATGCTCATTGTAATAAAAAAAATTAAATATAATAGTCAAAATCATTCATACTACCACACAACTCAGAGCTAACCACTGTTAATATTTTGGTATATTTTCTCCTAGTGTTTTTTTCTTTACCTGAAGGTTTTTGAGTTTTGTGTGTGTTATGTTTGTTTTTGACATAATAAGGATCACATTACATTGTCTATAAAGTTTTGTACTTGTTTTGCCCACTTTTAATTATACTGAGAACATTTTACCATGTTATTAAAATTACTTAAAATGATCCTAATGGCTCTATAGTTTCAATTTTAAGGATGTATCTCTGTTTAACCATTACCATTTGACATTTAGATTGTTTACAATTTTTTGCTTGATATAAATACCGCAGTAAACATCTTGTATATTGATAAACCCTTGTCCTATCTCTGAATATTTCCTCAAGATAAATGTACAGTGAGACAGTCTCAAATATTGCTAGTAGAAGTGTAAATCCATAACTTTTCTGGAAAGCAATTTGACATTATATATTCAAGGGCATGGGGTTGACTTCATGGCCCTTGTTGTTACTGAGGTTTTTTTTTTAGTTTCTTGATTTTTTAGAAGCCCTAACTCAGGTGTTGGAAGTGTTCTATATCTTGATCAAGGAGATGGTTACATGACTGTATACATTTGTCAGAATCATCA
The DNA here is from genome assembly GCF_965194825.1 of Balaenoptera physalus. Lineage (NCBI taxonomy): Eukaryota > Metazoa > Chordata > Mammalia > Artiodactyla > Balaenopteridae > Balaenoptera > Balaenoptera physalus. The sequence continues at coordinate 88,177,389 of NC_138882.1, read as the reverse complement.
GATGATATCCTTAAAAGTGGTACATTTTATCGCCTATGAATTATATCTCAATTAAAAAATTAAAATTTTAAAAAACAAAGCACTGTAGTACCAAACTGACATTTTTTCCTTGATATGGTTAGAAAGATAGAAAGCTAAAAAGATAAAAAGAAATAGTTTTCTTACTATGTATTTCACTGTTATTTAGTGACATGCCCTAGAACCACCAGATATTAGCTGATGTTACGAGCACATGATTTGAGAAACACTGATGCATAGCAACTCCTAAGAGGGGATTATGATGACACTAAGAAGTAAAATTTATTTAGCATATACTATGTGTTAGACACGGTTTTAATACTTTATACCCGTGCTATCCAAAATGTAGCCACTAGCCTTTGTAACTATTGAACACTTGAAATGTGGCTAGTCTAGTTTGAGGTGTGCCACAAGTATAAAATACATATTGGATTTCAAAGACTTAGTACACAAAAAGTGTAAAATATCTCATTAATAATTTTTTAAGTTGATAATGTTTTAGATATATGGATTAAGTCAAATATGCTATTAAAATTGATGTTACTTATTTCTTTTTACCTTTTTAATGTGCTTACTAGAACATTTAAAATTACATAGCCACTCACATTTGTGACTTGCTTTGCATTTCTATTGGATAGTGCTGCTTTATTCATTAAATTTTTATTTAATTCTCATAACAACCCAGTGAGGTAGGTATTTTTATTATTATCATCAACCTTATTTTTCAGATGAGACTTAGAGTAGTTAAGTACTTTGTCCAAAGTCATAGAGCTAGTAAGTGGCAAAGCTGGAATTGAACTCAGTTTGTTTCCAATCTGGGCACTCAGTTGAAATAATATTTTAGGAAGATTTATCTAGCTATAATTTTTTTAAATCCCTTGCTTATAAATGTCACTTATAAGATAGCAAAATATGTTTTTACCTAATGGAAAATATGTGAAGCTTTCTGCCTACTAAAAAATATTGTAAACCAAAGCAGGGAAAAAACAGTATAAAAGTAAGGAATCATTTAGTTTTGTTTAAAGATTTCTGTCATCCAGAGATAATTAAGAATGAGATTTAAGACAGTGTTGCCCTTTGTATAAAAATGACTAACTCGATTAACTAGTGGCAGCTGTTAGTTTCATTACTACCCGAGATGATGCCTGAGCTTTGGTAATAACATAATTCTGACAAAGTCAGGACATTAGTGTTTTTTTGTAGAGAGTACAGTTTAGAGCTTAGAAACCAGTTGGCATTTTGAATTTCTGTAGATAGAGTTGAAGCTGGGAGGATGCCGATTCATATTATCAACAGGTTCTTTATAGATTTCTACCTAAACAAGTAACTCTAGAAACTTGGACCTTCTCCTATAACCACGAGTTGGTTTGATCTCTGAATTATTTACTGAAAAATTAGGATCCTGTGACAGAATTTACATTTCAAAGGAAGAGGACACTTCCTCACTTGTAGGTATTTCAGAATCAGTTTTGAAACTGTTGGAACCATCACCATCTACCATCTCTTGGTAGAGATTTTTGGGAGAGTTTCCTTTTCTCCTGTAACCAAAGTGTTAAAACACCATTGCCAAGAGCTGTGATGGAGTGCATCACCTGTCACTGACAAGCATTTATTGAGCGCTGTTATGTGTAAAGTTCTGTGCAAGGTGTTAGAAAGATGAAGACATATTCTATGTCGTTAAAGATCGCAGTGTCTAATGGAAAAATAGGCATATAAATGAATAACTCTAACAAGATGCTTTTTAAAAAAACTAAATTTAAGCCAAGATTCAAATCTGTGTCCCCTGATTCCAATTTATTTGTACATTGAAACATATTTTTTAATTAAAAATAGCTTTTTGTTACAAAATCAATACGTAATCCTTATAGGAAAAAAATTTAATACAGTTAAGCAAAAATAAGGTAATAAAAATATTCATACTACCACCATCACACCATTGGAAATGTCAACCATCTTGATGTATGCCCTTTTAGGTTTTTTCCTATTAATGTATACACATGTATGTTTAAATAAAGTGGAATATACTATACGTGTACTTTCAATGAAAATACGTATATATGTCATTTTTAATAACTGAATAGCATTCTCTTGTCCAATTGTGCCACAACTTATTTAACCAATCCTGTTTTTTGTTCACTCAACAAGTACTTATTGAGCACCTATGATATATGGCAGTGAACAAAACAAATATTTTTTGATATTCATTGTTTATAATTTTTTTACTCTTATAAACAGTGCTGTAACAAACATGATTTTATATACATCTTTACACACTTGTCCATTTGTTCACTTGGGATAATAGTAATTGGGCATATACTATATGCCAATCTGCTGACTTCATTTCATATATTATCTCATTTAATCTTCGTGATTCGAAAGGTAATATTGTTGTGGTTCCAATTTTCAAGTGAAGAAACTGGAACATTAAGAGAAGACAATTAAGTAGTTTGCCTTAGGTCATATAGCAAGGAAGTGCAAAGCTAGAATTCAGGTTCAGATTTTTGTGGTCCTAGATTCAATGCGCTACTAGCAATGTTGAGATGAAATTACTGCATCAGAGAATATTAACATTTTTAAGATGCTTAAATACTAATTTGCCAGCCAGAAAAATTTTACATTTATAGCTTCACACCATGCCCTTTCAACCCTGAAGTTAACTGCTCCTGATTCTTAAAAATAAACAAATTTTAAAAATCATCAATTTGGGACTTCCCTGGTGGCGCAGCGGTTAAGAATCTGCCTGCCAATGCATGGGACACGGGTTTGAGCCCTGGTCCAGGAAGATCCCACATGCCACGGAGCAACTAAGCCCGAGCGGCACAACCACTGAGCATGTGCTCTAGAGCCTGTGAGCCACAACTACGGAAGCCAACGCACCTAGAGCCCGTGCTCTGCAATGAGAGAAGCCACCGCAATGAGAAGCCTGTACACTGCAACGAAGAGTGGCCCCCGCTCACCGCGACTAGAGAAAGCCCCGCACGCAACAACGAAGACCCAACGCAGCCAAAAGATAAACAAATAAAACTAATAATTTTTTAAAAATAGATTAAAGAAAAGAAAAAAATCATCAATTTATATGGAGAAAATTAGTTAAACATTTTACTTCAACTCAAAAGAAAGAAGAAAAAAGCAGATAAATAAGGCGAAGTTAAAGAAGAGACCAATAAATGAAAAAGTCAGAAATAGAGACAGAGTCAGAGAGGTAGTACTGTCTGGTTTCAAAGCAGCCTCCAGTTCCAGATTCCAGCCTCTTATGAGGCACTGATCTTACACTGGTTCAGTGATAGACCCCCACCCCCATGTCGTTGAGTACTTTTTTTCTTTTGCTTAAGCTAGTTTGAATGGGTTTCTGTCTCTTGCAGCCAGAAGGTTGCAGTTTAGGAAAATGATATTATCTTTTACAAGTTTGTAGGATGTGCCTTTTTGTGTAGTATGTAAGACCCTCTCCAGTGTTTGCATATTTGTTTCAGGATTTGTTGGGTTAGACAAAAAACTTTAGGGTTAGACAAAAAACTTTAAATGAAAGGAAAAGCTCAGAAATGCTAATTCTGTGTAGTGACACACGAGTGACTCGTTTACTCTTTATTTCCTATGTTATCTACATTTTAATGTTTTTTAATGATGAGAAAAATATTAAGATGTTCTACAAATTTTTAAAGGTCAATTTGATGTCCCTTGGGATTATTAAGTAGTAAAGTATGTAGTTGATTATCCTCTACACAGTCCTGCAAAACTGTATTACCTTCCCCAATTGAATGATGCATCCTTTAGGACATAAGTTCTTTCACTAGGATTATCATTAGAATTTCTGGGCTTGAATGAGACCTGTTATTTATAAATCACCTTATTGTACTCTTTGCTCTAAGAGACAGTGTAGCACGGCAATTAAGAGCAAGGGCTCTAGTGACAGACTGACTACCTTTTTTAAATACTAGTTTTGTCATATGTCCACTTGTATGAACTTAGGCAAATTATTTAACTTTTTTGGGCCTCAGTTTTCTCAACTGTAAAATGGAGGTAATAATAGCTCCTTATATCATTGTTATGATGATTGGGTGATATATATAAAATATTAGAGGAGAATCTGGTGCAGGGTAAGCACTTAATATGTGTTGCTTGCTGCTGCTGTTGTTATTACTGTTACATTTGGGGGAAGTAAAGTAAAAAAGACTTTGGATACTCATTGTCACCACCTCTATTGTCACCCATACTTCCAAATCACTTGTTTTGAAAGCTACTTTAACGTAATTCAGGAGCAGAATTATATTATTATGCCAGGTAGGAATATACTGGGGCAGTGGTAAAATTTACTCTGACGGTAGTCCAATTTCCAGGTGACTTTTGTGGTCTTTGGAGAAAAAGCTTTAGTAGCTTGATTTCCATTTGTGCTCACACAAATTTCCCCTTTGAAGCCTCCAGACTCAGTACCTCTATAATTAATAGACTTGCACAGAGTCTTCAACAATCATGTTTGCTACAGATAGGTTATTTGGAGCTTTGTTTCTTGTTGGGTTTGGGGGGGTTGTTTGTTTGTTTGTTTGTTTTGGTATGGCGGTCACCATTCTACTCCTCTAGTTGTGGTTGCTCTGACAAATTGACGTGGTCTTGAATGTTCCCAGTGGTGAGAAAGTACATCTGTAGCTCTCTTCATTCTCAGATGATAACCTCCTTTCATATCTTTATGTAACTGATATGACAGGCGGTTCAGTCTTTGAGGAGTCCATCTTTTGCCCTGTGGACCATGAGGATAATCCTTTCTCCTCCCATGACACTCCAGTGAATGACACATGCACGGTGCTGGATACATGCAGAATCCCATTGGTTGCTTTTCTGTCCTGTTTCTTCACAGGGGGAGAGGAAGTAGGACCAAGGGCTCCTATTTATTTGTTTTGCTTTGCTTTGCTTTTTGTTTTTTCATAAATCAGGTGTCCAGTACTAAGGTGGGAACTGGGAAGGAGTAGCTACATTTTTTAATAGGCAGTTACACTGTTTGTAAGAAAGTATCATGGGGTAAAGTAACCTCAATGGAATTGGTTATAATCAAGGAAATATCTTATATCTTAATTCAGTGTTTCCCAAGGTCTGTTCTATAGAAAATTTGTTAGGGGAGATATTGATAGATATTCCATTTAAAAAGATTCTTAGCCAGCTAAGTTTGGAAAAATCACTGTATCCTCCTGGAAAGGAGAGATATTCACATTAGTATGCTAAAGATTGTGAGAAACTTCAGAGTATAGAAACCCTATAGATATAGAAGCTTTTTTTCTTAATTCTATCTTAATATGTTTTTATTAAAGAGTATGTGTAAATATAAGTTAGAAAATATAATAATATAATGAATACCCTTGGATCCTTCACCTAAGGACTAGAAAACTGCCAATAACATGGATCTATCTGTGTGATCTGCTGAAATTACATCCTTTATCTCCCTACAACAAGTAAGCACTATCCTAAATTTTGTGTTTAATTCCCTTGCTTTGATGGGGAGAGTCGTATTTTTATCACTAATTCTAAACAATGCGTTGTTTAGTTTTACTTATTTTTGAGCTTAATAAAAAAATTATGTCATACTTTGTCACTCAACATGCTTCTCAGATTCATCTGTATTGTTCCATGTAACCTTGTTCATTCCTTTGTCGGTGCTGTGTACCAGTCCACTGTGTGAACATACCACAGCTTGCTTCTCCATTCAGCTGTCCATAGATATTTGAGTTGTTGGTTTTTTGTTTTGTTTTGTTTTGTTTACTATTGCTATTACTATTGCTTCAGTCAAAGAGCAGCAAGAAAAAACATGTGAGCCAAGGATATTGACAGAATGTTATGATTATACTGTTTGGGAGCAAGAGGGAAGATATTTATTAAGTAGCTGCTTTATATAAAGTACACTTCCAAAGCAGGGCCTAAAATACAAAGAAAATAAGATGTCCCTATCTTTGATGATCTTATGTCCAGATGGGGGACTTAAACAAATCTGTATTTCTCAAATTAGGATATGATTAGTACCAGGGACACACAAAGGCACAAAATAAACATGACACATCTTTTGGAGTGTCTGTTTTCTTAGAATTGCTGGGGGGAGGGGATGTTCAGGGATAGAATTAAATAATTTAACTGGTAAATTCCTTATCAAAAATATGTTTATGTTGAAATTTAAAAAGTCCTTTTATGAAAAGTAACAAAATTGTTATGTATTTTTAAAACAAAATACCAGACCTCAAAGAAAGATGTAAGCTGGTAAACCAATTTGGACTGTACCCTCAGGACTAATAAATTCATTGTCTTCTGTTGTTAGGGGTTCTTAGGAACAGAAATTTGAGAAGTGTTAATGTATGTAAGTTAAATAAAATGCATCCAAAATAGATATAATTAATTCTGGCAGAGTAATCAGGAAATGCTTCACAGTGGAGATAGCATTTGTGCTAGACCTTAAAGAGTAAGTTGGATTTCCATAGGAAGAAAGAGCATTCAGGACTGAGAAAACAGCATAATTGAGGACAGGAGGTGGTGGGGAAAGGTGCCGCCCATTTGAGAAATAATGAGTTCTTTCTGGGTAAAGTATATACATCCAGTGAGGAGCAAGATGATCTGTGTGTGTGAGATTCCTAATATTTTCCGACATAAATGTTGAATGCCAGCCTTTTTTGCTTACTCCTGACAAAATTGCTGTTGAATATTTAGGAAAAGTGTAGCACGATAGGTGACATTTAAGCTGAGGTCTTAACTTCTTTAAAAAATATGAATCTGATTCATGTATTCCTTCAGCAAATACTTAATTCAACATCTGCTTTATACTAAGGATACACACATTAAGAAGCTATTACTTGAGGTGTACATTAACTGGTAAGAGAAGTCATTAGAAGAGAACTTCCACGGCTCCCGCTACCGCTGCTATCCTCTGCCTTCACATCACAGTGGAGAATGCTCCTGGCTAAGCCCAGCCCTCCTACTGGGGCGCCAGATTCCATCCCCTCACCTACCCCAGGGCATCACTCCAAACCTGCTCCTCTGTCAGTCCTGAATGGGTTTTTCCCACCCTATTGGATCATTCACAGAAGCGTAGAAACATGCTAGGTTTTTTCCCCATCTTTAAAAACCTTCTATTAACCTCCTATCTCTTTCCACGTTCCATACTATTTCTCTGTTCTCTTTTATAGCAAAATTCTTCAAGACTTGTTTTTACTCACTGCCTCTGATTCCTCTCCTTATATGTTCTCTTAAACCTCCATCTTCTTTTAAACCTTACCTCTTCTCTTAAGCCACTCCATTCAGGCTTTCATGCCCATCAATCCCCAAAATTGCTTCTGTAGTGGTTCCAGGGATCTCCACATGGCTAAAGTCAGAGTCAACTTTTAGTACTCATTTTACTTGACATACCAGCAGCATTTGACACAGTTGATCTGTTCCTTCACTTTGAAAGACTTTTGTCACTTAGCTTCCCAAAACTGTACTCTCTTAGTCCTCCTACCTCACTTGCCATTCCTTCTCTGTCTCTTTTGTTCATTTCTCCTGTTTTTGGAATTCCTGGAACTCTGTCCTTGGACTACCTCTCTTCTTGTCTGCACCTCACTCCCATCTAGTCTCATGGCTTTAAATTTTATCCTATAATGACTCCCAGATTTACATCTCTAGTCTAGAGTTTTTCAACTTCAGCACTGTTAGTATTTGAGGACAGATAATTCTTTGTTGTGGGGAACTGTCCTGTGCATTATAGGATGGTCAGCAACATCCCTGGCCTCTACACACCAGATGCCAGTAGCACTCCAGCAGTTATGGCAACCAAAAATGTTTCCAGACATTGCCAGATATCCTCTGGGCATAAAATGACACCCTTCCCCATTGAGAACCTCTATTTTTAGTCTGAGCTTCTCCCCCAGACTCCAGATTTATATATCCAACTATTTGACACTTCTACTTGAATGTCTAATAAACATCCATATTTAACAATGATCAAACCAAGCTTCTGATATTTCTTCTTAAATATAATACCCCTCAGACTTATCCATTCTTCTAGTTTCTTAGGCCAAAAACCTTGTTGTCTTCGTGACTCCCCTCTTTCTCTCACCTACATCCTGATTTACCAGTAAATCTTGTGATCCTTCCCTTCAAAGTGTGTCCAGAATCTGAGGCCCCCTCACCACTACCACCCTGGTTCATGCCACCATCACTTCCCATCAGGATCATTACAACTGCCTTACCCTTAACCCCTATAGTCTGTTCTCAATACAGCAGTAGAGCGATCCTGAGAAAATATGTAATTCAGGGCATGTCACATCTCTGCACAAAATCCTCCAGATGTTTCCCATCTTACTTAAAGTAAAAATCAAAATTCTTACAATCCTTACCAGGCCTTACATGATCTCATCTTCACACTCCCCTCCATCCCCTTCCCTTAATCTCTCTAATCTCATCTCTTACTACCCGACTTCACTCCAGCCACACCAGCCTCCTTTCTGTGCCCTGAACGTACCAGGCCTTGGACCCCTTGCACTTGCTCCTCTCCCAGATATGCCTTCCATTGCCTTATTCAAGTCTTGGCTCAAATGTCAGTTTCTCAGTGAGGTCTTCCTTGACCACTAGATTTAAAATCTCACACCACCACTATCACCTCCAAGTCTCCTTCAAACCTGCTTTATTTTTCTCCATAGCATTTTCTTCATCTAACATACTAGAGAGAGTCATCTAACATACTAGGGAGAGTTCTCTTGAATAAGAGAACAAGATTGTCTGGGTTTGCATCCCAACCTGGTCACTTTCAAGATATAAGACTTGATTCCTGTGCCTCAATTTCTTTGTAAAGTAGGATAGTTTCTATCTCATTAGAATAGTACCTCGCATATAGTAAGTGATATGTTTTCACCATTATTATTACGATTATATTTTACTTATCAATTTTGCTTATCTTCCCTCCTCCCCCAGTGGAATATAAATTCCATGAGAGCAGAATTTTTTTACTTCACTTACTGCTATATTCACAGCTTCTGGAACAGTGCCTGGCACATAGGTGCTTAATAAATGTCTGTTGATCAAATTGTTATCTCTAGAAAGACTAATGGGGAGAAGAAGAGTCAAGGAAGACTTGAGCTTTATGTATACTATTTAAAACTTTTACAAAAAGAATGTATTCATGTATTACTTGCGCCCTCAAAAAACTCATAGGCTTACATGGAAAATAGACATGTATACAAATAAATTCCTAGAGGAATATTCTGAGAGCGAGTTGGGTTTTAAAAGATACATCGTTCCACTAGATAAAATGCGAGAGGGGTGGGACAGCTTTCTAGACAGAGGGAGTAGTATGTGCAAAAAGCAAAGAGGTATAAAACACAGCGGTAGCTCTGACAACTGTAATCAGTATTTTGATGTATTAAAAGTTCCATCTTGGTGAATGGGTAAAGAAGATGTGGCACATATATACAATGGAATATTACTCAGCCATAAAAAGAAACAAAATTGAGTTATTTGTAGTGAGGTGGGTGGACCTAGAGTCTGTCATACAAAGTGAAGTCAGTCAGAAAGAGAAAAACAAATACCGTACGCTAACACATATATATGGAATCTAAAAAGAAAAAAAGAAAAAGTTCTGATGAACCTAGGGGCAGGACAGGAATAAAGACACAGACATAAAGAATGGACTTGAGGACACGGGGAGGGGGAAGGGTAAGCTGGGATGAAGTGAGACAGTAACACTGACATATATACACTACCAAATGTAAAATAGGTGGTTAGTAGGAAGAAGCTGCATAGCACAGGGAGATCAGCTCGGTGCTTTGTGACCACCTAGAGGGACGGGATAGGGAGGGTGGGAGGGAGATGCAAGAGGGAGGGGATATGGGGATATATGTATACATACAGCTGATTCACTTTGTTATACAGCAGAAACTAACACAACATTGTAAAGCAATTATACTCCAATAAAATGTTTAAAAAAAAAAAAGTTCCATCTTGGGACTTCCTTGGTGGTCCAGTAGTAAAGAATCTGCCTTACAATGCAGGGGACATGGGTTCCATCCCTGGTCGGGGAACTAAGATCCCACATGCTGTGGGGCAACTAAGCCCACGCACCACAACTACTGAGCTCGCACGCCCCAGCTAGAGCCTGCGTGCTCTGGAGCCCGTGGGCCACAACTAGAGAAGAGAAAACCCGCACGCCACAACTAGAGAGAAGCCCATGCGCTGCAATGAAAGATCCCGTGTGCCGCAACTAAGACCCGACGCGGCCAAAAATAAAATAAATAAATAATAATAAGTCTTAAAAAGAAAAATAAAAGTTCCATCTTATCCTTCTCGCTCACTAATTCCTATGTTCCAGCTAAGTGTTTGGCTATAATTAGAAGCTTTTTACTCCATTAAGGCAAATATCTTGGGTTATTTTCTCATTATTTTCCTGTAAGTCTTTTTCTATTTTCCTGCTCCCCAGAATGTCCATTGATTTTTTCATCATACCACTCTTCAGATTTGATTCTAAATTCCTCCAATGTCTTTGTTATAATAAGAAACTCACATGTAATTTCTATCTGTGGAGTATAGTTAAAAAAAAAAGAGGAAATAGATAGATAGATAAGATAGAGTTTTGTTATAAGATGTAACTTTGTTTAGGAACACAGTTGTTCAGCTCAATTATTTTAGTAATTAAAATTTAAAATCCTATAAATGTTAGTGTCTAGTCCCTTACCAAAGACTTAAAAGTGAAGAAACTTGTTTTTCAACGTGTGATGCAAGACTTTTTGAGGTTGACTTTTTAAAATCAGGGATTTTTTCTGCCCACCTTCCTTCTCTGCATAGAGCTGGGAAAGCACCCTTGATGACAGCACAAACCAAGGCAAGCAATAGCGCTAATCCACTAGATTAGCTCCTGGTACCATCACTGTTTATGCCATCTCTCATGTTGCATTGTGATTGTGTATCTCTCTGAGAGCCCCTTAAAGTTAGGAGTCATAACAAGTGTTCATATGTACACCTAGTTCAGTGCCTACCGCATAATGGATGCTCAGTAAATACTTGTTAAATTTAATTGAACTGAGCTGAATTGAATTGGATTATAGTACCACAGGGGAAGGGGATTTTTGAGTTTGCTTTTTAAGTAAGACTGATTTAAAACAAATCTAGAAAAGAAAAATCATTCTTTTTTGTTGTTTTTAAGCATAGTCTAAAGTTTGGGGTACAGATACCAATATGTTCATCACCTATAATTTTTTTTTTTTTAAATACTATTTAGGGAAATTTTTATTTTATTTTATTTATTTATGGCTGTGTTGGGTCTTCGTTTCTGTGTGAGGGCTTTCTCTAGTTGCGGCAAGCGGGGGCCACTCTTCATCGCGGTGCGCGGGCCTCTCACTATCGCGGCCTCTCTTGTTGCGGAGCACAGGCTCCAGACGCGCAGGCTCAGTAATTGTGGCTCACGGGCCCATTTGCTCCGCGGCATGTGGGATCTTCCCAGCCCAGGGCTCGAACCCGTGTCCCCTGCATTGGCAGGCAGATTCTCAACCACTGCGCCACCAGGGAAGCCCCATCACCTATAATTTTTAAAGCATTCTGCAATGACTCATCAGAGTCCCCAAATAGATACTTTTTAAAAAGCTACAATGGCCCTGGGAACAAAATTAGGCCTGGCAAATACAAATAGTGTTTTCTCTTTGCAGTCAAGAATGTGGGGTCTTGGGCTTCCCTGGTGGCGCCATGGTTAAGAATCCGCCTGCCAATGCAGGGGATACGTGTTTGAGCCCTAGTCCGGGAAGATCCCACATGCTGCGGAGCAGCTAAGCCCGTGCGCCACAACTACTGAGCCTGCGCCCTAGAGCCCGTCAGCCACAACTACTGAAGCCCGTGTGCCTAGAGCCCGTGCTCCGCAACAAGGAAGCCACCCCAGTGAGAAGCCCACGCACTGCAACAAAGAGTAGCCCTGCTTGCCGCAACTAGAGAAAGCCTGTGCGCAGCAACAAATACCCAACGCAGCCAAAAATAATAAATTAAATTAATTGTTTAAAAAAAGATACCTAAAACACCTAAAATTAAAAAAAAAAAAAAAAAAGGAGAATGTGGGTCTTGTTGATACACAGAGGAGGATCTTTAAGTATAATTTCAGGAAAGTTACTCCTTTCCTTTGCACATGTAGGAGTCTCATGTGAAGCAAAGATCACCTCATAAATTCCTATAGGGTTTCCCAGCATGTTTGTTTCATTCTTACTAAAAGTCCCTAATCAATAACTTCTTGTGTTATCTTTCAAAAATAAAAGACAATGCTGCCTCATTTCCTGACGCTTGTTTTCTGACCTCAAAGTGTCTCCTGTCCAAGTGCCAGTATAACAGAGGTGTTCAGTAGAGGAATAGATGAATTTAGCTTCTACTCCTTTCCCTCTACTTCACCATTTTCTTCTTTTGCAAAGGAGTTTGGAATTTAAATTTTCTAAGCCTAGAATCTTCCAGGTCTAAGACTGCACAGCTGTGGTAATAATAAGGTACCTGGTCATTTCTCCAACTCTCAATCTGCTATAGACCTGTATCCTGAGAACGAGTCCAGCATACTTATAAGTAATGCCCCCCAAACTCCTGTGTTATAGAGAAGGCTTTCTTGCCAATGGATAGCTATTTTAATTACTTCATTTATTCCGTATACCTTTATTGGGTACCTACTAGGTGTCAGCCTCTGTGGTAAACCCTGGAGATCCAAGATGAATAAGTGTTAGTCCCACCCTAAGTAACTCAGAGTCTATTTGGGCATCAGTAATGTATAGAGCATCTAATTAATAATAATATGGTGCTAAAATAGCACTAGGACAAAGTGATAATAATGATGGGGGTGATTAGTTCAGCATGGAGGAGAGTTTGGGAAGGCTTCACAGAAAAGGTGACTTTTAATCCTCAGCCTTAAAGGATAAAAGGGATTTCATCAGACAAAGAAGGGGTAGTCTATCATTTCAGACATAGGACATAATAAGAGCAAAAGCATAAAGGTATGAAAGCTCAAGACATGTTTAGGGAACAGTGAATGGTTGGGCATGGAAGGCACATAGGCTGCATGGTTGGTGGGAGATAGAACCAGACAAGTGAGAGTATTGTGTGGTACTGAAGGGCACGGATTCTAGAGCTGGGTTTGAATCCCAGCTAAGACACTAGCTGTTGTGACCTTGGCAAGTCACTTAACTTCTCTATAGCTTGGTTTCTTCATTTTTTAAATGAGGATAATAGCATATATACATATACTACGTTTTTATGTATACACACACAGCTTAAACCAGTTCTCAGAACAAAAGAAATACAAGTAGTATTATGAGACCACATTATGAAGGGCCTTGAATTTTAATCTGTATATTATTCTGTAAGAAAAAGAAAGGTTTTAAAGCAGAAGAGGGGAGAGTATGCAACAGGATATAATCTGTATCTTAGAAAATTGGTGCCACTTTGGAGAGTAGACTGGATAAAGAAAAGCTAGAGGCACGATACAAGTTCTGAGGCAGTTTCAAGAGTTTAGATAAGAGGTGCTGATATAACATGGTTCTGAGTTGATGTACAATAGTAGCCTTGCCCTTAAAAATTCTGGGTCCCTGACTAGAAATTTCAAACTTGAAATATTAGTCTTAACAGATCTTACAAGTTTAACGCTGAAAGACATAGTGAGAACCCTGGGGAAGCGCACAAAGGGGCTCTCCTTCTAGTCTGGATGTTTTAGTGCTCAACTGATGCTTCTATTCTGCACCCAAATATCAGACCAGTGCTTCTTCCGTTCTATTCATGATATCCTTTCATCTAGTTAAATGTCATGAGCAAGACATTCTGTTTTGGAGATGCTTTTTTTTTTCCCTTGAGTAACCTCAAGTCTACTGGTCAGTTTCCTAGAGGAAGTTCTGGCTTCTGGACTGCACAGCCGAAGCAAGGAGAGCTCCCAAGTTACATCAAGGTTAGCAAGCAGAAGATGAAATGGTGATGGAGAGGTGAGAAGAATGGCACAACTTCCCCTCTTGCCTCGCTTCAGGCTTTCTCCACTGACCAGAGGGGTGTTGGAGAAGAGCCTTGGGTTTTGTGCTTCTTGTTATAACCCATCTCCAGGTAGCCTGCTGATTCCTGAACTGTTGGCACAGACACCAAGACTCCAGTGGTGAGTTGAGAGTAAGTCTGAGCCCATTCCAACCCACTTTTCTCATGTTTTCTTTATCAAATAAATAAATGTATTCCTTGTATTTGATAGCACAATCACTTCAGTTTCTGGCGAATTTTGTTGGGATCTTACTTGAGAAAAGGGTTATCAGAGCTTAAAGGAGTTTTAAAAAGTAAAAATTAGATGCACATACTATAGACTCTTCTCTTGACCCCTTTTATTTTTCATTAACCACATTCCTGAACAACTCATTTCTGAAAACCCATCATATTTCTGTAAGAACCATCCAAAAATTGTCCCTAAATTGCAGTTTTCTGTGGAACTGAGAAACCATGTATGACTACAATAAAAATCCATTTTGTGAAAAGACACAAGTGATTTGTTTTTGTTTCTTTGGGGTTAATAACTATTTATGGGAATTTATGTGATGAGCCATGAGCTGGCTTTACACCAAACTTAGAGAAGGCATTGCCTCTACCCAAAGGATATTTAAAGTATGTCAAGGCAAATAATAAATTCTGGTGTCAATGGGACTTCCCTAGTGGCACAGTGGTTAAGAATCCACCTGCCAATGCAGGGGACTCGGGTTCAATCCCTGGTCTGGGAAGATCCCACATGCCGCGGAGCAACTAAGCCCGTGCACCACAACTACTGAGCCTGCGCTCTAGAGCCCGCGAGCCACAACTACTGAGCCCACGTGCCACAACTACTGAAGCCCACGCACCTAGAGCCCGTGCTCCGCAACAAGAGAAGCCACTGCAATGAGAAGCCCACACACTGCAACGAAGAGTCGCCCCCGCTCGCCGCAACTGGAGAAAGCCTGCGTGCAGCAACAAAGACCTAATGCAGCCATAAATAAATAAATTTATTTATTTATTTGTTTGTTTATTTTTTAAAAATCTGGTGTCAATTTCACTTCTCTTGAAAGCAGTGGAAAGTGATAATGTCATTAATACCAGGAAATTATGGTGTGCTCAAGTCATATCACAGTCCCTCCTTGGTGCTCTGTAATAAATTTTTTAAACCTTTCTTTTATGTTGATTAACATTCTCTAGCATCAGATAGCCTAGGCTCAAATCTGTGTCAAGTTATGTGGCTTTGGGAATGTTACTAAGTCTCTTTGTGGCTCAGGTTCCTCATCTATAAAAAGAGAGTAATAAAGTACCTCCTCATAGGAGCATAAGGACTAAATGAAATGAGAGAATACATTTAAAACACTTAGAACTTTGGTACATAGTAAACCACCCAAGGAAATTTGACTACTAATAGTAAATAAGATCGATTTCTGTCTCCAAGTTGGGGATACAAAATCACTACACAAAATGGTTGGATCCTGTCATCCTCCCGCTACATTAATCAGCGGTTCAAGAAGTAGAGGGAAGAGCTGAAGGGTCATCTGATCCATCCCCCCTTTCCCCATTCCTCTCAGCTCTCGACCACTGTTTCTTCGCCTTACACTCATGCGAAGCCCTAAGCCTTTTGTCTATATTACAGCTAAGAGCTAAGATCTAATAAGTTCTGTTTTGGTTTTTTTTTTTTTTAATAATAAAAAAAAGTGAGGCAGCCTTACTTTTAAGGCTAGGAGAGACAAGTTTTAAATGCAGCATTTTACAAGTTACGTAGTCTTTTCACATAAACAGAAACCTCCTTCAAGCAGGATTACCTGTGCTTGCCTTTCTCTTGGCAAGATAACTCTGGAATAAGAATAAGAACAGAGACTTTTCTAATATCATTCTCCTCATTATTCACTTGCTTCCATTGAGCCTACTCAGCTAACAATATCAAGAAGTCTAGGGACGTCCCTGGCGGTCCAGTGGTTAAGACTCCTTGCTTCCACTGCAGGGGGCCCTGGTCAGGGAACTAAGATCCCACATGCCGTGCAGTGCAGCCAAAAATAAATTTTTTTTAAGTCTAAGAAATGAGCCTTACCTTCAGGATGTTTTATGCCAGAAGTTGGCATTTCTTTATTAAGGATCAAAGATTCATATTTTTATTTAAGATTTACAGAGCTGATTACATTATTACCGGTCCTTTATTTTTTCTTCAATCTTTTGGCCGCACCACGCGGCATGTGGGATCTTAGTTCCCTGACCAGGGGCCTCTGCAGTGGAAGCGTGGACTCTTAACCACTGGACCGCTAGGGAAGTCCCTAAAAACGTCATTTTAATTAAGGTCTCATGCTTTTAATGACTTCTCTTCCAGAGATTGAAATGCCTAGTCAAAACCTCCATGTCCCATTTACTCTACAAAAGCCAAGGTGCTTGTTTTTAGGTAAACAACTGTTTGGATAACAGTTTTTGCCCAGTAAATATGCAGGCAGCAATTCAAAATCTTTATCTCTGATGGCTCACTTCTTCGCTTAAGTGGAGTTACTTATAAAATAGTCAATTTAAGAATAAAGCTACTGACAGTTGTGACTTATCCATGGTGATGCAGTTAGGGAGGTAACCCCACCATGAGTACTCCCAGTATCTTATCTCCACCAAAGAAGGACATTGAGTTATCTGAGTTATTTTTGTGGTTTGTATGTGCGGTAATGTCAAGCTCACTGAGGAGACAGTGCTGTGAAAATGAGAAAAGGAACCCATAAGCTGTTACTCTGAGATTTCTCACTTACGAGTTGGTCTTCAGAAATAGTCTCAATTCACAGATCCCAAGTCAGGTGCCACAAGGTTCACCTGGTGGAGAGAAGTAAAGCTTGAAGAACAGGCCAGGGGAGGAGTATGGCTTATGGGAAGAGGGATGAGTAGCAAGACAAAGGGAGACAGAGTAAGGGAAGGTAGGGGCAGGATGATAAGATGAGGCAGTGCAGCGGTGCAGGTTAATGAGAGAGAAAACCAGAGATTTATGTAACATCTCCAGGAGCAAATAGGCAGGGAAGGTTCTCCAGCCCACATGCATCTGTTCTGGAATCTGAAAATTACTTTGGAGGGTTTTGATTTTTTAGAAGTCCCTCTGCCTGATGTTCCACAAAGCTCCAGCTCCTGCCTGATATAGCACATAGGACTCTAGTACCTTGCATACAGGACATACTCAAATATTTGCTGACTAAAGGAAGATGGGGCAAGTCATGAATTACTTTTTTCCTCATAAACCGGAATCTATTTAAACTAAAAGTCCAAACCACTCCTATCTACCTGGCAAGCAAGCCCTCAAAAGATCAAACAGTGTAGTGTTCTCACCAGTACGATGGGACATTTTGCTTCCTTACTTATGAAGATACCCTGGATTTTCTCATTCTTTTTAAATCACTTTTTAAATAGAGAGGGTGGGAAATAGAGATGGTGGGAAGGGGAGTGTGTGTGTGTGTGTGTGTGTGTGTGTGTGTGTGTGTGTGTGTGTGTATGAAACCTAAACAGAGTGGAGTCAGAAAACCTGGATTCTAATCTATTTAGCCAGTAACTTGCTGTGTAAACTTGGGCAAGTCCATTGATTTGCCATGCCCTGTTTCCTCATTTTCCAAGTGGGAATAATATTTATTCTATTGATATATACCTCACAAGGTGGCACTAAAGATTTAAAGAAATGATATATGAGAGCATTTTGAAAGGATACATTTCTATATGAGTCTAAAATACAGGAATTAATTAGTATGGTAAATGAAAAGAGGTTAAGAGGAATATTATTGGATTAGGGGAAAGGGGGGCTTGGAAAAGAGAGAAGCCCCCTCCTTTATTTGACAGATACCAGAAAAAGCCAAGACCACTCCACTCCTTAATTTGGCCAACATTTTCTTTTATCTTGAGACATCTCCGAAAAAAGGGGTTCTTTCTTTTTCCTGCTTCTCTGTGCCAGGGATTTTTATTCATTTTGAAGTTACTGCCTGCCTACCATATGCCAGGCAATGTGTTCGTTAGCTCATTATTATTTAGTAATTAGCCCTAGAGGGCAATACTGTATTTTTAAAGGACTTTCATGGGTTATCTCATATATTCCCCTATCTTTCCTTGTTGATGGAATTGGCAGTCAGTACTTAATATGTAGAGGAACTGAGGCCCAAAGAAATTCTATGACTTGACCAAAGGCCACGGGGCAGTGATGAAACTAGTACCCAAACCTAGGTTTCCTGACTTTCCTCTTCCCATTAAATGGGTACTGGGGAAAAAATGAAGTTACCAAGATGCTGGTGTGTGGGCTCTGAGGCAGATCTGGCTTAGGCGTGATCAGCAGAGCCTTCCCCAGCCAGGGCATCCTCTGGGCATTGCGGTAGACAGGATGGAATTTTTACACGTCAGTGCATCAGGGAGAGGTACCAGGTAGTAGGAAGTTTAAGCCTCACCTGGAGCTTGTCTTTAAAGCCACTTGGTCTAACAGACCAGGGCTCTGGAGACAGACAGTTCTATTCCTGCCAGCACTTACAGTGTGTCTGCAAATCCCTCAGCCATTCTGAATCTCACTTTTCTCTCTGTGCAATGGAGATCATAATATGTACCTCATACTTAGGGCTATTCTCCTGAGGCTCAAATAAGGCCTGAGGCTTTGTAAACTGTAAGAAATGTGTATTAATATTAACTTCTCTTCCACGGAGTCGCCCTACACATCGGTACTCTCCGAAGCATAAAACTTTTCCCCAACGGTTGACCTGCCCAGACCACTATCTGTACCACCTAGGGAGTGTGAATTCCAGTTGCCAGTCCTGGGTAACGCGCCCTCCCAGCTCACGTTCTTGTTTTTGTTTTGGCTTTGAGGGGGAGAGGATCCCGATCTAGGTTATCGCCGGTCTTATAAACCTCCCTGTCTCTCTATCATCCGCTCCATCCTCCCCTGCCGTCAGTCTCGGCAGGTCGGCCCGGGCTGTCTTTTCTGGCTCCACCTCTCGCTCCGGCGGTCTGTGCGAGTCTCGGTCTCCCTGCCCCTCCAGACGCCGTCCTTCGGCGGGGTTTAGGTCTGTCTTCTTCACCCTCAGTGAGTCAGAAACAAAGGAGGGGGGTGGAGGGAGCGCACTCTCTCCGGCTCGGCGATTCGCCCTTTATTCTGAACTCACAACGTCAGCGGGCGGGTGGATGGAGCTGCGGGGCGCGGGCTGGGCCGCCCACAGCGCGCCGGGCCGGGGGAGCGGCCGGGCCGGGCCGGGCGGGCGGGCAGCGGGGGAGCTTTCGGGGGCCCGGGCCGCGTGGGCGCCGGGATGGAGGGCGCCGAGGGGCGGGGAGCGGGCGTGCGTGTGTGTGCGAGCGCGAGGGAGGCCGGCCTTTAGTGTAACCGGAGCTACAAAGAAGGGGAGAGGGAGGGAGGGAGGAGCGGCGGCGGCGGCTCCGGGGGCCTCTCCGCACCCTCCCCCTGGGCAGGAGCCCCCTCGAAGCGGCCTCGGCCCCCGACGCGGGGCCGCCCCTCGGCGCCCGCGCCCGCCCGCCCGGAATGATGAAGAAGAACAATTCCACCAAGCGGGTGAGTGCGCCCGCCCGCCCCGTGCCCGCCGCTGACTTTGTGCCCCGAGGACCCCAGCCCCGTCGGGGCCGCGGGCGGCTGGGTTGGGGGCCGGGGACGCCCCGCGCCAGCCCCCTCCTTCCGGCCTGTGGCCCGGTCGCCGGTCCCCTTAGCCTCGGCCTCGGCGCGCTGGGCCCCACGACGAGGCACCGGCGGGGGCTTTTGTTTGTTTACTTGGGCTGGGGGTTAACTTGGCTGAGTTTCTGCCCGACCCCCGGCCTCCCCTTCCTCGGGCGGCGGGCGGCCGCCGGCATCGCGCTCTGCAGCGGCGAGAAGACAATGAGAAATAAAATAAAATGCCGTTAATCCCGGCGCGGCGAGGAAGGAGGCTGGGGGAGGGGGCGGGGGGCCCGGCGGAGACCCGAAGGCCACCCCTCGGCTCCAGCCCGGCCCTCACCCCTTCCACTGGCAGTTCCAGTTGTTTATTTGGGAGAAGGGGGAGGGGAACGATGGGGAAGCGAGTTCCTTGGAGTGAAAGGCTTTGAAAAAGTGGGGAGCGAACGCGGGTCTCCCAGACTCCAGCTGCGGCGGGGCGGACGCGGGAAGGAGGGGACCGGGGACTGAGGGGGGCGCCGGGGACGGAACGGGAGGAGGAAAAAGCTGTGATCACCTAACCGTGTGGTTCTCATCTGGCTCGGGGGGCAGGGGCCTCAGGATGGAAATCATCAGTCTGCACCGCCTGAGAAGGTCGGCTGGGTCCGGAAATTCTGCGGGAAAGGGATTTTCAGGGAGATTTGGAAAAACCGCTACGTGGTTCTGAAAGGGGACCAGCTCTACATCTCCGAAAAAGAGGTAGGTGCCCTTTGCCGCTAACTATCCTTGTTTTCTCAGCCCCCACTTTGTCTCTCCGCAGGGGTCTTATCTACTTCTCATCTCCCCCTTACCTCATCCCTCATTTTGTTCCAAAAGCTAGTTCAGCCGTCGGGTTGGTCTCTACCCCCATCTTATCTGCAGAGAAAGGTCACCCTTTAATGAGGAGACCGGAGTTAGAATTAGAAGTTGAGTTTGCATCTTATTTAAAAATTTTTCTTTGGAAATATCTTTCTGACAACCATGATAACTCCCTCCCAAGAATGTCCCAAAAGTTTTAAGTGTCCCCTGCTGGCCCCTACCCTATCCTGGCCTCTAGCTGATCGTAGGATTATTTTTTCTTTGCTGTTGCTGCTGAAACACTGTTCAGCTTATTCTCCACTCCTTCCTGCCCTCCCCACCCCAACCCAGCTAGCCTCCCCTTTCCTGTCTGTCACAGGGACATATGCAAGTCATATCAGTAGTACAGCTGCCCTGAATCACAGAAAACACACATACAACCCAGGGTCAGTCTCACATGACCTCAGGTAGAGTATTTTTAAGTGGCAGTTATTTCTGTTGAAGCCAATGTCCCTAACCAACATGTTCTCTGTTCCCCATCCCCACTCCACTGAAAAAAAAGAAGCAAGGAACTCATTCTCCATTCCTTCCTGCCCAGCTGCCCCCCACCAGTTATATCAGAAGGGAGAATGGAGTTATGAACCCCTGTGTGTGTCTGTGTCTTTGGGGCTATAGTTAAAATGAAAACCACAGTCCACATTGGGTCAGAACCTGCGCCCACATATTGAATCCAGATTATTCTCTCCGTTATCTCTAATTCTTGGGATAAATGACACATAGTAATATTGAGAAACTGAAATTGCCCCTCCGTGGGTTAGAAGTCATTCCAGTCCCTACCTCTGCGACTGTGTCAGCATCGCCTAGGAGACTGTCCTGAGTTCCCCTGGTAGGATGACCCTTCACCCGCCCCCATTCTGTATGCCCTCACCCAGGGCTAACTGGGAAGTCCTCCCTGAGTTCTAACCTCTTCTGCTTTCTGCATAGACTATATTTAGGTAAATAAATCCTTTTATGGTATTGAAATAGACACATGCGCAGTCCTAGAGAAAGTATTCATCTGAACAGGACATCTACTGAGGCAGCTAAGAAAGAACTAAGCTGTGCCAGGGCCAAAGAGATCCCTCATAAGGGTATTTAAACCTTGCTGTTTACACTAAGCTGAGAACTTGGTGATGGAGCGAGGTGAGAAAACACTTTGACAGGAGAATTTATTTTTAAGGGTCACCTCTACCCAACCCCAAATCCTCCCCAAGGTTTTTCCACAATTTGTGGGCTTTCCAGGGTTTTTTTCTGGCTTTTTTTTTTTTTTTCTTAGGCAGGTGTCAAAGTGTATCTCCTGTCTTCCCTGAACTCCATAATGGCAGGAAACTCTAGTGAGCAATCAGGGAGAACTTCCCACACGTCAGTGGGGAAAACATGTGATCAGGGAAAGGGTAGAAGGAACAAGACATCTTTTTCTTGTTTGTATTTGTTCAAAGAACAGAGTCAGGGGGCAAAAGAGCGTAGTTGACCCTTGTTTGTGGAGGAAGGGGTACTGAGACAGGGGAAAGGACGGAATGACCTCAGCTTAGGATGTCTGGTGTCCTGTGAGTCAGGAGCATCTGACCGATCATGGGGCCCACTGCCCACTGCTGAGAAAGGCATAGGAGAAGAGGGAACAAGCCTGTTGGTAGTACTCTTCTTTGGGGCCAGTTTCCACGCTACAAAGGCCTAGGTTAAAGGTGAAACTGATCAAGGACTATAGGCTTTATTCTGTCCACTTCCCAAAAGCTCCAGAGCCAACAGAGTCAAGATTTTTTTTAATATAGTATGATGTTTGTAATTTACATGGGCTTTTTTTTAATATATTTATTTATTTATTTTGGCTGCACTGGGTCTTAGTTGCGGTGCGCAGGATCTTCGTTGCGTCCTGTGGGATCTTTAGTTGTGGCATGCGGACTCTTAGTTGCAGCATGCACGCGGGATCTAGTTCCCTGACCAGGGATTGAACCCCGGCCGCCTGCATTGGGAAGCTCGGAGTCTTACCCTCTGGACCACCAGGGAAGTCCCAGTAATTTACATGTTAATGCAGGAAATCCCTAACCCTCTCCCCTAGAATTTGCGACCCTCTTTTTTTGCAACTGCCCCCACTGAAGAAATCCTTCTGTATTTGTTGTTAATAATCGTTTTCTTCATTCTTAGTCAAAGGGCACCTTATGATCATGGAGCTGATGTATAGGAACAGAAACTAGACCTTAGGGAGACCTCATGGTAGAGGAAATTGAGTTCAGGGCATCTTTTTTTGGCAAGCATGGGAAAAATTCCTTTCTGTGGGCTAAGGAGAAAGAATCAGGGGAAAGGGTTGACTTTTGTGGGTGGTAATTATAAATGAGACTGTGGGAATTAGATGAGCAAAAACAATACAGTGGAGAACTAGGGTCTTGGAGTTGTCCATCTTCCCTGGGCACTGGAATATGCTTGTTTCACTGCTTGCCTTACCCCATCTCCTACCCCTGCCTTATGAGGGGCTAACCTCTGTCAATGTCTTCTGCTCCCCAGAGCTCCTTATCAGTCGTGTCCAAGCCAGAATATCTCCCTTTCCCTTCCCTTCCCCTCTGTTCCCCTCCCCTTCCGTTCCCCTCCCCTAAGGAAAACAGAACAAGTAACTCTCTTCCCCTGGCTACATACACACACCCAGCACTTTCCTCTCCAAGATTTCTGGCCTCTGCTGATAGTCTCAGCTCTGAGGGAGGAGGGGAAGAGGAGTGATGCATCACCCTGCATCCCTGCTTCCATGTTTCTGGGAATTGTTCTGGGACACCCCTTGCCAGCATCTTGTCCACTTTCACCTACAAGCCTTCAAGGCTTCTGGTCACTTCCTAGTCCAAAACCCGGGAGCTCAGGATAGGGGAGAGCCCTGGAGGAGCCAGGCCACGTGGAAACAAAGAAAGGTGGGTGTATGAGCAGCCATTCACCTGAATGAGTCTGTGTCAGCCCCCTGGGTCCAGCGCCAAGTCAGAAGGATAGGCAGATACAAGAGCAGAGATTGGCTGGGGGATGGAAGAGAGAACCAGGTGGATAGATGAAGTCACCTCCAGGCACACAATTCCTATTTCAGAGCTTGAGACGTGGGGACTCTTTTGTGAAGTACCTCCAGTCAGGGAGGTCAGATGTCTTCCAAGGAACATATGAGGCTACTTTTGACTGTTTGTTTAGTTTTAACGAGACAAGTGCTGGTGGTTTCCATCCTCATCCCAGGAAAGCCTGGACAGCTCATCCCACAGGGCCTTCCAATCCCAGGCGTAAGTAGCAGAGGGTGAAAGGGTTTTCTGATCACAGGCTGCTCCGTCCAGGCCAGTGATGAAGGCTTCTTTCCTCTTGCAAGCCAAATCACAGCTTCAGAGGATCAGGGCTATGGGAATACCTTAGGGGAGAGGAGAAAAAACCCTGAGAAGTTTAAAACGGACCTTGGCAGAAATGTTAGTAGAATTTGCTTTGTGGCACTCATAAAAGGCTGGTTGGGGTTGGAGGATGTAGATGGAACTGTGGTCTCTGATTAGACATTCAACAAGAGAGTTAAGAGCCAAATGATGGATAGAAATGCTGAGAGTGGAACCGGGTGCAAGATAGATTCTACAAGCAGGAAGGGCTCAGTTTAGACACAAGGAAGAACTTCCTGGCAGTAAGGGCTCAAACTGGAATCATGGAAACTGGTAGCAGAACACTTTTTTCCAAGTAGTCCTCCAGGGAGAGTATAAATGCATCTTTGCCTAGAGAGCAGTGGATGATTTAAGTGGCTTCTCAAGCCCACAGGAGCTAGGTTGGGTTGTCACGGTACCTTGGAAGGAAGAAGGAGGGGTAGGGACTACAGGTGTATTTTTCACCCTGTCTGAACAAACTCAACAAACTGAACACAGGGGCTGCTGTTCCTGTGGTGCTGAAGCTTCTGAAAAGAAGGAGATAGATCAGTCTTTTCATAATAGTATATATTTAAGGAAGGAGCCAAGGGATAATGGGATAAGAAAGCAACAGCATAAACAAAAGACAGGGAAGGGCGGAGGCAGCCCTTTGTTCCCTCCAGACATCCCCTGATATTGGCCCTGCCTTTACCTCCTCCCTCTGGACAATCAAGGGCCATCCGGGTTTTGCTTACTTCAGGATGATAGGATTAAACTGTTAGCCCTGTAACCATGTCCTTTGAAGGACAAAGTGGGAGTCACAGTGAAGAGAGACCTCCTGGGGCTCTGGAAACAGTAGCTTGGCTGAGGGGAGTGGGGACAAGGGGTTTAAATGGAAACCCACCTGAGGAATCAGGACGTGGGGGCTGCCCCCCACTGTCAGGCCTCTGTGGGCCTTGGGTAGGACAGGCTTTTCCTAACCTATGGTCATCCCTCCCCTCTCAGGCTTCTTCTGGTTCCCAAGAATGGTCTATAACTAACAATTTGGGAGAAGGGACTAAGTAATTTCATCCTCAGCACCTCACCTCCAACCCTCCCCTAGGTAAAAGATGAGAAAACTATTCAAGAGGTGTTTGACCTGAGTGACTACGAGAAGTGTGAAGAGCTCCGGAAATCCAAGAGCAGGAGCAAGAAGAATCACAGCAAGTTCACGCTTGCCCGCTCCAAGCAGCCCGGGACCACGGTATGCCGCTCTGCCGCCTCGGCCACGGGGACGCTGACCAGCTCAGGGTGTGGGGAGCAGATCCTTCCCCTTCAGGACCTCTCTCTCGGCTCTCTTGGCTCAGAGGCCCTGAATGCTTGCTCTCCTGCCAGCTTTTATTATTTAACCTGAGAATATCATGGCCATTTCCTTCCTTGCAGGCAAGCCAGCCTTTAAACTGTCCAGCCACAAAGACCATATCTCTCTCCCTCTCTCTGTCTCTCTGTCTCTCTGTCTCTCTGTCTCTCTGTCTCTCTCTCTCTCTCTGTCAAACACACACACACACACCCCTCTTGGGAGACAGCCACTTTTCCCTGGACCGTGATAGGTGGTTGAAATTCTGAATCTAATTTCTCTTGTCTGAGGAAACCCAGGGAAGCCATTCCTGTCACATTCTATTTCTTCAAACATTTAAAGATCTTTATTTTAGTACCTGTCCTTTACCAAACCTCCTCTCATTATCTCCAGTGCCGTATTAATATCTGGTACCCTTCTAAGCTCTTCATTGGTCGTTTCTAAAACAGCCTCCAAGCAATGGCATTTTGCAGGAATAGAGGCTGATTTCCTTAAGTTACGGATGATTCCAGAAGTAGAATCTCTCTCCTTCCAAGAGCTGGGTCTAAGAGAATGAGATTATAATTTCTTATTTCTTCACTGTCAAGGTGAGGCCAACTGTAAACCCCTGACTGAAACAAGAATCTTCTCCTCACAGGCACCCAACTTGATCTTCCTGGCAGTGAGTCCAGAAGAGAAGGAATCATGGATCAATGCCCTCAACTCCGCCATCACCCGAGCCAAGAACCGCATCTTGGATGAGGTCAGGAGGCTTATTGTGGGGAAGGGGACGCTGAGGCAGAGGGAGCAGAATGACTCACTGAAGAGGGAAGAGGATGGTGTGGGCCCCACTTACTAGCTCCCCACCAGCTCTGCTCCTTTATTTCCCTTTTGAAACCCTATTCTCCTTCTAACTTCTAAGTCTTTTCTGCCAACTCCTCTTTCCCTGCTTTCTGATGCATGGGCCAGCTTAAGGAGCTTAAGCTTCATGTCCAATACATCCCTTGCCCTTGGATTTGCTCAGTAACGGTTCATGAGGTGGGATTATTTCCCAGTCCAGGCATGTTCAGGCCTCAGGGGAAGCTGGGTTGGGACAGAGTCTCCAAATAGCACCTATGACTCACAGTGCATCTCTTCAGGTCACCGTAGAGGAGGACAGCTATCTCGCACACCCAACTCGAGACAGGGCAAAAATCCAGCACTCCCGGCGCCCCCCAACTCGGGGACACCTAATGGCTGTGGTATGTAAGACTATAAGAAAGTAAAAATTGCTGAAGGGCCAACTCCATGTCAGTTCATCTCAGACAGGACTGTATCTCAGACAGCCCACCAGAGGCATTTGTGTACCAAGGTCAAAGGCTAGGGAAGTCCCTCCACCCTGTTCCCTTCCTTGATTCCTCCAAACCAAAAATATTTAGTCAGCACCTACTGTGAATTTGAAAGTCCTGCCCTCAATAAATGTATCATCCTTTGGGGAAAATGAGATATACCCACAAGGGAAGTGAAAAGTAGAAGAGATGAATACAGTACAAGGCAACATAAGCTACTGTCTGGTGGCTAGCTATCCTGACGGATAACAGCATTGTGTATCACAGGCACTTAGAGGAGCAAGGATTTTCTTTCATTTGTCTGAGCGCTAAGTGTCTAGGGAAAGAGGTGCTCAGGTATAGTAGAAAGAACATGGGGGCCTCCCTGGTGGCGCAGTGGTTAAGAATCCGCCAGCCAATGCAGAAGGCACAGGTTCGAGCCCTGGTCCGGGAAGATCCCACATGCCGCGGAGCAGCTAAGCCCATGCGCCACAACTACTGAGCCGCATGCTACAACTACTGAAGCCCGTGCACCTAGAGCCCATGCTTCCAACAAGAGAAGCCACCATGGTAGAAACCTGTGCACCACAATGAAGAGTAGGCCCCACTCGCGCAACTAGAGAAAGCCCGCACACAGCAACGAAGACCCAACACAGCCAAAAATAAAATAAATAAAATAAAATTAATTAATTTAAAAAAAGAAAGAAAGAAAGAACATGGGCTTTGGAATCAGACAGAGCTGGGTTGGAACCTAGCTTTGCAGGGTACTCTGAAGCTGCCCGCCTCCAACTGTAAAGTGGGGCAGTAATCATGCCCACTTGAACGGTTGCTGTGAGGAATGATTGAAACAACATATGTATCAATACATATAAGGTGCTGAATACCCTTATCACTTTTTTAAAAATTACAGTATTCTGGAAATAGAACAAGTTTTATTTTAAGGCAAGAGGTTCTGAGGTCAGAATAGCAGAGGGGATTGAGGTGTGTGGCTCAGAGGATACAGATGGAAAAGGACAGTTACCCTGCCATGCCAGGCATCCTGTATGTGTCAAACCCAACTGATGCTTAGAGTCCACAATACAGAGGAAAAAAACACTCTTCAGGAAGCTCGTAGTAAAGTGGAAAATACGGGAAACAAGCAGGATAAGTTATTTTTTTTAATAAATTGGTAATTTTTTAAAAATATTTAACTTACTTTGGCTGTGCTAGGTCTTAGTTGCGGCATGCAGGGTCTTTAGTTGCAGCATGCTGACTCTTAGTTGCGGCATGTGGGATCTAGTTCCCTGACCAGGGATCGAACTCAGACACCCTGCATTGGGAGCGCGGAGTCTTACCCACTGGACCACCAGGGAAGTCCCCGAGGAGAAATTACTTTAAATCACAGAAAAATAAAAGAAGGAAGTTAAAGTCACTATCAAAGGAATAAGAAATAGCAAACAAAGTCAGAGGGCTGTGTCAGGAGTGGGGGCTTCTCATTCAGGGAAGGCATGTTGAGGAGGGAAATGACCACAGCCTGCTTCTCTTTCAGGCAGTCAGTCCTGAAATGCTCACTGACGACAATCTTCCCGCTTCATTCCCTCCTTCTCCCTATCCAGGCTTCAACCTCTACCTCGGATGGCATGCTGACCTTGGACCTGATCCAGGAGGAAGACCCTTCCCCTGAGGAACCAACCTCCTGTGCTGAGAGCTTTCGAGTCGACCTGGACAAGTCTGTGGCCCAGCTGGCAGGCAGCCGGCGGAGGGCAGACTCAGACCGCATCCAGCCCTCCTCGGACCGGGCAAGCGGCCTTCCCCGACTTTGGGAAAAGCCAGACAGAGGGGCCACCTACACCCCCCAGGCACCCAAGAAGTTGAGCCCCTCAGAAAAAGGCCGCTGTGCCTCCCTGGAGGAGATCCTGTCTCAGCGGGACACTGCCGCAGCCCGCACCCTCCAACTGCGGGCCGAGGACCCCCCGACCCCCATCCCACCCCACCCGGGGCAGCTGTCCCGGATCCAGGACCTGGTAGCGAGGAAACTGGAGAAGACTCAGGAGCTGCTGGCAGAGGTTCAGGGACTGGGAGACGGGAAGCGAAAGGCCAAGGACCCCCCTCGGTCTCCTCCCGATTCTGAGTCAGAACAGCTGCTGCTGGAGACAGAGCGGCTGCTGGGAGAGGCGTCATCAAATTGGAGCCAGGCGAAGAGGGTGCTGCAGGAAGTCAGGGAGCTGAGGGACCTGTACAGACAGATGGACCTGCAGACCCCTGACTCCCACCTCAGACAGCCCAGCCAGCATAGCCAGTACCGGAAGAGCCTGATGTAGAGGAAGGTGACAGAGTCTGGAACATGTGGGGGTGGACAGACTCTTATCTCCAAGTGTTGCAGGATACAGCTTTTTTATTTACCTCAGTCAAAAAAGAAAACAAAAACACGATCAAATTCGTTGCTCTTGCTGCTGCCCGACCCTCCTACAGCCCTTATTTCCCAAACTCCTTTCCCCCCATCTATCTCTCTGAGACCTAAATTGCCTCAGATCTGGGGAGGAGGTGACCCCTACAGCAATATTAAGAAGCTTTCACCTGGATGAAGAGAGAGAGGGTAACGAAGGCACAGTCTGACCATGTTACACGCACCAGCCCTCTGGGGTGTGGTGAGGAATATACTGCTGCTCCCGAGGATGTATCTGGGCTCCTAAGTTTAGAGGGGGAGGTGTGGGGCGTCTCTTGTGTCCCATTCCAAGTTTTCGATCTGAGGGTGAAATTTCAGCCACTCAGCCGTAGCTCGAGAGATGTGGTAGCCAGTGCCACCTCTCCACGCACACACAAGTGAAATTTATCCCAGCCCCGAGGAGGGTTTGTGCAATTAAAACACCCCCAGCCCCGCCGCCAGGCACTGGCTTCTCACGCCTAGCAGCCTCTGATTGAGATCAAGCTGCCTGGCTTTCTTGTATGAGGTGTTTCTTCCCTTCATCTCTCACACCCTTCCCAACACTGATTCAGAGATACAGCCCTGGACGGATGGGATGGATTTGGTCATTTGGCTAGGGGCACCTAGCACAGGGGAACCGGGGACAGTCAGCCCCACGGAAGAACCAAACTAAA
Organism: Balaenoptera physalus; assembly: GCF_965194825.1. NCBI lineage: Eukaryota > Metazoa > Chordata > Mammalia > Artiodactyla > Balaenopteridae > Balaenoptera > Balaenoptera physalus. The sequence continues at coordinate 88,147,908 of NC_138882.1, read as the reverse complement.
AAGGAAACTGATTTGTGATGCAAGCTGGGTAGGATGAAGGGGAAAACCAAATATATGCCCAGGTTCCTCTTTCGGCCAAGCTAGGGTTTCCTGTAGCCTCTCCCTCTCCGTCCTCGAACCTTGCTTCCAACACTAATCAAGCCCCAGCTTTAGAAAACCATCTTTATGCTCACACCACCACCCTCCTGACCACCTCTGGAGCTGCCAGACACCCCAACATTCTTGTCTGTGGTAGATATTACACAACTCATTTTGATTGCTTCTTCCCTCTGAAGTTTCTAAGATCAGGTTTAATAACAGTGATAGTGTCCAGAGAAGAAGGCGACATATGAATGATTTTTGGAAAGAAGGGGACAGCCCCATGAATCAAGTAATGAAGGGTTAAAAAAAACACTTTGAAGTACAGTTGACCCTTGAAAAGTGCGAGGGTTAATCCACCTGTAACTTAACAGTCAGCCCTCCACATCCATGGTTCCTCTGCATCTGAAGGCTCAACCAACCGCAGACTGTGTAGTACTGTAGCGTTTATTGAAAAATAACCGCATGTAAGTGGATCTGTGCAGTTCAAACTTATGTTGTTCAAGGGTCACTTGTAGACCCCTTGCTTGCTTCTTGATCCTCTTCCCTAGATCCCCTCTCACCTCCAAGAGCCAAAACCTAGAGTTCACCTAAGGGTGAGAGGGGAGAAGAGGAGAAAATGGGGACAAACTCTGTGTACATCCTGGCCACAAAGCTGCTCTCGTGTGACATTCAGGAAGGTGGGGTAGGAGGGAAACAAGGAAAATCCTTCGGGCAAAACACAGACCCTCAATTGCCACTCTTCTGCTCTGACGTTACTCCATAACTCCCGTAAGCAAGATGGGGGAATCTGTCCAAGTTGAACATCTGTAGGGAAGAGAGATTCTCATGCTCTTTCGGTCCCCACCACTCACAGTCATGAAGATTTTCCCTAGATATACCCTGTAGTTAACTAAATCACATGTATCCTTGAGTGAGGAGAGTACACCAGAGTGCCACCTACATGTCATTCCCGGAGTCTCCTGGGGTAGGAGGGGAGGGAGCCTGGGTCTCCAGACTTCCTGTCCTCCAAACAAGTTTCGCTCACCTAAACTCTAAGCACGGTCAGCAGAGCTACCCGTTGTCACAAACATTGAAAGTCTAGGTTAAAATGATATTTACTTTCTATATGTAAGTCTGCATTTTTGTATTAATTTATTTTACCAGCATTTTCCCTTTTCTCTCTTTCTCTTCCTTGTCGCTCCCACATAATGAAGAAAAAGACAAAAGCAAGAATGACATGTATATCCCAACATGCCAATTATCTGTGGCTCCCAGGGGAGCTAGAGGATGGAGGGAGACACCGGAGAGGAGAAAGGTGAGGGGAAGCAGAAAAGATCAGGGACCCCGGGAGACTAAGAGTTGGGCACTGGGCTCCTGGAGTCTTAAGGCACCAAAACCAGGCCACAAGGTGGTAAAATGAGGCCAGCTTTGGAACCAGACAGATCTGGGTTCAAATTCTGACTTTTTAGTTATGAGACCCTGGGCAAGGCACAAGCTTTCCAAGTGTCAGTTGTCTCATCTGCAAAGTGGAAGTGTAACGACAATGTATGGAAAATGCCTGCCAGCTGGTAAGTAGCTGCTGTGGCAGCTGCTGCTATTATTAGTTTGACTCAGTGGGCTATTAACAGTAGCTCAGGTGGTAGGAGTACAGTTTGAATGAGGCTTAGGGGATGGGGTTACTGTCACTGTGTTCTGGTACACAAGTTGATCCAGTCCACGGACTGTGCCCATAAGCCTTTCTTCAAGGAGAGAGAATACCAGGTACTGGGCTAAAGGCCAGAGATAGAAAGAAGGGGGAAAGCTTGATCTCCTGTCTTCAAGAATTTCAGAGCTTAGCACAAAGCCAGGCTCCCCGCTAGAAAAACAGCTTAGAGCGTACGCCGGTGGTGGGCTGCTAGCGTGAGCTCTGTTAAGGAAGCATGAGCACAGGCACTGTGGCTGGAGGATAACGATGCTGGAACCCTAGCTTTTCCCTCCTCCCAGATCCCTCTTCCCTCACTGCATCACTCCAGTTTCTTTACCTGAAATATTTCCCTTACTTCCTCTCAGTCACGTGTTCTGGGGCAAATGGGTGGATTGAGTAGGGGTGTGGGGCAACCTGCTTACTACACAGTTGCCGACAGACGTTTTTCAGGATGTGTATTTTTCTTCCTCCTTTCCTCTCTTCCAACATCTTTGCTATATTCTTTTCTTCCACAAATGAACTGGAAAAGGGAGAATCTTTTGGGAGGTGCCAGGCAAGGGAGGTGAGGAAATCCAGTACACAGAGTTGAAATGGGGTGAGGGGTAGAGACAGGTAAAGAACTAAATGCCATTTCCTATTTCAATGACATTTTCCTCAACTTTTCCTGTTCTTCCCCCATTAACTTGTAGAGGTTTGGGGAACAGAGTGCGGTACAGTCCTGATTGGCTTGCATTAGGAAGAATATCTGAGGTGTTGACCTGGAAAGCTGATGAATTAATTTGCATGCTACTTCCACAGCATAGCTGTAGGTTGTTTAGGGTGAAAAGAAAAGGGAAAAAAACCAAGTTTCTCCAACTCCCGCTCCAGCCTTCACAAACCATGCCGTGCCGACCCTAGGGAAATAGCTTTGCCTCCTTCCCTGCCCTCTCCCAGACCCTCTGCCAACAGTAAGCTCTACCTCATTACACACAAAAAGCAGTCGCAAAGAATCTCTCCCCTTTCTAAACCTTACAGGCAAGGGGACCCAGCCCCATTCTGCAACCCTCAAAGCTCGGCTACAGCCCCTCCCCTTGACACTCCCTCCCCTTGCTCGGTTCGTTCTTTTTTCTGCTTTCTTCCTACCTCCGAGTCTCCCAACAACAGCAGCCAATCCCCAGGCTGCTCTAGAGCCACACCATATATGGAGAGGTTGAAAAGAAACCCGAGTAAATGCGGGAGCGAACACACACACATACACACACATCCTAACACACACACACACCCTAACACACACACACACGCTAACAGCTTTTGAGCGCCTCTCTGCACGTGACCCTGTGTCTACTTGTCTGTGTGTTTGACACAAGTCCCACCATTCCCTGCCCCTGGCTCACCCCACCCAAGAACGAGGAACCTGTTTGCTATTCCCGGCCTTTATTCATGCCCCCTGAGACCATCAATCCAACCAGTTGCCCCTGACCTAGATTCTCTGCACTAATTACAATCCTAACGAGATCTAACAAACACACAACTTAGCACAGCTGAGACCCTCGAGGTCAATTAGTACAGCCCAGCTCAGCTCAGCAAATGAGAGATGGAGCCAGAAACTCTTGTACTTGCCTCACCCCAGCCCCAGCCCCAGCCTGGGCTTGAAAGCAGGCTTGAGGAGAATGCAAAAATTAGCAAAACCAGCTTAAAAATAAGATCTTGGAGAGTTAACGAGTATGGAGAGAACTGCGTTAAGGTTGGGGAGAATTGGAGAATATAGATTCCCTGCTCTTCCTAAGTTATCAGGAGGGAGAGGCTGATGCAGCTACAGAAAGGAGGGACATAGGCAGTTTTCATTTTCGTAAAGAATACGGAGAAGAGTAACTTAGAGAAGAGCAGGTAACATAGAACTCTTGATCTGCATCACAGCCTCCGACTTATTCCCTCCTTCTCTTTGCTTTCTCCTTTGGACAAGTTGGATTTATCTCCCCTGTCTTTCCTGCTGGTTTGGAATAGCTCTGAAATCACCTCTTTCTTTCAAACATACTAGACTCAACCTCATTCTTGCTTTTCCTCTTCCAGATAGTAAAACCATGACAGCAAACAGCCCCTTCCTCCTAAGAAACACAGAAAAATCTAAAATAAGGGTAATCAGTTTTGGGTTAACAAAGTGTTGTCGGACATTTGGGGATGATGCCTAAACTGTCTTCTAGATGAAGAATGAGAGGAAACAGCCAGAAGTGGTAACAATGGGAATGCAGTTGCTTTTGCAAATTTGTCCTACCTGGCAGCAAATGCAGCGCAACAAAAAGAAGATTGAGCAGGGCAATGTGGCTCGTTCCCCGCTTTACTGGGTTCCTTTCTTTAGATGGCAAAACAAGGCAGTGGAATGGTTGCCTGTCCTATATCCTCTGCGTGCAGACCAGTTGTCCTAACCTCATCCCTAGCGCCTGTGGCTCTATCAAGGTGGGAGGTGGAAGGAGAGGGCTAGTGGAATCCTCTACACCCGAGTGGGGAAGTGGACTTGGAGGCACCACAAGAGCAAAATGTTCTTCTTCCCCCAGCCTTTACCCAGCCTTGTTCAGAGCGCTGAGCCCTGCTAGCACCCCGACTCCTCCACAGTCCCCTGGCGCAGCAACCAGGAACCTGCAGGGCAGGATGATTCACATAAGCATCAGGTCTGTATGTTGATGATTCCCAATTTCCTTCCCTGGCCTAACCCCCGGCTCTGGGATCAAGGCACTTACAGCTAAGTACCTATTTGGCATCTTTACTTGGGTGTCTAACAGGCATCTTTTTTTTTTTTTTCTTGTGATGAGAACTCGTAGTATCTATTAACTTCTTTTAATACAATTTTAAAGGTTACACTCCATTCACAGTTATAACAAAATATTGGCTATATTTCCCATGTTGTACAATACATCCTTGAGCCTATCTTATACCCAATAGTTTGTACCTCCCACTCCCCCACTCCTATATCCCCCACTCCACTGGTAACCACTACTTTGTTCTCTATATCTGTGAGTCTGCTGCTTTTTTTGTTAGATTCCCTAGTTTGTTATATTTTTTTAGATTCCACATATAACTGATATCATACAATATTTGTCTTTCTCTGTCTGACTTATTTCACTTAGCATAATGCCCTCCAAGTCCATCCATGTTGCTGCAAATGGCAAAATTTTATTCTTTTTTATGGCTGAATAGTATTCCATTTTAACAGGCACCTTAAATTTAAGTGTGGTAGATCCTTAAATAATGGCCCTCAATGAATCAACCTCCATCCATGCTCTTGCATTGTGAGTTTACTGCTCCTCCCACTCAAGAGGCATTGCTATTTCTCCAAGTGCTGTCTGAATCTGGGTTTGCCTTGTGACTTGCTTTGACCAGTAGAATGTGCAATTGTGTAAGTTCCAGAGTTTAGGCCCTAAGAGGTCTCACAGTGTCCTCTCTGGCCCTCTTAAAATTTAGCTGCAAGTAAGAAACCTGGCCGAGCATCTTTGGGATATGGGACCACATGGAGAAAGAGGCATTGAAACCCGCGAAACCATCCCAAACATCCGAGCCTCTGGGCAAACACAAGCTAAATGCAGCACAACATGCAAGACCAAAGACCAACCATCCAGTCAGCCCACAGAATTGTGAGAAATTAATAAATCATTGTTGTCTTAAGCCACTAAGTTTGAGGGTGGTTTGTTATTCAGCAGTAGAAACTGAAACACTGAAGTGGGAAACTGCCATACTTAAAACCCAAAACACAGGACATTGGCATTGGGACCAGGCAGCAAACAGAGGCTAGAAGGGCAGCCAAGAGACTATTAGTAGAGGCTGGATGATCGGGGAGGAAATTACCATTGGACACTGGAGAAAGGGTTACCTTATGTTAAATAGTGGTGGAATAATTTATGAAACTGTCACCTATGGTACTTTGTACCAGTAAGCTTTTCTTAGCTGTAAATGATGAGGTATTGCAAGAGAAAGGAACCAAAGAAGGAACCATTCAGTTTGCAAGCAAAATTTATTGGAAAAATAATAGAGAGACAGGAACAGTCTCTAGCCAGAAAAACTTTCACCAGTGGTAATTCAGGAGAATTATCTGATGGAGGAGACCCTCCTGGCCAGTGAAATGATTCAGGTATTTGAAAAGTATAGGGAAATGACTCATACAAGGACATGAAAATTGGCTGATTGTTACTAAACTGCTTTGGCATCTTATGCGGAGACAAGGAAAAGCAATTACCGACCAATTGAAATTAAGTGTGAAAGCCTGAGACTTCTTTGGTAGCTTACAAAGAGGTTCTTCTCTCCTGCTGTTAAGAGAGCAGTAGAGAATGAAGACCCAACTCAGAAACTAGTAGAGATGCAGAACTTCAAAGACAAACTTTCACCTGAGGCAGGAAACTAGAACCTTCAGACAGGGTAGATCTGTTGTGCCAGGGCCAGGGCCCTAGTTGAGAAAACCTGTACTGGAACCCTGACACATGGAGTGGGGACATCTGGTATCCTCGGATGGTAGATGTCCCTGAAGATTTTGGTTTCCCATACAAAAGTGATCCACCCCTCCCCATTAAGAGCTAGCACCGCCTGTCCCCAGTAAAGGCCCCTCCCTAAAAGGTGGCAGAGGTCAGGATCTGACCCCACCTCCTTTTCTGGCTGCCAGGATGATAACTGGTGCTAAGTCACAGCACAATTCAGCTGAGAACATGCTGGACCTCAGAAGGAAGAAAAGGAACTAACACCCAGCATGTAACAGCAGGAGCAGGAGAGGATGCCATGGATTAGATTTTGAGTGTGCTTGATGAAGGGTACCAGAATATAAAACTGGATAAGAAAGAGTTTACTAACTTAGGGGCACTCTCTTGGGATATAGGGTTTACATTCCAGCAAGGACACCAGAGGTGGTTCCAATGTGTTCTTAGAGTACTCCTAGAAGCCTGGAAAAAGTGATGTCCCACACTGAGCAAAATTGGAATGGCGGAATTGCCACATCAGACAGTGGAGGAAAGGATTAAAAAGCTTAGGGAGTGGGCATAGTGGAATGGATCTATTATTTGAGGCCTGAAGACCCACCAAAGGATTATATTTCATGGAAGGTCCAGAAGACAAACCATTCACCACAGCCATTAGAGGGGCACCAGCATCACTAAGTTCAGTGGTGGATCGTCTCTGCAGAGCAGGAGAGGCAATCACAGAGCTGGGATCATTGATAGCAATAGAGATAATCAAACCCGCCTCCCTGTCTCCATTAGTTGAGGCCAAGTGGCAACAGTAGGAGCCAGGGGGTCACAATTATCTTAATGAACAGCAAGATTGAAGGGCCAAACAAGGGGGCTTAACCCACAGAGATCTGAGTTGGTTAATAGAATACGATATCCCTAGGGACAAAATAGATGGGCAATGTTTAATATATAAAAAGAATGCAAGACTAGGTGAACAGGGAGCTGAACACTGTTGCCCCAATAAAAAAAAAAATCATGATCCCTTGATGTGGAGAAATTGGAACCCTTGTGCACTGTTGGTGGGAGTGTAAAATGGTGCAGCCACTATAGAAAACAATATGGTAGCTCCTCAAAAAAATAAAAATAGAATTACCATATGATCCAGCAATCCCACTCCTGGTATATATCCAAAAGAATGAAAGCAGGATCTTAAAAAGACATTTGCACATCCATGTTCATAGCATCATTATTAACAGTGGGCCAGAGGTGGAAGTAACTCAAGTGTTCACCAACGGATGAATGGATAAACAAAATGAGGTATATACATACAATGGAATATTATTCAACCTTAAAAAAGGAAGGAAATCCTGTCATATACTACACCACGGATGAACCTTGAGGACTGCTAAGAAAGCCAGTCACAAAAAGACAAATACTGTATGCTCCCACTTATATGAAGTATCTAAAATAGTCAAAATCATATAAACAGGAAGTAGAATGGTGGTTTCCAGGGGCTGCAGGGAGGGGGAAATGGGTTGTTTTATAATGGATGCAGTTTCAATATTGCAAAATGAAAAATTACTGGAGCTGGGTTGCACAACATTGTAAATATGCTTAACACTACTCGACTGTACAGTTAAAAATGGTTAAGATGATAAATTTTATGTGTTTTTTACCACAGCTAAATATATTTTTTTAAAAACACTTTATAAAAAAGTCATAATCCCTTGTCCAGTTCAAAGACCTGAAACTGCTTTCAGACCTGAAATCTATTGAATGAAAAAGTGTCCAAGTCCCCAGGAGAAAGGAGCCTGCAATGTCACAGCAAGTATACACTGTAATAATTCTACCAGTCCTTCTTGCAAAGGGACTCACAGCCATTTTACTTGGGTGACTGTAAACTAGGAGGTTGGGGGGGAATATCCAGCAAGACACAGGCTCTGAAATGATACTGATATTCAGAGACCTAAAATGTCATTGTGGACCCCCATTAGAGTGATGGGACATGGGCCAGGTCAAAATGGAGTCCTGGCTGAAGTCAGCTTAAAGGGGGTCCACTGGGTCCATGGCCCCACCTAGTGGTCGTTGCCCCAGTGTCTGAACGGGTAACTGGGATTGCTATATTTGGCAGTTGGCTAAGCCCCCACATTGGGTTATTGGTTTATGTGATAAGCGCTTTCACAGTGGAGAAGGACAAATGGAAACCTCCAAAACTGTGCACCTCTCCCCACTCCTCTGCTCTCCAGACAAGATGGTAAATAGAAAACAATATCCCATTTTGGAGGGAAGATAGAAATCAGTGCCACTCTTTAGGATATTAAGGATGCAGAGATGGTGGTCACTACCATACCTCTGTTTAATTCACCAGTCTGGGCCCTGCAGAAAACAGATGGATCCTGGAGAATGACTGTAGACTGTTGCCAGTTCAACTCAACCCCGATTGCAGCCACCATGCTGGACGTGGTTTCATTGCTAGAGCATATAAATATGACTTCAAGTACATGATATGTGGCCACTGCTTTAGCAAATGCATTCCTCTTTATCCCAATCAGGAAAGAGGATCAGAAACAGCATTCAGGTCGACTGAACAGTGTTTAGTTTTTTCCCCAGGCTGTGGTAACTCTCCAAATCTATGTCGTGACATATTCAGAAAAGATCTAGACCATCTCGACATCCTACAGAATATCACATCGATCCATTGCATCAATGATATTATGCTGTTTCAGGAGACTGAGCAAAAGGTGGCTAGCACCTTAAAGCCTTGGTGAGACACAAGCACTCAAGAGGGTGGGATATAAACTCTATGAAGATTCAGGGAACTGCCCCTTCAGTAAAGTCATTTGGGGTCCAGTGGTAGGGGTATGCTAGGACACCCATCTAAAGAAAAGGCAAATTGCTGCATCTTGCATCCACAAAGAAGGAAACACAATCCCTGGTGGACCTCTTTGTTCTGGAGACAGTATGTTCCACCCCCTAGGAATACTGCTGTAGCCCATATACTGGGAGACATACAAAGTTGCAGCTTTTTTTTTTTTTTTTTTTGAAGAGCTTACACTTTTATTTATCCTAAGCCTGATTCCAGTCTAACTCCAGAAAGTAACTATTCACTCATGGATCCAACTAATATTTTTTGAGTACCTCCTATGTGCCAGGCACTGTTCTAGAAGCTTGGAATACATAAGTTACACAAAAGAGACAGCTCCGAGCCTTCCTGGAGTTTGTAGTCTAGCAAGAAGAAGTATTTCCATGGCCACCTCCTTGGCCCCAACCACCATCTCTCACCTGAACCACTACAGGAAGCCCTGCTTGTCTCCAGAAGAGAGGGAGAGTGGAATTTAGAGTAGATAACGGAGCAGGGAGACAATAAGTTACCAGCTGTAGCCCCAAGACCAACCACAGCAACAGCCAGTGGTTGTCCCATAGACCTCCTTTTTCGAAGTCCCTTAGGACCCTGGAGAGCTCCCCCTGCTTCTCCTCTTCCCCACTCAGCAGCTGGAATTCTTAGAGCACTTCATGTTACTTGCCTACTTAAAACCATCCAAGGGACTTCCCTGGTGATCCAGTGGTTAAGACTCTGAGCTGCCAAGGCAGGGGGTGTGGGTTCTACCCCTAGTCAGGGAACTAGATCCTGCACGCGGCAACTAAGATCCCGCATGCGGCAATGAAGATCCCACGTGCTGCAACTAAGACCCGGCAGAGCCAAATAAATAAAAAAACTTTACACACACACACACACACACACACAGCCATCCAAGCTTCTCGTCACTCTCAAAATAAAAATCCAAACTTCTTCCCCTTCATCATCTGACCCACGCACATCTCCCACTTTATGTTTCCCAGAAGCAGCCACACAGACTTCATTTCTGTTCTTCAAACACACCAACCTCTTTCCTACCTCAAGACCTTTGCCCTTCCTAGTCCTTCCGCCTAAAAAAGCACTAGTTCTCTTCCTTAAAATCTTTTTTCAAATGTCAGCTCCTCTGAGAGCTCTTTACTGGCCACTCTGTCTCAAGAAGCACCCCTTCCAATGGAACTGCTCCCTATCATGTCACTCTATCTGCTTCTTTCACAACAATTAACACAGTCTCATTATTTGCCTCATTTACTGTGTTATTATCTCTCTCCCTGAGTAGAATATAAGCCCCATAGGGGCAGGGCCTTGAGTTGTTCACTGTTCTCTCCCTAGCACTCTGCACACAATATAAATGCAAAAATTGTTTGCGTAATGAATGACTGAATAAAATGGTGCCTAACCCGTGAACACATCCACCAAATTCATCGCAACCATTTAGTTCCATTGTAATAATATTAATATATTTTGATGACCCATTACAGTTTTTAAATAGCATATTCTTGTTTGCTATTAATAGCTTTTACATACATTACTTATTTTGATCTTAAGAATTAACCCTGTGAGGAAAGTAGGGCAGAGATGACACCAAATTAAGGATAAAAAAAAAAAATTTGAAGCTGAGAGAAGTAACCAAGCTAGAAAGTGCCAAAATCTAAATCTAAAATCAGGTTTTGGGAAAACGCAGTGATGTCCAGCACCAGCTACCAGGTTTAGGCCAAACTTCACAGGTTATGGGCCCAGCCCTCCACAAGGCTGCCCTCACTTCAGATACCAGTCACAAGAGCAGGAGTCCCACTACTCCGTCAAGTTTGAGAGTTTGCTAGAACTACTCACAGAACTCAGGAAAGCACTGTACTTACTATTAAAGTATTATTACCAAAGGATACAAATCAGGACTACCTGAAAGAAGAGACAGATGGGGTGAAATGTGGGAGAGACCCAAACATGACGCTTCGGGTCATCTCTCATGGAGTCCTGGATAGCATTACCTCCTCGCGGTTACACCGTGTGCCGACATTCAAGAGTGTTGCCAAGCAGAGATGTTTACCCAAGTCTCTGGTGTCCAGAGTTTTTATTGAGGCTCAGTCACACACTGCCCACACCTCTGACCTGTAGTCTCCTGTTCCTCTGGAGGTCAGAACTGATACAGTATATTCCAAAGCCACCATCATAAATCACATTGTTAGACTTGTCAGTGGCCAAAGCCCCCAGGCAGACAAAGACACTCCTATCAGGTAGGACATTTTAGGGGCCTAGATATTACCTCCCAGTAGCTGAGGGCAAAGGTCAGGCCTCTCTTTGGGTAAAGTTAATTCTTCATTATACAAGGGAGATTTACTCTTCCTTTTTTTTTTTAATTCTAAGCCTAGTGCTCTAAACACACTGCTCTGTTTAATCTTGAATCTCTAAGTCTGACCTATCTTTCCTCTTTTAGAGTCTGCTTCAGGTCACATGTTGCCCTGGAGAACTGAGAAGGATGAGCAGACCTACAACCAATTATGGCCCCGAGAAAACAAGAGGACAGAAGTAAGCAAAGTCTTTATTATCAAACAAGAAATATGCTGTTTAAAAAAAAAAAAAAGAAATATGCTGTTTATAAAGAAAATTTTTACAAATTCTCTTCTTTTTTTTACATGATGTTGCTGAAATAAGATCTAGCAAATGTAGCTGTTAGTAAGGAAAAGACTAAAACAATGCTGGGCAGTGATATCAAAGTAACATAATACTGTAATCTAGTTGACCTTCTCTGATGATACACTACTACCCTGCAGCCTGTAATTCCCTACAGATTAACATGCCAAGAAAATGCCAGTTACTTATTGGAATGTAAAATTCAGATGATTTTCACTGATTATCAGGGAGCGGGGGCTCGTTATGGGTATGTGTATGTGTGGCTTCTTTCTCCCACTCTTTACAAAAGTCAATAGTGATCATTAACTTTTGAGGAAAAGTTGTCATCACGCTGTCATTAAAAACCACTTATTAAGTCTCCAAACTGCAAAGTATATTTTGTCTTTGATTGTAACCATTTGTTTATTTACGGTTCTCCCAACTAGATAGTGAGCAGTTTACAAAGGTACTCAATAAATATTTTTTAAGGGGCTTCACTGGTGGCGCAGTGGTTAAGAGTCCACCTGCCAATGCAGGAGACACAGGTTCGAGCCCTGGTCCCAGAAGACCCCACATGCCACGGAGCAACTAAGCCTGTGCGCCACAACTACTGAGCCTGCACTCTAGAGCCCATGAGCCAAAACTACTGAGCCCACATGCAACGAAGACCCAATGCAGCCAAGAATAAAAATAAATAAAATAAATAAATTTATTTTTTTTAAAAAGGCATTGAAATTGCTGGCCAGAAGGCCAGGTTCCCATTCTGGCTCTTCTCCTTACTGATTGTTTGACCTTGGGCAGGTCTCAATTCCTAAATCTATTTCTACATCTGCAAAATGGAATTACTCACATTTTCTCTACTTACTTCATAGGGTTATTGTAAGAATCAAATGCATATGTGGATTTTAAGGTATTTTGCAAACTGTAAAATATCTTACTAATACAACTTTTTTTTTCCAGTGAGAAATTACTTTTAAAGTGACATGGGGGGACTTCCCTGGCGGTCCAGTGGTTAATACTTCACCTTCCAATGCAGGGGGTGCTGGTTCGATCCCTGGTCAGGGAGCTGAGATCCTATATGCCTTGTGGCCAAAAAACCAAAACATAAAACAGAAGCAGTATTGTAACAAATTCAATAAAGACTTTAACAATGGTCCACATCAAAAAAATCTTTATAAATAAATAAATAAATAAATAAATAAAGTGACAAGGGGACTTCCCTGGTGGTCCAGTGGTTAAGACTTCACACTCCCAATGTAGGGGGCCTGGGTTCGATCTCTGGTGGGGGAACCAGATCCCACATGCCACAACTAAGAGCCTGCATGCCGCAACTAAGATCCAGCGCAGCCAAATAAATAAATAAACAAATATTTACAGTGACATGTATTTTACTAGGATGTAAAATATGATTGGGGAAACAGACTCAAGAATTCCAAGCCTAAGCAGACTGAGAGCAGGGAAGCTACCTCTCACCTCATCAGTCCTGTAGTAGTCTAGAGGGACCTCTTCCTGCTCTCTGCTATTTATTACCAATGTGTCTTCTGTGAGTCTCAGTTTCTTTATATCAATTTCTCTGAGCCTCAGTTACACCATCTTTTACATGGGAATAAAACATGCCCTATTTACCCCAGATGGTTTGATGGGAGGCTCAAATTAGATCATTGTTGCTAAGGTCTCTTTGCCAGCCATAAGTGTTGTAGAAATATAAAGAAATCTGGTAATATTTTCCTAAAGGTGATGAACTTGCAGGAATAGCTTCAATAAAGCATAAAAGCCGAGGGTATGGGAGGCTTACACTGGGAGGCACATCCCAGGAAAGAACAGAATATGCTTCACTGTCTTGGGTTGGATTACATATTGCTTTACAAACTCCATTCTGGCAAGGTCTTGGAAAAAAGTAAAATGAAACACAGGCCCTTTCACATCCATTGGCTTATTAAATCTTACCAACACCGTGCCAACCAGGAATTATTATACCCATTTTGCTGATGGGAGAACTGAAGTTTGGAGATTTTGAGACTTTCCCAAGATCATGAAACTGGTAAATGGTTGCATCTGAAACTAACTCTTCCAACATCAGTGGGAGAGGACAAAGTGTGCTTAAACCAAAGGGAAGAACAAGTGGGCGGTAGCCTTACAAAATGGCCCATTTTTCATGCCTCCCAAGCTATCAGACCTACTCTCAGTCTTTTACAAATACTTCCTGTTTCTCACGATGGCTAGGGGGCCCTGATAAACAACTGTGACAGCAGGTAGATTTAGGATACAATACAGTGACTGACAGCCATGGGTGGACAAGAGGGCATTTCTACTGGAGGGGAATATGGTCAGTGTTCACAGCTGTGGCAGCCTCCTCCCCTGAAAGATCTTTACGTGGTGAAGAAGTGACTATTCCAGCTTCAATCCATCCCTGTTAGACATGCCCAGTTCTTAAGTCACATAGATTCAAAGGTCTGCATAAACACTCACTACTCTCCCACCTCCACCCTCATAATTACATTCACCCTAAGGCTTAGGCAAGTCAAGAGTAGTTCCTCAGTCACAAAAATGCCAGGGGTCCCTGTTTATATATAACCCTTTTTTCATGACCTGAAATTCTTTCTTTATTAATTCATGTCTCTTCTCTTATGTAAAAATCTAATTCAAATACCAAAAATTGGAAATAGCCCCAATGTCCATCAGTTTGGAGACCAATTTAAATAAATTACGATAACACATTCGTTCAGTGGACTATTTTTTTTTAAATGCATCATTCTTTTTTTTTTATAAATTTATTTTACTTTTTATTTATTTTTGGCTGTGTTGGGTCTTCGTTGCTGTGCGCAGGCTTTCTCTAGTTGTGGCGAGTGGGGGCTACTCTTTGTTGCGGTGCGTGGGCTTCTCCTTGCGGTGGCTTCTCTTGTTGTGGAGCATGGGCTCTAGGCTCACAGGCTTCAGTAGTTGTGGCACGCAGGCTCCGTAGTTGTGGCTTGTGGGATCTAGAGCGCAGACTCAGTAGTTGTGGCGCACGGGCTTAGTTGCTCCACGGCATGTGGGATCTTCCCGGACCAGGGCTCAAACCCATGTCCCCTGCACTGGCAGGTGGATTCTTAACCACTGCACCACCAGGGAAGTCCCCATTCAACAGACTATTAAACAGTCGTTAAAAAGAATGAAGCAGATGTGGCAAGACTGCCACAATATAACGTTAAGTGAATTAGTAAAGGGAAGAGCAGGGTGTATGGTATGCTCCCATTTTTATAAAAAGAAAAATATTAAATGTTTTAATAAAAAGAGATATTTTTAATGAAAATACTAAAAATTTAAGCTTACAGTGGTACAGAAAACTTCTAGAAGAATACACAAGAACTAGTAACAGTGGTTGACTCTGGTTAAGGAGACATACTTTTCATTGTACAGCTTTAGTACGGTTTGAATTTTGCCATGGCATGTATTACTCTTTCAATTAAAAAACAACTTTAAAAATGAACTCAAAATTTTTTCCCGCAAAAGATTTCCTTGTCCATCTTACTTCTCAACTATCTCCTAAATCTGATCACCTCCCTCCCTCCCCCTGCCTCTGCCCCAGACTAACTGCTAGGGATTGATGGTGCTTTTCCCTTGGAGACAAAAATGCAGAGAGGGAAGTTTTTTTGTTCTGGGGGTGTTTTTTTTTTTTACACAATTATTTTAAAAGAATAGCACCTGGTTATCCACAATATTTAGTTAAATTGAAAGCTATTGGAATGCACATCACAGTCACACCCACTTACAAGCCATATCTTGAATTACAGAATTGTTTGAAGGTCAATTTTTAGCTGTTTGCCTTGAGTGCCAAAATTGCTTTTCACAGTTCTGTCCCTGCAGGTTCAGGCCATCAACCCTTCTCTCTTCAACTAATGCAACATTCTTCTAATTAGTCTCACTGATTCTACTGTTTCTCATTCTCCCTCTCCTATGATCCAACCCAATACAGCAATCAGTGAGATCTAAAATTTAAATCTCATAGTCATATCCCCATTGCCCTTGAGTTAAAGTCTACTTTCTTTTTTTTTTTTTTTTTTGTAATTTATTTATTTATTTATTTATTTTTGGCTGTGTTGGGTCTTCATTCCTGTGCGAGGGCTTTCTCTACTTGTGGCAAGCGGGGGCCACTCTTCATCGCGGTGCGCGGGCCTCTCACTATCGCGGCCTCTCTTGTTGCGGAGCACAGGCTCCAGACGCGCAGGCTCAGTAGTTGTGGCTCACGGGCCTAGTTGCTCCGCGGCATGTAGGATCTTCCCAGACCAGGGCTCGAACCCGTGTCCCCTGCATTGGCAGGCAGATTCTCAACCACTGCGCCACCAGGGAAGCCCAAAGTCTACTTTCTTTAACACGGTTTACAAGGCCCTCCAGATCTGGATTCTTCAGCCTCAATCTCCCTCTCCCCACTCCCTTTGCTAGATGCCTCAGGGCCCCGCCCCCTGCTCTATACTCCAGCCATATTGCATGTGCACTAAACTTTCTGTCCCCTGAACCAGCAGTGCTCTCTCCGGCCTTAAACTCTCGTATCTGCTGCTTGCACTTTGGGGAGCACCCGACACACACAACTTGACTGCAGAGCGGTGACCAAAATACATGTGCTGTCACAGGCTTTCCTCTTGAGGCATACACTTCTCCTGTTGGAACAAGTATCCTTGCGATTAAAAGTAATAAATCTCCTCTTGTTTAAGTAGCAGATGGCTAAGATTGTTACTTTTGCTTTTAGCAATGCTCTTAAATGGGAAGGGAAACCTATAGGCATAGGCATAGAGTGAGAAGAGATCAAATATGAAGGCCAAGAACTAATTCCTAGCAGCCAGGCAGAAGTTCCAGGGGGGTCGCTCAAGTTCTTTACGTCAAGACCTCCACAAGACCTCCACAAGAACCCCTCTTGTCATAGACTCAAAGTTCTAGCAATGAACTCAAAGTTCATCCTCCAGTGTGTGATGGCCAAGTTTACTCAGAAATCTGTGACTCACTTGGACTCCACTTCCCCTCCCACCTCCAACCTCCCAATCCTCACCCAGCTTTCATTTTGATGTTTACTAAGGGAAATTCCTGTGTGCACGTGCTCCAACAGAGAGAACATTTAAAGGCTCGTACTTGAACTGAAGGATGTAAATATCCCCCAACAACACAGAACAGAGACCAGATTTTTCTGGTTCTTTTGTAATGTCCACACCATACCCATTCTTCAAAATCTGTCACACTTCCAGATAACACCAGGTAACAATGAACTCTCCCCATGTGCAATGGCAATTGATTATTCAATTTACACTTCAGTATATCTCGTCTTGAATTGTTCTCTGACAACAATAAGCACTTTCAACAGTAGTCGAATGGAAAAAAATACCAACCTGGGAGTAAAATGATCTAGCTTCCAGTCAAAAATCTGCCACTAACTCCATGTAATCTCGAGCAAGTCAACTTTCCGGGCCTCAATGCTCCCTGCAGAATAAGGCTGAACCGCTTATCTCTAAGGCTCTTCCACAGTCTATGGGTCAATGACTCTGAGCTCCTCAAAGTTCGGGAGCACAGGCCACATCCTTTCTCAAGGCTAGACACATAATAGGAGCTCTATTAATACTTGAATGAAAACCATTGATGAAAAGGTTGCCTGGCCTCAGCCCTTCTATACCAAACCAACATGCCACAGATGATTGTGTCTTCCTTGAAGCACTCTCTCAAAGTCTACAAGTGAGTCTACAACTTCACTGATACAAATCTAACAACTTTTAATACCTTGTTCTACTGGAAAGTTATTCCTTAGCATAAACTTAAATCTCTCCAGATCAACTTTCAAGACAGCTGAGAATCATCAGCTTCAAATTTGTCTTATTTCCCCCACCCAAGGACTCCTTTTTGCTGCAGCACTTAGATTCTAGTTCAGAAAGCAAATACTAATGCTGAGCCACTAATTTGTTAGGGACAACTATTTGGCCCTACTGCCCAGACCCCCAGTGTTACCACTAAGCAAGCCAAGAGATTATGTGAATCATTGACTGACACTCAAAGGCAAAAGATAAACAAAAACAAACTCCTTTTCAGTGATTTCACTTAGAAAACCAAGTATAGTGGCAAAAAAAAAAAAAAACCCACCAAAAATAAAAAAGCCTAATATTTTAAGCTTTTGGGGATGTCGGGGGTGTAGAGATCTGAAGAGCTGGTTTCCGAAGGGCACTGCATACCAGACAAAGTAGTACAAGAGCCTCCCGGCTGTTGTGTCAATGAAGCCTTTCAGGCCTTCCACACTACTTCACTTGTTCCCCTAAAGTAGCGGTTTCTAGAAGCTAAACTCTCAGCTGGCGAGAACAGTGAACCCTGTGCCATTTGTCTATCAACTTCTTTAAAAAGAAAAACCTCCTGCACAGCTGTCTTGTTTTGCATTTTCTATTCTGTACTTCAGTACACGTAATGACAAACAGAGGAGGCAAGGGGCTCTTTTAAAACTGTGAAGAAAGAAGAAATAAAACAGTGCCCAGAAGTCTCTGCTTCAGCTATTGGGAAAAGTTTGCAGCCCATAGAAACGAGCACTAATTTAAAACAAAAAAAAAGTCAGTCCTGAGCACTAGGAATTAACAATAAGGCATACTTCAGGTTTTGGGGTACAAAAGAAGAGGTACACAGTCCATGCCTCCTTTCTAAATCAAACAATATAGCCTTCCAAAATTTGAAGGTAAAAATCTTTTCACATGTGAATTTTATCTCAAAAGATAAACTTAAATAAATAAATAAATAAATAAACTCAAAAAATCTTTTCACATACAATCTACTCTATTGGCACTACCGTAGGAAAATAGTGCAGATAATTCAAAGTAGTAAATATTCCCCAAAGCATTTTTTTCCCAAAAACATTTTTTTACCACACTTTGGTATGCCCAATGTATGTTTTACAGAAAATGTATCTTTGTAATTTTATTTTTCTTAATTGCTTAGTATAAGTAGTTTACACCACTTGAGCCCACACCCATTGGCAGCATAAGAAAGCAGTTCAAAGAGTGCCTAAAAAGAATGGAAACTAAATGTTTTCCCCAAATAATATATTTTTTAAAACCCAAAAACCCTACATGTTGAAAACTGGTGTTTAAAGGAATATTATTTTAAAAGAACTATCAACACTATCCATTAAAAAAAAAAACTAGCAATGTCATAACACATCAAGAACTCAAACAAACTGATAAAACCTGAGAAAATTACAAAGTATATAATAATATAAATAAATAAGAAATAACCATAAATATGAGGAATTGTTCGTACTTAATAGTAGTCATCAAAGAATCGATATTAAAACAATAAAATAACATTTTTTGTCTCCCAACTTAGCAAATGAAAAACAAATGAGACTACTTCAGTGCTGTTGACTGCCGTGAAATGGGCCTCACTGATGGGGACAATACTTCCAGTAAGCAATGTGTCAAAATATATCAGGAACCTTAAAAATGGTATACTCTTTAGCTCGGCAGCTCAACTTCCAGGAATTGGACCTAAAGAAGAAAACCTAAATACAAAAAAGAGTTTGTTTACAAAGATGGTCACTGAAGCATCAAATGGGCATGGCTGAACAAATGATGACACATCTCACTATTGTCAAGTAGGTATTTTAAATGATATATATGAACATTTTTAATGCTTGTGATATAATTTTAAGGAAAAAAACAAAATAAACAATTCTATTTCATGATCACAAGTATTTTTAATGTTTTTAAAAGACTTGGAAGGAAATATACAGAAATAGTTGTCTTTAGAATTATGGATTAATGTTTTTCATTCTTTCATATTTTCAAAATTTTCAAAGGGTCCTTTTCATAACGGAACAAAACAGGTTAAGCTTAACTTTAAAACATACTGTCTCTATAATGTGTAAATAATGCCAGTGTGACTGCTAGGATGAATATGAAGTTGTTTTTGAAATAACTAGTTATTTCATTTTAACTCAGAATCCATGATGAACTCTCTCTCCTGCATTTCTGGAACCATGAATTTAGTACTTTGGGAGTTTAGCACTTTAGGATTATAGTTTAAAATTTAACTAAATCTCTATACTAATATTACTTTCCCACTCGATTTCAAGCTTAATGAGAGCCAAGATCATATGTTTTTTACGTAGTGAACCTACCACCCCACTCCCCAGCTCTTCTGCATATAATCAGAACTTCGTGATGATGACTGTTTGTTTCTCTAATTGGTAAAGAGCTAGTAAGTAGAGTGCAGCTAGTGAAATGATCAAATATAATTGAGACCAGTTTCTATAATTGACAGGTAGTTACTAAAAATGCAGTATATTAATACTACTCTCGCCATATTAGGCAGACAAATAAATGCTAGACGACTAAATGAACCTCAATTCAGAATGTGAACAAATAACCTCTTGGCCATTAAAATCAATCCATTTGAGACCTACTTAGTGGTTCTAGAGGACTTCACATTACCCCTGTATTTCTACAGGTCTGCCCTGGTCCCAGTCTATTTCTCAGAGTTTTAGAAACTCTCATTGGCCATCATCCCTGGCATTGCTCCCACAACCTCCAAAATCATAAAATTTTTACCTTTACCTGTGAGCCACCCAACTAATTGCATGACTTTGGACAACTTATGTGCTTCCAAGGTTTACATTCCCTCTTCTATAACTTAGAGCTACACTGTTCAGTTAAAGTAGCTATTAGCTACATGTGGCTATGGAGCACTCGAAATGCGCCTCCTGCAAACTCAGATATGCTGTAAGTGTAAAATACATATCACATTTTATAGACTTGGTATGAAAAACTAATGTAAAAATATTAACCGTCTTTATATTGATCATATATTTAAATGATAATATTTTGTTAATTAGGTTAAATAAAATATATTATTAAAATTAATTTCACCAATTTTTAAAAAACGTTTTAAACGTGGCTACTAGAAAATTTTAAAAGTAAATAACGTGACTCAGGGGCTTCCCTGGTGGAGCAGTGGTTAAGAATCCGTCCGCCAATGCAGGGGACACGGGTTCAAGCCCTGGTCCGAGAAGATCCCACGTACCGCAGGGCAACTAAGCCTGTGCACCACAACTACTGAGCCTGTGCTCTAGAGCCTGTGAGTCACAACTACTGAGCCCGTGTGCTACAACTACTGAAGCCTGTGAGCCTAGAGCCCGTGCCCCGCAACAAGAGAAGCCATTGCAATGAGAAGTCCTCGCACCGCAATGAAGAGTAGCCCCCGCGCTCCTCAACTAGAGAAAGCCCGCACACAGCAATGAAGACCCAACGTAACCAAAAATAAATTAATTAATTATTTTTTTAAAAATTGGCTCACGTTATATTCCTATTATACAGCTTGCCCTGAGGGACTACAGGACTTCAAAGACCCCTCCTCCCAGATTTAAACAGTCTTCCAGGGAATTCCCTGGTGGTCCAGTGGTTAGGACTCCACGCTTTCACTGCGGAGGGCACGGGTTCAATCTTTGGTGGGGGAACTAAGATCCTCAAGCCATGTGACTTGACAAAAAATATATATATATATTCTTCCAAAATTTGTTTGGCTTCAGATCTCTGTTTTACCACTTACTAGCTTTATAATCCTAGGCAGTTATTTAAACTCTCTGTGTTTAGTTTCCTCACTGGTAAAAATGGAGATGACAATAATGATAGTACCTAGCTCCTAGAGCTCTTATCAATGTATGGATTAAATGAGTGTACACATGTAATGCACTTAGAACTGTGCCTAGCACTTACAGACTAGTGTTAGCTATTTTCATCATCATTATTATTCATCAAGGAGAGCAAAGTCACAAACAATGCCCTTACTGTTTAAAATACCTAGATGAAAACAGGAAATATCTTGTATAATTCCAAATATAGTGTTGCTTAATATTAAGGGATGTATTATAAATATCCAGGTAGTTCAATGAATTTCAAGCTTTAATTCAGATGGATTATGTTCTATATATCTATTCATTCAACTACTAAGTATTCCTTGAACATCTACTATGTGCTAGGCATTTTTACAAGTATAAACAAAAATAGACAAAAATTGCTGTCTTCATGGGGTTTACATTCTAGTAGAGGGCAGTAAAGCCAATGACCAATAAAGTCAATCTGAACTACTTGGGTTTTTTTAAGATCACATATTCTTGGATATTTAAAAGAGCCCTTAAGGGACTTCCCTGGTGGCGCAGTGGTTAAGAATCAGCCTGCCAATGCGGGGGACACGGGTTCGAGCCCTGGTCCAGGAAGGTCCCACATGCCGCGGAGCAACTAGGCCCGTGCGCCACAACTACTGAGCCCGCGAGCCACAACTACTGAGGCCCGCTCGCCTACAGCCCATGCTCTGTAGCAGGAGAAGCCACCGCAGTGAGGAGCCCACGCACCACAGCGAGGAGTGGTCCCCACTCGCCACAACTAGAGGAAGCCCGCCTGCAGCAACGAAGACCCAATGCAGACAAAAATAAATGAATTCATTTTTACAAAAAGGCCTTAAAAGTAAGCTCAAAACTTATAAAAATTTTCCTAGTCTTTTCCCCATTCCCAGCACCCTTTCAAAAGAATGATAAACCTAATTAGTATTCTGTACCACTGCACCAATTAGTACCTACCCAGAGCTAAGGGGAAAGAAGCTACAACAAAGATGTGTTTAAGCTCATTACTTAAACCAAATGAAAGCATAAGATTCAGAGAATTCTTTTCATATCTGTTTCAGAGTTTGAGAAAATATACAATCTGGTGCAACAGATTATAGGATTTTGCATTTTTAAACTTAGATTTAATTGATAAGAGAGCAAAATATGAATATGTGCCACCTAGCAAGTCCATCCTATGTGTATACACTAGAGCAGAAAGCAGCAAACTTTTTCTATAATGCGTCAGATAGTAAATATTTCAGTCTTTGCAGGGCATCCAACCTCTGTTGCAACTACTCACTGGACCTGAAAACAGCCATAGACAATATATAAACAAATGAGCACGGCTGTTCCAATAAAATTTCATTTATGGACACTGAAACTTAAATTTTCATGTAATTTTCATGTGTCCTAAAATATCAGTGTTTCTTTTTAAACTTTTAAAAGCCATTCAATAATGTAAAAACCATTCTTAGCTTCTGGATCATACAAACACAGGTGGAAAGCCCTATGGGCCAGGTCATAGTTTGCTGACTCCTGCCTTAGAGAACTCTCACACATGCACAAAAGCAGCTACATATGAGAACATACATAACATCATTATTTGGATTAGCAAATAATTGGAAATAACCTAAATAACTATAATAGGAGGATGATAAATAATATTGGTATAACTGGAGATACTTGTATCAACATGGATAAATCTTATGAACATAATGTTGAAAGGGAAACACAAATTACATTTTAGTTACATGCCATTTATAGGAAGGTTTTAAATATGCAAAAATTATATATTACTGTGCATATTTAGCATATATAATAAAACTATGAAGAAATAGATGGGATTGTTTAACATCAAAGTCATTTACCTGGGCACCTGAGCATGATGGCAGGGTGAGAGACAGGAAGAGAAGGATGCAATTGGAGAAGGGTGCACAGAGGGTTTCAGTTGGATTGGTTCATAAATGTCCATTCTTTATACTGTGTTGTATACCTTGAATGTTTAATAATAAATAAAAAGGAATGTGTAGGTTTAATGTGAGTTTAGCAAATGGTTTGTCCTGTTTAGGGGAGGGAGGTTCAATTTTTATTAAAATACCCAAAATCTTAGGCTTCAGCCTGGATGTCGCACACTGAAAAGAGAAAATATTGTTTCATTCTAAATACGTGGACTAACCCTTAGGAAAAAAACAGAAAATGGTATTGCGTTCTTGCATAGTTAACTAATGTAAATACCTTCAAACGAACTGGTTATTATTTATCTGTTTCGGAGACTCAAAGAGCTGAGTCAGACTCTCTCTACCTCATTTAATGGGTTCAATCAGCTCTGCCTGTCTGCTCTTAGTCCCCCTGTTCCAGACACATCCTCCACAGCATTACAATGATCCACATGCCCTAGGAACAGCGACTTTCCACCACCTGCTTTGACAGAGCAAATAGACGTGTAGGTGGCAATGACGTTAGTGTTTCTGTGTGTGAAAAACCTAGCGTGAATTTTCCCCTTTCTCTGGCAAAAGTTCACAAGGCATTAGTTATAAAAAGAAGAAAAAAAAAAACGCTTGCTCTGCTTTTACTGATTTCAGAAAGAGTAGTCATTAAAACTGCCTTTTGGTCTAGAATTACTTAAATAATTCTTTAAGGGTCTCCTAAAGTCACTTATCTTCAAGTAACCTAAATCACGAGCTCCTTTTTAACTTCAAAGACCTCCAAAGTAAAGTAATATCAGTCACAACTGTTGGGCAGGTACTGCCCTCTAGTGCTTACACTTTTAGAATAAAATTTTTAAATACTGACATATCAAAGTCTGTCAAAAATTAGATAGCGTCCTCTTGACCAAAGATTTTTCAACTTCACACTATTGACATTTGGGGCCAATAAGTCTTTGCTGTGGGGGCAGCCCTGTGCAATGTTGGATGTTGAACAGCATCCCCAGCCTCTCTACCCGCTAGATGCAGTAGCACCCCTACCTCAACTGTGGCAAACAAAAATGTCTCCAGGCATTGCTAAATGTCCCTTGGGGAGCAAAATCATCCCTGGTTGAGAACTGCTAAAGGCTGTCCAAAACGTTCATATTAGTCCTGAAAATTATAAACAAAAATAGTCTCTCTAGATTCATTCATTTGAGTGAAATAAAACTTTCATTTCTGCATGAAAAACAAAAAAAAATAGAGAATTAAGATTTTCAGCTCTTCTCCCCACCCCCAAAATCTTGGCTGGTGGGAAATTCTTTACAACTTTATGTTCCAGCTTCACTTCTTAGATCTATTCACTTCCTTTCAAAGTGCTTAGAAAATAAAGCTTGCACTTCTAGCTGAATATAGGGAGCATGATCGGGAAAGGGTGGGGGGAGGTATGAGTGTCTGTACTGTGTTCTAGCAAAATTTAGAGGGTCAGGCAACAGAGAATCTGTATTGATCGCAAACATAATGTGAAAATTCTTATAAAATACCATAGGATGTTTCAAATCTGGACTTCAGGAAGGTTAATTAGGAGGGTTTATTCAGATCTGCTATGAATGACTTTTTCCTCATGTAAGTGCTTTATGTGTGTAAGTCCTGATTCTACGAATTTTAAAACCTACAAATAACTGAGGACTAGATATTTTAAAAATAAAAAATAGTTTGGACCGACATTGAATGAAACTTCCTCCCCTCATCAAATTTCTCACTGGCCCAATTGGTTTTACTAGAGAAATAAACAAGAAATAAGAATCAATAAACAATTTTAATTCACTTATATAATTAAAAGCATATCATTTTTATTAACACATTCAGATCTAATATTTTATTTATTGCTTAGTGAAATTGAAAGTATTAAAGCTCTACAATTGTCAAGCTCTTATTAGCAGAACCTTGGAGTGGATATCTATTTTAGCTGCACAGAGCAGTTTGTGATCACTCCTGACCTCTTCTTAGAGGCTGTTGCTTTGCTGAATGTTCATATTGGTTTCATTCTATACTCTCTAATTAAATTCACTTAGAAAGTCTTCTAGTCATATAATAAAGCCAGGGACAAAGAGGTTTTAGGCTCTGATCTTTTAAAGGACAACCAAATGATTTAGAATGTACATTGTTTAAATACAATGTACACAGAAAAGTTAAAAACAATAACATAGAAAAGTTACATGACTTGGATCAAAGTAAAGAGCTAAAGGAAGGGATTTCCCTGCTGGCACAGTGCTTAAGAATCTGCCTGCCAATGCAGGGGACACAGGTTCGAGCCCTGGTCCGGGAAGATCCCACATGCCGTGGAGCAACTAAGCCCGTGCACCACAACTACTGAGCCTGCGTGCCACAACTACTGAAGCCTGCACACCTAGAGTCGGTGCTCTGCAACAAGAGAAGCCACAGCAATTAGAAGCCCGTGAACTGTGGGCAGGATAATCACCCCACCTCTCCTCCGAAGTCCATGTCCTAATCCCCAGAACCTGTGAATATGCTACCTTACATGGCAAAAGGGATTTTGCTGGTATGATTACATTAACCATTTTGAGATGGGAAGCATATCCTAGATTATCTGGCTGAGCCAAATGCAATCACAAGGTCCTTATAAGTGAATGAGGGAGACAGGAAAGTCAGAGGAGATATAATGATGGAAGTGGAGGTCTCAGTGATGCAATAGCTGGCTTTGAAGATGAAGAGGCTACATGCTGAGGAATGTGGGCCATGTCTAGAAGCTGGAAAAGGCAAGGAATGAATTCCCCACTAGAGCCTCCAGAAGGAACACAGCTCTGCTGACACCTTGATTTTATTCCCATAATACCCATTTCAGGCTTCTGACCTCCAGAACTATACAAAAAGTTATTTGTATTATTTAAAGTGACTAAGTTTGTGGTAATTTGTTGTAGCAGCACTAAGAAACTAATACAGGAACATTTCATTACTCTTTTAGTACTTTTAATATCCTGTTAATTCAGAATTTCAGCATTTGAGTAATTACCTCTCATATTATTACCATGTTAATCATTTTTAAAGGTACAGGTGCTCTCTTTCTCTGGTTGCTAATAACTATCACATTTTACTAAAACATACTTGCTATTTACCTTTAATAACATGAATCTCAAGATTAAAACCTGGAGGCTAGTACACATACAATGAGGAGAATCTACTCTAGCACTGCAAGAAAAATTTAGTGGACATGAAACATGCATTTAAGTATGTGGCAATAGCTACCTATCAAATCTCAAGAGATTAAAAAAAGTCCAGTAGCCCAACTATACTGGCTGTTAAACAAGTTGAAATTTGATTCATAAAATAGAATCTGACTTCAAAAGACAAAAATGGCAAAGTTAACAATGCTACTTTGATGTGACCCTTTAGCAGAAAGCTGACCTTTGTAGCAGTTGTTAAAAACAAGTTAAGTCATTGTAGGAGAGAACTGAGCTTGATATATTATGAAAAATAGGCCTATCCCTTTCATGTAGGTAGAGAGAACTGGCTGAAATTTTATTCTCACCTCATTTCACTACTATTTTAACAGTGAAAGCTGTCACTGTGAAGGCTCATTACACAGCACCTGCGGTGCCTCATTCTGATATAGTAATTCCCAATAATCCTTTTGATGGTAAGCATCCATAAACTCTTCCTTTTCATGGGGAAGTATTATTCAGACACTCTTTAAGGAATTATAATTACAATCTTTAAGGGTTACAATACCTTCAAATAACTAAACAATGGCATATACTCCCAGAAGAAAACAACTTTCCTACCTTTGCCAACCCACTGACAAATTTGGAAAAGATACAATTCCAAACAATGTTCATTACTGCTTATGATTTTGACTCCTGAAACTTTATGAAGAAAACTCTGTATACAGATTATTTTCTCATCTTTTCCAAAGTACTTATGAAAAACAAGAATTTTTAATCCAGATGCTGTTTCCTAAATTGGCCAAAAGGTGTATTCCTTGATTTGAAATGGAAGAAATTATTTTAGCTTAGCACTTGTTGTTTAAGAAAGTAAGCTTCAGAAATTCTCTTGCTTCATCTCCTCCTGTCAGGTTTCAATATCATCTGGTGAGTTAAACTTTTAAAATAGTGTCTACAGAGTAAATTAATTCATTACAGAACATTTTCTTTATTTTCACCTGGCATCACTTTGGGCATCAAGGTGTCCTTTGTACTAAGCAGTTTAATCTGAATTGGCAATATATGGATTACATATATATATAGTAATTTAGAGATTTTACTGTATTTCTCTTATGGAATGCTTTATACAATTTATTTTTTCTCCTTCTGTGATATGGTAAAATGCCTCTAGAGAACTTTATGGTTTATGTAACATAAAGTTACATAAAAGTACAACAAGTAAAGTATGAGTTTAAGGAAAAATATTTCAAGAAAAGTAAACTCTAGCCATTTTTAACCTATACTTGAAATTTTTCCCTTCTTGTACTTCTGTAATGAGGCAACTGATAACTAAGGGAATTCTAAAAATCTAAACAAGCATTATAAACAAGGCACTGCTGCAAAAGGTGGAAGATGCAAAGACAATTCCTGCCCTCCAGGAGTTTTCATTTTGGTGGGGACCGGAAGAATGATGATAAGAGACTAACAGCCCCATCATGTGGGAGCTCTAGACAAGCAATCCAAGGATATGTTAGAGAAAGACTGTATCCAGAGGGATCCATAAAAGAAACTGCCCTGACGATGGATAGGATCTTAGTGAATAGAGATGGGGGACATTCCAGGCAAAGGGGAAAGTGTGACCAAAACCAGAGAAATATGGTATATTGTTTTCCAAGGGGTGCTGTAACAAAGTACCACAAATTAAGTGGCTTGACATAACAAAAATCTATTCTCCCATAGTTCTGAACGATAAATATAAAAAATCAAGGTGTTATCAGGGCCATGCTCTCTCTAAAGGCTTTAGAGGAGAATTTTCCTTGCCTCTTCCTAGCGTCTCATGGTTGCCTGAAATCCTTGGTGTTCCTTGGCTTATAGACACATCAGTCCAGTCTCTGCCTCCATCATCACATTCTCCTGTGTGTGTCTCTCTTCACATGACTGTCTTCCATGTGTGTCTGTGTCTCTTCTCCTATTCTTATAAGGTTACCAGTCATATGGGATTAGGGCCCACCCTAATCCAGGATGACCTCATCTTAACTACATCTACAAAGATTACATCTACAGAGACTCTATTACCAAATAAGATCACATTCACAGGTACTGGGGGTTAGGACTTGGACATGTGTTTTGGGGGGACACAATTCAACCCACAACATATGGTAATGAGAAGTTCAATGTGGCTAGAAAGTAGACTACATCTTGGGGAAGAATGAAAATAACACAGGAAAGAGTTGTAGAAGACCTTGATGAATAAGCAATGGGTTGTGCCACAGAATTGTTTTCTTCGTAAATTTATTTATTTATTTATTTGTTTGTTTGTTTGTTTATAATTTTTTTGGCCACGCCGTGCAGCTTGCGGGATCTTAGTTCGCCAACCAGGGATTGAACCCGGGCCCCGGCAATGAACGCCCAGTATCTTAACCACTGGACCACCAGGGAATTCCCCCACAGAATATTTTTAGGTAAAAGAGTATTACTAATGAAACTATCCATTTGGGAAAATTAAGTTGTCATTATTATGTAAAACTCACGTGAGAAAAAGACAAAATAACATGCAAAGTCAGAGAGTTACTTTAGGAATAGAACGTGTTTGTGATGCCTCAAATAAAATGGTCTCAGAAGGTCTATAAAGAATAGCACATACGAGAGAGACTGGTTATAGGAGATAAAAGATGAGGTAAGACTGAATTTGAGGACTCGGAGAATAGTGGTACGATTATTATCAGTATGTTAATTGTATTGCATTTTAACACCAATTCTCTGACACTAACTGGGTGTCCTACAATTCGACTCTGACACTATCTACTGAGAGTTAGTGCAGGCCACACAAGTAAAGGGCAAAGTCCTTCACAAGACTGTCCTTGCTTCAGACACCAGCCACCTGCACATCTGCTGACTACAAATTCTCAGGTTTCTTACAACCCCTCAGGTTTGATAATTTGCCAGAACAACTCACTGAATTCACTGAAAGCACTGTAGTTACAATTACAATTTTATTATAAAAAATACCATTCAGGAATAGCTAAATGGAAGAGAAACATAGGACAAGGTGTGGGGTGGGGGACGGGAGGAGGGGGACACAGAGTTTCCATGCCTTCTCCTTATGCAATCCAGTGCAGCACCA
The DNA here is from genome assembly GCF_965194825.1 of Balaenoptera physalus. Taxonomy (NCBI): domain Eukaryota; kingdom Metazoa; phylum Chordata; class Mammalia; order Artiodactyla; family Balaenopteridae; genus Balaenoptera; species Balaenoptera physalus. The sequence continues at coordinate 88,118,513 of NC_138882.1, read as the reverse complement.
TCCTGGCACATTAATGTGTCTATGAACCAGGAAGCTCCACTGAGCCTCAGATCCAGAATATTTATTGGGGTTTCACCACATAGGTATGATTGACTAAATCACTGGCCACGTGACTGAATCCAATTTCCAGTCCCTCTCCCCTCCCAGGAGGTTGGGAGTGGGGGTTAGGGGAGTGTGGTTGAAAGTTCCAATCCTTTAATCATGTGCTAGGTCTTTCTGGTATGGCCAGTCCCTCACTTGAAACTATCTAAGGGCCCACCAAGAGTCATTTCATTAGCATAAATTCAGGTATGGTAGAAAGGGGATTGTAATGAATAACAAAAGATACTCAGGAAATTCCAAGTTTTTGAAGCTTGTGCCAGGAACTGGCGACAAAGACTAGATATATTCTTTATTATATTACAGGCATATTAATAACAACTATTTATTAAGGACTTGATCTGCAACAGGTACATTTAACTCTCACAAAGCCTTATTATTATCATCTCCATTTTACAAATTAGGAGATTAAGTCTCAGGGATCATATGAGCCCCAACTTCATAACACTAGTAAATGGTAAAGATTCGAAGTCAGGTCAGTTTACTCCAGAGCCCATGCTGGTAACCACAATGCATACTTCCTTACTGTGTACCCTTGGGCAAATCACTTTACCTCTCCAGACTATCTAGTAAAATGAAGAGGCTATGATTACCAATGTTCCTTTCAACTCCAGTGTTTCCCTTTTTCATTTAAATTGTTTCAAAACACCACAATATCCTACTTATGAGTAAAGAATGATTTACTATTACTCTGTTGTTGGACATTTAGGCTGCTTCCAGTTTTTCCTTAATATAATTAACCCTGCAGTGAACATCCCAGTGCACTCACTATCTGTTTTACAGATTATTTCCTTAGAATAAATTCTTAGAAATAATCCTATGTAAATGTATTTCAGTAATACGGATTTTTTTAAAATTTTCTTAATCTAATGAGAATTTTAAATTATCATTTTAATATACCTGCTTTTAAAAAGCAATATTATGCTATAATAGGAATTTAGCAAGAAAAAAAATAACACGTTTTATTTTAACTTGATTTCTTTAAAAATTTTTATCACTAACTTTTTAATATCAGGTCTACGTCTTCTTATCTTCATAAAATTACATTTGTTAATGATAATAACAATTCATAAGAAGAGAAGAAAACACATTATACTTACACCTGATTACTTTTAAATTGTAACACCTTATTCACAGATGTATCCCTAGGGCTTAGAACATAGAAATCAATAAGTACTTATTGAATGAATAAACTTGTCTTGGTCTTTTTGTTTATTCTTTCAGACTAACTTTATAAAAAATTTTCAGTTCCCCCCTAAAAAAAACTCCATAAGGAATTTAAATGGGAATTGTATTGAATTTTTTTTTTTTTTTATAGCTACTTTTATTTTTATTTATTTATTTATTTTTTTGGCTGTGCTGGGTCTTCGGTTCGTGCGAGGGCTTTCTCCAGTTGCGGCAAGTGGGGGCCACTCTTCATCGCGGTGCGGGGACCGCTCTTCATCGCGGTGCGGGGACCGCTCTTCATCGCGGTGCGCGGGCCTTTCACTATCGCGGCCCCTCCCGCTGCGGGGCACAGGCTCCAGACGCGCATGCTCAGTAGTTGTGGCTCACGGGCCCAGCCGCTCCGCGGCATGTGGGATCCTCCCAGACCAGGGCTCGAACCCGCGTCCCCCGCATTAGCAGGCAGACTCTCAACCACTGCGCCACCAGGGAAGCCCTGTATTGAATTTTTAAGTTGACTTAAGATGGTGTGAAATCTTCAAAATGTTTAGGGTTTCCATCCAAAACTTAGCATGCCTCTCCTTTCATTCAGTGGTGAAAAACTAAGGGTGTTTCTATTAAAGGGTGTTTCCAATATTTTTTCTCTCTGGTAATAATTTGATAGTTTGGATTATATAGGTCAAACACATTCCTCAATAAAGGCATGCCTATGAATTTTATTTGTTGATACAGTGAATGAGATATTTTTCATTACATTTTCTACCTAATTATTGCCAGAATAGTTGAGTGATTTTTTTTCCTGAACTACTTTATTAATTCAAATGTTCAGTTTAACATAAAAATTCTATCATCTATTTCCCCCTAGGATTTAAACCACTTATTTATTTACTATCTTATTGCATGAGTCAGAAATTTCAAAACAATTTTAAATTATAGTGACTGACAGACTAAATATAAAAATGGATAATGGCCAGACCATATAGAAAATAGAAACCTGACCCACAAGCTGCACCCACCTGCCCAGGAAACCAACCCCTTATCTACAATAAACAACCCAGGAAGCCAGCCTGCTATGTCAGACTTGCAGGAAGCCAGGTTGCTATCTATAGTGACAATCCTAGAAGCTAAACAATAACTTCTATAACAAATGGCTCAAAATGGCCAGGACTTCATTAATAACTGACAGCTTCCCTACTTTTGGTCCCCACTTCCAATGTGGGACCAACCATAGAAAGCCAAATATGCACCCCTAACCAATCACGCAGGATGCCCCATTTCTAGTTAGCCTGCCTACAAGCTTCTCCATGCCAGCAGCCTCCAATCAGCACACACCTGAAGCCTTCCCTTTTTCCACTATGAAGCTTTCCCATTTCTGCACCTGATTTTGAGTCACTGACAAAACTCAGGTAACAGAGGCTGATTCCTTTGCTATAGCAAGCTCAGAATAAATAGGCTTTGCTTTTCTCATTTGGTTGGTCTTCATTTATTTGCACAGGCAATAGCAGGCTTCCTTAATTTTGCTCCTCATCTTAATGGAAACATCCTTAATTTTTTTTTGCCATTAAGAATAATACTGTTATTTTAAGAATGGATAAACAACCAGGCCCTATTGCATAGCACAAGGAACTATATTCAATTTCCTGTGATAAACCATAATGGAAAAGAATATAAAAAAGAATGTATATATATGTATAACTGAATCACTTTGCTCTACAGCAGAAATTAACACATCATTGTAAATCAACTATACTTCAATTAAAAAAAGAAAGAAGAATATTGTTATTTTGAAAAATATTTTTATCATATTGAAGTATTCTTCTATTCCATTCCTAATAAGTACTTAAAATAGAATGTTTACTTTTTATCAGATATCTTTTCAGCATCTGAAAAGATCTTGTATTTTTCATTTTCTGTGTTTTAAGATTAGATTTCTTATTATTAAGCCATCCTCAAATTTCTGAGATAAGCATTTCTCAGTTGTGATTAATTATTCTTTCAATATATTTTAATATTTATTTGCTTGTCTTTTTAGTTAAGATTCAAAGTCTATATTTATAGGCAAGACTCATTTTTAGTATTCAGTATTAACCTTACTAGTTTTATTTTCCAATGGATAATTTTATTTTCAGACTGAGAGGGCATCTTTTAGGTACTTAAAAAAGATAAACCAGAATGTTAGCAGCCACCTATAATTATAAAGGAATAATAAACAAATGCCTCACCTTCAAGAGTATAACAACATGGGGCTTCCCTGGCAGTCCAGTGGTTAAGACTCCGTGCTTCCACTGCAGGGGGAGTGGGTTCGATCCCACACACCAAGGGGCACGGCCAAAAAAAAAAAAAGAGTATAACAACAATTCAAATGTATTCAAAAGTGAGGTGAAAATAAACCTACTTGCAAATATCTGCTTTAATTAAATAGAAAACCATCATTTTAAGCATTGTCTTTATTGGAAAATTCTCTACTGTAGAGAACCATAGCACTCAAGCTAAAGAGAAAAGTCTATTGATATTAGGAACAAAACTTAAGACTTCTCAGAAATAAGAATAGTAAATACATAAAATAATGCTTTCTTTTAACGCTAACCTGTTCCTGTATTAAATGAGAGTATATGTTTTGCATATCAAATTAATATATGTTTGGGCTTCCCTGGTGGCGCAGCGGTTAAGAATCCGCCTGCCAATGCAGGGCACACGGGTTCAAGCCCTGGTCCGGAAGATCCCACGTGCCGCAGAGCAACTAAGCCTGTGTGCCACAACTACTGAGCCTGCACTCTGCACCCCGTGAGCCACAACTACTGAAGCCCGCGTGCCTAGAGCCCGTGCTCCGCAGCGAGAGAAGCCACCGCAATGAGCAGCCCACGCACCGCAACGAAGAGTAGCCCCCGCTCGCCACAACTAGAGAAAGCCCGCGCACAGCAACGGGACCCAACACAGCCAAAAATAAATAAATAAAATAAATTAATTTTTTTAATTAATATATGTTTAAAATCTGACTTCATGAAGTTTACTATCCTGCTGTTAATGATATTAATATTTTTAAATAATTAGACATAAGTAAAATATAACCATAAAAATTTAATATATGCTAAAAAGGAGATATCAAAAATCACTGGCAAAGGGATAGATGATTCAATAATAAATAGTGCTGGAAAAACTAACAATTTGGGAGCATGGAGAGACCAAAAAGAGTGTCCAAAGAATGGGCCCAGGGGCTCCCCCAGGGTTGCCTGACAATGAGCTGGCTGGTATCTGGAGATGCCTGATCTCACCTTCCTCCAGTCTCCAAGTGCTGGACAGCTAGTGTTTCCAGCAGCTCTCTAAAGAGCTGGCACCCAAGCTTAGGCTATTTGACACCCAAATTCAGCTCCACTCTCAGGCCACTCCCATGTTTGACCACAGCACACCTGGTGCACTCAAGCAAGTACACCACTCTCCTGGAGAGTGAGTGCATGGCCCCTTGCATCCTGCTGACCCTTCTATTTATGAATTCCTGCTTGAACCAAATAATACTTAGTGTTGATTGCCTGAGTCCTTTGCTTGAGGAAATGGGTTTAAACCCTGACCTCACATTATGCACCAAAACTAATTCTGGAAGGTAAACAAAATAAGGCCAGTAAAATAAAAGTTAATAACAACAACAAAAAAGGTTAATAAAAATAAATAAAGACAATGAAAAGCTAGAATAAAGTAGAATTAAATGATTTCCAAATCTCTGGAGGGTGAGACAAATTTCTAGGCTTCATAAGAAGATAAATCACAAATAAAAACACTAATTGATTTACTGCTTACTACATAAATATTTTAAACATTCATATAACAACAAAAAGACAAAGAAGAGAAGAAATATTTCATCTAATATGACAAAAGGTTAAAATCCCTACTACATAAAAAATTAATACAATTGATTTTTTAAAATCAAATCATTGAAGCCTAATTGATAAAGGTTATAAACAATCTACAAAGGACCATGCAACCAGTAACCAAAGAAATGCAAATGAAAGCAACAACAAGGTACCATTTTAACCTACTTTTCCTCCTACTTTTCTGACAGCTCCTTCTTACGCTCTTTTGCTCTTCATCTCCCCAACCTCTGTATGTTGAAGTGCTCTAGGAATTCAATAGTATTTAGACTCATTACCTAATGACCTCAACCAGTCTCATGGCTTTACACAGCATCTATTTATCACTGATTCCCAAAATTTATATCTCCAACTCAGACTGGAATATCCAGCTGCCTACTTGCCATCAACACTTGAATTTTTAACAACAGACTCAAACCTAATGCAAATATATCTCATTCTGTACTACTGATAATGCCTCTCTCTCCCAAACCAGCTTCTCCTGCAGCCGTCTCCTTCTCAGTTGATGGCAACTCCATTCTTCCTGTTGCTCAGGCCACAAATCTTGGTACCATCTTGACTCCTCTCTCTCATATGCCACATCTCATCAGTCAGCAATTTCTGTCAGCTCCACCTCCAAAATACACCCAGAATTCAATTCACTTCCCCGACCCCCACCAGGATCCAAGCCACCATCATCTTTCACCTGGATTATTGCAATAACCTCTTAACTGGTGTGCTGGCTTCTGTCCTTGCCCCCCTTCCTCTGTTCTCAGGAGAGTAGCCAGAGTGAACCTGTTAAAACCTAAGGCAGATGCTCTCACTCCTTTGCTCAACTCTCCAATAGTTGCCCATTCCCATTCAAAGTAAAATCCAAAGACTTCACAAGCTCTACATGATCTATTCCCTTCTTACCCTACCTCACCCCTTATCACCATGACTTCATCTAATATTGCTATCCCTCTTGCTTACCTTCTTCTAGCCACGTGGCTTTGGTGTCCCTCTAACCACACAAGCCATGCTCCTACCACAGAGCCTTTGCATTTGCTATTCTTTATCTAGATATCAAATAGCTCACTTTCTAATTTCCTTTGGGTCTTTACTAAAAACTTGCCTTAATTTTCCTCCTCCCCTTTCCTTCCTTTCCTGGTAATTCAGTCTTAAAGATATTCAGTGGGGCAGAACAAGGTACACTGGCCCATAGTGGTATGTCAGAGCCAAGCAGGACCAAGAGGGCACCCATGCAGAGGGATGGCCTGGCATGGGGTGTCAGACCTGAGCAGGGTGAAGATGTTCTTACATGGACTGGGTGGAGCCCATATTGAGCCCATATTCAGTCAGAAGGGCATCGAGGCAGGGGAAAGGGTGGCAGCAGAGGAAGAGATTATTTATACACAGAGGGTTTGATCAAATAAGTAAATACATTGAGGATAAAGACAGCTAATTTCTCACTAATACAGTATAGAGGTACAAAGATGGAAAGGGATAAAACTAGAATGAAAACTGAAGTGTTGGATTGAAATTGAAGTGAACTCATGGTTTTCAATATAGTTATAGTATAAATAAATATAGTATAAATAATATACTTATAGTATAAATAAATATATGTGTATATTGTTTATATATATGTATATGTAAATGTATACATACACAAATATTCTCGGTCCACTGAGAGTACCTGGAAGGAGCAAAATGCCAATAGCAATGAGCATACCTAGCACACAGAGTGTGGCTTCAAGACAGCATTCTCAAGGGCTCCTTGGAGAAATGCCTGATTCCAGGGTTGGGGCAGGAAAGTACAAGATAAGCCTGGAACATCTTGGTATGCCAGAAAGCAAGGACATGTTCAAAGAATGATCGGGACATGATGAAAAGACACAGAAGCTTAGCTTGAAATGTTCCAACGGGAAAATGTGAAAATAGTTTTACCACCAAAATAATGATACTAGCTCACTGATTAAAATAGGAAACTATGAGCTCATATAGACATAGACAAATAAACTGAAAATTTGATGAGAAATGTCATTAAGTATCTCCCCACAAAATACTTAATTACAAAGAGAAGACGACTAACTTTAAAGTGGAGAAGTTTGGAAGACACCATTTAAATCAAGTGATCAAAGTAAACAGTATCAGTAATGGGCCAAATAGAAATTATGTGCCATCTGATAAGATACAACAAGAATACAGCATTGCTTCTGTGATATTCCTGCCAAAAATGCATAACCTTAAGTCTAATCATAAGGAAACAGCAGACAAACCTAAATTAAGGGCTATTCTACAAAGTTAAGTGGCCTGAAATTTTCAACAGTGTCAAGGTCATAAAAGTTGAAGAAACACTGAGAAACTGTTTCAAACTGAAGGAAACTAAAGAGACAAGATAACTAAATGTAATAAGTCATAATGGAGAACTGGATCTTTGCTAGGAAGGGCATTATTGAGACAGCTGACAAAATTTGACGGGGGTGGGGGGGATTGGGGGTGGGGAGGAGGGGTGGGGGTGGGGTGGAGGGGTGGGGATGGGGGGGTGAGGAGGATAAGACAGTCATAATGTATCAGTGTTAATATCCTTATTTTGATGGTTACATTTTGGTTAAGTAAAAGAATGTCTTTGTTTATAGGAAAGACACCCTAAAGTATTTGGGGAAGGTGGAACATTATATAGGTAAGTAACAGACTTTCAAATGGTTCAGGAAAAAAAAGGTTTTGCTACTATGCTTGCAAGTTTTCTGTAGGTTTGTGATTTAAATTTAAAACATTTTTTAGAATTTTGTCACTTATTCAATGAGACCTTTACTAGCCACTCTAAAATGCTCACCCCAATGACACTTCACATTCTCCTTTCTGCTTTATTTTTTACCTTTAGCAAACATATTTCATTTATTTATCTAGTTGATTGTTTCACCCAGGAGGATCTATGAGGGCAGGAATTTTTGTCTGTTTTATTCACTGCTGTGTCATGAGCGCTTAGAACATTGCTGGAACACAGCAAGTGCTCAATAAATAATGAATGAATAAATGGATAAGCCTGTTAAATAAATGTTTGAAGAAAGATATAACCATTACAAGGACCGGTGAAATAAAACTGTTACTCTCATCATCAATGATAGTTTGTTAAAAATCCTTTTGGAATTGAAAGTCATAAAAATATTAATATCCTTTAACCTATAAATTCCACTTCTGGGAATTTAGTCTAAGGAACTATCCTAAAATATGGGGAAGTAATCACAATGTCAAGGTGTTCACTAGAGTGTTATTTATACAAAAAAAATAATAATAATAAAAGAGAGAGAGAAATATTCAAAAAGCATTGGATAAATTATGCCATATCCACAGATTAAAATTCTATTTCAAATTCCGCCATCCTCTGAGCCACCTCTCGCAGTCAGCGCGTCCCAGCCCATTCTCTCCGTGCCCCGTCTGTACCCACATTTACACCTCCACACACACCCGAAGCCACAAAGTATACCCTGTGCGCTCCAACTGCACTCTGTTTTTACCTTCCTGGGAAACCCCACACTCCACCCATCCGGACCAGGCCCTGGCCCTCGCCCCGGCCTGCAGGCGTCCCCTATGCTGTTGAAAAGAGAACATTTCCGGATGGAGGGGCTTGGGTAAATGGGCCAGTTTCCCCATCGCAGGGTGCTGGCAGTTGGGCTGGGTCCAAGAGACCGGTGCCCTGAGTCTGTTCTTCAGGGGAAAGGCTCCAGGTACAGGCAGCGATGGTCTCCTGAGACGAATTCTAGACACCTCACTACTGCTGGGAGGAACAACCGGTCCCAGCGATGTGCGTTCGGGTTGCTTTGGCCTTGGACCTTGGGGCACCATGGTTCCTGGCCAGGGGCTCACGTCACTGCCCCAGAAGAGACTTGCGCCCCTTGCGTGTGCAGTTTCTGGCCTCCGGCAGTCCTGCCCCTGCACAGCCTCTGAGCCAGAGCCCTGTCCCGGACACCTGGCCACAGGCCCTGAGCCGAGGCGGCGCTGCGCTGTGACTCTGAGTAGGAGGGAAGGCACTGAGGACCGGGGTTTGCTTAATAGGCGGCATGAGCCACACTCCTTACGGAGGAGTCTGGGACAAGGGGCCTCCAACACTGGGGCACCCAGGTGATGTAAAAGAAAAAAAAAATTAATTAATATATTAATTTAAAATAAGGCTATAGGTATAAAGTTTCAATTATGCAAGATGAAAAAGTTCTAGAGACCTGCTGTACAACATTGTGTTTATAGTTAACAATGTAGTTAAATTTTACAGTTAAAATTTTGTTAAGAGGGTAGATCTCATGTTGGTTTTTTATCACAAGAAGAAAAAGGCTATAAAATATATACCATTACATGTAAAGGATGTTTAAAAAAATCTATCATGCCAATCTGTGTATGTGTACAGATATGGAATTAAACACATTAAAAAAAATTCTATTTCATTTGAAATTCCATTTGTTTTGAAATTTCATTTCATTTGAAATTCTAATAATGCAGGAAACTGCTTTTTTAAATGTATTATTACATGAAGGGAAAAAACAAACAATATAAATTTACAGTCTATGAGTCCAACTAAATAAAAATATGCACTGTAATAAGCAATTATTGTATTGGGGCAAATTTTGTTCTTCTCTATTTTCCAAATTGTTGGTAATATGGTTGTAATTTACATTCTTAAAATACATCTATAATAAATTTATATTTATTTTTAGAAAACACATCATGGATGAAATTAGCTAGATGTAGAAAGTATTAACCCCATGAAAGAATAACTGTTTGGCTGAAGAGATTAGGAACATACAAATCAAATATTGACTAGTCTGCATTCAAATATGACTAAATATAAAAGAGGTGAAAAAATTTTAAACCTGTTTGAATAAAATGTTAATAGAAAAAAGTGATTTACATAAAATCAAAAGAAGAATTTGGCAGTATCAGTGTATTACTGCTGATGCAAGACATGTTAAATGCAACAAACTCTAAAACCACCAAAAAGGTATACTCTACTGGATCAGGGTAGGTTCATCATGCTTGTCAGGCCAATAAAGTATCCTTCAAGACTATCCAGCACCCCCTGTTCTGATCCATGCTCACCAGAGAGTCTTCTGATTATTATCTTGGCCTCCCAGTTAACTTCTTCTAGGAAAGGCATATCCTAGACCTTCACATAGCCACGTGAGTACTTGAAATAGGGCTAATCTGAATTGACATGTGCTGTAGGTATAAAATCCACCCCAGATTTTGAAGACTCTGTATGAAAAAATAAATAAATAAACTACCTCAGTAATAATTTTCTTGATTACCTGTTGAAATTATAACATTTTGGATAAGTTGGGTTAAATAAAATATGTTGTTAAAATTAATTTTACCTGTTTCTTTTTATTTTTTTAATATGGCTAAAAAGAAAATTTTAAATTACTTTTGTGGCTCACATTTGTGGATATTATTATATTCCTATTGAACAGGAACACTGAACAAGAATACTGCAGTTGGGACTTCCCTGGCGGTCCAGTGGTTAAGACTTCACCTTCCAATGCAGGGGGTGTGGATTCAATCCCTGGTTGGGGAGCTAAATCCCACATGCGGCCAAAAAACCAAAACATAAAACAGAAGCAATATGGTAACAAATTCAATAGAGACTTTAAAAATGGTCCACATCAAAAAAATCAAAAAAAAAAAAAAAAAGAACACTGCAGTCAATGTAATTATACCATCTCCCTATAAAGCAATAAATTGACCTCTGGTTTAGACATTAGCCTCTTGTGAGTTTTCATGGCACAAGCCTGTCCCTCACAGGCTGATCAACTTTGCGTTGACAAAATTAAGCCATGCTAAATGGAAGATGAGACCTTCACTGAAGTGAGCAAGTCAAGGTTCTGGCATCCTCTGAGCTTCCTGGGCACAAGCTGTCAGCTCAGTCATTTCTCTACCTTCCATCATTTTCTCTCTCAGTTCATAATCTTGTGTTTAGACTGTGTTTTTCAAAGGATAGGGTTGTGTATTATTTATCTTTGTTTTCCTAGCACTTAGGTGCTTTAAACAAAGATATTAAAAAGTTTGTTAAATGAACATTTTTCTACATCCTTTGCCTTTGATCATAGCTACAGGCCTCCTTGCCTTGAAATACTGTGCATAACCACCTCACTTCTTCATCCGTTAATTGCCGCTTATAAAGATTGAACACATAAAAACCTGAAAGTGAAGTTATACAGTCATGTGAGTTAAAAATAATAATACCTAATGTGGAGTGAAAGCTTCATAAGCATCACAGCACACTATATTATCAAGGACAGAGCCTTAGAGACAGACTACAGAATTGATATTTCATCATTATGCAATGACCTACATTATATGACCTCTTATTTGTCCCTGAACTCCAACAGCAACCTGAGGCTAATATAAAACAGTGGTGGAAGGGAAAACAGATGACACAAAAAGAAAAGGAGGTTTATTATGGGATCAGTGTAATGATTTGGCTTCATAACATAGACCAGATGGCAATAGCCCCTTTCTCAGCAGGTGGCTTCTCAATGTCCTATGGGTTGTAAAAAAACAAATTCACTATCAACCTCCTCTGCTAATAATTATTTCTGAGTACTGTGGCAGTATCAAAACAATGCTGAAAACACACACAATCCCTCCACACAAGGAGAAATAAATAAATAAACTTCTAAATATTTACTTCTGACAAAAGGAAAATCCTTTTCTGAGAAATACTGTTATCCAACAGAAGATCTTGGCTTCTAAAAACCCAGGTATGTTCTCATCTTTTATTTTAAATGAAGAAGATGGCCTTTGTTTTACCCAATTTTTTGGTTGTTTTGTAAAAGCCATTGAAAATGCCTGAGAAACGATTGGCATCAGTTTTACTGAGGTTTAATATTTATAGTTGCTAATTCTGTAAAATCATGAACCTTTTTTTTTTTTTCTTCACCACGCGGCTTGTGGGCTCCTAATTCCCCGACCTGGGATGGAACCCGTGCCCTCGGCAATGAAAGGGCGGTGTCCCAACCACTGGACTGCCAGGGAATTCCCCATCCTTTAATATTTTTATAAAAATTGTGTATACAAGAATTCGTTTGCCTTCATTTTCCATACCTCCAAAGAAACCTTTCTGTTGTACAAGACAAACTGAATCAAATAGTCTCTGAAAGGTGACTTACCGATTCCAATAAAAAGTACAATTTGATGACAATTTCTCTTCAATAGTTTGAGATACTTCTAACAAACTACAATTCAGTTGCCTTAACTAAAAGCCTGCAAACTGACCTTTACAAAATTTCCCCAATAGAACCGTTCTTTCCTTCTAGGAGAGAGAAAAGATCGTACATATGTTACAGCTCTTTATCATTTTACATATGGGCTGAGCGTCATTTTTTAGTGACTTCCCTCCGGTTAGTTGGTTACTCTAATGTTTTCCAGAATTGATTCGTCCTTAGGTACCGACTTGACTGAACTATTAAGGTTCAGATCAATCCAGAAAGTCTGGCTTTAAGATAGGGAAAATGGGAATAGGAACCGCAGAGCAGGCTAACTCCTAGGGACAAGAAGCAAAGTTCACCACCAAACGAAGGTCACTCAAGTGCAAACTTGAAGCAGAAAGGCACAAGGAGAGGGAGGAACAAAGTGGCCTCAGCTCGAATCGCATTTAGAGATCTAGAAAACAGACATAATACATCTCAGTTTATAGTCGTTAAATCGGATGATATTCGTGAATGTGGGACTAAGAATCATTCAATATTTGAAAATTAGAAAGGAAACAGAAGCTCTGTAAACCGTTAAGCGAGGGCTGTAAAACGTGAGTGAAGAAAAGGAAGGTTGTAAGGACCCCACCTTCCGGGAGAGTTCCAGTCCGCGTTAGCTGGCGGACTCAGGAAGAGGAGGAGGAGGAGGAGGAGGAGGGAACCCTTCAGCGGGACCACTGGCGCCCAAGCTCCCGGCGCGACTTGCAGCAACTCGCTGACGCATGCGCAGCTCGCTGACCTAAAGACGAGGGGGCGCCCCGACCCTCATTTATCTAGAGGCGGGGGAGGGCGGGGCGAAAACACGTGACCGGGTTGCGGCATTTCTGGCCCAATCCGAGGCATTTCGGAAAGCGCCCTTGCGGAGCAATTCGGGTGGCCCCTGTTCGTCCGTAATTTCCTGGCTTTTTGACTCCGCTCTTGAATTTAAGAATTTAGTTTGTCAGAACTTTCTGCCGTGTGTTCCGTGAATCAACTTAGTGGCACACTCTAAAGTGACTGGCGCTTTTTATTTATTTTTCTCTATAACTAGAGTGTATTTCTGTAATTTCAAGTCCTGTTGCTGTCTCCCCAGCACGCTCAAGTCCTCTTCCTACTGCGTGAGACTCCAGAATCGCTGGAGGGCGCCTTTCTGTAAAATCAATCCCCTAGGAAGAGAAAAACTGCTTTATATCTCAGTGGTAGAGGATTAGGGAAATTAAGGTAAAAATTTAAAGAGGCAAGTGTCCCACAGGACTACCACAGATAACCTCAAAGACATACCCTAAAAGACTACTTTATTTCAATATAAGCGTTTAAGTAAAATCTCCCGCTCTGTTTATTCCAGGCTGCTATCAAGAATCTGAAGTAATGATAGTGGGATAAGATTACCTGCAAGATGTGGTTGGTTCGCCCCAGAGGAGTGTGGCGAGAAACAGGCTTTAGAGAAACTCAGTCTTAAAGCTGGCGTCCTTGAAGTGAGAAGGGCATGGAGTAAAAGCAAGATGGATGGAGCTGATTTCTAGGGTTCTGATCCATCATGAACTGACTTTTACAGCCCAAGAACCTTAGCATTGGGAAATCAAGCAGTACTGCAAGAGGATAAAATGCCAAATATGTCGAAACAATAAAAAAAGGAAATTTCCCTCCACGTATCGCAATATGGATAGCTTGGTAAAAATAAGACCCCTCACCTGGAATCCTGTTCAGGAAGAGTTCACTCATTTCCTACAAATAATAAATCCTCAACACTGCAGAAATGAGTTTGTTCATAACTCAGAATATTCTCAGAAAACGGGGGCGGGGTGCACAGCTAAAAGCTCTGAACCTGCACTGGCTTTTCTGCTAGAGTTGCAGCGTGATGGTAATTGCTGCTTCCCTTGCAGACACTAGCTTCCTCTGTTGCTGCTGTCATTGGTTCTTAAGAAATATAGTTGCTCCAACTTCAGTTCCTTCCATGATACTTATAGATTCTTCTACCAACCCCAGTATTCCTCAGACACAGCTGTCTATATAAATGACATTGAGCTCCATTGAGTACACTGTTACTGGCTTCTTGGTGCCAAGAGAAGACGACTGTGGGAGAAAATGCCTTCCAGTGGAGAAACCCAATAGCCTCTGTGAATTAATTCTGGAGCTGTGGAGTGAGTCTAACCAGGAAAAGTTACAACTAAAGTGGAGGGCACAGGTCATGGCCTTCATCCGCAAGATGATGCAGTCTGAGTATTTAATAGGAGAGTCAGAGAAAATAGGGAACTGTTTACAAAGTCACTTCTTGAACAGCTAGAATGAGTTGTTTTCACCAGTGTTGTGTGCCTATTTGGTGGCCTGTGTCAGTATTGACAAGTAATGTGGATGTGCCCATTTTATAAGTAACCAGGTACAGATGATGCCTCAACAAAAATCTAAATTATTTGTAAATATTCATAAAATTGAAAGTCATACTTGCTTCTGATTCCTACTCAAGCAGAACTGCTGTCATGGGATAACCCTGCTTCAGGGTCTTACCACCCAAAAAAGTGGCTAGATTTGTATAAAAGTATTTTACCAATATATAAAGCCTTTTTAAAGATTCTCCTGGAAATCATTTTGTAATTTCCATTTTGTGGTAGAACCTGTTCTCCTTCAAGTTAGGGCTCTTCATTAGACTAGTAGTAACACAAGTAGCTGCCTCAGGCCAAATTACCCAAGCCTGGTTCTCAAATCTTAGGCTGATTAGTACATGAAAAAGGAATACAGTAGTAGAATGCTATTATTAAGCAATAGCTGCAGAATATCATTGCATCCAGTACTAGGAACAACAGAGGGGAAATTTTCAGCAACGGGGAGAATAAATGTCACGTGTTCCAAAGCCTCTCTTTAAAGTATAGAACAAGGAATAAACACTACTTAAAAGTATTTTTGAATCACAATCTGTCGCAGAATTGCTTCTTTACCTAACACCTCCACCAAAAACTTTTAGTGTTATTTCTACCATCTTCTTTAACCAAGAGGGGAAAGGCTTTGAATATTTTAAGCCATAAAACCAAAAAATACCATACTAATTTCAATAAATAATTCCTGCAGTTGAAATATACTTCAATATTTTCCATCTCTCAGGAAGCAGAATTCCATAATTAAAATACCCTTTCGATATTAAACTGAAAAGCAATCATGAAAACACTACACTTACGCCTTGACTTTATAGATTCCAGACTTGTCTACAAATGAAACATTTTAAAAATCACTCATCACAGGAAAGCCAAAATGAGAGCAGAAAAAATGTTTGATTCAGGTTGGATTTACTCAAGGTTAACATGCAAGAATTATTTATATTTACATTACCTAAGGACTCTGAAGATAAACATTATACAGTACTAATGGAGACTTTGGACTCATTTTAGAAAACTATTTGGTGTACAAGAGGTTTATAATCACTTTAGTTAACTATAGATATAGTTACTTCAACTGTAGGTAATAAGTTATTACTTCAAATCAAAATACAAAAAGTACTGGCTCAATTTGCAACTCCAAAAGGAAAATCAATTTTTTCTGCTCTTTGGAAAAAAAGTTAGTAAGCTGATGAGTTAAACTATTACACTGTAGTACCTCATATCACATCCAAGCGTTTGAGTGTTAACTTTCAAGCTGATTCTGTTTCTAAAAAGACCTTCAAAGCCCCCAATGGTGGTGTTCAAAAAATGAATGTCATACAGTGAAACTAATCATTAACAACAAATCTTCAATTTATTTGAAGCAATTCAGTTTCAAAAACTTTAAGTTACAGCAGTCACAGAAAAAAAAACACAGAACAGTCAGAAATAACAAAAGAATAATCAGGAGTACTGCATTTTTTTGTTTGTTTTTAACACTGTCATGGCTTTATTCAAAACACAGTTGCACAAAAGTATTAACTTCAAAGTTTTTAAGGAGGGTTTTGAGGAATTCAACACACTATATACATACTGCCATACAAAGAGCATTAAAATAGGACCAAAAACTTCTACAAAATATAAAACCCACCCTTACTTATTTGCATGAAAATACCACCCACAAAGCTAAGTAAGTCTTAAAAAGTTTTTTGGAGGCTCTAAGTGTTGTTTTCAAACCAAAGAACTCTCATTTTGATTGCACAATAAGATGATTGATAAGAAAGTCAATATATAGATTTAACTTTTAAAATAAGTATTTTATAATCTGGCATACTATGCAATGAGAACCCTTAACGGACTAAAACAGGGCATTATAATTGTTAAAAAGGAGTAAAATGTTAGCCTTTTGGAGATTCCAACCCCCCCACTAAACTTATCCCAACAGTTTTATTTCAGTCAGTTATGCAACTTTTTTAGTTTATCCACAAATAACTTTATCATTTTTTACTTTAAAACCCCGTCATACATTTTAAACCAAAAAAGAAGCAATACTATATTCAGTAATTTAAACGTGTCCCAGTACGAAAGTATAACTTCCATTAATTTGCTGATACTAACTTTTGAAAAACTTACAAATATTCAAAACAAAGGGGGAAAAATTTTTAGATAGCCAAAATTAAGAAAGCAATTGCCTTGAACATGGAGCCTCCACAACAAAAAAAGGAGATGTACTTGCCTACTATAATATTATATTTAGTAGCTGTATAAGGAAACACACACTCACAGTTATCCCAAATATTTTTCTATTTTTAATGGACATCCACCTGAAACCAAATCTTAATTTTAATATTGATTTAGTTTCAAATATTTTTCCAACTGTCCAGTATATTTCAATTAAATGCTATATCTGGTAATGCTTTAAAACTATAGAAAGAATAATTAAAGGTTCTACTCAGGAAAATTAGAAATACTTTGCAGAGTGGTATCTAAATCATTTGGGAAGCTAATCTGATTTGAATGTCTCATTAATTATCAACAGGCAATTGTTCTGACTTTTGAGGAACACACATGCTGCTTCCAAGAGCCTCCTCTGCTTCTTTTCTTTCTTCATCCTCCTAATACAGTCTGTACATCTTGTCAAGAAAGAGATTTACAGTAAGCAGAGTCTGTTGCATAAAACTGTATTGATAATAATATTCGTATTTCAGAAAATACTCAATTTCTTTCACTTAGCTTGTTTAAAGCTAAGACAGGTCTGAAAAGGTGGTTGAGGTATAAGACAAAGTCATCTTGGGTATCCATAAGTTTTCCAACTCTTTTTTGAGAAGAGGGGAGTGAAACAAGAAAGGGAGGTGATCATAAAAGAAACACTGAGAGGAAAACGAAGAATGCACGCTTAAAACAAAACAAAATAACAACCGTTGGCAGGTCATGATCTTCGACTTGAAGAAGAAAGGGCTCCCCTACATGTCTCTGAACTCAGTATAATCAATTTTTCCTTGAAAACTAAAATCTTCTTAGTCACCTGGCTTAAAAGGTTTTAGAAGCCTTCACAAAAGCCATGAACTATATTGTTGAATAGAACCTTTACTATTCTGCTCCTACTTTCCAAGCTACTCATGTGACAAAAAAGCACCCAAATACCCTCAGCCAAAAAAAAAAGTCACTGCCTTCAAACTAAAGATCTCTGGGTTGCCTCTAAAAAAATAACCAACTTATCATTCAAGAGACTATTTTCGTTCCAGATTCCAGCCAACTGTGATTTCAGTTAATTTATAAATAACTTTAAAACCCTATGAATGAAATGCACCATATTACGCCTGTGTAAAAGCAATCATGTTTTAATTATGCTAAAAATGACTAACACAGTGAGCTTTAATTAGAAAAATTAAGATTCTAAATAAATTGCTAGGGAATTTCACAATGGGGTCAATGAAAAATTTTCTCTACATACAATATGATCATTAACAGACTAGTTAATCTTATTTGGAATGGTAAGGCAAAAATAGTAAAACCACACTTTTCCTATAAAAAGTTACACATTATCTTCTGTAGGGATAGCTATCATACATGAAGAAACAAAGAAGATGTGATCACTCTATTGCACACCCAGGAACATTAGGGAATCTGGTCTTAGAATGATCTAGTCATCTTCTTCCTCTCCATCATCTTCAGCATCTCGTTTCCTCTTTTCCCCTCGAACACCTTCTTCTTCTGAAAGAGTAAAAGGAAAACTGTAAAATACTTAATTTTAACAAATGAATATTTGTTAAGCTACAGAATTTTGAATCTTAGTGAAAAGTTAATGGCGTAAGAAAATTATAGGTTAAGTTTCCCCTCTGCATTACTTTCAATTTCAGTATTGAAACAGCCTTAATAGACTTAGAAATCCATAAATAATGACAGCTTGCTATGCACCCTTGTGGCCAAATCATGAAGTACAGATCAAGAAACCAAGGGCTTGACATCATTGGAATTGTTAGTGAATTTTTAAATTTCTTGAAAAGCCTAGGTAAAGAGAAGCAGAGAGCAAATCTAAAACGGGCATTATCTGGAGGTCAACTGTTCTTCTCTTATAAATAAGGTTTCACCCCCTCCAAAATGAAAGGCCTTAAGAAAATAATAAATTGAACTTATGGTTCCATTATCTCTTCATTACTGTTTAGAAAATAAATGTTACAAGCTGTTTTTTTATTTTAAATGGAATTAATGAATACCCTGAGAAAACTCCTCTTTAAAAAATGTTTTACACCTTTCAAGGAATTCTATTATATGTTACCAGCATCAAAGAGATCAGTGATAATTTGAATTATAGACTCATTCTTTAAAATCCATGAATAATAGCTTTTTAGGATTTTTGAATGGCTAATGTAACTCACCCTCTTCTTCTTCTTCTTCCCCTTCTTCAACATAGTCATCATCATCTTCTTCATCCTTGAGATTCAAATATTCAGTTTGAATATGATGCAAATGAACTTATTTTCGAAACAGAAATAGACTCACAGACATAGAAAACAAACTTACGGTTACCAAAGGGGAAAGGGGGTGGCGGAGGGATAAATTAGGAGTTTGGGATTAGCAGATACAAACTACTATATATAAAATAGATAAACAACAAGGTCTTACTGTATAGCACAGGGAACTATATTCAATATCCCGCAATAAACCATAATGAAAAAGAATATGAAAAAGAGTATGTATATGTATACATATATATGTATAACTGAATCACTTTGCCATATACCAGAAACTAACACAACATTGTAAATCAACTATACTTCAATTAAAAGAAAAAAAATTCAGTTCGAGAATAAATAAGCCATGACATGGGCTATTCACTGTTTGATAATAATACATTCCAACAGGAGCAAAAACTATGGTCATCCTGTGTTCTGACAACCTCTGCCTCACTTACAGAGGTCTTTTTAAAAACCCAACTAAATCTAGTTTCTTCGTGAAAACAAGTTATGTTTGAGACCAGAAATGTTCAAAAGAACTTTCTGCAACAATGGAAATGTTCTGTATCTGTGCTGTCCAATACAGTAACCACTAGCCACAGGTGGCTCCTGAGCATTTGAAATGTGACCAGTGCAAATAAGGAACTGAATTTTAATTTTATTTTACTTTAACTAAATAAACAAATGTGCACGGTGGCTAATGGACAGAGTAACTTTTGACTATTTCAAAGACACAGTCTTCTGTTTTATAGACTGAGGAAGGATCACCTGAATCTTAGCCTGAACACAGCTACACTTGCTGAATAAGTCACTTAATCTCTCTGGACCTTAGTTTTCCAATCAATGAAAGAAAGTATTCATATAGAAAGATCTCTAAGTTCCTTCTACATCTAAAAATCTACACATCAAAATAGCAAAAGTCAATAAAAATCAGAATAAAACTTGATCTACAACTCCTGTGGAATGAGTTGTTCTGGATAGCTAAGATTTAAACATAGCTTTGAAACATCATAACCATTTTTTTTTTACTTTAGCCAACTGGGATAAAATCTCTAAAGTGCATTGCACACTTCTACCATTTTATGCTAAACCTAACAAATCTTTTTCTTGAATTGTCATAGTCACCATTGTGACCATGAGCAGTACGCTAATTAGTATATGCCAATTCTCTCAAAGCCTATTAATATATATAAGATGGTTTTCTCCTTTTTAAAATGACCCTGGCCTCTACTTTGAGTTGTATCTTCCCCCTAGTTTTTATGCCTTCTCTTTTGCAGTTAGTTACTATTTCAATTTTAATCTGCTACGGATTCAGAAAATAGATCAACAAGCTTACCAGAGAACTGAATATAAAAGAGAAAACAGGATTAGAATAATGGCTTGAATAATCTCCTACAAAGAAAATGTCTTTTGTTACGTATACCTTTTACAGTTACCGCCTTGTGCTTGGTTGTGTTCCAAACGGTTAAGTTCCAATATATGTTTGAAAAAATGGAATCAAGCTAGGGTCCCCCCTCCAACCCCAAAATAGTTTACTCCTTTAAAATAGTTTAAATGGCAAATGTTAAGAACTGCTGGGTAGTTAGGAAAAACTTGGACAACCCACACTTTTCAAAGTATCCACAGCTCTATTTGTGTCTAGAAATATTAAACAGAACCTATGTTTTCAGCATTTAGCTTAAAGCCCCTGAGAAACTAAACTGCATGACACTTATATCAGAAATCATTCTTATACAGTCAATTCAAACACTAAAACATTCCATACCAGAACACCCAAGCTGCTAGGAGCATAAGCAATAGATGGGGTAGCAAATAAACTAAGGAACTATAGTAAAAATCAGGAGAACGTGTGGGCTTACATTTAAAGAAGAAAAGAAAGGAAGAGAAGAGGGGTAGAGGAGAGAGGGGATGGAAGAGTGGGGAAAGAGAGAGGAAAAGAAGGAGAAAGAAAAGGACATTTTAAACATTTCAAATCTGTAAGGAATGATAAATGAGGGTATTTAAATATTTATAATTTTTTAAAAGCCACTTGAAATACTAATCACATTTGTTAATGATAATTTAGAAAAGCCCAAGTCTAAAAAGCAAATTACTTCTCTGGATTTTGTTTTAAACAAACCATGATTAATCAATTCATGTTTTTATGCCTTTTTAAAAAAAATATCATCTATTAGATTACCAGAGACTTGCTCTGTAAGGATTATGGTCTTAGTTCCTAACTAGTGGGTAATAAAATGTTTCCTCATTTGTACTATGAATAGTGCAAGAACACCATAATTCCCAATTCTTCTAAAGCCCCCATCTCCATTTTTTTTTTTTTTTTTTTTAAAGATTTATTTATTGATTGATTGCTTGCTTGCTATGTTGGGTCTTCGTTTCTGTGCTAGGGCTTTCTCCAGTTGCGGCAAGCGGGGGCCACTCTTCATCGCGGTGCGCGGGCCTCTCACTGTCGCGGCCTCTCTTGTTGCGGAGCACAGGCTCCAGACGCGCAGGCTCAGCAGCTGTGGCTCACGGGCCTAGTCGCTCCGCGGCATGTGGGATCTTCCCAGACCAGAGCTCGAACCCGTGTCCCCTGCATTAGCAGGCAGACTCTCAACCACTGCGCCACCAGGGAAGCCCCCCATCTCCATTTTTAATGAAGTATACTACACATACATAAGTCCTTCTTTATACATATTAATTCCTTACCTCTGAAGAGCAGCTGAAATAGAAATAAGACTCAAACAAAACATAACTAATCAAATACCATTTCTACTTCCTTCTAATTTCTTTTTTAAATCTTATAGTCTCTTAAGTTTCTTTGGCTCTTAGCTTCTAAAAACAAGGCTTCGGGCTTCCCTGGTGGCACAGTGGTTAAGAATCCGCCTGCCAATGCAGGGGACACGGGTTTGAGCCCTGGTCTGGGAAGATCCTACATGCCGCGGAGCAACTAAGCCCGTGTGCCACAACTACTGAGCCCGCATTCTAGAGCCCGTGCTCCGCAACAAAGGGTAGCCCCTGCTCGCCGCAACTAGAGAAAGCCAGCGTGCAGCAACAAAGACCCAATGCAGCCAGAATACATAAAAATAAAATAAATAAATTTATTTTAAAAAATAAAAATAAAGACAAGACTTCATTTTAAAAAACATCCAAATTATCTCATCATGATTGAAAACTTCTGGTCCCAGCTACTTGGGTACCACATTGACTTAATGTTGTATGTATTATCTTAGAGATGTTTGCTCTATACTCCACCACATCATTTTTAGTTAATATTTCTCAGTACTCAATGGAATGATAAACATAAACATTTGCAGTTAGCTGAAGGTCATTTTTAAATGACTTAATACTATTTAAAGAAGAATTACTGGCAGAGAAAATAAAAAGTCAATTGCAGGGAATTCCCTGGTGGTCCAGTGGTTAGGACTCCATGCTTCCACTGCAGGGGGCATGGGTTCAATCCCCGGTCAGGGAACTAAGATCCCGCAAGCAGTGCAGCACAGCCAAACAAACAAACAAACAAAATAAAACAAAGTCAAACTGCAAAATAACAAGTCCATTACTTTACTAAGTAAATTAAAACTTAGGGGAAAAATATTCAAGTTGTATGCTGATGTAAACTGAATAGGTTGCCTTTCTCCCTAAATACTTAAAATACTTAAAAGTTCTGTTCTTCACTATTGTAAAGCTAACTCACGAAAGCCCCAAACAAGTTTAAGTCCCATTTTTTCTACACTAGTTTCATATTTAAAATGGTATCAGAGGGCTTCCCTGGTGGTGCAGTGGTTGAGAATCCGCCTGCCAATGCAGGGGACACGGGTTCAATCCCTGGTCCAGGAAGATCCCACAGGCCGTGGAGCAACTGAGCCGGTGCGCCACAACTACTGAGCCTGTGCTCTAGAGCCCGTGAGCCACAACTACTGAGCCCGTGTGCTCTAGAGCCCGTGAGCCACAACTACTGAGCCCGCGTGCCACAACTACTGAAGCCCGCACGCCTAGAGCCCGTGCTCCACAACGAGAGAAGCCACCGCAATGAGAAGCCCGTGCACAGCAATGAAGAGCAGCCCCCGCTCACCGCAACTAGAGAAAGCCTGCGCGCAGCAAAGAAGACCCAACACTGCCAAAAATAAATAAATAAATAATAAAATAATTTTTTAAAAAAATGGTATCAGAGAAAAATCATCATTAATCAGTGATACTGTCTATCTAACTAATGTAAAAGTCATTAGGAAAACAAATAAAAATACAATTTCTAGTCTAAATAAGAGATGTTATTTTTAATAATAAATATTACTTTATGAATTATGAAAACAAAACTCAATAATTTAACATTAGAAGAAAATAACTTATCTAAACTCCCAGGGACTAAAGATCATTTGTTCAAGTCTACTGATTTCCTGTGAACCTACTATGTCCCAGTCAATGTACTGGATGCTGAGATAGTAAAATGAACAGCCCTCCCCTGAAGGAGCTATCTAGTAGGAAGTGGCCAAATAAACAAGTTTTTACAGAAGTGTCTACAGGCAACATACACCTAATCAAGGTTCAAAGGTAACAGAGGAAGGAGTGACTGTCTCTTAAAAATTACAGAAAGCTTCAATAATGAGGCAACGCCAGAGTTGAGTGTTTAAAGATAAGAATCACGAGGCATGATTTGAGTGGTAGTTACACGAGTATGTACATATATAAAATTTCATGGAGCTGTACATAAAATCAGTCCACTTTATATGCTTTAGTACATTTATGTTTACCTGAGAAAAAAGAAAGTAAAGTTCATTAGAAGGCATGGGTAGAAAGTCATTTCAGATGAGTAAACAATGTGTATACAGAAAGGCAATAATAGCTTCGTGTGATGATTTAATTTGGTATTGAGGGAGATGAAGCTAGAGAAGGTAGCAGAGGCTAGATAATGAAGGGCCTTGTATGTCTTGGTGGCAACAGGGAAACATTAAAGGGTTTCAAGCAGGCTACTGATATGATCACATTTGCATGCAGACTACACAGGCAAGCACTATAGAGGATACAACAAAGTGGTGATGCTGTTCTCAAAGAGACCATTTAGAAAACTACTAGAAAAGCATAAGCAAGAAATAATTAGGGGAAAGGAAAGTTTTCATGAGTGCCTATAACGTGCCAGCAACTAGATACTTTACACATATTAGTTTGTTAAATCCTTAACGACCCTATGAAGTTGGTATAATCTCAGTTTTATAAATGCAGAAACTGAGGCTCAGAAACATTTGTAAAATGTTTCCACTATCCCAGGCTGCTGAGGGAAGAACGGATTTGAAAGCTATCTAGGAGGTAAAATCATAGGGTTTATGATTATCTGGATATAATATGAACTGGGGGGCAGTGGGAAAAAAGACAGGCAGACACACACACACAAGTTAGAAACAACTCTCAGATCTCTACACAACTTACTTTTTATATTACTTAACCCTATGCCTAAATAGTTAATTTTCAGTGCACATAAGAAGGTCTATTCACCTGAATTTCTTCTTTCATTAAGTATGACAGGCCCACCTCCTCTTCTCCCTCTCCCAGTTCTGAGCCTGCTTCATCTTCATCCTCATCCTCATCCTCATCCTCCTCTTCTTCTTCCTCTTCCTCATATCCTTCAGGTGGACCAGCTTCATCTTCCTCTTCCTCTTCATCATCTTCATCTCCATCTTTAAAAATATTTTAAAAGATAAGCAAATGTCTGGGCAAATGTTTTTGCCTTGGCCCCTCAAACTCGTAAGCCAATGGGTAGAAAGTATCTCAGGGTGATTTTTTTTTTTTTTTTAAGATTTCTCTTTTATAACATCCCATTTACTGTTTGAGAAATATGGTGTCTAAATATTAAAATTTTCCCAACATATAGATTTTTCATCAAAACATTACATGGACTAAAGTTTATTTTACTTCGTGGACACTTCAAAACCTGCCTGTCCATCATTCCATCATTTTATAACACTGTTTATCTATCAAATTTCTTCTTACATGTGAAAAACTTTTCAACCAGTAGTAACAGTGTCCCATTACTGACAACAGCTTTTCTGTCATCTGATCTATTAGTCACCTGTTTATCCAAAAATGTATATTCAACTCTCTAGAGCATTTCCATCATCCCCCCCCAAAAAAAAAAAAACATATCCATTAACAGTCACTCACCATCCTCTCCCGCAGCCCTGACAACCGTTAATCTACTTTCTGTCTCTATGAATTTGCCTCTTCTGGGCATTTCATATAAATGGTATCATACAATATGTGGCTTGAGTATGGCTTCTTTCACTTAGCAGAATGTTTTCAAGGTTCACACACTGTAGCATGTATCAGTACTTCAATCATTTTTGTGGCTGAATAATATTCCATTGTATGGATCTATCACATTTTGTTTATTCACCAGTTGATAGACACTTGGGTTGTTTCTACTTTGTGACTTGTATGGATAATTATGTGATGAATGGTTCTTTATTTTTTTTAGTACTATTTTAAAAGTTACCACTTTTACTGGGTGGTGGTTAAGTTTACACAAATATAAAATATCATGGAGCTTAATATTATAACAATCATTAAATTCCCCAAAGCTATCAGAAATCTGAACGAATACAGGACTAGGGCTATGAGTTTTTAAATTTTTGTCTTACTAACGTCTTTTTTTCCCCACACCTAAATACCCAGGCCCAATCTAATTTGCCAGCTAGACTGGAGGCTATAACTGTGACACATTTATGCGTATTAAGAATGATTACCTTCATCATCCTCTTCTTCTGAGTCTGGTGCTTCATTATCCTCCTGGTCAAATCCATCTAAGTACGTGATTTGCTGTAGCAGTTCAAAAATACTTTCTCTATAATCTTCCAGGTTTGTGATCTCACAGTTAAACAAGTCAAGACTCTTCAAATTTTTAAGATTTTGCTGGAAAAGTAAAAAGTTAAAAATTACGTTCAAGATTTAAAATCTCATGTTATTTATTTATTTATTTTTAATTTTATTTATTTATTTATGGCTGTGTTGGGTCTTCCTTTCTGTGTGAGGGCTTTCTCTAGTTGCGGCAAGTGGGGGCCACTCTTCATTGCAGTGCGCGAGCCTCTCACTATCGCAGCCTCTCTTGTTGCAGAGCACAGGCTCCAGACGGGCAGGCTCAGTAATTGTGGCTCACGGGCCCAGTTGCTCCGCGGCATGTGGGATCTTCCCAGACCAGGGCTCGAACCCGTGTCCCCTGCATTGGCAGGCAGATTCTCAACCACTGCGCCACCAGGGAAGCCCTATTTATTTTTAATTCATGAACATGTATACAACTTTAAATCAAGAGAATGATTTTTTGGATTTTTAGAATTTTATAATGAAGGGTTATTATATCAAGCACAGCTAATTCTCTTAATGAGGCCCTGGCACGTAAACTCCACGGGAGTAGGAACTTTGTTTTGGTAACTGCTGTATCTCTAGCACCTGGCTTAGTGCCTTACTCATAGTATGCACTCAGTATACTTTGTTGACTGAATCTCCGCCTAAATAGGCAACAACAATAACATGGTTAGTTTAAATCCACAGTCAAGCTTATTTTCAACAATTTCAACCTCCTCCCAAGCTTTTTTTAAAAAATCAGAGCAACGATTTTCAGAGTTTCACTTCATCTCCTTTTCCTTCCCTCATACCAGGAAACAAAGGAGCAAATAAAAATAATCAAGAAGAACGAAAAAGGAATAGAATTTAAGAAAATATTGGAAATTTTAAAACCAGATATTCAGCTCCTGAAGTTGATGATAAAATAAATTTCTCACTGATTTAAAAATTTATCTGGGGCTTCCCTGGTGGCGCAGTGGTTAGGAATCCGCCTGCCAATGCAGGGGACACAGGTTCGAGCCCTGGTCTGGGAAGATCCCACATGCCGCGGAGCAACTAAGCCCGTGCGCCACAACTACTGAGCCTGCGCTCTAGAGCCTGCAAGCCACAACTACTGAGCCCCCTACAGCCTGTGCTCCGCAACAAGAGAAGCCACCACAATGAGAAACCCACGCACCGCAGAGTAGCCCCCGCTCTCCGCAAGTAGAGAAAGCCCGTGCACAGCAACAAAGACCCAATGCAGCCAAAAAAAATAAAATAAAATCGTAAAGTAAATAAATTTATTAAAAAAAAATTTATCTGAATGTTTTACTCCAAAGGAAAATAAAGCAGTATCATCTAGATCACAACATATAAGAAATTCAGAAGTTTCAAAAGAGTGACATAAATACAAGTCAGTAAGATAAAATTCAAGCAAATCTCAGAAAAATTCAACCAAAAATACCAAGTCCAGAGACAAACCTTTCCACTTACCAGAGCTTCTACTGTACTGAGATCTTTGATTTTGTTTCCACTCAAATTGAGGTAGGTAAGGTTTGGACATTTCTCTGCCAGGACTTCCAAGCCTCCAGAAATTATATTGTCACTAAGTTCCAACTATATATTCAACATGGGGAGAAAACAAAGAATGGTGAAGGCTTAGGACAAATCAAAGATTTCTCAAATGTATCAATTTAAAGAAAACAATTGTCATTCTCTCTGGCTTCAAGGGACTGTCACAGTCTTTAATTTCCAAAATCCCACCTATGACTGCCAAATAAAATATTAGAATCTCTATATAACAGACTTCTAACTCAGGTTTGGTTCCAGTTGTATAATAGTTGGATTTTATGTTTCAAAGAAAAACATTTGGTAGATGTTAAATTCATGCCATAAGCGATTTCATTAGTCAATTTAAATTTCCAAAAGTAATATGACAGCTGATTTCAAAATCCTACATAACCCGTTTTCTTACCTCTAGAAACTTAGAACCTTCTAATTAAAAGGCAGAATGGTTGTTTCATTTGGGAAAAAAATATACATAATAGCCCACGGCATCAAAATCATGATGCTTTCACGCCTAGTGCCAGCTTACCTTTCGAAGTTTATTTAAGCTGGGCAGCCGGGCCAGTGAACTTAGTTCCACATTAGCCATACTCAGAAACTCTAGTTTTTTAAAAGTATCATTCAGGCCCTCAATTTCCCCATTGACACAGAGGCAATTATCAAGGACCAACTCTGTCACCTATAAGAGAGAATATGAATGATTCTTTAGTTTGCAGTCTGTTTAGCAAAAGACCTGGGTCCTGACACTCTGGAAATGTGAATATTAAAACCACCAATTCCCTCATATAGATCCTTTTCATTCTCCCCCCAAATTGACATACAGTCTTAAGTCATCATTATAAGTTAACTTTTTAAAATTTAAACTTGGACTAAGAAGTTCAATGCCTGCTTCAAATCACTAATAAAAAAATTTTAATTGCATAAAAAATAAGACTTTGAAAAAGGTCCCATGTGAAAATAGTTTCTGACCCGCATGAAAAAGACCCTCAACATCAGGGCATATACTTATGCATGAGGGGATACCAAGGCTACTGAGAAAGGATTTAAGTGAGTCCTAAAACAGCAGGGAGAAGAAAGGAAATTGTTTTATTCACTTTTTCAGATTAAACCCCCTTATTTTGGTTGATAAATGTCACCATAACTCAAAAGTATCTTGTTACCCTTCATGAAGAAATGTTAGAAAGCTCCTTCTGAGACAGCCCAGCGTTCAGATGTTATTTGTTCTAATATCGAGGCGAAACAATATCACCCAGAACAACACATCCTTGACAAAATGTTATTTTTCTCTGCCACCCCGGTAGAATTTTTGTGACTTCTCCCCAGTCTTGGGAAGGGGGTGCTGGATCCTCTCTTAGGTCAGAGTTGTAACAAAACTTCCTGGTGTGGGCCTAAATGGACTTAATCTTAAGAGGGAGGCAGGAAACCCTGGCTCTCCATTCTCAATGCAAAAATATGTTTGAGGTATTTTGAGAAATAAAAATTAGCAACAAGGAATGCTACCTTCTCTATTTGAACATGACATAATTATTTCAGGAAGCAAAGAAGGCATCATAATCTGTTTAGAGAGGAGGAAGCCAAGGCCCAGAAGGTAAGAATGACTGCCTAGGGTCAGTCACAGTATGTGGCGGAGCTGTACCTCCACTGTAAGTCTTCTGACTCCTAGTCTAGCTGAGTGGAGGAGAGAGGGCCACTAGGTTTGGTGTCAGAAAACCAGTTCTTCCACTTGAGTAAGTAACTTCACTGCCCTGAGACTCCGTTTGCTAATTTGGAGTCTACAACAATACCATCCACCTTACAAGTCTGTCGGAAGGAGGAAACAACAAACAGGAGAAGCGCTTCGTAAACTGTAAAGGACTATACAAATAGGAGACCGTTATTACACCACAGGGGAAGGAGGAGAGGCTGCAAAAAGGCAACATCCGGCACTCCCCAAAACTGGCGAGGAAATTACTAGGGATAGGATAGGTATAAGAATGGGGAAGGAGGGGCAAACCCACTTTTCCAACCCAAGACATAAAAGAGTATTCGAAATGTGTGCTTCTTCGAGACAGCATTTTAACTTTGATTTTGTTTGTTTTTTCCTTAAGCCCCTAAAGAGTAGGCCCTAGGAAACTTCAAGTTA
Organism: Balaenoptera physalus; assembly: GCF_965194825.1. Classification (NCBI taxonomy): domain Eukaryota; kingdom Metazoa; phylum Chordata; class Mammalia; order Artiodactyla; family Balaenopteridae; genus Balaenoptera; species Balaenoptera physalus. The sequence goes on along the minus strand of NC_138882.1, from coordinate 88,088,924 downwards.
TCTGTGGGATGATAGTACTGACTGTTTCCTCCTCCCTGCTATCTACCAATTTCAGCGAAACAGAGACTTTTTTAAAAGTACATAAAGACCTTGGATTCCCACCCTTCACGCCGCCACAGCCCACCGAACAAACCCTACTCATCCTCCACGCTGGTATGCACAAGCACCACCTCCACCCCTGCTGGAAAAAAATTATATCCCTTATATTGCAATTCTGGGGTTTATTTCAGAGGCCGCAATTAGCAAGACCCTATAGACATTTTCCTCTGCGACCAGAAATGCGAGGTTCCTCGTTGGCCATGCGCCCCGCTCTCGCGACCTGCCGCTCCGACCGACGGGAAACCCCACAAGGGGCGGGGACTCCCCAAGGAAAAAGGGGGTCGCCTCCCAGCCCGCGTTCCCCTAGCGCCTCCGCCCCGGGCGGGGAGAGCTGGGTGAAGCCGAGGAGGCGCCCGCGAAAAGGAGGCGGAAACGCCTCCCGCCCGACCCCCGAAAAGTTGACCACGACCCCGCCTCACGTGGCCCCTCCCAACCCCGTCTCTTTAACTAAGGCGACAGCAGCGAGAGCGCATCATTTAGTTCCGCCGAGCCCATCTTGAAAACACGAAACTTCTACGACCCATTTGTTGAGTTTTGTGAAACCGTCTCCAGGGATCAAAATTGGAGTTGCAGCCACCACGATACGACACGCCGAATTTCGTTACACCGCGGGGGGACGAAGGGGATAAAGCCTCGTGTCCTCTCCCCACCTCCGGTCACTGCGACGAGTCCCAAAACTTACCCGCGGCCGAAGAACGGGCCGCTGACCCAGATTCCGCCTGGCGGCGGGCGGCGCGCGCCGCTTCCCGGGGGAGTGGGCGCCGCCAGCAGTGGGCCGTCCGCGGACTCCGCGAGCGACCCCAGCCCGCGCCCGGCGCGACGTCGTCCAACGCCCAGGGGACTCGAGGCCGGAGACGCCCCCCAGCCCAAAAAAAAGTTGGCAGCACTGCAGAAAAGTTGGACTAACTTCTCAGGCGACGATGGCTGCGGCAGAGGCGAGTGGGACTGGGGGATCGCGCCCACGCCGCCGGCCCCAAGGAGCTGGAACGTGAGGAGCGAAGCGGCCGAGCGGCCCCCAACACCCCGCTTCCCGCCTCCACGAGGCCAGGACGCCTGACTCGAGGAGAGGAGAAGGGGCTAAGCCCCCAAGCACACACAAAAACGCCCCTAGAAACTTAAACCCTTCGCCATTTTAAGTAAAAGATTTTAATGATTTAAAAGTTAAAATTAAATATTTTCCCCCAGTCCTACCCCCAGATGGGGGTTAATTCATTACCCCGCCCCACACACCCACCAGGACCCCCAGAAACCCGATCCTCCGAATACAGGGCTGGTGAGGAAGGGGAGGGGGCTGAGTCATCTCACCTCCTCCGGGGCTCTGTCCCTTAACTCCAGGTTAATCCTCTTCTTCATCTCCATGTCCTCCTCCTGCTCTTCTGCTACTACTCTCCTCCCTTACCTTTTCCTGCCTTTCCCACTACCCCCAACCCTAAAATTTTAAAAGATTTGGAAATGAATGAAAAGAAACGCAAATATAAACGCCCACCACCACCACCAGATAGGTGTGGGGGAGAAAGAAGGGAATAGCAAATGGAGTCCAAGGAGTTGGGACTCTAACTCAGCTGCCCCCACCTCCTTGTCCACACACTCGCGCGCGCACTCACACGCACACACATACACACACCCGCAGTTCCTTCCCCTTCAATGGCTGCTCGGAGACTGAGCCTCCATGACACGGCACCGCCAACCCCCTGGCCTACACTCCACCCACCTCCCGAATGTATTGGTTGATTCTTCAGCATCTCACTACTCCACTGGGTTACATAAATGTCTATCAGTCTTTAGGGTGGACCTGAGCCAGAAACACTGTGCCTATTGGCTACGACCAAGCGCGCAGTTAACTCCGATAGGTCCAGGAAGGTGTTCGTCCCGGGGAAATGATTTTGAATCCCAATAGCCCCCCTCCTTTTCTTTGTGTGATTGGCGCGCTTTCCCTAGGCGATCGGACGGTTTTGAAGCCTGTCGGGTTTCTTTTTGTTTTTGTTTTGCCTGCTTTTAGTGTTAAAGGAAGGAAGCAAGCATCCTTCTTACGTGTGGAAGTTGCGAGACAGATAATTTAGCACACGGCACCCACCCGCTCTTGGCGGTTTTAAAGCACAGCTCCTGCTTTGCAGCCAAAGTGTACAGCAACGTGCACATCACATAAAAAGGACGCCTTCGTGGCACTGTCCTGCCGGAGATAGGCTTCTGGTGCAGAACCAGAGCAGGGATAAAGATGGTAGTTTAACTTCCAGCAGGAAGGACTGAACGATTTTGAAAGCAGTTGGGTGAGGTATAAGTTAGGCACCTTTAAATAAAACTACCCTGGAGGAATTGTTACTGAGGTAATTGTTGCTGTAATAAACACTAAGACGTTGGAGGGAAAACAGTGCTGGCCTAACGAAAATCAGACATCAACGCGCATAGAAATGGTACTGCAATGCCTCTCCTTTCTAAAATCCCTTTGGTTGGTTTCCATGGAAATCTGTAGTTTAAATGTGCTTTTAAAAGTCTGTCAATGTGGAATATAAAAGAGGTGTAAGAATGATTTTTAAAAATTTTGTCTTGAGAGTCTAGTTTTTCTTAGGTCTTGCTTAAATTCTGTCCTTTCCATTCCCTTATACCTTTCTCAGGATAAATACCCAAAGAAATTCCATATGATTTGGGGAAGGAAGTGGGTGACTTAGTACAACCTCTCCCAGAGCTGAGTGTTTTATTTGCTATTTTTCCAGTTTCTCAAGTTAGAGACCTTAGGATTTCCTAACAGATTTCTAACCACTCCACATCACCCCTCCTCCCATACCAAGACACACAGCTCCTCAAATAGGCTTACATTTAAAATGTAAATATCTGGTATTTGGCATGTTAAGTACTTTAAAGGAAAACAAAATAGTGATTGTCTTTTCCTTGCCAAGTGTTTCCTTTGAATTCCCTGAAAAGGAAATTTTATGAAGATGAAAAAGCGGGAGAGGGAGAGCTTTTGGTATAAAATGACATGGTGGGGGGGGGGCAGGTATTTGGAGTTAGTTTAGTTTGTTTGTTTGTTTGTTTGAATACAGGCCAAAGGAAGCCAAGATGATATAAAACTGAACCAAAATGAACTGAGGAACAGTTCAAGGAAGAGTTTAAAAAACAAGAGAAGGAAAAAAGGGGTACAAAGAAACATGGAAGCACATTTTAGTACCAGCTTAGGAAGAAGTCCTGTGTTCTGATCCCACTAGCCATTGCAGAGTCTGGAATTCTGGAATGGAATCTCAGAGAGAGTTCAGGGAGGGAGATTCAGATTTGGGAGTCATCCACATATGAGTGATAGTTGAGGGCATGAGAACAAAATAAGATGTCCACAGAGGATGTATATAAGAAGACTTATCAGGCAAAGGAGAGCAAAACATGGTTGAGGGGAAAGAGGAGAGAGAAGTTAAGTTGTCTACCATAGTTGTCAAAGAAATTGAGGAGCAGGTAGAAAAGATGGAGGTGAATTTGTGAAAAAAAATGTATGGAAGCCAAAGAATTTCAAGGGAGAGATGATTTTGGGGGTTAAATGGTAGGGCTTTTGTAACAGAACATAGTAGACAGAATGGGAGAGTGGGCTAGAAATAATGAATGAGGAAAGGCCATGAATTCATTTCACCACTGGATAGTAACTGCACAAAGTACACCATAGTAAGCATAGACAGGGATCCACGAAAGTGGGCCTTACCCCCCATACCCATTGTCCCCACCCTCATATCATCTCTTATCTCCATTACCTCAATACCCTGAAACTTTCTAGTCTTAATCAAGAAGCCAGGATAAATAAGATGCAGGGGAATAAAAATTCTCCACAGGGCTAGTACACAGAAAGAAAGGTGCCTGGGAAGGGGCTGGATGAAGAAGAATACTACCAGGCTAGCAGACAGGTGTATGGAGCTAAATGAAGGATAAAAGAATGAAATACAGTCAGACATGGAAACAACCTAAATGTCCATTACTGATGAATGGATAAAGAAGATGTAGATGTATGTGTGTGTGTATATATATATATATATATATATATATATATATATACCATAAAAAAATGAAATAATGTCATTTGTAGCTACATGGCTGGACCTAGAGATTATCATACTAAGTGAAGTAAGTCATAAAGAAAAAGACAAATACCATTTGATATCACTTATATGTGGATGCTAAAATATGACACAAATGAACTTATCTATGACACAGAAACAAACTCACAGACATAGAGAACAGACTTGTGGTTGCCAAGGGGGAGGGATGGATTGGGAGTTTGGGACTAGCAGATGCAAACTATTATATATAGAATGAATACACAACAAGGTCCTATTGTATAGCACAGGGAACTATATTCAATGTCCTATAATAAACCATAATGGAAAAGAATATGAAAAAGAATATATATATAGGGACTTCCCTGGTGGCTCAGTGGTTAAGACACCACGCTCCCAATGCAGGGAGCCGGAGTTCGATGCCTGGTCAGGAAACTAGATCTCACAGGCATGCCGCAACTAAGAGTTCGCATGCCACAAATAAAAGAGCCTGTGAGCCGCAACTAAGGAGCCTGCCTGCCACAACTAAGACCTGGCGCAACCAAATAAATAAATAAATAAATAAAAGAATATATACATATATGTATATAACTGAATCACTTTGCTGTACAGCAGAAACTAACACAACATTGTAAATCAACCATACTTTAATTTTTTTTAATTTCTTTAAATTAAAAAAAAAAGAAATAGAGTCAGGAAAAAGGCCAAACTCGTGAAGTAAAACATGTTTTAAGCTGAAGTAATGAGGCAGGGTTTAAATGGTAGAATAAAGAGTGAGGTTAAGGATTCAGGAGCAAAGGAGCGAGGAGTGGAATGAATGAGAGGACGGTTCAGAACATTCCTTTAATGCACCAATAAGAAGCATGCATCAGGATATTATTAACTCAACATCTTTAATGTTCAAAAACTAATCTTCTGCTGCCGAATATCTTCTGTTGCCTCTCCAGATCCACTCTTCACCCTTCTCCACCCTGCTCTGCTACCCAAAACCCACATGAACTGCATCAAGTCCTATGACTTCCTGCATTTGGTCCATGGGGGAGGGGCACTGACAGGAAATCGGAAGTCTGCAGGAGACTGAGGTTGGAGTATTTTTTCCCCAACTGCCTCTGTGTCAGGTGGGTACAAGAGCACCAACTCCTTCTACTGAAAGCCACAGATCTGTTTGGGGCTATAGCCAGCACTGTGATGCACCACCCAGATTTTCCTTCAGGAACGAGGACTTATTCCATAGTACTGGGAGTACTGCCGGAAGATGACCTTCAGCTGTCAGTACTTGCAGGGGTTGCCTCAGCTGAAGAAAGTTGCCTTGCCCAAGGTTATACCTCCTTCTGGGGGCATCCTACATCCAGTGAGTGATCAACACTGAGGTATAAAGGCCCAGCCAGCCCTTTTGCCCTGACTTAAACAAACTCAAGACTCATTCATCCCAGCTCTAGAGCACCCCCAGGGGTTGACTGAGGCCTTTGTTGGACTGCATTGCCATTCAGTTTCTCCCACAGCTTAATCCTGCTTCCTTCTCCTCCCTTCCACAGGTATTGGTCCCAAGAGCATTCCCCGGTAAATATCCTGAATGCTATTTCCATCTCACAGTTGAGTTCCTAGGGAACCAAACATGTGACAGAGCCCCTCTCCACATAGCTACCCTCTGAGAAAGCCCAAACTGACCTATGGGAGAAACTACATGGAGAAGCCTCCAGCCTACATGAAGAGATGAGAGGTACCCAGCCAGCCCTCAGTTTCTCCAGGCCCCACTGTTTCCAGCTCCAGCCACTGTCTGATTGCAACCACATAAAAAATCCGGAGCCAGACCACCCAGCTGAACCCGTCCCCAATTCCTGTCCCACAAAAACCACGAGAGAGAATAAAATGATCATTAGAGGTTTAAAATGATCATTTAAACCTCTAAATTCGGAGTTGTTATACAGCAATAGTAACTTGAACGATCACATTTTTCTGATCAAGTCTCACTAGTGCCCTTTTGCTCTGACCTGGTGATAGTCATTCTACTCTTTTTAGTTTTGCTTATGCTGTTCTTCTACTTTAACCAAAATGATTTTTACCCCCTCTGAATCCTTAGGACTTATTAAATGTATTCAGTGTTTATCCTATGCTGCCTTGCAACGTCTCATAGGTGTTATCTAATTCAAGTTTGCCCAACCAGATTGGAATTTCCTAGAGAAAAACCAAGTCAGTAACTTGGCTTCCTCTGGCATCACTCACAGGCCTTAGCACAGTGCTGAGCACACAGTGGGTACTCAAGACATGTTCAGTAATTGATTATGTCTCAAATATCTCTGAGATGGTAGTTTAAATTCATACTTCCATTAGGAAATATAGAGTTTGGTTGATGCCTTCTTGAGGAATAAGTAATGAGTTAAGGATAACTTCAAACTTCTCTTCCTCTTAACTTTTTACCTTTCCCTTTTCCAAACTAGTTAATTTGCAGTCTCAAGACAAAACTAAGCTGGTGCCAGTGCATTTTCTCCAGAGTTCAGACTGATTTAGAACCACGAGAAATTTTTCCTACCCATACCTCTGAGAAATCCCAGAAACCATCCAACAGGGTCACTACTGCCCCTCTTGGCACCAGGATAGATGATCAATACTCAAAGAATATGAACAATTCTACAGGCTCATCGTGTTAATATTCTGTGAAAAGCTTCCAGGTCAACACCCGCCAAGGCAAAGTAAGTTGTTATGTTTGTATAGGATCTTAGAGTTAAGGGCTATATATCTCTATATCTATATCTATATCTATATCTATATCTATATCTATATCTATATCTATATCTATCTAAAATGAGCTACCTTTCCAAAGGAAAAAACCCTGAAGTTTATTACGGCTAAATGGTAGGGTAAATTGTCTCCAAAAATGGCCATGGACAATTTCTCCCACCCTGTGCATATATGGCACTCATCCCATCAAGAAGTGGAGTGTATTTGCCCTCCCACTGAATCTGGGATAGCCTTGTGATTTGCTTTCACCAATAGAATGTAGTGGAAATAACACTGTGCAAGTTCTGGGCCTAGCCCTTAAGAGGACTGGTATTTTCTGGTTTTCCTCTCATAGGGATCAGTTCTCAAATAAAGAAGTTCAACTAGGCTGCTGGAGAGAGAGGCCATATTTAGAGAGAGGCCCTAGAGGATGAGAGACTATAAAGAGAGAGAGAGCCCAGACATCCCCCACGCTGTCCCAGCCACCCCAGTGGAGGCCCCAGCCATGTGAGTGAAGCCATCTTGGATCGTCCAGTCCTTGTCAAGCTGTCCCAGCCAACATCATGTGGAGTAGAGATGAGCCATTCTACCATGCCCTGCCCAAATTTCAGAATCTGAAGTAAATAAAGCATGGTTTTGGTTTTGGTTTTTTCCGGCCATGTCGCATGGCTTGCAGGATCTTAGTTCCCCGACCAGGGACTGAACTTGGGCCCAGCAGTGAAAGCACCAAGTCCTAACCACTGGACCACCAGGGAGTTCCCAGCACGGTTGTTGTTGTGGGGTTTTTTTGCTTTTTTTGGTTTTTTTGGCTGTGTTGGGTCTTCGCTGCTGCGCGCAGGCTTTCTCCAGTTGCAGCGAGCGGGGGCTACTCTTCATTGCAGTGCGTGGGCTTCTCATTGCAGTGGCTTCTCATTGCAGAGCACGGGCTCTAGGCGCGTGGGATTCAGTAGTCACGGCATGCGGGCTCAGTAGTTGTGGCTTGCGGGCTCTAGAGCACAGGCTCAGTAGTTGTGGCGCACGGGCTTAGTTGCTCCGCGGCATGTGGGATCTTCCTGGACCAGGGATCGAACCCGTGTCCCCTGCACTGGCAAGCGGATTCTCAACCACTGCACCACCAGGGAAGCCCCACAGTTGTTGTTTTAAACTACTCAGTTTTGAGGTGATTTGTTAGCAATGGATAACTAAACAATAGCAAAACTAGGGATATACTCAAGGTCCTATGATTAGTGCTTTGTGAAGATGAATCTCAAACCCGGTTCCTCTGATCAAAGTTCACATCTTTTTCCGAGGGTGACCATTATAATCCTGTTTAATTCATGTGCACAAAATGTTCTGCTCCCTAAAATATTCTTACCCCCATTAATGCCCAAAATGCCACACATAGATGTTCAATCTTATGACCCCTGTTGAGATGTAAGCACTCCACGATAATTAATAAGTAAACTTAATTATTCTATTAAAACTTAGCTGAAGATATTTATCAGATTTTTTTTGAGAAAAGGTTTTGATTGGCACCATGAATACTATAAAATGATTGAACTGCCACACATTTTCCAGGTTTTTTCCAATCCCATTCTTTCTTTAATTTGAGAACCTTTTCTCTGTAGGGATTTTCAGTGAGTGGCGAAGAGGGAAGCATACCATTACAATAAACTCTTGATTTTTGCAGTATGAATACCAAATTCTATGAAATATCTGCAAAAGGTTAAAATTCTAGGTTGATATTCCCCAGTTTGAGTCACCTCTTTATATGCTAAGGGAGTACAAACCAGTTTTAACATTAGTCAAAGTAAAACAAAATTGGGAGAGTAAGTCTCCTAGAAATAAATCTATATTGCAATATCAAATAGAAATGACTTAGAGATTTTGCACTCTAAGAATTATTGCATCATTGCATTCCTCCAGTAGCACAGATAATAGTTACCTTAAAAGACATGTGTAACCTTGATAACAAGGTAACTTTCAAAAAATAACTTGAAACTTCTAGTTAAACATGGAGAATTTAATACAGTACATACTTACCTCCATTCCTTCCCAAACCTACTAAAATGACGTTGAAGGAATAAACCTAAACCCAAAAGGACAAAGAGACTGAACAAAGAGAAGACAGTTGATGAGAGGGCTCAACAGAATTATGGAATCTGTAAAGCTGATGAACCGTGTAGTTCAGAAATGCTTTCTCCTCACTTCTGATGTTTTCCTTCTTGAAAAAAAGAGCTCAGTTAGTACAGCTGGGCCTCTCCCAGTCCTTTGTTCATCCACCCTCAGTGGAGTATTCCACTCCCCTCCGTCCTCTGTGCTCCTGGGAGAGGAAGCCTGTTCATCAGAACACACGTTCTGCTGTGCTCCTCCACACCGAGGTCTGCCCCAATCCAGGCTGCTTGATTCTGGGGTACGTTAGCTGGCCCACTGACTCTCAAACCAAGCTGCATGCTCCAATCTGGCCTCCAACAGTAATAAAGGAGATATGTTGACCTCCATATTTACTTTTTGCTTTATTTCTCAACTTGTTCAGGATGCTTGCACAAAGAAGGAATGCTATTATTGAGACCCCCCCCTCAGAGACCCCATTAGACTAGAGGTAATTGTCTTCGCAGAGAGGAGAAAGTTGAAACCTTACTGCCTGCAGGAGATTGAGAGACAAATTGATTTACACTGTAGAACCCCACAAAGATTTTGAATTTGGAAACACTAAGAACCCTTGAAGAAGAGGGTGAGCATAGGGCTAAAACAGAAGAAACAGGGCTTCCCTGGCGGCGCAGTGGTTAAGAATCCGCCTGTCAATGCAGGGGACACGGGTTTGAACCCTGGTCCGGGAAGATCCCACATGCCACGGAGCAACTAAGCCCATGCGCCAAAACTACTGAACCTGCGCTCTAAAGCCTGTGAGCCACAACTACTGAACCCGCATGCCACAACTACTGAAGCCCGCACGCCTAGAGCCCGTGCTCCACAGCGAGAGAAGCCACCGCAATGAGAGGCCCGCACAACGCAACGAAGAGTAGCCCCCGCTCGCCGCAACTATAGAAAGCCCACATGCAGCAACGAAGACCCAATGCAGCCAAAAATAAATAAATAAATAAATAGTACACACCCCAAATTAAAACCAAAATGAAATATCACTACACACCTATTAGATTGGCTACTTTTTTTTCAACTGACTATCAAGTGCTGGAGCAACTGGAGCTCTCAAACACTGCTGGTGGGAATAAAAAATACTATTAAGAACAGTGTGGCAGTTTTCACAAAGTTAAACATACACTTACCGCATGACCCAACACTAGGTATTTAGTTAAGAACAACAAAAACATATGTACACTCAAAAACCTGTACTTGAATGTTTATAGTGGTTTTACTTGTGGTTGCTGAAAACTAAAAACAGCCCACATATTCTTCAACTAGTGAATGGATAAACCAACTGTGTGCGTCTGTATAACGGAAAAACTCAGCAGTAAAATGAAGCAAACTCCTGATACGCAACAACATGAATGAATGCTGAGTGAAAGAAACCTGACTCAAAAGGCTACATGCTGTATAATTTAATGCATAAGACACTCTGGAAAAGGCAAACTTATAGGGTCAGAAACAGATCAGGAATTATGTCCGGGACAGGGTGATGTCCTGATTATGATGGTGGTTACACGGCTTTATGCATTTGTCAAAACTCATAGCACTCTACACTAAAAAGGGTGAATTTTACTCCATGTAAATTATACCTCCAGAAACCTGACTTTAACAAAAGGAATGAGTTTGAAGTTTTTCATAATAAAGAGTTCTTTTAAAAAGTATACACCCTCTTTCAATTCTACTTCTGGGAAAGAGTTGGACAAATGTGTAAATATATATGAACAAGAATATTCTGATTGAAGTATTGTTTGTCATAGGTAAAAATTTTTTTAAAAACAAAAAACAAAAAAAACCTACCAGTCCAAAGGCAGAGGATTAAACACATTGGGTTTCTACTATACAATACTATGCAGTTTAAATTGCTGACAGGGATATATATTTATTGACACAGAAGAATGTTCACAAAACAGTGTCAAGAAAAAAAGGTTATAGGCCCATTATGTATATAGCTTGGTCCTATTTTTGTAAAAAGAATAATATTTATACACACAAAATATATGCATTTAGATATAGCATCATAGAAAAAAGATTGTAAGTTAGCAGAATGGTAACAGTGGTTATCTCTAATTGGGAGAATTTTGAGTGATGTTATTTTTCTTTTTTGCTTTTTGGAATCTTCTCTTTTCCTTAAAATAATCAGGTATTATTTGTATATTGTAAAATAATAATTAAGAGGAAAAGTGACAAGCCATTGCTAAGATCTGATATTCTCTACCATTCTGGAGCCAACTCCAACATTTCCATTTTATTTTTTAAAAAAGGAACAAAAAGAAATTCTTGCCAATGTGCATGGATTTGTAACCAGCCAGTGATGGTGCTATTTAAATAAAATATATGTAATACATGAAACAATAAGCATGTTTGATGGTAGAAAAATGGGGAGAATGCAGGATCTATGAGCTCATAAATAATTGCATTTCACTTTTGCAGGTATTGCCTTAGAAATGACTTGAACCTTTAAAAAAAATAAATAAATAAGGTTTGTTGGTTTTGTATTTGTATTTCATCCTCAAAGCAATGACTCCCCACCAGCTACAGGGAATTAACTGAGGCAGAAGCAGCCAGGGTCAAAAATGTCTGTTTCCTTTAAAGGTTTTTGGTTTTGTTTTTAAAGTATCTTACATTTTGAGTGGTGGGTCTGTCAGAGCCTGCTGCTTTGTCCTAGTAATATTTCTACATGACCCCAGCCAAGTCATTTTACCCTTCAAGACTCATGCTCTTTTTAAAAAAAAGTATAGATATTTTGAAGCAAATAAAATGTCGATGAAAGCACAGCAAGCTCTTTTCCTTTAAGGTTTCAAAGAAAACCCAAATCATTTGTCACAATCTGATCTGAGAACAGACTTCTTATTTGGGGGATGATTAAACCAGTAATAAGCTACCATCGTCACAAGATTTTGCTATATTATCATTTGATTTCTATTCCTATAGCAATTCAGACATAACAATTCTTTAAAAAACAAAGAAAAAGATATCTTTAACTAGAATCTTCTCACTATTAAAGGGAAGAGGCATAAGTGTTACTGTCTTTTGCTTGGGTTGGAATACAACCTTCATTTGAGTTAGATGAATGGTAGAGAATAAAAAGAAAAGGGAGAAGTCAGGCAGAATGAGGAGGCCACCAGAGCAGATGGAACAAATTATTATAATTCCAGGGCGCCATGATATCCTTCCTTGCAGAGGAAGCAGTTTATTAAATATATTAAGGAGAATCCTGCTTTGACATAACATATCCTTTGGTGTCATCTCAGAGACAGTGAAGCATGGGTCTGCCTGCTGTGGAGTGGCACTTTTTATGTTCTCATATATAACTATAGGCCCTGGTTATGCACCCATCCTGTGGAAAGATTGTTGACATCAGCTAAAGAAAATCTCACTGCTAATTGCCCACTCCCCTTGGTTCACATAACACTTCGTTCTACCACTATTTAGAACTTCTCACTGTTGTATTCTTGTAATTGGGTAAGGTATCTGCATCCCCTAAAGAGATTGTGAAGTTCTTGAGGGCTGGGATTATGTCATTAATTTTTTATTTCTAGGGCCTGCCATGTTGCCTAGCACCTAGAAGTACTCAATATATGTTTGTAAACTAGTGAAAGTATTGTTGCTACACTTTGCAAAAGGGACTGCAAAGAACAATTCCAGATGGCTGGAATCTCTACAAAGAATGGCAAACTCCTGGGAATTCCCTGGCAGTCCAGTGGTTAGGTCTTGGTACTTTCACTGCCGTGGCCCAGGTTCAATCCCTGGCTGGGGAACTAAGATCAAGCCACGCGGTGAGGCAAAAAAAAAAAAAAAAACAGGCAAACTCCTTACCATCTCTGCTCCTCCAATAGGTGTAGAGCACTGATTCTCAAGCGTGGGCCCTCAGACCAGTACCATCTAACAGGTCACCTGGGGACCTATTAGAAACGCAAATCTCTGGGCCCTTCTCACCTTCTGAGAAGGACCACATTCTGCCTATGGAATGTGTCTCTCTGCTTTCACTTTACTATGGCTCTCTCTTGAATTCCTTCCTGAGTGAAGCCAAGGACCCTCACTTGGCAGCCTGTCCCAGGAACTTGCCCAAGACCTGGGACATGACCATCCTCTTGTGCCCCATTTTTCTCCAACCTCTTTACAAAGCGTTATTAATAAATCTACTTTTTACCTATCAAAAAATGCAAATCTCTGGACATACCCCAAACCTACAGAATCAGAAACCTTGGGGCAGAGGCCCAGAAATCCGTATTTTAACAAGCTTTCCAGGTGATTCTGATGTACAATGACGTTTGAAAACCAAAAAGAGAAAGTTCAATGGCGCCTATGTCCTTTTTCTGGTTTAGCTTAGCAGCTCTATGACTAGCCATGGGAGAATCCATAAATCCCTCAAAACTCAGTCTTTATAGGGTATAACAAGGGAGTTGAAATGATGCCTGAGGACCCTCCTGGACTAAAATTCTGGGAAAAGGCAGAAAGAAAGTAAATAAATATTCCAGTGACTAGACTCATTCATTCAATCAGCAAATATCTATGTACCAGGCAGTGTTCTGAGCATGGAATCAACGCATGACACAAAGTTACTCCTTTTTAATTAAAGTTGCAACATTTCAGACCACAAACTTTGACCTGTCTTCTGTCTACAAGATTCTCATACTGCATCTGTCATGCGATGTGAACTGGAAAACTGAGAAAATGATCCAGAGTTCTGACCAGACCCTCCCCCAAATTACTTTGACTTTAATTCTTGAAAGCTTTTGTGTTTGCTTAAGGGACTTCAGTACCAGTGTGTTAGAAGACAAGCATGTGATAATAAATGTGATTATCAAAATAGACTATCTCTGGGTCTATGTTACTCACCGCGCAAAGTTGCTTGCCCTTTTAGGAAACTGAATCCATCTAATTCTGTCTCCTCATCGATTCTCTCTTCTAGGCAATTAGTCACCACCTGTACTGTTTGAGCAAATTCCTGTGTTGACCATTCCTCTTTCCTTTTGATCTGCCTCCCTCCCTCACTGAACTCTCATATTCCCCACCACACAAACTCAGAGCACTTAGTGGGTTACTGTAAGGTGTTTTAGACTATTTACCATATTTAGTAAGTTTAAATATCCTTTTAAAAAAGGACCCTTTAAGGGACTTCCCTGGTGACGCAGTGGTTAAGAATCAGCCTGCCAATGCAGGGGACACGGGTTCGAGCCCTGGTCCAGGAAGATCCCACATGCCTCGGGGCAACTAAGCCTGTGCACCACAATTACTGAGCCTGCGCTCTAGAGCCCGTGAGCCACAACTACTGAAGCCCTCAAGACACAACAACTGAGCCTGCGTGCCACAACTACTGAAGCCCACGCGCCTAGAGCCCGTGCTCCGCAACAAGAGAAGCCACCGCAATGAGAAGCCCACGCACCGCAATGAAGAGTAGCCCACGCTCGCCGCAGCTAGAGGAAGACCCAACGCAGCCAAAAGTAAATAAATAAATAAATTTATTAAAAAGAAAAAAAAGGACCTCTTAAGAAAAAACAAACCCTTGGGACTTCCCTGGTGGTCCAGTGCTTAAAACTCCACACTCCCAATGCAGGGGGGCCGGGTTCGATCTCTGGTCAGGGAACTGGATCCCACATGCATTCCACAGCAAAGATCCCACGTGCCGCGACTAAGACCCGGCACAGCCAAATAAATAAATAAATAAAACAAGGCAAGGAAAAACAAACCCAGAAGTCACCACACTTGGATACCTTTGACTCTCTGACTGGTTCACATTTCACTGCATTTGGAAGGACAGGAGATGGCGCCAGAAGGCAGCAGAATGCCTTGGTTTTAGTAGGGTTTTAGCCAACCCCAGAGTGAGCAAAGGGCTAGAGAGGGAGAAGTAGGAATTAAAACAAAGGCGTCAGAGTTTGAGTAGCAACTGGGGGGAGCTTTTTTTTTTTTTTTAAACATGTAGGGATCCTCCTGACACTACTGCAAATCAGCCTGGTGACAACAGAAATATCCACAGTAAAGCTAAAGGTAAAAATAAAGGCAACTCCAATAAAAATGTTAAAAAATAAATAAATAAAGGCAAGTCCCTGGAGTTCGCCTCCCTTCCCCCTCTCCTAGATACCAGGGCCTTTGTCCCTTTGGGAAGCATGAGGGCCTGGAGGGGCTGCTCACTCAGAAGTGGGAAGGTGCTGATTTGGGGCTAAGACATCTTTGTGAAACATTATTCAGTTGTGTAGGCAAAATCCCAAAGCCCACCAGCAGTGAAACACTTCCCAGGAGGAATCACACGCAAAACATTTTGAACTGAAACTTTAAAAATTAAAAACTTCATAGACAACCAGGAGGTGGCGCCTGGTAAGACACATTACCTACCTTGGGAGGCTGCATCACAGCCCCAGACACTCCAGGGGAACTCTGTCCTGGCAGAGGTCATTCTGTACGGGACTCTTCTTTCCTACCTTGCAAAAGATGGCTCTGCTTTCTTTCTTTTTTCTGTTCCTCTGTGTTAACTGTCCTGATTCCCAGGAAGTCTAATTTACACTTTAACCCTTTTCTTCTTCTTAGATGGGATGAGTGGGGCTTTGGGGGAACTTCAAAACATAAAACTTATCTGTAAGGGAAAAGTAATTCGGAGGGTGATGAAAGAATTAAAAAGGAAATGACATCTGCAAAATGGCTTTGCTTTGCAGATCAATCACAGTGGACAGAAAAGCATGGTAGGCTCCTGCCTCTGCAGGGGCTGATGATCTAGCATAGGCACTACTCTGTTCACTTGGCTTTTATCCTGCACCCTTATTTAGCTCCCGCTCCCTTTGTTTTGGCTATTTATTGCTACTTGGCAGAAGCAAGGAGGGCAGAGGGAGCTCAAACGGGTGCGTCCTTCTGGCTATGACTCCGGTGAAGGGTATGGAGGAAAAAGAGGTTTCGAAGTCTGGCCTGAAGTTATCTTTGGGTTTCACATTCTGTAATGAGGGATTTAGGATGTACATTCCAATCGGGATTTCCAGTCCCGTGGGGGAACAAGCACCAGCCCACATTCCTGAGACTCGGCAGCCTCTATGCTCCACTTGCCCAGCTCTCTGGTGGCAGGTTTCGCTCAGTCCCAAAAGTCCTGCCTCAGCCCTTTGTTGGGCAGGAGGGAAGACCCTGGGCCCCTCTTCCACTCCTGTGGGATCACATGGTCTCTCTCTGCTCCCTCCCCTCTCTTTCCCTGGAGTCCGCCTTTTTTCTGACGGTGGTAGTGATTGTTTCTAAGGTCACCCCGTCTCTCTTCCTGCCCTGGCCACCGTGCCAGGGGTCAGTGTCCTCTTTGGTGACAAAAGCCGCCCTAGATCTGGGCTCCCTGAGGAGGGAGATGGCTGGGCCCGACAGTTGGAGCCGCTGTCTCTCTATGGTGTTGCTGCAGCCCCTCCCCCCGCTGGGCACACAAATGGGCTTTATTCAGCAAACAAAACCACCCCCCCTCCCAGGCCACACAGGCACGTGGACCCAACCTCACCGTGGGAAGCGGGTGGCGACAGGCGCAGGAGAAAGAGATTGCTCCAAACAAATTCTCTTTGCCTCACTTCTCTTCCTTATTTTCCACAACCCAGGTTCTGGTCCTTGACTTCCTCTCCTCCACCCGCACCCTGAGTCTCCCAGCTCCTTCTGGTTTACCTCTCTCCTAACTCTGCGCTCTTCCTATTCCAGGGCTGCTCACATTCTGCAGGGCATGGGGAACGGGTCCTCCCACCATCTGCCCTACACCATCCAGGGAGGTGCTCCTCAGAGGAGAAGCCAGATGGAGAAGAAGAACCCCTGAGGGAGCTGGATGGGACCCCAAAGGATCGGACCCCCAAACCCTCCGTTCCTGCCCCAGCCCATTCCAGGGGACACCCTTCTCAACAGTGTCTGTGTGAATAGCAGAGGAAGGAAGAGCTCACCCCAGCTGGGCTCCTGAGCCAGGGCCAGGGCTCCTGTGAAACCCGCGGTGCTTCGCTCTGAGCAAGGCCATCCTGCATGCTTAATCGGCTATTTAAGGAGCTGTTCGCCAGCAACCCAGACAGTCCCCACTCCCCACGTACACCCGTCCAGAGCCACCTTAAAAGCGGGAGGCAATTGTGAAGTAGCTGGCCAGCAAGTGGAGTGAAGACTGCAGAGGGAGATATAAAAAAGAGAGGGCAGAAAGAGAGGCAGAGAGAGATTTATCCTGGGGACCCAGAAACTCATGGTACCCCACTGAAAACCAAATCCCCTGGAAGCCCGCAGAGACACAAAGAAAGCAAGAGAAAAAGTTAAATATACGCAACTCCAGGAAACTTCTCTTCTCTCTCTGCCACCCCTCCGCCTCTCTCTCTCCCCTCCTCTCTTCCCCCCTCCCCCTGCCCTAGTCCTCTAGTCCCCAAACTCCCAGTACCTTGTGTTCCTTCCAGGGATACCATGTTGTTCTTCACCCTCCTGCTAGAGGTGATTTGGACCCTTGCTGCCAACGGGGGTAGGTACATCTGGATGTCTGTGTGTGTGTCTGTGTGTGCTGATGTACACATGTTGCCATGCATGCTTAATGGAGGAGGAGGAGTGTAAGAGGAAGCCTAGGGCTAGAATAATAGGCTCAGGGATGCAGGGAAAAAGACAGGACTGGGGAGGAGACCACTTTCCTTCTTTTCCCTTTGCCATTCCAGCCTTGCTGTTCGTGGGGGTGGGGGCAAACTAGCCTGGGTCAGGATGTGTACATACACTGCGGGAGTCACTTTGCAGGCTACAAATTCTCTCCGGAGCTCTTTCCCTCACTGCCCTGGTCCCAGGCAACCCTCCTGTTCTTCTTTATTTACAAACTCATCCAATTAGGGAGCCAAAGAGGCCTGGAGTGCAAGGATAGAGGACTGATGGGGTGGGGGAATACTCCTACGCCTCCTGCCAAACTCACACCCTGATCCCTGACTATGAACCTCATGGCCAAAGTCCCCTCTCCGTTCTATGGGGCGACTAATTTCCTGGTTTTTCCTGAAAGCTGTAGCAATAACAGTCGACACTGTTGGGCCCTTTACAATTTACACAGGACTTTCAGGAACTCCCAGGAGAGGAGGAAGGACTCTTGGGGGGAACAGGCCGAGGTGCTCCAGGAATGTCCCCAGAACCCCTACCCCTCATTTTTGTGATCCCTGTGCCTAGCACATAGCAGGTGTGTAATTAAAATTTGTTGGAAGAACAGGATGAGGGGGGTATCCAGAGGGCAGAAGGGGAACACAAAGAAGATGATGGGGGGGGGCACCCAGCCGAGGAGAGTTGTAAATTGCACCTGAGGAGAAAGGAACAAATTGGGAAAGAGGGGGAAGAGATGTAAAACTACTGTGTTGAGGATTTGGTGGGAGGGGAAGGGCAAGGCTCTCAGCCTGCCCAGAACCAGGGAATTCGAGTTGTTGAAGTGTCCCACTGAGCTGGTGAGTGAGAGGCTGCCTCCAGCCCTCCCTTGCGCTCCTTTTCAGAATTGTCTGAACGAAGGGATGGGCCAGCAGAAGAGCCCAACGATGAGATCAAGGATATCTTGGAAGTCTGAGGGATTTATTTAAGGGAATAAGAGAGAGAGAGAGACAGGGAGGAAGTTAGAATTTTTCTCCAAAGTTTCTAGCAATTTGAATAATGCAGAGACAACCTGCAGGAAGGCCTCCCTTTCCCCTTGAAGCAGTTTGGCCCTGGGTGAGAGCTGGACCAGCAGACCCCCGACCTTTTAGCTGGAGACAGGACTGCACGAGAGCCTGGCATGTGACCCAGCTGGCAGTGCTCTTTTCCACACACAACGCTTCACTTTGATCCTGTCCCTGCCAGCCTGGCAGCCTGTGCCCACCCACTACCCTCAACGTGGAGCGGACCCTGCCCGATTCCCACCTTCCCCAGCCATCTGGGAATCTAGGGAGCAGAGCTTCCTGGTGATGGGAAAAGTTTCCTTTAGAGTTCCTGGGACCAGAGGAGGAACTTAAATGTTCATTTACAGCTCAGTGCCTTCTTCCGTGCAATGCTTCCAAGCAAAGGAATAATCGCCCTCTTCCCTCAGCAGCACTGCCCGCCCACGCTGAACTTCTTGCCCCTCTCTTTGTTCCAGTCCCTTTCCTCCAAACCCTACACCGTCACCTCAACCCCATCTTCTAAGGGTTCGATTGGTTTGGCAGAGGCTGTAGAAAAGTGAGGGTTGGGTATTTTGCACATTTGGATCCAGGTTAATTTTAGTCTCCTGGATTTATCTCTTTTCATTTCTCCTCCCCCTTTACTCAGTGAGCACAAGCACAGCCTGGCTGGTGATTTTAAATAGCCCCCCCCCCTCGACCTTTCCACTGAGGTGTCCAGTTTCAGGGCTTCCTTTGGGAAGTGCTAGAGCAGAGGGAGGAGAAAGGGGGGCGGTGTGGAGGAGGGCCCTGCCCCAGGCTGCGCTGGCTGTAACTCAAATTACTCTGCCTTGCAGGTCAACACTGGACATATGACGGTGAGAGCAGAACTCAAGGCCTACCGACACCCCTTCCCCACTGGGACCTCTTCACCTGGCGGGAAGACTTAGCCACGTGGGTGGGGAGGTTTCCTCCAGCTCCTCATCCTAGCTCCTCCCTTCCCCGACTCCCCATGCCCCAGCTTTCACATATATGATTCCTAGACCCTGTTCTAACAATCAAATCCCACACACCCTGATTCAGCAGAAAAGCCAGTTATGTCCTCAGTCAATCTGTGCGGGAGTGAGGGAGCTGGAGTGGAAAGGGAACTGGGTGGGGAAAGGCGCCATAAGCTTAGCTGCCAATTCTCCTCCTGGCTCTCTCTCTATCCTGATGGATCCTACCCCCACCTGAATCTGGAATTGGGACAGAGCTTGAGGTCAGGGGTGAGGAAGAGGCCGGCAGGACAGTTTGTGACCCTGGCAGAAGTGGAACCCGATTCCTTTGCGTTTCTGATTAATAACTTAACCGAATTCCAGAGTCAATGCAAGGTCCAGTGCGAAAGCAAGAAGTGAATGATGGAAAGTCAGCAGATCTGAGTCTTAAGGCCACCTGATGGGGGGGTCCCAAGGAGACCCTACCTCTCTAGGATCATTTCATTTCCCCAGTTTTCCTGCTCCTACTCAAATCCCACCTTCCTGGGTATGCGGGCTTTCTATCCATCCCCTCTTCCTCTCATTTAGCTTTCTTGCCTTCCAACAAGAGGACAAGTAAGTAAAAGCAACTCTCCCCGTTCATCAGGAGAGCTGGGGAATCATCACTGCCTCTGCGTAGGTGAAGGGACTGCAGCAGCAAGTCCAGCAGGGACGCCTTGCTCACCCAGCCCCGCACAAGTGGGAGCTTCATCTGGGGTGGAGAGAAGTGCATTTCTGCCTCCACACGGGTGTATAGCTTGGTGGAGGGTTGCTGAAGGGTGGTTAGGGGCTGGAGGACAGGACAGATGTCTGTGGTAACCCCCACCAGGTCCACATGGTCAAGACCACTGGCCAGCCTCTTACCCTGAGTGTGGAAGCAACGCCCAGTCCCCCATCAACATTCAGACAGACAGTGTGACTTTTGACCCTGAGTTGCTACCTCTGCAGCCCCATGGATATGAACAGCCTGGCACCGAGCCTTTGGACCTGCACAATAATGGCCACACAGGTAAAAAGACCAGGCCTCCAAGGAGATATAAGCTCCAGTTCCAATCTTAGGAGTCAGAGGTGAAGAAGCATTCTCCTAACTTCTAAATTCTCAGAAGGTTTCATCTATAAATTTGGAGACATGAGAACGGGGATCAGGCTCCTGTAGCCAAAGGCGGGAACTGAATGTGTATGATCAAGCTCTATGGGTGGGTTAGCATCATAGCATTGACTTGATCTTTACTAGAAAAGCAGTGGCTAGGACTTCCAGCCAGTGGTCCAGTGGTTAAAACTCCAAGCTCCCACTGCAGGGGGCACGGGTTTGGTCTCTGGTCGGGGAACTAAGATCCCACACGCCGCACGCAGGGCGCGGCTAAAAAGAAAAAAGAAAAGCAGTGGCCTATGCGAAGAAGTGGGTGCTGTGCAGGGAGACAGAAAAGGCTGGCCAAATCTCCCAAAAGTGGTGGCAACCAGGGGTGGGAACGTATCCACATTCGTCCACCAACCCTAACTCGCTCTCTTTCCCTCACAGTGCAACTCTCTCTGCCCCCTACCCTGTATCTGGAAGGACTTCCCCGAAAATACGTAGCTGCCCAGCTCCACCTGCACTGGGGTCAGAAAGGATCCCCGGGGGGGTCAGAGCACCAGATCAATGGCGAAGCCACAGCTGCAGAGGTACCAGGGAGCAAAGCCTGGATTAGGACACAGTGGTAGGCACTGTCGGTGCCGGGGGAAAGGAAGGATCTGGAAACTGGGAAAAGTCATACTTGGGGGGAAAGGGCAAACTTTGTGGGACAGACTTAGGACATGCTAGAGGTGGTGGTGGTGGCTAGGATAAAAGCTTTTGGGAGGGGGTAGTGGAGAAACATTAAATGATTCAATTCCCTCTCCCCTCCCTCAGCTCCACATCGTACATTATGATTCTGATTCCTACGAAAGCTTAAGTGAGGCTGCTCAGAGGCCTCAGGGCCTGGCTGTCTTGGGCATCCTCATTGAGGTCAGTGGCCCGCAATCCCTCCTTGGTCTCTCTCCACTTCCTCTGCATCCCTCAGTCCTATTTTGCCCATGTCTGTTGCTGGTCGCCCTCTCAAGACAAGTCAGCAACCCATTCTGACCATTTATCCTATACACAAATGTCTTATTCCAAACATGGACTCATCCCGAACTCTCTCGCCCTTTCCTCCCCATACAGGTGGGTGAGACTAAGAATCCAGCTTATGAACACATTCTGAGTCACTTGCATGAAATCAGGCATAAAGGTGAGCCCTAAAAATCTATCTTAAGACAAAGTAACATTAATTAGGCTTCAGGGAAATTTCTCATAAAGGCCTGCGAGGCCTGGAACGAGGCAGTGAGTTGGGGCCGGAGGTGGGCGGGGTGTTCGCTTCTAGGAGCCCTGTCTAGGTAAGCGAGGGCGCAGTGAGAGGGAGATGAGTCCTAGTCTGTTCTTGCCCAGATCAGAAGACCTCAGTGCCTCCCTTCAACCTGAGAGAGTTGTTCCCCCCACTGCTGGCGCAGTTCTTCCGTTACAACGGCTCGCTCACCACACCGCCCTGCTACCAGAGTGTGCTCTGGACAGTCTTCAGTCGAAGGGCCCAGATTTCAATGGGACAGGTGAGTGGTGGAGCGGTGAGACAGCAAAGACATAGTTGTAACCTCAAACCCTTTCCCACTCCCGAGAGCGAGCGCCACTTGTCCCTTAATCCCACTCTTCTACTTCTCAGCTGGAAAAGCTTCAAGAGACACTGCTCTCCACGGAAGGGGAGCCCTCTAAGCTCCTGGTACAGAACTACCGAGCCCCCCAGTCTCTCAATCAGCGAACGGTCTTTGCTTCGTTCATCCAAGGTAACTGTACAGGGCTCGGAAAAGGAGACGGGAAACTGGGGGACTCAATGGCAGGAACTAGGGAACCCCTGGGAAGGAAAAGAAGACTAACAGGGGAAGGGATTTCCAGGACTTGCTTGGACTGGGAACCACGCCCCAACCCCGAGTACTGGCACAGTGTGCTACTCCCAACTGGGGTGGGGATCTAGTCTCACTGACCCAAGTTTTCTTCCCTTACAGTGGGATCCTTGTATACCACAGGTAAGACAGGCCTACCCAGGTATCGAGGGGTGGAGTGCGGGGTAGGGTTCTCCTCAGTGGGTTAGGGAAAAGCTCAATATCTATGTTAGTCTTAGGCTGACACCTTCCATCTTTCTCTCTCCCAGGTGAAATGCTGAGTCTGGGAGTGGGAATCCTGGTTGGCTGTCTCTGCCTTCTGCTGGCTGTTTATTTCATTGCTAGAAAGATTCGGTGAGGTCCTATTCTCCATTCCTCCAGTCCCTTCTTTGGCGTTGAAAAGCATTCGCCTACTCCACCTCTAACCCGTTTCGCCTAGGACATTAGTCATTTCCACTAACCATTCTCCCTCTTCCAGGAAGAAGAGACTAGGAAACCGGAAAAGTGTGGTCTTCACCTCAGCACGAGCCACCGAGGCATAGACTCCTTCCCGGTCACCACAGATGCCTTCCCCTCGCCTATCAGGGAGCTTCTAAAGTGGGGTGCAGGGACTGGACAGAAAATACTGTAGGAGTCGGCTGACGTCCCTCCTTCCTCCAGACAGCCCCTACACAGAGGTATGGACAGGCTCTCATTCAAGGAAGAACAACAGAATCTTCAGCCTCTCAAAACATGTAGATCAGGACAGCCCTATGTTGACAATGCAGAGGATAAACTGTGTTTAGTTGTAGGGGAAGCTGGGGATGTGCCCCAAAGTCCCCCACCCCCTCATCCTTATATCCCTGTCCCTAGATATAGTACAAGATCTCCCCTTAGGAAAAAGGGTTGCTGCTGTTATATTTTTTTCCCTCAATATATTAGGAAATTAAATTTGCCGACCCCGCCTCCGGCCTTACTTTGGGGGCTCTTGAGAACGGGAGAGTTCCTTAATGCCTCAGATGGCAGAGGTGGGCAAAGGGTAGGGAAAAGGAAGAATGGGTGAATAACTCCTTTTACCCCAATTCTGGAGAAGGGGAGATCCACTTCTGGAAAATGCTTAACCCAGAGCTTCTGACATGTTAGACACCCAGCCCAGATTTCTGCCCTGTATCGAAGCTATGCTTGGAGGGAACCAGAGGTTGCCAGGTTAGGAGGGAGGTTGGAAAAGAGACATGAGAGGGCAGAAACCTCAATTAACATGTTATCCCCTCCTTTTTTTTTTTTTTTTATCCCCTTCTTTTAGCCAAGTTCCCCCACAATTATAAAGTCCTTTTTATTAGTCAAAATCACAATCACCTTGATTAAAAGGATGGGATATGCCATCCTCAGCAGAAAATGATACAGTTTATAGAAAACCTCCCCGCCCCCCCCAACACCCCCAATTAAAAACTAGAAAAAAATCTGCCCTCCTTCCCTGCGATGTCACAGTAGGCTGACTCCCCCAGTGGCACTGCGGCTCTGGGGTGGGCCAGCTCCCCGCAGCACCCTCCAGTACACCTTGGGGAGAGGAGGGATGCTGGTGGTCAAGGAGGTTGAAACATTAGTTCCAGTAATACCAGTTCCCAAACATGCACTTCCTTCCTTTCCCCCAAAGCCTGGGACCAAGGGGAAAGCTGGATAGATATAAGCCCAGCCATAAGGAGCAATTTGAGGAGGGAAAACATAGTCCAAGGAGGTTAGGAGAAGAATTCCAACATACTTCCTCCCTCCTCCCGCTCAAAAAAAAAAAAGGCAATTTGGGGGTCTTTATCACACCAGAAATGGTTCCCCTCAGACCTGAGAAAAAGACTAAGATATCCAGTCTGGGGAGGGGGTACTGGGAAACTCAGAGCTCGTCTACCCTTGAACCTCCAATTGACTTCATCTCCACAGCAATGGCTAAACTAGGTCCCTTTTCTTGGCAACCTGCACTGTCCAGAACAGGAGATGGAGAAATACAGGGCGAGGAGATCAGGAGGGCACCCCAGGCCCAGGGGTCCCCCCCAAGGTTCCCTCAGTCCTCGGGTGGGATGCGCAGGGCAGAATACACCATCACCCGACTGTCCTCCTGCCGTCGGCCTGCAGAGGGGAATGGGGGTGAGTCTTGGGCAGGGTGAGAGCAGAGCACTGACACATGGGGAGTCCTGGACAACAAGGGGAGGGGGTCCCCAGATGGTGGGGATAAGTGCAGATTCAAACCCACCAGTCACTGACTGGCTGAACCCAGACTGCTCCTGGTAAAGCCTAGAGACTAAAGGTCATGAGTGGACAAAGCAAAACCCTGAAGGTGGTGGAATAGACCGACGAGGAGACAGAGAATGGTGGGCAATGGACCCGGGCTAGGGCTGGGCTCAGTCATGGGCAGTGGGCAGGCAGGTGGGATCTGTCAGGCGATCAGTCCAGGTAGTCAGTCCTTACACGAGAGACTGCGCTGGATACTTCGGAAGGACCCTCCAGCTGTGATGAAGGCCCAGAGCCCCATGGAAACAGTGACTGCATAGATGGGCAGCAGGCTGGCCTCGTACCAGGGGTTCAGGAATGTCTGGGGATGGGGGGAAGAGTAGAAAAGCGGTTAGATTCTTCCTCTAATCCCCATATTCTCTTTGTGCCTTTGACCCAAATCTCCCCCAGATATCTCACTCAAATCTCCCAGTCCTTCAGAACACCGATATCTTGTGGTTAAGGGCATTTGTGATTTTTCAGCCCCCTCAGAGGTTTCTGCCACTCCTGCTCACCTCAGGCCACCTGCATTAGTTTGACTAATCCATTCAAACTCCTCCCTAGAGCATCCGCAGAGCAGGTTATACAACTGATGCTGAGGTGAGAGACGTCTAAAGACTCACCTTTCTGCCTCCTCCCAAGATAAGTTTTTAAATGTTAAGAAGTGAGAATATATTTCCCCTCCATCCCACTCACCATTAAGTTCTTTTCTCTCTAACTCAGGCCCCTGTCCCCAACTCACCAGTCCCGATGTCAGTAGGTGACTCCCAACCACCAGGCCCAAAGCCCAGTACCGTCTCCTCTCACAGGCATCAAAGAACACAACTCCCCAAAAGGTATGGAGCAGGATAATGGCTGCTGTCAGAAAGGCTGCAGGGAGGGAGATGGGGATGAGATACATCCCTCATCTTCTCCCAGCCTCCTGAGATGTTGAGCCAAAGAAGTCTCCCAGGGAAGGCCAATAAATCAGATCAGGGTCAGGGATGAATGGGGCATGAAGGCAAGAAAGAAAGTGGATCTTACCTGAAGTCAAGAAGTAATAGGGTGAGTCTCCATGGATCCCAACCACACCTGGCCCAAGTGCATCGGCCAAAATATTGATAACAGAGAAGACACCACTGATGATACCGAAGGAAAGACCAGAAACTGGGGGGAGGGAGGGTTTCATCAATGTCAAAGATCACTGTAGCCTTATTACCAGTGATCCCTCCCCATTCCCAGTCACAGTTCCGCCACACCTACTCTCCCTCCAGACCACCTCTCCTTGGAAGTCAGGTATGAAGACAAACAAGAAGCCGCTTAGGACATGTGGATGTTTAGAGACTTCCCTGGGAGAGAGGAGTGTCCAACTCCCTCCTCCAGTCCCTCTCCCTTGGCTCACCATAGGCCATCTGGCGGATGGAGATGGGTGATCTTCCGTCCTCACTCAGCGATGCTAACCCCTCATCTGCCTTCCTGGGGTGGGGTGGGTGGGATAGGGGAAACATGAGGGAGGGCAGGAATCGCCTTCCCCTCTAATATCTGCCCTTAGTACCTCCTCGTCCAAACCACCACCCAGGGCTGCCCCACTTATAGTTCAGTCCTCTGCCCTTCTCCCCTCCAGACCACCCCATCTTCTTACTTAAGCAGCTTGTAGTAGGCAAAGCGGAACACCTCCTGTAGAAGGACAGAGACTGCAGCACCAAAAATCAGGAGGCCATACTGGAGTCGGGCATCTGACCGGTCGGTCACATGGACCAAGATGAACCAGACCACAGAGGCCAAGAGCAGGGAGACCAGCCAGAAAAATGCCCTGAGGAAAGACAAAGGCAATCAGACAAGCAAGGGTAGGGGGCATCCAGGGAAATCAAAGAGGGGAACCAACCAAGGCTGCAGCATAAAAAGTGGAAGTTAGACTTCCGGATTGTCCAGGGAGACAGGGAGGAGATAGGATAGGTGTCTCCACCAAGGGAGTTTGTAGGGATCCGAACGCAGGGAAAGGGTAAGAAATCTGATTAAAGAGTCTTCAGAGTGATGAGAGCCAGAGTGTAGGAGGACAGGAGGGCGAGGTATCCATTCCTGGATACTCCCTTAGGGCCGGCCGAGGTCAGCACAGCCCCCTTCCAAGTCTTCGCCTTGGGCCTCCTCGGACGTCGCGGGAGGAGTATAGGAGGAATCTGTGCGATCTCTGGAAGGCGGAAACCAACTGCGGGAAAGGGCAAATCACCCAGATCCCTGACTCGACCCTCTCCAATCTTCACCTCCGACTTGTCTCCCCCTCTCAGGCTTCCAGGCTCGCCCCAGTTCCTCCAGCCCCTTTCGGATCTCTCTCTTCGGCGTCCTCCCGCGTCTCCCCAACCCCTTAACTCACCCGGCGACCAAGATGATGACGCGAAGCGGGTCTCCTGCCACAGTGATCAAGAAAAGCGCAAAGGCCGGGCCGAAAGCGACGAAAGTGCATCCGAAAAACACTGCGGCCCCCATGGCTGGGCAGCTGGGGGCGAGGTGGGGGCCCGGCCAAGAGAGGCGAAGGGGTGAAGCACGCCAGCCAGGGAGTCCGCGTGGGGTGGCGACGCGACCCCGTGAGGGGCGCGGTGCAATGTCACCCCGGACCCCCGGGAAGGCGGGGACACCGAAACCCCAGATACAGGTCGGCGCGACTTCCTCTACGGAAGCCGAGGAGGGGACAAACCCCTGCCGCGGCCCCATGGCCACCTCCCATCTAATCCCCACCCCCTGGAGGCCAATGGAGAACCCGCGGGGGCGGAGCTGCGGAGGCGGGGGCGTGGCTTCACGACGTGCTGGGAGTTGTAGTCCTGCCCTCCTCCTGGACCTCGGCCCTGGGAGTGGCTCCAGCCGGTTAAACCAGGTTCCTGGGTTCGGTTCGACCTTGGTCGCTGTTCCCTTTCGTTATTTTATGGGGCAGGGTGGTAGCAATCCTACGCTTCTTGAAGAGCTGCAGAGGCGGGAAGATCCTGTTGGAACCTAAAGGACAAATACAAAGAAAGCACAGGATAGAGGGTGCAGGGAGATAGGGACGGGTATTGTTCTTACTTGAATGAGAGGAAATGAGCTAGAGCTACTGCCTAAGAGATGAAGGTTGCACTTAAAAGTAGGAGCTCTTTGAACAGGCTACTATAGGAAGCATGCAATACAGTGTATCGCTAATGAAGCCTTCATCCGTAATGACAGGAGAATCAGAGCGAAGTAAAAGGAGCCTGGAGAGCAATGTTAGGAGGGTTAGAGGGGATTTTGAGTTAAAATCGAGAGTTAAAGTTGTTTGTAAAAAGCAATTAGAGCTATGGAGTTGGAAAATGACACCCCCCCACCCCCACCCCGCCAAGTTACTCAGTTCCTTTTATGTCATACTTCCTCCATTTATTTTCTGAAAATGAACCTCAGTGGTGTCTTTTCCTCAGGCTGGGGGGAAGGGTAGGCGCAGGGGATGCATATTAGAGCGAAAGAAAGTTAAAGTATGAGTAGAGGGTATTGTATCCTCATTTGGATGCAGGTGGGGTTAGTCCTTAGGGAGGATGTTTAGGAAAAAGAGTACCAGGATGGGAAAGTGAGGGAAACTGGAATATTGTTCTTGAGAGAGTAATCAAAGTACCCAAAAAAACTATAGAAATTCTTCAGAGAGAACCAGGCTTACTTTCCTTCCTGGAAATGATTTATGACAATGCATAGATGTACATCCACATAAGAGTTTTACATTTTTTTCCAGAAAATTCTGGAAAGGAGCTGAAGGAATAGATTAGATAGATGTACGTGAGAAGTCACCATGCAAATCCTCCCCCAATAAGGTTAAGAGGGTGGGAACATCCTGGCCAGTGCTCAAGACTCTATTGTCTTGCTTCTGAGCATAGCAAACCAGAAGAGATAGGGATAAGACAACTCTTCTCATCTCTCCTTTGAGCTGTTACCACAGCATTTGCTGACTTAATAACGGGAATCAAACCTATCTTGTTCATTGGTAGTTCCACAGAGACTTGCATAGTGTCTGACTCATAGTAGATGTTGAATGGATGTTTATTAACTCCCTTAAAAAAAAATACCTGCATTCTTTTCTTATTCCCTTGCCTCTGAACCCTGAATTGCCTATCAGACTAGGCCTAGCACACTGTGCCTAGCACATACGTTATGTTTGATGTTTCTAAATTGAATTGAATGAAAATGGGAAATATAAAAGCAGAGAGAAGGATAAGATGAACTCCACCCCTGTAGGCTAGAATGAAGGGAACATACCAAGTGACTGAAAGTGGGAGAAGGGGTGTCGCATATACAGCAGGGAAAGAGACTACCTGCTTCCTCCCTTTTTCTATCCTGTGTGCAGAAAGTTGAGAAGGAGGTGAGGTGAGATCAGTACTTAGCAGAGAGGAAGTAACTAGTCTTGACTGAAAGTTGTTTTTTTTTTTTGAAATCAGAAACAATGCAGCAGGTGCTTGGAGAGTCAGACAATGATGTTGATGTTGTTCCCATACTTCGTAGTCCGAGACACGCAGAGAAGGGAGACTATTTTCAGTCTAGGAAAAATGCTCATCCCTTCCTCAGAATAATTTGACTGTGAAGAAAGAGATTGTGATGAAGCCTCGGAGAGAAGGGCAGTTCTGGATAGTGATAGTAAGTCAGGGACAGCGAGAGGGAGGGTGAGCTTTTTGTGAGGAATGGGAACAAGGAAGCAAAGTAGGGGAGAGGGGAAACTCCTTGGTAGGCTGGGGTTTTTGTTGTTGTTTGGTTTGGGTTTCTTTGGGTTTTTCGTGGGTTTGTTTTTTTGTTTTGTTTTTCTGGAAGTGGCAGCAGGAGGCCTGAATGGATCTAGTCTAGAGCCAGAGGGTCTCAGTGAACGTGTTTCCATCAAAGTTCACTTTGCCTCTCTTGATCTGGGCAGCTGTGGCTGAGGACCGCACTGGTAGTAACTGATGGCCCAGTCAGTCAGCAAGTGGGCGGGGAATTCCCCCCCCTGGGAGAAGGGTTGCTGCAGCTCCTTCCCTGCTTTGGAGGAGGGCAGAAGGCGGGGTAAGTTTGGTGGGAAACGCTGTAATTTCCTTTTTTACTTTCAAGGCACTAGTGCAGAATCCAGAATGGATGTCCTCTTTGTAGCCATCCTTGCTGTGCCACTCATCCTGGGTAAGTACACGTCTCTCCGTGAGCTTTTGAGCCAGGTCTTCTACCATAAATGGGGTGGGAGAAAAGAAAATGAGGAGAGGGCGGGAGGTGCAGTTCAAAAGGAGTGATAACACTTTCTCAACTGTGTTAGATGTCAGGGGCAGAGGGGGAACCTGGAAATTAGGGCCAGGAAAAGGGGAGGAGAGCATAGTCCTGTCAAAGAAGAGACAGCTGATGGGGATGGAGCCCCAGCCATGGGGAGGTCCTAACAAGAGTGAACTCAGCTCGCCATCACCACAGAGTTGAACAAGATGAGAAGGACTAAAGTGAGAGTGGAGAGAGGTGGACTCTTTGAAGGTGGGGCAGTCTGAAACTAGCGAGGGAAGCCAGGGTATCTTCTTTCTCAGCGAGTTGGAGAAAAGCTTTGTATTAGTAAAGACACAGAAGGGGTGGCCTTTAGGATAGTGAGTACTGTCTGCCTTCAGGGACAAGGTCCCAAAAGTAGCTTGGCTCCTTCCCTCCTTTGTTCCCAGTCTGCCAGGTGCTCTCATTGTTTCCCTTTCCTCCAGACTCTGTGTCATTGCTTGGGGTTAAGAGAGAGCATTCAAGGAGCTTAGGGAAATATTTAGCAGGAGGCCTAGAATTCCTGACCCAATCAAGTCCAAGCCACATATTTTTAATCCTGGAAAGGAAGAAAAACTAATGCAGATGGATCATTTAGTCCAGCTGACTCATTTTAAGAAAGCGGATGTTAACTGGCTTGTTCAGAGATATTCTACTAGTTAGCATTGAAACTGGAACTAAAGCCCAAGTCCAAGAGGCTGTGTGTGTGTGTTAGTTGTGGGAGCCACTGCTAAGAGAACATCTCTCACAAATAAAGTAGGTCTAGAGCATACTGAGGAGTGGATTTGGAGGTCTTAATTTCTGGTGTCTCTCTGCTTCCTACCTTTTTAAGGCTTAGTTTGGGTTATAGTATGTGAAGGGACCCGTTTTCTCTTCTGGTAGTTCCCGGATTGAAAGGGCACAGTGTAACAGGTCTCATCAGAGTTATGGAGCCCAGAAGACTGAGAAAGGTTTAGAGGTGCAGAGGCAGGGAGATAGTAGAGGGGAGGCAGAAGGAAAGGAAACTGATAGAGCTGAGGTCAACGTCAGGTGTCCTTCTATTGCTAAGGAGTTCCAGATGCCCCCTGACCTCTAGTCCTTGTCCCCCTAGGACAAGAATATGAGGATGAAGAAGGGCTGGAAGAGGATGACTATTATCAGGTGGTCTATTATTACACAGTCACCCCCAACTATGGTGAGTATGTATAAGATTCTGACCCTTCGCAGGATGGAGAGAGGTTTGGGAGATGCTCACTTCTGACACTTTGACTTTTCCTTTACAATGGTATAACTAGGTCAGAGAGAAATGTGGCTATGAGCAAAAACTATCAAGCTCATGATGTCATGTCTCAAACTAGTGATTTTCAATCCTTTAGGAATTGATTGAAACAAGTTGAAATTTTTCAAATTTGTACATGATTTTAGACACCAGATTGAAAATATAAATGCATACACATTCACAAACATTTTTTTTTAAATGGTATAGTGGTATAGACAGTTCAGCAATTTCTTTTTTTTTTTTAATTTTTGGGTTTATTTATTTGTTTATTTATTTATTTATGGCTGTGTTGGGTCTTCGTTTCTGTGTGAGGGCTTTCTCTAGTTGCGGCAAGTGGGGGCCACTCTTCATCGCGGTGCGCGGGCCTCATTATCGCGGCCTCTCTTGTTGCGGAGCACAGGCTCCAGACGCGCAGGCTCAGTAATTGTGGCTCACGGGCCTAGTTGCTCCGTGGCATGTGGGATCCTCCCAGACCAGGGCTCGAACCCGTGTCCCCTGCATTGGCAGGCAGATTCTCAACCACTGCGCCACCAGGGAAGCCCCCACAAACATTCTAACATCAAAAGTTCATTAGAATTATACCAGTAAATTTTACAACTTGAGCAAATTGAAGTATTCTGAACAATTTCTTCCTCTTCTCATTTCCAGATCTAGTGCTACCTTTGTTACTACTGATTTTTTTTCTCCTCCCCAGATGACTTTGGTGCAAACTTCACTGTTGATTACTCTATGTTTGAGTCAGAGAACAGGCTGGTGAGTGATATCTACATGACCCTCTAGGAGGATCAGGATAGGTAACAGTTAAAAAGAAACTGGGCATTGTTGAAATGTAAATGATGAACAGGAATAAAAATTAGTTAGGTGAAGTGAAACTAGGTAGTGAGCCCAAAACAAATTTGTTAACCAAAGCTGGGGATGAAACCAGAATGCAGGAGGTTTGCTAAGACGCTGAAAGGGAGGAACAATCCTTGAGTCAAGGGAATTGGTGAATGGGATGGGTACATAATCCATGCAAACATGAAGTAGGGAAGATCCCTGAGTTTAAGTCTTGGGGGATGGGGAGGGGGGAGAAGAGGTGGTGAAGGAGAAGAGAACTCTAAATAGAAAATCTATGAGGATATTGAATGGAGGCAGTGATAACTCTGTGTTTCCTAATCCTACCGAGGGCAGAACAAGTTGGATAAGGAGGTAATGGAAGCAGTAGAGACTACCATTAGTCGTGAAACAGACCCTGCAGACCATCAGAAGCCTGTAACAGAGAAACCAGTGACAATGGAACCAGTGAGTGGATTGGGGATAAGGGGGGAGGGAGACAGACAACCCTTACCCTGGATAGATCCCAGGGCTGGTGACGTGCAGCAGAGGGAGGCTTTGGTGGATGGGGGAACCAAATAACTAGTACTACAATGCAGGTGTTCATCTCAGCTTGGCCATCATTTCTTTCACTGAGATTTAACACTAACCCTGTATACAGAACACTGGGAAGATTTGGTGCAGTTAAATTTCAGTTGAATAGTATTTAATGTGTAAGTAACCTATGCCTAAAGCTGCTGATGATGCTGATGATGCTGAAAAAGAAATCTGTGATGTTGTTATTGTCCTCAAGGTATTCATAAAACTCAAGTTTACACTTATGAAACATTTAAAACAAAATGAAAGGATTTGCCACAATGTTAAATTGCATATACATTTGACAGCATATGACAAGTGCTTTAGGCTGTGGAAGGAGAGAGATTAGCACAGGCTGAAGTTGTCTGGAAGACTTTTAGGAGGTAATTGTGCTTGAAATACACTTTGAAGAATAGGTGAGCTTTTGATTGGCAGGAAGTTATGAAAGGATGAAAGCAATTAGGGGGAAGAATAGTTATTCCAAGAGCGAAAGAGCTGCATAGACAAGGGGGATAGAACAAGCAGGGTATGTTTAGTGGATGGAGATTGAAGGAGAGGGTATATGGAAAGGAACAGTGGGAAATTAGGAAATAAAATTTACAATGCTCCAAATATTTGCTTGGTAATCTCACATATGGGAAGATAGGGCCAAATTACGGAGTCTGAAGTATCAGGGTAAGGTTCAGACTTATAAGCAATAGGGAGCCTAGTAAGTTCTTCAGTGTGGTAAACACACAATGAAAGTGGTATTTTTGAAAAATGATTTATCTGGTTGTATGAAGGATGCAGTGGAGTGGAGAGAGACTCATGAGATTTGCATCATTCCAGAAACAATCCATTAAAGGTCTGGACTAGGGAAGTGGCATTTTGAATGGAGAGGAGAAAAATAAGAAACATTTTGAAGAAAATGCCTTGCTCCAGTGATAATTTCATATGGGCAATAAATGAGGAGAGAGTTAAAATAACTTAAAAGTTTTAAACATGGATATCTGGGAAAATGGTTGACCAAAATGGGAACTGTGGGAGATCAGAGTGATTTAGGAGTGAAGTCACAAATTTGGTATTGGCCAAGCTGAATTTATAGTGACAGCCCTATGAGGGTGTCGTAAAGGTAGCTGAATTAAGTCAGTGCTACAGTTCTAAGTGCAAAGTCACAGTTACAAAAGTAGATGAGCTCATTAGAGCCAGTACACACAGAAGACCAAAAGGCCAATGACTGTGCCGGTAGTTAGTAGAAGAGGAATCAACCAAGGAAATGGAGACAAGCTGATTGGAGAGGTAGGCAGATAGCCAAATTTGTATTATAAAGTCTAGAAGAGAAAGCTTAATACAATCAATCAAAAGCTACCAAGAGGCCAAGGAGAAGGAGGTGATTGATAATCACAGAGAAAGCAGTTTTAATTGGGTGGATGTAGCAAAAGCTAGATTTTGTGGCGTTAGAGCGGCAATACATTGTGAGGAAGTGGAGGGAGAGGATAGACCAACCATCTGAGAAATCTGGTAATGCAAAAAGAGAAGCAACAGCTAGAAAGGGCAACAGGATCAAAGTGCAGTCTGAATATAGTTGAACACAGATGGGAAGAATTAGTAGAAATGGAAAGCTGATGCCTGACAAGGACAGATAAATATTTTAAAGTATATAGTAGGCTCCCTTTAGATTGTAAACTCTGTGAGGACAGAACCACTGTCTTAATTATATTTATATCCCCCCTATGGCACCTAGCACAGTGACTAGCATAGTGTCATGCACATAGCTTAAAAAACAAAACAAAAAACATCTCATTGAATTGAGTCAGGTCTCCCTGGTATGGTCAGGAATGGCTGAAAGGCACAGAGGAAAGGACTTCTTATAGTGATGGGGAGGAGGGCTGGATCTTTCTCTAAGCTCAGAGGAAAGAAGACAGAGATTGGTGTAAAGAGATGGTTATCCTTCCAGAGTGGGAGGTGGGCAGTAGGAAGGATGACACTAGCCTACTATGAGGGGATGTCTGTATTTTAGCAGAGTCCAGATCTGAACAATGCTGTATCCAGTCTGCAGAGTCCTGGTGCACTCCTCCTGTCCTGGGCCCTCGTTCAGGGGGGGATGTATTTCATGTAGAAGGTGAGAGTGCAGCCACTGGCCTTGGGGGAGTCTGTGAAGCAATTTTACCAGTATCTCTGGCTAGTGTTTCCAGCCTGGTCAATTCTCTCTCAGCTGCTTAAAGAGGGATCACATATAGAAAAATCTTATCTAACTTTAAGCAGGTTTAGGAGATGTTGAGGCAAAGGCCTTTGTAATAAGAGTCATTACTTTTTCTGAACTGGGAGGATTTCAGGACCTCCTAGAGCAGAAGCAGGTGGAATGGAGAAGAAACTTCTCCAGGTTTCCAGTCTGCCTCGAGGAATCAAAGCTGGTTCCAGCTGGCCTGGTTTAAGGCTCTTCAGGTGATAGAGGGCAAAATGGGAGGGGCCCTACAACCTGGCAGAGTCAAGAGGCAGAAGTGGGGGTGGTTCCCTAGTGTAGGGGAGAGATGGTGGAAAGGGGGAAGGAAGAGAAACCTGTATTATAGGGAAGGAATTTAAGTTGGTAATCTAAATAACTATGGGCATAAAGGGGTTTAGCAGAAGGAAGGAGTGAAGAGGGGAGGGGGACACATCTAGTGGATGTCATGGGGAAATCTAGCTCAAAATAAGAAATCTGGGGGGTTTCCATAGAGGTGGGAGGGGCTTCCTGAGTCCCCTGACCTTGTTTTTTTGTTTTTTGTTTTTCCCTTTCTTCGTTTTTTTTTTTTTTTTTTTTTTTTTTTAGGAGAGGGAAGGCTGCTACGACTCATTGGATGGGGATTTGGGAAGAGGAGAGTGGAAGATTAAATAAATAAATGAAGTAATCTGGTTACTCTCTACTCCTTTATGAGGGTCAGTTCTAAAGCTGCAACACTGAAGAGAGCACCAGGATATAGGTGTGGGAAGGGTAGATTAGAAAGGGAGTTAGGCGACAGTAGAGTTAGAGGGAATTATTAGGGCTGTGAAAAAATAAACCCTGAAATTTTGGGAATAATGGAGAAAAACACCCACAAACAACAGGTTTATTCACAGCCTATAATTCCCTCTAATTCTACTGTTTTGCTTTATCATATATGGTGTTGAGACAGTATGTTTGCAGAAAGAAAGTTGAAGTGGAACCCTTTTTTCCTTTTTATAAAATAAGCACATTGTTAAACATACGTAAAATATCAAAACTACTTAGAATAGATTTTTAAAATTCACACCCTCCTCCACTTATCTCCCCACTGCAGCTCCTAACTATGTACCCTTTTCGGTTAGTAATTAAGGCATTCGGGGACAAACTGTTTTTTTCTTCTTATAAATTTATTTATTATTTTTGGCTGCTTTGGGTCTTTGTTGCTGCAGGCTTTCTCTAGTTGCGGCGAGCGGGGACTACTCTTGGTTGCGGTGCGCGGGCTTCTCATAGCAGTGGCTTCTCTTGTTGTGGAGCACGGGCTCTAGACGCGTGGGCTTCAGTAGTTGTGGCTTGCGGGCTTTAGAGTGCAGGCTCAATAATTGTGGCACATGGGCTTAATTGCTCCGCGGCACGTGGGATCTTCCTCGACCAGGGCTCGAACCTGTGTCCCCTGCATCGGCAGGCGGATTCTTAACCACTGAGTCACCAGGGAAGCCCAGGGACAAACTTTAAAAAGAAAAAAATTTTTTTCCTTTTATCCTTCGACCCTAATCAGAACTGGGCTGCCCCCTTGCGGTCTCTTGGATGTTTTAGCTTCAATCGCCCCACAGTCCCTGGGTCCTGTCCCCTTCTCTCCACTGTGCTCTCAATACTGCACGGGGGAGTTCCCCGGTGGTTTAGTGGTTAGCACTCCGGGCTTTCGCTGCGGTCACCCGGATTCAATTCCTGGTTGGGGAACTGAGATCCCGCAAGCCTCCCAGCACAGCAAAAGAAAACAAACAAACAAAACAAAACAAAGCACTGCAAGGGCCAGTGAATAGTAAACTCCGGACTTGCCACCCTCCGTCCTTCAAATCTTCTCCAGAGGACAAATGAAGAAACTGAAGCTGGACAAGTACATAATCTAGGAGATCAGAGACCTACCCACTCTCCTTTTCTTGTGCTAAGAAACACAGAACTAAGGGCACAGGGCCCGGGGAACCAGGGTAGAAAAGTCAGGAACAACCCAGCGGGGCTTTGACCTCTGGAGTCGTGGCGGGCTGGCATCTGAGCTGGTAACGTGCGTGGCGGGTTACATAAGGAAAGGGCTGGTGGAGCCGCCCCAGCGGGAGCCGGGGAGAGGACGCGGTGTTCTCGGCAGCAATCCCCACCCTCCTCACCCAGCAGGGCAGGAGGCACCCAACTTGAAAGAGAAGGAGGAGGAGGGGAGGGTGAAACAGAGACGGGGCAGTCACGAGAGCTGGGCCGCCGAGAGGGGGAGAGTATACATAGTGGCACACATCCATTCTCTCACACACGTTGCAGACGCAAGTCGCTGATCGTTTCCACGTGCTGCACTCGTGAGCGGAGGCGCTGAAAGAGGGGGCAGAGGGGTCGGTTCCCAAGGAGGAGCCAAGAGTCCCACATCTCAAGGCTCACCCCTTAGGTCACACAACCAGTCTGAACACTCCAGCTGCGCGGCTCCGGCACACCACCATCCTATTTAAAGCCACAGGCTCCGCCCTTTTCCTCCCCTCCCTTCTTTTCCACTCTTCTTCCATCCTCCTCCTTCTCTCATCACCGGGTCCTCCTCGCTAGCCGCATGTAGGGGCGGAGCACGGAATGCTTACCTTCCAACCAATCGTCACCTGACTGCATCTTTATTGGCCGAGCCCCTGTATGCTGTAACAAATGGAATGTGAACTTCAGTAACGAGAGTCACGTGCCACCGGCTAGACAACCAATGAGGGTGCGAGGTCTGTGTACGCCGGGGGAAGGCACGTGCGGAGCTGCACGTGTCTGGGAGGGGGAAGGGGCGGGACCCAGTGGGAGGGAGGCGGAGGTGGGTAGCCCTGACCCGAGAGTCGGAGTAGGAGCTGGAGACAGCCTGGGCTGAGCCGACCGACACAGGTGAGGAGACTCAGGTCAGGGAGCGATCCGCGCAGGAGGATCAGACCCGGCGGGAGTGGGCTTAGGGACTCAACGCGGATATTGGTATTGCGAGGGATCGCATCACGTGGCAGGCGCGACTGGAGATGGTCCGGCGCAGGGATCCTGGTCAGAAAGATTGGCAAGAGGAGGGAGGTTGCTGCCGGGTCCCTAGGTGGGTTCGGGTGCCGCAGATTTCCGGCTTGCCGGTGGCGTGATCTCAGGTAGGGAGGCTCGCTGCGGGGTCAGGATGAGACCAGAAGAGGCGAATCGGGGAAAGGTGTCAAATCATTATATTTACTCTGAACTGAGGGAAAAGAGTCTGTGTCAGGCTAAGAGCTGCTCTGCGGAGGCCAGAGAGGCAATCCAGGTTCTTAATGGAGGAGGGGAGGCGGGGAAGATGACTTTTTTTATTGTCCCTGAGACAGGTAATATTGGGGAGGGAGAGAAGAGATATTATGATCGCAGACAGTACACCCTAGTCTCCCAGTCCATTTCCTAATACTCAGATTCTGGTTTCAAACTCCCTCGCTTTGCTCTTCAGTTGCAGGTCCCGATGTTTGGGCACTCCGGGAGCTGCTCTCCAGCCCCTGCTTCTGAACCTATGGATTCTCCATCTAGCGTTTCTTCCTACTCTCTTTATTCCTCTTTTTCCACCTCCCCAGTGAACAGTGACTCTGGCTTCCCCTCCGATAGTGAGAGGGAGGACAAGTGGGCTCATGGCCCCAGGCCAGACACTGTTGGTCAGAGGGGAGGTTCTCGGCCCAGCCCTGGTCCTATCCGCTGCAGGCAACGACCCAAGGTTTCCAGTAAGCAACCTACAGCATCTCACTCGGAACAGCGGGGCTTGGCTTCTTCTATGTCAGGATCTGGGGTCAAAAGATCAAGAGGTGGTGAACTGGAGACCGGTCTAAACATCCAGGGTTGTACCACAGAAGGAGACCTGCTGTTTGCTCAGAAGGTAAGAGAAAGCTGGGGAAAGGAGATACGACCAAGTGGCTTAGCACCCAGTTGGTTGGTAAGGACCCCATGAGGATAGTATTGGCTCTCAGATTGGGAGATGGAAGAATAAGTACTGGTGTGGGCAGTTCTTGGTCTTCTCATACCCTTTGTCCTGTTTTTCTACAGTGTAAAGAGCTCCGAGGATTCATACCCCCTCTCACAGACCTACTGAATGGACTGAAGATGGGTCGATTTGAGAGAGGTAGTTATCTGATTACTTGTATTCATTTGAGCTACATTCATCTCTCTGTCTCTCAAAATATGTTTTGAATGTGTATTTCTCTTAAGTCTTTGTTTGGGGCCTGGATGATTCCCTTTTTCTCCTGTGACAATTTCTTTAGGTGAATCCATTTTAAGCCCTTCTGTCTTTCCTTTACCTGATTAAATTCTTGAATCTCAATCCTTGATCTCTCTTTCTCTTTCCTGACCCCAGGATTGAGCAGTTTCCAGCAGAGCGTGGCAATGGACAGGATCCAGCGCATAGTAGGTGTTTTGCAGAAGCCACAGATGGGGTAATTGATTCTTGATTCTTGATTCTTTCCTCAGTACTTCATAAAAAAGGAGCTATCTCCAATCCTGTCCTGTTGCTTTTTTCACACCTAATGGCTTTTTTTTTTTCCCCCACAGAGAGCGTTATCTAGGAACCCTGCTACAGGTAGAAGGAATGTTAAAGACTTGGTTTCCTCATATAGCTGCCCAGAAGTCATCATTGCGTAGTCAGCTGACCAAGGTGAGAACTTATAAACCTGAGGAAAAGGTGGGGAAATAACCAAAGAAATGAAGTGGACACGCAGAAATGGGCTCCCTCTTCCATTTTCTTTTGGATCTTTTCATCTTTTCAACAAGTTTTCTTTTCAGGGAAGGGAATGCCTAAACTTCCTTCATTGTCTTGATTTCTAGGTGTTTTGGGGTTCTATTTTGTTTGGATCATTTCAAGGAACTCCATGGAATTTAGCCCTGTTCCTCATGTTGTAGCTTATCTGCTTTCTGCATAGATACAGAATGCTTTTTACCTGGACAAATGAATCATGCAGGAAGATTCCTCAGCTTCTCTCTGCAAATCTTTTCTCTTCTGCTGCCCCTAAACCCCTTTTCCTCTCCCTCTTTTTACTCCTTCCCAAGTACCCTTGTATCCCTCTGGAAGCATGGGTTTTGAGGACTGGTCACAAGACGTACATCACTGGGAGGGGTGAAGGCACCCATGGGGCACCCATAAGGAGAGTGTTGCAAAGATTCTTTTTTTCTTATTCTTTTTTATTTATTTTTGGCTGCGTTGGGTCTTCGTTGCTGCGCGCGGGCTTTCTCTAGTTGCGGCAAACGGATGCCAGTCTTCGTTGCGGTGCGCGGGCTTCTCACTGCGGTGGCTTCTCTTGTTGTGGAGCACGGGCTCTAGGCGCACAGGCTTCAGTCGTTGTGGTATGCGGACTCAGTAGTTGTGGTGCACGGGCTTAGTTGCTCCGCTGCATGTGGGATCTTCCTGGACCCATGTCCCCTGCCTTGGAAGGCGGATTCTTAACCACTGCACCACCAGGGAAGTCCCTGAAAAGATTCTTAGATCTAGTGTGGAATGACCTATTTTCTGTGCCTTCAAATAATAGAGTATGTAGGGGGCACTCAAATGAGAGGGAGAGGAAAGTCTCCTGTAGCTAATGGACAGTCCTTGTTTTCAACTGCTGTGGGAATAATTGATTTAAAAATAAGCAGGAGGGGACTTCCCTGGTGGCACAGTGGTTAAGAATCTGCCTGCTAACGCAGGGGACATGGGTTCAAGCCGTGGTCTGGGAAGATCCCACATTCCACAGAGCAACTAAGCCCGTGCGCCACAACTACTGAGCCTGTGCTCTAGAGCCCGTGAGCCACAACTACTGAGCCCATGTGCCACAACTACTGAAGCCTGCGTGCCTGGAGCCTGTGCTCCTCAACAAGAGAAACCACTGCAATGAGAAACCCGTGCACCTCAACAAAGAGTAGCCCCCGCTCACCACAACTAGAGAAAGCCCACGCAGCAACGAAGACCCAACGCAGCCAAAAATAAACAAATAAATAAATTTTTAAAAAAAGCAGGAGGGGGACTTCCCTGGTGGTGCAGTGGTTAAGAATCTGCCTGCCAATGCAGGGGGCACGGGTTCGAGCCCTGGTCAGGGAAGATCCCACATGCCACAGAGCCACTAAGCCCGTGTGCCACAACTACTGAGTCTGCGCTCTAGAGCCCATGAACCACAACTACTTACTGAGCCTAAGTGCCACAACTACTGAAGCCCACGCGCCTAGAGCCCATGCTCCACAACAAGAGAAGCCACCGCAATGAGAAGCCCGTGCACCACAACAAAGAGTAGCCCCCGCTCGCCGCAACTAGAGAAAGCCCGCGTGCAGCAACGAAGACCCAAGGCAGCCAAAAAAATAAATAAATGAAATAAATTTATTTTAAAAATTAAAAAATAAATACATAAACATAAGCAGGAGGATCTTACCTGCATATTAATCTACACTTCTTAAGGAACTCAACATAGGAAATTAGAACTTAAAATACAGAAGTTGGGAAATGATGATTCCAGTTAAAAATAGACTTTTTAGAAAGAAGTTCTAAAATAAATCAGTTTATAAATAGTGAGAATCTATGGGACTGTTTGTTTTATTTTGTATACATGTGAATAGCCAGTGCCTATATAGTGTGTGGTACAAGAATTTGTTAAATAAATGAAAGTACAGTTTGGTTACTAAAACTTTTACTTAATCATGGCCTGACAGGAAATTATCTATTGCATAAAACAAGGTATGTTAGCATTACAGAGTTCCCAAGGAAAGCAAATGTTTAAGCAACCAGGTGGAGTTAATCTGAAAGCTTTCTCACATAATTTTTTCTCTTTTCTCCCCCTCCCTAGCATTCTCCAGGCCACCACAGTTATCCAGCTGCTTCCTCTCCTGCACTTTCTGTGGAAAAGATGGACCAGACACAGCTAGGACAGCTAATATTGAAACCAAAGCAGCCTTGGCACCTCACTGAATGGCCAGCTATGAACCTCACTTGGATCCACACTACTCCAATTTGCAATCCCCCTCTCAGTTCCCCAGGTACCATCTCCTTTAGCCATGGTCCTTTAGGCACTGGAACCAGCATTGGTGTCATCCTTTTCCTCCAGCATGGAGTACGGCCCTTCACCCACTCAGCCCCAACCACTCCAGTTCCATCTACTACTACAGCATCTCCTGTCATCCCTGGTGATCCTAAGATACTCTCTGGAGAGGGGCCTTGTTGCCACAATTTGCCAGTAACTCTGCCATCAGACTGGAGCTGTACCCCATCCCCTCCTGGTGTACCCACCATGACCAGAGAGATGACCGTGGGAGACCTAGAACAGATGAGAAGCCACCCTTCTGTTGCTCCTGATGTCCCTCCTCTCAATCCCTAATGCAGGACTTGAGACTGTAGTTTCTAATTTGTGTAAATATATGTCTCTCTATATACTTTTTTAACTGTTAATGTGTGAATTTGTGTTGAGGGAAGAGAAATCCTTTCTGATTAAATAAATTTTATACCTAAACAGTTTGCTGACTGGGGGAAATTGAAACCTTCTGCCTCGAATTCCAATATTTATCCTCTGAGCTGCAGGAAAGGGGATGGGAATGTTTGTGAACCCGAGCTCCACCAAATTAGAAGTCTGGATGGGACAATATACGTCCTGCGGGAAAGGAAAAGGGACTCTCTGCTGCTATCTTCCTAGGGAACACCCTTGGGACAGTTACAGGGTTCAGAGTTGGGTTGTTTTTTCATTCAGGCTCAGAGACTGGTACCTTTCTGTTTGTGTCTCTCACTCTTGTAACCTTCCAGCTGGCCCAGACTAGCAGGTTCTACTGCTCTGGGGTAGCTCTTTGCTTTGTTGGGAGCTGTTGATGCTTGTGGCTAAATGCATATGTAATCTACTGCTGCCAGAGGAGGGACACAAAAGCCCGAACAGCCACTGTGGTTGCCAGTTTTGAAGAGGAAGCAGTGCCCCAGAACTGTCAGAATGGGAAGTCCCCTCAGATGCTGGGCCTCCTTATTCAAAAAACTGCAGCTGCTAAATGTATGCTACCCAGTGTCATCAAAGGGCAAAACGGAAGTCTGTGAATTTACCTACATCTACCCTTCTCCATGTATTACTCTTTCTGATTTGTCACAGTTTCCATCAAAACCATGTCCTCTCCCAGCCTTGGCAGTGTTTCAGACTACTTAGTCATTTTAGTTATTGCATATTGGCTACTTAGCATATTCCTCATAGCTGGTTATACGTCTTTCACCTGTTTCTCAAGTCCTCTGTTCTCAGTGAATTATTGTCTCATTTTATTTCAGACAACATGCCCTCCCCCTAAGGCAAACTTCTCCAGTTGTGCTTTTGATTACCTTGCACCTCTGGAACTTTTGCTGAGTCACTTATGCCCTCTTTACCTTGTAACTTCCATTTGTTACTGAATTATTTATTCTTTCGTTCTTCTACAAGTAAAAATTATTCCTCCCGCAAGTATGATCAGGTACCTCCTTCTTGAAAATATCTCTCGAGGGACTTCCCTGGTGGCACAGTGGTTAAGAATCCGCCTGCCGATACAGGGGACATGGGTTAGATCCCTGGTCCAGGAAGATCCCATATGCCATGGAGCAACTAAGCCCATGCGCCACAACTACTGAGCCTGCGCTCTAGAGTCTGTGAGCCACAACTACTGAAGCCCACACTTCTAG
Organism: Balaenoptera physalus; assembly: GCF_965194825.1. Classification (NCBI taxonomy): domain Eukaryota; kingdom Metazoa; phylum Chordata; class Mammalia; order Artiodactyla; family Balaenopteridae; genus Balaenoptera; species Balaenoptera physalus. The sequence continues at coordinate 88,045,595 of NC_138882.1, read as the reverse complement.
AGCCCGTGTTCTGCAATAAGAAAAGCCACCGCAATGAGAAGCCTGCACACCAAAACGAAGAGTAGCCCCTGCTCGCCGCAACTAGAGAAAGCCCGCGTGCAGCAATGAAGACTCAACGTAGCCAAAAATAAATAAATTTAAAAATAATTTTAAAAAAAAGAAAATATCTCTTGAGCCCAATTGCCCTCTTTCTCATCTTTTCTCTATAATTCTTGACAGAGTAGTCTAGGGACTTCCCTGGCAGTCCAGTGGTTAAGACTCTGTGCTTCCACTGTAGTGGGCATGGGTTTGATCCCTGGTCGGGGAACTAAGATCCCCCATGCCGTGCAGTGCAGCCAAAAAATTAAAAAACAAAAACAAACAACCCCCCCCCCAAAAAAGAGTAGTCTAATCATACTCTTTCTGACTCCTTTCCACCACTCAGTCCTTAAATTCTTGCAGCCTAGCGTCCACTGCTATCACTCTACTGCACCTTCTTAAGTCACTAAGAAGATCTTACAGAATTAAAGTATTATAATGTAGCTTCCATCCAGTCAATAGCTAGATCCAGGGGCTTTTACAAAGCCTAGGTACTCCATGCTCTCGGTATCATTTGACACTCTTGGTAATGCCTACTGAAACTCTCCTCCCTTGGATCCCATGTCAGCACGCTATCCTAATTCTCCTCTTACCTATCTGGCAACAACTTCTATATCTCTTAATAGCCTCACTTCTGCCCACTCCAGAGTATGCATGTTCCCTTAGGCTCAGCCCTTGGCTCTTTTCTCTAACTACATTCCTTCACTTCAAGGTTTCATCTCCTTTCATGGTTCTAATTATTGCCTCAAGTAGAAGACTTCTGAAGCTTCATATCCAGTCCCAGTCTTTCCCCTGAGATGACATACTGAATGTCTACATTTCTGCTGGACAGTTCCATTTACTTATTACTAACACTAAAACATTGAAAATTTCAGCATTTTAGAGCCAAGAGGGTACCATCTGTATCTAATTCAACCCCTTCATTTTATAGATGAGAAAACTTAGGTAGCTTGTGTAAGACAACACAATGTGTCATACAGAACTCATTTTCCAGTCTGGTACCTTTTCTAGTGTTCACCAATCAAACTATTATCCTTCTTTTAGAGATGTCCCGTTCTACCTTTTTACAACCTCTTTTTCTTCTGTAAATGATGGTACCATCATTCTTCTTTTAATTCTTTAAAATATTTATTTATTTATTTATTACTTATTTATTGAGGCTGCGCTGGGTCTTAGTTGCGGCACACAGGATCTTCGTTGCCGCATGCGGGCTCTTTATTAGTGGCGTGTGGACTCTTAATTGAGGCATGTGAACTCTTAGTTGTGGCATGCGGGATCTAGTTCCCCGACCAGGAATTGAATCCGGGCCCCCTGCATTGGGAGCACAGAGTCTTACCCACTGGACCACCAGGGAAGCCCCGGTACCATCATTTTTCTATATAACTAGGCTTAAAACGTGGTGTATTTAATCACCAAATCCCTTTTATTCTGTATTTGGAATGTCTCTTGAAATCTGTTTCTTCCTATCCATTCCATTGCCACCTCTCTGGTCTAAACCTTGACTATAGCAATAGCCTCTCTTACCTCTAAACCCTTCTCACTGATAACAAGATTAATCTTCCTGGAACAATGCTTTGCATGTCATTACCTATTCAATGGCTCCCTGGTATTTTGAGAAGAAAGTCCAGAACCTTTAGTCAAGGTCTCTGTTTCTCCCTCTGCTCCCCTGTATGATCCCTCTGTTCCAGGTTTTTGTTTTTTGTTTTTGTTGTTTGCCCTGAACACTGTAAGCCTTTTTGCCTCTAAACTCTTGTTCATGCCATTCACCTTGCCCAGCCTTTCCTGCTTCTGTTAACTAAGCTCTACCCTTCTTTAAATGACTAACTCAAGTCCTTCTCCCAATTATTCACTCCATTAAAGATATATATGCTTAGTCTTTGGCCCTTTACTCCATTAAATGAAATCAGGTACATAAACTGCTTAGTACAAGGTTTGGTATATTGTAGGTTCTCAAAAATGCTACTTTTCCTCTTCTTTTCTTTCAAAGTATTTTTATATTTTATCCCATTTGATTCCCATGACGAATTTTGTGTGATTGACAGCAGATATTAGTTCCATTTTACAAATGAGGAAATAGACTGAGTGTTTAAGTCAGGGGTCATCAAGAGCCAGATAGATATATGCTTTGTGGGCCATACATCTCTGCTGCAACTACCCAACTCTGCTATTGTAGCCCAAAGCAGCTATACCTAATATATAAACAAACAGCACAGCTGTGTTCCAATAAAGTTTTATTTACAAAAGCAAGCATGGAGCTGGATTTGACTGGTAGGCAGTACTTTGTAGACTACTGGTTTAAGTGACTTGTTCAAGGTCATATGCCTCAGTATCAGAATTTGCGTAGAATCCAGATCTCCTGACTTCCAATCCAGTGCTTTACACTATATTATGCTGCTGCCTATATAATTTATTTTGCATTCAATATATGCTACCTTGTTTTACTATTTATCTTTTATGGCTACTTACTGTCTTTTGGTAGTCCAAGAGTCAGTGGCATGACACAAAGTAGGCATTCAATAAAAGTTTGTTGATAAGCATAATCATGTCCCAGTCTAGCTCTATTTTGGTACTTTGAACCTGGCTTACTCTAAGGCAGGCTTCAGGGTTTTTTTGTTTTTTTGTTTTTAGATATTTTTTAAAATAAATTTATTTATTTATTTATCTTTATTTATCTTTGGCTGCATTGGATCTTCGTTGCTGCGCGCAGGCTTTCTCTAGTTGCGGGGGCTACTCTTCCTTGTGGTGCGCGGGCTTCTCATTGTGGTGGTTTCTCTCGTTGCAGAGCGTGGGCTCTAGGCACGTGGGCTCAGTGGTTGTGGCTCGCAGGCTCTAGAGCGCAGGCTCAGTAGTTGTGGCGCACGGGCTTAGTTGCTCTTCGGTGTGTGGGATCTTCCCAGACCAAGGCTCGAACCCATGTCCCCTGCATTGGCAGGTGGATTCTCAACCACTGCGCCACCAAGGAAGTCCAGGGTTTCAGTTTTTGTGTGAGTTCTATTAGCATAATTGATGAGGATGCATCTGTGTGTGTGTATGTGCCTCTGTGTTTTAGGGGAGGTAGCCAAATAACCTTATTACACAAGTATCTGGTTGGGACCTTCTTTCTTCTGCGCCTTTCCCTACTGTTTTCCAGTAGCCACTTACAGTAGATCCGAACATATGTGAATAACCATAAAATGATATATATGTAGAAGTAACATACGAATAAAATAAAAAGAAAGCTGTTTCCACAATGAGGAAGAAATAAAAAAGGAGTTATTTATACTAAGTGTCACTAGGAGACAAATGGGATAGAAGCTGACATAAAAGAGTCTTTGATTCTAAATCTTGCAGGTGTTTCCCAATTCTTTTTTTTTTTTTTTTAATTTATATTTTTGTCTGCGTTGGATCTTCGTTGCTGCTCGCAGGCTTTCTCTAGTTGAGGCGAGGGGGCACTACTCTTTGATGTGGTGCACAGGCTTTTCATTGCGGTGGCTTCTTTTGTTGCAGAGCACCGGCCCTAGGCGCGGGCTTATTTGCTCCGCGGCATGTGGGATCTTCCCAGACCAGGGCTCAAACCCGTGTGCCCTGCATTGGCAGGCGGATTCTTAACCACTGCGCCACCAGGGAAGTCCCTCCCAATTCTTTCTTCAGTGATTTCACTTTATTTAGTGAAATGTCTGAGAAGGTGATGTTATAGGAATCTGATAGTATGTTCATTTCATTTTTTCCCTTAGTTTTCAGGCAGATGAGGGGGTAAAGCTCTTTTCCATCCGGAGAAAAGATCTCAAGGAATCTGTCCTTGGCGAAAACAGGAAGCATGCTCGGGAAGCTTCCCCTATTTTTCCTATTTTCCTTCCAGAAAAAGAAATGGATTAAATATCTATTTAAGGTTTAATAGGATTACAGCAGAGATTGGCACCACATTTTAAATCAACTATACTTCAATTGAAAAAAAAAGATTTAATAGGATTAAGTGGTACGGAATCGGGCTGACCTCTGAGGCCGAAGGACGGCGACTCCACGAGAAAGCGGAGAATCTGTTTAGGGCGGAATTTAAGGCAACAAGTATTTCGCTTTGTCAGGTGTTGAGTCCAGACCCGGGGGTTGGCGGTGGTGGGGGAGGATTAGAGAAACAGCCAACCCCGGCCAGAAGGACGGTTGCCATGGTTTCCACGTAGCTTCATTTCCCTTTCAGCCTCGTTGTCTTCGCGCGGCGCTGGAGAACACGCAACTTCCGCTTCCGGTCGGGGCGGGCTTCCAGTCGGCCGGGCGCTGAGGGGTGAGGACTTTGTGCGGGGGTAGGATAAAGTGAGGCGGGTGTGGCGGGAGGACGCGGTTCCTCGCGATTCCCCCCTTCCAAGCACGGAGAGACTGTGTTCCCGACTCCCACCCCAAACCGTCCTGGGACGAGGAGCGGTAGTTGGGAGGGAGAGGGGGCGCCTGCGGCGCGTCCCGGTCTCCCGCGACCGGCCAGATAAATCTCCATGGGGACGCCCTGCTACCGTCTGTCTTCTTCCCTATGGTAGGGTTTGTATTGGCAAAGAGATCGGGCGAATCTTGATAACAAGTCGCGTATACTTTCTAGGACATGAGGACTTGCACGTGCCCCTGTCGCGCATGTTCCAGAGCCCGTTGCATTTCCAGGCCCTGAATAAGCTACGTCGTTGTGTATTCTGTTGTGTTTCTCTTTATTAGCTGGTCTTTATACTTTACTACCCCTTTCTCCGTCATACTTTAGGTCCTGCAGACTGAAGACTTAAATCCAAGGTCATGGCAAAACATTTGAAGTTCATTGCCAGGACTGTGATGGTACAGGAAGGGAACGTGGAAGGTGCATACAGGACCCTAAACAGGTAACTGGTTAGGGACCAGAATCATGCCTAGACCAACTCTTGAGAAGTGCGGTGGTTATTCTCTCACTTCCCCTGTCGTAGGTTGTCTCAAACCAGTGCCAGCCCAGGTGTTCAAAGCCTTGAAACTTCTCAGACCCTCAGTTTACTATATTAAAAATGAAATTCTTTCCCAAACCTAACTGTGAGGCTTACTTATCAGCAGTCATTCCTTTGATAGTGAACCTGAATTCTATCCAAGACTTTAAAAAAGAGCCCAAAGGGAAAATCAAGTTATAAAATTGCTAGTAAGCAAAAACGTAGTACATGATATATAGAAAGCTGAGTGAGGGATTGGTATGGGACAAGGCAAATGGAAAAGATGAACTCAGATTTGGGATCTTAGAGAAGCAAGCAAGAGATAGAAAAGTGTTACAGGTTCAGAGAAGGGTTAACAACACAAGCAAAAACATGAAGATGGAAATGAACTGGCTGGAGTGGAGGAGCTGTATTGAAAGGTTTTGAATGCTAGGGTAAGAGGTGTAGAATGACTCTAATAAAGAACGCCTCACAGTTGTGGTTTCTCAAGAAAATAGTTCCTTAAGCTTCCCTTATCACTAGTTGTAAGGATTTTGACTTTCATTTATCATTTTCTCTCCCCAGTGAAGCAGAGTTTGGAGAAACAAATGCTTGTTGAGTTGAATTATCAAATAATTATATGAAAGAGATGTTAATATATGAGGTGGTCCTCTGCCTTAAGGCCACTAAGGTGGTAGCTTTATGTCAGAAGTAAGAGAAGCCTAGGGAGATGAAGTTATATTCCTTGGGTTACAATTGTTGAATGGTGGAAAGAAGCATAAATCACATTTTTCTAGTGCAGTGTTCTTTGCTCTGTTCCTACATTATTGACTAGTTTCTCTGGAAATGGAGAGACCTATGGCAGTCACTCTCCAGTTAAGAACCCGTATTTGATTGGGTTTAAATATAAGTGGGGTTCTTGGGGACTGAGAAGGTAAATGAAAGAGAACCAATTCTTATCCAAGCAAAGAGTTCTAGGTATGGAGGGCTGGATGGCAGAAGACCATAGTAAATGAGGACAAAGATGCTGTCAGAAGCTGTGTAATTGAGAAGCAGTTGCAGGCTGAGGATGATTTGTATGTCTTTTAAAAGGATCTGGTCTTGGGTCAGCCTCTTTACTTTCAATGACTGTGCATGCCAGTCATATCCTTGGGCAGAAGCTTTTCCCTCTGCATTTTCACTTGCGTTGAAAGTAAAGATAATCAGTTAAGTACAGGGCAGTAAGATAATCCTATTTCATGTTTTTGTATTGCTGCTCATTCCCTACTCTCCTATTTCAGACCTTTAAGTGGCATGTCTGTGGGAGGGTTGAGATGTCTAATGATCTTTCTCTGCCCATATACTGGAAGCACCAAGTGAATGTCTTTATAGAATCTGAAGTGAATTAGCTAGTGAGATGAAATGCTGAATTTGGGGAAGGGAAGTCTTGTAGATTACCTCACCTTTCTTCTGACCTCTTCCTGTAAGTTTTTTGTTTGTTTGTTTGTTTTTTGGTTGTGCAGTGCAGCTTGCAGGATCTTAGTTCCCTGACCAGGGATCGAACCTGGGCCCCCTGCAGTGCAAGCGCAGAGTCCTAACCACTGGACCACCAGGGAATCCCAAATTTTTTTCTGTATGATTTATTTTGGTGGATTTAGATGGGTCTTCTAACTAGGGTGACTGTGATGTTTGTATTGTTAAGGGATGTCAAAGGGCAGCTGTTAACCTGATGGTAAAACAAATTTCCAAAGGCTCAGCTTTAGCTCCCCTCACCTCTTTTATTCTTAAAGAATAACAGAAAAGCAAGAATTTTGTTTTTAGGAAATTAACTACTCTGATGAAGAACCAAAAAATAATTTGTGCAGCATTATTTATTGAACCATTTCTTACAGTTGTATCAAGAAAGTAGCTACAGGGAATTCCCTGGCAGTCCAGTGGTTAGGACTGTGCCCTTCCACTGCAGGGGGCACGATTGGGGGTGGGGGGGGTGGGGGCGTGAACTAAGATCCCACATGCTGCACTGCATGGCCACAAGGCCAAAAAAAGAAAGAAAGAAAGAAAGTAGCTACAACTTTAATACTTTTGACCAAAGCCAGGCCTGAAAATAGTTTTCTCACATAAATGAGGCAGCATAACTTAGTGGTTTAGAGCACAGAGCCAACTGACTGGTTCAGATCCCTGCTGTGCCATTTTTTGGCCTCATAATCTGTGATTAGCTACTTAATGTCTCTGCCTCCGTTTCTTCAGTAAAATGGAACTACTAATAGTGCCCACCTCATATGGTTGATGTGAGGATTAAGTTAGTAATATAAATAAATTGCTTAGGACAGTGCTTGGCACATAGTAGGCATTATGTGTTAGCTATTATCATAATTTGGAAGTAAATGTAAGGGAGTTTTTACCCTTTTGGTTTTACTTTGTGGGTGATTTGTTTATTCATTTGTTTTGAGAGATTGACAGTTTGCTTTAACTGTTTTTTCTCTTATGCTCCCTGATCATCAAGTTATGCTCAAGGTGGCCTGGAGGTGAAAAAATGAGAAAATAATTTAGCTTTATTTTGTCCTGAGGCTCTAGTTGGCTACTGGTATTGGAATGACTTTTCCTATACACGCTGATACTTTCCAACCAAGGCTTCTTCTCTAGATGCTAATGCTAATCTCATTTTGAAATAACAGCATTTATTCCCTCTGTATACACTGCTCCCTCATCCCCCATTTCCACTTAACAAAAATTTAAAACCTGAAAAACAAAATATTTCTAACTTCCTGCCTAAAGGAGTTGATCATCTCTCTATTGATGCCAAGTCTGCAGAAAGCATAAGGCCAACTCACCTTCTGAGAGAAGACTGTTCCGCTATTTTTTTGCCTGGGATTGTTCTAATTAACCTGGAAACAATCTCTGTATCTCCGCCTCTTATGAAATCCTAATTTAGCAAATGCCTTTTTATTTAAGCAACATGAGGGTTTTGCTTTTCCTGTTTTTTTTTTTTTTTTTTTTTTCATTTTATCTGAAAATCTTTCCTGATCCCAGGTGTGGAGTGGGTGTAGGTGAGAAAAAAAGAAATAAATGACAGAAGGTGAGGTGTATTTGGATACCTTCTGTCATCTGGCCTGGCCTAGTACTATCTCATACCTTCTTGTTCCTGAGAATCTGTTTTCAAATATCTCTAAATTGATTTCTTCCTTCTTTCCTTTCTTCTTCCCTCCTTCCTCCTTTTTGTTAAACAAGAGCCCCATACTTTTAAGATTCTCTTTTTATAGGTGAATTGCAGTTTATGCATACTTTTTTCCTGGGTAGAAATGCTTATTTTAGTCAGAAACAGCAGGAAACTGGTCAGTATAATGCTATGTGGTTTTTGACCCTGCTGCCAATCACCTGGGGGAATCTTTATTTAAAAACAAAAACAAAAAACAGAAACCCTCTTTATGTCAGGGCCCAACCTGAGACTAAATCAATCTCTCGGTGGTGGCGTCTGACCAGCAGCATTCTTTACAATGTCTCATGAGATTTTAATATTCAGCTAGGATTTTAATAGTCTTAAGGGTAGAGACCTATGCTTTTTCATTTGTATATCCCTTGCATTTACCAAAGTGTCGGGTGCATAGAAAGCTCTCAATAAATGTCTACTTAATGAATATAAATGTTCCTTTATCTTCCGTCACTCCCTAAATTTAGTGTTTGTCAAACCTTTCCACTGAAGTATACTTAACAGGAGAGGAGAGTGAAGGAACTATAAGGGGTTCTTCCACCACAAGCAAACATGGAATTTCTTTTTTTAATCTCTTTTTTTTAATTAAAATTTTAGGTGATTTTTATTTGTTGTCTTTACGTTTGTTTTAGGGCTAGCACCCCCACCTCCACTGTAGTTAAAGTTGGTCCTCCAGGCAGATGCATTGAATTTATCCAGAGATTTCTGTCTTTGGATAGTACCCTTGGCATTCTATCAAGTATCCTAGGTAAGAAACGTGGTATTACTTTTTCCTCACTTCAGGGATTAAAACACCAACATACGACTAGATTTGGGGGGAAAAACAATTTACATTGCTGAAAAAGAAAAGAATTTGATCAGAAAGGAGAGGCATGGTTAGGCAGAAAAAAAAAAAGAAGAAATTCTGGTCCCAGACACTCAGGGCCTGAGGTGTGATGATCTCGTTTTAGGCTTCCTTATGAATTTGAAAAATTCGAACTTTGTGACTAAGGTTATCCAGGAAAACAGTGCAAGAAGTGCGTGGTTGGAAGAAGCCAGCTTGGAGCAAGTATTATGGCAGTGATTTTTATAATCTTTGGGGAGGATATGTATTTTGTCAATGTAGATTTATTCTTTAGGAAGCTGCATTTATGTTCCTTTTTACCTTGGAGTGTTAGATATATATCCTTAAATTGTATTTTAGCCTCAGGAGAAAAAAGTGAACAAATATTTTGTCCTTAGGATAGGCAGGGACTTTTAAGCATCCAAATGTGAGCAGGTTGGTTCTGGAGTGTCCCAGCCTTCCTATCTGTCAGTCTGTCAGACACAGTAAACACAGTATTTTCTTTCTTTTTTTTATAAATTTATTTATTTTATTTATTTTTGGGTACACTGGGTCTTCATTGCTGCGTGTGGGCTTTCTCTAGTTGCGGGGAGTGGGGGCTACTCTTCATTGTGGTGCACGGGCTTCTCATTGCAGTGGCTTCTCGTTGCGGAGCACAGGCTCTAGGCGCGCAGGCTTCAGTAGTTGTGGCTCACGGACTCTAGAGTGCAGGCTCGGTAGTTGTGGCGCACGGGCTTAGTTGCTCCCTGGCGTGTGGGATCTTCCCGGACTAGGGCTCGAACCCATGTCCCCTGCATTGGCAGGTGGATTCTTAACCACTGAGCCACCAGGGAAGCCCAGTATTTTCTTTTTGTTTCTTTTTTTTTTTTTTAATTTCTTTTATTTATTTATTTATTTTTTGGCTGCGTTGGGTCTTCGTTGCTGCGTGTGGGCTTTCCCTAGTTGAGGTGAGCGGGGGCTACTCTTCGTTGCGGTGCACGGGCTTCTCATTGCGGTGGCTTCTCTTGTTGCAAAGCACGGGCTCTAGGCACACAGGCTTCTGTAGCTGTGGCACTCAGGCTCAGTAGTTGTGGCTCACGGGCTCTAGAGCGCAGGCTCAGTAGTTGTGGCACATGGCTTAGTTGCTCCGCAGCATGTGGGATCTTCCTGGACCAGGGCTTGAACCCGTGTGCCCTGCATTGGCAGGCGGATTCTTAACCACTGAGCTACCAGGGAAGCCCTTTTTTTTCTTGTATTGAAGTATAGTTACTGTATGATATTATATAAGTTACAGGTGTACAATATAGTGATTCACAATTTTTTAAAGGTTATACTCCATTTATAGTTATTGTAAAATATTGGCTATATTCCCCACGTTGTACAGTATATTCTTGTAGCTTATTTATTTATTTATTTGGCTGCGCCATGCAGCTTTGGGGACCTTAGTTTCCTGACCAGGGATCAAACCTGGGCCCTGGCCTTGAAAGTGGTGATTCCTAACCACTGGACCGCCAGGGAATTCCTCTTGTAACTTATTTTATACCTAATAGTTTGTACTTCTTAATCCTCTACCCCTATATTGCTCCTCCCCTACCCTCTCCCCACTGGTAACCACTAGTTTGTTCTCTATATCTGTGGGTCTGCTTCTTTTTGTTATTTTCACTAGTTTATTGTATTTTTTAGATGCCACATATAAGTGAGATTATACAGTATTTGTCTTTCTCTATCTGACTTATTTCACTTAAGCATAATGCCTTCCAAGTCCATCCAAACACAGTATTTTCTGACACTTTACTTCTTTTCCTCTGGTTTTCCATAATGTCCTCTGGCTGCCTTCTCTGTATATCTCTCTTCAATCCCAGGCTTCTCCTCGTTTCTCTCAGCTTTCTGATAGTTGGTAGTTTAAAAATAAGTTGCATGTTCTGCGGTCTAATTACAACAACAGGTATGAGAGCAAATGAGAGGAGAGGGAGGTGGTTAAAGCTTTAGCATGTTTGGAGCACAGATGTAGTCTTATAAAGGAAACAGCCTATGTGTCTGCACAGTGAGACCACCACAAAATGCTTTTTATATAACCAAGGGCCCTCATTGGTGCCCTGGGATGAAGAGATGGAGAGTGGGGGTCGCTAGGAAGCCCTGCCTGATTGGCTGGCGCCCAAGTGAAGAAAGGCAAGCACACTGGAAGCATGCCCAGTCGACCCCTTTTATTCCTGGTAGGTGAGCTTCTGGGCCCATTGAGTTCTTCTGTGTACATGTTGATCCTGATGTAGGCTGGCTACACTGACATGTGAGTCTGCCACCCCCAAATTCCCCAGCCCAGGCAGCTCAGCTCCTTTTACATAATCTGTTGAACTGGCAGCTGAGTTCTCCTTAAATGTTAGGTTGCCAGGTGCCCAAACTCCAGGCTGATCTGTTTACTCTAAACCTCTTGGTTGACTAGTCCTTGAACTACCTGTGAAAGCAGAAGCATCATTAGTAACACCCTATTTACTTCATGAGTTCTACACAACTCTTCCTACATCCTTTATTAGAAATGAGTTGAGTAGATGCCTCTACTGTAGGGATTCTGGAACATTTGAAGATAATCTGTGCTTTTTCAGGATACCTAGAAAGTGCAAGGTAAGGAAGGAGATCCTCACCTGGCACCTTGGAATTTATTTGGTTTGTGTTTTGGAAATAGAACCATCCAAGGAACACCATTTAGCAACCCCATCATTATGTTGGGGGCCACCGATCTTTTCATTTTTTTCCCCTCCTCTACTCTTATATTCCTTTGGTGCTTTTTTCTTGTCTGTCTTTTCTGCCTGACCACACAGGCACTTACTTGGTAAGATGATCACTTCTGTTTCAGAACCCTTTTGAAACTCCAGTAGGATACCTGAGTATGTTTCTAAACTCCTCCTCCTTTTGCTGTTTTCTTTCATACTACTTTAAACTGTCTTTGTCATTCCAGTAGGCTCTTCTTCCTAGGTGAAGTCATATCTAGGGTCTCTGTTCTTTTCATAGTCTCTCCTCAAATCCAGTCTCCTTGCCCTTTTTATATTTCCAGTCTTTCCCTTTCAGGCACTTTTTTTTTCTGTTTTTTCTCTAATATACTAGTCTCTAGTCCAAAAAGTGGCCTTCATTAAATAGCAGTAAACAAGGTCTAGACAGAAATAAATACTTAATTGTTTGGATCAATTCTTTTCCCTTAGTGTGCCATGTCTTCTTGGCTTGCATCTTTTTACTCTAATTAAGGAGCCTGGCCCAGCTCTTTCCTCCCTCATTTTTCACTTTGCCCATGGGCACCGCAATAATTTGTCTTTCAAACCTCAGTGGTTTTTGTTTGAGAAGCAGAGTGCTATTATAGAGCGCTGCACTAAAGACCTGAATTCTACTGCTAGCTCCATTTTGTGATCTTGGGCAGGTCAGCCTCTCTAAACTTCAGTTTTCTAATCTGTAAAGAGACGACGGGAACTCCCCTGGTGGTCCAGTGGTAAGATCCGGCATGCCGCGTGGTGCGGCCAAAAAAAAAAAAAAGGATGACATTACCTGTTTAATCAGTTTCATAGGATAATGATTAGGATCATGGATATGAAAATGCTATCTAAAGTCTAATGTGCCATTTTAGTAAAGGTAATATTGAGGCCTTCTGAGCTAATATTCCCAAGAACTGTGTCTGTTAGAAAGTAACTTAATCCCTTGAGCTGTAGACATTTGTCAGTCACCAAGAGGATTCATTTTTGTCATACATTTACTGATATTTGCCTTTGCCAAGTATTATATTAAATGCAAAAATGAAAGACTTAATCTCTAACCTTAGAAAGCACACAACCCAGTAAGGGAGATTTTAAAAACTAAAAAACCAAACATGACTAAATATAATACTGTCTGATCAGTGCTTTAAAAGTGTGTACTGTGGCATTGGTTCTCCCTGGACCATTAGCAGCAAAATCACTTGGGAACTTGTTAGAAATGCAGATTCACGGGCCCCACCCTAGACCTATGGAATCAGAAACGAGGTGTCACAGCAGTCAGTGTTTTAACAAGTTTTACAGGTGACTGTTGCATGAGTCTCAAAGTTTGAGAACCGCTGTGCGTTGGGAACAGAGGGAAGGAGTGATTAATATCTCCTGGACCAGTTTATAAATCTCGTTACCCATTGATTTGTGCCTTTGAAGAATAAATAGCCTTTCATAAAACAGAAAAAGAAAGGAATCATATTCTCAGCGAACATCATGAACAAATGTAAAAAATAGATGTGTAGTGTGTTTGGAAAACACCTAGTTCAATATGACTAGACGTAGGCTTTTTAGGGCAAGTTATTAAAGATAAAGCTAGAGCGAGAGGGTGAAGCTCAATTGTTTAGGACTTTGAGCTTAGACTAGTGGTTCCCAAATTTATCTGCACATTGCAATTACCTAGGGAACTTAACAAACCCTGCCCATGTCCCTCCCCACTTGTGACTTAGTTGGAATTTTTAAAAGATCCCCAAGTGATTCTAATGTGCAAACAAGTTTGGGAACCACTGGCTTAGACTATTTTATTTACTGGGAAAGATTTTTTAACATCAGAGTATACAATCTGATTTATTTTTTATAAATTTATTTATTTTATTTGTCTATTTTTGGCTGCATTGGGTCTTCGTTGCTGCATGCAGGATTTCTCTAGTTGCGGCGACCGGGGGCTACTCTTTGTTGCGATGCGCAGGCTTCTCATTGCAGTGGCTTCTCTTGTTGGGAAGCACGGGCTCTAGAGCGCAGGCTCAGTAGTTGTGGCGCACAGGCTTAGTTGCTCTGCGGCATGTGGGATCTTCCCGGACCAGGGCTCGAACCTGTGTCCCCTTCATTGGCAGGCGGATTCTCAACCACTGCGCCACCAGGGAAGTCCCACAATCTGATTTATGTTTTAGGACAATAATTGGTATAGGGAGGGAAAATGGAAATAGGGAACCTGTTTATCCTTCACAATTCAAATAAGGTATCCTTTAGGAAGCTTTCATAACCACCTTCTTAACAAGTACAGATTATATACCTCTCCTGTGTGCTTCCCTTATCTTTGCATCTATCACATTCTATTGTAATTCTTACATAATTGTCTTCTCTACTAGACTGCAAGGGTAGAGAACTATGCCTAAGTTTGTTTTCTATCCTCGGCATTTAACACAGTGTCTGGTACAGAGTTGGGATTCCATAAATACTTTTTGATTAAATGACCAGTTAGATGATTATTTCAGTACAGGTATAAGGACCATAATTAGAGCTGTAGCCATAGGGAAAGGAGAGAAGGAAAAGATCTAAGAACTATTTCAGGTTATACAATGTACAGGATATTGTAAATGTGTGTGTAGGGAGTAAAGGAGAAGGCCTAGTCCAGGAACATGGTGAGATTTTTAGCTTGACTAACTGGTGATGCCATTAACAGAGAGAGTATAGAGGAAGAAGAATGAATTTTAGGAGGAGATAATAAATTTGGTTTTTGTGGGGTTTAAGGCAATTGGAAACATCAGTCTAGCTCTAAGATAAGATTGGGGCTAGAGATAATGATTTAAGAGTCAACCAGTGTCTGGGTCCATTCGCAAGTATGGCTCTACATTAGAATTACCTGAGGGGTGTTTTAACATATACCCAGTGTATAACCCCACTGGAGACCAATTAAATCAGAATCTCTGAGGAATGGGACCGAGGCATGAATACTTTTTAAAGGCTCTTCAGGAAATGATTCCATTGTGCACAGGGTTAAAGCCCATGGTAAAGTTTAAGGGAATCATGGAGAACCAAAAAGGAGGAGGTTTACAGTCAGAATCTGGAGGGATACCAACAGTTAAGGGTAAATTAGGAAGAAAGCCAGCAATGGAGACCCTTTTGTGGGCCAAGATACTGAGTCTTTGGTGCCCTACTTTTCTTTGGCTGCATTGGGTCTTCGTTGCTGCGCGCAGGCTTTCTCTAGTTGCGGCGAGTGGGGGCTACTCTTTATTGCGGTGTGTGGGCTTGTCATTGCGGTGGCTTCTCGTTGTGGAGCACGGGCTCTAGGCGCGTGGGTTTCAGTAGTTGCAGCATGTGGGCTCAGTAGTTGTGGCACGTGGGTCCTACAGCGCACGGGCTTCAGTAGTTGTGGCATATGGGCTCAGTAGTTGTGGTTCACGGGTTCTAGAGCGCAGGCTCAGAAGTTGTGGCACACGGGCTTAGTTGCTCCGTGGCATGTGGGATCTTCCTGGACCAAGGATTGAACCTGTGTCCCCTGCACTGGCAGGTAGATTCTTAACCACTCTGCCCCCAGGGAAGTCCCCTGGTGCCCTACTTTTCTATTGTACAACTCTAGTGTTGGATCCACATGACTTCTGGGCATGACTGTGTTTTCAGCAGAACCTGAATTATCTACTCCTCCCACTTCTGGGAGTTGGCAACAATTCCCTTGCCTCCCATCTCCCTGCCACTAAAACCTAGACAAACTGATCTTACAAATCAGCAGGAGCCTAGGAGAGGATCCCAAAGGACAGTGGTTCCCATGTCTATTCACATTTGTAATGTACCCAAAGCTCAAATCTTTTCAAGTACATGTTCAATCTATTATTGTTATCTTGGGCTTTTGGTATAACATACCAGCAATAAATAGGGTCTCCCACTGAGCAGAAGTAGCTGGTAGTTTCTCTTATTTTTATTTCCTTCTGCTGTCCCCCTTCCAGTTATAATAGCCCTGTCTCAATTTCTCTACCTCCAATTGTGTTTTTGACTTACTTTTTACATGTAATGAAAGGAAAGGGTAGGCAGGAATGGGGTCATGCAAACAGTGCCAGGATGGAGGGCAGTAGCAGCAGGTGCCTCCAGACCTCCTCAGGACCAGCTGATGATGGGTTGAGAGGGAGAGACAAGTTGCAGACTGGAGCCAGAGCTCTCAGGATCCCAGGGATAAGGTAGGTTATAGAATAAACCCCCGTGTCCTCTTGGCTCAGTGAGAACAAAGAGGTTAGTTTGAGTTAAGCGTGTTATGAATCCAAGAGAAACCGTGTTGTAAGGAATTAGGTGGGCAGGAAAAAAACAAATTGAACTAAATTAAGATTAATAAAATACGGTTTCTGCCTTCAGGGGTTATTAGTCTAATGAGGGAGACATTTGTATAAATAACTAACAGAATGGCAAAATGAAATAATCTCTAAATAGGTATACAACAAAATAAATTATTTTCTCTAAGAAGATGAGAAAGCTTTTGTGGAGAGATGGCATCTGGATTTAGCATCAAAAAGATGTGGAAAATCTCAGGTTGGCAGCTACAGGTTGGGGATGGCATTCTAGGCTGAGGAAGCAGCGTGAGTAAGGACTTGGTATTAATGTGTGTTCAGGGAGTAGTCAGTAAAGTAGTGTGGTTGGAGCATGTGGTACATGGAAAAATGATGGTTGAGGCTGTTATTTTAATGCTCCCATTTGTGTCACTGGTGTGATAAGGGCCTCTTCTTTCCCTGTATTAAGTGGGCCCAGATACTTCTCAGACTTACAGACTTCAGCTGCATCAGCTCTTAAACACAGTAGGGGTGGAACTACATTCTCCACTAAGGACCACGTAGGAATCACCCCTAGTTATTTTTTCCTACTGCAAATGACTTACCCCATTTGAAAATTCTGAAATGGCCCCTTGGTTGAGACTCACTGCCATAGGGAGCCACTGTTCTTTTGGGACTGTGCCATATCCCTCAGGTGTGTTGTGGTAGAAGAAAAAAAAGGTTGAGAACATGACCATGACTATAAACTCCCCAAGAGCAAGGACTATATAATTAATTGCCTTTTTATTTCCCCACATATTACTCTTTGGTGCCTGGCCTCTATATGTTGGCAGTTAATGCTGTATTGTCACCATTTCACACCATTCTTACAGACACCAGTTATTTGGTCAATTGACTTCTAATCATTGTGAAACTGGAAAAGAACAATAATGAGCCTAAGCCTCTAACTTCGTTTCCTGTCTTTATACAGAATCCTTACCATGGATGGGCTCATTGAGGACATAAAGCGACGGCGATACTACGAGAAGCCTTGCCGCCGGCGACAGAGGGAAAGCTATGAAACCTGCCGGCGAATCTACAACATGGAAATGGCTCGCAAGATCAACTTCTTGATGCGAAAGAATCGGGCGGATCCATGGCAGGGCTGCTGAGGCCTGTGGATAGGAGGCCCCATGTGAAAATCCTTATCCAGCTGTCTCCACCTCTTTTCTTTCTCCCAGCCCATTTTCTCTTACCTTTCTTACAATAAACTCAATCACATATATGCAAGAAGGCCTGCATATATAGAAGCAATCCCACTAGTCAGCAATGGACACTTTCTTGTATTAAGTCAAAGAGAAACCGAGTCCAAAAGTAGTCTGGGAGTAGAATGGTGGTTGCCAAGGGCTGGTGTTGGGAGGAGGGGAATGGGAAATTATTGTTTAATGAGAGCAGAGTTTCAGTTTGGGAAGATGAAAAAAGTTCTGGAGGTGGATAGTGGTGATACTTGCACAACAACGTGAATGTACTTATACTGTAATTTTTTAAAATTATTTATTTATTTATTTGGCTGTGCCAGGTCTTAGTTGCAGCACACAGGATCTTCGTTGCCGCATGCGGGATCTTTAATTGTGGCATGAGGGATCTAGTTCCCTGACCAGGGATCGAATCTGGGCTCCCTACATTGGGCGCATGGAGCCTTAGCTGCTGGACCACCAGGGAAGTCCCTATATTTTACTGTAATTTTTTAAAAAGTAGTCTGAAGTGGGAAAGTTTTCTAAAATGTAGTGGAATATATCTACCGTGTCTAATTTTTATGAAACCCAAAGCAAGATCTTATTATTGGAAAAGGATCTATTCCTCTTTACTGAACTGCCTTCCAACTATTAGGTAAAAGAAGAGGAAACATGTATATATTTGGAATAAATTCTAATTCAGAAACACCCATCAACCAGGGTAGAGAGCTGAAACCCTTCCCCAAAGGAATCCTTAAGACAATCTAACATTCACCCCTGTTTTGTCTTTCCTGTGGTTTTCCTAAAGGAGGCTAGTGGAGGGTTGGTGGAAAAGAAAGCAGTAGATGGATGGTAGGAAAGAGAGAATGGGGCAGTGTTAAGAGAAAGAAGGGCACAGAGCCTGAAATACCTACAGCAGTGGTTCTCAATAGTGTGATCTTCAGATCAGTAGCATCACCTGAGAAACTGCTAGAAATGCAAAATTTGGGACCCTACTTTAGACCTTCTGAACTGGAAATTCAGGTCGAAGCCTGTCATGGCAATCTATTTTAACAAGCCCTGCAGATGATTCTGATGCAGGCTGAAATTGGAGAACCATTGCCCTATAGTACCCAAAAGAGATTCCAGGTGGAGGTCTCAACTACCACCCCTACCTCTCCTTAACAGGCATTCCTGGGCATGAGACTCTTGACAGCTGGGGCATCTGACCACTGTGGGAAGACCAGCTGCTCTGCTTCCTCTCCTGCTGTGTTTCCTCTGATCTTGGTCCCCTAACAGCCATGCCTGCTAGTATAAGGAGAGTTGGTGCCAACCCCTGTAGGAGAATGCAGAGGGTAGGTGGAAGTGGCTAGCCCACCTCTCCTCACCCTGAGTGGAGCCCACTCAGCATAGTGTTAAAAAAGGAAGTAAACAGAGCCGACTGCCAAGCCTCCTATCTCTCCAGATTACTAGTGTTCAAATATTGCCCCCTTGTGGTAGAGTAGCGTGGCTTCAGATTTCTTCTAGTCTTAATTCTGTCTTCAGTGTCTTCTCTCTTTCACAGTAACCATACTTACTGATTAAACAGCAGATATGATGGAACCAGTGTACCTTGTTTCTCAGGGCTTGATTGTCTGTCTTCCACTCATCAGGAATAAGGCCCATGGTGAATAAATCATATTATTGGGCACAACATAGAAACAGCTTATAAATTGAAGATGTGGTCCTTGCCCTCTAGAAACTTACATTGTGGTTTGAGAAATTCTATATACAGACTGTCTTCAACTCTGTTACTTTTGTACAACCTCATTTTAATAAGTTAACAAATTATAGACATTGATACTTCTGAATCACCTTTCAATCTCTGAATTTGGTCTTCAGTACATTACTTTTGAATGATTTTGAGCCACAGCATGGTATCACCTGTTGCCAATTGCTGTTGCTAAAGAATAAAGACCTGGCTTCTGCCAAAATGGTAGGGTATGTTTGTGATAGCAGAACTAGGTCTGTTACTTGGCAGCTTTTCTCTGAGGCTAAAGTTGCTTCTGTCTTCTCTCCAAAATACTAAGGGGTGGCTAAGGTCTGGATTTCATCTCTGAAATTATCCCCTGCTTGCCCTAATCTCCAGTCCTGACCACTGCCCGTGTTCCCTGGAGCAGTGAACAATGATGGGTTGTAGCAGGTAGCCAGCTGAAAAGGCCTCGTGTGTGAGAAGGGGGTAGCTGGCTGGGTGAGGTCCCAATCAGCTTGTGCTGTCATGGAAGGAAGAAAAACCTTCCACTCCCTGCTCTGGGAAGCTAGAAGATACCTCATGGTCACTTAATGAGTGGGGATTGCCCTAATCTTTTTATTCCTGCATCAGCTTCAGGAGAGGGGTGCTTTAGTATTTACACAGTTACAGGGCAATAGATACGATACCTCCTACCTTGATCTTAGGCACCTATGACATCTCTTAGATGTCCACTGGATTACCTCTGTCAGGTACGTTTAGTACTCTGGAAACAGGTACCCCTTTAAAATTGGACTCTGTTGAGTAACTTTGACATTGTACTTTAAAGTTTTCAGAAGTGCACTAAGTACAAAATAAGTTTGCCTATATGTTAACTGAAAATACTAAGGAATAACTACTCACTGTATACAGTAAGTCCCCTACATACAAACCGTCAAGTTGCAAACTTTTAAAGATGTGAATGTGCGTGCCAGCCCCTGTATGCCAGCTGTTGTACTGTACTACTGTACTTTTCAAGGTACTATACTGTAAGATTAAAAATGTTTTATTTTTTGTGTTTATGTACATATTATTTGTGTGAAAAGTATTATAAACCTATCACAGTACAGTACTATATAGCTGATTGTGTTAGTTGGGTACCTAGGCTAACTTTGTTGGACTTACGAACAAACTGGACTTACGAACGTTCTCTTGGAACGGAACTCGTTCATATGTAGGGGACTATTACTTCAGACTGTATTAAATGTAGGTAGTTGAAGGAAAAGGAAAAGACTGGAGCTTCTAGTATGTGCCAGCTACCTTATATGCATAGTTTTTTACAGTCAAAAAGATCTAGATGTAGGAACTTCCCTGGTGGTCCAGTCGTTAAGACTCCTCACTCCCAGTGCAGGGGGCCCGGGGTTCGATCCCTGGTTAGGGAACTTGATCCTGCATGCCGCAACTAAAGATCCCACATGCCACAACTAAAGATCCTGCATGCTTCAGCTAAGATCCCACATGCCACAACGAAGATCCTGCACACGGCAATGAAGATCCCACGTGCTGCAACTAAGACCCAGCGCAGCCAAATGCATAAATAAATAAATATTTTAAAAATATATAACATGAAGTTTACCATTTTAACCATTTTTAAATGTACAATTGAGTGTTGTTATGTAACTATTACCACTATATATTTCCAAAACTTTTTCATCACCTGAAATAAACTAACCATTATGCAATAATTTCCCACCCTCCACCCCCTGCCTCCCCATAGCCCCTGGTATTTGTCTATTCTATTTGTCTATTCTAGATACTTCATATAAGTCAGATCATATAATATTTGCCCTTCTGTGTCTGGCTTATTTCACTTAGCATATTTTCAAGGTTTATCTATGTTGTACCATGTATCACAAATTCATTCCTTTTTATGGAGGAAAAATACTCCATTGTGTATATATATACGTGTGTATATATATGTGTGTGTATATATATGTGTGTATATATATATATATATATATATATATATATATATATGCCACATTTTGCTTATTCATTCATGTCATCGAACACTTGGGTTGCTTCCACCTTTTCACTAATGTGAATAATGCTGCTATGAACATGGATGTACAAGTATCTCTTTGAGACCCTACTTTTAGTTCTTAGGGTATATACCCAGAAGGAGAATTGCTGGATTATAGAGTAATTCTGTTTTCTGAGAAACCACTGTGCATTTTTCCATAGTGGTTGCACCATCTTACATTCCCACTAACAGTGTGCAGGGTTCCAGTTTCTCCATATCCTTGTCAACCCTTGTTATTTTCTGGGTTTTTTGATAGTAACCAACCTAAAGGATGTGAGGTGGTATCCCCTTGTGATTTAGATTTTTATTTCCCTAATGACTAATGATGTTCAGCATCTTTTCATGTGCTTTTTGGCCACCTGTATATCTTCTTTGGAGAAATGTGTAGTTAAGTCCTTTGCCCATGTTTTAACTGGGTTATTTGTTTTTTGTTGAGTTATAGGAGTTCTCTATATATTCTGTACATTAATCCATTATTATACATATGACTTGCAAATATTTTCTCCCATTCTGTGGATGACCTTATCTCTCTCTTGATGCTGTCCTTTGATGCACAGAAGTTTTTAATTTTGAAGTCCAATTTATCTATTTTCTTTTGTTGCTGTGTTTTTGGTGTTATGTCCAAGAAATCATTGCCAAATTCAATGTGATGAAGATTTTCCTGTTTCCTTCTAAGACTTTTTATAGTTTTTGCTCTTAAGTTTAGGTCTTTGATCCACTTTGGGTTAATTTTTGTATATGGAATGAGGAAGGGGTCTCATTCTTTTGCATGTGGATGTCCAGTTTTCCCTCCACCATCTGATGAAAGACTGTCCTTTTTCCATTGCATGGTCTTGACACCCTTTAAAAAATTCAACTGATCGTGGACTTCCCTGGTGGCACAATGGTTAAGCATCTGCCTGCCAATGCAGGGGACACGGGTTTGAGCCCTGCTCCGGGAAGATCCCACATGCCGCGGAGCAACTAAGCCCATGTGCCACAACTACTGAGACTGTGATCTAGAGCCCGCAAGCCACAACTACTGAGCCCACGTGCCACAACTACTGAAGCCCGCACGCCTAGAGCCCATGCTTCACAACAAGAGAAGCCACCTCAATGAGAAGCCCGCTCACCGCAACAAAGAGTAGCCCCCACTCGCCACAACTAGAGAAAGCCCACGTGCAGCAACAAAGACCCAACGCAGCCAAAAAAAAAAAACAAAACAAAACAACAACTGACAGTATGTGTGAGGTTTACTTCTGGGCTGTCTAATCTATTCTGTTGATCTATATGTCCATCCTTATGCCAGTGTCACACTAAATATATTTTCTGTTGTTGTTTTTTTAAATCTATTTTATTTTTGGCTGCGTTGGGTCTTCGTTGCTGCGCGGGCTTTCTCTAGTTGCGGCGAGTGGGGGCTATTCTTCGTTGTGGTGCGTGGGCTTCTCAATGCGATGGCTTCTTGTTGCGGAGCACGGGCTCTAGGCGCGCGGGCTTAGTAGCTGTGGGGCACGGGCTTAGTTGCTCCATGGTATGTGGGACCTTCCCGGACCAGGGCTCGAACTTGTGTCCCCTGCATTGGTAGGCGGATTCTTAATCACTGCGCCGCCAGGGAAGTCCCTAAATATGTTTTATAAGTTACATTTAATCCTCACAATATTCTTTTAAAGTAGAGACTTATTCTCATTTTATAATTGGGGAAACAACCTCAGAAAAATTTATTACCTGAAGGAATCACAGAATCACAGCTAGTAACTGAGAGACTAAGATTTAAACCCATCTGATTCCAAATATTGGAAATAAAATCAGTTCCTAAAAAAAAAGAAAATCCCTATGGGGAATTGAATCCAGGTAGTTAAAAGCACTGAAACTAAATTTATAACTCTGCAGAGTTGGAACTCATTAACCCATTCAACAGACTTTCTGGAGTGACTACTTACGTGAGACATTGGTTTTAGGTGCTGTAGATACAATGAGGAAACTGAGGCATGAATTAGTTGAGCAAGAAGCACCCTCAGTTTGCTACTCAAAGCCAGGATTTATTCATTGTTTCATGCTGCACCATCAGGGAAGGTAGATTTTGGTACATACTTCTCAAGCTTATTAAAAACCAGATTTTAAATACAAAAATCTGGTGCTCCCTGGGAAATTCTAATAACCTCCCTAGAGAATAACTGCATTTTCCAGTGAACCTACTATCTAAGAAAACGTCTTAGAATTTTCATTCCTGTCATTTGTAATCTGGAAATAACACTTTTTTTTGAATTTTCCATGTATAAAATTGTGTCAATTGTTGGGCATGCTTTTTCCAAACTATACTTCACCCACACACAATGCTTTTCAGAAACACTGGTTAAAAGGGCATTTAAAGTAGGTTTAAAGCCTCATTGTGAAGAAAGGGAAAAATACAGGCTTATTGATAGAATGAGAAAAACATTGAGCCCTTACTATGCCTGGCACTATCCTAGGTCCTGGAGATACAATGTAACACAATTCCTGTCTGTAAGGAATTTCCATTCTTTTTTTTTTTTTTTTTTTGCAATCACATTATTATTTCAGGCAAGATCATCAATGAATGCTAAAATTAGAAGGTGAAAATTTGATGAGAAACATGACATTTATGTAGTCGCCAAGCATCTCCCCCATATTCATTTTTTTTTTTTTTTTTTGGCTGCATCTTGTGGCATGCAGGATCTCAGTTCCCTGGTCTCAGTTCCTGGACCCGGGATCGAAACTGCGCCCCATGCAGTGGAAGCATGGAGTGTTAACCATGGACTGCCAGGGAATTCCTAGGAATTTCCATTCTTTAGGACACCAGACTTCAGCAGGTTCTGAGGCCTGTAAGATCCACTGCTAAAAAAGATCTGTACTTTAATTCAACAAATATTTAATTGTGCCAGGTGGTATTGTAGGCATTTAAGATATATCAATGAACAATGATTCCTGCCTTTATGGAGTTGACATTCTAGCAGAGGGAGTCAGATGATAAGCAATAAATATAATAAAATTACCTAGTACTAGTACCATAAGTGGTGATAAGTACTATGGAAAAAGAAAAAAGGAAAAAAAAAATGGGATAGTTAACTGTGCCAAGCAGACTTCGGAATTAAATAGGGTGGTTGGGGAAGACTTCTCTGAGGTTAATTTTGAATAAAAATCTGAAGGAGTGAGGGAGCAAACCATGCATATATCTGGATGAAGAGCAATTCAGGCAGAAAGCAACAAGTGCAAAGGCCTTGAGGTGAAATTATGCTTGCCATGTTCAAGGAACAACAAGGGGTAAGATCCTGGAGGTGAATGAGTGAAGGAAAGAGTAGTAGGTGAGATCACAGAGATAATGGAGTGGGGCAGATCTTGTAGGGCATTTTGCTCTGAGTGCTATGTAAAGCCAGTGGATAGTTTTGAGCAGGGAAGTGATATAACCTTTCTGATGTGTTAACATGATGATGGCTACTGTGATGAAACTAGACTAAGTGAGGACAAGGTGGAAGCAAGAGAAAGCAGTAAGACTACTGAAATAATCCAAGCATAAAGGTGATAGTAGTGTAGGGTGGTGAGAAGCAGATGGTTTCTGTATATATTCTGAAAGTAGGGCCAATGGAACTTGCTGATTGGCTGGAGAAAAAGAGGGGTTGAGGATAACTGAGATTATTGGCCTGCATAACTCTCAACTGAAAGAAAAATGCACAACATGAGAGTTGTGAGTTTAGTTTTATACAGGGTCTTACTGAGGGAGACACATGTTCAAGAAGCACTTGAAATGTGTTCCACCAGACTACAAAATGGGGGAGGCTTATAAAGGCAAAAACCACAAGGTTACAGTTAGTTACATGAGTTCTTTACCAAGAATTATAATTGGAGCTGGCAAGAAGTAAGGGTGCTTGTTTTTGGGGGGTTTTTTTTTTGGCTGCACCACACGGCTTACACAATCTTAGTTCTGAACCCAGGCCCTGGCAGTGAAAGCGCCAAGTCATAATCACTGGACCGCCAGGAAATTCCCAAGGGTGCTTGTTAAATAAGGGTTGGTTGGGGTCCGAATTGGTTGCACAGTTACAAGGGGAGACCTTGAGACCATAAGGTTGCAGTGGCATGTGTTGTTCTGAATATGACCAGTGGTGTCCTTGGGTTCTGTACAGTTCAAAGAAAGTTCAAGTTCTCAGTGGGGCAGAATTGTGTCTGAGACCAGATCCTCAATGGCCTCCCAACTCCATTTTTGTATACCTGAACTGTGGTTACTCCATTATAATTTCAATTTGTCATCAACTGTAAGAATATGGTTGCCATTAACTGAGATGAGGAAGACTGTGTTGGGAGCTGGTTTTTGGGGATGGTGGTGGTTAGAATCAGAAGCTTAGTTTTCATCATGTAAGTTTAGGATGTCTACTATACGTTTATGTAACCAACTGGATATATTATTATATACCAAGTAGCTTTATTGAACTCTGTGAGAAGCACTGTCACTCTTGTCTTCACAGCAACGCTATGAGGTGGATTTTTTTTTTTACAAGTGAGGAAAGAGGGCTTAAGTAACTTGCCTAATGTCGCAGCTAATGAGTGGGAGAGCTGGAATACAAATACAGACACTTTGGCTTTAAAACTCGTGCTCTTGCTTAATCATTAAGTAATACTGAATCTCAGTGGATGCCTGACACATAGCAATAGACACTCGGTAGTTATTTGTTGCGTGAATGAATGGAAGAAAAAACAGTAGAGGAGGGGTGGGCTACTATCTTCAGAGTCCTCCTACACTCGTTTTCTTTCTGGGTGATCTCTGGCACCACTGCGAAGTTAGGGAAAAAGGCTAAGGAGGGGGCGGGGGGCGGCTAATGCTAGTGATCACGACTCTCGCAGGGTTTACTTTCTACCACAAAGTCCAGGTTTAGCCCAAACGCAGAAGCCCCGTTTTTAGTTCTAGCATGACCTTAGCGCACTTATTCTCCACACTAGGAATCCTACAAGCAGCCCAATTTATGCTTCAGGGAACATTAACTTTGCAATAACCTAGTTAACAGATTTACCTGGGGAAACCGAAGGAGGCAAGGAACTCGCAAGCGGAAAACTTTAGGGCGCCGCCACGCAGGCGCTCCGCCGCCGGGAAAGTACCCACTACGGCTGCGCGAATTGGCGGCCCCGCCCTCCCGCGTCACGTGCTGTGGGACCGCGGCGTGGCGGCGGCAGTGGCGGTAGCGACGGCAGGCCATAGGGCGGTCAGAAGGTTTCCGGTTCCGGTGTAACGTTCGGGCTCCGTCTCAGGGGCTGAAGTTTGTGAGGTGAGTAGTGGCCCCGGGCCCAGAGAGGGTATCCTCGCGTCCTAGTGACTGGGGCTAGGGTTCAATCCAAGGGGAGGACAGAGGCGGGAAGGTTCAGTGGAAAGGAAGCTGAGAAAAGAACAAGGTTCTGTGGGTGAACGGGTTGGAATGAGATTGTTGAGAGGAGAAGGGCGGGGGCGGGAAAGGGACGAGCTGAGGAGACTACCTCTGAGATGAGGAGTTGGGGTAGAACGAGGCTGGGTTGGGGGCGGGTCAGAGACGGAAAGAGCAAAAAGAGAAGAATGGGGGTTTCAGGGAGGAAATTGGACTTGTAGCAAAGGAGAGCACAGAGTAAAGAAGTCCTTCAGAAGATTAGAACCTGCTACCAGCTCATTCAGAGAGCTGAGGCAGAGGCAGA
The DNA here is from genome assembly GCF_965194825.1 of Balaenoptera physalus. Classification (NCBI taxonomy): domain Eukaryota; kingdom Metazoa; phylum Chordata; class Mammalia; order Artiodactyla; family Balaenopteridae; genus Balaenoptera; species Balaenoptera physalus. The sequence continues at coordinate 88,019,036 of NC_138882.1, read as the reverse complement.
ATGCTGCCTTCCTCTCCTTCCACACCATAACCACACCCCACCCCAACCCCGCCCCACGCAGTTATTGTTGAATATTTGATTAGTGACAAAGCTAGTTACCGTTTGGAACTTTTATTTTGGCCACTGGCTGTTTAGTTTGCACGTTATCTTATGGAGGAATGGGTTGAAGTTGAGTACATTTGTTCGTATGGTGCTTGGGCACACATTTCATCTGATAGAATTAGTTATGCAATAAATAGCTATTGAATGAATTAAGTGCCATATAGGAATGGCAGTCGTCCTCATTTTGTAAGATGAATGAACCCAGTCTGAGAGGAATTACTTGTCAGAAGGCTGGTAAATGGGAGAGCTCGGTGTGAGCTCTTAATTCTCTGTGGTGTCTGAATATGCTTTTGAGCAATGCACATGTTGAGATTGATAGGCTCTACTGCTATCTCATGATGGGTAAATAGAGCCACTGTATTCATATAACATGTCACTGAGGCACAAAATCTTTCACTCCTAGTTTCATGACTTTAATCCACTAGCTTCATATGGTTATACCAAAATTAAATACACTATTTAGCAACAGTTCTAATAGAGGATAAAGCTGCCAAAAATGTAGACGATAATCAGACTGTACCTTATAAGAGAAAGGATGTCTTAAAACATCTTAACAGATTGAATCCCAGATCGGACCCTGATGTGTGGCGCTGCTGGGAGGAGGTTAGCTTGGAATTGAGGTCAGTCTAGTTTATTGACTTTTAGGCAATATGGAGAAAATCAGGGAAATAAAAATATTCTGTATGCTCATGAAGAGTTTTGAGATTTAAGTAGGAGATAAAAATGTAAACATGAATAAAATTTAAGAACTGTACTAACTTATATTAAACAACAAATTAAGATTGTTGTAGAGAGTCTTTTATGATGGTGTTTTCTCTATTAAGCTAAAAAGTAGAAGAATAAAGGTGAAAAAAGAGAGAGTACATCCAAAACGAGGGTAATCTTTTCTGAACTGAGGGATTAGTTATGACAGAGACCCTGTAGAACATGAGAGAAAAGTATCTAGGTACAGAATTCCCACTGGGATGAATATGAGTACAGAGAAATGTGATAGAACAGTCTTAAGGATTATGAGTTTTAATATAGGATGACTGACCTGGATAAGCCCTCTCTTATTTGTGTCCCTTAAAAGAAGGCCTGGGTTAAGGAATGCTTGCCCAGAAGTAGGAAGAATAGAACGGCTGGGCTCTGAGTGGGCTCTTTCAGTCTTGATTTAATGTTATATGCTTGCCAGTCCTTGTTGAATATGACAGAATCAAAAAAGAAGCTAGGACTCATTTCTCAGACTAGGTTATTCCCAAGGTTTGTTTGTTTATTCCACAGGTTTCACTGATCCACTGATACTTACTGAGTTAGGGTTAAAAATCAAACAGAATGTAGTTCTTTTCTGTTTTGAAGTATGAGTTGTAGGGAAAGTATTTGGCTTGAAATGAAGTAGAGGAACTTGCCTAGGATTGAGAATAGAGGTGGGGAAGGCATTCCTGATATACTAACTGTTGCCTGGGATCATTTTAGTCTTCTCCTGTCCTCTAACTTAACTCTTTACTGGTTTCTTTTTAGGTGCAGTATTGAATCCTATTTTGAGCTATCCTCCTTTTCCTGAAGAATGGCACTGTCTAAGAGGGAGCTGGATGAGCTGAAACCATGGATAGAGAAGACAGTGAAGAGGGTACTGGGTTTCTCAGAGCCCACAGTGGTCACAGCAGCACTGAACTGTGTGGGGAAGGGCATGGACAAGAAGAAGGCAGCTGGTATGTACCTTTCTGAAACTTCTGGCTTAACATGTAGGATGGCCCCAAATACTGCTTTGAACTTCCCCAAAATTCTCTCTGTTGGGAGTGTCTAAGAAAATGTCAGGCCACAGTTTATTTTCTCTTGCATTATAATGGAAATAGCCTAAATAATTAATATTGCTTTTTCTCTTATTTTTTATTTTTTATACTATTTGTGACATATTTTGAATCTCAGACGGATTTCCTTTGACCACTGCACTGAGTTACCTAAATTATATTTACTTAGGAAATATACTAAAGTCAGATGGGTATATTCAGATTCAGATCGACACCTAAACATATAGCAGTCTCTATAAAATACATGAAAAAAGTTGAGGGAGGCAGATTTTGTTAAGGTAGTCTCCTCCAACTGCTGTTTGGGAAAAGTTAGAGTGGTTATTCATCTTAAACTTTGATGCTCAACCTAAACAGGTTGCTCTGGCTATGCTACTTCCTATGCCAAAAAATTATAACTATTTTTATCTCATGGGGCAAGGTTATTCAGTGTAAGAGAATGTATGAGAATCCTACAAAGAACTTAAGAAAGCATTTCCCTCCCTCTTAGGGATAAAATTCCAGTGTTGGCATCTGTTGTATGCCTAGTATTGGACTAAGTACTTTTACCTTTTCAACCTTACCACCTCTTTTTCTCTTGCCAGACCATCTGAAACCTTTTCTTGATGATTCTACTCTCCGATTTGTGGACAAACTGTTTGAGGCTGTGGAGGAAGGCCGAAGCTCTAGGCATTCCAAGTCCAGCAGTGACAGGAGCAGAAAACGAGAGCTAAAGGTAGGTTACAGTTAACTATATGAGGAGCTTGGAGTGTTTTGAATGGTAACAAAGTTGCTGAGCTTACCTGGCTCACACTTTAATATCCACTATTAGAATACCTAATATTTAAGAGAGGTACTTAGACATTGAAGTAGAGGGGGTGAACATGTATTATCACCATCTTATGGTGATGAACTACCTAAGTTCATGGGTTGAAACGTTCCAAGGAAACAGTAGGTAGCTTTGTCCTTTTTCATATACAGTTAGGAGTTTTGGTTCTCATGTTTCCCTAAGTCTCTCTCTTTTTTTTTTAATAAATTGATTGCTCTAAGATTTTACGCTTTGATTTACTTGAGACCTAATAGATTGCTTCAGAATGTGACGTCACTGCTACCTGAGCCATAGACCTCATTGTTGGTCCTTTAGAGATATTACTCTGCAATGGGCTTGTAGATGGGACACCTAACAGCAATTGATTTTTTCCTGTGTGTCTTGAGAGCCTACTGTTTTCCACATAGCATATTGCCAGTCATCTGGCCCCATGAGTGGGATACTTAAAGGGACCATCATTACCTCCCTTACCTCCTTCACTTTTTATCCTATAGTTGCTGATTGGTCATGGCCTCTTTCAATATTAGCAGTGTCAAGTAGCTGATCTATCTCTTTTCTCTGTCTGTCTCTTAAAAAAAAAATCTTTTCTGTGACTCCCATCAAACCTTCCAAAGTGCTTTTGATATCCTGGCTATCCTTTTGTTTTTCCTGAGGCACAAGAATGAATAAGCAGTGTCTGCTTGGTCCCTGGCCAGGCTGTGGAACCAAGAGAAATAGAGATTTGTGTGCTTTTTGTGTTTAGAGTTTTGTAGGGTTATCAGAGGAATGCAAGATAGTCCTTGCCTTAAAGGAATTTGCAGTTTAAGGGTTGGGGGATGGGAGGGCACAACAAAATACAGTCACAAATTATAAAATCTGAGTAGCAGTTTCATGTAAATTTTAGGGTTGACTATAGAGTTTCAGACTTTCGTTGAATTTTGTTACATTTAAGGGGGAATGCTTGATCCATAGTATACACAGATCTGTAGAGTGAAGATTATGTTTTGATAGGGCGTGCTACTGTATAAGTGCTGAGGGCCTGCTGTGAATAAAGTGACTACATTGGGTGGGATTAATAAAAGTGGTTTCTTGAAGGAGGTATCTAGATAGCCTTGGGATTCGGGTCCCATTTTGGTCCATTCAGTCCCCACCCCACACAATATATTATGGGAGAGTCCTTTTTCTTGAACTGTAGGAGTTCCAGGAAGCGCTCGCCCCTGGCCGAGGATATGTCCTTGCAAAACACGAGCCCTCCTAGTGAAGAGGGGATGTCACCCAAAGCCTACCACCGGTGTGTACATTTGCTTTTTCCCATTGTCCCTTCCAGTTGGCCACTCTTGGTCCTGTTAAGTTCACCTTGCAAATTAGTCAACATATTTGAGTTCCCATTGTTTGATGAGAACAAAGTGTTATTGGGGAATACTGAAAAAGAGAGAAAGCCCCTGTCCTGGAAGAGCTTAGACACTAGTTGGGAGAAAGTACGTACTAACATTGAAAGACTTAACACTTGGCAAACAGAATATCAGCAGTGTAATTTTACTTAGTATGAACCAAGCTCTTAAGCGCTAAAAGGATGTGAAACAACAGTTTGATCAGAGTGGGATGAGATTATTAATGAGAAAAACTTCCTGGAGGAGGTGAGTTTTAGGCAGGATTTGGACTGGGGGAAAAGTTAAGGGAGATCATTACAAATGTGGGCAGTAAGATTTGCAAAGACCTTGGGATGGGAACATTTATAAGAACATGGGATGAAATTTGTTTGACTGGAGTAGGAGAATAATGAAGTTGAGATGGGTGAGATGGTCCATTTGGTAGAGGGTCTAGAAGACTCTGGGAAAAGCCACAAAATGCTGATAAGGACTAGGATTATTCTTCCCTTCTCCCATGGGCAGGGATACAACTCTTCTTTCATCTTGGGTTCCCTTAGGAAGTGTTTGGTGATGACTCTGAGATCTCCAAGGAATCATCAGGAGTAAAAAAGCGACGGATACCCCGTTTTGAGGAGGTGGAAGAGGAGCCAGAAGTAATCCCTGGGCCTCCCTCAGAGAGTCCTGGCATGCTGACTAAGCTCCAGGTTAGTAATTAAGAACTGGAAGCGGTGCTTTTGAGAGTTGAAGAAGTAAGAGATGGATGGGTCCAGATTTCTCGTGACCTTAATTTGAATTAATTGTTAGCATTGGGAAAATTTTATGTCCTGCTTTATGTTTCATCATTTTTTGGTTTAACCAGGAGTATTCCAGTTGAAGGCTATTGAAATAGCATTTACTGAGCACCTATTATGTGGCAGGGAAGGTGTGTTACATACATCATTTGCCCAAGTATCTACCTCACTGTGTCAGTAAGAGAATTATTGAAATGACTAGAACTCAACATGATGGCAGAGAAGAATTTCCAAATACTATAACACAGAAAAGATATAATCCACTTAAATAATTTTGAGTTCACTTTGTATGTTTTTAATAGGAATTATCTGTGCATTTAAAATGGGCACTGTTAAAAAATTTTGATACCACATAATTAGTAAATATTTCTTGTACCACTTAAAACTTGTTACAGAAGAAGTAGAATATATACATATATATGGATGGATGGGTGGATTTGCATATTATGTATGATATTTCTGAAAGGAAAGAAACTGATGGTGATGTTTTTTTACAGAAAATGGGGTCAAGAATTCACAGTATACCCTTTTGTACTTTTTTGCATTTTAAACTATGTAAATATACCACCTATTCAAAAAAATGTTAAAAATAAATTTTTTAAAATATCTTGAAGCGCCTTGACACAGGACTCTTTTGGAAAATTCAAGAAGAGTTATTTGATCATGTCCTCAAAGCTTATTATTCTGAACTTCTTTAGGGCAGAGGAAGGGATTTACAGAGATTAGGAAGTAAGTCTTTACATTGTTGTCTCCCGTTACCCAAACTAGGAATTCAGGGACCAATAGTGTGATTTTTTTTTTTTTTTAAGTGTAATAATGTTTATGGGTTCTGTCAGTTTTGCATGCATTTTTTAAATGTTCACAGTTGCCCTGTAAGGTAGGTACCATTTTTACCCCTTTTAGACACTTGGAGGTTTAGAAATTAAATACCATGTTCAAGGTCACACAAGCATTAAATGGCAGAGTTAAGATTCAAACTCAAGTTTCCCTGACTCCAGAGTCTTAATTAGCAAGCTGTGTTACTATCAATACTTAACATGCCAATCCTGCCTTGGGAAGATAGGTTGAAAAATTCCAGTGCTCAGCTGTGTAGGCTTATCTTTATTACACTTTCTAGCCTGTGGTACAAGCAGAATGTGATGGGGTCATTCAAAATTTTTTGTTCTCTAAACCTGAAAGCCCTTTGAGTTTAGGAACCTGTATGAGAGCAATAAAAAAGAGATGTTAACTGTTTTTCAACTTTTTCCCCCACTGAGAGCAGATCAAACAGATGATGGAGGCAGCAACACGGCAAATCGAGGAAAGGAAAAAACAACTAAGTTTCATTAGTCCCCCTACGCCTCAGGTATTGTAACCAGATTTCTCTGAAAATAAGAATCTTTAGCACAGAATTTCTTGCCACCCACTCAAATGAGAGTCCAGAAGATGACTGCATGTTCCACCCCCAGTTTACCACAGTCTACCACTCTGTGGGGTGGGGGGGCCGGGGGAGATCTGTCTGCTTGTCTAATTTTTCTGATTCTGATTTCTTTTTCTCTGTCTCACAGCCAAAGACTCCTTCTTCCTCCCAACCAGAGCGACTTCCAATTGGCAACACTATTCAGCCCTCCCAGGCCGCCACTTTCATGAATGATGCCATTGAGAAGGCAAGGAAAGCAGCTGAACTACAAGCCCGCATACAAGCCCAGCTGGCACTGAAGCCAGGGCTCATCGGCAATGCCAACATGGTGGGCCTGGCCAATCTCCATGCTATGGGCATTGCTCCCCCGTGAGTATCTGTTTCATGGAACTCGTTTCTCAAGCTTGAGAAGCAATAAATACCTTTGAATGTTATTGATCCTCTTCTTGCAAGGAACTTAAATAATTTCTTAGACAGTTTCATATTTCTTACATATACTCAATAAATACCAATTGAATTTATTCTCTTGGTTACCTTGTTGCAGAGTTTAATTATCTTCTTTTTACAATTGGTAGAAATGAAGTTAAGATTATTCCTCTAATATTGGAGGTAGGAATAGAGTCAGGTTTCCTGGTTCATAAGTCAGAACTATATCCATTAAACCACATCGAGTGAGACCAGATCTGAGAGCTCTCTACAACTGGGTAAAGGTGATAGACTTCATTTTTAGCACCTTAATTGGTTTGCCATCCCCTGTCTGACTCAAGAATTAAGGAGTAAAGGAAGATATGATTCCAACTTCTTACCATTGTAATTTATAAGTTCATTTCATCTGATTGTACTCTATACTCAACTGTCCAGTTTGATAGTTTCAATCAAGATGTTATTATTCACTGATGAGTTTATGTTCCTTAGAATTTTGTAACCTAGTTGTCTTTGTTGGGTTTTGATTTTTCCTTTCTTTTTTTTTTTTTTTTTTTTTTAATTTTATTTATTTTGGGCTGCGTTGGGTCTTCGTTGCTGTGCGTGAGCTTTCTGTAGTTGTGGCGAGCGGGGGCTACTCTTCATCACGCTGTGCGGGCTTCTCATTGTGGTGGCTTTTCTTGTTGAGCATAGGCACGTGGGCTTAGCAGTTGGGCCTCGCAGACTCTAGAGCACAGGCTCAGTAGTCGTGGCACATGGGCTTAGTTGCTCCACAGCACGTGGGATCTTCCTGGACCAGGGATTGAACCCGTGTCCCCTGCATTGGCAGGCTGATTCTTAATCACTGCGCCACCAGGGAAGTCCTGTTTTTTATTTTCTGCTTGTTTTTTTTTTTGCTTGACTTATTGTTCCAAATGGGATTTATTCCTTTGTGGGCTATTTTTCAGGAAGGTGGAGTTAAAAGATCAAACTAAACCTACACCACTGATTCTTGATGAACAAGGTCGAACTGTAGATGCAACCGGCAAGGAAATTGAGCTGACACACCGTATGCCTACTCTGAAGGCCAATATTCGGGCTGTGAAGAGGGAACAATTCAAGCAACAGCTAAAAGAAAAGCCATCAGAAGACATGGAGTCTAATACCTTTTTTGACCCCCGAGTCTCAATTGCCCCTTCCCAGCGCCAGAGACGCACTTTTAAATTCCACGACAAGGGCAAATTTGAAAAGATTGCCCAGCGATTACGGACAAAGGTATCTGGCTTAGAATATAATCAAGAATTTTGAAGAAGTTAGGAAGGTGACAAAGGAAATTGAATATAGTCCTGAAATAACCGTCAACTCAGTTCTCTATGTTTTTGGCAATTAGATAAACAAGTAGTAAAGCAATGAGTAATTTTTTAAATACTATATTTTTTCCTGGAATACTTGATTTTTAGCTGATTTGTCTTCTCAATTACTTTCATTCTACTTAGGTAGAAATAAAATTGAATTTGAAAATTCTCCACATACAACGGTCAGTGGAGGGAAACCGTTGAGAACCCTCAGGGCAACTGATGAAAGCTAGTCTGGTGTTAAAATTTACGGCAGACAGTCCACACACTTGGATAGTTTAATTGACTGTATATGTGATGACTTTTACCTTCTTGTTTTCATCCTCTCAGAATGAGGTTTTCCATAAAATTCCATTTCTGCATATTTGCTGCAGGCAGGCACTGTGGGGTAAAGGGCTAGTGATGAGGGTGAAATGTATGTAAATCAACCAAGTAAAGGATAAAGTAAAGAACACCTCCTTTTTCTAAGCTTTCAGAAAGTATGAATTTGTTGCATTAGATGTAAAGAGTTCAACAAAGGAGTGTTTTAAAGTTTGGGATTCTACTACTTCCCTATTTTCTTTGACTTCAATTTATCTTCTTGTCTTGTCTTTAGGCTCAACTGGAGAAGCTGCAGGCAGAGATCTCACAAGCAGCTCGAAAAACAGGCATTCATACTTCAACTAGGCTGGCCCTCATTGCTCCTAAGAAGGAGTTGAAGGAAGGTGATATCCCTGAAATTGAGTGGTGGGACTCTTATATCATCCCCAATGGCTTTGACCTGTGAGTTTGTTGGTTAATACCTTTTAATAAGGCTAGAGTTTTAATGGGAAAGATGGTACTTGTGCATTAAGTAAAAATTTTAAATCCAAGGAAGATAGATAACCATATACAAGCTCATATATTTGTAAAGAATATGTTGTATGGGTTGTTTTAGTTTTTTGGGTTAATGTAGGAGGATTGGGCACATATAGTCTAAATAATCTATACAAATAATCTGTAAAATTTCTTCTTGCTTTGTTATACATTGTTATTTGTTTTTACCATATTTGAATTACCTTCTTTTGCTACTTATAATAGGTGTTTACATTTCTTAAAGATCCAGTCCTAGAATAGAGCAAGGATTCTTAGTTGATGGGGGAGAGAATGATAAATAAAGCATATAAGAAACATTTGAGAAGCTTCAATCATATCTGCTCCATTATTCTGATACATGGCTTTAGGAGACTGTCTCAGCCTTTCCTTATGCTTCCTTTGTCAACCGCTGTCCCAGCGAATTATTGTTACTAATGAGAGAATATGGTGTCCATCAGGGGTGTTAGGGTAGAAAAAAAAGGTTGACAATGACTGGTGTAGAGAGTGCATCCAACCTTAGTGGGACCGTTCTCTCATCTTGAAAATTATATGTAATATATTACATATTATAGACATGCAAATACTTTAAAAAATTCTAGAATGCATTATGGAGAGTGGATTTTTTCATCGTGTTTCTGAGATTCCCTCTGTCTTGGAATCATCTCTACCCACATATCCTATTTTCCCTTCTTCCTCCAATTTTAGTACAGAGGAAAATCCCAAGAGAGAAGATTATTTTGGAATCACAAATCTTGTTGAACATCCAGCCCAGCTCAACCCTCCAGGTAATGTAGAGATTACTCAATCAAAGCTCTAGAGAAGTATTAGCCAATAGAAATGTATGTGATAATGGGCATGTTCTCTATCTGGGCTGTCTATACTATAGCTGCTGTGCACACATGACTATTGAGAACTTGAAAACCAAGTTGCATTAATACAGCTGAGGGACTGAATTTTTAATTTTATTCAATTTTAATTTAAATTGAAATAGTACATGTAGCTAGTGGCTACAGTATTGGACAGTGCAGCTGTAGAGGATTGAGGTCTAATCTATAGATGGCCTCACTGATGTATATTACAAATTGGGCTTTTGCCATAGTGTTGACTCCCAACTCCAGTCTAGTACACCACCACTGAACTCCTGGCCTTCTTCAATCTTCTTTTTCTTCAGCCTTTCTCTTTATCATTTTTGTAGTGAAAGTCTGTTGGCTTAGTCAGAAGAGATGGGTTTTAGTTGTGGCTGTGAACTAGCTAAATCCCTTGGGTAGATCACTTATAATAAAGAATTTCCTCATATGTAGAGATAATACTAACTGATATTCCTTCTTAAGCAATCACAGAAGATTTTAACATTTTCATCAAATTTGAGATGAATAGAGGAGGTTAGCTTTTACTCAGTTAGTAAATTTACTCAGTAAATTTGCTTGCCAGTATCTCTAATAAGTTCAGAAAAGTAGATTGAGACCCTGTGATAATAAAAGGATAATAATTATTGAATTATACTTAATCAGAATGTACTTAGCTGTCATCAGCGTGAATCATTAGAAGAAAGTGGGGGATTTTGTTTGTTTTAACAAATTGAGTAAATCTGCTTTGGGAGCTCAGAAGATTTTTTCCCAATCTCTATGACTCTTAAATTATAAATTTCATAATGTTGGCCAGTGGTTTTCAAATTGTATTCCATAGGCACGTTGAGGTTCAATAAGTAGGATCCAAATGGAATTCTGGATACCCACCACCTACCCCAAATCCTCACACAGAGCAGCCGGAGCAGCTCTAATTTTGTTTTCTATATTTGCCACATTTCAGTTTATAAAAGGGTTCAACTGCTTAAAGAAAAACAAGTTAGAACATTACTCATGAAAGATAAGAATGCTTTTTTTTTAATATAAATTTATTTATTTATTTATTTATTTATTTTTGGCTGTGTTGGGTCTTCGTTTCTGTGCGAGGGCTTTCTCCAGTTGCGGCGAGTGGGGACCACTCTTAATCGCGGTGCGTGGGCCTCACTGTCGCGGCCTCTCCTGTTGCGGAGCACAGGTTCCAGATGCGCAGGCTCAGTAGTTGCGGCTCACGGGCTTAGTTGCTCCGCGGCATGTGGGAATCTTCCCAGACCAGGGCTCGAACCCGTGTCCCCTGCATTGGCAGGCAGATTCCCAACCACTGCGCCACCAGGGAAGCCCCCAAAGAATGCTTTTTAAAGACAACCATAATACCATTATCACAACCTAAAATTAACTAAAAACAAACTAGAGGTCCTTTCTTTTTCTTTTTTTTTTTTTTTAATCTTAATTGGAGTATAGTTGATTTACAATGTTGTGTTAGTTTCAGGCGTACAGCAAAGTTAATCAGCTACACATATACAGATATCCACTATTTTTTAGATTATTTTCCCATATAGGCCATTACAGAGTATTGAGTAGAGTTCCCTGTGCTATACAGTAAGTAGGTCCTTATTAGTAGTGTGTATATGTCAATCCCAGTCTTCCAATTTATCCCTTCCCCCTTACCCCGTGGTAACCATAAGTCTGTTTTCTACATCCGTAACTCTGTTTCTGTTTTGTAGATAAGTTCATTTGTACCCTTTTTTCAGATTCCACATATAAGCGATATCATATGTTTGTCTTTCTCTGTCTGACTTATTTCACTCATTATGACAATCTCTAGGTCAATCCATGTTGCTGTAAAGTTCCTTTTAATGTGATTAATATTCACCTATATCCCTCTAATATGCTTATTACTTTGGTACATTCATTTCTCTGCCTGACAGTCGACAATGACACACCAGTTACTCTGGGGGTATATCTGACCAAGAAGGAACAGAAGAAACTTCGAAGGCAAACAAGGAGGGAAGCACAGAAGGAGCTACAAGAGAAAGTCAGGCTAGGCCTGATGCCTCCTCCAGAACCCAAAGGTACATATCTTAGAGGCAGGGAAGAAAGGGTGACAAGTTTATCTCTGTCATTCTAGAGGAACTTTAGCATCTCTCTCTATATGGGTGCTTTTTGTTTCTCAGAATCATTCATTGGTTATATTTCGTTTTATTTCTATACAACTATCAAAGAAGGAGAAAGAAGTTGGGTAATATTTGCATTTGCAACTAATTAAAGCAGAATTGCTTTTAGCTTTAACAAAAAGATCGTTTTGTGATCTCAGATTAACATCTTTATTCTTAAATGGAGCATAAATAACATTTATTGGCTAAGATTATTTGCAATAAACAAGACTGTTTACTGTTTAAAAAAAAAAAAAAAAGAAAAATGTTTTTAGTCTCAGTGAGAATCTATGTACTGAATTATCCTGTAACTCAGGCTCATTTCAAATAAATTAGTGAGATTTTAGAGGTGGGTGCTTAGGCTGTCAAAGAAAAACCCAAACTGCTTCTCCTTTTGTTTGGGGTTCCTGGATGAGAAGGTGGGGTGGAGGTCAGTGCTCACAAATGCTCCTACTTGACTGACGAGGGGGAGGGCGCCTTTCAAAAACAAGAAGGTGGGACTGACTGGGAAATAAGAGCAGGGTCCGTGGATAGTTTACAGCTAAATGATCATTTCAGGGCCATTTCAAGGCAGATAGTATATCTCATTCCTTTACTCATTCACAACTCATTTATGATTTCATTCAAAACTGTTTAATAATAAATGGTTTATATTAAAAAAAAAAAAACTAATATTGACCATAAAACATTCCTATATTCCTGGAAGAATAATAGGCTTGAAATTCATGAAGATAGTAGTTGGCGTATTTGCATAGAGTTGTTACGTACATAATTCTTAAATGTTTGAAAAATGAAAATGCAGTTTCAAAAACCTCACTCCTGTAGTTTCCATTATCAGTTAGTAATATTTTGAGTGAGCACTGTTATGTATAGGATCTTTCACTAAATGCTATGATAAGAGTGAAAAATGCCAAAGAAATTAAGTTCCTTGTCTTTCATAAATTTTCAAACAATGTGAATAAACGCATACCAATTATTTAGATTAATTATGTGACCTCCCTCAAATGCTGAATTAATTGGATGGGCTTTCAAGGTAAGAGTATTTGGAGGAAGTGAGTTTTGAGCAGAGATTTGAAATAGGTGAATGATATGAATTAGTAGAGAAGAGATTGACAGGTTATCCCAGCTGGAGTAATGACTTAGGAGATTGATTTTTATCATCTCTTCACTGCAGTGAGAATTTCAAATTTGATGCGAGTATTAGGAACAGAAGCTGTTCAAGACCCCACGAAGGTAGAAGCCCATGTCAGAGCTCAGATGGCAAAAAGACAGAAGTAAGTGCCATGGGATTGGGTGGAAACCCAGGGCAAGTACCTTTCCCAGACTCTTCTGGGGGATCCATATTTGGAGGGAGGGGAGAGTTCTCCGTTGCTCTCTCTTTCCCTCAGCCCTGCCTCTGATCTTCAATGCCTTTCTCACTTGTGGATGTCCTTCCTGTCACGACAGAGCGCATGAAGAGGCCAACGCTGCCCGAAAACTTACAGCAGAACAGAGAAAGGTCAAGAAAATTAAAAAGCTTAAAGAAGACATTTCACAGGGGGTACACATATCTGTTTATAGGTAGGTGTCCAAACTGGGCCAGCCTTTTCCTTAGAAATACCAAAACATTTTCCAAGTGACTGAGGCAGAATCACTGGTGTAAAGCATACCTAATATCAGTTCTACTCTCTTAACGACCCTAGTGTAAATCAAGAGCTAGTAGATCTTTTTCATTGGTGAGGGTTAAAAACTTAGTCTTCTATCTCTGAGGTCTTAGTGAACTAATACTAGTTCTGAAGAATGAATGAACGAATATGCTTATTCAGGCCAAGATGTGAACTAGGGATCATTCATCCTTTATGAAGCATAAAATATTATTTTTTTAGGAAGCATTAAAAGTTTTTTTCCTCAGTTAACTATATCCTTATCCTAATGTATTGCAGTAATCCTTTTATTCCCACTCCAAAATGGACTTTATTTATTTATTTATTTATTTATTTTTGATTTATTTATTTATTTGTTTTTATTTTTGGCTGCATTGGGTCTTCGTTGCTGCGCGCGGGCTTTATCTAGTTGCGGCGAGTGGGGGCTACTCTTCATTGCAGTGCACAGGCTTCTTGTTGTGGCTTCTCTTGTTGTGGAGCACAGGCTCTAGGCACTCAGGCTCAGTAGTTGTGGCTCACGGGCTTAGTTGCTTCGTGGCATGTGGGATCTTCCCGGACCAGGGCTCGAACCCATGTCCCCTGAATTGGCAGGCGGATTCTTAACCACTGCACCACTAAGGAAGCCCTGGACTTTATATGTTGTAAATATTTTCTACCTTTTGTGTTGATTTAATGTTTTCATTTTATTCTTTTATGTCAAGTACATGTGTATCTTCTGTTTAGATGTGCTCATGTTTAGTTCTTTATTATAAAAACGGCACATTATTATAAAAGTAGTGAATGCTTACTAAGATGAAAAACATTCTAACAATACAGAAGGACATTTACTGAAAAAGTCTCCTTCCTATTCTCTGATCCCTTAGGACCACTCACTGTGGGTAACTGCCACTGACAGTTTTTCGTATATTCTTCTAGAAGTTTTTCAGGCATAGCATTGTGACTACTTTATATTATAAGCATCTAGAGAGCAAAGAGTTTGTTGGTCTTTATACTGTCAAGAACAACTAGCATATAAATATTTTTGGATGATGGTAAATATCTCTCCTTCATTCTTAGAGTAAATTTTGATTACCTGCTATTTGTTGTAAAGTGTACAGTGCTAGACTTTGAAGAAGTTTAAGACAGTAGAAATACTTCTGGATTCATCAATTTTACCTTTAAGCATTAGTATATTTGCTTACTCCAAATGCCTTTGTTTTTAGAGAGAAAACTATTTTGGATCCATTTTTATTTGCCATTCCATTCAGGCAGCTGCTGATGCTAAAATGAAAGCCATAACTAAACTTTCCCTTCTCCAGAGTTCGAAATTTGAGCAACCCAGCCAAGAAGTTCAAGATTGAGGCCAATGCTGGGCAGCTGTACCTGACAGGGGTGGTGGTACTGCACAAGGATGTCAACGTGGTAGTAGTGGAAGGGGGTGAGTCTGAAAAAATTGAGGCAACCCTAGGCCTTGAAGTGATTAACATGGTGGGAAGAAAGGAGAAAAAGATAGTATTTTAGAGCCATACCTGGGTTTAATATCTTGGGCCTCTGTTTCTGTGTTTATTGGAGTAGAAGGACCTAAGATGTGGTTCCTGGGATTGCTTCAGCTACCACATTAATGTCTGAGCATTGAATGCACTCAAACGTTCTTTCTACCCCATTGTCTTCCACAACTCTGGCAAAATTCTCCTTCTCTGTTTCTAGGCCCCAAGGCCCAGAAGAAATTTAAGCGTCTTATGCTGCATCGGATAAAGTGGGATGAACAGACATCTAACACAAAGGGAGATGGTGAATGGGGGTTAGAGGGGATTAAGTGGGAGGTGGGATGGTACTCTGTCCATTCATCTGTTCCCTCTCTCTGACACTCTTGCAAATACCAGATAATGTTCAAGAATTTTAGACCCATTTGGACTTTAAGCATGCTAGACATTCATACAGTATTTATTATATGATCATATGCATGAGTATTAGTTATTCTCCTGCCTGTCCTTTAAGGCCTTTCTAACCAGCTGGTTTCCCTGTTAGCCCAGAATCTGGATATTGGCTACATGAGTGTATTTAGTTTGTGAAATTTCAGCAAGCTGCGCATTCATATGTGCACTGTCTATATTATATGATTTTTTGATAAAAAGTTTTTTAAAGGGTTGAGAGCAAAAAATATTTTTCAGATCAAAAAAAGCTCTCTGCTTCATTCAAGAAAATAAACTTTTATTCTTTTGCCCAAGTTTATCTTGTATATATATTTGACATCCTCCAGGCCATCATTCTTCCATCAATATTCATTCTTCCCTTCTTTGAAGACCTGGGTTAGCATTTAACATGTGCAGAGAACCTTACTTTCCTTAACTTTGGCCCTTTTATACTTTTCGTTCTTCCCTATTTTTGTACTTAAAGTACACTTTTTACTATAATTGACCTATATTTTATTTTGTTTCGCAAGTGTTCCTAAGATATTTTCATTCATTATATCTGTCCTCCTTCATTAGACTAAAAACTCCTTGAGAATGGACTCTTATCATTTTGGCATCTGAAGTGCTTAGGACAAGTTTTTATTGTTCTTTTATTTATCTCCTTATTCCCAATACCTGTCACAGCTCTTGACACGTAATTGGTCCTCAATACATGTTTGTTGAATTAATTAATGTCCCTGCCTGTTTGGAGATTTCAGTCTAATTGGGGGGAAATAAAGAGTAACAGAAGACATTTGATCCCAATACATGAGAAAAGGTGATAATATTTAAAAGAATTTGGGTAGGCTTGAATACTGTTTGTTTAGAACCTAAATCTTGGTGTCTCATCTAAGTCTAGAGCAAGATTTAGCTATATTGTCTTTTCCAGATGATGAGGAATCTGATGAGGAAGCTGTGAAGAAAACCAACAAATGTGTACTAGTCTGGGAGGTAGGTGATCCTTTGTTAAACACTGAAGCAGAACTTTAGCTAATTCCTGATTGCTTATACTATGCAAATGGAGCAATATAATGGTAAAACTAAATAATGACTAATCCCTTAAGTAATTTGTATTTCTTTTTGGAATTCATTGTTAAGTATTTGGCAGCAAATCCTTCCTGATTATATTTTAGTTAAATTGATGGGTATATAGTTTATGCCATCTGGAGAAAAGTATGGAAACTGGTGGCAAGAATACAAATTCTCTATTTATTTATTTCACAGTCATGGATGTGAGACTTGGAAAGAGGGAAATGAATTGTAGAATTTTTCTTTGGATGTAGTGAAAGAAGTACTAGACTTAAGAATACAAAGTTGGGAGTCTGGGTAGTATCACTTACTAGCTGTGTAACTGGGCAAGACACTTAATGTCAAAAACTGTTGCTTTGTCTATAAAATGTGGATATTATTTTCTCTCCCTATTGTCAGTTTTTTTTTGAGAACCTAATTTGATTATTATGTAATGATGCTTTGCAAAATGTGACTAAATTACTCTTAAAATGGAACTTTTTTATGGTTATACAGTTCTTTCATCCCTCAAATTTTCTTAGTGAGCCACACTATTCTGAAGAATGAATGAATGAGTGAATATGCTTGTTCAGGCCAAGTTGTGAACTAAGGATCATTCACCCTTTGTGAAGTGTAAAATATCATCCTATTTCTCCAGGAAGCATTAAAAGTTTCTTTCCTCAGTAACTATATTCTTATCCTGGTGTACTGCAGTAATCCTTTTATTCCCACTCCAAAATACATTTTATACATTGTAAATATTTTCTACCTTTGTGTTGATTTAATGTTTTCATTTTATTCTTTTAGGTTGCATGCGCGTGTGTATCTTCTATTTTTTAAATGTGCTCATATTTAGTAACTAGTTCTTTATTATAGAAGTAGTACTTTGGGACTTCCCTGGCAGTCCAGCGGTTAAGCCTCCGCACTTTTCCTGCAGGGGGCTCGGGTTCGATCCCTGGTCGGGGAACTAAGATCCCACATGCCATGTGGCACGGCCCGAAAACAAAAAAAGTAGTACTTTACTACAAAAGTAGTGAATGCTCATTAAAATAAATTCTGACAACACAGACGAGCACTTACTGAAATAGTCCCTTCCGATTCCCTCAGTTTTTAAGACCACTCTATAGGTAATTGCTACTGTTTTTCACGTATCCTTCTGTCTTACCCCAGATTCCTCCAATTTATGCATACTAAGTAGGTAATAATAACCATAATAACTGTTTCTCTGTCTCATAAGTCCCCATCTGCATATTTAATATCCCCCAGCCCCTTCATCTCTTTAAAATTCTGTTCCATTTATCTCTGAGAGTCCTCAGGAATTATTTCTCAGGTTCAGAAATAAGCCAAGTTGTGCTTTAGCCTCCTTTTGGGAATCTGATCCCTGAAACCTCTTGAGGTAGCACTTTGTGACTGCCATTGCAGCTGGTCCCTTTGGTGAGAATGTGGTTCCATTAAGTACTGAATCTTTCTATTGTAGTTGTCTGCAGGTTATCCCCCCTGGCTCCTATTCCTCTCTCCCCCGAACCCCTGTATTGTTCTTTGTCACTGGGCCCCAGAACCTCCTGCTTATATACACAGTCTCACTAAGTCTTGTGAAAAGAGTCCTTTTAGCCTCTAACTCCTTTCTCCTTAAATGCCCCAATCTGGAGGCCTGGTAGGAGGCAAGTTCATCCCATCTCACCCTCCCTAGTCCTTCCTGACTTACTCTTCCATCCAGGCACCAGAGCACAGAACTCATCCTCCATTCAGTCAAAAAAACAAACCCATATAAAGTCATGGAAACTCAGCAAATATCCAAGGGGGTGGAGGTTAGAATTGTTTGTTTTGTTTTGTTTGTTTAATATTTATTTATTTAGGCTGCACCAGGTCTTAGTTGCGTCACTCGGGATCTTTTATTTGAGGCATGCGGGATCTTTAGTTGCAGCATGTGGGCTTCTTAGTTGCGGCATGCGGGCTTCTTAGTTGCGGCATGCATGCGGGATCTAGTTCCCTGACCAGGGATCGAACGCGGGCCCCCTGCATTGGGAGCATGGAGTCTTACCCACGGACCACCAGGGAAGTCCCTAGAATTGTTTTTACCATAAAATTATGTTCAGGTAGGCACATTGCTACACAGATGTTATTAGGCTTTATAAAGGAATATTATATCTGATTTAAATTAGAAGTTGCAGTGTTTTTATTAAAAATTTTGTCTCTTTCCCAGGGTACAGCCAAAGACCGGAGCTTTGGGGAGATGAAGTTCAAACAGTGCCCTACAGAGAACATGGCTCGGGAGCATTTCAAAAAGCATGGGGCTGAGCACTACTGGGACCTTGCGCTGAGTGAATCTGTGTTGGAGTCCACCGACTGAGACTACTGCAAGCCCTTGCCTCTCCCTTCTTGCCTTTGTCTCTTCAGTCCTCTCCCTTATTCTACTTCCAAACCCAGCCCTACTTGTGTGTGTGATCTCAGAACTGTGCCAGGCTGACATTGGGACAAAGGGAGAACACCTTGCTTCCTTCCCCAGACAGCCTGGTGCTGCCCTTTATTCCCCTTATGTGAATATGATTAAAGAGTTATTTTTAAAGTCGGTATGATATTTTTCACACGTTCAAAGGTATTGGAGTTTGGGTCTTCAGGTGATCTTTTCTCCAGACTTCTAGCAATTGCTGTGGAAAAAGAAAATTTTGTCATTGGTATTTATGTATATATAAATGGATGAACGAATGGATGGATGATTGGATAATGGAAATTTCTGACCTCATCTTAGAGCAAGAATGATAAATACCGTTTTCCTGGAGCAGAGTGAAGAAGGAAAAGGTATTAAGTGGATAGGGGAGAGGGAATTTCCATCTCTTAACCTTCAGTGGATAGTCATGAGGTTGACAGATTACTTCTGGTCTTGGCTGAGTAGTCTTAACAGGAAATTAGTTCCTCATATGGGTGAATATATGAGAATGTGTGTCGTGGGTGAAATGGACACAGAAGGAGAGTCCAAAGAGGATGTTATGGGTCAGTTTGTAAAAGGGAATAGGATTTGGGAATTTAGCCTATTTCTTCTCTTTACTAATTAAAGAAACCAATCCTTTTCTAAAAGACAATGTGTAATTTCTTTTTCCCACCCGCCCCCAAGAATCTGACAAGATGCAGTTCTGTTTAAGCATTTAATGTTTCTGGATTGGTTTTAGGAGTATTTGGGTCAGAATAAGTATCCATAGAAGTCCAAAATTCTTACCATAAATATCCTTCCATTTCATGTTGCCTGTTGAGGATGTATTGAGAACGGATTGAACATAGGAGCCATTAGAGTTCCTCCCTGCTAATTGGAGTTTACTAGGAAGTAGTGTCAGAATGAATACTTGACCAGAAGTTAAAACATTCTATGTTATCAAATTAACCCCTTTAAAAAAAATGTGGGGACCTCCCTGGTGGTCCAGTGATTAAGACTCCATGCTCCCAATGCAGGGGGCACGGTTTGGATCGTTGGCTGGGGAACTAAGATCCCCCATGCCACGTGGCATGGCCAAAAATAAATATAATTTTTAAGAATTAAAAAGTTACTGTTTCAGGCCCTAGTTAGAGTTCCAATTTTAAGGCAGTATTAGAGAGTGCTAGGATAAAAAAGGTGGAAAGAGACAAGGGACTGCAAAAGGACTTACGGAAAAACTGTACAACCTCTCTTTTTTAGAGATAAACTATAACCCAGAGAGATGACAACTAATTCCTAGAGCAGGAAGAAATCTAAAAAAAGCCTATATCTGTGAGACTTAGGAGCTAGAGAATTGATATTTCGTGATTTAAACAAATCCAGGGGAAAACTTCATTGTCAGAACTAAGTGCTTTTGCTTTTATTAAAGGATTTATTACAAATATGCGTGTAAATAATTTATACACAACTTCAAAAATGTATTGTTTGCTGAAGACCTAAAAGGAGTCTTTGTTCATTATAAAGTTCAGTAAGTTCCCTACATAAAAGAATGAGTTCCATTCCGAAAGCACGTTCATGAGTCCAATTTGTTCGTAAATCCAACAAAGCCTAGGTACCCAACTCACACAATTGCTGTACTGTAATCGGTTTATAATACTTTTCACACAGATAATACATAACAAAACATTTTGAATCTTACAGTACAGTACCTTGAAAAGTACAGTAGTACAGTACAACAGCTGGCATACAGGAGCATGTTTGCATCTTTGAAAGTTCTGAACTTGAAGGTTCGTCTGTAGGGGGCTTACTGTACCCATAATGAGACTTAATCCTTGTTTTAAGTCTTAACTCCATGTGCTTCAGGGTGGTGGTGGTTTTTTAATTTATCTGATCCTGTACTGTATTAAGCATTGTGCTCGATAAGCATTGCCTCCTTTATCAGAACAAATTTATGAGGAAAGTAGATTTTAGAGGTGAGAAATCTGAAGTTAACAGTGAGTAAGTAATTTGCTCCAAGGTTATGGCTAGTAAGTGGTGGAGTTTAATTTGAACCCAGGTTTGACTAAAACCCAAACTTAGTTCCTACACATGCTGCTTCATTTGTGAAATAGGTGGTAGGAACGTGTGTTCTTTCAAATGAATGCTAGACTCAGAATAGTTCCTATCTTGGGATGCTGTTATCACTTAGAATACATTGTGAACTTTAGTAATATCTTTCATAATCTGAAGTTATATGTATATCTGTAGTTAACGGCAGTTATTTGTGCTCTGTAGCGTTCTGGAAAGAACTTTAAAAGTCATTTGGAATTTATCATGGAGAATTAAGTGAGATGATCAAAGTAGATAATAGCTTTCTTTGTTAAAAAATGCAAATATAAAGTTACTGGACTGATTTTTTCCTTCCTATATGTGGCTTACCTTGATGAATTTCCAGAAATATCTTGAACAATGGCAATATCATTGTAATATAGGTACCAAATAATTATTTTTGGATAAGACAATTCAGTCATAACTAACACTGTTTAGCAATCAGGGTGCTTTTGCATGTTATTCAATGCAATATTCTGTAGTTAAGATACATGTAATTTTATTCAGGGCAGAAAATGCTACTGTTCAAAAGAGAGATTCGATCCAGTTGGAATGATCAGGGAAGTTTGCCTGGAAGAGGCAATTTAAGATAGTTCTTGAAAGATAGGTAGAATTTTGGTAATAGAAGAGGATATTTTAGGCAGAATTAATTATAAATAGAAAATTACAGGATACATTTAAGGAAAAGGAACAGTTTGGAGCCCAAGGAACCTTGGAGGAAAGGCATTTGAGATAATACTGGGAAGTTAGATTGGAACCATTGTGGAGGGTCTTAAAAGTTAGGGCTTTTACTTAACTTGGTACATAACAAGGAAGAAGTTTTTTGGGTTTGTTTTTTGAGTAGAGGAAAACTAGGAGATTAGTCTGGTAATGTATATAAGCTGAAGAGATATACTAGGAAGCTGATCGTGATGCTGTTGATATATAGATTAGAAAGGTGATGATAATCTAGGTAGAGGGCAAGGGGAATGAAAAGGGAATTCATGCAAGAAATATATAGGTAGAAGTCTACAAGATTTGATAACCAGTTGAAGGGGTAGAATCAAAGATAACTAGGATATCCAACTTGAATAAATCTGAATGCAGGTGATAAATTTAATCTTTGGGAGAGAATGAGCAGAAAAATGAGAGAAGGGCTAAAAATGGAATTTTGGCAAACACAAGGGGGTAAGAAAACTAGCAATGGGCAGAGAAAGGATCCATTTAGTGGGATCTGATTAATGATTGTATATTTAACAGAAGCAAAGGGAAATGAATTTTAAGAAAGATTTAAGTAAAATAATAGCTGACATCAACGTCATCAAGCCTTTACTAAGCCAGGCACTACTTTAAGCACTCTACACACATTAACTCATTTAATAATTATAGCACCACAGAGTAAATTGCCAATGGCAAGAGGCAGAGGCTGAATTTGAGCAGTCTGGTTCTAAGTGTCTTACTCTAAACTATTGCACTAACAGAAAAAGCTGAAGCCTGAGACTGTAAACAGTGCACTGGAATTAGCAATTAATAGATCTTTGATGCTTTTTAAGAGTGTGCTTCCTCAGCACCTATTGCAGTGCCTACCTATTTCACTGAGAAAAGAGAAGCAATTGAGAATTTCTGCACATTCTCACCAACAAGTCTATCAACCTACCTGAATCTCTACCTAGATTCTCTACCTTCCTGTTACAAGAAAGGAACTGTCTATGGACCTATCACCTGATCCTATCCTCTCCCACTTACTCAAGGAAATCAGCCAGTAATTGTCCCATCTCTATCCTGTATCAACTGTAGCATCTGATAATAGCTACATTATTTCCCACCTTGGAAAAAAGAAATGACCTTTTGAACCCACATTTCCCGCCAGCTTCAGCTCCATTTCTCTGCTCCCATTTTATTTCTTGAAAGAGTTGTCTACACATGATAACTCCACATCTCCCATTCTCTCTAGAACCCTCTCCAATCACTTCACTTCCTGGAAACAGCCCTTGTCAAGACCACCAGTGACTACTGTGTTTGCCAGATTCAGTGGTTATCTCAGTCCTCAACTTATGCAACCTATGCAGCAACACCTGACACAATTACTCCCTCCTGCTTGACAAATATTCATTACATGGCTTTCAGAACATTACTTTCTGGGTTCTCCTTCGCTGGTCATTCCTTTTCAATATCCTTTGAAACTTGTTCCTTATAGCCCAGTCCTTGGTCCTCTATTCTATCTACGCTCACTCACTTCTGGGCAACCTCATCCATCTCATGGCTTTAAGATCATCTATATACTGACAGTTCTCAAACTGATGTTTCCTACCAAGAACTTTTTCATGAACTTTAGACTCACAATATCTGGTGCCATTTATGCCTCTGACATCTCAAACTCAAGATATTTAACTGAAATCCCGATTTCTACTCATTTCTCACAGGACTGCTCCTTCCCCTTTCCTCCCCTGGTCCGTCTGAGAAAATGGCAATCCATTCTCCGAGGGAGCAATATCACCCCACATGGAGAAAAAGTTGGCTCTTGGGGGATGAAAAAGTCTTAGATATTACAATGCTTTGTCACCTTCCAAAGCTCAATTCTACCCAACAAAATCTTACTCCTTATTTAATTTCTCTCATTTTCTTGGGTGTGACACAAGCAGCAATGACATTGAGTTCATGGAAGATACAAAAATTGTATGCAAAGTCAGTAAGCCCGTGCGCCACAACTACTGAGCCCGCGTGCCTAGAACCCGTGCTCCGCAACAAGAGAAGCTACCGCAATGAGAAGCCCGCGCACCGCAACAAAGAGTAGCCCCTGCCAGCCGCAACTAGAGAAAGCCCACGCACAGCAACGAAGACCCAATGCAGCCAAAAATAAATAAATAAAATAAAGTTAAAAGTTCACTAAGGGCGGGCTTCCCTGGTGGCGCAGTGGTTGAGAATCTGCCTGCCAATGCAGGGGACACGGGTTCAAGCCCTGGTCTGGGAAGATCCCACATGCCGCGGAGCAACTAGGCCCGTGAGCCACAATTACTGAGCCTGCGCGTCTGGAGCCTGTGCTCTGCAACAAGAGAGGCCGCGATAATGAGAGGCCCGCGCTTGCCGCAACTAGAGAAAGCCCTCGCACAGAAAGGAAGACCCAACACAGCCATAAATAAAATAAATAAATATATTAAAAAAAAAAAAAAAAATTCACTAAGGGCTTCCCTGGTGGCGCAGTGGTTGAGAATCTGCCTGCCAATGCAGGGGACACGGGTTCGAGCCCTGGTCTGGGAAGATTCCACGTGCCACGGAGCAGCTGGGCCCGTGAGCCACAATTACTGAGCCTGCGCGTCTGGAGCCTGTGCTCCGCAACAAGAGAGGCCGCGATAGTGAGAGGCCCGCGCACCGCGATGAAAAGTGGCCCCCGCTTGCCATAACTAGAGAAAGTCCTCGCACAGAAACGAAGACCCAACACAGCCATAAATAAATAAATAAATACTTTAAAAAAAAAGTTCACTAAAACTTTTTAAGAAATTAATTTTTCAAGAAATTAATTTTTCAATTATTTTACTTCTGCTGGAAATATAACAATTTTGAATGATTTTTAAAAAACTGATTCCCGGGCTTCCCTGGTGGTGCAGTAGTTAAGAATCCGTCTGCCAATGTAGGGGACACGGGTTCGAGCCCTAGTCTGGGAAGATCCCACATGCCGCGGAGCAACTAAGCCCATGCACCACAACTACTGAGCCTGCAAGCCACAACTACTGAAGCCCGCGTGCCTAGAGCCCGTGCTCTGCAATGAGAAGCCACCGCGATGAGAAGCCCGCTCGCTGCAACTAGAGAAAGCCCGTGCACAGCAACGAAGACCAAACGCAGCCAAAAATAAATAAATAAATAAAATAAATTAAAAAAAAAAAAAACTGATTCCCTGGTGGTCCAGTGGTTAGGACTCGGCGCTTTCACTGCCATGGCCCGGGTTTGATCCCTGGTCAAGGAACTAAGATCCCACAAGCCGCGCGGTGTGGCCAAAAAAAAAAAAAAAATCAAAAACTGATTTCATTGCTATTATGTATTTATATAAATTGTTAATTTACATATGTAATGCAGTGAATTACAATTTATATACATAAATTACATTAAAGTTTACTCAGCAAATACAGTTATAAAGTTAAATATTATTAGCATTAAAATTTTTTAAGTTTTGGGACTTCCCTGGTGGTGCAGTGGATAAGACTCCGCGCTCCCAATGCAGGGGGCCCGGGTTCGATCCCTCATCATGGAACTAGATCCCACATGCATGCCACAACTAAGAGTTTGCATGCCACAACTAAGAAGTCCACGAGCCGCAACTGACCTGGCACAACCAAATAAATAAATAAATATCAAAAAAAAAAAAAAGAATTTAATGGAAGAAAGACATCAAAAAAAAAAATTTTTTTTTTTAGGGGCTTCCCTGGTGGCGCAGTGGTTGAGAATCTGCCTGCCAATGCAGGGGACACGGGTTCGAGCCCTGGTCTGGGAAGATCCCACATGCCGTGGAGCAGCTGGGCCCGTGAGCCACAATTACTGAGCCTGCGCCTCTGGAGCCTGTGCTCCGCAACAAGAGAGGCCGCGATGGTGAGAGGCCTGCGCACCGCGATGAAGAGTGGCCCCCGCTTGCCACAAGTAGAGAAAGCCCTCACAGAAACGAAGACCCAACACAGCCATAAATAAATAAAAATAAAATAAATTTAAAGCTGCAGTCTCTATAAAAAAAATTTTTTTTTAATTTTTAACAAAGATTTTAGTCACTCTTAACTCTGCATTGAATAAAAAGTAAACTTCATGCTTACTCTTGTATAAAGCACAAATATACAGACAGTACATAAACAGATATACAATATAACTGTGGCATTAACATTTCATGGGGGTTGAGGGAATAGGAAAAAATATCTAAGAAGAATCTTCAGGGTCAACAGCAATGGAAAAAAAGGCTGAGAAACACTGTTCTAGTTAATCAGGTCAGAAACCTTCATGTCATATTTGACTCTTTTTTTTTTCTTCTTCTCATATTCCCCTCAAGTCCATGAGCAATCCTTTCGGCTCTACCTTCAAACTATATCCAGGATCTGACGCCACTTCTCTTTTTTTTTTTTGCCATGCTAGTAGAAGCCACCATCATTTCCTTGTCTGGATTACTCCAATAGCCTCCTTAACTGGTGGCTCTGCAGTCAGCCTATTTTCAACATAGCAACCAACGTAATCTTTTAAAAAGAATGCTATGTAACTTTTCTGCTTAAAACTGCTCTGCCTAAGTGTTCCCCACCTCAAAGTTAAAAGCCAAAGTCTTTACAGTGGCCTTCCAGGCCCTACATGAACTCTCTCCCTTCACCTCTCAGATCTCATATTCTATCACTTGTCTTCTTCTCCAGCCACAATGGCCTCCTTGTTCTTCCTCTAATATATCAAGACATTCCTGTTTTAGGTCCTTTACACTTGCTGTTCCACCTGTCAGCATGTTTTTCTCCCCCTCCCCCATATTTGCTTGGTTACCTTGTGCTCAACATTCAGATCAAGTATCACTTCCTTCCAGAAGCCTTCCTTGATCACCAAACCACCATTCCCATTCCCTTAAGGACCACACACACAACCCCTCTCTCTTCCTTACCCTGCTTCATGCTACTTCATAGAACTTATTACTCCCTGATATATATTTTTTATGGTCTGCTGCCAATAAGCCCCAGCTGAAAGGGATTTTTGTCTATTTTGCTATGTTACTCCCCCACATCTAAAACTGTACTTGGCACAAGACGTTCAACAACTTTTTGTTGAATTAACAAATACTATATGTGAGCTTGACAAAACAGGTTCCCTGCCTCAAAAAACGTGAGTCTACTGGGAAGACGTGAAAGAATTAAAATACACTAACTGCATGTGTTCAGTGGAACAAAGAAGTCTCCAAATCTGCCCAGAGGATTTACATAGGCATATGCAATTGCACGGTTAATCTAGGTTGTGCTAATCAATGTAACAATAAATATCTAAGGCTTTTGTAAACTATAATGTATTATGCAATTGTATCATAACTGGCGAAGGTGAGATCACATCTTGCCATTTATTGTTTCCGCGTCTCGAAAATTCTACGGGGAAAATTTTCGTTTCACTTCATTTACTTCCTCTTCCTATAATCCAAAAAGTCAAGTGGCTGTGAGTGTTATCGTCCCAGGGGAGTGTAAAAAATTGTTTGGTCTGGGAGTCTGCGTAGTGAATGGCTCGCTTAAGCTGGCGCATGCGCATCCTCTGAGGCACTGCAAGATGGCTGCCAGCGACTTTGTGGCGCGTTGGTGCCCCGAGGAATTAGCAGCGGCGGCGGCGGCGGCAGCTGCAGGTGCCAGAAAATAACAGTGGCCGCTGAGCGGTGGGAGTTTCTCGGCCTTGCTGTGTGAGCTGGACAGCCCCAAGAGAGACACCTCGCTAGGAAGCAAAACGCGGGGCGGAGCGGTGAAGCCCCTCCCCCAACCTCTCCTTAGTTTGACCAACTCCCTCTCCCACCCTTCTCTCCCCGTTTTTCCTCCCAACCCGCTACGCGCTGGCCTGCTGCGCAGGCGCACGAATAATCGAAGCGCCTCCTTAGCCCTTGGGGCTTGTGGGCTTCTGCGCGCGCTTCTCGTTCTTCTCCCTTGATTGGCCAGATTGCCCCGCCATCACACCTCCCTCTGCTTTTTCTAGGTTGAGAAGGAAGCAGGGGGGCGGGGCCAAGCAGCGCGTGCGCGATAGTGTTGCTGTCCCTTTGCTGCTATTGCGTTGCAAAAAAAATCCTGACTAGGTAGCCTTGGGCCTTTCTGTTCTAGAGGATCTAAAGGAGAGAGAAAGATTTCTGCATCTGAAGGGGCAGTCGGGTAGTATTAACTTTCAGATATTCATGCCCGCTCTTAGAGGAGTGTGGGGAAGGGCCTTAAGCGTTGAGAGCCGAAGAGTATAAAACCATTAATTTCCGGGCTAGGCGTTTAGAAGGGCTTTGCAGGACCTGTTTTCTGCTTAATTCTTCCGTGATTACTGACTGGTTTAAACACAATCCCTTGAACAATTCCGATAAACCTTCGAAACCCGCAGCCCCCCTTTGCAGCGTGTAGGAGCCGCCAGCGTGCCCAGCAACTGGTCCTCCCGTCCTACCTCCAGAAGAGCCTAGCGCGTGCACCATCCCCACCCCCTGGCCTCCCTCCCCACCTGCGGCTTTCACGCACTCGCAGTGATTGTTTTGCCCGCTCCCGCCGCCGTCGCCGCCGCCGCCGCGGCCGCCAGAGGAGCAGCAGCGCTTGTGCAAACCGGGAAGATGGCGGCCGGCGGCGGCGGAGGCGGCAGTAAGGCCTCCTCCTCGTCGGCCTCTTCGGCAGGGGCTCTGGAGTCCTCGTTGGATCGAAAATTCCAGTCGGTAACTAACACCATGGAATCTATTCAAGGCCTGTCGTCTTGGTGTATAGAGAACAAGAAACACCACACTACTATCGTCTACCATTGGATGAAGTGGCTCCGGAGATGTGAGTGTTGAGGGGTGACTAGGGAAGGGAAGACGGGGGATGGAAGGAAATACTACCCGAAACGCTTAGGGTTTCCCTGTGGAGCCGCTGCATTCGGTTGGGGTTGTTCATATTAAATCTTCGACCAGAGTGTACCCAGACTCAGACCCTATTCCTAGCCAGGATTGTCCTGAACTGCAGGAGGCTCATCATTTCTTGGATTTTATAGCGACTGACTTGGTGTGACCTTGGGCCGTTGGGCCCAAGTCTGTTGAGATTTACATGTTGTTTTAGAGCCTTGTAAGGTGATGTTGTTTTTACTGAACCTTCACAGAAATTGTCGCGTCCGTTTATTTCTTATAGGCCCTGACGTGTTAATGATTTCTTGTTTTCCTGATGATAGACACGCTATGGTTTAAGCAGTAGTAAATGCACCTATTTCGCTGGAATATGTGGGACCATTCTATTTTCCACTGACCTAAAACTTGTGATGTGTAATTAGAAGGGCCTTACCTAGATGAAGAGGTAACGTGAGCTCCACATAGAGCTGAGGCGACCACCTGAGAGGTTTTTGTAGCTATATTTGCTGCGGTAAAATACAGGCTTCTTGATACTGACCGGAAACAACCGTAGTCAGTATCGCCACTAACACCATAAAATGGAAAACATATCCGGCTACTTTTCAACCAGTTCAGATACCTTTTTAAAGAATAGGAATTGGTTTCATAGGTAATCAAAACAAAGAATCAGGAAGTGTGCTTTCGAATAGGTACTACTTTTTTACCCCAGTTAATTGTTTTTTTGTCTACATCGTGGAGTTTTTTTCACTTTGCTGCGTTACTGCAGAAAAGAGGTCTATTAGACTGTCAGGAAGCATGGCTTGTTTGCAGAAAATTTCAGATCTTTTAGGACAAAGTGTGGAGAAGTCATTTGTTGCTTCCTGCTGAGAAGAGAGGGTTGACCCTAAATCCATGTATATCTATTTGAATTTTAGGTCTGTTGTTGCTTCCTGTCTATGGCATGTCACCAGTGAGACCCATCTTCCACTTATTCTTCTTATTCCACTTTTGCTATTGACCCTATAGTGTTTTAATTTGTGTTTACTTTTAGGGAACAGATGGATAAAACTTACAAAATCATAGACCCCAAACTTCAAATCATTTGTGTATAAAGTTATTGTTGAGAGAGATGTTTTGTGGCTCTTTGAATAATATATGCAGAAAGGGTTGTATAACCAAGGCAGGATTACCTATATTTACCAATAGCAGATCAAAGTTACTTCTTTCCAAGAGGTAAAATTAGAACATACAATATCAAGTACCAGTCATTATCAAAGACTCACATAGTAAGTATCTACTATGTGCCCAGCCCTTTGTCATTTACAATATATCTAGTATCTCATTATACCTTAAACTAACGCTAAGAAGTAGATTTTTTAATAATTGATTTACAGATGTGGAAACTAAGCCTCAGAAATGTTAAGTAAGCTGCTTAAGTTTATACAGTTAAATGGTGGAGTTGGGATTTGACTCCACCATATCAGATGACAGTGGCCACATTTAACTTTGTAAAGTAATGTTTTCATGATTATTCTTCAATGTTTTTGGTACACCAGTGGTAGCAAGCAGTGCTCAAGCCTGAGGACGTATTCTCCTTAAACATATTTTTCTTCCTGTTTTAAAACATTTTTACTTTTCCTCCCTTTGGGCTCTGGTGCTTTAACTGTATGGTTACATCATTTGCAAGGATAAGTTGGTCGCCATCCCTGCCTGTGGGATTACAAATGCAATTACAATATTTTTTCCAGTCAGCGATAACGAGATACACTGGAGCCAGAATTTTTCTGCCTCTACTTTTGATATTGTGCCTGAGCTTATTTCCCTTGTTGATATTTTAAGAGTGAAAAAAATGATTGCTCTAGGAAGACAGTACTTCATTTGAAGTGCATTATATATAGTTTGTATAGTTAAATGCTTTTGGCTTTCTATAAACCTGATTTTTTTTTTTGTCTGGTGGAATGCAACTTAACTTTCTAAAATGGTTAAGGGTAATTTGTAGTTGTTTTATATTTACATTGAGTGAACATCGTTTATCTTATTGTAAGTAAAGCCTTTTGAGAGAAATATTCAGGAGATTGGTGTTAGAATTATTTTAGTTCGAGTTTGGTTTTTAAGTCAGCTTTAGGCAAATATGTGAAATAGGTGTCTTTGGCATTCCCAGCCTTTCTGTCCATCTTCCTGATGCCCCTTTTGCTTCTCCTTTTTTTCTTTTGACATCCATTATTTAGTAATTTATATTTAGACCTCAGTGTGAGTTTAAGTAACTGTTAACTCTTTCTGAGATATTTTCATTTTTATCCTTTATTTCATAATGTGTAATAAGAGACTTTTGTTCACTTTAAAGGAAATAATTTAGGGAGTTCTCTGGTGGACTAGTGGTTAGGATTCCGGGCTTTCACTGCCGTGGCCCAGGTTCAATCCCTGGTCGGGGAACTGAGAGCCCGCAAGCTGTGCAGTATGGCCAAAAAATAAATAAATAAAAATTAAACAAACAATAAAGGAAATAGAGAAGGCAAGTAGTCTTCCTGAAGACACACTCCATGGTGGGTTCTACTGATTTTTTTCAGACTTGTTTTAATTTGTTTGATTGAAGCTTCCATTGCTATCATTTTTCAAAAGCGATCTTTCTGTAGCCTAAACCGATGTCATTTCTGTGTTTTAAAATCCTTCAGTGATATCCCATTGCAACAGGCTTTAAGGGTTAAACTTCTTTTTACTACAAGTAAAAGGTCTACAAGTTCCTACACCACCTGCCCTGCCTACTACCTCTCAGGCTTCTTCCAATCCTATCTTCCCATCATTTAGATCCAAGCTCAAATATTACCTCCTCAGAAAGGCCTTCCCTAATGATCTTATTTAACATGGTTCCTTCAGTTGCATTCTAACACATCACTTTATTTTCAGTATATGAAATTACCTTATTTATTTGTTTATATGCTTACTATTTATTTTCTTCCACCGGATGACAGGGCTATGTCTTCTTTGCTGCTACATCCCCAAGCAACTAGAACAGTGTTTGGCATACAATAAGTAATCAATAAATATTTGCCAATATAATTTTGTGGAATAGTTAATCAAGAACTTGAATTGTTTTAATTTCTGTTTATCAGAAGGCAGCGTTTATAATTTAGTAAAAGAAATGATAGGTATGGTTGTTGGCAGTTTCAAAATATGGCTCTTATATGAGCTTGATGTGCAATTTGACTAGACTGTCATTTCTGTGTTTTGTTCATCCGTCCCATTTTTAATGTAACATGGAAATCAGTATGGAAAAGTAAAAAAAAAAAAAAGACTTTAGAATTAGATCTAGGTTCAAATCTTAATTCCGTCAGTTAATACCTGGGCACAGTACTTAAATTGTGAGTCTCAATTTCTGATCTGTGAGTAGAGATAATTATCTCTCATAGGCTTGTTGTCTAGACTTAAGAAGATAATGCAGGTATTTTAGTATAGGTCCTAGCATATATGTATATGTTCAGATTATTATGATGACAGTGATGATGTAGATAGTCTTAAGGTCCTGACTATTCGAAATAATTACTTTGTTTTGGGAACAGTGCTGGAAATTACATTCCCAGTCACGGGGAGATGATTTGGATCAGCCTTTCTGTAGTGAATTAGCAAGTTCTCTGAAGAACTAGTAGGACAAAATGGAAAATACTGTGTTCATGATATCTCCAAGTTGTTTTGCTTCTAACCATTGAATGGGCTGGTCTGTTTTAGAAGGTGTATGAGAATTGAAATGAGTTTTTGAAGAAAAGGGGGTTATAGGAAAGTAGAATCATTTGTAGAGCAGAAAAGCTGTTAAGATTTCCCTTCAGCTGTTTTTGGTACGAACTTTAAGTATGTACAAGATTAGAAAAGTAATAACATTCCCGTCACCACTGATCACCCCACTTCAGTAGTTATCTTTTTTCTTTTAATTAATCAATTAATTTATTTTTGCCTGCGTT
The DNA here is from genome assembly GCF_965194825.1 of Balaenoptera physalus. Lineage (NCBI taxonomy): Eukaryota > Metazoa > Chordata > Mammalia > Artiodactyla > Balaenopteridae > Balaenoptera > Balaenoptera physalus. The sequence goes on along the minus strand of NC_138882.1, from coordinate 87,986,686 downwards.
GGGTCTTAATTGCTGTGCGCAGGCTTTGTCTAGTTGCGGTGAGCGGGGGCTACTCTTCGTTGCGGTGCGCCGGCTTCTCATTGCGGTGGCTTCTCTTGTTGCGGAGCACGGGCTCTAGGCACGCGGGCTTCAGGAGTTGTGGCTCGTGGGCTGTAGAGCGCAGGCTCAGTAGTTGTGGCCCATGGGCTTAGTTGCTCCACAGCATGTGGGACCTTCCCAGAACAGGGCTCGAACCCGTGTCCCCTGCATTGGCAGGTGGATTCTTAACCACTGCGCCACCAGGGAAGTCCCAGTAGTTATTTTAATGGCCGATCTTTTTTCTTCTGTCCCCTTTACTTTCCCTTCTCCTCCTCCTCATTTGAAGCAAATCTCAGTACAATCTGGTATTTTCTCCACAAGAGAAACTGTTATATAAACATGGACTGACCAAAAAAAAAAAAAAAATCTCTTAATACAGGATTAATTTGTTGCAGAGAATTCGAAAAGTGCAATTTACTATTTTTGATGTACAGCAGTGGTTTCTCAGATCCTTGAATGGACCGTGAAGATGGTAATAATTTTCTAGCTAACTTTTATCCAGTGCTTATTATGTGCCAGGCACTGTTCCAAGCATTTTGCATGTATTAATTCATTCAATCTTCATACTTCTTTGAAGTAGGTATTGTTATGATCCCCAGTTTACAGATGGGAAAACAGGGGCACTGAGAGGTTGAGTAACTTGCTCATGGTTAGAGAGCTAATAAGTGGTGGATTCAACCCAGGCATTCTTGATTTAGAGCATACGCTCTTAGCCACTGTACTACACAGCCTTTCCTATTCATAAAATATTTTCTACAATATTAGGCCATGCAGATTAACTATAATGTCTAGATTTTGAAGCTTTGTGGATATTTTTGTTTTTATTTTTGCTTTCTGTGGGAAAACTGATTATCTTGTATAGATTTGAAGTTCTGATAGTCATTTATAATTAAAAAGGAGAACAAATTGAACATGTTAGTTACTAAAGTTGTCTACTTGATAAAAATTTCTAAATGTTAGGTGTTTTAGATTAAATAATAGAAGGATTTTTTTGGTGGCAAAAAGTTTGGGGTACCACACTGGTACCTCCATTGGTCAGTGGAGAGTGAAATCTATAATCTTGTATTTGATATTGCACAAATCTGAGGGTCTGGAACTATTTTCTGCAGCTCTGGTATCTGAAATGTAGCTATTCCTTTAACTGTTTACTTTCCTTGTAATTCATCCTTTGTAGCAGATATGTTGGCTACACATACAGAGTATAACAGTACTGCCATAGCTTTTTTTTTTTTTTTAATTATTTTATTTTATTTACTTATTTTTTTGGCTGTGTTGTGTCTTCGTTGCTGCGCGCGGGCTTTCTCTAGTTGCGGCGAGCAGGGGCTATTCTTCGTTGCGATGCGCGGGCTTCTCATTGCCCTGGCTTCTCTTGTTGTGGAGCACGGGCTCTAGGTGCACGGGCTTCAGTAGTTGTAGCACACGGGCTCAGTAGTTGTGGCTCGTGGACTCTAGAGCGCAGGCTCGGTAGTTGTGGCTCACGGGCCAAGTTGCTCCGCGGCATGTGGGATCTTCCCAGACCAGGGATCGAACCCCTGTCCCCTGCATTGGCAGGTGGATTCATAACCACTGCGCCACTGGGGAAGTCCCTGCCATAGCTTTTTAATCACATGTCACATGTATACAAATGTAGGTGGACTAGGTACAAATTCTTACTTTAAGTTTCTAGGTGAATTTTGCTTATAAATCCCTAGTTTACATTCAGTTCTTTTAACAAATATTTATTGAATACCTACTGTGCCAGGCACTGGGGACACAAGCAGGTGAATAAAATAGAGAAAAATTTTTGTCCTCTCAGAGCCTATACTGTCAGAAGAGGAGACAAGCACCAAACAAACAAAATATTAAATATATTAGAAGGTAAAAAATATTAGGAGTGCTAAAAAGAAATATAAAGCAGGGAAGGGGAATACAGAGTGTTACAAGAGTTTGTAGTTTTAAATTAGGTGCTAAGGGAAGGCCTCACTGAGAATGTGACATTTGAGCAGGAAAGTGAGGTATAGGCAATATAGATAGGAGAGTGTGACAGGAGAATGTTCCAAGACAAAGAACAGAAAAATACAAAGATCTTGAGGTTAGAGTGTGCCTGGTGAGTTGAAGGAACAACAAGAAAGCTTTTGTGGCTGGAAAGGAGTAGTGAAAGTAAGGATTAGCAGATGAACTCGGAGATTATGGTGGGTGATACGGCAGAAGGGGCAAATCACAAAGAATTTTATAGGCATTCTTGGGCTTTTATTTTGAATGAGATGGGGCAGAGAAGTGATGTGAACAGATTTCTGTTTTTAAAAGATCATTCTAGTTGCTGCAGAAACAGGGATGCCAGTAGGTGGCTATTGAAGTAATCCTGGGATAAAATATTGGTGGTTTGGACAAGCTTGTGAAAGTTATAAGAAGTAATTTAATTCTAGATCTCTTTTGAAGGTAGATCCAAACGGCTTTCTAGATGAATTAAATGTGGGGTAAGAGAGGAGAGTTATCAAGAATGACTCTGGGGTTTTTTTGGCTGAGTGACTAGAAAGAGTTGACATTTATTGACAGACTTCACTCATTTAAAGTGTACAATTCATTTGTTTTAGTATATTCACAAAGTTGTGCGACAGTCACCACAGGGTATCTGCTTAGTATGTAAATTGTCCTTGGAGCCATCAGCCTGGAAGAGATGTACTAGGAAGTAAGTGTAGATAGAGAAGTAAGTGTAGTAAGACAGAGTAATAAGTATAGATAGAGAAGAGGTCCAGAGAGAAGGCTCTGGGGCATTCTGGTATTTCAGATACCTCTTTCTATTTACTTGGTCTAATGTGTTATTGTGTTTGGTTCTTTCTGAGGTTCAAGGTAAACTTTCAGCTTCCCAAAGAAGTAATAAATCTATTTTGATCTCTTGCATATTTCTACTCTTGGTTTAGGTTTAATGACACTTCTGGATTAGTTAGGCATTAGGTCTGTTATAATTCCCAGTTGTAAAATTATTGCATAATCAATATTCTCTCTGCCCTTTGGATGCCTAGGTCACCTTTTCTTCCATCCATTGCCCTAGGTTCATAGAGATGTAGGTAATTTCCATGTTTTCTGACAGTGTTTCAAAACATGAGCTACCGTAATTATTACATGTAATTATTGTGATGGTGTATACTAAATGAGCCTTTTAATGTGTATTATGAGACTTCACAAGCAGTTGTTATATTCTTCATTTAGCTGCTTTGTCTCTCAAATGCAGAAGGGTTGTATTATATACATGGCCTTAGGTGGATTTAAAGCAATATGTAAAACATTCTTTTGCTGTACATCCCATAGTAAGCTAAATGTTAAATTATATAGCAAATAAACATTCCCATAAATCAAAGTGTGAAACAGTATTGACAAACTTCAAGTGATTTTGTGGTGTGAAAATATCTTGAAAATTCCATTGGAAATTTCCATTTCCAATGGAAAATTACTAATATTAACATTTCCTTAAACAGGCCACCCCAAAATTTCAGTTCTGTTGGTAGAGAAGGGGTGAGTGTATGTATGTGTGTAATTTCTTCGAGAGTGGAGACTTATGATTTTATTCTTAGTGATTTGGCTTCCTGCCTTTCATAAACTAATAAATAATAGATGCATCCAAACTCCCTTTTCTCCTAAGCTTTTGTCATTCAGTTATGATCTTTTTTTAAATTTTTATTTTTAAATTAATTAATTAATTTTTTTAACCCCCCTGGCATCAGTCATGGACAGAGAAAGCTTCAATTCCAAGATTCCTAACACCCTGGTCTCCGGATTCAAGGTACAGCTGGCAATAGCCTCTGTCTACCAGGCAGGTGATGGAAACCAGTTTGCAAGTGTGAAGCCAGCTGGTGGGAAGATAAAGAGGGGGCTGAAGGGGCTGTGAGGCTCTTTTTTTTTAAATTAATTAATTAATTTTTGGGCTGCGTTGGGTCTCTGTTGCTGCACGTGGGCCCCCTTCATTTGCGACGAGCTGGGGCCGCTCCTTGCTGTGCGCCCGCTTCTCATTGCGGTGGCTTCTCTTGTTGCGGAGCACAGGCTCCAGGCACATGGGCCTCAGCAGTTGTGGCTCGCGAGCTCCAGAGCAGGCTCAGTAGTTGTGGTGCACGGACCCAGTTGCTCCGCGGAATGTGGGATCCTTCCGGACCAGGGCTCGAACCCGTGTCCCCTGCATTGGCAGTGGATTCTCAACCACTGCGCCACCAGGGAAGCCCAAGTTATGATCTTTTTTTTAATCTTTTTTTTTTCTCACTTTTCCCAAGTGTTTAGTGTTCTACAGCAGTACTTTAAAAAGTCCGAAGGGGATATTTTGGGTTAGTTGTTTTAAAATTTCGTCTGAGAACTAAGACTACATGAGGTTTTTTAATGTGTAGAAGGAGCTCAGAGACCCTAGTAAAAAAAAAAATTACTCAAAAACTTAACACCGTTGCACAAACCACCTTGACTGAGTTTCTCATCTGTTTGTCAAGGAAACAAAAAGGAGTTGGTGCTTTGTAGTGCTTTTGATTCCACTGCATCCACAGATTTTAGTTATAGAACACTGGAGAGATGCACATCTTGTGGAGAAGTAGTAGAACCTAGTTACTCCTTTTGGAAAAAGGCAACAATTGCATTTGTGCTTTAGAACATTAAAGTCTTTCTGGCTAAGATAAAGATAGTCTAAAAAAAAACCTCATTGTTTTTCTTGTTCTCTTAGAAACATTGAAATAGAGGCTGTTTGATGAAAGAAATAAAATGTTTAATATGCTGGGTTTAAATTTTGGTTGCAGCCTTTTATCTTTCCCTCATCTCTCTTCCTTCACTTCACTTGCTAGTGATTAGTTTTACTTACTTTCACCCTATGGTTTCTTTGGTACCCACCAGAGGTGGCTGGGGGGAGAAAGGAGATTGATTATTTCCTTTAGTGAAAGTTTCACTGTTAGAAGGGAAAAGATTTTTTAATGTTAGGCATTATAACTTATCATTTTTAATTAAAAAAAGACCCGAATGGATCCTGTGCTGTTTTTGTGTTCCCTTTACTGTCATGATAGTTTTAAAATGGTAGCATAACACATTATTTTAAAATGATGATCTCTAAGAGGCAGTCAGCATTACTTGAGTTATTAACATTTCTTTTATAGTGTATTCTTATGTCTAAAGATACAGAATTCAGAAAATTAATTTAGAAATATTGGGTGCTTACTCTACGTAAAACTTTGTTAGGTCGCTCGCTGAAAGAGATGGAATTATGAGGAACTTAACGTTTCGTAACTAAGATAAGAATTGAACAAAAATAACTTGTTCTGGGAAGTATGATAATATGAGTTTTCATATGCTGTACCAGTTTCGAAGAGTTATCACTTTTTGGTTGGAGTGAAGGTATGATTCACTGAGCACCCTTACTAGATATCTCTCACACACACACACACACACACACACACATATATTCCTATAATCCTAACATAAGCTCTGTAAGGTAGGAGTTGTCCCCACTTAAAATTCTTATAAACCGAGGCTTAGGGAAGTCAACTGATTATTTTGAGGAAATTGTCAGAACATTTTTATAGTATAGGAAAGGGAAACTGCCTGGTTTCAGGGTGGCTAAGCATAAGCTTAATTTTTTTTCCACCCTTGGTTTTGTTCTCTGAAGGCAGAAGGTGAGAGTGAGTGGGAGAAATACAAGAAATACGGTGGGTTCAGAGCCTGAGTTGCTTACAAGTACTTTGTTATTATTTAACAATGTTCTTTATTAAATTTCCAATCATTAATACAGTTAACTTCACAAACATTATCACTAATAGATTTAGTAATAAATAGTTAACATTTCCTGAGTTCTTATCATGTGATCTCATTTAATATAACAATTCATGAGGTATTGATATTATGTAATTTTTATTACTTAGTAAGGCTATTAGTGATATATATGTAAAATTACGCTGATGAAGGGAAAATAATAAAGAAAACGTTATAGATGATATAACTGAAGCACTTGAAGGCTCAGTGAGGTAAAATTAATTGTTCAAGTTTCATAGCTAGTAAACAGTAGAGCCAGAATGAAAATCTAAGCAGTCTTGACTCCAGAGCCTACTCTCTACCTTTGTGCTAGACTGCGTTCCACTTCTTTCAAAGTTTATTGGTATTTTGTAGTGTTCCATAGTGTGGTATATATAGTATAATGGTTCCCAAACAGCCCTTGTGCCTGTTTTTTCCCAGCTTTTTTATATATTATTGACGTGTAACATTGTGTAAGTTGTGATGATTAGATACATGTATAAATTGCAAAATGATTACCACAAGATGTACTCTTCTAGTAACTTTCAAGTATATAATGCCATATTGTTAACTATAGTCACCATGTTGTACGTTAGATCCCCAGAACTTATTCATCTTATAACTGCAGGTTTGTACCCTTTGACCAATGTCTTCCCGTTCCCCCACTCCCTGGCTCCTGGCAACCACCATTCTACTCTGTTTCTGTGAGTTCTGTGCCTGTCTATTTTGAGGATTTCACGGAGCTGCAGAGGTGAAAAAAATTCATTAACTCGTATATAGCAATAAATTGAATATAGAAGCAGATATGAGAACTTAGTTGTCTTCTATTAAGCCAAACATTAGATTTTCAAGAATGTAAAACAGTGCTACTCTCCTCACTAAATTTTTTCTCTTGCAAATATAGTTATTTTTAATAAAATATGTATAACTTATTAACTGAATGGTTTTATTATTTTTAATAAATTAATAGATATTTTAAAATTCTTAGTTTTAATTTATAATACAGTAAAGAGCATAAATATAACTAACCCACATAAGCAAAAGCTCTTTGGGGTCTTCAGTAATTTTTAGGAGGGTAAAGGTATCCTGAAACCAAAAGGTTTGAGAATTCACTGATTTATTGATATGTTGTAGAATGACCTTTATCAAGTTTCTGCAACGTACACGTCCATTGTCTCTCATCTTAATACTGTGTATTGCCCAGGGGTTACCAGATGTTATTTTATAACCATTTAATTACTGTTTTTTAATTTGTGAGATCATAAGTTTGGTAACTTTTTATTTTGTCAAATAAGGATGTAAAATACACTACCATTTATATTATCACTATCATTTTATAAATTACCACTTTATATGAAAAATTTGCCTTAATGTCCTTGTCTTTCAGGTCTTAGCTCAAATGTCATCTCCTTAGAGGTTGAGCCCTATCGTCCTAGCCAGAGCCTACCCCGCTTTGCTCCTACCTATCATTCTCTTATTGCATCACCCTATTTTATTTTCTCTATGTACCTTTTCCCATTATAAGATATTACCTTATTTATTTGTTTATTTACTGAGATGCATGTCCCCTGTCACCCCCAACTAGAATGTAAGCCCATGACAGCAGGGACTTTGTTTTGCCCACCACTACCTCCTCAGCACCTTGAAGATGGTGTAGAACATAGAAAGTGCTTAATTAATGACTTTCTTATATCTGACCACAGAGCACACTTCGAGAATTGTTGCTATAGAGGTTTTACATAGTTTTGTTTACATAGATTTACATATGTAGGGGGATATACAATATTGTATAGTGGTTAATTGGCAAAGTACATGGGCTTTGGACTCCAATAGGCATTATAATTGTTACTTAACCTCTTAAAGCCTTTAAATAGGGATAATAATAATACAACACACCTTATGTGATTGTTGGTGGTATTAAAAAAGATAATTCATATAAAGCGCTTTGCAAACTACCTGACATTTAGAAAGCTCAGCACTGTACAACAGAAATTAACACAACATTGTAAATCAACTACACTTCAATAAAATACACATATATATATATATATATATATATATATATATATATATCTAAAGAAAGCTCAGCAAATGGTAACTATTGTTGTTTTTAAATGCAATTATGGTATGCATTTTTATTACGCCATGTTTCATGCAGGCCTGTGTGTTTAAGCTTTAAATTCTTCCAGTTAATCCTGCATGCCCTAGGTGAAATTTTAAGGTTAATAATCCAAAGGAATGAACACAGATTTTTTAGGCCTTTTTATTAATACTAGAGAATGCCTGGAAAACACACTAATTTGGAAACAATTTACCTATTTTGAGTATTTCATGTACCTATTTGTATAACAATATCTTGCAGTTCTAGAAGTTCATAGAATTTAAGAATCTTTCGTGTATTTTTATAGCTGTTGTGCTAATATGAAAATGCATCTCAAAGAAGGGATTTCACAGGGACAGCAATATCTTTAGTGCTGCTGGATTTTTAAAAATAGCCTATCAAAAACAAGGAGTTTATAAAAATTTAAGTTGGAATAATAAAGACCAAATATTAATCATATTTTCATATAAAATTTTAAATTTGAAATTAAAGATTTTTAAAAAAGAAAATTTCATTTCAAGATACATTTTGGAAGATCAATTTCACTTTGTTTTAAAAGTCTTTAAAAACCTGATAATAGAAAAGTGAATAGCTTTTTGAAATCCATTTATAGGTCATCCTTACACATATATACTGTGTTTAGTATAAACTAGGATAAGAATTCATTTCTATTCTCCTATTCATTCTTATCCTCAGATTGCCATGTACATACATATGTATAAACTGATAAATGTGGATAAGATACAGAGAAAATAAAACATAGCAGTAAACAAAAAATACAGTATGAATTTGACTTTGTACAACAGCATTTTCTAGAAAGTGGTGATGTTTAGTTTAGGTTGTCACTGTCAAAGCTTAGGTCCTACGAAGTTAAAGTTAAACCTGTTTCATGTTGCTAGACTTTAGTACCTTTAATACAAATGCTTCATGAATTTCCAGAAGGAGTGGGGGATAGGCTATTCAGTATTTTCCAAACTTATTTGACCATGGAGTTACTTTCTTTTCTAGCCATCTCATGTGATTACTGTTCCATGGAACACACATTGGGAAGCTTTGTTATGGATGTTTTTCTAGGAAACCCCCAATTAAAGAGCAGAGAGAACCAATTTATATTTGTGTGTAAGTAAGAAAGGCTTCATGGAGGAAACATTTGTTCAAAAAAGATGTGAAGCAGGTGAAAGAAGGCATCTCAAATACAAACAAAGGTGTAAAAGAATCAGAAGCAGAGAGTGAACAATCAGAAGTACACATAGACAAGTGAGGATGGAAAAGACAAAGAGAAGCAATAAAAGCCATGATTTTTAAGACATGGTGGGGAGGGAAGGTATGTTGAAAACAAAGTAACTATGTATAGGCACAAAAGCTACAATAGATAGTGATTGTAACACTGGACAAAAATTACTTTTTTGTAATACTGGTATTAGTATATTTTCGGATTTATTCGAAGCTTTTAGAATTCAAGAATTGAAGTTACGTCTGTGAGCCCAGATTTTTAATGTATTTCATATTTTAAAACATCAAGTAAAAATGTAAATTTATAAAAACATAAATATTAAACATAGATTATCATTGTAATGTAAATCATCAGCTCTTCCTGCCTTTGCTGCTTCCTTTGACTTTGGTCTTTTTGTCTGAGGTACCTTTATAATTGCTTTGTGTGATGTAGCTGGTTGGGTTGGACTTTAGTATCTTCTTGCCATATTTAACTCCCCTGACCAGTGCTTTCGGAACCACCTGTCTATGTTCAGTAGTTCAAAATTGCCGAAGTTTTGACTTTTCTTGGCCAACTTGGGAAATGTTTCCCTAATGGAGTTTAAATCCTTTCTTTTCCCTAGGAGAGATTCTTTGTTATGGAAGATTCTTTCCCTCAGGTGCAGACTCTCCCTATAAGTGGGCCAGGACAAAGGTAGAGGGGGGTGAGTCAGGGGAGTTTCCTGAACTGCATAGTTAGTAGGGTAAGGAGTTTGTGGTGAAAGTGAGAGGAATGGGGGTGGGTGAGTTGGTAGGAAAGAGATAAAGGCAACCAAGGACGACGAATGAACTGCTTTTGTATTATGCCAACAAAAATATTGTATTTTGGTCTTTAAAATAGCAATACCTGAAACTGATATTACAGTTTCCAAAAATAAATGATAATATGTTTGGGGGAAGTGTTCAGGAGCCACTATAATAATCTAACCAAATGACAGAGATTTGAAAGAATATAAGTGGTAGTGGAGAGGACAGATAAGATCTAAGAGGTATTTAGAAAGTAGAATTTGACAGAACTTGCTGACCAGTTGGATGTACGGGATGAAGTTAGAGGAAAGCTTGGAAGATGGATCCTGTGGATTCTGTCTTGGGTGACAGGAAATTTGGGAGGAAATAGATGATAAAAGCAGGCTTGCACACATGGAGTTGGAGTGTCTGGAGGGCATCTGAGACAAGTTGTTTAATAGATAATTAACCATTTTGATAGTGCTTATAATCCTAATATTGGCTAATATTTATTGACAGTTATATACTTGATGCAATTCTAGGAATTTTTTGTGTATTTTGTCATGTAATCTTGAGAAAAACCTTTGAATAAGTAGGTACTATTATTTCATTGTGTAGACGTGAAAAGCATCTCATTGTATAGATGAGAAAAGGTCATGCAGTTGGAAATAGGGGCTGGGTTTTGAAACTAGTTCTGACTAACTTAAATATGTTCATAACCACTATATTGTATTTGGGAGGGAGCTTTGGACTAGAGATGGAGACTTAGGAATTGTAATTATATTGGTAGTAGTTAATGAATGAGCACTTCAAGGGACACAGTATTTTAAGTGAGAAGAGAATAGGGCCAGTGAAGGAACTTGGGAAACATCAGAGTTTCAGAAGAAAAGGTAACTTAGGTAGAGGAGAAGATCAGAGCAAAGTAATTTCTCAGAAATTAAGGGAAGAGAAAGTTTGCCAATGGAGTTTCCAAGGAACATGGTTCTGGGAAAGGGCATGATTGTACTGGGGAGAAGGGTGAATAGGACAATTTCTGTTTCTGATGATATGACAGACTAGATATTTTGCAGAGAGACTATATTTTTTTTGCCCTAAAAAATAACTAAATCCTGCAGAAATTGTAACAAACATAACTTTTAAAAATAAACTTTATTCTAGAATAGCTTTAGATTTACAGAGAAGTTGCAAAGATGGTATAGAGGGTTCTAGTATACCCTGCACCCAATTTCCCCTGTTGTTAACATCTTACATTGGTATATGGTACATTTGTTACTGCTAATGAACCAATACTGATAGGTCATTATTAACTAGAGTCCATACTTTATTTGTGGATTTCCTTAGTTTTTGCCATATGTCTTTTTCTGTCCCAAGATCCCATCCAAAATTCCACATTACATTTAGTCATCATGTCACTTCAGGCTCCTTTAGACTGTAACAGTTTTGAGGAGTATTGATCAGGTATTTTGTAGAATGTTCCTCCATATGGATTTGTCTGGGGAATTCCCTGGTGGTCTAGTGGTTAGGACTCCGCGCTTCCACTGCAAGAGGGCCTGAGTTTGATCCCTGGTTGGGGAACTAAGATCCCTCAAGCCGCTAGGCGCGGCCCAAATGACTAAACAAAAATATGCGTTTGTCTGATATATTTTTTTTTTCATGATTAACTGGGGCTATAGGTTCTTGGAGAGAACACAGGAAAAGTGCCATTTGCATCACATCACGTCAAGAGTATCCTGTCAACATGACTTATCACTGATGATGCTAACCTTGATCACCTGGCTGAGGCAGTATTTATCAGGTTTCTTCACTGTAAAATCACTGTCTCCCCCCACCCCCTTATCAAACTACACACTTTGGAAAGAAGTCACTGTGCACAGTACACACTTAAGGAGTGCAGAGTTGATGTTCCACCTCCTTGAGGGGGCAGTATCTTTGTGCATGGAAGGTTACAAGCTTAATTTTTAATGCGTTACTGAGTATGCTAAAAAAGTTAGGGCGCTCTCTAAGGGTCTCTTCTCACAAAAGTGAAGAGTCAGCTGAAGCAGGAACAATGAGCTGTGAGCAAACAGAAAAGGCAAGGTTGCTCTCAAAGGCAAATGCCCATATTAGCACTAATGGGAACCTAAGCCTTTGGCCCACAGCAAAGTGGAAGAACCCTCTGAGAAAGATGCTAAATTGGACCAAGGTCAGTACTACCCTGATTCTGCCATAGCACTTGCAAGTACACTTTGAGAGAAAGTTTTTTCTGGTTTGGCTCTTTGAATTCCCACAGATAGAATTCAACAGAGAATTACCAAACACAAGGAAATAAGTCACTTTGAGTGAGATTTGGTAGAAACAAACCCCTAAAGACTTAAACTATTAATGATAAGATACAAAATATAAAATAATCATGTATAAAATGTTTAAATTAATAAAAGGGGCTAGGGGCTTCCCTGGTGGCGCGGTGGTTGAGAGTCTGCCTGCCAATGCAGGGGACACGGGTTCGAGCCCTTGTCTGGGAAGATCCCACATGCCGCAGAGCAACTGGGCCCGTGAGCCACAGCTACTGAGCCTGCGCGTCTGGAGCCTGTGCTCCGCAACAAGAGAGGCCACGATAGTGAGAGGCCCGCGCACCACGATGAAGGGTGGCCCCTGCTCGCCGCAACTGGAGAAAACCCTCACACAGAAACGAAGACCCAGCACAGCCAAAAATAAATAAATTAATTAATTAAAAGAATAAATAAATAAAATAAAAGGGGCTGCTCTTCATTGCGGTGCACGGGCTTCTCATTGCGGTGGCTTCTCTTGTTGCAGAGTGTGGGCTCTAGGTGCACGGGCTTCAGTAGTTGTGGCGTGCAGGCTCAGTAGTTGCGGCACACGGGCCCTAGAGTGTGCGGGCTTCAGTAGTTGCAGCGCACAGGCTCAGTAGCTGTGGCTTGGAGGCTCTAGAGCACAGGCTCAGTAGTTGTGGCGCACAGGCTTTGTTGCTCCGCAGCATGTGGGATCTTCCCGGACTGGGGATCGAACCCGTGTCCCCTGCATTGGCAGGCGGATTCTTAACCACCGCACCACCAGTGAAGTCCTGGAAGGCGGATTCTTAACCACTGGACCACCAGGGAAGTCCCCCAACAGCATTTTAAAATTAAGGTGTGTACATTGTTTTTTTTTAAGACATAATGCTATTGCACACTTAATAGACTACAATGTAGTGTAAACATAACTTTTATATGCACTGGGAAACCTGAAAATTCATGTGACTCACTTTATTTCTATATTTGGAACTTTATTGTGGTGGTCTGGAACCGAACCCACGATATCTCAGAAGTATGCCTGAACTGAAAGGAGAATTTACCAGCTTTGTTATCCTAGTGAGAGAGTTAAAATGTAGCTGTTAATTATTGGTAGTTTAAGCAGATACAAAATATGTAAAAATATAGAGAATTTATACTATACTACCATATCTGATTTAATTGACTCACATATAGAGAACCCTGTGCTCCAAAATTAGAAAATGTGCATTCTTTTTTGAACAAACAAGGAATATTTAAACCAATTAGTGATGTGTACTGGCCCCTAATGCAAGATTAGTATAATTTTAGATCCTTTGTATCATGCAGATTCATGTTCTTTAGCCATATAGTACTTTTAACTTAGAATTTAATAGCCAAAACAAAAATTTCCCCTTTGCTTGGAAATTAAAATGTGCATTTCCAGATAACTCATGGATCAGAGAATAAATCATAGTGGAAATTTAAAAATACATAGCACTGAATAGTAATAAGAACACTACATCGAAACTAATAACTCATTTTATTGAGTGCTTACCATTTGTTTATTTGGGATCCATCAGTGAATACATCAAGATTTCTGACCTTGTGGATCAATAAATATAATGAAAAAGTAAATTACCTATTATGGTAGAAAATGAAAAAATCGTATGGGAAAAAAGTAAAAAGAGCAGGGTAAAGGGCATTGGAATTAACGGTGGAGATTGGGGGACTGGTTGCAGTATTAAAGGAAGCACTTAAAATAGGCTTCATTGAGAGAGTGAGAATTGAGTAAAGACCTGAAGACACTGAGTTACCGGATACACATCTGGAGGAAGAGGATTCTAGGTAAAGGGAACAGTTAGAATTAAGACGCTAAATTATGAGTATATCTGGTATGTTCAAAGAATAGTGTTCCAAAACACTATGGCTGGAATGGAGTGAAAGTAGATGAGGTCAAAGAGATAAAGGAGATGGCAGATCACGTAGGGCAAAGTCTTTGGCTTTTACTTAGAGTGGAAGTAGTAACCATTGGAGAGTTTTGAGCAGAGAGTTTTGAGCATGCTCTGACTTACCTTTTAAAAGAATTCTCCACTGCCATGGCAAGAATAGACTATAAGGAGGAATGGACAGAAGCAGAGAGACCTATTATAAGAGTAATGTAATAGTCTAGGTGAGAGATGATGATGGCTTAGATTGCAGTGACAGGGATAAAGGTCATAAGAAGTAAATGATTTCTGGATACGTTTTGAAGACAGAACAAATTGCTGACAGTTTGAGAAAAAGGAGGAATTAAAGATAATTCCATGGTTTGTGTCCTGAGTGATAGAAGGATGGAGTTGTCATTAACTACGTGATGAAGGCTTTTAGTAGACAAGATTTGGGAGAGATCAAGAGTTTAGTTTTTTGTTTTTTGTTTTTTTCTTTTTTCTTTTTTTTGAGAGGTGGCTTTTTTTGTTTTATTTTGTTTATTTATTTATGGCTGTGTTGGGTCTTCGTTTCTGTGCGAGGGCTTTCTCCAGTTGCGGCAAGCAGGGGCCACTCTTCATCACGGTGCGCGGGCCTCTCACTATCGCGGCCTCTCTTGTTGCGGAGCACAGGCTCCAGACGCGCAGGCTCAGTAATTGTGGCTCACGGGCCTAGTTGCTCCGTGCCATGTGGGATCTTCCCAGAACAGGGCTCGAACCCGTGTCCCCTGCATTGGCAGGCAGATTCTCAACCACTGCGCCACCAGGGAAGCCCCAAGAGTTTAGTTTTTAACATGTTGAGTTTGAGATATCTTCTAGATACTTTGGTGGAGATGTCATGTTACACAAGTAGGTATATGGGTCTTGAGTTAAGTCTGGGCTGGGATGCAGTAAAGCTGTACCTAAGGGAAATTTGTAAACTTAAATGCAAGAGGCTGAAACTTAATAAGCTAAGCATCTTTTGTTTTAAAAAAAAAAAAAAACAGGCAAAGAACAACAGAATAGGTCCAGCCAAGGAGAGTAGAAGGAAGGAGATTAAAAATAAGAACAAAGAATAAGTACAAAAGAAAGATAAAATAGAGAAGGTCAGCAAAGACAAAACTTGCTTCTTCAAAAAGCCCAGTAGGGGCTTCCCTGGTGGCACAGTGGTTAAGAATCCGTCTGCCAATGCAGGGGACATGGGTTCGACCCCTGGTCCAGGAAGATCCCACATGCTGCGGAGCAACTAAGTCCATGTGCCACAGCGAATGAGCCGGCGCTCTAGGGCCCGCAGGTCACAACTACTGAGCCCGTGCACCTAGAGCCTGTGCTCCGCAACAAGAGAAGCCACTGCAGTGAGAAGCCCACGCACCGCAACAAAGACCCAATGCAGCCAAAAATAAAATAAATAAAATTTAAAAATAATACTAAAAAAAAAAAGTAAAAGATAAACCTTTGTCAGGATTGATCAAGGAAGAAAAAAAGAGGAAGCATAAATAAACAATATTAGGAATGGAGGGGGGCATGACTACAGATAAAGTAGAAATTTAAAAATCATACGAACAACTTTATGCCAATAAATTTGAACACTCAGATGAAATGGACAAATTCCTTTAAAAATTAATAATCCAAGAAGAATTAGAAAATTTGAATAGCTCTGTAAGTATTAACCAGACTGAGTTAGTAGTTTGTAAAATCTTCCTATGAAGAAAACATCAGGCTCATGGAATGAACGTCTTTGGCAGGAGGGCAAGAAGGCCTCAGAAGAGCTCAAAGATGAATGAGATCATATCAAAAGGATGTAAGAGCTGGCTTGAAAGGGATTTTACTGGCTAACTGTGGGACAGTTTGTACATCAAAAAGAATGACAGTAATGAATGAGGAAAAAAATCCCTGTGTCTATAGTTATATTCATTAAAAGAAAAGAGAAAGAGAACAAGGGAGGGGCAAGAAAGAAAAACTCTTTATAGAAGAATGTCATCTAATAAATTGCATACTTTTTGTATGTTTAATGTTAAATGTCTAATATATATGTATACTTTTTTTTTTAATAATAAATAGCTTGTCCTAGGTAAGGACATGGAGAGACATCTGGCCATTGTAGTAGACAGTGTTCCAAATATTTGAAGGAGGAGGGAAGGTAAGAAGTGAGAAGGTAGCTATGATGGATTATGTAATTAAGGGAGGGTTATTTTCAAATGAAAGTCACTTCAGTATACAGAATTAGGGAGCCATTAACTAGTTTGTTTTTTAACAAACTTTTTATGATTATAAAAGTACATTGTAAAATTCAAACTATACATGTGTTACAAAATGAAAAGTAAGTTACCCATCACCTTCCTCTATATGCCAAGTTCCATTATTAACAGTTTCTTATTTTTTTCTTATATACGTTAACATTGTTGTGCAACCATCACCAACATCATCTCCAGAACTTTTTTTCATCTTCCCAAACTGAAACTCTGTACTCATTAAACAGTAACTACCCATTCCTCCCATCCCATAGCCCCTAGCAACCACCATTCTACTTCCTCTTTCTATGACTTTGACTACTCTAGGTACCTCATATAAGTGGAATCATATAGTATTTGTCTTTTTGTGACTGGCTTATTTTACTTAGCATAATGTCTCTTTAAGATTCATCCATATTATGGCATGTGTCAGAGTTTCTGTCCTTTTTAAGGCTGAATAATATTCCATTATGTGTGTGAGATTTATATATATGTATATCACATTTTGTTTACCCAGTGTGTTCTTAAAAGAGAACTGACTATAGACATAGATTTTTTTAAATTACAAACAAATACATCTTCAGCTTTACATTAATAATTTTTAAAGCCTAAAGGAAATGGAGAAAATGTCCATAAAAATATTGGCTTAATATATAGAATATATATATTCTTTTTTTTTTTTTTAATTTATTTATGGCTGTGTTGGTTCTTCATTGCTGCACGCGGGCTTTCTCTAATTGCGGAGAGCAGGGGGCTACTCTTCGTTGCTGTGCGCAGGCTTCTCATCGCGGTGGCTTCTCTTGTTGCGGAGCTCGGGCTCTAGGCGCGTGGGCTTCCGTAGTTGTGGCACGCGGGCTCTAGAGCACAGGCTCCCTAGTTATGGTGCTCGGGCCCAGTTGCTCCGCAGCATGTGGGATCTTCCCGGACCAGGGCTCGAACCGGCGTCCCCTGCGTTGGCAGGCGGACTCCTAACCACTGAGCCACTAGGGAAGTCCCTATGTTCTTAATATATAGAACCCTTATTGGCTTAAGAAATAGAAAACCTGAGAAAGGCCTAGAACCCAGCTGGTTTAGCAGCCATACATTGTATGATCATGTAAGTGTGTTTGCTTTTATTAACATGTTCTGTGGCTGAGTATTAGTTTGAAATAATTTTTTGTCTTCAAAATTTTAAACAAGGCTGTTTTTCGTATCCAAGTGGATGTCTTTGCCAGGCTGCATCAGATCTCATCAAATTAAAAAATAATCTCTATGACTTACATTCAAGGTTGTAACTATTCAGAATTCAGTCTGTATTATAGTTATTTGTCTGTGATGAATAATGCTGCTATGGATACTTTTGGGCACATGTGCAAGAGAGGAATCGCCAGATTGAAGGGATGCCACTGTTTGACTTTACAAGTGTGTGTTGTCAATTTGTTTCTCATTTAAAATCCCATTAAAAGTACTTTAAAATGATCAATAAAACTGACAAATCTTTAGCCAGACAAAGGCAAAAAAAAGAAGATGCTAATTACTAATAGCAGGAATGAAAAAGGAACAACAGTACAGATCCTGCAGACATTGAACTTCCAGAAATTTTGTAGTTAGATTTTACAGTTAGGTCTATAATGCATTTCGAGTTAATTTTTGCAAATGGTACAAAGTGTGGGTCAAGGTTGTTCTTTGTTTTTTTTAAATGGATGTCCAACTGTTCCAGTGCCATTTGTTGAAAAGACTGTCCTTTCTTTATTTCTTCATTAAATTGCCTATGCACCTTTGTCAAAAATCAGTTAACCATATGAGTCTATTTCTGAACTCTGTTTTGTCCCATTGATCTGTGTCTGTCCTTTTGCTAATGCCTCGCTGCCTTGATTACTATATCTCGTTTTGAAATCAGGTAATGTGAATCCTCCAACAAGATTTTCAAAATTATTTTAGCTATTTTAAGTCTGTTGTCTTTCCATTTAAATTTTATTTATTTTTAAAATTAATTAATTAATTTATTTTTGGCCCTGTTGGGTCTTCGTTGCTGCGTGCAGGCTATCTCTAGTTGCAGCAAGCAGGGGCTTCTCTTGTTGCGGAGCATGGGCTCTAGGCCCATGGGCTTCAGTAGTTGTGGCACGCAGGCTCAGTAGTTGTGACTCGCGGGTTCTAGAGCACAGGTTCAGTAGTTGTGGCACACAGGCTTAGTTGATCCATGGCATGTGGAATCTTCCCAGACCAGGGCTTGAACCCGTGTCCCCTGCATTGGCAAGTGGATTCTTTTTTTTTTGGCAGGCGGATTCTTAACCATAACCATTGCGCCACCAGGTAATTCCCCCATTTAAATTTTAGAATTAGTTTGTTTTTTCCAAAAATCATGCTGGGATTTTGATTAGGATTATATTGAATCTATACATTAATTTGGGAGAGAATTGATATCCTAACAATATTGAGTCTTCCAACCCATAAATATGGTATACCTCTCCACTTATTTAGGTCTTCTTTGATTTCTTTCATCAGTGTTTTTTCTCTGCGTGCATATCTTATTTTGCTAGATTCTACCTAAGTCTTTCTTGCTGTTATAAATGGTTCTACGTAAAAAAAAATTTTTTTCTATCTGTCATGTATTCTGCAACTCTACTAAACTCACTCACTAGTTCTTGTACCTATTTTGTAGATTCTTTGTGGTTTTTCTATGTAGACAAATCATGTCTGCAACAAAAGACAGTTGTAATTTCTTCCTTTCCAATTTATATGCCTTTATTCCTTTCCCTTGTCTTACTGCACTGGCTAGAACCTCTAGTTGTAGAGAAAGGGTGAAAGTGAACATCCTGCAGCTTTCAGTATTTCACCTTTATGTATGAGAAAGTCTGTGATCTTGGGATAGGCAAAGATTTCTTAGGACACCAACAACACAATCCATTAAAAAAATTTTTTTTATAAGTTGGACTTCATCAAAATTATGAAATTTTGCTGTTTTAAAGATGCTATTAAGAGATGTTTATAGTGGTTTTATTCATAATTACCAAAACCAAAAAAACCCAAATACCCTTCAACAAACAAACTGTGATACAAACAAACTTTAGGACATCCTTGAAATGGAATATTATCTTACAATAAAAAGAAATGAAATGTTATGTTTTGTATATTTTACCACAATTTTAAAAAAAATGACTTAAGGGAATTCCCTGGCAGTCCAGTAGTTAGGACTCTGCGCTTCCACTGCAGGGGGCACGGGTTCGATCCCTGGTCTGGGAACTAAGATCCTGAATGCTGCACAGCATGGCCCAAAAAAAAAAAAAAAGACTTAAAAAAAGAAATGAAGTACTACTACACACACATAGATACATGTCAAATGTATTATGCCAAGTGACTCAAAGGTTATGTATTATATAATTTCATTTATATAACTCTCTGGAAAGGACAAAACTATATGGTTAGAGAGTGGGGGTAGGGAGAGGGGTTCACTAAAAATGGGCAGGAAGGATTTGGGAGGTAATAGAACTGTGGGGGTTACACTGCAAAATTTGTCCTAATTTATATACCTGTACATTAAAAAGGGTGAATTTTGGTGTATGTAAATCAAACCTCAATAATAAACCTGATTTTTTTTTTTTAAAAAGCAAAACACCAACACAATAAATAAAATGACTTTCTCTTTCTCCACATCTTTGCCAAATCTTGGTACTGTCAGCTCTCTTTAATTTTTTGCCAGGTTTGTGGGGCGGGTAAATGCTGTCTCCTGATCTTAATTTGGATTTTCTGATTATTAATGAAGTTCTTTTTTTTTTTTTTTATTTTATTTATTTATTTATGGCTGTGTTGGGTCTTCGTTTCTGTGCGAGGGCTTTTTATTTATGGCTGTGTTGGGTCTTCGTTTCTGTGCGAGGGCTTTCTCTAGTTGCGGCAAGCGGGGGCCACTCTTCATCGCGGTGCGTGGGCCTCTCACTATCACGGTCTCTCTTGTTGCGGAACACAGGCTCCAGACGCACAGGCTCAGCAATTGTGGCTCACGGGCCCAGTTGCTCCGCGGCATGTGGGATCTTCCCAGACCAGGGCTTGAACCCGTGTCCCCTGCATTGGCAGGCAGACTCTCAACCACTGCGCCACCAGGGAAGCCCTGAAGTTCTTTTTTGATTGGCTATTCAAGATTCCTATTCTGTGAAATGCCCATTTGTTTCTTTTGTCCACATAAGAAGTTACAAGGAGTTTCTCCCAGTTAGAGGTATGTCTTTGTACTCTCTTTATGATGTCTTTTTGATGAAGAGAGGTTCTTAATTTTAATAATATTAGATTTATATATGTATTGTGGTTAACCCACTTTTTATTATGGTTGGCACACTGTGTTTGGTTTAAGAACTCTTTCCCTATCTTATGGTCATAGAGATGTTCTCCTGTGTTTTCTGATGAAGCCTTTGGTTAGCCTATTGTATTTGTCCTTATTCCATTCAGAACTGATTTTTGTATATGACATGATAGAGTTCATTTTCATTTTTTTCTATGTAGAAACACCATTGTCCTATCTACTTTAATGAATAGCATTCTCCTTTTTCCCAGTGATCTACAGTGCTACCCTTGTCATAAATGTCAGTTAACACAGATCTGTTTATGGGCTCTCCATTTGGTTCTAATGGTCAATTTGGCCATACCTACGCAAATTCCATAGCCTGTTATATGACGTCATGGTATCTGGGAGGTCACATTCTTCTACCTTGTGTCTTTTTATTCTTAGGCCTTTGCACTTAACATATAAAATGGAGAATCAGCTTGTCAAATTCCTTAATGTATTTTATTAGGATTTTGACTGGAATTCTATTGAATATGTTGATCAATGTGGAAGAACTGATCTGATATATATGATAGTCTTACCCCTATGGTACTTCACTCTTTGTATTTAAGACTTCATTATCACGTTATGTGGTTCCTTTTTATTTCTAACGGAAATTGTTATTTGCTAACAGTATCTACTTCAGCAGACACAGAATTTTATCAAGAATTTTTCTGTAAATATAGTGAATGATATTTACAGATTTTCTAAGATAAAGCCATCCTTGAGTTCTTGGGATAAATAAAAGACCATCTTCATACACTAATGCTGCTTCTGGCATTTTTGTGATCCACAGATCATGGGTCCATGTAATCTCAAGAAAGAAATTTTCCCAGCACAGTTAACACACAAGTCTAATTATTGATAGTAAAAAGCAAACTAAGCAATGAAGTGTTTAAGCATTCATTTATTTTGGTAGCTCACAATGAGTCAGGATCAGAGAAGATCTATTGGACTAGTAGCTTCTAGACATGGGCCAATCAATTTAAGAAAATAAAAAAACTAAAGGTGCTGAAATAGGATTGTTCATGTTTCCAGTTGACATTAAAATCATTACCATCATTTCATAAAGATATTTTAATTACCAGAAAAATAGGAAGAAGATAATAGAGAACCATTCTTTAACTTGGTTACATTTTGCTTTAGGAAAAATAAGCTGCTATGTCCTTATTTTTCTCATTTCTCTGCAAACCAATGGAAATTTCATCACAGGCTATGGCCAGAATTTGGGAACCGCTGCACCAGGCCATATTATACTGCTTCTTGGAAATTTTTCTATACTTATTAGATAGATGGAGAAAAAAGGGCACAGTACCTGACTCTGACAGCTGATTGGCAGACATTATATTATGAAAGTGTTATGGAAAGTAATTCCTCTAAGTTTTTGGTAAATGTATAAGTTTATAACTCTTGGTTTCACATATATTTTCTTGGTGGTGGTGGCGACATTGATGTTGAAATATATGACACCCTGGTTATAAAAAGTTGATTGTTTTCTCACAAGTTACTCTTTCTTAATCTTTGTGGCATCTTTCTTCCTTCTCTGTTAGAGAAGTATAAGGTGTGGAGAGTAAGGTAGATTATTGTGATATAAACTTAAGTACATAATCACCAAGATAAATTTGTTAAAAGAATTGATATGATATATTCTAAATGTACAGTGGAAATGTTTTGGGAATTAATTTGTTGGGATTAGCCACACTAGTATTTCCCTTCATTAATGTAAATAATAAATAGTTGTGCTAATACTCATTGAAGATGAAAAGGAATAATCTGCTTTTTTTGACCTCAAGTTAGACTATGGAAGTAGGCAGTCGGTCAATAAAAACATAATAAAAGGCTAGTTTGTATTCAGCACTATGAAAGATGGAAAAGAAGTAAATGATATAATTCTGTTTCAAAGAATTTACAATCAAGCCAAGGGAAAGCTAATGTGTGAAGCAGTACATGATGTTAAATATAAGAGCAGTGTAAGTTCAGAGTTAAGAAAGATGGAAGTGGTTTCAAGAGCTGTCTTTGAGGACCAGGGTTTTGACTTGGGTTTTGAGATGAGAATTCAGATAATAAAAGGAGAAGAGTAATGTCATTTTGGATGGAAGAAGTAGTGTGAACATTTTTTTAATCCATGAATGGACAGCTTGGCTATGTAATTAACCAACATTTGAATCGTTCCTGAACAGAGTTTTGGTTATAATCAACTTTTTAAAACATTTCGCTTATTAAATGATATGTACATAGTTACTCTGCATAGTTATTAGGTGTAAGCAATTAAACAACTCATATAAATCTCTATATTTAGTATTACTATAGACAGACCAAGCATTCTGAGGTCAGCTGAGAAGAAAACGTTGAGTTGAAGCCCTCGGACTTCTCTGAAGACTAGGGTTCCCAAGTGATTCCGCTTCTGATTTTTTTGCAACCTAGATGTTTCACAAGCCTCCTAGATATCAGGAGCCAGAATAGAGCAAGGGAGTCCTGGAACTGGAGGAGCTAAGAATAAAATAGCCTTTTCTCTCCCCATTTTCGGAGGCCAGGGTTAAAGAGAAAGAAACTATTGTCATACATATCTTAATTTAGATTAGTTTAATCAAATGGCATTTTCCCCTCATACTCACCTGATATATACTAGCTTACAGGGAAGGAAAACTGGGAGAAAACAACTGCTGTTAGTGAAGTATTTGACTTGTTCTCTAGTAGGTACTATAAACAGACATTTAACATATATTATTTATTCCTTCCAAAGTCTTTCAAGCTATTATATTAATTTTAAGGTATGGAAATTAAGGCTCAGAGACATATAATTTTAGTCAAGGTCATGACTCAGTTATTGAGGTAAAATTTGAATTGATGTATGTCTGAGTCCAATTTCTGTTTTCTTTCTGCTATACCATCCTCTGAAAGGAATGAGAATTCTGCTATATGTATTTGAGACAAGACTCTCCTTAGCACTAAGGTGGGGCAGATTATATTATTTATTTGGTATTTCTCTTTTCACCAGCATTTTCATATTAGTGAGATTAGGGTAAGCTTGAAAGAGTAAATGTTATGAAAGAGCAATGGTGGGGGGTTGTTGTTTAAGATTCTGTAATATAGACTTAACAGAAGATGGATTTGGTTAACAAGGGACAGGGGTAAAAGGTTCAGTCTCCTTCACATCCTAGATTATTGCTTGGTGTTATCTAGGAGACCCCAAAACATTTGGGGATAATTGATAAGAGAGAGAAACAGATAATTTGGAGCATGGGGGAAGATGAGGCCTGGATGGGGATGATTTTAGAAGGGAGGCTTTGGTTAGTATTCATTTATTCAATAGAAGATAGTAATCGTATACCTGATAAATAGTTGATTGGCATTGAGGTACCAAGCCAGTGTGCTGAAAGAACTCATGGTCTGATGAGGAAACATTTATAAATGGATGTTTTAAATTCCAAGTGAAAAAGTACAGTATCTATATACAAGGTGCTTTAGCAGTATTGAGGAAGGACATAAAATGTAGTGGCATAGGGGTGTTTTCTTTTTAATTTTTAATGTATTATTTTGGATAAGTAAATACATGCCCAAGTCAAATTCCAAAAAGTGTACATTGGAAAATGAATTACTCTGTCATGACTGTCTCTGTCTCTCTTGATCCCTTGGTTTCCTTCTGTAGAGGCATCACTGTTAGCAGTTTCTTATATATCTTCCCAGAGGTGTGCTCTATAAATATGAAGTATATGCTTGTTTGTACTTTCTGTACACATATACTAGCAAAGTAGACTCACTATATCTTGTTTTTGCTTTATATCTTGGAGTTAGTTCTAAATAAACTATAAAATGAACTATTAAAAACACAAGTTTTTTAATAGTTACGTACTTTTCAGCTAGATAGAGGTAACAATTTATTTAGCAAAGCCCCTATTAAGAACTTTTAGGATTTTTCCAGACTTTTGTTGGAAATAGTGCTGCAAGAATATCTTTGTACACAGGGACAAGCATACTGGTGGGATTAATTCCCAGCAGTCTGGAGAATGCATTGAAACTACAGACAGAGATCAGTTATTAAGAAGTTTGTTGTAGTAATGATGAGAAACTAAAGTAGGGTAGTGGCAAAAGAAATGGGGAGGGAAAAAATGAACTAGAAATTAATGTACTTCATCAATTCTAGGATGTACATCGTCTTTTCACATTTTAACATGTTTGAAATCAGTATATATTTTACAGTTGATGGTTTCATTCAGCTAATTGGAAGTACTTTTAAAATTTCTTGGTGGTATATAAAATGTGCATGTTATAAACAATCTTATCATTTTTTTTTAAAGTAAAGATTTTTATTTTTACTTTTTTAATTAATTAATTAGTTATATTTGGTTGCATTGGGTCTTCGTTGCTGCGTGCGGGCTTTCTCTAGTTGTGGTGAGCGGGGGCTACTCTTCGTTGCGGTGCACAGGCTTCTCATTGCGGTGACTTCTCTTGTTGCGGAGCACGGGCTCTAGGCCGTGCGGGCTTCAGTAGTGGCAGCACGTGGGCTCAGTAGTTGTGGCTTGCAGGCTCTAGAGTGCAGGCTCAGTACTTGAGGCGCACGGGCTTAGTTGCTCCATGGCATGTGGGATTTTCCCGGATCAGGGCTCGAACCCGTGAGCCCTGCATTGGCAAACAGGTTCTTAACCACTGCGCCACCAGGGAAGCCCAACAATCTTATCTTAAATTCAGAAATACGCAGTAATAAGATGGTAGGATTAACAGGACTTAAATGTAGAAAGTAAGGGGAAGCAAGAGGCAAGGTTGACATATTTTTTGTTTTCTTCACTTTCAATATGTAAACCATTTTTCTATTTTCTGTATGGTCTTCATATTTGATTAATGATTGTCAACTCGACTACTGGTGGATATTTAGATTCTGATTTTCTTTTGGCTCTTTACAGATCATTGATAACACTGAGTAGTTTTCTGTTTAGAGTTAGGGAATGTTTGGATTTAGTAGATTTCTAGATAATTATATATAACGATATTTAACAGATGTTCCTAGTGGCAAATTAGCCAAAGAACTTCTGAGTTGATACTTTACAAATGTTGAGAGACCATTTTGAATTTTTTAGCTTAGATGTGGCTCTTTCAGTGTACATTGAAGTCATTTACTCGGGACTCGGGTTCTAAAATCAGTACCTAAGACAAAAGATTAATTCTTAAAATCGTGCACTAATTACAGTACCTAACGGTATCTTAGATGAAATCTAGTCCCTATCTACTCTGTATAGGTACTCAGAAGCCAGCTACCTTATGGGATTATTAACCAAACTGAATAGAAGACTATAGTACTCATTTTCATGAGTACTTTTTCTTTTCTTTGTATTTTCCTTCTCTTTTTTTCTAATTTATTTATTCAAGAAATAATTACTGAAAGCCTACTATGTGTTAGGCATGGTCCTAGGTGCTGAGAATTCAACACTAAACAAAACTGACAAAAATCCTTGTCCTCAGCGGGGGAGACAGGCAAAAGATAAAGTAAGTAAATTATAGTATATTGGGGGAAAAAAACAAGGGGTGATAGGAGTGTTGGTGGTTTGATGTTGCAGTTTTCCTGGTCAGGGAAATACAGAAAGTCACTGAGAAAATGACATTTGGGCAAAGATTTAAAGGCAGTGAGAGAGTAAACCATGAGATTATATGGGAAAAGAATGTTCCAAGCAGAGGGAGCAGGGAGCTCAAAAGACCCTGAAGCAAGAGTATGCCAGGTGTGTTGTAGGTCTTGCAGTCGCAAGGTGGCCAGAGTGGCTGGAATGGAATGAATGGTTACCAGGACTGGGGATCAGAGAGATAATGCAAAGTCAAATTGTTTAGGACTTACAGGCCATAGTAAGGACTTTGATCTTTACTCTGAGTAAGGACGAGAGCCATTATTGGAGGGATTTAAAGCAACAAAATAATATGATCAGATTTATATTTTGAAAGGATCTAGACTGAAGTGGGGCAAAGGTAGAAGCAGGGAGACCACTTAAGAGGCTAATTCAATAATTCAAGCAAAAGATGATATGACTTAAACCAGGAGGCAATGGTAAGTAGTAGTTGGAGTCTATGTATTTTTAAAAATTTGTTATTTTAAAATAATTTCAAATTTAAAGCTGCAGTATATTACAAATACCTCTGTGTGCCTTTCACCAGATTCCCCAGTAATTAACGTTTTACCATATTTACTTTAATCTCTTATTGCTCTCTTCATATACACATACACACACACACACACACACACACACACACACACACACACACTTTTCTTCAGAGCTATTTGAGAGTATGTTGCAGACATGATGCCCTGTTTAATACTTCAGTGTCCTTAAAAACAGTTAATTTCCTTATATAGTTGTATTAATAAGCTTGGGCTGCCATAACAAAATACCACAAACTGTGTGGCTTAAACAGCAGAAATTTACTTTCTTACAGTTCTAGAGGGTGGAAAGGCTAACATCAAGGTCTGACAGGGTTCAGTTTCTGGTGAAAGTTCTCTTCCTGGCTTGTAGATGGCCACCTTCTTACTGTGTCCTCACGTGGTGGAGGAGGGTTTGGAGGGAGGGAGAGTTCCTCTGATGTCTCTTATAAGGACACTCGTGTCGTCTTACCAAGGCCCCACCATTATGTCCTCATGTAACCTTAATTACCTCCTTATAGACCTTATCTCCACATACAGTAACATCGGGGGTTAGGACTTCAACATATGGATTTTGGG
Organism: Balaenoptera physalus; assembly: GCF_965194825.1. Lineage (NCBI taxonomy): Eukaryota > Metazoa > Chordata > Mammalia > Artiodactyla > Balaenopteridae > Balaenoptera > Balaenoptera physalus. Next base: position 87,959,386 of record NC_138882.1, on the reverse strand, counting down.
GAGACACAGTTCAGTACATTGCAACAGTTGTTATGTAACATCTGTGCAACCACCAAAATCAGGAAATGAAAACTGATACAGTACTACCATCGAATCCATAGACCTTAATTGAATTTTGCCAGTTATCCCAATAGTCTTTAAAAGTCCAGGGTCATTTGTTAGAGTTAATTGTCATATCTCTTTAGTTTTCTTCAGTCTGAAACAGTTCTTTAGTCTTTCCTTATCTTTCATGACCCTGAAATTTTTGAAGACTATAGACCAGTAATTTGTAAAATAATCCATAAATTTGTGTTTGTCTGTTTTTTTGTTTTTGTTTTTTTTTTTTTAGATTCAGGTTATGCAGTTTTGGGCAGGAATACCACAGAAGTGGTGCTGTGTTCTTAAAGCATTATATGTATTTGGAGGAACATAATGTCAGTCTGCCCCATTAATAGTGACATTAACTTTTATCACTTGAATAAGTATATGTTTTCTATATATAACTGTGAATTCATACCAAGACTTCCAATTACAGTCCAGCACCACGGGGTTTATTCTAACCTCCTTCTTTCCGCATTTGTAACTTCCTAAATCTGTATATATTTCAAAGGTAGCATTACTGAGATCTGCATTGTGAGTTTGGATATGGAGTGTGAAAGAGGGGAGTCAAGGATGACCCGATTTTTGGCTGAAAAAAGCCACCACAGAAGAAATGCCATTTACTGGGATGGAGAAGACTATAGGAGGAGAGGATTAAGAGGAAGAGATCAGAATATCATATGTTGAGTCTGAGCTGTGTATTAAACATCCAAGAGAGATGTTGGGTAGGAAGTTGGATATTTGAGTCTGCAGTTCAAAGAACAGGTCCAGGCTGAAATACAAATTCGTTTAAGACAATCAGTTAAACTTTTTGGACAAAAACGATTATATTTCCTTAATCAATAATGGAAGCAGCAAATATGTATTACAGAAAATTATAATACAGGCAAACAAAAGTGAAAAAAATAGAGATCAATACTGTTAAAACTTAATTCCTGATTCTTTCTGATGTCTTTCACAGATTTTTTTTCTAACATGAGATCATTTTATAATTACTGTTTTTTCCACCCAGTTGATGATTTATTTCCATTTCCGTAAATTTTCATTTTATCTGATCCCAGACCATATTCACATTTCTTCATTTGATCCAGAAATGTCATTTACAGCTGGCTAGTCCAAACCTATATCCATTTCAGAAACACAAATTAGTTACATCAGATTGCTCTGTACCTTGAGTCTCTTAATCTCTCCAGTAATAGTGTAGGGCGGGAATTTCCTGGTTAGGACTCCAAGCTTTCACTGCCAAGGGCCTGGGTTCAGTCCCTGGTGGGGGAACTAAGAGCCTGCAAGCCACATGGCACGGCCAAAAAAAAAAAAGTTTGGGGTAATTTGTTTTGGGAGGTTGAGGTAGAGAGGGGTCAGAATCTGACATGAATTAAATTTAAAATTTTTGACTTTTTCCCATGGGTGAGTAGAAAACACTGAAGATTATTTAGGATGGGTTATCGTAGAAAAGGGAAGTTCTGTGAGAGAGAGAGAGGGAGAGAGAGAGGTGTGTTTCTGGGAACTGAGTAATTCATTAAAGGTGGAATTTTGAATTTGAAGGGGGAAGAGATGAGACTGGAAGAGAAGGTAAGATCCAGAATGTAAATGAAGACAAAGGTGTTTGGGTATTTTCTAGTAAGCAGTTGGAAATCATTGACAGATTTGATCTGAGAAATAGTTGGATACTGTTTACATATTAGAAGATGAATTCAGCAACAATGTAGAGAATAAATTTGAGAAGACCAAGTCCAAGGCAGGATAACCAGTTAGGAGGCTATTTCAGTAGTAGTCCGGGTCAAAAGTGATGACCCAACAAAGGGCAATGGTAGGAAGAGAAGGAGAAGAGGGGATAAATTTGAAAAATATTATTGGAGACAAAATTGGCTGGACTTGGAGGTTTATCAAAAGGGGGTTGAGGGTCAGGTAGGGAGGAAGAAGAGCCAAAAAAGACTGCTGAAATTCTAGCTAAATATAAGAGCAGTAACAGATGGAAGAGGAGGAAGATTATTAATAAAATATTGAAAAGTCAAGTTCAAGGTATCTCTGAGACTTTGAAGTAGATGTGTGCATTGACTGGTAAAGGGAAATCCAAGCATGAAATCTATGGATATGGGAGTCATTGGTACTTAGGTGGTAGTAGTTAAATGTGGATAATTATGCTGATAGCATTCCATTTTCTGTTGGCTAAGCACAGTCCTAAATGCTTTGCATACATTGTTTTATTTAATTCTTATAACAACCCATGAGTTTGTCATTTTGCAAAGGAAAAAAAAGTAATATATAGAAGTTAGGTAATGTATAAGACCCTAAAGCTAATAAGTGACAAAGCAAGGAATAGAACAGACTATCTGATTTTGAACCTGAAATCTTACAACTCTATGCTACGGGTGAATCGAGAAGAGTGCTCAGGGGAGAACCCTGGGGAGCATCAACATTTAAAGGAGGATGGGGACTTCACTGGTGGCGCGGTGGATAAGACTCCACACTCCCAGTGCAGGGGGCCTGGGTTTGATCCCTGGTCAGGGAACTAGATCCCACACGCATGCTGCAACTGAGAGTTAGCATGCCACAACTAAGCCCGTGTGCCGCAACTAAGAAACCTGCATGCCGCAACTAAGGAGCCTGCGACCTGCAAATAAATAAATAAATAAATAAATATTTTTAAAAAAGAAATAAATAAAGGAGGATGATCACAGGCAGAGCTGCCTACCTATCATGTCCACCTGTGTATATATATGGAGGAAGAGCTAGAGATGTCAGAGGAGAACTAAGAGAATGATTATAACAGAAACAAAAAGGGATTACTATAGCACATTATTCTGTGTGCCAAAGCCTGGTGGAAATGATAGTTCTTTGTAGAAATAGCATTTAGAAAAATCTCCTTTTGGGGCTTCCCTAGTGGTGCAGTGGTTAAGAATCCGCCTGCCAATGTAGGGGACACAGGTTCGAGCCCTGGTCCGGGAAGGTGCCACGGAGCAACTAAGCCTGTGTGCCACTAACTACTGAGCCTGTGCTCTAGAGCCCGCAGGCCACAACTACTGAGCCCACGCTCCTAGAGCCCGTGCTTCCCAACAAGAGAAGCCACTGCAATGAGAAGCCTGCGCACCGCAACAAAGAGAAGCCCCCGCTCGCCGCAACTGGAGAAAGCCCGTACACAGCAACGAAGACCCAACACAGCCAAAAATAAATAAATAAAATAAATATATTAAAGAAAAATCTCCTTTGGGTTTAGTAAATTGGAGGTTATTGGTAATATTGGTAATTGCTGTTTGAGTGAAGTGATGGCAACATAAATGAGATAGCATAATTTATATAAGACTCCTCACATAGTAGATTGCATATTTTTTAAGTACAGAAAAAAGGTAGCTCCTATAATTATGGAGTTACTAGAAATTAGAGACAGTGCGTATAATAACACTCTTTCAGATCCCTAATCTGAAAGATCTTAACTGACTCAGGTAAATTGATCTGGATGGGTTTACTTACATATGGGTACATTTTAAAAAAAAATAAATTTATTTATTTATTTAATTTTGGCTGCTTTGGGTCTTCGTTGCTGTGCGCAGGCTTTCTCTAGTTGCGGCGAGTGGGGGCTACTCTTCGTTGCGGTGCGCAGGTCTCTCATTGCGGTGGCTTCTCATTGCGGAGCATGGGCTCTAGGCACGCAGGCTTCAGTAGTTGCGACACGCGGGCTCAGTAGTTGTGGCACACAGGCTTAGTTGCTCCGCAGCATGTGGGATCTTCCTGGACCAGGGATCGAGCCCATGTCCCCTGCATTGGCAGGCGGATTCTTAACCACTGCACCACCAGGGAAGTCCCTGGGTACATTTTTTGAGAGAACATAATTCCCATCTAATGATTTCTGCTTCTCTGTGAAATAGCATATTAAGCTTATCTCCTGAGAGTGAGAAAGAATGTGGTAAGAGAGGGCGCTTGACAAGAGTGGTAAAAGTTTGAAATAGCTCTTACAGCAAATGAGAGAGGATGCTGATTAAAGACATGTGGGAGGAGGGCCCACTGAAGGAAGGGACTGAATTTACATTGTTTCAGTACTTCTGGTGGTATGATTTTTCTTCAGCAGAACCCAGAGGCAGAAATAAAGGTGCAGTAAAGGCATTCAGTTAGATTGATCCAGATTTAGGATTTTGTTGAATACATGTGATAGAAAGCCTAAATTGTAGGGAGGATGAAAAGCAAAGCAAGGTTTTGATATGAGTGGTTTCGATAATGGATCAGAAAGACTCTGGAATTGGTAGAGAAAGAATTGAGTACTGGAAGAGACTGTATATGAGTTAGAGAAAATAAAGAACTGAAATCTTGATGAAATTGAAGGACAAATATAATGGAGTGGGCGGTTGTGGTCAGAAAGGGTGATTTTAAAATGTAGAAAGAAGTGGTTCTTGGAGGTCGCTGCATTTGAGGTCGAGACTAGAAAACATGATGAATCATCCGTATGGACAGTAAAAATTTTCAGGATAATAATAAAACTTAGGGTGGCTTTGCTCAAGGTTCCAGATAGTAAATTGATTGGGCCCTGTCCTGGACCTTAAAAAAGGTTGACGTGGGTGGGTTTATGGGCTCAAATTACTTATTTCCCAGGACATTCACCTAGTGATGAAAGTGGCAGCAGAGCCTCTCTTCCAGTAGATGGGAGGACTTAGGTGTATCTGGACTGGTTGATGAAAAGAGTCTGTCTGCAATAATAATGTAGAGGAGGTTAAGCAATTTGCTTGCCTAAGGTCACATTCTGATTGGATTCTAAAACCCATTCTCCTTCCACTAACCCTGGTGTTTTTGCAACAAATTGAACTACTTCAACTCAATTTTTTATCTTCCCAAATGTTTGGGAGAACAGTTTTGTTTTATTTGAGCTTCTCCAGAGTTAATGGATTTTTTAGTGCCAAATACATACAAAGTGAAGTAGAAATTTACTAAAGCAATACCTTGAACAGAAACTTAACCTGAAGCAGTCAAGGTTTTTAGGCATTAGGTTCAGTAACTTGATCCATTAGCTCATTTGTCTGTTTATTCATCATCCATCCTTGTAGTAGCAGTTATACAGTTTGAGAACACTGTATTTGGAATAAGTTGCACTAAGTATAAATTGACTCATTTGGTCTTATTTATTGTCTTTTGTCATCTCCAGCTGCCTATCCCCACCGTTTGAATCTCTTTTACCTTGCCAATGATGTCATACAGAACTGTAAAAGGAAAAACGCAATCATATTCCGTGAATCGTTTGCTGATGTACTTCCTGAAGCAGCTGCTCTAGTGAAGTAAGTAAATTCTTACTCCTCTTTGGGATCTAAGCTTAGAAAATTTAGAATTTTAGTTTCCCGTTAGTAAGAACTGTAATAGTTAGTTGCACATGCTTGAAGATCCAAGGATATTTTGTCCAAATTGTTCATTGTAACTTTCCTGGTAATACACTTTTCTTTTAAAGACTCTTTCCTCCCTTTTTGAAAACTTGTCTGTTATTTATGCTCCGCCTCTTTTCTCCTAACTTGACCAGGAGAGTGTATCTCCTGGTCATACTCTCTGGCTGTACTTCTTTCTAACTGCTTTTTCTGTTTTTGTGTTTTTTACACATTTCCATTTTTCTTTCAGAGTCTTTCTGAAATCTTGCCCCCTTCATGAAATCTGTGTAATTAGGGAGAAATGAAAATATTTATTCTTAATTCCATATTGATTTACTCCATTTGCAAAGTTGTATCCAGCATTTCCCAAAGTGCTGGAACACTTATATTTGTTCTTATTTTTGCCCTGTATTAGTAGTGTTTTCCTTGTGTTTCATCCATATTTGTAAGCTGTTTGCTTGGTGTGAGAAACACGCACATCTACACACAATTGGAGGATAAACAATTATATGGAAAAATCAAAATAGCTAAATATTTCCGCAAATTATGTACTTATTAGCATAATATATATTTGAATATCTGACTATCGTATATTATTGATCCATTTGTTAGTATTAACCCAGTTAGAATGGAATGATCCTCGTTCCTTCCTTTGGATTGTAAATTTAAGATGTCTACTTTGGTATTACAAAAGATTAAAATGTGGTCTTATTTTTATATACTAAGTAATAAAGATTTATGCACGTCAGAAGTACATAAAATAATAACAGTAATAGCACCTACATTTATTGAGCAGTCATAATTGACCAGATATTATTATTATTATACAAAGTGCTTTGTGTACTTCAGGTTGTTTAAACCTGAGAACAACATTTAAAGTGGCTACTACTATTACCCCCATTTTAAGGAGGAGGAAACTGGCTTAGAGACATTAAGTAACTTGCCTAAGCTCTCACAGCTACCGGGTTTGGGGCGGGGGGGGGGGCTGGCATTTGGCAGAATTCCTACCCAAGCCTGTCTAGACCCCAAAGCTTATGTTCTTTGCCACCTGACCACTAGTCTGTGCTGTTTCTTTACATATATAAATCCAGTATAATTTTGAGTAAGAAAAGCAGTGTGCTACATGATCTCCACTACTTAGAGTTTCTGCTGTAAATATCATTATAGTCTTAAAAACTTAACCTAATGTATCCTAGACTTAGATTTCATGACCTAGTTCATGGATTAATATAGGATTGTCACCTTTTATTTTACTATGTAAAGATATTTTTAAAAACAACTACTTTGTATTACTATTTCACAGAAAAACGTAGGAATGGCATAATCTCAGAATAAAGTACAGTCCTTTAAAATTTTAAACTCCGAAAATGTTTTTAACTCAATGAAGGATATCTTGAGAAACCTATGATAAAATCAGACTTAATGGTAAAACAATAAAAGCATTTCAGGACAGCAATGCCCTCTATCATCATTACTATTCACCATTATGTTGAGATTCCATTCATTTCTAAATAAATAAATAAATAAGAAGAAGAAGGCATTTAGAAGAGATAGAATCTATATCTATAGATATAGATTTCTGTATCTTTATGTCTTTCTTTCTATAAAAGACCAGATAGTATTTTAGGCTTTGCAGGCCATAGAATCTCTGTTGCCAGTACTCAACTCTGCCATTCTAGCGTAAAAGCAGCCATAAGCAAATGGGTGTGGCTGTGTTCCTAAAACTTTATTTACAAAACAGGCAGCTGGCCAGATTTGGCCTGAGGTTTGTAGTTTGCTGACCCCTGGCCTACATAGAATCAACTAATAAGAGAGTTCAGTTAAATAGCCAGATTCAAGTTCAACATAGAAAGGCAGTAGATTTCCTATATATGCTAGCAGTAACCTATTAAAAATGTAATTAGGAAAAAAAAGATTCCTTTTGTAACAAAAAGTACTGCCTTCCCCCCCAAATAAAGGAAACCCCACCCAAAGAGAAATATAAGAAGAAGTATGTAAGGCTTTTATAGAGAAAATTTTATAAGAAGACCTGGATAAATGAAGAGATAGATACATACTTTTGAAGGGAAAGATTTGGTATTGCTAAAAATATGATTCTCTCCCAATATGTAATCTATAAATTCATTGTGTAATCCCAGTCAGAATCTCAGTATGGTTTGATGTGGAAGGATATATATCCAAGATAATTGTTTATAAGAACATCAAAGTCAGAGTTCCCCTGTCAATTATCTGTATATATTTTAAAACAATAATAGAATCAGGAGTAGAAGATTATATCAGTGAAACAGAATATATTCTCACTTATAAAGAAATTAATTATAAAGTATATGATAAATGAGAGGATATTAGGATATGAGCTTTAGTATTCCATAAACAACCCCATCCCATCCCCCTTTTAAATTTCTGTTCACGGTTATACTTTAGACTCATTTCTACCCTACCCTTTTGTGAATTCATTTCTCTTAATTTAAGGCTATCATTTAAATCCCTTTAATTGAGGGGCAAATGTTTAGAAGTTCTAGACAGTTAACCCAGGTGAGTGAAGTGGGTGGACTATAAGGAAAAACCCATCTAAAAGGGGCAACAACTACTCAGCCCTAGCCTATGGCCATAAAGAAAACTGTTGACCTATGCTGTCAGACCTTCCAAAGACTTTCTCATTTTTTAAGCTAGGTCAAAATCTAGATTCTTATATGAAGCCTCCCAGTTTTTAAATGTGTGAAGCTAAATCACATTCTAAAAAAATTATTGCTAGCCAAACAAAACACATCTGATGACTAAATTTTGGAGTTACAAATAAATTTTAGCAAGTGGGTGAATTTTCAAATACAGAATATGCAATTAATGAGAATCAACTGTATCTAGAAATAAATCTTAACAAAAGATGTATAAGATCTCTATTGAAAAAATTATAAAACATAATTGAGAAACAGTATAGAAAACCTAAAGAAATAATTTGTGGATAGGGAAGACTCAATGTGTACTGTCATTTCTTCGCAAATTGATTTATAAATCCAAAGCAGTCTTAATTAGGATCTCAGTAGTGTTTTTCCCCCCTATTTTATTAATTGATTTTGAATTTTGTATGGAAGTGCAGAGAGCTCCCTCCTCCCCTTCCCCCACAAAGGGAAAGCCTAGAAACTCTTGAAGAGCAACAAGGTGGGAAGACTGGCTCTACCAGATTTCAAGACTGATTATAAAGCTATGATAAATAAAGCAGTGTGATATTTGCCCAGAGATAGCCAAAGAAACCGGTAGAACATAATACAAAGTCTAGAAACAGACCAGTGTATATACTTGGTCTCTGTATGAAACTATTAGGTAGTAGAAAAGGAAGAACTTTTTCATAAATATTGCTGGGACAAATTGGCTATATAGAAAAAATTAGATCCCACTCACATCATACACAAAAATCAATTGCATATTAAATACTTAAACATGAAAGAACTACAAATCTTTTGAAGACAGTGTAGGAGAATTTTTCATGACCTTACCTCATAAGATTAATAAATACAGCTACATTAAAATGAAGACCCTTCCATTTAATTGAAAAACACTATAAAGAGTGAAAAGACAAGGGGCTTCCTTGGTGACGCAGTGGTTAAGAATCCGCCTGCCAATGCAGGGGACACAGGTTCAAGCCCTGGTCTGGGAAGATCCCATGTGCCGTGGAGCAGTTAAGCCAATGTGACACAACTACTGAAGCCCGGGCACCTAGAGCCCATGCTCCGCAACAAGAGAAGCCACTGCAATGAGAAGCCCACGCACTGCAATGAAGAGTAGCCCCCACTCGCCACAACTAGAGAAAGCCTGCATGCAGCAACGAAGACCCAATGCAGCCAAAAATAAATTAAAAAAAGAGTGAAAAGACAAGCCACGAAGTGGGAGAAAATATTTTTATGCAGTCAACAAAAGGATCATATCCAGAATATATAAAGAATTACAAAATAATAAGAGAAAGACAAAAAATTTGAAGATTTTAGTTTTACCTGGCACTTATATTAGAAATCAAACCAGAAATTATTTAAATATTTATCAATAATTTTTAAAACAATAAACGTTAATAACCAACACTTAAAATTTTAGTGAGAAGAGTGGTGGTGTTTTGCATTCTTGCCAGATCTCTTTAATGTGTGGCTTAATATCAGACAGCTATATTTTCTTACCTGCTTTTTGCATTCAGTCTGTTCTGATATCATGTCATATAGCCCTAGAACTGCTGAGATATATCATTACATATCATATAAGTTAAGTCTCAATCAGGAGAGATAAATCACATATCAGTAATTTAAACAGGGAAAATTTAATATGAAGAATCGTTACGTAGGTAAAAGGTAGCTAACTACTAGAAAGAATAAACTGACTCTAAGGTGTTATGGAATAGTATCTGCTGAAAGCAGCTACTACCTCTGAACCTGAGGGAAAAGTAAATAAGGACTCACCCCACCCCACCCCAAGCTAAGATTCAGACCTGAGGAAAGAGTGGATTGCTGTAAGAACATGCTGCCTGTCACTAGTGGTTAAGAAACAGGCTGGAGAGCACTCACCACTGAACTACAAAAGCTATGGTAGAACGCACCCAGGATGCCTCTAAGCTGATCCACTTGAAAATAGAACACCAAAAGAAGAATCAGTACTGCCTCTTCTAGCCTCTCAGTGTCACTCTAGGGCTCTCTGTTGTCAGAGTCCAACACTCACCCAAGGGGAAATAGAGTTTGCAGAGTCTGGCTCCGGTACCGCAAGGGAAGGGCATGTTAGAGCTGAGAGGCAGTAAATTAATAACTAGCACACATACGTACCAGATAAGGCATAAATCTTAAAGTCCACCAGTACGAACATTAGCAAGATTGTGGCACAGTGGAAACTCTTATATTACTGTTGCTTTGAGGGTTGATTGGTATAAAACAACCTAATTTTTAAAAGTTTATGTACAGATCTTGCGATTCCACCCCTAGGCTTTTACCCCTGAGAAACTTTTGCACATGTGCAGCAAGATCAGTGGAAGGGCATTTTTATAGCAACATTGTCTATGGTAATAAAAATTTGGGGAATTCCCTGGTGGTCCATTGGTTAGGACTCTGTGCTTCCACTATAGGCGGACCAGGTTCGATCCCTGGTTGGAGAACTAAGATCTCACAAGCCGCTCAGCACAGCCAGAAAATAAATTAATAAAGTGAAAACCCTAATAAAAAAAATTTGGAAGGCTTCCCTGGTGGCGCAGTGGTTAAGGGTCCGCCTGCCAATGCAGGGCACACGGGTTCGTGCCCCGGTCCGGGAAGATCCCATATGCCGCGGAGCAGCTAGGCCCGTGAGCCACAACTACTGAGCCTGCGCGTCTGGAGCCTGTGCTCTGCAACGGGAGAGGCCGCGACAGTGAGAGGCCTATGCACCGCGATGAAGAGTGGCCCCTGCTCGCCGCAACTGGAGAAAGCCCTCGCACAGAAACGAAGACCCAACACAAAACAAAAATAAATAAATAAATAAATAAATAAATAAATAAATAAATAAATAAATAAAAAAAAGAATCCTCCCCTCTGGCCAGTTTAAAAAAAAAAAAAATTTGGAAACATTTTTTTCTACAGTAAAGTGAATGAATTGTGGCATACTGGAATACCAGACAGCAAGGAAAATTAATGAATTTCAGTTATATGCAATGACATAGACAAATCTCACAAAATATTGATTGAAAGTACAAAGGAATATTTATGTATATATAGTATGAATCCATTTATATAAAGTTCAAATTTGGCAAAAAATGAACTATTGTTTATACCTACCTATATGTTAAAACAAAGAAAAGTAAGGAAACAATTATCACAAAAGCCTACCATCCCAGGTAGATGGAAGGAATTGTGATCTTGCAGGGGCCACTCAGGTCCTCTGGGGAGCTAGCGATGTTTTATTTCTTGACTTGGGTTTTGATTACATGGCTGTTCACTTTTTAATCATTTGTTTATAATATATATCATATGTAATTACATATTATATGCAACTTTTCCATAATATAAGATTTATTTGGACTAAACAATTTTCAAACTACAGTATTAAGTAAATGAATTTAAGAAGTTGATTCCTTTTGAAAATCAAATTGGCAGCCTAGTAGAACAAATTGTATAATCAACTGTAGAGCAATACAGTATTCCCGATTAGGTATAAACTCTGTAGAGTTTTGTTTGCTCTATCCTTTCACCTTCCTTATACATTTAATATCCTCAAGAAATTTTCCCTTCCTGACTTCTACTTCCTAGTCTGGATTAAACAATTCTTCTTTGCTACCATTATACCTGTCTCTACTTCTGTCATAGCACCTAGCACACTGCCTTGTAATTGATACACATGCTTTTTGTCACCAGTTTCTATTTCCCAGACATTCTGCTCCCAGCACAATGCTTGTCACTTCATAGGTGGTTGGTTAGCTTGATGCGTGGATGGAAATACCATGGAGAGCTGTAAAGCTGTGTTTCTTAAGTACAGGCCTAGGTATTCCTAGGTGGGTCCATGGATATAGTTTAAAGGGTCTGTGGATTGTCTAAGCATATTCAGTGTCATCCATATGATTACCTTATTAACAGTTCTGTGACTCATTTTCAGTGACTGTGTTATCATGTGTTTGTATTTTGACATAAGATAATATTACTTTATCAAAGGCTAATGAGGAAAGGTTAAAGATGGCTTTAATATATAAATAATGGTTTGTATCAGTTGAAGGCACTAATAATTTCGACATACACTAAAAAAAAAGTTCATAGTAGTTCAAATGGAGAAAAATGGTGAAATAATTGAATGATAATAGTATTATAGGCTTGATAAATTAAAAACAATGTATTAAATTCAGTGTATATATTCAGTATCATGTTTACATTGCAACTTGTACTTGGTTTCAACAAAATATTTATCACTTTAAATCAATGTTAATATGAATGGTATTTACTGTATTTTTGTTTAATTTGCAAATTCTGATTTATAGTTGTTGAAGAACTATAAAATGTTTTCAGGGGAGTCATAGGGTAAAAAGATAATATGGAGACTTTGCGATCATATTCATAGGAAATCCAAGAGAATTTACAGACTAATGAGGATTCAGCCAGGTTGCTGGATACAAGTCAATATATAGGAATCAATAGCATCTCAGTATATCAGAAATAACCAATTAAAATATAATTTAAAAAAGGGATATTATTAGCAGTAACAACAAAAGCTTATAGATACCTAGAACAAAAGTGTGTTGAGACCTTTATGAAGAAAATTATAAACTGTTTCAAAAAGACAAAAGTCAGCATGTAAATACAGTACACTTTAATCAAGTTCCCAGTAGGACATTTTAAGAAGTTTGTTATACTGATTCTAAAATTCATATAGAGGAGTCAGTGTCTTAGGAGTAGTCAAGACTGTTGATAAAAAGCCAAGTAGGACTTAACCTATGAAATATCAAGAATTATTATTTGGCTATAGTAATTAAAAGAATATGGTATTAATACAAGGGTAGACAAATAGATTTAAGAAGCAAAACAGAGAGCCCACAAATGGACTCATACATATATGGGACCTCTGTAAATGGTAGCATTTGCATTACAGTTCATTGGGGGGGAGATGAACTCTTCAATAAGTGATTCTGGGACATGGACTTCCTGTGTGGAAAAAATAAAATTAAATGTTTCCCAACACAGTACACAAAAATATATCCCAAATGAATTACCTTGATGTATAAAACAAAACGTTAAAATGTTAGAAGAAAATATGAATGTTTTCATGACTATAAGGGTTAGTTTAGAAAGCTTTTAAGACACCAAGAACAGATAATAAAGAAAAGTATTTATAAATTTAAGTACATCAGAATTAAACTTCTGCATTATAGAAGACACCATAAAATTAAGGACAAGTGACACACTAGGGAAAACATTTGTTATAGGCAAATAAAAAAGATAAGTTTTATAAATGGGGATTATTTTAGGAGATACAGAGTAGCAAGTTTTTAGAGATAAAAATCTCTCTCCATCTAATTTCTGAGCTCCAAGATTTTTTTGATTAAGTATTGACTGCCTCCTCCTTGAGTTGACCCAGTTTTTGGTCTTCCATTCAGTCAGTTGGCAAATATTTATTAAGAACCTGCAAGATATATAGCACATTATTCTGATGGTGTCCCAGAAATAAGATACTGATAAAGAAAAGATATTCTTGAGTGAGGCACAAGATTATGCTGATTGGTTCTGGTTTTGTTTTGTTTTGTTTTGTTTTGTTTTTTGCCACTCTGCGCAGCTTGTGGGATGTCAGTTCCCCAACCAAGGACTAAACCTGGGCCCTCGGCAGTGAGAGCGCAGAGTCCTAACCATTGGACCGCCAGGAAATTCCCTAGTTCTCTTTATTTTATCTGTGATACCTGGGCACCTCTTGTACTCCTTATCAACTTCATGCCTTGAAATAATTTGCTAATACCTTGCTGTTTTAAAAGTGGTCCAGGGGTGAGGGTTGCTAGCATAGAAAGCATCTATTCAACATCCTAGCAATTCTGCAAGTCAGTCAGTTTTTTTGTTACTTATAAGTCAAACAACAAAGTTTATATTTAATTATTTTATGTTGTGTGTGGTAATAATTGTATGTTCTGTAGAAATTAAGGTTGTGATCAGTAATGGCTGAAATAGAGGTCTAGAATTACAAGGTAAGTAAAACTGCTATTTTGGATCTTGTTTTGGTTTTTTATTTTAGTTGAATTTGTAAATTCAAGAGATGGTTGGATTATGGAAGTTTGAGAGTTCGGTGTTCATATAAAGAACGAATCTAGCCAAGAATTTTAGAGCTAACAGAAATTGTTTAGTAAAAATCATTTTACAAATGAAGAAACCTAGTTTCCAAAAAACTTCTCACTGAAACCAGAACTAAAACCTCTAGTTTCCCAATCTAGTGCTATTTTTTACTATATTATACCCTGGTCTTATTTTTATGATTTCTTAGCAGTTGCTGTTTTTCCAGCATATTTTACTTGAGACTTTGGTGAATAGCTGTTGGGACTTCATAATGAATAGTTGGGTTTGAAAATGACAAAATCCAGTTGTCATTCATTCATTTACTATTTAGTGAACACTTTGTAGGTGCTGAAGAAGCAACAGTAAATAAGTTACAACTTCTGCCAGGAGGAAGCTCTGTAAACAGACATTTACAGATAATTATGACTTGGCTTCTGGCTGAATGGCCAGCCATCTATTCCAAAGGGTCCTTTTTTGTAAAACAATTACATTGTTGACAAAATATAAGCTGAACCAACAACAGTGGACATATTAGAATGGCAGAGCTGACATTAATTAGTATGCCTATCTCAGAGTACCTATCACATGATCTGGGCTCTGGAAAGGGGATAAAGTAGTCTTGAGTCATAAGTCCCCCTGGCTTCCAGTATAGATTTGCTCTCAAGGAACACATTTCCTACTTAGATCACCAGGAATCTCATAGATGAAAAAAATATGTGCTCACCATCAGAGGTCGCCAAATACATTGGGAAACAAAGCACCACGAAGGAGAATCATCAGATTTAGATCCCCTCACAGTGAGCTTCAGATATTAGAATTATCAGACAGGGTATATAAGACAATTACAAAAGATGTTAAAGAAAGATTAAATGGAATAAAATGAACAATGGATAAGATATTTGGGCAAAAGAACCAGTAGGAATTCTAGAAAGGAAAAAGAGATTAAGCTAGAAAATAGTTCTGAAGAAATTAGAATGCAGCAGTAGAGGGAAGGAAGTGGAAAAATGAAGAATAGAATGAAAGGCCTATTTAACGTCAAATGAGAATCTTGGAGGAGAGACCTTCTGAGTTCCTTCAGAGAGGTAATGGCTGAGAACACTTTGAAAGTAATGAAATAAACAAAACAAAACATGAATCTTCAAACATAGGAAGCACAACATATACTAAGCAGGATAAATAAAAAATTTACACCTAGTCATTCATTGTGATGAAATTACAAAACAAAAAGATTTTAAAAAGCAGCCAAAGCGTTCACACCTACTAGGATAACTAATTTTAAAACAAAATAAAACCAGAAAATAACAAGTGTTAGAGAGAATGAGGAAAAACTTCTGCATTTCTGTAGGAATGTAAAATGGTGCAGCTGCTATGGAAAAAGTTTGATGGTTCTTCAAAAAGTTAAACACAGAATTACTATGTGATCCAGCAGTTCTACTCCTGGGTATATACAAAAAAAGAAATGAAAGCAGGAAATTGAATTTATGTTTGTACACCCGTGTTCATAACAGCACTTTTTACAATAGCGAAAAGAAGGAACCAGCCCAATTTTCAGATGAACAGATAAACAAAATATGGTATATACATAAAACGGAATATCATTCAACCTTAAAAAGGGGAGAATTCTGACACATGCTACAACATAGATGAATCTTGAAGACATTATGCTAAGTGAAATAAACCAATCACAGAAGCACAACTGTTGTATGATTCCACTTATATGAAGTAACTACAGTAGTCAGATTCACAGAAACAGAAGGTAGAATTGTGGTTGTACGGGAAATATTGTATGATTCCATTTATAGGAAATGTCTAGAATAGGTAAATCCATAGAGACAGAAAGTAGATTAGAAGTTGTTAGGAGCTGGAGGAAAGGGGTAATAGGGAGTTAATTGTTTAATGGGTACAGAGTTTCTGTTTAGGGCAGTGAAAATTGTTGGAAACAGATAGAGGTCGTTGTACAACATTGTGGATATAACTAATGCCACTGAGTTGTACATTTAAAAATGGTTAAAATGGCAAATTTTATGTTATTATTTTATGACAGTTAAAAAAAAGTAAACAAAAAAACAAAGTAGTCAAGAGAAAAGACAAAGTCAGATCACATGCACAAGGACTACAGTTAGACTGACAACAGACTTCTAAACTGCAACAGTGAAACCAGAAGGCAGTTATGAAAAATATTTTTATAGCATTGAAAGAAAATAGCTGTCAGCATGGATTTGTGGGACTTCCCTGGTTGCGCAGTGGTTAAGAATCTGCCTGCCAGTGCAGGGGACACGGGTTCGATCCCTGGTCTGGGGAGATCCCACATGCTGCGGAGCAACAAGCCCGTGCGCCACAACTCCTGAGCCCATGCACCACAACTGCTGAAGCCCACGCACCTGGAGCCTGTGCTCTGCAACAAGAGAAGCCACTGCAACGAGATGTCCATGCACCACAACGAAGAGTAGCCCCTGCTCGCCGCAACTAGAGAAAGCCCACGCGCAGCAACGAAGACCCAACGCAACCAAAAATAAATTAATTAATTAATTTTTTTAAAAAATAGAGTGGGTACAGAAGGAACGTTTCTCAACATAATATAGGCAGTATATGACAAACCCACAGCTAACATAATACTCAATGGTGAAGAATTGAAAGCTGTCCTTCTAAGAATAGGAACAAGGCAATGATGTATACTCTTGCCATTCTTATTCAATATAGTACTGGTAGTTCTAGCCAGAGCAATTAGGCAGGAAAAAGAAATAAAAGGCATTGGAACAGAAGAAGTATAACTGTCACTATTTGCAGATGACATGATTTTATATATAGAAAATCCTAAAGACTCCACTAAAAACCTATTAGAATCAGGGACTTCCCTGATGGCGCAATGGTTAAGAATCCGCCTGCCAATGCAGGGGACATGGGTTCGAGCCTTGGTCCGGGAAGATCCCACATGCCATGGAACAACTAAGCCCATGCACAAGTACTGAGCCTGCACTCTAGAGCCCGCGAGCCACAACTACTGAGCCCACGAGCCTGGAGCCTGTGCTCCGCAACAAGAGAAGCCACTGCAATGAGAAGCCCGCGCACCGCAGCAAAGAGTAACCCCTGCTCGCCACTACTAGAGAAAGCTTGCGTGCGGCAATGAAGACCCAGCACAGCCAAAACTAAATAAGTAATTAATTTTTAAAAAATTTGTTTTAGGGGGCTTCCCAGGTGGCGCAGTGGTTGAGAGTCTGCCTGCCAATGCAGGGGACACGGGTTCGAGCCCTGGTCTGGGAAGATCCCACATGCCGCGGAGCAGCTAAGCCCGTGAGCCACAATTACTGAGCCTGCGCGTCTGGAGCTTGTGCTCCGCAGCAGGAGAGGCCGCAATAGTGAGAGGCCCGCGCACCGCGATGAAGATGAAGAGTGGCCCTCACTTGCCGTAACTGGAGAAAGCCGTCGCACAGAAACGAAGACCCAACACAGCCATAAATAAATAAATTAATTAATTTAAAAAATGGAAAAAAAAAATACTGCATTATACCATTGTGACAATTAATAAACTGATTTATTAAAAAAAAAAAAAAAATTTGTTTTAAAAACCTATTAGAATCAATAAACAAATACAGTAAAATTTTAGAATATGAAATCAGTATACAAAAATTGGTTTCATTTCTGTATGTTAACAATGAGCTAGCAGAAAAAGAAATTAAGAAAACAAAACAATCCCATTTACAATCGCAACAAAAAAGAATGAAATACCTTGAATGAATTTAACCAAGGAGGTGAAAGACCAGTACGTTGAAAACTATAAGACATTGTTGAAAGAAATTGAAGAAGACACAAATAAATGAAAAGATATTCCATGCTCATGGATTGAAAAAATTAATGTTGTCAGAATGTTCATATTACCTAAAGCAATCTGCAGAGTCAGTGCAATTCCAATCAAAATCTGAAGGACGTTTTTCACCAAAATAGAACAAAAATTCTAAAATTTGTATGGAACCACAAAAGACCCTGAATAGCCAAAGTAATCCTGAGAAGAAAGAACAAATCTGTAGGTATCACACACCCTGATATCAAATGATATTACAAAGCCATAGTAACCAAAACAGCATGGTATTGACAGAAAAACAAATACCTTGATCAGTGGAACAAAATTGAAAGCCCAGAGATAAGCCTGTGCATTTATGGACAACTAATTTACAACAAAGGAGCAAAGAACATACAATGGAGGAAGGATAGTCTCTTCAGTAAATGGTGGTGGGAAAAACAAGACAGCAACATACAAAAAAACCCCAAAACTAGGCCACTGTCTCACGACAGACACAAAAATTAACTCAAAATGGATTAAAGACTTGATGTAAGACCTGAAACTATAAAACTCCTAGAAGAAATTGTAGGCTGTACAGTCTTTGACATTGGTCTTAACATTACTTTTCTGGATATATCTCCTCCTCAGACAAGGGAAACAAAAGGAAAAATAAACAAATGGGGCTACATCAAACTAAAAAGTTTCAGCACAGCAAAGGAAACCATCAATAAAACAAAAAGACAGCCTACTGAATAGGAGAAGGTATTTGCAAATCAAATATCTGATAATGGGGTTAATATCCAAAATATAAGAACTCATACAACTCAACAACAGCAAAACTAATAACCTGTTTAAAAAATGAGCAGAGGTGCTGAACAGACATTTTTCCAGAGAAGACATACAAATGGCCAACAAGCACATGAAAAAATGTTGACCATCACTAATTATTAGAGAAATGCAAATCAAAACCACAGTGAGATATCACCTCACACCCATTAGAATGGCTGTTATCAAAAAGGCAAGAAATAACAAGTGTTGGAGAAGATGTGGAAAAAATGGAACCCTCATACACTGCTGGTGGGAGTGTAAATCCGTGCAGCCACTATGGAAAACAGTATGGAGAGTCCTCAAAAAATTAAGAATAGAACTATCGCACGTCCAGATATCCTACTTCTGAGTATTTATCCAAAGAATATGAAAATACTAATTTGAAAAGATATATGCACCCCTCTGTTCATTGCAGCGTTTTTTACAATAGCCAAGATAGGAAAACAACCTAAGTGCCCATCGATGGATGAATGGATAAAGAAGGTGTGAGATATATATATATACACACACACACAGTGGAATACTATTCAGCCATTTAAAAAAAAAGACGAAATCTTGCTGTCTGTGACAACACAGATGGACCTTGAGGGTATTATGCTAAGTGAAGTTAGGTGAAGAAAGACGTACCTTATGTTTTCACTCATACATGGAATATGTTTTAAAAATTAAAAATAAAATAACTGAACAAACCAAACCAAACACACACATAGATACAGAGGACCGAGTAGTGGTTACCAGCGTGGCAGGGTGGTGGAGGGAGCGTGAAATGGATGAAGGGAGTCAACTGTATGGTGATGGATGGAAACTTAAACTTTTGATCATGAGCATGCTCATGAGTGTATAATCATTAGTGTATACAGAAGTAGAAATATAATATACTCATGAAACTTATATTATGAACCAATATTACTCTCAGTAAATTTTTTAAAAGTTCAATATGTTATCCATAGCCTCATCTATGTCAGTAGTAAAAAGTGTTGAATAAGAGTTTTTAAGATTTTAGCCCTAGACACCAGAAAAAGATGTTTTAAAATAAACATGAGAAGACATTTGGAAAATAATTTTGTTGACAACTTTGTTTTCAGATTTCTAATTTGAGATGTAAGTTAACATTTTTATATGTCTGTCTCACTTTTTCTTTCTTCTCAGGGATCCATCTGTCTCTAAGTCTATAGAACGAATCTTTAAAATCTGGGAAGATAGAAATGTATACCCAGAAGAAATGATTATGGCGTTAAGAGAAGCTTTGAGTAAGTATTTTTTCTCTCCTAAAAGAAAGATTGAGTCATTGTTCAGTCTTTAAGATTATATATATTTTATAGATTTGGTCCTTTTGCTTAATAACGAAAAATAAACTTTTGGATCTGGCCCTGTTTGTTTAAAATTAAATAATTGTAAAAATCGGTTTGCGTTAAAATTTAAGTAGAATTGGTTTGGGGAGGGTTGAATTTCGTTTTTATTGACTAAAGAAAGTCAAGCATATTAAGTGATGATGACCATCTAATTATTTTCCGGCATTTGCTTTACTTTAGTTGAATGCTTTAAACTGTTCATCTTTTGTGTTTAATAATTACTGCCCTGTCCTCTTACTTATGGGACAATTTTTGGACAGGGTTTCAGTTTTCAGTAAGCTGTTTGATACTAAGCATATATTGGCATTCTTCGGTCTCTCTTTTGGTTTAGATTTGCAGTAAGTTGTGTACTGGTGTTATTTAAATTACTTAGTTCCTGTGTATTAGATACATGTAATTAAGTCATTGAATAGCAGTAGGTGGTATCTGATACCATGACCATAAATTGACTAGAAATTTGCTTTAAAAATAACATCTTCTAAGAAGCTGTTAAATTCTTCATTTGAATGTGTTACCTGGTGTTTTTAAGCTTCTACCATATTCTCAAATTTTGTTATTTCATTGATGTAGAAATCATGTTTATTTGACAGCTTCTTAGATCTGGTGGGTGTTTTTATCTTTTTATAAAAATGAAAGAAAAGGAGAGAAAGAAACAACACACAGTCTCGGATTGCCTTTTTTCATGCTACAACTTTGACACTGAAGTGGACAGACAGAACAGCTTCCCATAACGCCAGATTGCAAAAACTGAAATGTTTTCCAGGTACCACTTTCAAAACTCAGAAGCAGCTGAAAGAAAATCTGAACAAACAACCGAATAAGCAGTGGAAGAAATCACAAAGTAAGGAACAAAATCTCAACTAATATAAATTACCTCCTCTTTTTGGAGCAGAAGAAAATGTAGACCATTTGACATCGTACCTGGCATAAACCATGGGCAACCCTGTGTTTTCCAGGCCTGGGAGGCTCCCAGTGACTTACACTAAACAAGCCATCATGGAGTTACTTCTTTAAAAAAATAAAAATAAAACTACTTTTAAACAAAGGAAATGCAGAAAAAGGGTTTAAATGAGTGAAGATTCAAGAGTAGTTGGGGGATTGAAAGAAGAAAAAAATACGTGATAGTGCCCAGGCTAACTTTCAGGTTCAAAGATATATGAAGTTAGAGGCAGCTGGCATTAAACAACAGAGCTGAAGAGGAGACTAGGCATTAAGAAGCATTTCTGTGGGAGCCATGAAATCCTTCAGATTTGGGGATATACTCTACCAGATTAGACGTGGGCCTCAAATCCTGGCCAGAAGCTCATTCTCTAACAGGAGCTCCTGCTGTGTTTATCATGTTTACCCAGCATGAGATCAAGGGAGTGGAATACTGCATGTGATAGGCTACTGTGGGCCCAACTGAGGAATATTGAGAAAGACTTGAAGGTGTGGAGGGAACAAGGTAAAAGACAGTGAGAATTGGGAGGTGAAACAAGACACTTGGGATGGTTCTGCTCCAGCAAGCATGTGATATTCATCATGATTAAGGGAGTCCTCTCACATCCTTTTGCTCGTAAGTTGCATGCTTAGGAACAACCAGAGTCATCATTTCAGCCAAAGTTCAACCACAGTGGTATTGTACTTAGAACTTTCCCTGCCTGTTTTTGCTATGAATTGAGTCAGCAGAAAAAGAAATCCAAAATTAAATACATAGGAATAGAGTTGATGCTTCTAAGTAAATTTTCTTCAGCCAGTGCTCAGGATTAATTGGATGTCCTGCTCCTGAACACTCTTAATTTGAGGTGTTAAGATCCTCTTACACTCAGGCAGACTAGGCAAAAAGGTACTTCATGTATCTCAGTATCTCCAAATCAATAATTCTAGGACTTCAGACTTACAGGTTATGTTGGAGGTAAGTAGGTTAGACCTCTCTAAATAGTGTATTTTTATATTTACTATGCTTGGGAGTGTTCAAATTTCATATTCCACTGTTTATTCTAAGAATTATACCATGATTTAAATGTGCATGTTCGACATATATTCAAAGAGTACAGCCTTAACTATAAAACTGGAAATTTTCCTGAATATTAGTCAACATTTTGTGTCTATATTCTTAAATGACCTTTTGTTTAATTCCAACAGCATCCACGAATCCAAAAGCTGCTCTCAAGTCTAAGATAGTTGCTGAATTTCGAGTAAGTTACAGAATATGTTCAACATGCCAAAATATTATTCACCCCTTTTGTGTTAGTTTTCTGTATAGTCCATCCTGAAAGATTTATTTTTATTCAGTTATGCATCAGTTATATTTTAAACATGTTCAAACTGTCTAAAACTTAAGAGGTTTATCTGTACCTCTAAAGGACAAAGTAACCTTCTTCTGAAATATCTATTACCAGCTGAATTTTGAGTCCCAACAAGGGATTCATCTTTCTATAAAACTGTATTAAATTAAAATTTGCTTAAAGTTAACATAATAAGACCGTTTATCTAGTTAAAATTTAAAGAAGATATTAGTGGACCTTTGTCTGTTTCAGTCTTAACTCTGTATCCATAAATTAGCTTTGAATAAATAAGGAAAAGGATCTTTTAAAGTATGTAACTGAAAATATGGTTTTGACATGAGAATTGATGTTGATATTTGATATCCCTGATTATGAGGAAATATGAAGGGTTTTTGCCTCTCATGGCTTTGTTAGGTTTTATTCATGTTTTACTTTAGTGTGGAAAGGTAGAATAAGTGGATGATTTCATAAATTAAATATGACCCTGGTCTGTGTTCAGTCTCAGGCCCTCATTGAAGAGCTGTTGCTGTACAAGCGCTCAGAAGATCAGATAGAATTGAAAGAAAAACAGCTGTCAACCATGAGGGTGGATGTGTGCAGCACAGAAACTCTCAAATGCTTAAAAGGTAATACCTACATCCTTTTAAATAGAATAAGTCAGATTTTCTTTCTAGATATGTCATCTTCAAGTGATCAGACTGACTCCTTCCATAAAGACAACCTCACGTTACAGAGAATAGTTGTGGCGCCTCTTTCCCAGGTGGTGATTTCATACATGTCAATTTCATAAGTAAATTCCTAGCCTTCAAATCGTACACCTTAAACAATGTTATATGCCAGTTATATCTCAATAAAGCTGGAGAAGAAGTAAATTAAAAAAAATTTTTTTAAATAAGTAAATTCTGTCCTTTTCCCCACTTCTAGTCCTTTCTTGATGTATTGGATTATGATGGGGTATTTCACATGAGTGATTAACTGGTTTGGCTGTGCTCTTCAATAAGGTCACTGTAGGGAATTCCCTGGCGGTCCAGTGGTTAGGATGTGGCACTTTCACTGCTCTGGGCCTGGGTTCGATCCCTGGTCAGGGAACTAAGATCCTGCGAGCCACATGGTGCAGCCACAAAAATAATAATAATAAATAAATAAGGTCACTGTAATGCCTCATAAAATCTAGTGACGTGCTCTCTTTTCCTTACATTGTAGATTATAAATAATAATCATATTAATTTATTAGAATGTAAATCTCATGAAAGTAGAAATTATCCTTATTTGTTCTTGCTGTATCCTAGTGCCTAGAGCAATACCTGGCACATAATAGGCATTTGATAAATATTTTTGAAATAATGAGTAAATGACTACCAGCTATTTGTTTTGGCACCTATTTTGTTCTCGTACCATGCTTTAAATTTAACATATGTTATCTAATTTAGTCCTCACAACAACTCAGAAGCATGTTAAAAACCTCCATTTTGGACATGAGAAATCTGAGGCTTTATAAGGAGATAAGAAGCTTGCCCAAGTTACACAGCTGATAAAATGCAAAGCCTAAATTTATATCCACACCTAAGGCCATATTCCAACATCACTGGGAAAAAAGTACTTAGGAGAGTAAGAAACAGTTTACAATGTCATACAATGTCACTATTGTTGAAAAATAATTCATGGTACTCTTCTAATATCAAATTACCAGAGATCTTCAGATAGGAAAGGATAATTTTTAAGCCTGATACACAAAGAAGTCACTTTATCTTTACTTTTCTGAACCTCTGTTTTCTCATCTAAGAGAGCTATCTTATTACAATCTGTAGTATAAAAGTTAATGGTATAAGTGTACAGAATTGAGCCTCATTCCATTATTCCTAAGTAGCAGTGTGACATCAAATTTGTGAATAAAAGCAGTCAACAAACTTTCATTTAGTTGAACTTTCTTTTCTTTACCTTAATTGCAAGTGCCTTCATCATGCACTCTTGCCTCACTCCAGCAGGATCACACAAACCATTTAAATAATCTGTTTTGTGATTTTTGTGATTTAGAGAAGCTTCTTTAAGGTGAAACTATGAGACTAAGAATTTTACAGAATACTTCCTCTTGTTATTTTAGATAAGACAGGTGGGAAGAAATTCTCCAAAGAATTTGAAGAGGCAAGTGCCAAGCTGGAGGAATTTGTGAATGGACTAGATAAGCAGGTGAAAAATGGGCCCTCACTAACAGAAGCACTTGAAAATGCTGGAATTTTCTATGAAGCACAGTACAAAGAAGTAAAAGTGGTGGCCAATGTAAGTAATGATTAAAGCTGTCTTACATCAATTGCTAACCATATATCTGTGACTGTTTATATGTGTTATCTAACTCTATTAGGATAAGCATTATTATCTCCAGTTCACAGATGAAGAAGTTACTTTTGAAGAGGGTTAGTAACCTTGTACAAGGTAGAATATTATAGCTAGCAAGTGAAGGTGTCTGAATTAAGACCTAGGTCTTTCTGATGCTAAAGCTTGTGAATACCCTGACCATTAAGCTTTGCTAAAGCCTTATGTCTTAGCGTTTCAGTGGGAGTGTGCCAAGTTACTGTTAAGGGATATAAAATTGGGCAGAAGTATGTATATATATATTTTTAAATCCAGATACTAGATGGAAACATTGTTTCTGAATTTCATCAACTCAATTAAGGAACCTCTTTCTCCCCACCTCAACTGGAAGAGGGGTTGATAATTAGACATTTGTCTAATGGGCCCTGAAAGAAACTGTTTTGTACTTTATTTTTATTTATTTTTTAGTTTTAATCACTATATATGGTTATAAAAGTATATAGTACTTTAAGTACTTTTTTTTTTTGGCTGCACCACCCAGCTTGTGGGATCTTAGCTCCCCAACCAGGGATTGAACCTGCGCCCTCGGCAGTGAAAGCAGGGAGTCCTAACCACTGGACCTCCAGGGAATTCCCAGTATATATACTTTTTTTTTTTTTTTTAATAAGTTTATTTATTTATTTATTTATTTTTGGCTGTGTTGGGTCTTTGTTGCTGCGCATGGGCTTTCTCTAGTTGAGGCGAATGGGGGCTACTCTTCGTTGCAGTGGGTGGGCTTCTCGTTGCGGTGGCTTCTCGTGCAGCATGGGCTCTAGGTGCGTGGGCTCTCGTTGTGGTGGCTTCTCGTGCAGCGTGGGCTCTAGGTGCGTGGCTTCAATAGTTGCAGCGCACGGGCTTAGTTGCTCCGCGGCATGATCTGGCGGGATCTTCCAGGACAAGGACCAGGGCTCGAACCCGTGTCCCCTGCATTGGCAAGCGGATTCTTAACCACTGCGCCACCAGGGTAGCCCCTGGCAGGAGGATTCTTAACCACTGTGCCACCAGGGAAGTCCCTCCCAGTATATAGTACTTTAGATCCCACCAGTCCCACTTCCTAGAAGCAGTTTCTTGTAACTCATTTAGCTATTTTTTCTGGTATTTGCCTTCATATTTCTTAATAATGTACTCCTATTTTTCTTTCTTGATTTATACTATATAAGAAATATCTGTTGGGACTTCCCTGGCAGCCCAGTGGTTAAGACTCCGTGCTTGGGCTTCCCTGGTGGCACAGTGGTTGAGAATCTGCCTGCCAATGGAGGGGACGCGGGTTCGAGCCCTGGTCTGGGAAGATCCCACATGCTGTGGAGCAACTCGGCCCGTGAGCCACAGTTACTGAGCCTGCGTGTCTGGAGCCTGTGCGCGGCAATGAGAGGCCGCGATAGTGAGAGGCCCACGCACCGCGATGAAGAGTGGCCCCCGCACCATGATGAAGAGTGGCCCCCGCTTGCCACAGCTAGAGAAAGCCCTCGCACAGAAACGAAGACCCAACACAGCCATACATACATACATAAATAAAAAGAATGTAAGCAGACAAGAATATCATTTAAACAATAAAAATAAAAAGACTCAGTGCTTCCGCTGCATGGGGCATGGGTTCCATCCCTGGTAGGGGAACTAAGATCCCGCATGCTATGAGTGTGACCAAAAAAAAAAAAAGAAATATCTATTAACTTCTTGGTGTGACAAATGAGGATTTAGCTTATATTCACCTCCCTTCCCCCTTCTCCCAATATCATTATATAATTCTTTAAATCTGTTGATTGCCCTGTAAATTGAAGTACTAAATTTACTATTTTTTTGACCACTAACTCTAGATGCCCCACTTTGTAAAATGAAAATATTAACATTCCTATTCTTTCCCATTACTTTTCTTCTGTCCCTTCAGTTTCCCAACATCACTAAACAATACTTTTATATTGTCTAGGTTGATAATATTTACATTCTATTTTATAATTATGTCTTCCTTGCTCTAAAGACTGAAAATTAATAAAGCTTACATCATAACTGTTTGAACATTGTTCACTGCAAGGTCTTTTGGTAACTATGGTTATATTAGAGAGTTTTTGTTTTTTCCTAGAATTTCTATTTTTCTTGCATTGTTTGCCTTTTAGCGTCTTTTTTTTTTTTTTTTTTTTTTTGGTCTCTCTCTAGATTCTGTATCATATCAGATATTCTGAATCCATGTTTTCCCCCAGAGACCTCCCTACCAGAGCTTACATTCTCCTGCTCCATTTTAGGTCTCTAGATCTCATCCTAGGACTATTCTTTACTGCTGTTCTGAGCTGAGGCCTCTGTTTGCCAATTTCCATGTCTTCTTTTCTTGGCTTTCTCTCCTGTTTTGCTGGAGCACATCCTCAATTTCCCAAAAAAAAGTTTGTAAGAGATGAATTTTCTGAGTCCTTATATTTAAAAATGTCTTTCTTCTGTTTTCACATTTGCTCTGATAGGTTGGCTGGTTGGAAATCATTTTCCCTCACAGCTTAGAAGGTGTAACTCCATTGTCATTAGTATTGTTGATATGAAGTCTTTGCAAGATCTTTTTAGGGACATTTTATGTGGTGTTCTGGAATTTTTACGATGATGTATCTACCTGTGAGGTTTTGTTTTGCATTCGTTATGGGTTAGTGGAGGGCTTTTTCAGTCTAAAGGCTGATATTCTTTAATCTGGGATAATTTCTTTATCTCCGTTTTCCCTTTCTTGGACATCAATTAATCATTTGTTAGACCTCCTAGATTGATCCTCTATGTGTCCTGTGTTTTCTTATGTTTTATCAGCCTTGATCTTTTTGTTCTGCTTTCTGGAAGATCTAGAGTCTTTTTTCCTTCCCTCTAGTTATTTGGTTTTCTTTTATATGATTCTGGCTTTCCTCAAAAATCAGGTAATATCTCTGCCCTATTCATATTTAAGAATGAGGTATGAAAAAATTGATTGGGAGGGCTCTCTGTACATAGATAGGAATTGTCTACTCTGAGTTTAACCCAAGAATGAATAATAGTAAAATCTGCTTAGGTAAGGAGCTGGCTGTTAGTCAGGGTGGGAGGAGCCCTAAATGTCAGAAGGCTGGAGTCTTTTTGCCAGAATATTGTAACCCTTTAGAGAAGAAGTCATATTTTTTTTGCCTGGGGCATAGTGCCTTGGCTGCCGAGTATCAAGATTACAGAGGATCTACAGATTCAATGCAATCCCTATCAAACTACCACTGGCATTTTTCACAGAACTAGAACAAAAAATTTCACAATTTGTATGGAAACACAAAAGACCCCGAATAGCCAAAGCAATCTTGAGAACGAAAAATGGAGCTGGGGGAATCAGGCTCCCTGACTTCAAACTATATTACAAAGCTACAGTAATCAAGACAGTTTGGTACTGGCACAAAAACAGAAATATAGATCAATGGAACAGGATAGGAAGCCCAGAGATAAACCCACGCACATATGGTCACCTTATCTTTGATAAAGGAGGCAAGCATATACAGTGGAGAAAAGACAGCCTCTTCAATAAGTGGTGCTGGGAAAATTGGACAGCTACATGTAAAAGAATGAAATTAGAACACTCCCTGACACCATGCACAAAAATAAACTCAAAATGGATTAAAGACCTAAGTGTAAGGCCAGACACTATCAAACTCTTAGAGGAAAACATAGGCAGAACACTCTATGACATAAATCACAGCAAGATTCTTTTTGACCCAGCTCCTAGAGAAATGGAAATAAGAACACAAATAAACAAATGGGACCTAATGAAACTTAAAAGCTTTTGCACAGCAAAGGAAACCATAAACAAGACCAAAAGACAACCATCAGAATGGGGGAAAATATTTGCAAATGAAGCGACTGACAAAGGATTAATCTCCAAGATTTATAAGCAGCTCATGCAGCTCAATAACAAAAAAACGAACAACCCAATCCAAAAATGGGCGGAAGACCTAAATAGACATTTCTCCAAAGAAGATATACAGATTGCCAACAGACACATGAAAGAGTGCTCAACATCATTAATCATTAGAGAAATGCAAATCAAAACTACAATGAGATAACATCTCACACCGGTCAGAATGGCCATCATCAAAAAATCTAGAAACAATAAATGCTGGAGAGGGTGTGGAGGAAAGGGAACACTCTTGCACTGTTGGTGGGAATGTAAATTGATACAGCCACTATGGAGAACAGTATGGAGGTTCCTTAAAAAACTAAAAATAGAACTGCCATACGACCCAGCAATCCCACTACTGGGCATATACCCTGAGAAAACCATAGTTCAAAAAGAGTCATGTACCAAAATGTTCATTGCAGCTCTATTTACAATAGCCAGGACATGGAAGCAACCTAAATGTCCATCGACAGATGAATGGATAAAGAAGATGTGGCACATATATACAATGGAATATTACTCAGCCATAAAAAGAAATGAAATGGAGGTATTTGTAATGAGGTGGATGGAGTTAGAGTCTGTCATACAGAGTGAAGTAAGTCAGAAAGAGAAAAACAAATACAGTATGCTAACACATATATATGGAATCTAAGGAAGAAAAAAAAAAAAAAGCCATGAAGAACCTAGTGGCAAGACGGGAATAAAGACACAGACCTACTAAAGAATGGACTTGAGGATATGGGGAGGGGGAGGGGTGAGATGTGACAGGGTAAGAGAGTGTCATGGACATATATACACTACCAAATGTAAAATAGATAGTTAGTGGGAAGCAGCCGCATAGCACAGGGAGATCAGCTCGGTGCTTTGTGACCACCTAGAGGGGTGGGATGGGGAGGGTGGGAGGGAGGGAGATGCAAGAGGGAAGAGATATGGGAACATATGTATATGTATAACTGATTCACTTTGTTATAAAGCAGAAACTAACACACCATTGTAAAGCAATTATACTTCAATAAAGATGTTAAAAAAAAAAAAGATTACAGAGGAGGTGGTATTGAGTGTTTGGTATTCACACCTTTTTTTTTTTTGGGGGGCCGTGTTGAATCTTTGTTGCTGCGTGGGCGCTACTCTTCATTGCGGTGTGTGGGCTTCTCATTGCGGTGGCTTCTCTTGTTGCGGAGCATGGGCTCTAGGCACACGGGCTTTAGTAGTTGTGACATGCGGGCTCAGTAGTTGTGGCTCGCAGGCTCTAGGGCACAGGCTCAGTAGTTGTGGTGCGCAGGCTTAGTTGCTCCGCGGCATGTGGGATCTTCCTGGACCAGGGCTCGAACCCATGTCCCCTGCATTGGCAGGCGGATTCTTAACCACTGCACCACCAGGGAAGTCCCCAAGGTATTCACACTTTTAATTTCTGATTTCAACCCCACTATTCACTCTACTTTTTTATACTCATCATTTCCTGGATCAAAACTTCTCAGGGATTCTGCAAGACAGATCAGCTCCTTTCCCAGGTATAACTCCCTTTCTGCATACTCCTAACCTCATTTTTCTCTACCCTGCCTCATTACTTCTTACTCTTACAAAACCTTTTCCTTGTTAACTGGTTTATACCTTTGTGTTCCTTTACTATTCATTTTTCTTTCTTTTTTTTTTTTTTATCAGTCATCAATTTTATACACATCACTGTATACTTGTCAATCCCAATCGCCCAATTCAGCACACCACCATCCCCACCCCACCGCAGTTTTCCCCCCTTGGTGTCCATATGTTTGTTCTCTACATCTGTGTCTCAACTTCTACTATTCATTTTATAGGAGTCCCAGGAAGGAGAGACACTGAACAGGAGTGATTAGTTTACCATTTTTACTCAAAAGACCATTTTATAATTTTTGAGAAGTGAACCATCGTTACTTATTTATGAAATTATATAAAATCATTTAGTCTGTTTTGGAGGATCCTTAGCAAATGGCTGGGAGAAGTTTGTTCAGCAAGCATTCATTGAGCACACATAATTGCAATTCTGTGTAATAAACGCTATAATGAAGGTAACTATAGGGTGCTAGGAGAGCAGATTGAAAAGGTGCTTTAGCCAATTTGGGAGTGGGATTGGAGGATATGGAGAAAATTTTTCCCAAAGGAGCTAAACTCTGAAGTTGCAGTAATTGGCTAAATGAAAGACCATATTCTCTGAAGAGCATTTTCAAAGCATGGGAATGAAAGAGAGCATGGCAAAATTGGTAGACCTGAAAGTAGTTTCTTATAGGTAGGCATTTATGAGGAAGTGATAAATAAACCTGGAGAGGAAGTCGGGAACATGGTCCTGAAAGGCCTATATTTATTCTAAGGTCTTTGAATTTTACCCTGAAAGCAATGGAAGGCAGTTGTAGGATTTTAATTTTGCTGATGATGTGATCAAGTCTGCATTTTGTAATCAAGATAGCAGAATGGAGAATAGGAGACTATTAGAGATAGGGAGACAAGTTAGTAGGTTATTGAAATAATCTAGGTTGACTTGTGGAAACAGTTAAACCTTAAAGCAATATTCTCAAAAAGATTTTGACCACAGTCCATATGAAAGAAAGATTTTACATGGAAACTAAGAACCACACACACGTGCACATATACAGCAAAAGTTTCACAAAATAAAACTTACTCTTGTTATATGCAATATACTGGGAGATATTCTTTCTTCTGTATTATTTCATTTCCTATACTTTTTCTGATTTTTTAAGATAAATACTTAGATAATTGGCTTTCAGCTTTTTAAAAATATGTATATTTAATACAATAAACTTCCCTCTAAGCTGCATCTCACAAGTTTTTTATTTGTTTGTTTTTGGCCTTGCCAGGTCTTAGTTGTGGCATGCAGGATCTTCATTGTGGTATGCGGGATCTTTTAGTTGCGGCATGCACGATCACGATCTTTAGTTGTGGCCTGCAAACTCTTAGTTGAGGCATGTGGGATCTAGTTCCCTGATCAGGGATCGAACCCGGGCCCCCTGCATTGGGAGCTCGGAGTCTTAGCCACTGGACCACCAGGGAAGTCCCACATCTCACAAGTTTGTATACTTAAATGTGTCTTTTACAAACAGCATATAGTTGGATCTTGGTTTTGTTTTATGGTTATTGTTTTTTAATCAAATCTGACACTCTTAACTTATTGCCTTAAATTAAATTATCTTAATATTACGATCTTAATATTGTTATAATAAAACCTTAAACTAATATTCTGTTACTTCATATATAATTAGGAACCTTAACAGTAGTAGAATTCCCTTCCCCCAGGTCTTTATGCTATTGTTAACTATTTTACTTATGTATATTTTATGTAGTATAATTTTTATTATTTTTCTTAAACAGTGAGTAGACTTTTAAAGAAATTAAGGGGCAAATAGTCTTTTATATTTACTATTTCTGGTGTTTTTCATTCCTCTTTGCAGATGCACGTTTCCCTCTGGGATCATTTTCCTTCAGCCTAAAGTCTTTAACATTTCTTATAGCGCAGGACTGTTGGTGATGAATTTCTCAGATTTTGTTTACCTTAAAATGTCTTTATTTTACCTTCATTTTTGAGAAATGTTTTCACTGGATAAAAAATTCTAAGTTGGCAGTTTTTTTCTTTCATTACCTAAAAATGTTTCTCTACCTGTCGTCCCTTGAGAAGTCAGCTGTGCCTAGATTTCTTCTTTATACTTATCCTGCTACAAAGGGATAAAAGGGGTTCACTGACCTTTTTGGATCTGTGGTTTGATATTGTTCATCAATTTTAGAACCTATTCGACAATTATCTTTTAAAATATTCCTTCTTTTTCATTCTTTCTCTTTTCCTTCTGGGACTCCAGTTATACGTCCCATGTGTTCTTAGATTTCTGTCTGTTCTGTTCATTCTTTTTTCTCTCTGGACTGATTTTTGGCTACTTTATATTTACTTGTCTTCAAATATTCTTTGTTCTGCTGAGCCCAGTATGCTGTATTTTTCAGTTCTAGAATTTTCATTTCGTTCTTTCTTAGAGCTCCTTTTCTTTGTTGAAATTTCCCATCTACTCATCCGTTCTTCATCTTTTCCTAAAAATTCTTTAACGTAATATTTGTAATCACTGTCTTAAAGACCTTATATGTTAATTCCAGTATCTGGGTCATTTCTAGGTATACTCCTATTGACTGTTTTTTCTATAATTTGTGTGTGTGTGTACTTTAATCATACCTATATATCCTATCTGCTTGTCTAAGAATTTATTTCATAGGAGACCTTTTGGGTGATACTTGTGGAAACTGTGAATTGTATCATTTTACCTTTAAAAAGTGTTGAGGTTTTTTTCTGGCAATCAGTTAAATTATCAGTGGATCACTGTGATGTGAAGGCTTGGTTTTAGGTTTGTTTGAACATAACCCTTAGTCCTGGGACATGGTCCTTACTCCTAATCCATGGCCTTTGTGGGGTTTTAATAGGAAGTGAAGGTGTTTACTAAGCCTCTCTAAATTGACAGTGCATAAACTCTAAACTCTTTGCCTGGCACTGGGCAGCTGCTGAAATCATTGCTTAGGTCTTTAACTTCATAGCTTCCTTGGAGATAGCATCAAAGGAACTATTTCCACCATTCAGATTTATATGTTTTTATTGTTATATATTTTAATTATACACATACATATTCTACAGTTGTTTTATGTAGCCAGTATTTATTTAGTGTTTATTAGCCTTTTTATTGTACTGCATTTGGTTTGCTATTAATATTTTCTCTTTATCTTTGGTTTTCAGTAGTTATACAGTGATCTGCCTACGTGTAGTCTTCTTCATATTCATCTGGTTTAGGGTTTGCAGAACTTTTTGAGTCAGTGGTGTATTAATTTACTAGGGCTGCTATAACAAAGTACCTGAGAGTGGGTAGCTCAAACTACATTAATTTATTGTCTCATACTGTAAGGCTATAAGTCCAAAATCAAAGTGTTATTAGCAGGGTTGATTCTTTCTGAGGGCTGTGAGGGAAGATTCTGTTCCTGGCTTCTCCTGTTTAACTTGTAGATGGCTGTTTCTTCCCTATGTCTCTTCACATTGCCTTCCCTCTGTTTCCAAATTTTCGCTTTTTTGTTAAGGATACCAGTCATATTGGATTAGGGCCCATCCTGATGACCTTGTTTTAACTTGATTACCTCTGTAAAAACTGTCTCCAAATAAGGTAACATTCTGAGGTATACAGTTAGGACTGTCAGTGTATGATTTGAGGGGCACAATTCAACCCATAATGAGTGGCTTAATGTTTCTTATAAATTTTGGGATGTTTTCTTGTCAAGTATTGTTTCTATTCGATTATATCTCCTCTCCTCCTGGAACTCTACTAATTTGTATACTAGATCTCATCAGTGTTCCAAATGTCTTTTTATGTTAGTTTCTGTATTTTCTATCCTTTTCCCCTCGGTGCTTCCCTTCTAGATATTTTCTATTAACCAGTCTTCTGATTCATTAATTTTCTCTTCTGCTGAATCTTGTCTATTGTTTAACCCATCAGTTAATTTAGTTGGCTTATTTTTCAGTTCTAGAATTGCCATTTGATTTTTCTTCAGAAATAATTCGATTTTTCTGATAAAATTCCGTCAATCTATTTTCATTTTTTCCTCTCTCATTTTTTTCAGTCTTCTTTTTTTTATTTTGTAACACTCTCAAAGTTAAAGAAATACCTTAAGTATATTATGAAGACCTTTTTTTTGGAGTCATTTGAAAATAAGTATAACTGATTTACTTTGCTGTACAGCAAAAACGAACACAACATTGTAAAGCAGCTATACTCCAATAAAAATAAAAAAAGAATGAAGATAAGTAAATACATACATAAATAAATAAAATAAAAATAAACACACACCCCAAAAAAAGAAAAGAAGTTGCTGACACCCCGTTACCCACAAATATTTTCATGAGTATTTTCCTCCAAGACAATTATTTTCTCCTTCATAACCATAAGGTATAGCTGTTTAATCATGAAATTAATTGATACATTTCATGCATTATTATCTAATCCTCAGCCCCTATTCAAATTGACCAGTTTTTATAACAAAATTTCCTGTCCAGAATCACAAGTTGCATTTATTGCATTTCTGTTTTCCATTGATCTGGAACAGTTCCTCAGTCTTTTCTTTAATTTTCATGACCTAAATATGTTTGGAGATTACAAGTCAAAATAGTTTGTCCAGTGTCCCCCAATTTGGATTTATATGATGTTTCTTTGTGATCAGATTGAGGTTATATATCTTTAGTAGGAATATCACAGAAGTAATTGTGTTCTTCTCATTTCATCCTTCAGTTAGCACACAAGTTTGATTTGTTTTACTACCTGTAACATTCCCTTTGGTATCTTATTAGTGTGGCATCTTCCCAGCTTGTCCACTGAAAAGTTTTCACTTGGTAGTTGCTGTGGGTTGAATTGTGTACCCCAGAAGATAATGTTGAAGCCCTAACTCTCTGGTACATGTGAAAATGACCTTACTTGGAAATAGGGTCTTTACAGATGTACTCAAGTTAAGATGAGGTCATTAGGATGAGCCTTAATCCAGTATAACTGGTGTCCTTATAAGAAGATGGAAATTTGGATACAGATGCACACAGGAATAATATCATGTGACAACCAAGACAGATACTGCAGTGATGCATCTGCAAACCAAGGAATTCCAAGGGTTGATGGCCACCCCCAGAAGCTAGGAAAAGGCAGGGAAGGATCCTGCTCAGTCGTAGAGGGATCATAGCCCTGCTCACACCTTGATTTTGGGCTTTTAGCCTCCAGAATTATGAGACAATAAATTTCTGTTGTTTTAAGCTACTCAGTAATAAAGTACCACAACACTAGGAAGCTATACACTAATTAGTGTCTTGTGGGGAGGCGTTTTGAAACTATGCAAATATTTTGTTCCTCCTCAAAGTTTCAGTTTATTCATTTATTTATATCAGTATGGACTCAGTCGTATTTAGTCAGTGTTCTAATTCATCACTAACTACTGATTTCATTGCAAAATAATTATTTTGATGCTCAGATTGTCCCAGTGGGAGCTCCTCTCAAGCCGCTTTCTGTGTTCTTTTGACATATCCCCATCATTTTTTTAGCGTTTCCTTACTTTTGGAGCAAGGTATTCCAGGTTCATCTTGCACTTTTCTGTCCAGCCCGGGAATCAGTCATTTCTCCAAGGAGCCTTGGTTCCTTTTAGTGAAAAACCACATTTCGAAACCAAGATCTGAGTACTAGGTGTACTTATTACTATTGGGATATCACTGCTTCCAGACCATATCAGTGTACAGAGGTAGGAAATTTGTGTGTGTGTGTGTGTATTTAACCTATATACACACATTTACATCTATATATATTTCTGTATCTGTCTATATATGTCAAAAACCATGAGTTCACACTATGATCTCCGATCCCCTTATCTTCAACATAATCACTTATTTGATCATTGCCCACGTGTATAGCCAGTTTTCCAGCACTTCCATCCCTCCCAGCCATCTCTGTTGGCTTTCTTTTTATCTCGCTTAGGCTTCAACATCCCATGCAATGCCTTCCTCCCATGCAGTCATTTTCCTCACCCCATTTTGGCTCCGTTACCTAATCTAGGCGACCAAGGCTTCCCTTCAACTCTTGCTAATGAATTTTGGACTGAATTGTTCAAGATGGGATTTTCTGTATTTTCTTGAACATATAAATCATAGCTATTTGGGTTTTGCTAGGTAACTCCAATATTGGCTATACTTGTTTTGAGTCTGTTCATAGTGTCTGTCTTTTCTTTTATCTCTTGGCATGCTTGCTAATTTTTTATTGAATACTGAACATTGTATATGAAAATATTTCTAGAGTCTCAGTGATTTCTCTTCCTCCAGAAAGGATTCACCCTTTCCTTTGCTAGGCAGATATTGTGAGAGCTTATCATATATATGTTTTAATTTATTTATTTTTTATGTATTTATTTTGGCTGCATTGGGTCTTCATTGCTGTGCACAACTTTCTCTAGTTGCAGTAGGCGGGGGCTACTCTTCACTGCGGTGCACGGGCTTCTCATTGCAGTGGCTTCTCTTGTTGCGGAGCACAGGCTCTAGGCGCACAGGCTTCAGTAGTTGTGGCACGCAGGCTCAGTAGTTGTGGCACGCGGACTCTAGAGCACAGGCTCAGTAGTTGTGGCGCATGGACTTCATTGCTCCCTGGCATGTGGGATCTTCCCGGACCAGGGATCGAACCCGTGTCCCTTGCATTGGCAGGCAGATTCTTAACCACTGTGCCACCAGGGAAGTCCAAGAACTAATCATATTAATCAAATCTGAAACTGAACTGACTTCAGGCTGAATTGCAGTTTGGGCAAACTTTTGATTTCTTCGGGTTCATCCAGATTCTAAGTCACAGATTTTTCCCACTGAGAGCCTGCGACATCACTAGGGCCCCTCCTTCGTTGTGTGATTTGAACGCTAATCCTTGTCTCTTCTGCACCATGAGACTATGTTTAACTCTGCTTTGCTTTTCAGAATTTTTCCGCTTGACTTCTTTAATTCCCTCTTAAGCAAGCTTCATAATTCAGCAAATATCTTTTTTTTTAATTGGAGTATAGTTGATTTACAGTGTTCTGCTAATTTCAGGTGTACAGCATAGTGATTCAGTTATACATATACATATATTTGTTCTTTTTCAGATTCTTTTCCCCTGTAGGTTATTACAGGATATTGAGTAGAGTTCCCTGTGCTATACAGTAGGTCCTTGTTGGTTATCTATCAGCAAATATCTTGAAGGAAAAGCAATAGCATATTGTTGAGCCAGTTCTGTCCTTCCTCTTTCATCAAAATTTTGGCCTTTCTAATTTTTTCTAATTTATCTCTACAGGCCAGCAAGACTTTTAAAAGTTCTCCTTTTTTCTTTATATTATTTAGTAGTAACCCTCTGCCTTTTCCTTTTGCCTGAATTCTCAAATTCTTGCCTAGCTCCCCAAAATCAGTAGGACCCTGAGAGAAAAGGCAACTGCAGAATGTCAGCTTGACTCTCCTCATGGTTTCCCCCTGCTATAGAATTTGCCACTTGGGTTTTCGTTGCCTTAGCACTCTACAGTACATTCAAATATGTGTGTGTGCACGTACGCGCATGCGTGTGAGTGTGTATAGATATGTATGTGTATATATCTGGCTTTTCTAGTTGTTCTTGATGGGAGCATTGCTGTGCTACAAACTACTCAATTATATCTAGAAACAAAAGCTCAATTCTAGCATATTATTTTCCGTTCCACTCCATTTTTTAAATAATGCTTCTTGTTCAACCAACCAAAATTATTCCACGATCTAATGTTCCAACACCCTTAACAAAAAAAAAGAAAAAGACACACAGCTTCAAGACACTGGCAATTAAGATAATCAGATGAATAAGATTTAAGCCAGATGATCAAGGTTAACAACAACAGTGGTACATTGTATTGATTGTATGTACCCTTGATATGATGTGATGACAATCACACTTTACCTCTGTGGTCTTCCTCCCCAAAACCCATAACCCCAGTCTAACCATGAGAAAAACATTAGACAAACCTCAGTTAAGAGATAGTCTGCAAAATACCTGACCAGTACTCTTCAAAACTGTCAAGTTCGTCAAAAGTAAGGAAAATCTAATAAACCATCACAAACAAGAGAAGCCTAGGAGATGTGACTACTAAATTATGGGATCCTGGAATAGAAAAAGAACATCAGATAAAAACTGAGGCAATATGCATAAAGTATGGGCTTTAGTTAATAGTAATTATCAAAATTGGTTTATTAATTGTGACAAATGTATCATACTAATGTTAGGTGTTAATAATAGGGAAAATTGGGTGTGGGTTATATGGGAACTCTATTTTATCTACAGAGTAATTTTGTACACCTAAACCTTTTAAAATAAACAGTTTCTTTTTTTAAAAAAATCAATAGTATTTGACCTCTCAGGCTATGCTTTATTTATTGATTTGATTTTTGTCTTCTTAGTCATTGCTGTATCTCCAGTACCTAGAAGAGTGGCCAGCACATTTAGGCTCTTGATAAATATTGGTTGCTTGGAGGGATACAGGGGAGCAAGGGAGGATGAATTGCAGATAACTTCTAAGTCTCTAACTTGGGCAACTGTGGATGGTAATATTGACTTAGGGAATATAAAAAGCAGAGATTGGAAACTACTCCATGCTTGACAGATGATATTTTCTTATTTTATACCAGTGATATAGTTAATAATAATGAAGAAATCTGATCAAGTCAAAATGGTAGCTTCTTGGTTACTTCTCAGAGGAGTAAACTCTTCTTTTTCTCTTTTAGGCATATAAAACCTTTGCTAATCGAGTGAACAATTTAAAGAAAAAGCTGGATCAATTGAAGTCAACCCTTCCTGATCCTGAGGAATCACCAGTCCCTTCCCCAAGCATGGATGCTCCTTCCCCAACTGGCTCTGAGTCTCCTTTTCAAGGAATGGGAGGTGAGGAATCCCAGTCACCAACCATGGAGAGTGAGAAATCTGCCACACCTGAGCCTGCAACAGATAATCGTGATGTGGAAGACATGGAACTCTCAGACGTGGAAGATGATGGGTCAAAAATCATTGGTATGTCCTATATGATTAGTAGACAACTTGCTCCTTATCTGTTTTGCCTTCCCCACCAATAAATCTATCACAGGCAGGTATTAAAAGATGGTTTAATCCTTATAAAATTAGAACACCAAGGTAGTAGTATTGTCTGTAGAGCAGTGGTTCAGGATTTGGTATGCCACGTACGTTGAGAATCATTGCTCAAGATCTGTGCTGTTCAGGGAATTCCCTGGTGGTCCAGTGGTTAGGAATCCACGCTTCCGCTGCCAGGGACCCAAGATCCTGCAAGCCACGTGGTGTGGCAAAAACAAAAACAAAACAAAATACACACTGGATTCTAGGAACTTAGTGCTTTAAAAAAGAGTGAAAATATCTCATTAATAATTGTTTATATTTATAACTTATTAAAATGAAAATATTTGGGATATATTGAGATAAGTAAAATATATTATTAAAATTAATTTTACCTTTTTTTCTTTTTTTGATATGGTTACTAGAAAATTTAAACTTACATATGTGGCTTGAATTACATTTCTTTTGAACAGCACTGCTCTAAAGGGCCACTATGCTGGAATTCCTTATTCTCTGTCACTCTTGACCTTCAAGATTCCAAAGCCACATTTTGTTAACCACACTTTCAGAATTAACCTGGATTGGTGAATTGTTTCTCTGACATCCCCAGCTTTTATAATTATTCTTATTAGGCAGTTTGACTTAGGTTGAATTTAATGCACTATCCATATAGTGCATTGCCTTTAAAGCATTAAGAGGAATGTATTGCAGAGACATCAAGAGTTAAAACATTGCATTAGTGCCTGATTGCACCCCCAGTGCCAGACCAATTTCAGGAGACCAAAGGATAATACATTAACATATGTACAGAGTTTCTGTTTCTTAGAAAGCTCTCAGGTTAATAATGGCAAAGAAAAGACAGGACAATTTATGACATAAATATTACTGAAAGACAGAACACAAATGTGTACCAAATAATAACATGCTTCCAGAAATGTACAAATTTAATATACAGATACTAAGAAGATGTAAAGAAATCATTAAAAAGTAAGATAAAAGATGCATTTGGGGAATTCATTTTAAGCAGATATTAAAGCTGGGAAGCTTCATAAATTATAAAGAGCATGACTTTTTAAAAAAATCATGAAGTGAATTATTTTTCTCTAAAGCATAGTACTTTTTAGGAAATATTGGGACATGTTATTTCATATTGCAGGCAGAGTCTGGAAAGTAGTAGGATGCAATACCATCTCTTTTCTTTTTTTAAACAGTAGAAGACAGGAAGGAAAAACCTGTGGAGAAGTCAGCTGTATCCACTGCTGTACCTACAAAGCCAACAGAAAGTATCTCAAAGGCCTCTTCATGTACTCCAGTGCCTGTGACCGTGACAGCAACCCCACCTCTTCCAAAGCCTGTGAATACTTCTCTTCTCTCCCCTACTCCAGCACTGGCTTTGCCAAACCTGGCTAATGTGGATCTGGCAAAGATCAGTTCCATCCTTAGCAGCCTGACATCAGTCATGAAAAATACTGGTAAGTAGCCCCAGTAAAGAAGATAAAAGGCCTATTTCCACCTTTCTAATTGAACCATCAATCTGGGTTTTGTTTTTGTTTTTTAATTAAAAGTAATTTTTTAATTAAAAAATAAACATAGGGACTTCCCTGGCGGTCCAGTGGGTAAGACTCCATGCTCCCAGTGCAGGGGGCCTGTGTTCCATCCCTGGGAGCTAGATCCCGCATGCATGCCGCAACTAAGACCCAGTGCAGCCATAAGTAATAAATAAATACATACATACATACCAATACATGGTCATCATAGGAAAATTAGAAGATAAGTTAAAAGAATTAAATAAATATCCATAATTCTGCCATCCCAAAGGAAACCACTTGTGTTTAACACAAGTGTGTGTGTGTGTGTGTGTGTGTGTGTGTGTGTGTGTGTGTGTGTGTGTGTTTTGGGAAATAAAATGTTAGTATAATTTTTCTTTCAGTAATTGAAGCATATTGTGTATACAGTCGGTCCTCCATATTCACCGGTTCTGCATCTGCAGGTTCCACTTCCAAGGATTCAACCAACCATGGATTGAAAATATTTGGGGGGAATATTTTTTCAGAAAGTTCCAAAAAGCAAAACTTGAACTTGTCATGCCCCAACAACTATTTATATAGCATTTACATTGTAGTTATAACTATTTATATTGTATTATGTATTATGAGTAATCTAGAGATGATTTAAAGTATATGGAAGGACGGGGAGTTCCCTGGCGGTCCAGTGGTTAGGTCTCGGCGCTTTCACTGCCATGGCCCAGGTTTAATCTCTGATCAGGGAACAAAGATCCCGCAAGCCATGTGGCACGGCAAACAAACAAACAAAAATAAATAAAGTATATGGAAGGATGTGCATAGGTTACATGCAAATACTATACCATTTTATAAGGGACTTGATTATCCACAGATTTTGATATATTCAGGAGTCCTGAAACCAATCCCCCATGGGTACCGAGGGACAACTGTACTCTTTTGAAAGCAGCGACTTAAAATTTAACTACATATCATGGACATTTTTGTAAGTCATTAAACATTCAGCTATATCATTTAATAGCTATATAGCATTCAATAATTTATGTAGGCCTTTATTATCAGAACATCTAGTGTGTTTCCAATTTTTCGCTGTTATAAAGAATACTGTAGGGGCTTCCCTGGTGGCGCAGTGGTTGAGAATCTGCCTGCCAATGCAGGGGACACGGGTTCGAGCCCTGGTCTGGGAAGATCCCACATGCAACTAGGCCCGTGAGCCACAATTACTGAGCCTGCGCATCTGGAGCCTGTGCTCCGCAACAAGAGAGGCCGCAATAGTGAGAGGCCTGCGCACCGCAATGAAGAGTGGCCCCCGCTTGCCGCAACTAGAGAAAGCCCTCACACAGAAACGAAGACCCAACACAGCCATAAATAAATAAATAAATAAATAAATAAATAAATAAATAAACAAATAAATAAATAAATAAATAAATAAATAAAATAAAGGAATTCCTTTAAAAAAATTTAAAAAAAAAGAATACTGTAATGAACAACCTTGGTGCTAAAATTTTATGCACAACCCTTCTTAAAAGGGTTGATAAGTATATGGGACTTTTTTTAATGGAAGTTTTAATGAAGATATATAAAGTAGAGCCCCTCTACATGCTCATCACTCATCTTCAACACTGTAAACACATGGCCCATCTTGTTTCTGCTGTGCCCTATCCAATCCTGATTATTTTGAAGAAAATCCCAATTATTTCATTTCTTCATAAATAACTAAGTATTTATTTCTAAAAGATAAAGACTCCAAAAAATTCAACACGTAGGTTAAGTCTTTTCATGTTATAACTAAAATGTTCTCCAAAAAACGTACTATTTTGTGTACCAAGTATATGAAAGTTCCCATTGTTCCTCAACCTCTCCAACACTGTTTTGTTTTATACTTTGTCAAATTCAATCTTAAAAAAATTGTTCGTTTTCATTCCTTTGATTAAAGATGTGGTTAAAATTTCTTTCATATGCTTATCATTTTTTTTGTGTGTGAAATACCTGTTTATATTTTTGATTGTTAAAAAAATCAAAAATCATTTCTTCTTTATATACCATTTTTCCTATGTTAAGAATCAACCCAGTATTTTAAAATGTAAAAATGTAAAGATTGCTTATATAACCTCATTTTAAAGTCCATTTCAAAAGGAAATAACTTACTTATCACATAGAATTATGCAGTGGCCAAGTCTGATCATAATTAGCCAGCAATATCTATTGAGCACTTAGAGGAGTCTGAGGTGTAGGTTCCATTTGGTAGAGAAAAAAGAAATAGGTTCTCTGGTCTCTTTCTACTGGGGCTCTGAAAACTAGTAAATACATATGAAAAAAAATAACTTAATACTTAATCGAATTTAACGGTGTTCCAAGTAGATAGGAACAAGTCTTAATCTAATTTTCAGACTTTTTCTTTGTACAAGATGGACAATTTGTGGATCATTCACAGAAGAATTCCTATTAAACATACCATACTCAATTAAGTGACTGGAAAGTATCATGAATTTAAAGGTCATTTTGAATTGCATTTTCTTGAGTTAATCTTTCTGCCACCAGGGGTCAGTCCTGCATCAAGACCTTCTCCAGGAACTCCTACAAGTCCCAGCAACCTCACCAGTGGTCTGAAAACACCTGCACCTGCCACGACAACATCTCATAACCCTCTAGCAAATATCCTCTCGAAGGTGGAGATCACCCCAGAGAGCATTCTGTCTGCTCTTTCCAAAACCCAGACACAGTCAGCCCCTGCACTGCAAGGTAAACTGACATGCGCTAGAGGGACTTGAGTTGTGAATGCTTGTCTCCGGCTTAATCCTGGATTCCATTTCTGAGGAATCCAAAGCTATGAAATATATAATACAGTTAATTCATTATTCTCTTTATCATGTACAAACTGACATTTATGGAATTCTGAAATGTCAAAGCTGAAGAAGACTTTAAATATCCTCTAGTCCGATACCCTCCTCAGGTGAGGAAATTAACACTCAGTGAGGTGATGTGACCTGCTTAAGAGCACACATCTGTCTGTTCAATGAAGAGCTGAGACTAAAAGCCAGATTTCTTGACTGGAGTCCAGTATTCTTTCACTTACACCATGTATCCCAACCTCTTAGTATAAGTTAGTACATGTTGAGGTTTACACATTTTAATGTTAACTGAAGCTAAAGACAGTAAGAAAGATCAATCTACTATCAGAACTCTTATGAGACATGATTATCTCTTTTTTTTATGTCCTAATGTTTTATAGAGGCCTCTACAGATAGCATACCTTTTTTTATTTTCTGCCTAGCTATTATCGCTACCTTATTTGAACCTCTCTCTTCAGCTTTGCTAAGTATCTTGTTTTGTGCTAAAACTGTCTGCTTCTAACATTTTTTCATAAAGCTTACCTTGCTCTTTGTTCTCAGACCCTCCAGATACCAACCTCAGTATAATTATGCAGTGAATTACAGCTTCA
Source organism: Balaenoptera physalus (assembly GCF_965194825.1). Lineage (NCBI taxonomy): Eukaryota > Metazoa > Chordata > Mammalia > Artiodactyla > Balaenopteridae > Balaenoptera > Balaenoptera physalus. The sequence goes on along the minus strand of NC_138882.1, from coordinate 87,915,187 downwards.
ATACAGTGACTTACTCTTTATCAATAGTTCTCAACCAGGAGCCTCCAGGGGACATTTGGCAATGTCTGAAGACTTTTTTGTTGGTCACAGCAGGGATCGGGGTGGGGGTGCTGTACCTCTAGGGGGTGGAAGCCAGGGATGCTGCTTAACCCTACAATGCATAGGACAGTCCCAACAACAAAGAAGTATCCCACCCAAATGTCAGTGGTGCTGAGATCCTGCTTTATATGAATAGAGAGCAGCAGTACAGGTATCTGTTAATTTTCTTATTTCCTAAACTGTTCTGTAAGTGGATCCGCCAGGCACTGTGTTATAGTGAGCTTTGTCTTACCATGTAGGACAATTTTGTTACACATAACTAAATACTATGAAATAGTAATCCACAGCTCTGCATATTGGAACCAACAAAAGAATTAATGATGATGCTACAGTGCATCTCATACTACTGATTTCAGGGATAATTAGTGTGAGAGATTGGCATGTTTATATGATTTCTCCCTTCCACTCCCTCTTCTATCACCATCCTATAGTTACAGTAAAAATTTTGAAGTCACTTGGATTTTAACTTCTTATATAGATATAATACTTAGATCTTAAAGAAGAAGCTTTTTCTTTCAGCAGATTGTCACAATAGTATCATGTGGACCTTCTCATCAGGCAAAATTTGAACAGAACTAGGTGTGTTACGACAAAATGAAAAGTGGGAATCTCAGGAAACAAGCTTTGTGGAATAACAGGGCAGTTTATCACCTTTCAGTTCCTTGTGGAAAGTGGAATTCTCTTTGCCTTTTAAAAGAACTGTGTCCAGCAACTTAAATAGATAATTTCTTCAAAGACCATAAAGGAAATCTCTTAGAACTTTGCTCTGAATGTGTCACCCATAGCCCTTATTGACTGATTTTCAGCACAAAAGAATGACTTCAGTAGGCAGAGGCCATAGACTATGGTTTAAGATTGAAGAAAAGTAATATTTAGCGGTAAGAGACTATTTCACCTATTACCAGAAATCTGAGTAGTATCTTTGTTAAGAAGATGGTCTTCTGAAGAATTTATTTCACAACAGCTGAAAGATAATACTGAAATACCTTTTTTAAATCATGATATTATCATATCTCACTTTCCAGTGCTTGAAGACTTCTGGTTTTGGTAGGAGCAGTTACTACTAAGAATTAAATCAAACTGTTAGGAAGGGGAAATTTATATAGCCAGGGACCTTTTTGGAAATGAAACATGGATATTTTTTTTTTTTCAGGAGGATAATAACTGAAATAAACAATGTTTCAATTATTTGGATATTATCAAACACTGGATAATAATAAAAGCCATGCATCATTATTTAGAAGTTGATGGCATTTGAAAATGTTGCAAGGATGGAGCAACCTTAAAATTCTTAAGACCTTAAATCTCTTAGCAAATAAGGATAAATATTGAAATTTTGAAGAAACATTAATTGAAGTATCATATGAAATATTTTCCTTCAATCATTTTGAAGGAACAGTTTTAGTGTATGACTGAAAGCTATAAATTCAGGTGAAGTATACATAAACTTTTCATTTGTGATCAGAAATTGAGGAAAATTTCCAAAATGTGATTGAATTTAAAGGACCTTCTGTTATCTCTTTATCAAGTACTTTTCCAAGCATTTTTCTGCAAGAGCAGTTTGCTTTGGTGAACTTCAGTCTTCTTTGCCCCAAAGAATTCTTTCTCAGTGCTTCTGAGAAGGTTTTGTCAGTGAGTGGGGTTGAATCCCATCAGTGTCAGCCTGAATAATCCTTGAATTTTCCAAGCTATAAGAAGGGGATTGTATGTTTTCTTGTGAAAGAATCAGTGCCCCAGTGGTCTAGCTGTATAAGCTTTGTGGTGTATGTTTGTATATTTACTATTGCTACATTTTACAACTAAAATTTTTTACAGCCAAAGCTTTGTTTCCCCAAAGATAACACCAGTGCGGCAAGAGATGCTCCTTGAAAAAAGCGTCCCAGTTCAAGTAAATTCCTGCAATTTGCATATTGCTGTCTCTCTCCTGAGAATAACAGTGTAGGTTAACTTGTTAGAGACAGTTGTGGAGGTTGGAAAGGAAGGATAGGGCAGAATATCTATTTGCATTTAGAGAAACAGTTCCACAGACCAAACATTAAGAAATACTGGCTTAAAGTGTTATTTTAAAAGTAATTTTGCACCCTTTCTTTTCCTGCTTTGTCTTGTTTAAGCTGTGAATGATTCTGACACTAAAATCTCCCCCATCCTGTTGCCTTTTATTTTGCCATGTTGGACTTGTTTCATGACTACTAGAAACATTTCAGTAATTTGCTCTTCTTATATTGATAAATAGGTCCAGTGTTTTCTATGACATTTAGCCATTACTTGTTTGGTCTGGATTCCCTTTGATCTCATATTTTAATGTCTATCTAGTTCCGACTGGAATGAATGAGAATATCCAATTAGCCTACATTGTTTTCATTGGAAGGTAGGGAGTTCTTTTTAACTCCTCTAATCTTTGTTTCTACAGGCCTGTCATCTTTACTTCAGAGTGTTACTGGGAACCCAGTTCCATCCAGCGAAGCTGCATCCCAGAGCACTTCAGCTTCCCCTGCCAACACCACAGTCTCTAGCATAAAAGGAAGAAATCTGCCCTCCAATACCCAATCCTTTATTCCGAAAAGCTTCAGCTATTCCCCTAATTCATCAACTTCTGAAGTCTCTTCAACATCAGCCAGCAAGGCCTCAATTGGGCAAAGCCCAGGGCTCCCAAGCTCTACTTTCAAGCTACCATCAAACACTCTGGGGTTTACAGGTACCCACAATACCAGCCCTGCTGCCCCACCTACTGAAGTTGCCATGTGCCAATCTTCAGAGATCTCCAAGCCAAAGCTGGAGTCAGAGTCCACCTCCCCAAGCCTGGAAATGAAGATCCACAACTTCTTAAAAGGTAATCCTGGTTTCAGTGGCTTAAACTTAAACATCCCAATCCTGAGCAGTTTGGGATCCAGTGCCCCAGCAGAAAGCCATCCCTCAGACTTCCAGCGTGGCCCTACTAGCACGTCAATCGACAACATTGATGGAACCCCTGTGCGGGATGAACGGAGTGGGACGCCCACCCAGGATGAGATGATGGACAAGCCCACATCCAGCAGTGTAGATACCATGTCCCTGCTTTCTAAGATCATTAGCCCTGGTTCCTCAACACCCAGCAGTACAAGATCACCACCCCCTGGGAGAGAGGAAAGCTACCCCCGAGAGCTCTCCAATTCTGTATCTACATATCGACCCTTTGGCCTGGGCAGTGAATCACCCTATAAGCAGCCTTCTGATGGAATGGAGAGACCATCTTCCCTGATGGACTCTTCACAGGAGAAATTCTATCCAGATACTTCTTTCCAGGAAGATGAAGATTACCGAGATTTTGAGTATTCAGGGCCTCCACCCTCTGCCATGATGAACCTAGAGAAGAAACCAGCCAAATCTATCCTGAAATCAAGCAAGCTTTCTGATACCACCGAGTACCAGCCCATCTTATCCAGTTATAGTCACAGGGGCCAAGAATTTGGGGTAAAGTCTGCCTTCCCTCCATCTGTAAGGGCCCTCCTGGACTCTAGTGAGAACTGTGACCGTCTCTCGTCTTCCCCTGGGCTCTTTGGTGCCTTCAGCATAAGAGGGAATGAACCTGGGTCTGACCGGTCACCATCACCGAGTAAGAATGATTCATTTTTCACCCCTGACTCCAACCGCAATAGCTTGTCTCAGTCTACCACTGGGCATCTCAGTTTGCCACAGAAGCAGTACCCAGACTCTCCTCACCCAGTTCCACATCGTTCCCTTTTCTCTCCGCAGAATACCCTTGCTGCTCCCACGGGCCACCCACCCACGTCAGGCGTGGAGAAAGTCCTGGCCTCCACCATTTCCACCACATCGACGATTGAGTTTAAGAATATGCTTAAAAATGCCTCACGAAAGCCCTCAGATGATAAACATTTTGGCCAGGCCCCCAGCAAGGGCACTTCAAGTGATGGTGTCAGTCTCTCAAACCTCTCCCAGCCCAGCTTGACAGCCACTGATCAGCAGCAACAAGAAGAGCACTACCGCATAGAGACCCGAGTCTCCTCCTCCTGCTTAGACTTGCCTGATAGTACGGAAGAAAAGGGGGCCCCTATAGAAACCTTGGGTTATCATAATGCATCCAATAGGAGGATGTCAGGGGAGCCAATACAGACTGTAGAGTCCATCCGAGTTCCTGGGAAGGGAAATAGAGGACATGGGCGTGAGGCTTCAAGGGTGGGTTGGTTTGATCTGAGCACCTCAGGCAGCTCCTTTGACAATGGCCCCTCAAGTGCCTCTGAGTTGGCATCCCTTGGGGGTGGGGGCAGCGGAGGCCTCACTGGCTTTAAAACAGCACCATACAAAGAACGAGCACCCCAGTTTCAGGAAAGTGTCGGCAGCTTTCGTTCCAACAGTTTCAACTCAACATTTGAGCATCATCTCCCCCCGTCCCCGTTGGAACATGGGACACCCTTCCAGAGAGAGCCAGTGGGGCCGCCATCTGCCCCACCTGCCCCTCCTAAGGATCATGGTGGTATCTTCTCTCGAGATGCACCCACTCATCTACCCTCTGTGGATCTTTCGAACCCCTTCACAAAGGAGGCAGCCCTGGCCCATGCTGCCCCACCTCCTCCTGGAGAGCACAGCGGAGTTCCTTTCCCCACCCCACCCCCTCCTCCACCCCCTGGGGAACATAGCAGCAGTGGCGGGAGTGGCGTCCCTTTTTCTACTCCTCCTCCTCCTCCACCTCCTGTTGACCACTCGGGGGTTGTACCCTTCCCAGCCCCACCACTGGCCGAGCACGGAGTGGCGGGGGCTGTGGCGGTATTTCCCAAGGACCATAGTTCCCTCCTTCAAGGGACCCTGGCTGACCATTTTGGGGTGCTCCCAGGGCCCAGGGACCATGGGGGCCCCACCCAACGGGACCTCAACGGCCCTGGCCTTAGCCGTGTACGTGAGAGCCTGAGCCTACCCTCCCTTTCTCTGGAGCACTTGGGCCCAGCCCACGGAGGAGGAGGTGGGGGAGGCAGCAGCAACAGCAGCGGCCCCCCCTTGGGTCCCTCACACAGAGACGCCATCAACCGGAGTGGTATGATCTTGCGGAGTCCCCGGCCAGACTTCCGGCCTAGGGAACCTTTTCTCAGCAGAGACCCTTTTCACAGTTTAAAGAGACCCAGGCCACCTTTCGCTAGGGGCCCTCCGTTCTTTGCACCAAAACGCCCATTCTTCCCTCCCAGGTACTGATGGAAACTAAGGGAAAGGCATTTTGAACAGTCTAGAGAGAATTGGAAGTAGGAGTTTGGTTTATTATTGTTGTTTTTGTTTGTTTTCCCTCCTTTGATTTATTTTTTCTTTTTTTTATTATGACAGAGGACCTCCCTTCCAAATTAAAAAGTCCCATGTGCATATGCTCACATTTCACTATTCCATCCAGTCCTGCCTCCCACTGCACTTACACCCACCTTCTCCAAGTTGTTTGTATTTTAAGGGGGTGGGGGGCAAAGAAACACAACCAAAGCCACTTCATTTGGCTGGGGGTTTGAGGGGTGGGGAGGAAAACAGCTCTTATCTTACCCCATCTGTGGAAGAGTATTATTACATTTGAAATAAAACTTCCATCAGTACAGATAATAATGTGCAATGTTGGGATGTTATTTTGGGCTTGGCACGTCAAAAGTAGTCAGTGGAAGGATTCCTGTCCCCTTCTCTCTCCAGCTCTGTTACTGCTGTAACCAGTGTGGCGCTCTTCCCTGTATGCTCTGTGGCCTGCTGACAGCCAGGAGATGTTGCAGGGGAGAAATGTGGGAGACCTTGGACCTGTCAAGTTGTTTTGTTCTGCTTTGTTTTGTTTTTAAAGGCATGTTGCAGTTGAGTTCTTTACCTCTCTCCTAAAATCTAAAGCTTTTTTTTTCTTCTTTTTTTTTTTCCTCTTCTAAAGTACTATCAGGCAGTAACTTTGAGGAGATACGGACCTCATTTTATCCTAGTAAAAAATTTTCCTCTTTATACTTGGAGTGAAAGAAAGGGGACTGGATATAATTTAAAGGTTAAAATAAGGAGTAGCTACAATATTGAGAGCTAGAGAAAGGAACTGTTAAATGGTGTGTTGTGACCTGCCCATCTGTCATAAACAAGGAAACATTTCTGAGGTAGTTTCACACATCTTGCACCAAACTCTTGCTTCCTGCTTTTCTTTCTTGACTTTTTCCTCCCTCAGTTTTCATTTCTGCTTTAGCCAGAAAGAAAGTCACTACAGTTGACAATTGATATGAAGGTGTAACTGAAATGTTATCAAATATTATCCCTGTATTTTTTAATAAGAAGTAGACATTTTTACCATGGTGCCTCCCTAACGTAAGTGACATTTGTTGGTAGTTTTCAGCAAAAGTTAACTACAAGGGAAAAGGAAATATTTGTCTTTATCTTTCTTTTCCCCTTGACCTGGTCCTGTATTCACCCCTCTTCTTGGTATTTCAAAGGAGGAAGTTCAGTAGCATCTTTCTTTATATTATACCTCTTTAGATCTGTCTTAGTGACCAGTGGATATTATTATTTGTATCTTTACAGAGAAACAGGAGGACCTGATAAATTCAAATTTACCCCACTCTACAGATCGCAGCCTGTCACATTTCAAGGCTCAATCCTTAACCTCACCTCCCACTCTCAACAGAAAATAATGTTTCTGCCCTTAGTCTTTTTCCACGAGAAAGCAGTGCTTTTCTTGTCCCTGAACTGAAAGGCTTCTTATTTGTATTTCTACAACTAGTACTGGGAAAAAGACAATCACTGCATTCTGAGTGTTTATGTCTTTTTATCTAGGGACACTGAAAGGCAAATGTTGCTTTACTACTATTTTTTATTTAGTGTGTTACCCCAAGGTACACACTGGTCATCTCCAGCCAGATGAGTAAAAGAAAAGGAAATTCTAGCAAGTTCTATATTTTCTTCCAAGTTAGTATAGGAGTAACTGTAGGAAGTATGGGGATTGCTTTGGATTCCTCCAGCGAAATATTAAAGATGGGAGAGAGTGGGTAGTGTAGTGACAGAAGATTATTTGTCTCAGAATAAACTTGCTTTTCAGATAAAGAGCGTTTCAGATAAAGAGCAGCTTAAACCAGGTGTGCATCATAGTTGGGGAGTTTTTGTGTAATTTATTCCATATTATTTATTTGGGCTCGCCATGTTTTCTTTGGTTAGGATCCTGCAAGTCATTCATCTTCCTAATGCATTTCTGGTTTTAAGCCAACTGTTCTTTCTTTCTTTGACCTTCTCAAGCCTCTCTGCCCTGTAGCTCTCCCCCCCCAAAAATGCATGATACCATGACCTTGTAAGTGGGCTGGGGTATATAGTGTAGCAAAGCAAAGAAACAGTACAGTTATATTGAGTCCTAAGACATTTGTTTAGAGAAAAGTATAAGAGAGTGTGAGGGTGGGGGTGGGGGGAGGGAAAGGGAGAGTTCTCTCTGACTCGAAACTGAGATAGGTTTTTTTTTTTCCTTTGCAGGAAAGTGGGATTTTTTTTTTAATTCTAGAATAAAAGAATGTGAATTCTTTTTGCTGCTCTCGTTTAAGCTAAAAGTAGTGTTTACTTGAAAAGGCTCTCTGACCATTTGATTTTATCAGAAAATGCGGGGTTGTCAGGACAGTGGCTTCCTGAATGTTGGGGCAGGGCTGTTGTCCTCAGAAGCATGATAGCTAATCCATGAAAGAAGGACCTTGTTGTACAGTTTAAAAGATGGACTTTTAAGGGTTGGTTTTTTGGTGGAGTGTTTATTTTTTTTTAAGCCACAAAATCCTCAATGCATTTGTTTCAAGATGGAAGTGAGGATTTGTATGTGACTTGTCAGCTGTTGTTAACTTTAAGGAAATCTGTCTACAGCAGTAAATGAAGACAACAATGTATATATGTGATATAGTGAAACAAAAAAGACAATTCTGGTATTCATAACATGAAACAAAGGGGTTTTATTCTTTCTGTGTCTGTGATTTAAAACTCCGTGCTCTGACTTTTGTATTTCAACCTGAGTTTAAAAAATAAACAAGATTTTTTTAAAGAAAGCATAGCATAGTGTATCTTGGCAAGGACATGATTCATATGCAAGCAGAATATGTGAAGTTGTTGCTAACGTCCTTGGTGCTCACTGTAAAATCACAGACAGAGAATCAGTGGGTGGGGGTCATGAATACACTGGTACCACTTAAAACACAGTGATACAGTATCAGAAATTGAGTCCTTAAGTATTTTGTAAGAGTTACTCTTCAGTCAGCTTAGATGAAACCTCTCTCCCTGCTCCCCTCTGCCCTCCCAAAAGTTGAGGATAACTAGAATTTGGTTTGTTTCCAGGGAAGGTAAAATGATAAGAGAATAGGCCTTTTATCCTTTCCTATCCCAGGAATACAATGTTTGTGATATATATGGTACAGCAAACCTATCTAGATAATGTGAATATGCTAAACTTCTAATTGCAAAATATTCACTATCACTCTTGAAGTTACTGGTTCATGCAGAATTAAGCTTCAGCTGTTATTGTTTTGAAGCCGCTGTAAATTACTGCTTTTTCCCCTTTTTTCTTCCCCTCCTCCCCCTCCCCCCTTTTTTCGAATGGGCTGGGGTGCCTGTTAAGATTAAAATTAGATATGTTGGATTGATATTCTCACGTGTTCAGTGTGGAAAACAAAACAAGTACATGCTTTAGAGGCAACAACAATGAAATCCTTTTGAAATGTGTATTAATATCATTTAATAAAATAACTAGTTCTAAAGGTTTGACATTTTTCTTTGAGATCTGGGGCTTTGACCAAGGGCCCCTGGCTTCTCTGGTGAGTGCAAATAGGAGGGAACTTCTCCAGGAGTTGAAACTGCTGCTTTGTGGAACAGGCCTATGGTTGGAAAGACCTAAATTTTCTTCAGCAAAGACCCTACATGACTGTCCAGGGCTGAAGGTGAAACCAGCTACAGAATGCAGGAAGAAAAGCCTGGATATATCTCTGAAGATACAGTTGTATTGGCTTTTGGTCTAAGAGTGCATGGAGGGTAGAGGGGCTGGTGTGTGTGCCTGCACGGTTCTAAGGCAAACACAGGTGCCACAGGCCACCCGTCTCATCCCTTCCTTGTGACCACTTGCCCTTTCCTCTCTTCCAGCCATTCCTCTTTTTTTTTTTTTTAATCTCTTTGCCCCCAAAATTATGTTTTTGTTTTCCTGTTTAATAAAGTATGGTTTCCTTTGTTGTGTGGTTGACTTTTCCCCTCTCGCACTGATCTTGTCCAGCTGTCGTCCCCTTTGACTTCTGCACTCAGTGTCACTGAAGGCAGTCTGAGCCTCTTGAGATCTTTATGGCCTTGTGGTTTTCTCTTTGATCCTTTACGAAATTCAATTTTGAAAGGGACGTTGGGTGGGGTGAGATCAAGATGTTCAGGGAATGGTTGGTAATGAAGTGGGCATACTGTATGGATGGTAGCTTGTGTTATGTCTTCAAAAAGTTGTACAGTTGTGAGTGAAGAAGCATTTTTAAAGCAAACATAAAATTGGGGTAGTGGTGATAGGGATCCTTCTGGCCAATTCTTTGCCCACATCTACCCTTCTTGCATATTGACAGTCTGTCATACAGAAGCTACACTCAAACCCTCTCTCTTAACCCCATCCATTTTTCATAACCCAGTGAGGCTTAATAAATGGAATGTTGGCTTAAGGGGCGAAGAGAGTTGCTGCGTCTAGACCAGGCTGGGTCACTGGCAGGATAGAATGCTCTAAATAGCAGCCTTGAATACGTGAAGCTACAGATGTGTCACCAGACACTTCAGAAATAGCAGCAGCCTAGGAACACACCCAGCAGGTAGGGCGTACCACTATGCTAGCTGCTTTTGGAATCTGGCTCACCCTTACTTCCTGGTCCCCAGTTGGGACCTTGACTTGCCCACCTGATTCCTGTCGCCACCCCAAGGAAGCAACAGCTTTTAGAATTCCTCATTGGCCTTTCTGGGCATGTTGAAAATACATAACTTCCCCAAAATTGTTCTAGTTAAGCCAATATGGTATAGAAGGAATGAGTTACCCCCTCATGTATGTAGACAGAATAACACAAACACTATCTGAATGGGTTTTAGGGTATTGAGGCGTTTCTCATACTTGTTTATGAGTAACTGTATGGACAAGTCCGGTCAGCTGCTGTTCACAATTGCTGAGTAATAACTCATTGAGTCTGCATAGACAAAGCTGCAAGAGGGACACCCATAAGTGAGATGGCTCCTAAGTAAACATCCTGTTCTCCCCCCACGTAGAAGTAGAAAGAAGCACATAATGCTTTAAAGGAAAGGAGCAAGTGCAATGTAAAATTAAATACCAATTTCTGACGAACTGCTGGGGGAGGACAGAAGAAACCTTTAATGCTTAGTTACAAGTTTGAGGGGAAGGGGATAAGAAGGCTGAGATCTGTCTAGAAACATTACAGTTACCTTACGGTTCTATTATTTTTTTCCTGTCCTTTCCCTTTGTTATCAGTGTGGCAAGAGTCAAACGTTGAGAACACAGATATGGGTGGAGAGGCTAGTAAGCAGTGCCAACAGAACAAATACAGGCTGCAGTTGTTTGTGTTTGACTGAAAAGGGTGTTGGCTAAACCAGTACACCCTGGATCTGCTGGGGTTCCTAGCAAATTAGATGTTCCAACCACATTAGTTCCTTTCCCTTCCCCATTGGATCCCCTTCTTTTTGAGAATTAAGTCCCTTGCCACATAATTTGTAGGAAGGAGATAAGACTTGAAACCTCCTACATTTTTCTTGGAGTATTTCAGTTGGAATGGGTAGAAAGGAGATGAGCAGCATCTAGTTCCTTCTGTTTTCTCCTCCCCTGGCTAGGAATCCTTTGCACCCACATGAGGCAATACTTAAGGTCCCATTTTCTAGGTAGCCAATCATTGTCAAAGGCAGTAGAGATTAGTGAAGTATTAATTTCAAATCTTGGTTTTTTGGGTAGTGGGCCATAGTTGTATGTAGTCTTCCGTAGATGTAGCTAGGGCCTTCTTTCAGAGTACTTTGCTCTTTGCTTTTGAGTTTTGTTTTTTTTTTTTTTTTTTACTTCAGCATCAAACTTAAGTTGGCACTGACTCCTGTGTTTGGGAGACTTCATATTTTTCCTTTGGTGTTGACCTGACCAACCAGGGTCATTTAAAAGGCAGGGTGGAGGTGGCTGTTTCCTTGTGTCTCAGACTCAAGAAATGTCTTGGGAAAGGGAAATGTTAGTAGAGATTTTTAGGTGAGCCTAAGGTTTTGTCGTCAAAGTTCAATTTATCCCCATGCTCTGGGTAGGAAGCTTCCCCCTCTTGATTTATTCAGCAAAGTTGGCTGGACTTTCTCTTTGTAGCATCTTTAAAGCAAAGTTAAAGTTTGGCTGCGTCCTAGATCTTCATTACTAAGGAAGAAAAAACATTTTTTTTTAACCTAAACTCCCCACAGTACCTCCTGTAGGCTTAACCACTTGGCTAGTTCTTTGGGCCTCAAAAGCATTTGGTGGCAATGATGTAAACCTTTCTTTATGTATTTTACCTTCTTACGTTTCTCTCTTTTACCTCCAATACCTTTTAAAATTTCTTTGGTGCAGGGAAATTTTGCTTCTAAAAACTAAGATTTGGAGGTAATGTGTTGATCCTGATAACAAGTGGGAAATGTACTTTACCGTCAATGGAGAGAATTCTTACAAATAGTTTAACGTTATAAAAACAATACGTCCTCAACCAAAGCTTTAGCTAACAGGATGTCTATTCTAAAAGTGGAGTAAAGCTGAGAATTTCCCAAAATTGATTAAGGGTCTAGTATACCCTTTACTGAGGATTCCCTTTTCCCTAGACTTCTGTGAAATCTTCTGCCATTATTTCCTAAACTTTTCTTTTTTCTTAACCTTAGTGTGGTAGAGGATATTTGGTAAGATGCCTCTTTGCCTCTTTTCTTGGCTTTTTATTGGACCTTTCTCTCCACCCTATATTAAAGATCTCTTAGGCCCCAAAGGCTCCTAGAAGTGTACCCTGGAGAGAAAAAAAGGAGCTGTGCTACCAAACATGGTGCATTACGATTATCCTGGTCCCTGAGAGACAGCATAGCATGGCAGAACACAGGCCTTGGTTTCAGACGGACTGCGGCTTGACTTGTCTGAGAGTCCTTTTCAATGTTTTAAAGGGAGCGTAAGAAGAGCTACTACTTGTCGGGGTTCTAGGAGTTAAATGAGATAGTGAAGCATGGCACTTGGCACATAGTAAAATTCCGAGGCTGAGACATGCTAGTCATAGATCAAAATCACTGTGAAGAACCAGGGCTTAATGCGTTGGCCTTAGCTAGCTTGCTTCTGTCTGCTTGCTTGCTGGCTTGCTTGCCATACGGAGGAATGGAATAACTTGACATTCCTTCCTTCCTCCCTCCACTTCAAAACAGGTTACATAGGTGATGATATAGTAGTTGATTGATTGGCACTTCCTGAGCACTCAGCTCAGTGCATTGCACACAGTAAGCAGTCAGTAAATGTTTGAGGGATGAGTGCTGGGAGCTACCATAACAGTGTAATCTACTTATTCCACCATCCCTCTACTATCCTTACAAGGTAGAATGATTGAAGAAGGTGTGTATCAGTATATCAATACTTTGGAGTTTCGAGTCAGTACAGTGATTGGTGCATTCTTAAATCAATAATTATTTATTGAGCAGCTACCAATTTGTTGCCTGCAATGTAACACTCCCCTGTCCCTTTTGGTGCAGAGCCATGGGGAAAGTTCTGCCTGTTGTCAGACTTTCTGAATGCCATTTAAAAATTCTCCCTACCTTCTCCCAACCACACACACACACACACACACACACACACACACACACACACAAGTAATCTTCCTCTTCCACAGTCTTGTTTATTTCTTTTTGTATTTCAGGGTGTCTAACATACCAGAAGATGGAGCCAAGATCCAGGGTGGTGCCTGTGACTCAGATCAACTGCTGCCTCTCTCAGAACCTCTGGAAACTTAGATTAAACATCTTTCTCTGACAGCTTTTCCTCCACAATCCTTGATAACATCACCATTGGAAACTTGAGAACCAACTCCAACCAGCCCCACCCCCAGGTGAGGGGACTAATGGGAATTACTGAGAACCTCACAGCTGTCCCCAAATCCACTTCCCCTCATACTTTACTACATATCTGGTTGTGTTTCAATTTTTATTGTGTAAAACAAATCAAATATACCTAGTCCTGTGTTCTGGATATAGCAGGGAGAGGGAAGAGAAGGGATAAAGGAAGTTGAGAGCTAGGATGGGAATGAGAGGCAAAGGTCTTGTGTAGGAAGCAGAGAGCTAAGATTCTAGGGTCAGGCACTTCTTTCTGAAGTGAAGAGGGAATTGCATTGGAGTAAACTCTATTACCAGAGAAAGTCTGGTGTGGTAGAGGAATACAAGATGTGGATTCAGAATCCAGCGTCAGTGCTTACTGTTTGGCCTTAAACCACTTAACCTTCTCTGACCTTAAATTCTTCATCTGTAAGATTAAGAGGTTTCTAAGGTCCCTATTTAAGCACGATGAGTATGAAGGGACTCCAAGGAGTGCCCTCTGCAGATTTTTCGCTCTAGCCCCAAAGCGGTTATATTCATTTGTTCTCATAGCTTGTAGCTATTGTTGCCCATTACTATGTACCATGCAGTATATTAAACGATTTACATAAAATTAACCTCAACAATTCAGAATGATAACTATTATTATTCCCATTTTATAGATAAGAAAATTGAAGCTTAGAAGAAATTAATTTACCCAAAATTACATAGCGATCCAGGATTTACACTAGGTCTGTCTTGTCCCAAAGTCTATGCTTTTACCTGTGTCCTACCTGCCAGTGAAGACTACGTAAAAGAAAACTTAATGGTTAAAAGAAAATGACTACCCTTTCTAATCTGTTTTTCTCCCGCTCGCTCTCTGGAGAATTTTCCTGCCCCTGCCCTCAAAGCCGCGGGATATCTTATTGCTACTTTGGTCTGAAACTGCAGGTCTCGGGAATTGCCCATATGTGTAACAGTTTAGGTCTTCCGGTCAGCCGGAACCACCCGCATCGCTGCTCGCGCTGTGTGGGGTGTACCTCTTCGGAGTTCCTGGAGGTGGTCCCAGACTGGAGTGGCAGCTGTAATAACCAATAGGCATGGACATTGTTGGGCCGGAAGCCAATGAGGAATCTGGCGATGGAGAAGCAGCGATCATTTATTTGAGGATGTAGGACGGGTCTGAAGGAAAATGGGGCTGTATCAGAGGTGGCGGCGGCTTCGGATCCCAGGGTTACAAGCCTGCGGGCTGCACACGGTGCGTGAGGTACCCAAAGACTCCGAACCACATTGGACCCAGCCCAGCGGAACCCCAAAGTGTAGGCTCTCAACCCAGCCTGACCCCCTCTACTCCCGCCCTGCGTCTCCAGACCCGGCTACCCTAGCCCTTAGATGCGCCATCTTTTTCCTAGGGTCAGCAGCCTGGGGGGCCTAGGGCTCCCAGCCTAGGACCCGTTATCACCCAGTCCTTTTAAAGACTAGGAATTAGGACCACGGCCACTTAAATGTTCTAATTTCCCACTGTCCCCAATCCCAAGAAGGAATGGTGGGACATGTGTTACCTCCTAACATCTTTCCCTGCAGGCAGCTGTGCCGACCCCTCCACACTGGCTGGTAGAGCGGCTTGGCCTTTTTGAGGAGCTATGGACTGCTCAGGTAAAGAGGTTAGCAAGCATGGCACAGAAGGAACACCGGACTATTAAGATATCACTTCCTGGAGGCCAGAAAGTGGATGCTGTGGCATGGAACACAACCCCTTACCAACTAGCCCAGCAGATCAGGTACCAGGCCCATTCTTTACCTACCAGGATAATCCTTCTATCTCTGTACTTTCTCGATTTGAGCAGGGAAAGAGCTCTGTATGTTTATTCCATTCGCATCAAGACAGCTTTTCCTGCTGATTCCTTTTTATCTGCATTAGTTTCATAGTCTCTGCCCTTCCTCTATTATGCATCGGGGAAAAAAACGATAGGTTCTTTTGCTCTGGTAACACATTTCCCCTTTCAAGTTTGGAGTTGCTAAGAGATTAGTCCCTCTCTACCCCTTTGGATGGTAACCTTGTTTTTCTCTTTTTCCCCATCCCCCACTGCTGAAGTTCTAAACTGGCAGATACTGCAGTGGCTGCTCAAGTGAATGGAGAACCTTATGATCTGGAGCGGCCCTTAGAGACAGATTCTGACCTCAGATTTCTGACATTCGATTCTGCAGAGGGGAAAGCAGTAAGTTTCTTCCTTATCAGGGATACAGTGGCTACTAAACTAAGAGATGTTTAAGTGGGCACTTCTAGCATTTATTTCTTTTGCCTCAGTTTCTCCATTTGCAGTTGGGAGGGAGGCCTACCACAGATTGCTTGTCTTGATTATTCCTGGCTAAGCTGGAAACTTAGGGTGAAAGTTTTTACTTAGCCTGGGTCTATTAAGCGTGATCATTGTGCTAGTGAAAGGGAGAGATATAAAGTTGAAAACAGAGGATAATAATGCCACGTTAGCCCTCCAACTCTTGAGACATGCATTATAAGTCATCTGTAGCATATATTTAATTTTAATGTGGCTTGCACAACCGAGCACATCACCTGGCCTCATCTCCACTTTATGTCAGCTTGGATGGCATGAAAACTGACTAGCCTCCTACTGTGCTCTAGAACCGGAAGCACTGAGGAGTGAGGCTTACTCTCTTCTGTGCATTGCTTCTAGTGGCCTTCTTTCTTTTCTATTCAGTTGTTTTTGTTTTCGTTTTACTTTTTACTATTTAGTGGTCACCCCAAAGTCAGGTTCCCCATTTTGTGATAGTTATTCATACTGGTTTCATGCCAGCTTATCTGAGGAGAGGATCCGAGAGCTAGGGGCTAAAGGAGAAGGTTATGAACTCATGAACTCCTTTCTTGTGAACCCAGGTATTCTGGCACTCCAGTACCCATGTCCTGGGGGCAGCAGCTGAACAACTTCTAGGTGCTGTCCTCTGCCAAGGTCCAAGCACAGGATGTGGCTTTTACCATGATTTCTTCCTTGGAAAGGAACGGTGAGTAGTGCAAGGAAGGAGGAGAATGATTCTGGGGTGGTTTCGTTTTCAAAGATTTCACCATATTTTACTTTATTTTTCTGTTTTTTTGAGCTATAGTTGACAAAGTTGTAATATAAAGTGTACACGTGGTGATTTGATGCATGTATACATTGTGAAAGGATTCCCACAATCGAGTTAATTATCACATGCTTTTTTTGTGTGTGTGAGAATGCTTAAGATCTGCTCTTAGCAAATTTTACTTATACAATACAGAATTTATCAACTATAGTCACCATGCTATACATTAGTTTCTCAGACCTTATTCATCTTATAACTGAAAGTTTATACCTCTTTCCTGGGGTGTTTTCTGAGACCTTTTTCTGGGGCCTCAGGCATGTTAAGTTTGGAGGAGAAAGAAAGCTTGGGGCAGGTCCCTCCATGCCTCAACTGTGACATAGGTACCACTTTCTCCACTAGTCCATGTCCTTCCTTTTCTAAATCTGCTTGAAACTTACCTTCTCTAGCTTTTATGAATTCTTCAACTTTTACTTCATCCCTTATTACTGTTGCTCTAGTTTTCTTTATGCAGATTGCCTGCACACAACATTTAATTTCGTACAGAGAGCTTTTGCTCCAGCTGTAAACTTTGTACCTGATTTCCTATTTGTTTTCCCCTAGTCTGTTTGTCTTTGCCAATAATTTTAGATGTTTTTGGAAGGCAGGATTTCATCCCCTGGCCAACACCCAGGTGATGCTCCTTAGAGGATGGAAGCCAACCAACCCTCATCTTTCCAGGACAATCAAGGGCTCAGAGCTGCCTGTTTTGGAACGGATTTGTCAGGAACTTGCAGCTGCTGCTCAACCCTTCCGGAGACTAGAGGCTTCCCAGGATCAGCTTCGGCAGCTCTTCAAGGTGGGGTGGAGACACACAAGTTTAGGAGGATAATCTAGAGACGTGAGGGAAGGAGTGGCTCTCTCTCAGGACTTCTTCGTGGGAATAAAGACTTGTCTTCACTCTTCCCTTCTTCCAGGATAACCCCTTTAAGCTTCACCTGATCGAGGAGAAAGTGACAGGTCCAACGGCAACAGTATATGGGTGAGAGCTGTCAAGACTGAGGGAAACAGGGAGAGGTGGGGATGCACTAAAGAAGGCCAGAAATGGGATAAGGGAAAGAAGATAGAAGGTAATCTGTTGCTCCCAAAAAAGAAATGGGAATTGATTTTTATCTTCCATTGCTTTCTCTGTGGAATAGTTCTTTATGTCTCTTTCTGTCAGCTAAACACCCTAGAGGGAGAATCCTAGAAGCTCAAAAACCTGGAAATCACTAACTGGCCCCTTCTTTCTCCCAGGTGTGGTATGTTGGTTGATCTGTGCAGAGGCCCCCACCTTCGGCATACTGGACAGATTGGAGGCCTGAAGCTGCTAACGGTCAGTTGTGAGGGCTGGGTTAGGTTGAGATTCCTGTTTTCACTGGAGTGAGCTGGGGAATGAGAAGGTGATCCTCTCTCTCAGCCCCTTTTCTGCTCTGATAGCTAAGGGGGGAATCCAGAAATAGAAAGAAACTTTGTCCCTGCCTTTTAGAAATCCCCATCTGATGACAGATACTGGACATCCTGCCAGGGCCCAGAAGCCAATTCCGAGTCCATAGTCAGACGTTAGCACTAAGGGAGATGGCGAGGGAGGGCATGAACAGGCTGGACACGGTCATGTAGGGAAAGCTCCTGTGGAGAGAACCAGTGTGGAACACCATTTGACAGGCACAGAGAGAATACTCTGAAGTCAAAGGCCTGCCCTTTCTGAAAATATTGCTCCTGGGCAAGGTGAGCTATTAGTTGGAATAGGAGCAGGGAGAGAGGGGAGAGGCAGATATGCAGAGCAGAAAACCCTGGACTGAAAACCTAAGCATCTGCTCTTAGTCCTGTCTCTGCCATTGATGAAGTATACAGCCTTGGGTGAATCTCCTTACCCGTTTTCCCCATCTGTAAAATGAAGCTGATTCCTGTCCTACCAGTAAATCGACATCAAAGAGACAAAACCAACTAACACAAGAGAAAGTGAGGAAAAGTTAAAAGTGCTATAAAATGCAGGCTGTTTCTTATTAGTACCATACAATTGTTCAAGGAAAGAACAAGCAGAGGCATTTGAATTTCATGGATCCAGGAATAGGACCTAGTGTGGGAGACTGAGTTTTCTAGCAGCTGTATGGGAGATTGATAAGGGGATGGATAGACTAATATTTGACCAGAACTTAGGGTTACTTCCCTGAGCAGTCATTGATTAGAAGGGAAAGGAACAAAGTACACGGGTGCTGGTAGGGCAGTGGTAGTGAGAATGGGGACAAAAAGAGGTGGCAGGGTAAGGTTAGAATTCAGCAGGACATATGTAGAAATCAAGGCTCAGGCACCTCCAGGGTGGTAAACATGGCAGGGGGTGTCTGGAGGATGGCGGTGGCCATCCTCCCAGTGGTGATGGTGGGAAAAGTAGAGAGAGAGATGAGATGGGATCATTGTCAAGTGTCATACCTGTGATGCTTATGGTCAGAGTATCATATGAGGATTGAAAGAGAGGTTGTTCTCATCTTCCCTTTGACTCCCTTTGTCCTCCCACAGAACTCATCATCCTTATGGAGGTTTTCCGGCACCCCAGAGACACTGCAGAGAGTGTCAGGGATTTCCTTCCCCACTGCAGAGGAGCTGAGGGCCTGGGAAGAGTGGAGGGAGGAAGCAGAGTTACGGGACCACCGGCGCATTGGGAAGGTACAGCGACTGGGAAAATGGGGGCAGGGTGGGGGTGATGATAAGGGTTGGAGAGAGATGCAGGAACCTGACTGTGAAGTTGAGAGTAGATTCGGAATCCTGCAGACTGAGCAGCTTGGTCAGTTATCTCTTCTGGGTTCCCAAGCCCCCGCTTCCCCATTGAAGTGACCATTGCCGTCCCGACTCCAGGAACAGGAGCTCTTCTTCTTCCATGAACTGAGCCCCGGGAGCTGCTTCTTCCTGCCTCGAGGGACAAGGGTGTATAATGTACTCGTGGCTTTTATCAGGGTAAGGAGGACCCATGATCAGGGGAAGGAAGACTGGGGAGGGACTGAGGGCCTAGAAGAAGCCAGGTGTTAGAAGAGGGGGATTAGAAGTTTAAACGTAAATATCGTAAAGTGCTAGTAACCTTTATCAAGGGCCTAGAAATGTGTGGTCTACAGTGAGGAGCATACCGAGGGAGGATGGTGCTTACTAGGTTGTAGCTGTGCTCAGCATGACCTGAGGGCCCAGAAGAATCACACAGCCGCCATCCTGCCTCCTCTCCCCCCAGTCACTCTGGCCTTCCATGTCTGTACCCTCCTCTCTAGGCCGAGTACACCCGCCGTGGTTTCTTGGAAGTGAAAACCCCCACGCTGTTTTCTACGAAACTCTGGGAACTGTCAGGGCACTGGGAGCATTACCGGGAAGACATGTTTGCCCTGCAGCCCCCAGGCTCTGACAGCCATGCCGGCTCCCAGAGTGACCACTCTACCAGCCATCCCGCAGACACGCTCGCCCTCAAGCCCATGAACTGCCCTGCGCACTGGTGAGCTGGCATCCAGGAGACCTGGGTCCTCCCAGGGCTAGGGCTAGGCAGCTGGGTTACTAAATACTAAGTTGTAGAAAACTTGGAATCGTATTGGAACACCTGATTTGAGTCTTGAATCTGCCCTCTAGCTCACCATGTGAATTTGGGAAAATCATTGCACCTCCCTAAGCCTCAGTCTCCTTATGTGTAATATCAAGGGTTTGGAGTTGCTGTCTAACGTTCTTCTTTCAGTTCAGTGCCTATCACAGAACAGGGGCACAGTAAGTGATGTCTGTTATTGTTGTTACTGAGATTCACTTTTGAACCAGGCAGGGCCCAGATTGTGATGAGTGGGATTGACAGGACTCAGGCATGCCGAGGCTGGAGAGCGCGTTAGCTGATGGTGCAGAGAAGGGAAGCAAGCAGCCTGGGCGGAGGAGCTGTCTTCAGGGGCTAGTTCTCCCTGTGGCCCTGACTCCTCCCCACCCCAACTCAGCCTGATGTTCGCCCACCGGCCCAGATCCTGGCGAGAGCTGCCCCTGCGACTGGCCGACTTCGGGGCCTTGCACCGGGCCGAGGCCTCTGGCAGTCTTGGGGGACTGACCCGGCTGCGGTGCTTCCAGCAGGATGACGCTCACATCTTCTGTGCACCCGATCAGGTGGCCCTTCCCCAGCTCCACCAAAGCATTTCTAAGCCGCCTTGCATTCTCCTTGTGAACTGCCAACATTCCTGACCCTCAGTTGCCCTCTTTATATATGATAATTTAGCTACATTCTATCGCAACCTTTCCTTTATGTTTTTGCCCTCTTTTCCCCAAACTACCACCACCCCAGAGCTCTAGCTAGCACGCAGCTCACCTGCCCTTATTCCGCCAGCTGGAAGCAGAGATCCGAGGCTGTCTTGATTTCCTCCGCTCTGTCTACACTGTCCTTGGGTTCTCTTTCCGCCTGGCACTGTCTACCCGGCCATCTGGCTTCCTGGGAGAGCCTTGCCTTTGGGACCAGGCTGAGCAGGTGAGCAGGTGGTAGGGAAGCAGAGGCAGATAAACCAGTCTCTGATGGAAGGAGAGGGGAGATGGGAATCAGGGTCCCTGGCAGAGGCATGTGCTGAGAGGGTCACTGTGGGGGACTAAGGGATCTGTTGTTCATAAAGTTGAAGATGACATATTCCTCTCTTGTATCCTTTCCTCTGAAGGTCCTTCAACAGGCCCTAGAAGAATTTGGAGAACCCTGGGACCTTAACCCTGGAGATGGTGCCTTCTATGGGCCTAAGGTAAGTTGGGGACCGTGGTTAGAGTCTTATTTATTCCTTTTTTTGTTTTGTTTTATTAACTGTTTAACAGATACGAAGGAATGTTTTTAAATTTGTGTAAGATATAAAGAAGAGCAGTACATCTCCTGCTCTCATGGAACTTAGGTCTGGTGAGGGCTCTGGGAGGTAAATAGGGTGTTTCAGCACCGTGGGATCAGTGCTGTGTAGGTACTAAGGGGGCACGTTACTCAGGAGGGTCAGGAAAGGCTTCCCATAGGAATCTCTTTCCGATCTGAAAGGTAATCGTTGGCCAAGTAAAAAGGTGCTTCAGGAGGGAACGTTGTAGGCAGAGGCTGGGGCGAAGAGTAAAAACTCACACGGCAAGTTGGAAGAGTGAAAGAAGTTGGGGAAAAAGGACTGTAAAGTGTCTGCTGGATTTAGTGAAAAGGCTGTTAGGTTTTGAGGGTCCATTTTTCAGTAAAGTGGGGACTGGACATGGAGTCAGAAGTGAATGAATGAACCTAACACTTCCAAGAACATTGGCTCTTACAAAGGGAAAGGAGAGTAGCTGGCAGATCCAAAGAGATGTTGATGAAGGGAGAGACTTGAGAATGTTTAAATGCTGTGATGAGAGGGAGCCTGTTTGGGTCGGGGAGAAGTTGAAGTTGTAGAAGGGGTTTCAGTAGAGGAAAGTTTCTGGGGAGTCTTGAGGGGTGGGATCCAGAGCCCTCCACAGAAAGAACCACCTGTGCTGTTTAGGGGGTAGAAGGAAAGGCTTGGGGGTAGGTGCCACGATATTTATAGGTGTGGTGACAGAAGTTGAGACATTTTCCTATCTCATGATACCAACTATCAGAATTCTCCATGAGATAGGAGGCAGGATCATTTGCTGAGATAGGATTGGGGAATAGGAGAGTTGTCAGTGAGGGGGTTGAAGATGGGAAGAGAGGAGAAAGCTTGAAAATCCTTGAGGAGAACGACGCAGAGCTGATTAGGGCAGCCAAAGGATTGCAGGCAGCAGCAAGGGTTCAGCTGAGGTTCACAACAGCAACTTGCATCAGTCGCTGTTTTTGCGTCTGTGTGGTGTGTGGTGTGCTGGGCAGCACTGGGCACTTCTGTTCCAGGGCCAAGGAGGTGGGAGGCGAGGGTGCCACCAGGGTGGGGTTTTGTCATGTGGATGTGACAGAAGAACAGTGATACCAGGGAACCAGGGAGAGTGGTTACAGCTGCATGGGGAAAGAGAGGTGGGAGAGGCTGAGAGGCCTGTGAATGGGAAGAAAAATGAGGAGTTAAGGAGCCGAGAGATTGAAGAGCCATTAATAGGAATAATTGTCAGAGCCGGAAGGACAAGAGATAGTAATCAGAGCAGGTGTCTGATGGACTGTTTCAGAGGCACAGCCATTCTGGGCGGTGACAGCATGAAGGATGTAGCCATAGTGTGGGCGCGGATGAAGGTCTCTGAGATGAGCAACTCAAGGAATTGAGAGGCCAGGGTGAGGATGGGCCATTCATGTGAATGTTGATGTTCCCTAATAATACACCACTATTAAGCGGAAAGAGCCACCGCCAGAGTCTGCAGCGAGTGACGGACAGCACGATGCAGCTGGGTGACACGTCTCTCCACACAGCCTGGGGTGTGGCTAGGTAGAAGGGGGTGGCATGCGTAATGGAGGATACTGGTTCTGGTTTCTCTCATGTCCTCCCTTCTGTCTCCTCCAGATTGACGTGCACCTCCGCGATGCCCTGGGTCGGCCCCATCAGTGTGGGACAATCCAGCTTGACTTCCAACTGCCCCTGAGATTTGACCTCCAGTACAAGGGGTACAGAACCTTGGCCTGTCCCCTTTTCCCTTGGCCCATGGAATAGGTGGAGGACAACTTCCCTTTCTGCCTTTGACCCTAAAAACTAAACCACATCCTCCACACCCTCCCTTGCCAGGGCTGAAGATTCTTGGAAACTGGAAGGTGATCTTGGGTGCACATTGTGTGACACTTTTCCATTCCATCCACCCCCCCGTCTTTCCCTCCAAGGCAGGCGGGGGCCCTGGAGCGTCCAGTCCTCATTCATCGAGCAGTGCTAGGTTCTGTGGAAAGGATGTTGGGAGTGCTGGCGGAAAGCTGCGGGGGAAAATGGTGAGACCTCTGACCCCCGATGCCTGTTCTGGCCCTCAAGCCAGGTAGTGCGTGCTCCACATCCTGGCTCCCTTCAGACTCCAGCTTCTGTTTCCTTCTAGAATCTGCTCCCTGCAGCCACACTTGGGGTCTGAGCCAGGATAAATAATTTGCCTTCCTCTGTTCTCTCAATCAGGCCACTATGGCTGTCACCATTCCAGGTGGTGGTCATACCTGTGGGGACTGAGCAAGAGGAATATGCCAGGGAGGTGAGGAGTTGGGGGTGAGGCTGGGGGCCAAAGCAAGACTAATAGGGAGGCTGGGGACGAGCAATGGGTAGCAGAGGCCACATGGGGTAGTGAAAGGGGCACGGCACTTGGAATCACAAGACTGGACTCAAATTAATAAATGTTAAATGCTGACAGCTGAGCACTTGGCACAAAAGGGGGCTTGCAGAAATGTTTGTTTTATTTTTCCTCTCTAGAGAGAAGTAAGGATATGGACAGTACTAGAGTCGAGCAGCTGGTTGGGCAGAGTGCAGGGAGGCCTGGCTCCAGGAGGAGACCGACAGGGAGGCTGGGGGGCTGGGGAGAAGCCTCAATGTAGAGAGTGAGGAGGGTTTGTCCCTGAGAAGGGAGAGCCTTGAGGCAGAGGAAGGAGGAGCAGATGGGGGAGCTTGAGGAAAACTGGCATCAGCCTGTTCCAGCCCCTCAGCCTTCCATTAAATCAGGTTCCTGTCAATGATCCTCTGCCCCAGGCACAGCGGAGCCTGCGAGCTGCAGGACTGGTTGGCGACCTGGACGCTGACTCCGGACTGACCCTCGGCCGGAGGATCCGCCGGGCTCAGCTTGCCCACTACAATTTTCAGTTCGGTAAGACCTGGTCAGCACAGCCCTCAGAGCCTTGCACTCTTCCACTCGGCCTGTATGTTGTTCTTTCCTGTCTACTACATTTGGTCATCCGTGTATTTGGGTAAATTGCAGCTCGTTACCTGAGCTGGGCAGGAGCCAGGATTCAGAACTCCTGAGCCATTTGGGCCCTAGGCTCCTTCACCCCCTGACCAGCACCTCTGACCCTCAGAACAGTTTTCTTCTGACCCCCACCCTAGCTCTTGGTGTCTGTTAGTAATTAGCCAAGGGAGCATCAGACAGGAACAGGAAGGGTTAATAAGGCATTAATTAGTTAGCTTTGCTTATTCTAGACCTAGATAGAGTCAGCCCTAAGGGATGAGGAAAAAGGCCTTAAGAAAAAAAGTCTAGGCCTACCTTGCTCCTTTTTTTCATTTTCCAAGGTTCAGAGCTCTGTCTTGAAGGCAAGGAGTAGGAACGTCTCAGCCAGATTACCTGATTCTCTAGTTTTACACATCCACTCATCCTGCCAGCCTTGGAGCAAGCTGCCCATGATCCCGTGGACTTGCACGTGTGTCATCCACCCTGCCACCCTCCCCTTTCTGTAATGTACACACACACACACACACTCTGTCTCTCTCTCTCTCTCTCTGAATCTGCTTCTTGATCTGTTTGTCTTTCTTTGGCTGACCCTACTATCTCTGACCCCTGGGCTCCTGAGTGGAAGTGATAAGGCATGTAGGAGAATGTGTGGAATATTTCTTTATCTCCTCAGGATGACCAGGGAACCTGGAGAGCAAGAGATAGCTAAATATATCCTTTCCCGGAACCATGTCTGAGCTCTGCTCTTCCTAAAGATTTCGGTCTCTTACATTTCTGCCTAGCAAAAGGAGATATCCTCTGGATAAATTTGCCCTGAGATTCGCAAACCTCCCCTCTTTCTGCAGTGGTTGGCCAGAAAGAGCAGAGTAAGAGAACAGTGAACATTCGGACTCGAGATAATCGTCGACTTGGGGAACGGGACTTGGCCGAGGCTGTACAGCGGCTACTGGAGCTACAGAACACCAGGGTCCCAAATGCTGAAGAAATTTTCTGAGCTTTTGTGTATAGATGTGGCAAAGACCTGTAGGAGCTATCAGGCCCCCTTAACACGGAGGGGCCCAACCTAACTGACAATAGTCTGAAGTTCCCCAGACCCCTCAAAACTCGTGTGGAGGCATGAATCTGCTGTCATGGAAAGAGATTTGGTCTGGGGGAAGCTGTAGTTGTTTGGATGTGAGGAGAGTGAAACTAAAAATAATAAACTTGAAACTACTGGGAATGTGTCTTCATCTCTGACTCCTGATGGGGACATAAAAGGGAGTTTGACTCTGTCTCCCGCTGTTTTGTCCTAGGGGATTGGGGTAATTGAAAAGGGGCAGCCCATGGCTCTCACTGGTTGGGGAGCTCCCTGGGATAGCTGTCCTGTTCCCCTGTCTAAACTCCTCAGTGCCCTGTTTCCCCAGCCCCAGTTCAGCAGGTTGTCAGATCCATTCTCCAAAGAAGACCAAATGGAGAAATTGAGGCACAAAACAAAGTCTCAGACCTCTCTTGCTCCAGGATTCTCAGAATCAGTTTCTCTTGGGATTGGGTTCACCATTCTTCTCAGTCCTCTCAGGAGCCTTCAGGGTGTGTGGGAGGAGTGTCTGCCAGAGGAGGAGCAGCTGGGACTGAGTCACGGCAGGAAGCTGAGGAGGGCGGTAGCTATCCCCAGATAGACTATAAAGAGGAGAAGGAACCAGCCCTGAAGTTCACAACAGCTGTAACAGTAACTGGAGAAGCAAGCTCCCAGCAGCGCAGCCCTTCAAATCGGATCTGCCTGAGAGGACCTAACTTGGGTGGCCGTCGACCAGTCCTTGCCCCAGGATGGGGACCACGTCCAGAGCAGCCTTGGTCTTGGCCTGTTTAGCTGTTGCTTCTGTAGCCTCTAAGGGAGGTGAGTTGGGGTCGGAGCCAGCACTTGGAAAGGGGGCCTGGCCAGCATGGGCCTGGGGCCTGGGTCCATCCATCCCGGATGGCTCATCACCAGCAAAAGGGTGCCCCATTTGGCTGCCTGTTTCTGAGCAGGCCTGTGGTGGGCCTAGGCACTGGAGCCTTTAACCAGGGAGGGGAGCAGGGGTACAGAAGGAAAGGGGTTCCTAGAGATTGCTGCCAAGAAACACATATTGGAGTCAAAACGGACAACTGCGGGGGTGGATAGATTCACAGAGTGAGGGGCCTGATGTATATGTGGCACCTATTAGCCAGAAGTGAGAAGAAGAGGAGCTCCCAGGCTGCTCAAAACCAGTTTACTGACCCAGAGAGCCTTGACTGACTCCCTACCTGGTTAGGAGAAGAGAGGGCATCATCCACCTACAGGGGACCAGGCACAGCCACTCTCTAGCTCACACACACATTATCTGCTTAGATACCAAACAAAATGTTACTGTGGGAAACTATTGCAAGAGTGTCATAGATCTAATCTATCTGGAAGACGCTGTCTTGTCCTTCCCAGGTCCTGGTCTTTTGGGACTGCAGATCAGCTACAGGTGATTCCTTTCCCTGTGGCTGTGGCGTGAATTGCCTCAGGAGTCCTGAACCATCCCAGTTTCCCAGGTCCTAAATTGAGACCTGAACTAAGGGGGATCTGAGACTAGCTGAAGGGGAGGCACTTCAACTTCTGTGTGGGCTCCTTACCAGAAGGCCCAAAGATGTTTAAAGGGCCTGTGGTAGGCAGGAGGGTGGAGGAGATGGGCAGGTGAGGCTCCAGCCAGTTCAAGGTCTGGACTGTGGAGAGAGCCCAGAAGCTGTAAGGGAAAGACACTGACACAAGATTAAGGCCTTCCTTCCCAGCCCCACGTGTCACACTCCCTTTAGGCCTGGACTTGGGAGACCCAAGGCTTTGAGCGTGGTAGAGGTGAGGCTGTCAGATTATCACACCCAATCGGTCTTGACCAGGTGTGTTTGGGGGGTGGCTTAGGGGACGTGGGGCAGGAGCAGTACAGAGAGGCTTCTGGTGTCTTGGTCATCTTTTCTAAGCTCTTAACCTCTACTGCCTCCCCTTCCCATGCTCAGGGCCAGGAAAGGGCCCCTCAAAACCACCCCTGACTCACCCGTCCTCTTCCAGACATCAAGGCTTCAGGGCAGAGGGAGCTGGGGCCAGTGCACCTCACCCACCCCCTTCAAGAAGGTAAGAGTTTGGGGGAGTGGCATGGGATTGGGGCTCCAGGAGGAAATGTAGGCTCTGACCATCTCCCTTCTTGCTGGTAGTTGGCTATGCTGCACCCCCTTCCCCACCCTTGACCAGAGCTCTCCCCATGGATCACCCTGACACCTCTCAGCATAGCCCTCACTTTGAAGGACAGAGTGAAGGTAAGTCTCAGTTGCACCTCTAGGTTTCTAGTCTGACTTACTTCCTGATCTTCAGAATGGGAGGGGAAGAAGGAGTGGGCTACTTACACACTCCGCTTTCTGTAGTACAGCCATCTCCATCTCAGAAAGCCACCCCTGTCCAAGAGGAGCTGCCCCCTCCCCGCCTCCCTGTGGAGAAGAAAGGTGAGCGCTTGCCCTTTCCCTCACCCCCACCCACTGCATCTGGCTGACGTCAGCCTGATCCTTGCTCTTTTGTGTCCTCACCCCTATCTTGCAGGGGATCCGCCTCTCCCTCAAGAGGCCGTCCCCCTCCAAGAAGAGCTATTCCCTCCCCGGGTCCCTATTGAACAGAAGGAAGGTAAGTGACTCCTTCCCCTCTGCCTACCCGTGGCTGACAGCATGGGCTTTGGGGCTTTTGCCACTTACTAGCTGTGTAATAACCTTGGGTAAGTTACCTCTCCAAGCCTTAGTTTCTTTATTTGTAAAATTGGGGAAATAATACCTATTTTATAAAATTATAAGATTACATGACACAAAAGTAGCATTTATTTTCACTTCTCTATTGAGTTACTTTTTTTTTTTAAAGCATATGCTATTTCTTTCTTTTTTAAAAATATTTTATTGATTGATTGATTTTGGGCTGCGTTGGGTCTTTGTTGCGGCACCCAGGATCTTTGTTGAGGCACGCGGGATCTTTTGTTGCGGCGTGCAGGTTTCTCTCTAGTTGTGGCATGCAGGTTTTTCTCTCTTTTCTAGTTGTGGCGCATAGGCTCCAGGGCACATGGGCTCTGTAGTTGTGGCACGCGGGTTCCAGAATGCGTGGGCTCTCTCGTAGAGGTGTGCGAGCTCAGTAGTTGTGGCGTGCAGGTTTAGTTGCCCTGTGGCATGTGGGATCTTAGTTCCCTGACCAGGGATCGAACCCGCATCCCCTACATTGGAAGGCGGATTCTTTTTTTTTTAATTAATTAATTAATTAATTTATTTATTTATTTATGGCTGTGTTGGGTCTTCGTTTCTGTGCGAGGGCTTTCTCTAGTTGCGGCATGTGGGGGCCACTCTTCATCGCGGTGCACGGGCCTCTATCGCGGCCTCTCTTGTTGCGGAGCACAGGCTCCAGACGCGCAGGCCCAGTAGTTGTGGCTCACGGGCCTAGTTGCTCCGCGGCATGTGGGATCTTCCCAGACCGGGGCTTGAACCCGTGTGCCCTGCATTGGCAGGCAGATTCTCAACCACTGCGCCACCAGGGAAGCCCAGAAGGCGGATTCTTTACCACTGGACCACCAGGAAAGTCCCTCTATTGAGTTACTTTTTATGATTGGGAACTGGCCTGTCTTCTAGAGATGCCCGTCCCAACATGAATGTTTTTTACGCATCTCCTTCTACCCCAGTAGACCCATCTTTCCTTTATCAAGAGATGACCTTCCAATCTAAGCAGAGAGAGAGTGAGTGACAGCTTTAGTCTGTCCATCCCCCAGCTTTAATGCTCAGACCCTGGTCGGGGTAGTGGGGTGGGGGAGCAGGTATTCTGAGCCTTGGGAAGCAGCACAGGGAGCAGGCGTGATTCGGGGTCAGGGAGCTATAAGGGTGACACCTTTCATGACTCAGGTCTCTTTTCCTTTTGGTCAGTCATTCTGAAGTTAAGAGCCACGAATTCATTTGTCCCCTTTTCCTCTATATCCTCCCAACACTTTCTCCTCAACCCCAACTTCTTTCAATCCTCCCAACTCAATCCAGCCTTTCTCTATCCCTCTGCATGTTCCCCCTTCCCACTCTGTTCTCCTCATTCTAGAAAAGCTGGCTCGCTTCATGGACCACAGCCTCCCAGAGCCTGAGTCTTGGAATCCAGCCCAGCACTGCCAACAGGGCCGATACCAAGGGGGCTGGGGCCACCGGCTGGATGGCTTCCCCCCTGGGCGGCCTTCTCCGGACAATCTGAACCAGATCTGCCTTCCTAATCGTCAGCATGTGGTGTACGGCCCTTGGAACCTGCCACAGACTGGCTTTTCCCACCTTATTCGTCAGGGTGAGACCCTCAATTTGCTGGAGACTGGATATTCCCGCTGCTGCCGCTGTCACAGCTACACAAACCGCTTGGACTGTGCAAAAGTCATGGTAAGGGTTGGGCTCTTGATCCTGGGGATGTCCTTTAACCCCCAGACAGTATGTGTGTGTTTCAAGGACTAGAGGCCTAGGCCTGGGTATGCAGGAACCTCAGGTCCCTTTCATTGGCCCTACCTTGGGCCTCCTCATTGTGCCAGAAGAGCAGAGGACAGCCTCTGCTTCTTTATTATCTGCATACCCAGGGTCCTTTTTGGAGCCTGGGAGGAAAACAGGTATGTGGAGAGTGGGCTACCAGGCTGATCTACTCCTCTTGCTCTAGTGGGAGGACGCAATGACCCGGTTCTGTGAGGCTGAGTTTTCTGTCAAGACCCGAGCCCATTGGTGCTGCAAACGTCGGGGGGAGGCTCGATTCTCCTGCTTCCAAGACGAAGCTCCCCGGCCACACTACCAGCTCAAGGCCTGCCCCAGCCACCAGCCTGGTATTTCCTCGGGTCCTGAGCTGCCTTTTCCCCCTGGGCTACCCACACTGGACAATATCAAGAACATCTGCCACCTAAGACGCTTCCGCTCTGTGCCACGCAACCTCCCAGCTACTGACCCCATCCAAAGGCAGCTGCAGGCTCTGACCCGGCTGGAGGGGGAGTTCCAGCACTGCTGCCAGCAGGGGAACAACCACACCTGTACATGGAAGGCCGTAAGTGGGCATCCCAGCATCCTGAGAACCTGTCTGCCTGCCCACCTGTCTCTGACCTCTGATCCCACCAGCCTATTCATCATCCATGTACCTACCCCCTGTGAGCATGTCTGCCCATTCATCTGCTTGTGAATGTCCGTCCATCCACTGTGTTCTTCTTCTGAGTCTGTTCATCGTGCACCTTCATCCTGCACTCCTGGCCTCGTCCACCCAATCCCCTACACATGTACCTGTCTGCCATCCATCTGTCCAGCTCTGGCCTCACCCGACCCTCTCTGTCTACCGTTCCAGCACATCTCCTGTGGCCAGCTCCAAACCTCATCTGTTCTTCTCCCCTTCCACCTTCCCGATCCCATACATCCACAGCTGCCTCCTTGCCCTCTGGTTCTTTGCCCTTCCCTTTTGGCACCTGGGGCTGAGAGTCCCTCATCTCATAGCGTAGGGCAGTGAGGGAAGCAGTGGGTCAGGAGGGCCAAGTGTCCAGGCTTCTGATTTTCCTTTTTCTGGCCCACAGTGGGAGGATACCCTTGATAGCTACTGTGATCAGGAAAAGGCTACAAATACCCACCACTACTCGTGTTGCCACTACCCTCCTAGCCCTGCCAGAGATGAGTGCTTTGCCCGGCAGGCTCCCTATCCCAAGTATGACCGGGACATCTTGACCCTGGACCTCAGCCGAATTACCCCCAACTTCATGAGTCATCTCTGTGGAAATCAAAGAGTTCTCACCAAGCAGTGAGTCTTGCCCAGTTCTTCCCCAACTCTTTTCCCTTCTCCAAAACCTCCCTTTTGGGGCACCCTCTGGGGCACTCTTGGGAAGAGCAAAATCATGGTCTGCAAGCACCATTTTGATGCCTGGAGACACCCAAAGACCCTGACCCCTACCCGTTTCCCACCAACATAGTAAGCAGATTCCTGGGCTGATCCAGAACGTGACTGCCCGCTGCTGTGACCTGCCGTTTCCAGAGCAGGCCTGCTGTGCTGAGGAGGAAGTGAGTGTGAGGGCAGGGCGTCATAGTCTCCAGAGGAATGCAGAGGAGGGGAGTGAGAGGGCTGGAACTGCAGGATGCCCCTTCTTTTAGTACCTCAAACCAGCCCACTGAAATAATGAGGACTACTGGGGAGATCTTTTTCCTTGGTTCCAGGAGTCTTCACTCCTGACCTGACCTGCTCCCCATCTCTAAGTGCCTATTATGCCTTCTCTGGGCCTCTAGCTTCTGGCATTTCCAGATGTTCACATCTGTCCATCACAAGGAGTCTAGCTGTGAAAGGCAGCCTTGTACTCTCTCTGAGCCCCAGAAGGGATCTAGGGAGAGAGCAGTAGAAGCTGAGGGAAGAGGGACTTTGGACATCCAAGTAACCAGGCCTGACCTCTGACAACCCTCCTCGCCTATCATGTCTGCTTTACTCCTTCATCAGAAAGCCGCCTTTATTGATGACCTGTGTGGTCCCCGACGTAACTTCTGGCAAGACTCTGCCTTCTGCTGTAATCTGAGTCCTGGGGATGAACAGATCAACTGCTTCAACACTAATTATCTGAGGAATGTGGCTGTAGTGGCTGGAGACATTAGGGATGCCAAGGACCAGGGGGAGCAGGGCCCAACTTGGGGAACAAATATCAGCCCCACCCCTGAGCCCAAGGAAGAGTGAGTCACCCCAGAGCCTTGGAGGATCAGATTGGGGGACCCCACCCCACCCCACCCTCCTGGAACACTCATTACAGTAAACACCTCTTGGATTTGGCCTCATCGTGTCTGTTGTCTCACACAAACACACCCTCCTAAGCCTGCCTGATTTTCTTCAGTGTCTGGCCCCTGAGGCCCACTGCCCCACCCCCACTAACTGAGCAGAAGTCTTTCCACAGGCTTTGTTGGGACCAAAACTAAATGGTTTAACTTCAGTATTTGTCATTGAATTTATTCACACATTTAAAAGGAATGTCACTTTGTTAGTTGGCTATCAGGATTCAGAAGTGGAAAAGATATGATTCATGTCTTTGTTGAGCCCCCAAAATGCACAGCCCTGCCTGACATTTTTTAATCTTCACTTTTGATCCTTGGAGTCCATGTGTTTATTCATTCAGTATACATTGACTGAACTCCTGTCGATGTGCACTGTGCTAGACTGCAGGATACACATTCGGAAAACACACAGTTCCTTCCTTCAGGTTGCTCACATTCCAGGAACCTAGCAGGTGTGATAAGTGTTGTGGTACAGGGCTGCCAGAGTGCCAGTATGCTCGGAGCACTTGATAACCAGGCCAGAGCTGGGAGTAGGGCCGGGGGCAGTAGGGGTGCACCAGGGAAGGCCTCTGCAGGGGTGAGGTCGGAGCTTCTCCAGGAGAAGTAGAGGGTACAAGGGGCAGGTACGGACCAGGCGAAGGGGCAACTCATGCAGAAGCACAAAGGCTGAAAGGATCTGACTGGTGGTTGTTCCTCCCAGATGAGGCTGGAAAGATGAGCAGGAGCTCATCACGAATGACTCATCTGCCCGGCTTAAAGGGCATCTTGGCACCTCTGCCCGCTAGGGCACCCGCGGTTTCAAGCAGAATATGTGTTCAGATTTGCCTTTTACGATGTCTAGTCGGCAGCCAGCCAGGCAGGAACCTGGGAGGCCAGTTCGGACAGTGTCGTGCCAATGCCTGAGGGGAGGGCGCCGTAGCACCCAGACTGGAGCTAGACCACAGGGTGGCGGGACCCTGCGGCCCTTCGAGGTTGACCACAGGAAACCGGAGCCTCCAGGGTGGAGCTGAAAGAACTGGAATGAAGGCTTAGTCCCGTGGGGATGAGTCCTCTGTGATTCTGCTGCCTGCACAACTTTCCAGAAAGCAGGACGTCCCCGGCCCAGCTTATGGAGGACGAGGGTGAAACAGGGACTGCCGTCCTTCCCCAGCCGGGGACTAGATGAGCCCCAGCAGCTCTAAAACTGACACCCGCCGTTCCCTCCGCTCCTCCACCGCCTTTTATTTATTTACTTACACTTTGCCCGCATAGCAGTTTTTAACTCGTCAGCGTCTTAGCAGCTCCTTCGCCTGTCCGTCAGCACGGGGGCCAATGAGCGGGCGAGAGACACTCCGTGCCCCGCCCCTGCGACGGCAACCCGGCCAGCGCGGGCCTGCGCGACCCCGGCTGCGCGCTCGGGTAGCGCTCTCGGAGGGCGTCAGCTTGTATGCGCGGACGTCTGGACCATTTTTGATCGCCTCTGGGCGCCAGGGACCGGGCTGGCAGAGGCAGGGCTCCCTCTTTCCCCCACACCGTCCGCTCGTCCGCCCTCGGTGTACGGGTCCAAACCAGCTCGCGGGGCGGAGCCCCGGCCGATGGAGGGACGGGCGGGCAGCTCCACCGGCAGAGGCACCACTAACGGGCTCTGTCCCTCCAGGAGCTTCCCGGAGATGCTTTCGTACTGCGTTTGCAAAGCGCCCCGCCAAGTCTGGAGAGGGAGTCCGAGACGCGTTGGACCGCAGTCCCAGCCCCGAGGAGTTTACAGTCTGCCGGGGAGGAGAGGAAGGAAACCAGGAAAGCAGTAGTAAGCAGCTATCATGAAAAAAATATCAAGTGCTAAATAGATATAAGCATCAAGAACTGAGAGTTAAAAGAAGTAATTATCTGTAGGAATCGGGGTACTGTTAAATGGAGGAGGTGGCTTTCCACAGAGCCCCGAAGCATGGATAGGATTGCTGTTAGTTACCAAATGGTGAACGTGTTAACATTTATGGCAATTCGTTGTATAGAAAAACTTAAAATATATTAAATTCTATACAGTGCTGTATGTCAATTATATCTCAATAAAACTGGAAGAAAAAAATAAGTAAAATAAAATGTACTAAGTTCAGATAAAGGAGTCAGAGACCCTAACTACTTGGAGGGGCCGGGAATGCTTTATGGAGGAATGCAGGCTTGAGTAGGATTTTGCTGGAAGGGAAAGGGAGGATGAACAAAGCACTGGGTGTATGCAAAGTTCAGCTAAAGTAAACAGAGTATATGTTTTTGTTAAACAGAGTGCTAAGTATTCTGGCTATAAAGAATATTAAAAAATCGTCCTCAAGGAGTTTTAGCTCTATGGAGACTTGAATATCTAATGATAGATATTCTCAGGATTCTTTGGGAGCCACCTAGCCTGGCTTTCAGGTAGGTCTTCTGGAGGAGGAAATAAAGCAGGAATTGTGGTTGGTATATTTGAAGAGCCACTAAGTAGTAAAAATAGTGTGGGGGAGTAGCTAGGCATGAGGTTGGAAATTTCAGACTTTCTGGAAGATCTTGAAACACTATAGAAGTCACGCCAACTTGGGGATAAACACCTATAAAGGGCTGTAAAAGAAAAGTGATGTGAACAAATTTATTTTTTAAAAAGATAAATCAGGGCTTCCCTGGTGGCGCAGTGGTTGAGAGTCTGCCTGCCAATGCAGGGGACGCGGGTTCGAGCCCTGGTCTGGGAAGATCCCACATGCCGCGGAGCGGCTGGGCCCGTGGGCCACAACTGCTGAGCCTGAGCGTCTGGAGCCTGTGCTCCGCAACAAGAGAGGCCGCGACGGTGAGAGGCCTGCGCACCGCGATGAGGAGTGGCCCCCGCTCGCCACAACCAAAGAAAGCCCCCGCACAGAAACGAAAACCCAACACAGCCAAAAAATAAATAAATTAATTAATTAAAAAAAAAAAAAAAAAGATAAATTAGATGGACAGACAGGTGGATAGGAGTAGATGAGCTGGAGAGAGGGTGGAGACCCGAACCTGTTCAGAGGTTGAAATTGTAATTCTTCAATATTAATAAAATTGAGAAACTGTGATATCCGAACTTTGTTAATGGTAGAGAGGATGAAAAGGGAGGGGACATCTTTTAAAGACATTTAGGAGATGGGATTGACAGAACCTGTTTGCTACAGGAGATATCTAGGAAGACTCCCAAGTTTGAGGTTTGGGTAAGGATATGCAGGACGAGGAGCAAGTTTTACAGGAGGATGATAAGAGTTCAGTTTTTGAGTCCTCAGTAGTTAGTGTCCTTAGTGAAAAGCACCTTCAGGAGGAAGATGTCAAAAGCCAAATTCTAGGGAACTGATTGTGAATGGGAGGTGAAAAAGAGGAGTCAGCATGTGTAGCCTGCTCTTTGAATGTCCTTCTAGACACGACACTTGGAAGTCCCTTAGATAGCACAAATTCAGCTTGTTCAAAAATGAATTCCTCTGGGTATATGGGGAGATGTGAAAAAGAAAATGTAGCAATAAGTGACCTGTAGAATCTAGGTGGTGGACATATGGGTGTTCACTATTCAGTCAACCTTTTTCTGCATTTTTGACATGAGCTCATCATCTCTACCTTCCAACTATCCCTACCCCCTGTGAACCCCATCTCAATAAACAGAACCACCATCTACTCAGTTATTTAGGCAACAGACCTGGGAATGTCATTTAATTAGTCCCTCTCCTCCCTTCTATTCCAGTCAGTCACCAAATCTCCTAAATATCTCTTACATCCAGCAACAATGGAGTTGCACCTTATACCAAGGTTAGGTTCTAAAGTCAGTACATAAGGCAAAAGTTACATAGTCAACATAACCTTTGGAAATCCCTTAAATCACTCATAAAATACAGCAGTCATGGGACTTCCCTGGCGGTCCAGTGGTTAAGACTTGGCACTTCCACTGCATGGGGCACGGGTTGAATCCCTGGTCGGGGAACTAAGATCCCTCAGGCCGCACCGTGGGGCCAAAAGTTAAAAAAAAAAAAAAAAAAAAAAAATACAGCAGCCATGGTTTTGTGTGCACAACTCTGTAAACAAAATGTATGTGCAAGCATGTATGTATAAGCCTGGTATAGTAATGTACAGTATATAATAAGGTATACAATATAACATTAAAGTATTTTCAACTACATACAAAAATGAGATAGTGCTCCAGCTGCAACAGGACACCTGGAAGCTCAGAGCCTGAGGCCAACGCTGCCAGGACCTCAGGGGGAGAGGAGGGGCTCTGCCTTTGTCTTTCAATAAACCTGTTGATCTTAAAAAAAAAAAAAAAAAAAAAAAGTGAGATAGTGCTGCATATAGTTGTTAAATGTACACAGGGCACAGGGATGCTGCATTTCTCACCTCTTCACTGCCTGTACCCTAGTCCAAGCTTCCATCAACCCTCGGGATTATTGAAACAGCTTCCCAACTAGCCTCCTGGCTCCTTCTCCTGAGCCTGTCCAATCCATGCCCTACACTCCAGGCAGATTGACCTGCTAACTGGTTTGAGCAGGTCACTTTGCTGCTTTAAAACCCCTCAATGACATCCCACTTGTCCCTTAGGACAAGGTTTAAAACACCCGCATGTGGCTGCCCCAGCCTTCTGCCATCTGGCCTCTGCCCAGTCTCTGGACTTCATGTCACACACACCTCTTTCCTCTTGTTCTCTAAGCCCTGTCAGAATTGGGCTTTCTGTTCCTCAGGTTCACCATACTCTTTTGTGCTTCAGGGACTTTCCCATGCTGCTCTGTCCGCAAAGAACTCTCTTACCCCCCTCTGCTCAAATGGTTAACAAACACTTCTTATCTACTCAACGAACCATCCACCTCAACCCCCCAATACTTTGTTCTTGCGAAATTTTATTATTTTAAACTTTTTTATTTATTTTTATATTTTGGCCGCGCAGCATGTGGGATCCCCGACCAGGGATCGGACTTGTGTCCCCTGCATTGGAAGCACGGAATCTTAACTGCTGGACTGCCAGGGAAGTCCCCTTGCTGAATTTTAAATTAAAAAAAAAAAACATTGTGAAAAATAATCCACATATTTAAAATGCACTAAACATACATGTATATTTCAATGGATTATTATAAAATGAAACCCCCCTGCAACAACAACCCAGGTCAAGAAAAAGGACATTGCCTTCACCCCAGAAATCCCCCATAATACTGCTTGCTGGTCATAGACTCCTTCAACCCTCACAAAGTAACCACTGTCCTACTGTCCTGATATTTATCGTAACCATTTACTTGCTTTTTCTTTATTGTTTTACCACCTAAATATGAATCCTAAAAACAATCATTTAGGTTTTCAAAAAACCTTTATTGAGATATAATTCATGTACCATACAATTCACCCATTTAAAGTGTACAATGCAATGGTTTTCAATATATTCCATTATTAACTTTTTAAGATTGTGGTAAAATATATAGAACATAAAATTTGTCATTTTAACCATTTTTGAGTGTACAATTCAGTGCCATTAATTACATTTACAATGTTGTGCAAACATCACTACTATATAATTTCCAAAACATTTTTGTCACCCCAAATAGAAACTCTACAACCATTAAGCAATTATGCCCCATTTCCACCTCTCCCCAGCCCCTGGTAACTTTTTTTTTAAATTAATTAATTAATTTGTGGCTGCATTGGGTCTTCCTTGCTGTGTGCGGGCTTTCTCTAGTTGCGGTGAGCGGAAGGTACTCTTCATTGCACTGCATGGGCTTCTCATTGCGGTGACTTCTCTTGTTGTGGAGCACGGGCTCTAGGTGTGCAGGCTTCAGTAGTTGTGGCATGCGGGCTCGGTAGTTGTGGCTCATGGGCTCTAGAGCACAGACTCAGTAGTTGTGGCTCACGGGCTTAGCTGCTCCGCAGCATGTGGGATCTTCCCGGACCAGGGCTCAAACCCATGTCACCTGCATTGGCAGGCGGATTCTTAACCAGTGCGCCACCAGGGAAGTCCCCCTGGTAATTTCTAATCCACTTTCTGTCTCTATGAATTTGCCTATTCTAGCAATCTCATGTACACTATTTGTAGGTACTTCTTTTTTTGGCTGCATTGGGTCTTCGTTGCTGCTCATGGGCTTTCTCTAGTTGCGGCGAGCAGGGGCTACTCTTCGTTGCAGTGCACAGGCTCTAGGCGCACGGCCTTCAGTAGTTGCAGCGCATGAGCTCAGTAGCTGTGGCTCACGGGCTCTAGAACGCAGGCTCAGTAGTTGTGGTGCACGGGCTTAGCTGCTCCGCGGCATGTGGGATCTTCCCAGGCCAGGTCTTGAACCCATGTTCCCTGCTTTGGCAGGCGGATTCTTAACCACTGCCCCACCAGGGAAGCCCCCCATTCATCTGTTGATGAACACTTTAGTTGTTTCCATATTTTGGCTATTGTGAATAATGCACAATCATTTAATTTTGCCCATTTTTGAATTTTATAAGAATGGAACGGGACAGAATATATTCTTTGTTATGTCTGGCTTTTAAAGCATGCATTCGGGGCTTCCCTGGTGGCTCAGTGGTTGAGAATCGCCTGCCAATGCAGAGGACACGGGATCAATCCCTGGTCCGGGAAGATCCCACATGTTGCGGAGCAGCTAAGCCCGAGCACCACAACTACTGAGCCTGTGCTCTAGAGCCCGCGACCCACAACTACTGAGCCCGCGTGCCACAACTACTGAAGCCCATGCACCTAGAGCCCGTGCTCCACAACGAGAGAAGCCACCACAATGAGAAGCCCGCGCAGTGCAACAAAGAGTAGCCCCCTCTTGCCACAACTAGAGAAAGGCCGCGCGCAGCAACGAAGACCCAACACAGCCAAAAATAAATAAATAAAATAAATAAATTTATTTTAAAAAATAAAAATAAAGCATGCATTCATGTTATTTCATATACCTGTAGTTTATTCATTTGCATATAGATTTCCATTTTAGAAATATA
The DNA here is from genome assembly GCF_965194825.1 of Balaenoptera physalus. Classification (NCBI taxonomy): domain Eukaryota; kingdom Metazoa; phylum Chordata; class Mammalia; order Artiodactyla; family Balaenopteridae; genus Balaenoptera; species Balaenoptera physalus. Next base: position 87,876,541 of record NC_138882.1, on the reverse strand, counting down.
CCACAACTTACCCATTCTACTGTTGAAGGATATTTGGATAGCTTCCAGTTTTAGGCTATTTCAAATATGCTACTATAAAAATGGTGCATATTGTATGCATTTTTGTTGAATATACAGCTAGGAGTTGAATTGCTGGGTCGTAGAAGCTGTTCAACCTGACTAGATGACGCCACAGTGGTTGTGCTAATTTTTACTCCCACCAACAGGGTATGAGTGTTTCCCTTGTTCCATATCCTCACCAACTCTTAAGGTTGTCTGTCTGTTTAGCCATTCTGATGAATTTATGTTGATATCTCAGTGCAGATGTAATCTGCATCTCCATGACTCTAAATGAGGTTGAACACGTTTTTATATGTTGATTGGCCATTTGGATATCCTCTGTCAGATGCCTGCTCAAGTCTCTCGCATATTTTTCTATTAGACTTTTCCTTATTGGTTTGTAGTTCTTTATTCTGGATATTAACTCTTTGGCATGTAATATGTTGGAAATTTGTTCACTCTCTTAATAGTGTCTTTGATGAAAAGATGTTCTTAAATTTAATGTAATTGTTAATATGTTTAGTGCTTTTTCCATCTGTTTTTAAAAACCTCCTACCCCTAGATCACAAAGATTCTCTCTTATTCTTTTATTTTATTTTATTTTTTATTTATTTATTTTTGGCTGCATTGTGTTTTTGATGCTGCGCGTGAGTTGCGGTGAGCGGGGGCTACTCTTTGCTGCGGTGTGTGTACTTCTCATTGCGGTGGCTTCTCTTGTTGCGGATCACGGCTTCTAGGCGCAGGGACTTCAGTAGTTGTGGCACACGGGCTTAGTTGCTCCATGGCATGTGGGATCTTCCCAGACCAGGGATCGAACCCGTGTCCCCTGCATTGGCAGGCGGATTCCTAACCACTGCACCACCAGGTAAGCCCCAATCCTCTCTTATTTTATCTTCTGAAAAGTATTATTGTTTGGCCTATCTCATTTAAGACTGGTATCCACCAGGAGATGATGTTTGTTTATACTGGGGTCATGATTCATATTTTATTCCATTTGGAGATTGTTATCCCAGCACCATTTGTTGAAAAGACTGCTGTTTTCCCACTGCTCTGCAGAGCCACATTTGTCATAAGTCAAGTGTCCATATGTGCATGGGTTTCTTTCTGGACCCTCTGTTCTATTATTTGTTCATCTTTGCGCAATACTACACAGTCTGTAGCTTTATGACAAATTTTGATATCTATAGGGCAAGTCCCTCCCACTTTGTTCTTTTTTAAGAGTGTCTTGACTGCTGTTTAATGATCAGTCACAAATTTGTACAGATTCTTTTATGTAAGTATTGAAAATAGAAGAGCCATGTTGTGTTTTCTGAACAGTTATTACAGTGACTTTCCGGTTTAGTATTTGGCCATGCTATCCAGTACAGTAGCTGCCAGTCACTCGTGGGTCTCAAGCACTGGAAATGTGGCTAGCCTGAAGTGCAATGTCCTGGTGTAAAAAAACACCAGATTTCAAAGACTCAGCATGAAAAAAAGAACGCACGATATCTCACTAATAGTTTTTCTTTTGATTACATGTTGACATGATCTTTTGGATATATTGGGTTAAATGAATATATTATTAAAATTAATTTTACCTGTCTCATTTTACTTTTTCTTAATGTGACTACTAAAAAATTTAAAATTACATACGTGGCTTGTCTCACACTATATTTCTTTTTATTTATTTATTTATTTTTAACTTTGGGCCACACGGTGTGGCATGTGGGGTCTTAGTTTCCCGACCAGGGATTTAACCTGTGCCCCCTGCATTGGGAGCGCGGAGTATTAACCACTGGACCACCAGGGAAGTCCCACACACTATATTATATTTCTATTGGACAACATCCGGGGGGGTTGACAAGTGGCCCCCAAAAATATCCAGGTCCTAATCTCTGGAACCTGTGAATGTTACCTTACATGGCCAAAGGGACTTTGCAGATGTGACTTAGGGTATGGACCTTTAGATGGGGCGATTATCTTGGATTATCTGGGCAGACCCTACATGTAATTACAAAGGTCCTCATAAGAAGGAGGCAGAGTGAGATGACAACAAAAGAGAAGGACTTCAACTATGGAAGCAGAGATTGGAGTGATTCATGTAGGCAGCTACCAGAAACTGGAAGAAAAAAGCAAAAGATTCTTTCCTGGGCCCTCCAAAAGGCTGCTTCAGGAGCCTTGCTAACCCCTTGATTTTAGCTCTGTAAGACTCTGGCTTCCAGACTTCTGGAATTCTGGCCTCTGGAACTGTAAGAGAATAACTTTCTGTTGTAAGCCACTAAATTTGTGGTAATTTGTAACAGCAGCCATAGGAAACTAATACAGACAATGTGCTTCTAAAATTATTTTTAATATTATACACACCATATATTCAATAAAAATTTCTAGGCTTTCATGGCACATATCAAAGTTATTAGGAAAAACTAGACTGCACTACCAAAGATGTCAAGGATAGCACATGATTCTGAGAGGGAGATCCAAGACCATAGTATAGTTGTGTGTAAGAGGCAATTCTACTTAACAGCATGCGCGCGCCCGGCCGCCGCCGCCGCCGCCGCCGCCATTTTGGACCGACCGGAGCGCCGCCCACGGCCCAAGCCGATCCCGAGCCGCAGGTCCCGAGCCGCCGGCCCGCCGCGCTGAGTCTGCGGGCGCCGTGTCCGTGGGCGCATCGCCCGGCCGGGCCCATGTGCGCGCGTCCCGCCCCAGGCCGCCCGCGCCCTGGCCGTCACCCGGGCCTCCGAGGAGCCGCCGCGACGCCCGGCCCGCGGGGCAGGTGAAGAGATTATAAATCTACTGAACGAAAAAATTTTTCTTAAAGTTGCATATACTCCAAGAGAAAATCCCAAATGTTTTTATATTTTGCCTAAATACAAAATTTAAACAAGGAGTTTCACAGAAGTCAGGACCTCTGAGGAGAAAGTGTGCCAGCCCCTGTTCTGGGCTCCTCATCGGGTAGCTCAGTTCATCCTCACAGCAGCTCCTTGCCCCCAGTTTACAGGGCTCTGTGCATGGAACTGCATGATCACACGGACAACATTTCTCTTTGGAAGCTGCCTTCTGTCTGATGGTTATACTAACCAGAAAAAGTAAATGAAGAGGCAGAACTTGAAGTTCCTCTCATTTGGCTGTTGGATAAGAGTCTAGAAGATGCTGCTTCCTAGTAATCTCGGCAGCTGCTTCCCCTGCCTGAACACCTCCTTCATGACATGCAGATTGTTTCGTGGAATCTCTCCAGTCTCATAGAAGGACAGCCACTCCTCAACTTGTTCTCGAAGCTTCTCCCCAAATACACTGCTCTGTGGCCATCACCATGTTCTGGAAGTTTGACTTGAACACCACGTCCCACGTCGACAAGCTGCTGGATAAGGAGGACGTGACGCTGCGAGAGTTAATGGACGAAGATGACATCTTGTAGGAGTACAAGGCCCAGAACCGGAAGCTGCTGGACTTCTGTGCAGGCAGCGGAGCATGGAGGAGCTGGTGAGCCTCGTCACACAGGACCCGGCCCTGGACATGGAAGAGAAGGTCCACTTCAAGTACCCAAATACAGCCTGTGAGCTGCTGCCGTGTGACGTGCCACAGATCAACGACCGGCTGGGAGGGGACGAGACTTTGCTCAACCTTCTTTACGACTTCTTGAACCGTGAGCCGCCCCTCAATCCTCTCCTCGCCAGTTTTTTCAGCAAGACCATTGGCAGTCTCATTGCAAGAAGAACTGAACAGGTGATTATGTTCTTGAGGAAGAAGGACAAGTTCCTCAGCCTGGTATTGAAGCACATCGGCACCTCGGCCCTCATGGACCTGCTGCTGCACCTGGTCAGCTGCGTAGAGCCCGCCGGGCTCCGGCAGGAGGTCCTGCACTGGCTTAATGAAGAGAAGATCATCCAGAGACTCGAGGAATTGATCCATGCGAGTCAGGATGAAGATAGGCAGTCCAACGCTTCTCAGGCGCTCTGTGACATCATCAGGCTGGGCAGGGAGCAGGGCAGCCAGCTGCAGGAGGCTCCGGAGCCAGACCCCCTCCTCACGGTGCTGGAGTCGCAGGACTGCATGCAGCAGCTGCTGAAGAACATGTCTGACGGAGCCCAGACTGGGCTCTGCCTCGTCAGTGGGACCCAGGTGTTACTGACCTTGCTTGAGCCCAGGAGGGCGGGGATGGAGGGCTTGCTGGGCTCCTGCTCCCTGGGACTGGACAGGCTGTGTGCCATCGGCTCCAGCGTCCTGCGTGGCATCGAGCCGTGGCTGAAGGACTTCCACCAGCTTCTGCTCAGCCCGCCAAAGAAAACAGCAATCCTGACCACCATCGGCGTGCTGGAGGAGCCCCCGGGTAAAGCCCGCCTGCACGGAGCCCACCACGTGGCCGCTCTGCTGCACACGGACATGCCCAGCATCAACCAGGAGCTCTGCCGGCTCATCGCCATGGGCTTGCTGCTGGACCTGTTTGTTAAGTACTCCTGGAATAACTTCCTGCACTTCCAAGTGGAGCTGTGCATGGCCGCCATCCTGTCCCACGCTGCCCGGGAGGACAGGGCCGTGGCCAGTGGACCTGAGGACAGGGTGGAGCCTCCACCCTCCATCGGGGACCCAGAGACCCCCCAGCCTGCTGCCAGCCGCCCCGAGAGCACGATGGTGACCCACCTGTTCCAGAAGTGTTGCCTGGTCCAGAGGATCCTGGAGGCCTGGGAAGCCAGTGACCACACACAGACAGTGGATGGCATGAGGCGCGGGAACATGGGCCACCTCACCCGGATCGCCAACACGGTGGTGCAGAACCTGGAGGGGGGCCCCATGCAGACCCAGGTCAGCGAGGTCATCCGAGGGCTCCCCTGGGACTGCTGCGGGCGCTGGGAGAGCTTTGTGGAGGAGACACTGACGGAGGCCAACCGCAGGAACGCAGTGGACTGGTTAGCACCCACCATCGTCACCCCTCAAGTGAGGAAGAGGACGTGGAGGGCGTTTTCCCTAGTGAGCTGTCCCTTCAGCAGGCTTTCTCCGAGTACCAGGTCCAGCAGATGACGGCCGCCTTCGTGGACCCGTTTGGCTTCAGCAACGAGGAGTTTGCCGAGCAGGACAACAGCGTCAACGCCCCATTTGACAGGATCGTGGAGATCAACTTCAGCGTCGACAGCCCCGGTGCCGCTCTGTTTGAGGCCTGCTGCAGTGACCACATCCAGCCCTTCGACAAGGACGACGACCTCTGGGAGGACGAGGAGGCACACCGTGTGGCCCAAGTGACCAGAGCCAGGTTCGGGGGCCCTCATGCTTCAGAGAGCTGCCGGAAGGACGGCCCGGAGCGCCGAGGCCAGGGCGGGGGGGAGAGCTCGGGAGCAGACGGGGACACGGCTTGGGCGGGGGCCCCTCGGGCTGCCGCCCAGAAGGAAGGTCCTCGTGTTGAGGGTGGCTCAGAAGCACGTGCCCCGTGGACGGTGTTTGATGAGCCGGAGAGTTCCATGGCCTCGGGCCCGGCCCCGGCAGTGGCGATGGGCGTGGGTTCCAGTGTGTGGGCGGCCAGCTCCCCCAGTGCCTTGGCTCCAGAGGAGAAAGGCTGGGCCAAGTTCGCTGACTTCCAGCCTTTCTACTGCCCTGAGTCGGGGCCCAGGTGCAGCTCCTTGGTGGACAGAGGTCATGGCGATGCCCAGGGTGGCCTGAACCAGGGCCCAGAGAGAACCCTTGGCCCGGCCACTCCGGGTGCCTGGAACGCACGTGTTACCAGGAAGGCGCCCCTGGTGGCCTCCGGGAGCCGTGAGGACAAGCAGATGGTGGCTGTTGCCTCGGAGGCCGTTAGTGTGGGTCCTGGTTGGGAGGCCGCCCCCCGCCGCCCATGTCAGTCCCCAGGTGTGGGCGGGAGTGTTGTGGACAGACGTGGCCTGCGAGGTGTCCAGGGAAGGGCCCTGGGCCCGTGTGGCCCACAGAGTGGGCTGAGTGCGCCACCAGCACGCCTCCAGACCTGGCCTCCCTTGCGCCTGTGGAAGTGACCTCTGCCCCGGTCGTGGCCGTCCTTCCCGAGGCTGCCATGGCGGCCACCACGGTACCGAGCAACGCCGGCCCCTCCCTGGCCACCCTGGCAGTCTCTCCTGTGCTGGCCGTGGCCGTCACCACTGCAGCCCCAGCTGGCCCAGCTGTCTCCACGGCGGCCGCCCTAGGGACGGTGACAAAGGACAGGCAGACTGACGGGCCGCCGCCTGCAGGAGCCGCCTTAAATAGCCTCGTGTGATGCTGCTGCCGCCACCCAGCTTTGGCGCCCCAGCCAAGAAAACTACCTGGTGACACAGTTCATCTTTTTAAATTAAATTTAATTTAATTTAAAAATAAATGCTGCATTGGTAAAGCTGACTGTTGGAACCAGTCGGGCAGCCCAGCCTGCATTTCTCTTGCCTGACTCTGGGTGGGCCTCGAGGGTCCAGCCCCACGCACAGCAATAAGGCCTCAGACGGGGTCTCTGCCTGCAGGGGCCGTGACTCCAGACGCTGTGAGGACCGAGGGCTGGGCTGGGAGCCACAGGCTCTGAGCCTGTTTTTATCCATTATTTAACAAACGCAGATAGAGCCACATGTTTGCACTTTTTATCCAGCGCAGGAGAGGGTCTCCGAGGCTCTGGGGACAAATGTGGGTCTGGAGCTGGGCTGGCCAGACAGGGTTTTAGCTGCCTGGTGGCCCTGGGAGCTGGTCTTGAGCCAGGCTGCAAACCTGACTGACTTAAAAATGAAACGAGCCCCCCGCAGCCTGGCAGGGTGTCCCAGGCTTCCCGCCGCAGTGGGCAGTGGGGGCGCCTGGCAGGAGCTGGCCACGGGCTGCAGGATGGGATGCGGAGGGCCCAGCAGTGCCTGGGGGTGGGGGCCTAACCCTGCACCTGCCGTGGAGGGCGGGGCCGAGCTGCCCTGGGGGTTGTGCAGAGTTATCTCATGTTACTGTTCTGATAATCTGACAGGGCACCCAGATCCCACAACTCCCAATAAAAGTTGTTATTCTCACCGAAAAAAAAATAATGAAAAAAAAAAGAACAGCATGGTGTATATACAGAAGAGAATAGCCAAACTCTTACACCTCAATACTAAGAAAACAAACAATCCAATCAAACTATGGGCAAAAGATTTGAATAGACATTTCACATAGGAAGATACAAAAATTGTTAGTAAGCATATGACAAGATGCTCAATATCATTCGTGATTAGGGACATGCAAATCAGAACCACAATGAGGTACCATTTCACACCCACTAAAAAGGCTATAATCAAAAAGACAGAGACTTCCCTGGTGGTGCAGTGGTTAAGAATCTGTCTGCCATTGCAGGGGACAGTGGTTCGATCCCTGATCCAGGAAGATCGCACATGCCGTGGAGCAACTAAGCCCGTGTGCCACAACCACTGAGCCTGCGCTCTAGAGCCCGCAAGCCACAACTACTGAGCTCGCGTGCCACAACTACTGAAGCCCTTGTGCCTAGAGCCCGTGCTCTGCAACAAGAGAAGCCACCGCAATGAGAAGCCCGCGCACCGCAACCAAGAGTAACCCCTGCTGGCCGCAGCTAGAGAAAGCCCACGCGCAGCAATGAAGATCCAACACAGCCATAAATAAATAAATAAATATATTCATTAAAAAAAAAAAGACAGAAGGACTTCCCTGGTGGTCCAGAGGTTAAGACTCCGCGCTTCCACTGCAGGGGGCGGGGTTTGATCCCTAGTCGGGGAACTAAGATCCCTGTGCCCGCGCGTCGTCCAAAGAAAACAAATCCCAAAACAAAAGACAGATAAAAACAAATGTTGGCAAGGTTGTGGAAAAACAGGAAGCCTTAGACATTCCTGATGGGAATAAAAAATGGTACAGTCACTTCAGAAAACTGGAAGTTTCTCAAAAGGTTGAAATATGTTTACCATATGACCCAGCAATTCCAATCTTTGGTGTCTTCCCAAGAGCTATGAAAACATATATATCCACATAAGGACTTGCACACAAATGTTCCTAGCAATATTATTCCATAATATAATAGCCAAAAAGGAAACCAAATTGGAAACATCCTAAATGTCCATCAGCTGGAGAATGGATAGATAAAATCTGGTATGTCCATACAATGGAATACAATTCAACAATTAAAAGGAACAAAATACATGTTATGGCATGGATGAACATCATAAAGCATGCTCAGTGAAAGAAGTCAAACACAAGAGACCTCATATTGTATGATTCTATTTATAGGAACTTTCCAGAGAAGGCAAAGTTATAGAGACAAAGAGTAGATTAGTGGTTGCCTGGGGTAGGAGAGGGAGAACAGGATTAAGAGTAAATGTGCCATGAGGGATCCTATTAGAGTGATGAAAAAAAAATTTTTTTTGGCCGCACCACACAGCTTGTGGGATCTTAGTTCCCCAACCAGGGGTTGAACCCAGGCCCTCAGCAGTGAAAGCACAGAGTCCTAACCACTGGACCACCAGGGAATTCCCGAAAATATTTTTAAACTGATTTATGGTGGTGGTTACCCAACTTGGTAAACGTTTTAAAATGTCATTGAATTGTACACTTGAAAAAGGTGAATTAAATGATATGCAGAATAGGCTTTAATAAAGTTATTTTTTTAATTTATTTTTAATTATTTATTTTGGCTGCATTGGGTGTTCGTTGCGGTGCGTGGGCTTCTCATTGTGGTGGCTTCTCGTTGCGGAGCACGGGCTCTAGGCACAGGGGCTTCAGTAGTTGCAGCACGCCGGCTCAGCAGCTGTGGCATGCAGGCCCTAGAGAGTGCGGGCTTCAGTAGTTGTGGCTCACGGGCTCTAGAGCGCAGGCTCAATAGTTGTGGCACATGGGTTTAGTTGCTCTGCAGCATATGGGATCTTCCCGGACCCGGGCTTGAACCTGTGTCCCCTGCATTGGCAGGTGGATTCTTAACCATTGCACCACCAAGGAAGTCCCTAAAGTTACTTTTTAAACATGGGTATAGAAGATAGACCATTTAAAATACTTAAGACATGTTAAATACATAATTATGATTCCAAATTGCCATTGATTTATGATTTGTATTTCACCAAAATTTATTTATCCATTATAGAAACTACTCCCCTTCCCTGCCTATGGAATGTTAAGTTTGCACTCAAGGTGATATGTCTCCCTTAATTTGATATGCCACTAATTTATGGTTGTGCAGAAATATCAACAGCCTCATTTAAAACACACACACATGCATTTACATTTATCTAAATTTGTGAAAAATAATGAGGTGAGGTAGAATTTCCTCCCTCTTGAAAATTTGTTTTTAGCTACTAAAAAACCTAATGTTTCCAGGGCTACTGAAAATATACATTTACAAAGTCATTTACAAACTATTTTGAGGGTTAGTATCAATACAAGGACCACTGATAAACCTGATGTAAAATGTCCCAGACATGACTTCCTATCTCCTGTGTACCCAAGGCTGCACCAAAACCCTCCTCGTTTTCTCTAGTAAGTCTTCCTCTCTTCCTCCTTCTCCTCCCTTTTCTTTGAGGTATTCTTTACATACCATTCTTGGTTTGGGTGTTTTTTTTCTTATTGAACTCTCTCTTTTGCTTTTCCTCATTTTTTATATTGTTTAGACTTCTTAAAAAAAAAATCTGGAGATTTATCCTTCCCGGTCTCTTTTGATTGGCTTCAACTTTTTCAGGGCAACCTTGTACATCTGCCGTGGATTCTAACTCGCCTTCGGTGGAACTGGCAGTGGAACGGGCCTGTGAACTGCAGGATGTGGTCTTAGGCGCTGGCATCCCAGAGGTGACTGTGGGAGGGAAAGAAGATGTGCCTTAACTGTAGAGTCTTTGGGATTTTCTATGCACACAATCACAACCACTATGAGTATCAATAGTTTTGTTTCTTCCTTCTAATCCTCTTGTCTTTTATTTCTTTTTCTTTTTTACTCCCCTGGATAGACTTCGAAGGAACACTGATGGGAAGCAGAGATTGAGGGCATCCTGACCTTGTGTGGTTCTTGATTGTGGCAGGCAGCCTCCAGGATGCTCCCCACTGACCCTTGCCTACTGGTGTTCACACCCTTGTGTAGTCCCTCTCTCATGTTGTTTATGTGACCAATCAAGCATGGCAGAAGTGATGGTATGTCACTTCTGAGGCTAGGAAGTGAAAGATATAGTGGCATCTGCCTCTCTATTATCTATGGTACCTATTGTTCTTTTTTTTTTTTTTAGATTTTATTTATTATTTATTTATTTTATTTATTTTTGGCTGTGTCGGGTCTTAGTTGCAGTGCATGGGCTCTTCGTTGTGGCGCACGGGCTTCTCTCTAGTTATGGCATGTGGGTTTTTCTCTTCTTTAGTTGTGGCACGCAGTTTCCAGGGGTTGAGGCGCGTGAGCTCAGTAGTTGTGGCACGCAGGCTTAGTTGCTCCACGGCATGTGGAATCTTAGTTCCCTAGCCAGGGATGGAACCCACGTCCCCTGCATTGTAAGGCAGATTCTTTACCACTGGACAACCAGGGAAGTCCCCCTATTCTTATTTATGCTGTTTTATACCCTTGGGTTATATCTGTGTGCTGGACATTGTTTTTGAGAAATTATTTATAGAAATTCCTTGAGGCTCAAGATAATATCATCTCCACTAAACAGAACTTATTTTGCCAGCTCCTGAGGGCACTAGCAATCTGGAACCACATAAGTCTGAAATTTTCACCCTAGCCCCTTGAGGCTGCCAGTACCGCAGCTCAGCCTTTTCCAAAACAAGAACCCCAAGGCATAAGCAGCCTGCAGGGAAGGTTTCACTTCACTTTCTCATGCTCTTCAGTATCTCAGCATCTCAATTCAGCAATTCTTCAAATCTCCTTATTTCTCCGATGCTTTTAAGATGACTTTTTAAAGTTTTTGTTTTGTTTTGTTTTGTTTTTATTGGTATGAGGGTTTGTCTGAACTATCTAGGCTTCCATATCCAGAACTGGTGGTCCCTATGACCCTCATTTGAGGGATCCAATAGGCAGCAGTATCTTCAGCAATATCTTCACTGTGCTATAGGATGAATCATAATTGGGCTAGGTCAATCATGGTAACCCCCTTCTTCTATGCCTGAGGTGGGCATATGACCCACTTCTGAGGGAAAAAAAAGACACAAGAGGAAAATTCCTGAGAACTTGTGGATGAATTTTTGTGCCCTTTTAAAAGAGAGCTGATTGGGAACCAGAGCCCTTTCTCTTTTCTGTGCTTTGGGGTGATGTTATGGAAGGAAGTCACACTTGAGTCCGTGGCACCCCTCTTACGACTGAGGGAAAAGCCAAGAAAATTGCAGAAGTGTCAACTCATGGCTTTTTTTTTTTTAATTAATTAATCTATTTATTTATTTTTGGCTGTGTTGGGTCTTCGTTTCTGTGCGAGGGCTTTCTCTAGTTGCGGCGAGTGGGGGCCACTCTTCATCGCGGTGCGCGGGCCTCTCACTATCGCGGCCTCTCTTGTTGCGGAGCACAGGCTCCAGACGCGCAGGCTCAGTAGTTGTGGCTCACGGGCCTAGCCGCTCCGCGGCATGTGGGATCTTCCCAGACCAGGGCTCGAACCCGTGTCCCCTGCATTGGCAGGCAGATTCTCAACCACTGCGCCACCAGGGAAGCCCCAACTCATGGTTTTTTATATTGTGGAGCCACTTAAAAATCCTGGAACCCTTTGCTTCCAAGCTTCTGAAATATTCTTATGGTTTCACTGTTAGTCAGGTTTTCTGTTACGTGCTGTCCAAAGTGTTCCTAATTGACATATCATCCTTCAAGACTCAGCTTTAAATAACATTTCCTCAGGGAAGCCTTTCTGAAACCTCCAGATCAATACATTCAATAATACACTCTACTTTCCCTTTAGTGCCCCTAATCATATTTCTAATATCTGTTGAATGATAGTCTCTCTCTGGGCTGTAAGCTCTATGAGAACAGAGACCATGGTAGGTATCCTAGAGCCCAGCCCAGTGCCAGGCATGGCAGCCTCTTATAAATAAATAACTATCCAAATAGACAAATAAATAAAAGCATCAAGAGCACAAGTGGAGGGAGAAACTAGATAAAAACCCTGGAGGATGTGAATTTAAATTTGTGCAACTGTTCTTCTTCTAACAGACGAAAACTCTTAAAGCTCAAAGAATCAATACAGGGCTTCCCTGGTGGCGCAGTGGTTAAGAATCCACCTGCCAATGCAGGGGACATGGGTTCAAGCCCTGGCCCGGGAAGATCCCACATGCCGCAGAGCAACTAAGTCCGTGCGCCACAACTACTGAGCCTGCACTCTAGAGCCTGCAAGCCACAACTACTGAGCCCGCATCCTGCAACTACTGAAGCCCACATGCCTACAGCCTGTGCTCTGCAACAAGAGAAGCCACCTCAATGAGAAGCCTGCGCACTGCAACGAAGAGTAGCTCTCGCTCACTGCAACTAGAGAAAGCCCACGACACAGCCAGAAATAAATAAATAAATAAAAAGGATCATTACAGAAGAGTTGGAATGACCATCGTGAGAACTGGGTATGAGTGTTCATCTGGGAAAAGTAAGAGTTGCCAAGTAGTGTTAAAGACCCAGCTGGGATTAGAAACCGTGTATGTGCATTGGCATCAGTCGGCAGAATTATGAGGTTTCCTCCAGCAGTGGTCAGCTGTCTGGGTGTGGGAAAGAAGTTGCGTAGTTAGATTGATCCAAAGATGGGGTCTCTCAGTCCAGGCTGCTTTCTGTTCTGGTCTCTGGTAAAGTAAGTAAAAGTAGATATGGAATTTTATTTAATTTATTTAATCTCTCAATAGATTAAACCTTGTAGAACTCAAAAGGCCTGCCCTTTCATTCCAGACTGGAGAATATCCCTTGGCTGAAGCACTCACTGCAGAGGTCTGCCCCCATCTCCCACTTGCCATGGAAAGGCTTATGAGGGGGATGTGTGAATTTCCTAAAGTGTGTTGTGTGTGTGTGCGCGCACGCTTGTGCATTTTTCTGGGGTGAGTGTCTATAGTTTCCACCAGATTCTCAAAAGGGTCTGTGATCCAGAAAGGCAAGAACCACTGACTTGGGGTTAGCTCCTAGCCGTGAGCCACTGTGTGAATCCACTGTGTCCATCAGGGCTTGACTGATGGGTAGTCACAGCCCTGCTTATTAACGAGAGGTGGCATGGCACAGTGGTAGATGTGTAGACTCCAGGGTCAGAGGCCTGGGCTATGCCACTTAGCTCCTCAGTTTCTTATCAAATGGGAATGATAATCACAGTTCCTTATCTCAGAGAGCTGTTGCAAAGATTAAATGAGTTAGTACATGTAAGTGCTTAGGATCATGCCTGGCACTTAGTAAGAGCTGGTTTTTATTATACCTAATGGTTAGCGATGCGTCAGGACCCACATTCAGGACCAAGAGGTCGAATCAGGAGGCATCATTTGGGGGAGCAGTCTCTTCTCCCTGATAACTTACTGTGTGATCTGGGGCAAGTTCCTTAACCGGTCTGTGCCTCAGTTGTCTTATCTGTAATGTGGAGTTAGTAATAGTAACTACCTCATAGGATTGTTGTAGGCCTTCTTTTTTTTTTTTTTTTTTTATAAAGTTCACTTTTTTTAAAAAAAATTTATTTATTTTTGGCTGCGTTTGGTCTTCGTTGCTGTGCGCGGGCTTTCTCTAGTTGAGGCGAGCAGGGACTACTCTTCATTGCAGTGCACGTGCTTCTCATTGCAGTGGCTTGTCTTTGTTATGGAGCACGGGCTCTAGGTGTGCGGGCTTCAGTAGTTGTGGCACACGGGCTCAGTAGTTGTGGCTTGCAGGCTCTAGAGCACAGGCTCAGTAGTTGTAGCGCACAGGCTTTGTTGCTCCGTGGCATGGGGGATCTTCCCGGACCAGGGCTCAAACCCTTGTCCCCTGCATTGGCAGGCGGATTCTTAACCACTGCGCCACCAGGGAAGTCCGTAGGCCTTCTATATAGGCTCAGAGCAGTGAGTCCAACTCATTAAATGCTGGTATTATTATTATTATTAATATTATTATTACTGCCTAGGTATATTCAAGCTCCTCATTTTGATGAGAGCGGCTCTTTGCAGCTGGCTCCCAAGCCTTCCCTCACACTGAAACCTTCACAACTCACAAAGCACCTCACACATACCGTGTCTACCTCACAGCAGCTCATTGAGGTGAAGACTTGAGACCCAAACAGAGTAAGGGACTAAACCTAAGGCCCCTCCACCTGCCCCCTTCCTCATGGCATCCCTTCCTCTCCCTGGTTTCCATCTACAACAATCCTACTTGTGAAATCCCACACCGACTACAAAGCCTTTCTGGTTCCCCTAATCAGAATCCCGGTTTGGAACCAACTTCATGACATGCTCACAGTTCTGCAGTGACCTCACAGCTCACCTCCCCACTAAGCTGCAGACTCCCAGGCCCAGTCCTACTCCTTTTATTGCACCTATCACTGCTCTTTGGGCAGAAAATGCCTTCTCTAGAGAGCTGCTGAGTGAAGGAAATTAAATACTTGATGATTCTACTATTCCAAGGTATTCACATGTCTAAGGGAAGGGAGGAAGAGACACTGAAAGGCTGATCTGCCCTGTAGACCAAGAGACTGAGCACATAAACAGTGGCCAGATCCTATGGAAAAAGAGAACTCACCCACAACCTTCTGAAAGCTGCCCAGGAAACCAACCCCTTATCTACAGTAAACCACCCAGGAAGTCTATAAATCAGATTTGTAGGAAGTTGGACTATCTTTAGCAACAATCCGGGAAGCTAAACAATAACTTCTAGGGACTTCCCTGGTGGCGCAGTGGTAAAGAATCCGCCTTACAATGCAGGGAACGCAGGGTCCATCCCTGGTCAGGGAACTAAAATCCCACATGCCACGGGGCAACTAAGCCTGCGTACCACAACCATTGAGCTCGCGCCTCAACCAGAGAGAAGGCCATGCCCTGCAACTAGAGAGAAACCCGAGCAGACCTCACGCCCTAACGAAAAAGATCCCACATACCTCAACAAAGATCCCATGTGCCTCAACTAAGACCCGATGCAGCCAAAAACAAACAAACAAAAAACCAATAACTTCTATAACAATTGGATCAAAAAGGCCAGGACTTGATTAATAACTGACAACTTCCCTAATTTTGGTCCCCACTTCCAATGTGGGAGGAACCATACAAAGCCAAATAGGTACCCCTAACCAGTCATGCCCCAGGGTGCCCCATTTCTAGCTAGCCCGCCTACAAGCTTCCCCATGCCAACAGCCTCAATCAGGGCACACCTGAAACCTTCCCTTTTATCCACTATGAAGCTTTCCCATTCCTCTGCCTGCCTTTGATTCTCTCCTAAAACACAAGTGACCTTGGCTGACTCCCTTGCTATAGCAAGGACAGAATACATAGCCTGCCCGTGCTTTTCTCATTTGGCTGGTTATTTCCATGAGACCCCGGAATGAAAGCGCAGGGAGCAGAGACCCAGACCTCTGTCAGTTCCCTGGTTTCCCCTGGGGTGGAGCTCTGAGCCCTCAAACAGCAGAGCTGCTGGCTGATCCACTGGAAATGCTGAGCAGACCTTTGGACTCAACTGAGTGAGAGCTGGGGAAGCCAAATTGACTCAGATTAAATCCCCCAGGCATAAAAATCACAAAAGAGTTTTTGTTAGATGCTGATTGGGAGGGAGAGGCTCCAAAGATCTGGGAAAAGGATAGGACAACTGGGAATAGAGAAATGAGGGAAAGGCAGGAATCGTGCCTAGAACCAGAGCAAGAATTGCCTGGAGCTGCTTGGGTGGGATGGAGATTTGAGTCAAGATTCTTTTCTAACCTCCACCAAAATCCTTTATCCAAAACACAGATATTTACTGAGTGCCGTAGTGCGTACCAGGCACGGCCACTGACTTCATGGAGCTCACACCCTAGTGGGGGAAGACAGACAATAAATGACTAAAAAAAAACTGTATATATATATATTAATTTTTAAATATATATATATAATTTCAGAAGTGGTAAGTGCCCTGAGGAAAGTAAAATAGGATGTTGGACAGAGAGAAGGGGTGCTGGGGTTGGCAGCACAGCATACGGAAATGTGGTTGGGGGAGACCTGTCTGAGGAATGACATTTGCACTGACACCAGAAGGAACCAGCAATAATTCTCCCAGGGGAAGTCGTTTTCCAGGCAGAGGGAGCAACTTAAGCAAAGGCCCTGACGTGGGACTGGGTTTGATACGTTCAATATGGAACAGAAAGAAGGTGGAACAGAAGGAAGGTGGGTGTGGCTAGAGAAGCGTGAGGGGAGGGTACTAGTGGTGGGATGAGACCCGGAAAGGAAGCTCAGGTCAGACCAGGCATGAAAGGAGGGCTTTCGAGGCCATGTTAAGAGTTTAGATTTTATTTTATTCTAAATATAATAGGAAGCTATTGCGAGAAGGCACTAAACGGCTTGCCTGCTTCAGCCGTTTTGTCAAAGCCTTAGAAGAGCTCCCTTGTTGAGATTTTGTCAAGATCCTGGTAGTCGGGGGATGTGTGTATGTGGGGGGATGGCTCTGAGGAGATGGGAGGTGGTTCAGGCCCAGCTGCTTTAAATCACAACCAGAATCCCTTGTTCAGGAGGACAAAATGGGCCACAGAGAGTGTGTGAACCCCTGAAGTTGTACGCTAATTTTGTGCATGTGTGTACCCTATTTTAGGGAAGAACCCAGGCTTTGTCAGATTCTCAGAGGAGTCTCTGTAACCAAAAGAGGATAGAAAAGGAGGCTGCTGACTTGTATGCTTGTGCACGCATGTGCCATCTTAGTAAGGACCCGCAGATGTGGCCAGCGAGGGGCAGGGGTGGGGGGGAAAGCAGGGAGACGCGTTGTACTGTGCACCATGTGCTTTACCTATTTTTATTTTTTTTAAATTGAAGTATAATTGACTTAAAACATTATGTGGGCTTCCCTGGTGGCACAGTGGTTGAGAATCTGCCTGCCAATGCAGGGGACATGGGTTTGAGCCCTGGTCTGGGAAGATCCCACATGCCGCGGAGCAACTGGGCCCGTGAGCCACAGCTACTGAGCCTGCGTGTCTGGAGCCTGTGCTCCGCAACAAGAGAGGCCGCGACAGTGAGAGGCCCGCGCACCGCGATGAAGAGTGGCCCCCGCTTGCCACAACTAGTGAAAGCCCTCGCACAGAAACGAAGACCCAACACAGCCATAAATAAATAAATAAATAAATAAAAATTAAAAAAAAAACAAACATTATGTTAGTTTCAGGCGTACAACATAGTGATTCAATATTTTTATACATTACAAAATGATCACCACTGCTTTACCTATTTTTAAAAATCCGCTTCAGTGTAAGGGACTGAAGCCAGAGGAGAATGGATAGGGTGAGGAGGAAGGTGCAAAAGTCTTGGTTGTGGCCAGGGCAGGGCAGTGATGTACCTGCTGGTCCTAACTTGACCCACCCCACTGCTAACCTGTGCTCACAATCCTCAACTCTGGAGAGCTTGTCCCAGAGATGTGGGTCTGTGCAGGAGGGCTCAGCTGCCCAGCGAGCGCCAACTGCACTGCTTTGGGAGAGTGGTCATGATCTCGGGTGGCCTCGGCCTGCAGCGGCTTGAAGCAGGGTTTCGGTTCCCGACCAGTGATTGAGGTCGGGTCGCGGCGGTGAGAGCACCGAATCCTAGGCACTAGATCAGTGGTCAGTGACAAGGCCCGGGCCCTACGGCTTTGCACAAAAAGAATTCCCACAGAGATGGAAAGTGGTGAAACAAGTATTTATTAGGAGAAAAAAGAAGTACAGTACGTGTGGATAGACACATGGGCGGGCGCAGAAAGAGTCGCGCCCTCGTGGCAGTTTAAATCACTTATATGGGGCATTTTTTCCAGGTTTCCTTTGGCCAATCATTTTGATTTGCCTGGTTCGAAGTCTGAATTTGGTATAGCTCAGGATTTTCCCATGTGTGCCTGCACATCTCTTAGCCAAGATGGATTCTACCGAAGAGGCCTATGGGTAAGTGAGCATTAGTTGGCATCACACCCCTTTTGACCTCCAAGGAGCCTTTCTGCGCATGTGTAGTCGGGGAGGTCTCCTGACTTCGAGAATGAGCAATATGTGATCTCTTATCTTCTATCTGGGCAGGGCCCAGCCTCCTCTCTCAACTGTCCTGTTATTCCGGAGTATCGGTCCACAAGGAACGAACTCAAACTGTTTGCCCCGGGGGCCCATCTGTCTCCTGCCTCAGTCAGAATAGATCCCCTGGAGATGCCCTTGCTCAGGACCTGAGGCCACTGTCCTCTGCCTGAGCCCCAGGCTCCTCTGAGCCCTGCAACTTCACCAAGAGAAGCCGGGGCTTCCGGAGCACGGCACGCTGCCGACCCCACCAGGAGCCTTGGGCTCAGATCTGAATGCATCTCTCAGCTTCTTTTATGAGGGGTCCATCCCCAACAAATGATCTTTGTTGCTCATCTTGCTTTGAGTAAAAGTTCCCTTGCTCTGCCTGACGTCCATGCCCAGCCCTAGCCAGGCAGATGGAGGCTGAGATGGGAATGTTTTCTCTTGATTCTCTCCAGAATCTTGTGCTTTGCCTCCCCACAGATAGGCCTGGCCCGACCTTCAGGACCCACCTGTTCTCAGTGATCAGTAAGTGGGCAGGGGCTTGCCTCCCTAGGGTGTTCAGATCCGCAGCAATCCCGGTCCATGAGCTGGGGAGTGGAATCAGCTGCTGATGACAGGTTCCTGGCAGGGTGCAGAGCAGGCCAGGGCCTCCTTGTCCACACTGGGGGAAGGTATCAGGGTGGCTTTGTGCAGGCCAATTAAACCGCAGAGCTGCTCTCCTGCTGGGAAAAAATCCAGACCTTTCAATAGCTTCCTCCTGGGGCCACCTCTGTGGTGTCAGCACAGGCATTTATAATTGCGTAGCCTAATAGAATTTTACCACTCAGTCTTCTAACTCTAAATTAAATAATAATACCATCCAATATTTACTTACTTACTTACTATGGATCAGGTAGTATTCAGTTAAAGACTACGTGTATCATCCCATTTAAACCCCCACTGAGGGTCTTCCCTGGTGGCGCCGTGGTTAAGAATCCGCCTGCCAACGCAGGGGATACGGGTTCGAGCCCTGGTCCGGGAAGATCCCACATGCCGTGGAGCAACTAAGCCCATGCGCCACAACTACTGAGCCTGCGCTCTGGAGCCTGCGAGCCACAACTACTGAAGCCCAAGTGCCTAGAGCCTAAGCCACCACAATGAGAAGCCGACACACCGCAACAAAGAGTACCCCCGCTCACCACAACTAGAGAAAGCCCGTGCACAGCAATGAAGACCCAATGCAGCCAAAAATAAATAAATAAATAAAATAAAATTACAAAAAAAAAAAAAACCCCACTGAGCCCCGAGGTAGTGGCATGGTCACGTCCCCCTGTCACGCAGCCTGTTGGTCAAGGAGCTGGCATGTGAACCCAGGCAGCCTGGGAACACTGTGCCTATAGCTGCATCAATAAAAATAAAGCGGTTCGCAGAAGGGCCCCACAGTCTTGCATCAAATGGGATGCAATCCGGGCCCAGTAATCAGATAGGATGCAATCCGGGCCCAGTAAACTTGAGGGTCCTGACTGTTGCACACAAGCACGCAGTGGGGATACCGGCTGCCGGCCTGGAGTCAGGGGCCCCAGGCTGCCGTTTCCTCTGTAAAATAAGGGGACAGTCTGTACTGCGCCAGCGCTCCCAGCTCTGAAAGGCTGCAGGTTACTTCCCAGAAAAGTGTGAGCTCCTCCTGCTGGGATGCTGGCTGGGAAAACCACTACCAGGCCTGCCAACACTTCTCCTTGCCCCAGCGGCGCAGAACGGTGCCGGGAAGCTGCTGGGCCAGGGGTGGGGGGACCTGGGTTCTGGCTCCAGTTCTGCTTCCTAAGTCAAGCGCTTGGCATCCTCTCCTGCCTCATTTTTCTCATCTGATAAATGGAAGTAATGTCCACAGGCCCACCCCCACTTTATAAGGTTTGGGGAGAAGATAAAATGAGATGATGAATCTAAAAAAGCCCTTGGAGGGAATTCCCTGGCGGTCCAGTGGTTAGGACTCTGTGCTTCCACTGCAGGGGACATGGGTTTGATCCCTGGTCAGGAACTAAGATCCCGAAAACTGCGTGGCGCTGCCAAAAAAGAAAAAGAAAAACATAAAAAGCCCTTGGAGACTGGAGGTTCTGTGCACAGTGAAGAACTGGGGCCAAGGCAGGTCTCTTACCCTCTGCATCCTGGCGTTTCTGAGTTGAGGACAGGCCCTGAAGTGAGAGACTGGCAGGCAGTGCTGGGCATAACCGCCCCTCACCCTCCACCAAGGTCGCCCTGTCTGCCAGGCCCCCCCTCCTGGGGCAGCAGCCCCTCCCCATGGTGAGAGGACAGCCAGACAGCAGGGGGCTGAGGTGAGGAGAAGACACAAGGACTCAGAAACAGGGATTTTCTTTCTGATGCTGACCCTGGGCTGACTGTCGGGGCTTCAAAGGGGAGGCTCAGGGAGCTGAACCCCAGAATGATGACTCACTCATTAAACAATGTAATTGAGCACCTACCGGGTACCAGACACTGGAAAACAATGAGCTCCCAAGTGCCCAAGGTGGATGCCCGGCGGGTGAGTCTCGGAGTCCCCTGCGCACTCACTGACTGAGCCAGCAGAGCCGAGGGACCGTGTGGGGCCTGTCCGGGAACGTGGACTGAGGAGAATCAAGTGGGAGCAGCGGCTGAAGCCAGACTAGGGAAGCTGGGGACCCAGGCTGCAGTCCCAGACTGAACGTGAGGCCACAGAGCAGGGACCCTTAGGCTTCCCAGCCCCAGGAAGAGCAGTGGTCACCTTAGAGCCCCAGAAGTCCAGCTGGGGCCAGTGGCTCAGCCGGAGTCCAGGCACATCTGTGCATCTGGGGGCAGGTCCGAGTGGCGAGCTGGTTACCTCCTGCCTCCACCTGCACCTCCCCCGCGTCCCCCCCCTGCAGCGAGCCTCCACCCTCCCATTTCTGACATCAGGTCCTTGGTATGTAGAGTCTTTCCTCTTGTCCTGGAAGAAGACGCCTGCTGGACTGTATCAGTTCTTTCCCTCACCCTCAGCCACTCTTGGAGCTTGCTTACCCCAGAAATTAAACGTTTCCTTCTCAGTTTGTGTTCCCAGTTCACTTGGGCCAGCGGCTCAGTGGCCACCTCTAAGCATTTTGCTAAAGTTTCCCCTCTTAGCATACACCACACAAGCAGCAACTGAAATTTTATCATGTGGTCCCCGAGGCCCTGTAGGGGAAACCAAGAAGTGTAAGGCAAGTCCCTGCTCTTAGGAGTTTATCATCTAATGACGGAAAACTGAATAGCGTACAGGTTCAGCCTGCCTACCGTCTCACCTGCCGTGAGCCGTTGGGGCGTGGTGCTAAATGCAGCTGGAGGGGAAGAGGACACGTCAGACCAGCACCTGATTTTGCAAGAGGTGGCATTTGAGCTGACCTTGGAGGATGAGTAGGATGTAAGGGATGGGAAGGAGAGAAGGCGTTCCATGGACGCCAGGAGCAAAGTGTCACGCATTAGTATTGGTCACTGTCACTGTGATCCACGCGGGAGGTGAGGAGAGCTTTGTCAGGTGGTGGCCACAGAAGGGATGAGGACACGTAACTATGTGAAGGACAGGAAGTCTTCGGGCTAAGAGGACTGGACTTCATGTCCATGACATGATCTGGGATCTAATTCTGGGTTTGCCAGAAATTGCCACAATCTCTTCACCTGGAAAATGGAGGGACTGGGCAAAATAACCTCTAAATTTCCGTACTATTCTGGAATTAAAGGAGAGAAAGGAGTAAAGATGACTCAAGGATTTTGAAGAACAGTCCCAACAACAGGAGGTGAGAAGTCAGGAGAGGAAGCAAGATTTGGGGAGAGGATGTCAGTTTCACATAAATTTGAGTGTACCCCTTCATGACCCTTCCTTCCACTGGGTTCTGGTTCCCACTGCCACAGGCCGATCTGTTCTTCGTCTTGCCTGGCATCCGCTGCTTCCCTCCCCTGGGAGAGCGTGACCTTGCTGCATCAAGGCCAGAGTAAGGAAGAGGACCTGGCCTTTGCTCCAGGAGATTTGTCAGCTTCTCCTCTGTGAATAAACACCTTCTCCATCACCAACACAATCCTGCTAGGAAATGAATGGCTGCCCAGTGCCCACAGGTGAGGGTGGGAAGCCCCTAAACTGACAATTAAGTTTCCATCACCCCCAGGGGAAGGGGGGCTTGAAACAGAAAATGAGGCTGTTATTGAGAAATGAAGTGTGGTTCCTGCATACCTGGGTTGGAGGACCCAAATGGGTACCTGGTTCACAGGCAAACTTCCCAAGGAGTGGTTTAGACCAGTGGACCTCCCCCGTGGGTGTGCACAGAGCCCCCGTGGAGGTCAGGAACGAGATCACCCAGACTGGGGACCAGGCAGCTGTATTTTAATATCCTCGCAGGCAACTGTCAGACACACCTAAGTGAGAGACTCCTGGGCCTAGAGAGCTGCCAGGGCCAGGGCTTTGGGCCAAGGAGAGAGAGGGACAGAGGTGGTCCTGGGAGGTGAGGGGCTCACTCATAGAGAGACTCTGCTGGGGCATGGAAGGTTCCAACCTCAGAGGAGATGGATGGGGGTGGGCATTTCAGGCAAGGAGGCACACAGGCCCTGGCTGGGGGCTTTGCCTGTTTGGGGTGGTGAAGCCAGAGGGGCAGGCTGTGGCCAAGAGGGCAAGGCTTTGAATGCCATGCTTAGAGCTGGACTAGATCCTGAAGCTGCCAGGAGCAGGGAAGGCTGTGAGCAAGAGAAGGGAGACCTTTCCAGCACCAGGAGCAGATGTGGCCCCCTGCTTGTCCACACAGGGCCCTCAAGGTCTCTGAGATGAGCCTGGGCCTGTGGTCAGAGGGGCAAGCCCGCACTACCTCCTGCCTCGACTCATTTCCATCAGAGCCAGCTCTGAGTCTTCCATTTCTGACTTCAAGTCCTTGGTATGTACAAAATTCTTGCCTCTCTTTTGGCTGCCCTGCCCGCCTCTCTGGCTGCAGTTTTGAGTTTTGTACCCTGATTCCTACCCTTTTATGTCTGCCTTTCTTAGGCCTTCAGCACAATTTGTCAAAATTAATTTGACACCAAGCTGGCTTTCTCTAGAAATTCAGGGAAACTTCTAGGCACGAGAGCGAGATTCATGTGGGGAGAATTACCATGGCCCTTTCCTTAGGGCAGTCCTGAGGTTAGAATCCTCTGTCTCCAGCGACAGTCCACTAAAGAAAGAAGCCATTGCTTGAGGCTCAAGTGGTGGAAATAACTTGCTCAGATTCTGGCCCATGGAGTCCAGCACATGAGCTGATCTCCCCGCTCTGCTCTATAACTCAGAAAGGGGTGCCCTGTTCAAACCACAAACAGGACCCACATCACCTCCAGAGCCTGCCTCTCTGTATACCTCTGCTCTGCTTGGAGAAATTCTTAATTTACTTCTGGAATTAGGTGAGGGGTTGGACACTGGGCCCAATTATCACACGGGCATTTATTCTCTCTGTAGGAGTCCCTTTGGAGAGGAAAGATGGGTTTCTGCCACCTTCCTTACTTGGGATAAAACACACTGTTTCCTTGCTCTTAATTCACATCTGCAGTTGATCTTGGAATTGGTCACAGTACTATGTGTGGCCAGTACATTAAGTGCAATTCCAGACTCAAGAACAAAACAATAGGTTTCTCTGTTTTCTCAAAATGTTTGGAGGCCTCAACCCTCGCCCTACCTCCACCAAGCAGGGCCTGCCCTTTTTTCTGTGACTCTGGGACAATGTCTTCCCAGTGCATCTTTGCCCTCAGCCGCTGCTGAACCTGTGCCAGTCCAGAGCACCTCACCTTCTGGTCCACGAAGCCCAAGGCACAAGGAGCCTGCCAAGCTGGGAAGACATCACAGAACTCAGTCCTGGTGGCCAATCTGCTGCCAGATTTCTTAGTAAGGAAGATAGCTTCTACCCAGACAGCAACATAACTTTTTCCCCCAATCCCTGGCACAGAGGCTGGGCCACCGTTGTCAACCTGCTGTGAGAACACATTTAATATGTGCTCTGTCACTGGCAAATCCTTGCTGAACCTTGTTGGGCTCTGAGAGAGGATCCTCAGCACAGAACGCGGGCATCGCGATGGGGCAGGTCTCAGTCTTTACACAGCGCAGAGTCTTGATTTACGCGGCACAGCAACTAAAATAAAATTTTAAATGCATCATTAATCATAACGCTGACTGACTTTTTTCTCTATGACTCTACAGCTTCACACACCTGCTCTTATTTTTATTTTGGCTTTTGCAGTGATCCATGAAGTAGATAAACTGAGTACTGTTGTTACTCCAATTTTAGAGGTGAGAAGCCTGAAGCTTAGCATGCCCAAGGTCACACAGCCCCTGAATGGCAAAGTTAGGATGGAATCTGGATCAGCGCTTAATCTCTTTAGGACCCAGGGCTGGATCTCGCAGCAGCAGCAGTAGCAGCAGTGGCAGCATGGGACGGCCGACTGCCCTGGGCTCCCCAGGCCCTAGCAGCCGAGGGGAATGTGGCTACTTGAGAATGTTCTCCAAGATCCTAAGGACAGGACTAAGTGGAGGCTTGTATCAGAGGAATGGGTCCTGGCTAATTGTTCCCCATGCCTGGTGATGGGTACCATTTTATTAAATCTGTAAATCGGTTATATTGAGACTATAACAGAGGAAGAATATCATCTGAAAATCTTCCCAACTTAGCAAACAATGAATATTCTCAAACATTCTGGAGGCCTAATCCAGAAGCTCTAGCTTATGACCATGTTTCCCAAACACATATGTAAGAAGATGTGCACATGAGTTCAAACCACTTAACATAGTTGTCAAAGTACTGACGATTTTGTAAACTTAATGGCTGCCAAGGTTATGTTTGATCAATTCATTCAATTCCATAAACATTTACTGAGGACTTCCTGTTTTTCGAATGCCGATGGACAGACAGACACATGGCTCAGGGCGGTACTGAGGCAAAGTCTGTCACCAAGGACCCCAGGACCTGCCTGAGAGGCCCTGGAAGATTGAAATATGGTAATCAAATTAAAAAGAATCCTGGGACTTCCCTGGTGGCACAGTGGTTAATAATCCTCCTGCCAATTCAGGGACACGGGTTTGAGCCCTGGTCCAGGAAGATCCCACATGCAGCGGAGCAACTAAGCCCGCGAGCCACAACTACTGAGCCCTTGTGCCACAACTACTGAAGCCCGTGCACCTAGAGCCTGTGCTCCGCAACAAGAGATGCCACTGCAATGAGAAGCCCGCGCACCACTCACTGCAACTAGAGAAAGCCTATGGGCAGCAACGAAGACCCAAGGCAGCCAAAAAAAAAAAGAATCCTGGCTTTGAGAGTTTCTGACCAAATTTAATGTCTCCAGAGCACTGACTGGGAGACCAGAAAGTCCCATCCTCGTCTTGGACCTCATCTTACCAAATGGGTCACATCCTGTTTCTTCATGATTTCATCATCCTAGAACCAGCTCAGCCAAAATGGGTTGACACAACAATCAGAAAGTGCCGGAATGTGGCCAGAGCTGAGGCAGGGATCACCATTTCTCGTTCATGGCTTATCCCACAAGCATTTATTAAATGCCAGGCGAGGTGGCGGACACAAAGGTAAACATGGCCAGGTGGCCCCCACCCTCCAGGTTCCTTGTAGAGAACAGGTCACAATAGGCTCTTCTCATAACTGTTGTGGGGAGTAAGCTAACTAGGCCGATGGTCAGCAGAATGGCATCAGTGACAGAAAGTGCGGAACAACGTGACAGGACACTGAGAATCAGCGGCTGGAGACCAGCCTGGTGTGTAGCAACTGGTAATAGAGTGGCTCTTCTGGAACAAAGGAGTTGAGCAAACCACGATTCCCAGAGGCAGAAAGGCAAGCACTGGGCTTTCTGAAAATGGGTACTATGACCACAAACCAAAAGACACACAGTTTCACACTAGTTTCCGGGCCCCACCTGTGCACACTGGTATCGGCATCAGCATTATGTTGGAGTAGGGACAACGTCTCACAGGAAACATGAGTTTAAAATGTTATTCGGTTCAACACAAATAAAACTTCCTTAATCTACTACCAGAAAAAAAAATTATTAAGTGAACTTAGCTAAATTTCTCAAACATTTCACTTGCACACAACATACACAGGTAATAGCTTCTCACTGTGAGGTTTGGGGCAAATTACCGAATTTTTCTTTGTGTCTTTGTTTCTTTTATTTTTTGGCCACCCCATGAGGCTTGCTGGATCTTAGTTCCCTGACCAGGGATCAAACCCAGACCCCTGGAATTCCCTGTGTCTTTGTTTCCAAATCTGTTACAATGAGGCCTGCACACAGAGTAAGTGCTATATACACGTTAGCTATATTATTATTATTATTAAATCACTATGTTAAGCTCAAAGTCAGACGAATACTTAGACTGTTCCCTTTTCGTCCTTCGTTTGTCCTAGCCCTACAGGTACTTTTGGGTGAACATCTACTTATTGCATAATCTTTTTAGAAATTTCTTTTAATCCTTGAGACAGTGTCCACAAATTTCATCTGGCATTTTGCACAGTGCCGAGGCATAGGAAATTCCTTTCCTTATACAATATTTTCAGACCACCAAGTCATGGGAGGTGACAGCTGTAATAAATCTCGTGAGCTCTTTGGCTCACAGCCACTTCTTAATGGAAAGGACTATATCTGACCCTCAGTTCACAGCATTACAAATGTCAAAGGCGGACCTTTCCCTCCGGCCAGGCTTCCTTCCCACTCTTCTGTCTTCGGTCACACCTTCTGGTCCTGCAGCTTGCCTCCTGGTAGATAAGTGAATGCTGCTGGAGTGTGACTTGGGGGCACTGAAAGGTCCCTGACCTGAAATATCTTCCTCTGTCCCTGTGGACTGGGCATCTCATCATCATTGTACTCTGAGGTCTGAGCAAAGGGGCTTCCCACTCCAAATCCAGGACTATAAATATGCCTCTGGGTTAGGACTGCATGTCACCAACAGTCCCATGATAAACCACCCCTATCGGGAGGGGGCCTTAACCCATTATCTTCCCAAGCTCTTTAGGAGCATGAGACCAAGACTGAGGATGTTTTCAGAAGAGGCACAAACTTAAGGCCTGCAGACAAATCTGAGCAACAGTCATGTTTTGTAGGTTGTACTTGATGTCTTAAAGCTGTTTTTTTAGTGACTTGTCAATATTTTAAAACCAGGATACTTTATAATGTCTCTTAAAAAATAAAAACTTAATAAAAAAAGCTCTAGCAACATTGTCCTGTACCCGCACAAAATAACAGGGGTCTTAGGGGTTCCCAGCCAGCTTACCCACCATCCTGTGGGCCTGAGCTTGGGTAAAAAAGTTGGAAAGCAGGCCTGGGCACCTGGGACTCATTTGTCTGTTCTATATCATTCCAATTCAAATATTTCTTTTAACTCTACAAATAAAAAAAAAAACAAAACATAAAAACAAAATATGAAAAAATATAGATGACACAAAGTAGCCTAAAGTTCTTTCCTTGTGTTGAAAAAGCTTAGGGATTTACTGAGAAAACAAAATATGGATGTTAAACTTCAAATAAGGGTATACCTGTTACACTTCAAAGCATTTTAGGGCTTCCCTGGTGGTCCAGTGGTTAAGACTCTGCACTTCCACGGCGCGGGGCGTGGCTTGGATCCCTGGGTTGGGGAACTAAGATCCTGCATGCCGGGCGGTGCCGCCAAAAAGTTAAAATAAATAAAATAAAATAAAATACTGACAAGTCACTGAAAAAAAGCCAAAACCTTTCAAATACTGAGTAGACCCAGCAATACAGGACCGTGGTTCATGAATAAATGGCAAATAAAACTTTAAAAATAGTAGTGACCATTTATTATCTACTTTGTCATACACTTTCATGTATATTATTTATTTCTTTAACATAACTAAAAACATAGATAATGCTTGTGGTTAAAAATTCAACAGCATATAAACACGTAGAGTAAAAAGTGAAAGGCTGTTTTTTTTTCTCTCCCAACCCCACAGCCCCTGCCCAGGTGTTGCCCTCAATTCCGAGTTTGGGGTGTATTCTTCCAGATATAAATGAATAGACAGACATATCTCCAAGCTTATTCTTATATATCAGATTAGCCCCATTTTACAGATGAGGAAAGTGCAGCACAGAAAAGTTGTAGTATTCATCCAAGACCACAGAGCTGATAAGTACTCGAGCTGAGATTCAAATCCAGCTCGTCTGATTCCTAAATCAGCGCATTCCTTCCGCTATGCCCCGTGTGTAAAATTTTATGGATGAAGAAACCGAGGCCCATAGAGGTCCCTGAGCAGTCAGAACCACATGGTTCACAGCCCAACTCGGGAGAGGCAGGGGTGACTGGGCTTGCACGGGAGGCTGCGTGGAGGAGAGGGCCTGGACCAACGCGGATCTGGGGTCGGGCGGGACCATCTCGGTCCAGCAACGCCCAGATCTGGGGCCCGGGGCTCGCCCACGCCGCTCGGGTACAGGCACCACCCAGCCCCTTGGCGCCACTCGCGGCCGCCTGGCCTGGGCAGGCGCAGCGCTCGCACCGCCCACTCGGAGCCGGTCTGGAGGCCGGGGTCCGGGAGTCCCGAACTCCAGGCGGGCCTGGGGACAGCCCGGGAGCGATGGCTCCGTCCGAAGCGGGCTGGGACCCCCTCGGCTTCGCCCCCTCGAGCCGTTGGCGGGTGCCGGGCTGGGGTGGCCAAGGCCCGAAGCCCGGGGTGGGTGGCCCTGGCGGGTAAGGGGTTCGGGGTGGGCCGCCCCGACCCGGGGGCCGGCTCGGGGCGCGGGCTGGGCGCGTGGCGGGCGGGTGGGCGGAGCGGGGGGCGGGGCGAGGGCGGAGCCGCGGCCGGAGGCGGCAGTGTCCGGAGCCGGGCTCAGGGGCAGCAGTGGCCGCCGCAGAGCAAGGCTGCCTGGAGAGAGCGCCCGGGCGCGGAGGGGTTAACGGGCCGCCGGGGCCGAGCAGAGCAGGTACAGATCTTCCCTGGGACCCCCGGCCCCGGCCGCCCTCTCTCCCCGGTCCCGTTAGACCCCCCGCCCTGCGCGCACGCGCCGTCCCTGTTCCCTGCGCCCCGCGGTCGCGCCCCAGCCACGACCCCAGCCCCAGCTCTTATAGCTTTTATAGCCTCGGAAGTACCTGGGGTCGAATTCCTGGGGAGGGGTTCTTATCCCTTGGAACACTGGCCCCCATCACTCGGGCGGAGAATCAGCCAAAATTCCTACGAAGTCACAGAGTAAAATTGGAAAACGCAGCCAGGACCTCCCGGCACACGCCCGGCGCCTCCTGCCCTCCTCCTCTAGATGCGTGCTCCTGGAGGATGTGTTCCCCGCATCCCCCAGCCCCGCCACTCTCTTCTGTCCTGGAGTTGGGGGACAGGGACGCTATGAGGGACGCATGTGGGTGCCCTTGATCCAGCTCAGCCTGACGACTAGAAAGGAAAGATGCCTGTTGGGATGGGCCTCCAGGACCCAGGAGTGGAGGGCCCAAGGAGGACCAGGGAGTTCTCATCCAAGATAGGGACTCTCCAGCTAGCCCTGGAGCCTGCTGTGGGGCGCCCTGCCCCGCAGCACCACCCATTTCCCAGAGGTGGGTCCCCTGGGGGTGAAGGGGTTAGTTCTGCCCAGGTCTCTCTTCCTTGATCTTCACTGGCCAGTGTGGAGGTATGGCCGGGAGGAGCCCAGGTTTGTCTAGACCAGAGTCAGCCTGGCCCAAGAGTGACCACTTCTGACCTCTCCTTTCTTCACCCTGGGCAGTGAGACACACCAGATGAGGAACATGAGAAGGGGTGAAAACCACAAATGTGTATCTGTTTCTGCAGGGGTGGAGGGGGAGTGTCGGCCCCCTGCCCAGCTATGCAGGGGGTGGGGTAGGACTTTTCCAGAGAGGGAGCCAGGCCTGGCCCTGGCCCCAAGAGCTCACGCCACCCCACCCCTTACTTCTCCAGGGAACTGCCAAAGCCAAACCCAGCTCAGGACAGGATTATGTGTACTGGGTAGACCCATGGAGAAAGAGGTAGCAGAGAGAAGCAGAGGCAGAGAGGGAGTAGAGAGGGGACCCGGACCCGGCAGCAAGAAGCGTCAGTGATCATCACCCCATCTCTCCTTCCCTTCAACCTCCAGTAACAGAGTCAGGCAGAGAGCTGAAGTTTTGGGTGGAACGTTGGCCCTCCTCTGGAGCCCCTACCCGCCCCCCCCCCATCAGGGCGGAGTTGCTGACCTCAGTGGTCAGCCCAGCCAAGGGAAGGAGCAGCCATCAGCAACCCCCTTCCCAA
Source organism: Balaenoptera physalus (assembly GCF_965194825.1). NCBI lineage: Eukaryota > Metazoa > Chordata > Mammalia > Artiodactyla > Balaenopteridae > Balaenoptera > Balaenoptera physalus. The sequence continues at coordinate 87,846,312 of NC_138882.1, read as the reverse complement.
CCCCAAGCAGCTGAGGAGACCCTGCAGCTCAGGCTCAACCACTGTGATCCCTCCCTTAACTTCCCAAGTCCTGGGGTCTCAGGGAGGGAAGTGGGGCTGAGAGTTACTACCCCCAAGCACATTCTTGCCCTTCCCTCTGTCACTTTCCTGCCCCTGAGCTGGCCCACCTCGGCATTAGCTCCTTGGATTCCTCTCCCGGGTGCCTTTTGGATCCAACAGAAACATTTTTTTTTTTTCCTGGAAAGCAGAACTCCAAGCAGCATGAGGAGTGGGGGTGGGAAGGGCTCATTGTGAGCAGGAAGGGGCTGGAGGGCAAGGGGGAGCGATGGGAGAGTCAGGCTTAGACCAGGGGAAGGTTCCAAGCTCCACTTCCCCAAGGATCAAGTTTAGACTTCAGGAGGGACTTCCTGGCTCTTCAGAAGGTAGACCGTGCATGATTGGGGAGCAACGGCATCTCTAGCTGCATATCCCCTTCCCAGGTTTCCCTAGCCCATCAGAGTCTTGCCTGAAGTAAGGCCTCATTGATCTAATGCTGGATGCTGGCCCCTAGAGGGAGGTTAAATCTCAGTGGGAAAAATCACCTGCTTCTCTAGAGATTAAACCATCAGCCCATTTAGTTTATCCCTTGACTGGAAAGTGTTTGAGGCAGGCAGAGATGTGCCTGAGTGTTCCAGAAGGAGCTTTATTAACTAAGAAGGGAAGAAAAAGCTGGGAGTCAGGTAGGAAACGGAAAGCCCAAGGGGCTTCCAGTCAGCAGCTCAGAGGGGGTGTCTGGTAAGTCCTCATTGAGCCTCCCTCCTCAGCTTTCCAGGACCTCTGGGAGGGCAGGAGGGGGAGCCAGATGAAAACCATCTTAAGAAAGATGCGTGTGCCTGAGCTGGCCTAGAGACAGTTCCTAGTTAGGACATGGAGGAGCTGAGAAGTTCCTGCAGCTGAGGAGGGGGACTGAGCCTGAGTTGGGAGGCTGAGGGCAGACCGCCACCCCTCCAGCCTGGGAGGATGGACAAGGGCAGTGTGCCTTCTCCCTCCCTCCCTTAGGATCATAAAGGGGTGGGCCAGTCTTCACCCATCCATTCTCACTCTGAGATGTCCTTCTGAGGAGTCATCCCTCCCAACCCCCAGCTTTCTGGAGACTGGACCAGGCTTCGGTCCCTGCAGAGCGCATCCCCCACCCCACGCCCAGATGCCGGAGTAGAGTTTATTTCCGGTCCCCTCCTCCCTGGCCCCGGGGCCATCAAGGGAGGAGCGATGGAGAAGTGGGCGGGCAGGTAAGAGGTGGGGCGGCCCTGGAGGAGGGATGGCTGGGTCTCTGGAAGTGAGGGAAAGGAGCTCTCTGGGAGGGGCTGGGGGAAGTGATGAGTAACTTCTGATTTCTGAGCAGTTGGTATCAGGATGTGCGGAGCCTCCTCGGGCTGAGGGCGGTGTCGTAACACCTCCTCCGGCTCCCGGCTGACACCTTCACTCCTGCCTTTGGTTTGCAGGTCCCGGTTGTGTCTGATGCTGCTTCTGTTCCTCCCTCAGCTCTGCCTGGATCAGGAGGTGAGCCAGGGACCAGAGACTACCATCCTTTCCTCTCCCTGCCTCCCCGCTTCCCACAGTCTCCAGGCCGCGTCTGCATTTCCCGCAGCCTCTGATAAGCCGCGGCCCCTTTCTCTCACACTTGGCCCTCCCAGCCTCCCAGCCTCCCCAACTCCCTAACTCCTTGCCAAATCACTTCAAGTCCCACCTCTGCTACTGAATGTGACCTTGGGCCAGTCACTACTGCCCCAAGCCTCCAGCGTTGGACTAGATATTCTGTACAGTTCCCTCGAAAATCATTCTAATTTTGGCTGAACTTTTTGTCTACACAGGTGTTGTCTGGGCACTCTCTTCAGACACCTCCCGAGGAGAACCAGGGCCCTGAGGGTGTCTGGGGTCCTTGGGACCAGTGGGCCTCTTGCTCCCAGCCCTGCGGGGTTGGGGTGCAGCGCAGGAGCCGGACGTGTCAGCTCCCTACAGCTCAACTCCACCAGGGCCTGCCCCTCCCACCCCGGCCCCCAAGACATCCAGAAGCCCTGCTCCCCCGGGGTCAAGGCACCAGACCTCATACTTCCCGAGAAACCCTTCCCCTGTACAGGCCACCACCTCGGGGAAGAGGTGGCCCCCTTCGAGGTCCTGCTTCTCATTTAGGGAGAGAGGAGGCCCAGGAGATTGAAGGAGCCAGGAGGTGAGGGGTGGGGCTTTGAGGGAAGAGGCGGGGCCTTAGGCAAGGGGCGGAGCTAGGGATGAAGGAAAGGGGAGCAAAGGATCCAGCATTTATAAAGGCTTATCTTTGGTGCTAGGGAGTCGCCTGGGGAGGCAGGCTCCGAGGTAGCCAGCGCTGTGACCCCACGTCTGCAACACTTTCTCAGGTCCCGGGTCCGAGACCCCATCAAGCCAGGAATGTTCGGTTATGGGAGAGTGCCCTTTGCTTTGCCGCTCCATCGGAACCGCAGGCACCCCAGGAGACCACCCAGCTCTGAGCTCTCGAAGACCTCAGATCTTCCATCCCTGACTCCAAGAACAGAGCCATCTTCTGCAAACCACACCCCGCAAACTGAACTCCCTCCTACTGAACCGTCTGCCCACACCCTGTCCCCCCCAGGAGAACCCCCAAGCCCCGAAGCTGCTCAGACAGAGATGCCCTCTAGAACCAGGCCTGCCCTCACACGGCCCCACCCCAGAGCCCAGGCCTCTGGCACAGAGCCCTCCTTGTTCCCTCCATCCCCAGGAGAAGGTAGCTCCTTTCACATGTCCCCTCAGCCAAGAAGGCCAAGTTCCCAGGGTTGGGCCGGTCCCCGGCTGGCAGAGAGACACCCTAATCCTTTCCTTTCTGTCCCTCGGAGCCGAGGCCAGCAAAGCCGGGAGCACTGGAGACCTGGGGGGAATCTTCACGGGTCCCTCACGGAGTCTGTCCCTCACTACCCAGACGGCTGGTGGCCTCTGCTGAGTGCTGGCCCCTATCCCAGCCCCCTCTGGAGCCTCTTTGCTCCCAGTAGCCCTGTCCCAAGATGTTCTGGGGAGAGTGAGCAGCTGAGAGCCTGCAGCCAAGCGGTGAGTTCCTTCTTGGACCCCTCCCAGACTTCCAATTCTGCTTCCCTGACCCTGAGCCTGGGTCCTCAGCCTGTCAGATCTGGACCTGAGGGAGAAGGGCCTTGGCATCTGACCTCTTCAGGGTAGGGACCTTGGAGCTCTTCCATAGACCTGACCTGCCTCCCTATCTCCCCAATCCAGCCCTGACCCACACCCCCATTTTCCTCCCCAGCTTTGACTCCTCTGTATCCCCCACCTCAGCCCTGCCCCCCTGAGCAGCCAGACCCCCGGGCCCTGCAGTGTGCAGCCTTTGACTCCCAGGAGTTCATGGGTCAGCTGTACCAGTGGGAGCCCTTCACAGAAGGTGAGGTTTCTAGCCCACTCCCTGGACAGGGGGGCTGGAGATTGGGGGATGATGGGGAGGGAGACACTCAGCCCCTCTTTTTCTTCTCTGTAGGCTCTTGTATTTCTCCTGTGTCATATTGTCTTCCTTATTTCCCAGTGCTGGGGTGAAGAGACAGAACAGGCCCAGAAAGGGCTGGGGGTTTCGGACAGAGCACTAGCTGTCAGATGGCAGTGTATGGTCAGCAGAGGGGTCAGGCTAGGAGGAGGGATGTGTCCAGAGGTGCCCTTTGGCTGGTCTCCTCTGGGAAGAAGCCCAACGCAGGAGGTGGGATGGATGTGACATGAGCAGGGTATGGTCAGAGAGATCCTGTCCAGTGGTGACAGCTTGGTGGAGGTACCCCATGGATCCTGGACAGTGTTGTATCACTTTCTCCCAAGTTACCATCCATCCGTTTGATTTTCAGCCTGTGTCACCTTGACACAAGCCCTCATGAGCTCTGAACTCACATAATCATAGTTTCACGTATCTGTCCTCTCTCAGAGCTCACAACCCCTTTTCTGGTCTTAGTGACCTCAATTGATCTGACCCAACTTTTGTGTGACCCTCAAACTGACCTTTCAGAGTACAGAATTGTCGTGTTCCCTTCATCCACAGTGACCTCGGCAACCTCAGGATGCCCTATTGCTAATATAAGGCAAGCCAAGCCGCTCTCAGGGCCCTGGGTTCTTTCTCAGTTAACCTCCTGCCAGGGACCCCAGTTAACCACCCTTCTACCCTGTCTCTTAGTTCAGGGTTCCCAGCGCTGTGAACTGAACTGCCGTCCCCGTGGCTTCCGCTTCTATGTCCGTCACACCGAAAAGGTCCAGGACGGGACCCTGTGTCAGCCTGGAGCCCCAGACATCTGTGTGGCCGGACACTGTCTGGTGAGGGGGGACGGGGTGCGCACATGGGGAGAGAGGCAGTGTTAATAACTGCTACAGGCACACACACAGAGTCTCCTTGCTCATCATCACAATGGCAAAACACCAGACTCAGGTTGCAGAGAGGAAAGTTCTTACCTGCCAAGCAGGGCTGAGCAGAGTCAAGAGTCAAACTGCAAGAAAGACCCCCTTAAGCCCATCCAAGCTTCCCAAAGGCTGGCTGGGGATGGTGGGGCTGACAGAGAACCTACAAGTCTCACTTGTAGTGCAAAGGTCAAGGCACGCGGTGAGCTGAAGGCTCCAAGACGACCAGGCCAGGGTTGGAGGTGGTGTCTGGCTTCTGGCAGCCCCTGCCTCACTCCGCTTTCCCCCAGAGCCCTGGCTGTGATGGGATCCTTGGCTCGGGCAGGCGTCCAGATGGCTGTGGAGTCTGCGGGGGTGATGATTCTACCTGTCGTCTCGTCTCGGGGAACCTCACTGACCGGGGGGGCCCTCTGGGCTATCAGAAAATCCTGTTGATTCCTGCTGGAGCCTCCCGGCTCCGGATCGCCCAGCTCCGGCCCAGCTCCAACTACCTCGGTGAGTCCCTGGGTTCCCCGAGTCTTGGTCCCCCGTTCCATTCCTGGCCTATTGGCTCTGCCCTTGACACCCCCATTCAGCACGGCAAATGAGCCACCCGGGAAGTCAGGGCTCCCTTCCTCCCTCCCGCGTGGGCACGGGGTATGTGGGGTTCTGTGCTGTCAGGGAAGTGGTGGGAGAGGAGGACAGTATGACTAACCTCGCATGTCCTGATCTGCCACCTCCAGCACTTCGTGGCCCTGGGGGCCGGTCCATCATTAATGGAAACTGGGCTGTGGATCCCCCTGGGTCCTACGCTGCTGGCGGGACTGTCTTCCGGTACAGCCGTCCTCCTCGAGAGGAGGGCGTGGGAGAGAGTCTGTCCGCGGAAGGCCCCACGACCCAGCCTGTGGATGTCTATGTGAGCGAGGGGCCTGCGCCTGGGCTGGAGGAGGAGGCCGCCCCGCTGCCTCTCCTCTGAGGGGAAAGCTGTGGGTCTCAAGATGGGCAGAAGGCTAGTGGATGCCCCCCTGGCCACCCCCAAACATTCATTACCTTCTCTTTTTCTCCCCAGATGATCTTTCAGGAGGAAAACCCAGGTGTTTTCTACCAGTATGTCATCTCTTCACCTCCTCCAAACCTTGAGAACCCCACGCCAGAGCCCCGTCTCCCCCAACTCCAGCCTGGTAAGACTTTGATCCCCAGACCTAAAAGGAGGTGGGGAGAGGCTGAGGGGAGCTCGAGGCAATGGGGATGCATCTAATTTGTCTACCCGACTCCCCCTGCGCAGAGGTTTTGAGGGGAGAGCCCCCACCTGCTTCAGTACCCCGCCCTGCCCGCACCCCAGGCACCCTCCAGCGTCAGGTGCGGATCCCCCAGATGCCCGCCCCGCCCCATCCCAGGACACCCCTGGGGTCTCCAGCCGGATACTGGAAACGGGTGGGACACTCTGAGTGCTCGGCCTCCTGTGGAAAAGGTGAGACTTCACGCACCAGCCTGTATTCCTGGCACCCTCAGCCCAGATCCCCAGCTTGGCACTCCTGACCCCATAGCCTGGATTGTGGGTCCACACCTTGACTCTGTGCCGAATCGGACTTCAGTGCCTGGGACCCCACTGACACTGGATGCCGAGCTATCCTGCCTCCCCTGGCTTCCCTTTTATCCCTTTCAGGTGTCTGGCGCCCTGTCTTCCTCTGCATTTCTCGTGAGTCAGGAGAGGAACTGGATGAACGCAGCTGTGCCGTGGGCACCAGGCCCCCAGCCTCCCAGGAACCCTGCCACGGCCCCCCGTGCCCACCGTAGTGAGTGCACCCCATGGGAAGGTTAGGGTCCTAGGGACACGATGGTTGCCCCGGGGAAACACATCCTCGCCCCCATAGGATCTCACCTGGACTCTGCACTCAACACAAGATCTCCTGGCTTCAGAGAGACGTTATTCAGTGAGAAAGGCTGACATTCCATAGACAACAAGGAAACCCTGAGCCCCACAGGGGATCCCAGACTCCAAATATGCCCACTCTCCTCGGAGGGGTCCCCAGCCCCAGTCTGTCGTCCCCTTCCCCAAACGTGGCAGCCCCACACATCTCTGTTTTTGCCCTCTGTGTCTCTGTCCCTTCCCCTCCCTGCCCACGCCCATAGCTGGGAGGCCGGCGAGTGGACGTCCTGCAGCCGCTCCTGTGGCCCCGGCACCCAGCACCGTCAGCTGCGCTGCCGGCAGGAGTTTGGGGGCGGCGGCTCGTCGGTGCCCCTGGAGCGCTGCGGACATCTGCCCCGGCCCAACATCACCCAGCCGTGCCAGCTGCGCCTCTGCGGCCGCTGGGAGGTCCGCTCCCCCTGGAGCCAGGTGAGTGGCCCCAGGCAAGGAAGCTCTTGGAGCGGGAAGATCCTGGAGGCGTGGGCACCAGTGAGCTAGAGCAGTGGTTTTTCCAGCTCCGTTCTAATCAGCAGAAACTTTTACAAATGAGATCTCATGTAGAACCTCCATCTGTAAGTCTGCGAAGAGACAGAACTGGGTCTTGGGGGCCCAGAGCCCCATACTCAGCCTGCTCCTCAGCCCACGAAGCCCTGTAACCGCTGAGCCAGGCATCAAAGGCAGATCCTGGTCCAGAGGCCCCAGAGCTGGAGGCTGGTGAGGCAGCCGGGAAGCCCCGTCCTGAATGCCCCTCGTCCCCTCAGTGCTCTGTGCGGTGCGGGCGCGGCCAGAGGAGCCGACAGGTCCGCTGCGTCGGCAACAACGGTGATGAAGTGAGCGAGCAGGAGTGCGTCTCAGGCCCCCCGCGGCCCCCCAGCAGAGAGGCCTGTGACATGGGGCCCTGCACCACAGCCTGGTTCCACAGCGACTGGAGCTCCAAGGTGGGCCCCACACCCCCTCAGCCAAGCCCCACGCCCCCGGTACCCCCACCCAGGACACCCTCCCGGGGCCTTTCCAGCACGGTTGCATAAACGTTGATTGAGCAAGCACCTGCCGTCTGCTAGACACTGCTGATGTTGGGGACTCAGAGAAAAACTTACGCTGACATCCTGACCCCTGCCTGGCAAAGTTTCCCCGTATCTGGCTGGTACCCCTGGGGCATTCCCTAACTCCCGGATCCGGGATGTGTCTGTCCTCAGCCCCCTCCCCTTCCCCTACTTGTCACTCCAGCCTCCCTTCACACTCTGCTTCCCAACAGTGCTCAGCTGAGTGTGGGACGGGAATCCAGCGACGTTCTGTTGTCTGCCTCGGGAGTGGGGAGACCCATGGGGAGGGCCAGGAGGAAGCAGGGGCAGGAGCCACTGAGCAGACCTGTGCACCAGGAAGCCGCCCCCCTGACATGCGTGCCTGCAGCTTGGGGCCCTGTGAGGTGACGTGGTGCTGGTACACGGGGCCCTGGGCAGAGGTGAGCTGAGAGCCCGGGAGGGGGCCCGTCGGTGGGATTCCCTGGGGGGAGGTAGGAGTAATCCTGCTCTCCCTTCCCGTCTTCTCCGTCAGTGCTCCTCAGAATGTGGCTCTGGCACGCAGCGTAGAGACATCATCTGCGTGTCCAAACTGGGGACTGAGTTCAATGTGACTTCTCCTAGCAACTGTTCCCACCTGCCCAGGCCCCCTGCCCTGCAACCCTGTCAGGGGCAGGACTGCCAGGACCGATGGTTTTCTACACCCTGGAGTCCGGTGAGTGCCTGGGCACCCTTGCCCTGCTCAGCATGGACTTCCAGGGGAGGGGAGGCTTCCTTCCTTGTACCTCCCTCTGTGCCCCAGGCTAAGGCCAGCGGCACTTTAACTTGTCCCATTTCCTAGACCAGGAGGACAGGTGGGCCCCCTCCACGTGGGGTTTCATAATGCTCCCGGAGAGCCCCCCAACTCCTTTCAGAGGAGGAGGAGGCCTGGGGTTCAGGAGGAGCCTGGGACACAGCAAAGGTCTGATTTGATAGCTGGGGTCTCCCCAGTGTTCTCGCTCCTGCCAGGGGGGCATGCAGACAAGGGAGGTCCAGTGCCTGACCGCCAACCAGACACTCAGCATCCGATGCCCTCCTCACCTGCGGCCCTCCAGGAAACGATCCTGTAACAGCCAACCCTGCAGCCAGCGCCCAGGTAAAGAGCTCCCTCTCCCCAATCCCCAGCAGAGCGGAGTTAGCTGAAGTGTGGGTGGAGATTAGGAAGGACGAGTGGGAGTGGGCAACACACCTCCAGCGGGATGGATCTTGGTGACTTCTTGTGCCCAACGGCCTTCTCTGTCCCCAGATGATCAATGCAAGGACAGCTCTCCACATTGCCCCCTGGTGGTGCAGGCCCGGCTCTGCGTCTATCCCTACTACACAGCTACCTGTTGCCGCTCTTGCGCCCATGTCCTGGAGCGGTCTCCCCCGGAGCCCGCCTGAAATGGGCCCAGGAGGCCCTCTCCTCGTGGTTTTCTCATGCCACCATCAGTCACCTGTCAGTCAGCCCACTCTGTACCCTCTGGCTCTCTAGCCTGTCCTGGTCTCACTAGGGACGTCCCCCAGGGTGGTCAAAGGTGGCAAGATGACGGACAGTAACCGTCAGGACGTGTGGTTGGGTCTGTGCGGTGGTGTGATGGTGTGTGTGCACATATGCCCCCAGATGTGTATCTGGGCCTGTGTGGATGTGTGTGCGCCCATAAATCTGTATCACTTCTCAAAAAGAAGTTACACAGACTGAGAAGGAACCGGGAGAGGGGACAATGCCTGTTTCCGTGAGAGTTTTCTAGGCTGAAAGGAAAGCAAGTTTGCAACTCTTTGGGAATCTGAGCTACTTAGAGTCTGGCCTCCCCATTAATCCCAACTTTGTGTCCTAAACCTCATTTCTCCTGTTCAGGCCACACATCATCTAAACCATCCTTTTGTCCTCTGACCCTTTCTCCCCTTACTTAGTCTCTCTATCCCTCCCTCTCATAGTTAGCTAGGGATGGGGTGAGCCATTGCCAATCCTGCTTTTCCCCAGGAAGAGAGACTATCTCCCCAGAGCAGGGACCAGCTGGGCAGAGGATGGAAAAGAGAAAGGTTAGAATAAGACACCCTAGCCCCTGCTCCCGCTCCCCACCTCCTAAAATGGTTCCCACCCCAGAACTAATTTATTTTTTATTAAAGATGATTATGACAAATGAGAAACAGGCTCTTCATTGTCCTCGTGGGAACCCAGCCATACAGGCCACCTAAGCAAGCAGTGTGAGATCAGAATGAAGGGTGGGAAGGGGAACGGTACTTGGAGCCCAGGTGGAGAGAGTTTGGGTCCAGAAAGGCTAATGAGTGAGCCCCAGTCACCTGAGACCAGGAGCCTTGGTCAGAGAGGGAGAGGATCCTGGCCGACCTCAGGCCCTGCAGGTTGGTCATTGACCACTAGAGGTCACCACTTCTCCCAGTTTAGGTATGGAGTTGGGCGCTTGGGTCCAGAGCTGAAGAAGAGACTGCTTGGCCTATGGTGGGTTTCTTGGTAGGCTGAGTCTTTCTGTACAGTCTCTTGGAATCTAGTAGCACTTTTTTCCCATCTGGGGCTGAGCTGAATGGCGGCTGCCTTTTCAGGGCTCCTTTTTCCTGTTCCCTTTCTTTGGCCCTGCCTTCCTGCCCCTCTCATCCTTTCTGCTATTACCCATTTCCCTATTAAGCTCTTGGTTTATTGCTTTTTATAGGGTGGGAGGAAAGGAAATGATTCACACCCCACACCCCACACCCCTCTCCCTCAGCAGAAACGGCCGGAAGAGGAGCCTGGCCCGGCTCTAGGGGACTTGGGGGTGGAGTCGAGGGTGGAGCCAAGGCAGTACTGGATGTCCTGCCAAAGACACATTCTTCAGAGATGTCTCACCCTACTCTCCTCCCTCCTCCCTCCCCCGCCCATGTCCACTCTCAAGGTAAATAGCTTGCTAGAGGTGGTGTGAGAGTGGGCAGCCTTTTCCATAACACAGATCCTCTCCCTGACCCCTACAATTCTGAGGTCTGAGTCTAGATCTCCACTTGTGGAAGCCAGACTTCCCAGGGGTCCCCATGCCTAGGAAGAGGGGAAGTGCAATAGAATTGAGCTTCTCTCCCCATTAGAAGCATCCCTCCCCCATCCCTGCGCCTCTACAAGTCTGGCCGAGTAAGACCGTAAATAAAGGCCTGCAGAAACAGCTGAACTCGGTGACTACTGTTTCCTGAGCATGCACACCCAGACACCCAGACACCCAGACACTGGGGAGGACCCCAGAGTTGCCTGAGGAGACAGGACTTCTCTGCTCTGGCAGCTCCCTCACATCATACTGTTGCCTTGGGAAGCAGGCTTTCCCTGGGTTGGAAGTGGCTGAGAAGGAAGACTCCGGACAACATCTTGGGAGGACAGTGCATGAGGAAGGAGGCAAAAGAAAATGGGGGGAAAGGAAAATGAAACTGACTTTAGTCCAGGGCGAGGAGTAAGGAAGGGGGTACAAGGAAAGCCCAGTCTTAGTGTCTCTGCTTAGTGTAAAGAGAAGGCATCAGATGTGTTCCTCTCTTTGGTGAACCCCTTAGGGGATCAGAGACGCGGGGGGACCAGGGAAGTGGGACCTGAGCTAGCCCTGTAGATACGGAGGGCTGAAGGCGGAGCCCTGAGACCGAGGGAGGGGTGTGGTGAATAGCTGGGGCCCTCCCAGCGATTCCTGGAAGCTGAACGCTGGGCGGTGGCCCCTGCTCAGCTGACTTCCCCGAAGTTCCTCCTCCCTCTTTGGGCCTCTCTGGGCTGTTGCCGGGCAGGTTTGGAGTTTGGCCTGAGCCTGAGAACCAATCACAGGTGGGGAATGCAGCCACAGCCCCTCTAAGGGCTCCCCCAGCTTCAGTAACTCCCTTCTCTTTCTGATAGCCCCCAGCTCCCTCATAGGCTCCAGCCTCTGACTGCTCAGGATGTGGGCTTTCATCTGGGGGGTCGCCCCCTTTCACCTCATTTTAAAGCTAGGATTCAGTGCAGCCCCTAAGGATTCTTTTCTCTGGTCACTGAGGTCAGTATTGGGGGGGGGGGTGTCAATGTGAAAGTTTTCAGGAAGGGAAACCTGACCCCAAGCACCCCTTTTCCTGGCCCCTTAGAGGGGAGTAGTGTGGCCAGATACCTCTTTGATGACCTCTGAAACCCTGTGGAGGGCTGGGAGAGAGGAAGCTGCAACCCAAGGTCAGGGAGATGTGCTAGAGGGGCCCCTAGGTTTGGTGCCCTGGGTGGAATTTAGGGAAGGACTCAGAGGAACTGGACCCCTGAGAATCGAGGTGGGGGTGGGGTGGTGATGGGAACAATCTTGATGTGCACAAGAGAGATCAAGCGTGCAGAAGGCCAGCAAATTGCTAGCGCTTCTCGTTTTCTCGGTGTTTGTTGGGGGAAGGGGATTGTGGTTGTGTCAGTGGACTTAGGGGTGAATTTGTGAGGTCTCAGTTCAGCTGGGTCAGAATTCCTCTCCCCTCCCCCCTCCCAGTTTCCCCAGGGTAATTACCCACCCAATTAAGCTTCAGCCTTCAGACTAAATTTAGCTTCTATACTTCCCCAACCAGGGGCCTCCCTGCAAGCAGGTGCTCACAGCTGCAGGGGTGAGTCTGAGGAGACCAGACCCACACTCTTCACTCATCCAGATTCAACCTCTGTGATTAACTAGGAGTGAAGCAGAGCACAGGGCCCCAGTTGCTGACCTACGGCATGAGTGTCTCAACCTGAAGACACCCTCCCTCAGGAGCCCTTTAGGGGAGGATCTCGATAGACCTGGAGGGCGGCAGGAGGGCAGAGGGATGAGAGTGAGAACAAAATGCAAGGAGAAGGTCCCTTCCAGATTCCATCCAACCAGATCCTCTTTCATTTCCTGTTTCCCCTTCTCCCCAGTTTTACAAACAGAGACTTCATTTGAACTTAACACCCTTCCCCCACCAGAGTAAACTGAATCAGAGACCTCTCCTCTCCTTGAAGCATGGGGAGTCATGCTAAAGAGTACCTCAGTAGTTTGGAGGTGGAGTGGGGGCGTGGGTTCCTGCATTCCCACCCTCTCTCTGACCAGCATCCCTCAAATCCATCACCTCTGGTTCTGGGAGTTAGGTGGGTGAGGAAGTTAGAGCGGAGGGGGCTTATCTGTCACAGGCAGGTGATGAAGAGATGTCAGCTTTAAAGGGTGAGAGGCACCTTCTACAGGAAGTAGAAAGCCTCAGGAAAGTACCTAAGACTAAGTCAGTCAACAAGAGAGAAACAGTTTGGGTTAACCAAACTAGACAGCGCAAATCTTCAATCTGACTTTGGGCTCCTTGACCCTGGAGATTGGGGAAAGCTCTAGAGGGGGTTGTTTCATGGCTGAGGTCAGAAAGTAGAAAGGATTGGAGGGAGAAATGTGCAAAATTAGTCCAAAACAAGGTATGCATGAGCCATAGCAGTCAGATCCTAGGCAACCAATCAGCCACACCAGCTGAAGGGGAGGTGTAGGGATGGATGGCTAGGAACCAGACCAGAGCACTTTCTCAGCGAGCACCAGAGAGCTGTGTTTGAATGTCCTGGGAAAGAACCTCAGTGTTAGAGGAGAGATGGGTTCAATTTCAGGAATGTCCCAGGTTGGGGTTAGGATGTCTGTGTGTGTGTTGTACTCCTCTGAGCCTTGCCGGAATCTTTTTAAGAGACAGCTCTACAGAACTTTGAGTGAGGAGGAAAAGAAACTAGGGGTGAGAGGGTGGGGTTACTCATAAAAAGAAGACTGTGTGTGTCCCTGGGATCCCTAGGCTAAAAGGCAAGAGGCCCTGCCCTTGATGGGAGGGGCAGAGTTAATCTGCCCTGGAACCAGACCCCCTCTTTCATCTCTTCCTCCCTCCCCTCACTACTATTGATTCTTGGTTGCCTGCCTCTTTCATGACATCATAAGATGCCTTTTTAGCTCTAGCAGAGGAGTGGGCAACCTTTTTCCCTTAAGGACCAGCCGTAAATATTTTCGGCTTTGCAGGGCATAGAATCTCTGTTGCAACTACTTGACTCTGCTGCTGTAGCACAGAAGCAGCCCTACACAGTTTGTAAACAAATGGGCATGGCTGTGTTCCAACCAAACTTTATTTATGACACTGAAATCTTAATTTCATATAATTTTAACGTGTCACCAAGTATCTTTTTTCAACCATTTAAAAATGCAAAAACCATTCTTAGCTTTTGAGCCATACAGAAACAGGCAATAGGGCAGATTTGGCTGGCAGGGAGTTTACTTACCCCGGGATTTCTTCCGTCTGGTTCAACTCCCACAATGCCCAGCCATGGAAAGTCCTGTTTGTATCCCCTCTGCTTCAAATACAGCTGTAGACCCTTTTAATTCAACATCCTATTTATTGACATCGGCTTCTTAGTGGTTTCTCCCTGGGAATTCAATGACTTGGACATGGCTGATAGAGTAAATCCTTAAGGGACGTTTCCCGAAATTCCTTAAAGCACTTTGTTTAGTGCTTTAAGGTAAAGCACTTGTATATATTCTCTCTTTAAATCTTCTCAATAATAAGATGGGGGAAGACAATTAAATCCAGTTTACAGGGGAGAAAATTAAGTCTAGTCTTTTAACTTTTAAAATTCTAATTCCTTTGATCTGCTATTCAATTTCATTCCCACAGAGCACCCTTTATCCCAATACTCAGTTCTTTGGGCCACAGTGATCTGGAAGTTGGATGGGATCAAGTGTTTTTGTTGTTTTCAAATGTCTTTCATGACTTCTCTGCATTTTAGGAAAATCTTGTCTAAATTTCATTTTTCAACTCAAAGTTTCAAGGAATTAAAAATCCTTTCAAATATATTCAGTGTTTAGGCCCCAGGAAAAAATTAAAATAAATATACATGGTCTTTGTGTAAGGTACACACACTGTCATACAAACATAGGCTTATATATTACTAATTGAGTCACAGTTTTTTTCCCTAGAACAAACTTAATCGAAGTTGTATGTTAATTATGTTCTGGACTTAAAAGCAATGCAGCTGCATTTCTTTTTAAAATAACCTATTTCTGGGATTGCTTACCAAATCCTTCTTTTGTATTAGGGGTTTTCTTTCACTCAATAGTACCGTGATGGACTGACGTTATCTATCCATCATGGTTCATGAGGGGGGAAAGGAAGATACAGAACCTCTATCCTGTTTCAGACCTGACCCCAACTATCAAACTTTGAAGTGAAAGAAAGGGGCAAAGAAGCAGGTAATCAACCACTCCCCCACCATTACCAAGCTCCTCTGTACAGCTGTTGTTCCTTAAAGCTGAAAACAAGCCACCTCATTTCAAAACACACACACACAGACAACCTCACTTCATTTCGACACGAAGTTGTTTCCCTCTTTCTGTTTCTCTACTTTGCCTCACGGAGGATTTCTGAGAAATGAAAAAAGTCACCTCCCACAGTCTCAGTCTGCAGTTTTGTTTTTTGGGGTTTTTTTTTTTTTTTGTATGATGGAGAGACAGGAAAGGCGTACACTGGGCATACAGTATTAACCCAAAGCCTTACAAAGTAAGCAAAATGCCCTTCCCATAGCGCTTCAGCCTAAGTGGGCCCCACCTTGCCTTAGATCTGGGCTTTCAGGGTCTAGAGATGGGTGGGAACCACTCCAGGCAACCTCAGGAATAGAGGTGTGAACTGAGGATGGAATGCATGAAAGATCTGGGCATAGAGATTCAGGAATAAAATGTTTATGAAACCAATGTTTCTTAGGGAAAACCCCTACCTCCCCCCCCACCCGACCCCAAATCTGAACACCTGAGTCATGCCAGCCCCGCAGGGGTGTCTATAAAATGTGTAGCAAGATTTCTGAAACCAGCTCCTCCTATTAGACTAGAAAACGAACTGTTTTTAGGGGCACAGAATTGAAGGCGTTTCTTAATCAAAATAAAGTAGAAAACTTATCTCATTCAGGTAGAAACCCAACGGTTAAATACTCTCTTCCTTGTCTGCTTCCTTGGCTCTTTCCCAGCACACCTTGTTCCAGAATAACTTCAATAAACATACACATGTGACCACAGAGGGTGGGGGGAGGGGAGACCAAGTGGGGGTGGGGAAATTCTGAATGGAATGCAGCCCCAGCTAGCTAGGGGGCTGGGACTGAGACTTCGGGCCCTGTCTGTGGATTTATACAGGCAGAGAAGCCAAAACAATGAGCTCATGGGCAAGAATGCAGCCTGTGGGGGGAAGTCCGGACAGTCAGAGCAAACTCATTTTTGAACCAGGACGGGAATAGCTGTAATTGAGTCTCCCACGGGAACAGGATTAGGGAGAGTGGAGCCATCATTCAGTATCTTAGGGTCCAGTTAAATAACTTTTGGGGGCTGTTCTTTATTAAATTGTTCTGCAGAGAGCAGAGCAGTCTCGGGTCCATGTTCAAAAACCTGGTTCCTTTCCCTATGTGAACTTGGGTGGGTGAAGGTGGCTGGTGAGATGTGTGAGCGAACTTAGGTGATGCTCTTAAGACAACTTTATTCAAAGCAGCTCTGCCAATGCCAGCTCCTACACCAGGATCCAGTGATGGCTATGATCCTTACGTTGTGTGTGTTCAGGGCTACCACTTTAACAAGACAGAGGAAACGGCCAATAGAGTCTATCTTCTTTACTTCCCAAATAAACGCAGTCCACCCAGCTGTGTGTATTTATACCAAATTCAGACTTCTAAGACCAAAGAGACATCTTTTTTTTTTCCTACCAGTGTTTTCCAATACTTTTACATAAGGCCCTAAATGGAAGAAACTGAAGAGATACTACCTTCACTGGCCATGTATGGTGAAGGGGAAGGAAGGCAGGGAGGGAAGATGAAATGAGAAGAAAAAAAATTATCTACACATCTCCCCCTTCTCCTACCCCCCACCAGAGGTTCTTTCCCAGTTCCATGCTTTTGTGCATGTTTCCTACTCATTTTAAGGTCCAACCTCAAATGTTTATTTTGAAGCCTTCTTGACCACCTTCTACTTCCAGAAGTTGTCACCCTGCTTTGTCTCACCTCGTCTTATATCTTTATTATAGTATTTTGTGTACTGTATCCTAATTATTTTTGTCTATGTTATCACTCCTATTAGACTGTGAGCTTTAACGTTGTGCTACAATTGCTCTTTCCATGGATTTGTTATGCATAAATTCTTCAGATGTATTTCCTAAAAACGAGAACATTTTCTTATATAACCACAATTAACACACTCAAGAAATTTAACATTGATACAGTACTGTCTAACATATTGCCCATATTAAAATTTTCCCAATTGTTCCCAAGTCCTTTATAGCTTTTTTCATCCAGGATCCAATCAAAGATCACCCTGCATTTAGTTGTCATGTTTCTTTCAAGTGTTCCCTGGTTGTTGTTTTTTTTTCCATTCTATACATAAAAGCTTACATCTGCTAACCCCAACCTCCCACTCCACCCTAGTCTTTTTTGATTGTGTTGAGGGTAAGAATTAGTCTTTTCATAACTCCAGCATCCAAAAGTGCATGGTGCATAGTAAGCAGTCCCCTGCCAGGTAATGGACAAATGAAGAGACTCAACAAACATTTGGCTGCCTTGAGCTCATTAAATGTCCCAGTTCACTGAAGTATTGAAACATTCTTAATAAACTAAAGTAACCCCTGAACAGGGGAAAAGGAGAGAAGGCAAAGTGGGTAAGAATACAGAAATCCAATGGCAGAGACAAGCCATGGAAATGGATACTTGGAAGGGGTAAAATCCAGAGTAGTATTCTTGGCCCAAACACATTTCCCAACAGTCAAGAACTATTATGCTATGCAGGTAAAGAAAGGAACTGCAAAAGAAAAGACCAGGTATAGCGTGGGAACAAAAGCCTGCCCCCCCCCTTTTTTTTTTTAACCTCACAAGAATCATTAGTAAAGAACACAGAATCCCTGAGAGGTCTGTTACATCTGCCTGCAGGCAGATTCCCCACTCCCAACTTTCCACATGCTTCACATAACTAAGATAACACTGTAACAACTTTGAAACTAAAGAAGAGGGACAGAGTTAAGCTTTCAAATCTTGAAACTGAGAAGCCTTTAAAGAGTGTGGGAGGGTTCCAGAAGACAAAGCTCTGTAATCATTGAAAAAGTGGGGCCAAAAAGAACTAGGATAAATGAAGACAGACTCAGCTGATCATCTTGAACTCCAGGAATTAATGGCCTGTGCTCTGGGCATCTGGCTGGAGCCGTGCTACACACCAGTTGTACAAATTATTTCACTTTAACTTTTGTAAAACCCTCCAGCTGTCACAACTGCTTTAAGAAAAACGTTCTGAAACAGTCTGAAGCAAGAGCTAGCACTAAAGTCGCAAAACAGGAACTGAAAGAAAAAGTCTGGTTGTGTCAAATGAGGGGAAGTGTTGATTATTTTGACTCCCTCAGTGACTCATGTTACTGGTTACCATTTGACCCAAGTTTTTAAGGTGTTAAACTAAGGAATATTGCCACAGAAATAGCTTCACATCACAACAGAGCAATGGGAGCAACAGTATTTGCACAGCAGGACTTGACCCTGACCACTATTTGGGCTCTCATGTCCTGTGCTACATTCTCCCTCCACACCTGTTCGGGAGTTCATTTGTACAAAACAGCTTTCTTTGTAATGAGAAAAAACTGCCATCTTCTGGTAGTTAGGCTGCAGAAAAAGAGGGGCTGCCAAACAGAAATGCACAAAACCTGAAGGGGGAAAAGCGCAGAATCCTGTTTGCATGATTAGCATTTGGTGCTCAGGGCTTAAAACCAATATGCAAACCTCATATTTGCACATTTCCATGGTGCTTCTGCTCCCTTTCAAGGTAGCTGAAAATAAAGACAGGATAGGGCTTCTGAAATTGACTTGCTTATTCTCACCTCCTTTTTGGGAGGAAAGGGGAAAGGTACTGAAAGGTTAGTACCAACAACCTTATGGAAACTTAACTTTGGGTGTTAATTCTTCTAGCTCCTTTACTCACAAGGTTGAGTGAGATAGGGAGATACAATAACTGTTGTAGTGAACCCTCTTACCCCCAAGTTATACCAACATTTGGTGACTAAAAGAAATCGGGATGGGGATTATGATTTTTGTATTTAAATATACTGTTGCACTTTTGAACTACTCCAAAGTACAACAGTAATATATGTAATTAAAAGCACGGGACTTCCCTGCTGGTCCAGTGGTGAAGACTCTGTGCTTCCAATGCAGGGGGTGCGGGTTTGATCCCTGGTCAGGGAACTAAGATCCCACATGCCATGCGGTGTGGCAAAAAAAATATTAAAAAAAAAGCCCAACAGCTCTAATTTGAATGAAAGAAGAGGTTATTCTGAATGGAACTGACCTTTGCTCTAAGGCAAATCAGCTTTATGGGGCTTTTGCTGGTTAATTCACCTATACTTGTTTGCTCAGCTGACTTCCCTCAGATGCTTGCCTAAGAGGGGGAAGGAAAACAGGCATTGATTAGAAAACACCCGTACCACACCTTGCATTTGAATAAAAGATTTATTATTTTCGTCTCAGGAAAAACAGGAAGTTAGGGAAACACACTACATTTTACAGCCCACATTAGTTTGTAGTTGGTCCTAACCCTTCTTGGCACAGATGTCAACAGCATTAGCTGTTTTAAAACCAGAACCAAGGTGTTCACCCCCAACAGAATGTACACAGACGACACTAGAGGACGGCAGGGTTTTCCCTGAGAGAAGCATCAGACAGACAGAAGTTGCTGAGAGAGCCATCTTTCCAAGCAGCCCCTCCCTTTCCATTTTGGAGGATTTGCCTGAACTATGCAGCTAGTCAGCACTTAAAACATGTGCCTCTTCTCCCTACAGAATCACCCACCCTGCCTCAAAGCACTTGGGCTCCCTAAGCCCTCACAGCCTCTGACCCAAAATAGCAACTGAAGATTCTCATCTACATTTCAGCAGTCACACCTAGTAAATTGGGAAGTGGGGCCCCTAAACTCCATCAATCTACAGCTCTGTGCTTATTTCCACAACTGGCTATGGGGAGACAGGCCTTTTTAGTCACCTTAACTAGATCTTAAGATTAATTAACTATATAAAGTGCTTTTAGGTCCTTAGAGATAGACATGATATAAATAAGTGGTTTATGATCAAGAATGATAAATACACAGATAAAAATAGCTCTAGCTAGATGACCTTAAGGCTTGGAGATGGGCGGTCAGGGCAATTGTTCCCTTATTACATTCTTAGTCATTTTATTCATGCCTATTTTTGTCTGGAGTCTACATACTAAAGGTCACGTTCAGAAGCTGAAGGTTTCAAAATGACCCTGGTTCCACTATAGAAGTTTTCTTCAGTTTACTAGTAGCTTTTATATAACTCTGAGGTTTAACAGCCCATCAATTTCTATAATTTTAAGTGAGCATATTCAAATGCAAAAGAACCTAGAGAAAGTCACCTATCATCCCCTCCTCTGAAAATCCCTAAGGGGATTTTGAAAATTTCTCCCCAAAGACAGGATTAAGCAACAACCAATAAGATACTAGTCCAAGGAAAAGGGACTCTTCTCACCTCATCACTGTTACTGTCGGCACCCATTGTACTGCCACCTCCTAAGGATAAAATTCAAGAAGGATGAAGGTCTGTGGACTCCTTGGGCGGTCACTTAGGTTCCTAGTGCCAAAAACTAAAAGGGCTAGTAAGAGTTCAGGGATGGCAAGGTAAATTTGTAGGAACTATAAATATCTGTAGAGGGAGCCGAACAAGCAGCAAATATTTCAAGGAAGGATAGGAAATAAACGGTAAGTTTGATAAAACATCAAGTCTGAAGTCCATAAAGATGCCAATGCAAAAATTTGAAACAAAGTTTGAGAATCATTAATAGAAAAGAAATAAGTATTCGTTTTATTAACTCACTAGGCTTAGACCTGCGTTTAACAAGCAAGCCTAGTAATAGCACCATGGTTAGACTATAGCCTGCTTTTCCAAGCCATCATTGTACAATTTATTAAGCAAACAAGGGATCAAATGTCTCTCATCCACCCAATGTGATCTTTTTATACATACTCCTAATAAGTCCCATTTGGAACAGCTGAAAATCTTTTAGCGAAAGCTTTGAAGATGAGCTCATGAACTCAGTTAAAATTTCACCAGTTAAATTAAGTCAAATGGAAGGAACTCAAATGAGTAGTTGCCCAATCAGAGCCCATTATTTGTAAGTCATCAGCCCGTGTGCCCTGCCCCCCCAATAAATCCTTAAAACCTTGACTCAATTATTGAAAACCCACATGTAACAAAGTGAAAGGATTAATTTCCATTCCTCAATTTCTCAGCCCCAGGTTAAAAAAAAAAAACAAAAAACAAAACCCAAACAGCTATTTAAGAAATACTTACCAAAATCAGATAGGAAAATTAAAGCCTGCATAGTTATGAATCAGAATTGTTGTACTACAACCAGGTTGCATACAATTACATCAGTTGGTTCTGTATACAATCTAGAACTGACTAGCACAAAATTTAGAATAGAAAACGCTATAAGAAACAGGTTCCTAACTACAGAAGTTGTAAATTTCAAAAGGGTATGAAAAAACTAATGTAATTTCAGATTTTTCTCCCTTTACATTTCAAACAGATGTTCTGTAAAAATATATACAATTTTTACAGACGATTACAAGTTTTTGTCTTAAAAACAGCATATTCCAGATTTGTAATTGAGCCTTAAGTCAAGTATTCTTGGCCATGACACTAGGCTAATAAACTAGGAATCACTCAAACCAAACCAGAGTAGAACAGGTATAAACATCCTGAGCATTGGACTTTCTATTCAAGAAGCACATCTAGGAAAGCTAATTATAGAGGATAAAGCTTCCCTTCACACTCTGTTGTACAGTGTTGAGGCTTCTAGTCATAGGTTCTATTACTTATAGCTTAAATCCATTTTACACATGCCGCTGGCGTTGTTAGTGCTTCTATTTTAACACTATAGAAGTTAATGGATTCAGTGGGCATATTTAATGAACTCTATGACTAGCCTGGCTACTGGCCACTTTCCTGTTCTAGGCAAAGTAATTAAAGTCTCTCCACCCTACCGTCTTCACTAAATCTTAAAGTCCTCCTCCGTGGCCTCCCAAAGTTTGCCTGTTGCTGAAACTGAACTCCGCTTCTTTCACTTCTTTCAGACAGTGACTCTTCAAGAGGGACTACTTTTCCCATGTATTTATTCCTGTTAGCCATAAGCCTCCTGCCGCTTGCTTTTCTCCATTGCTAGACTAGAACTCCTGGAGGTTATGGCCTGCACAGCTTGAAGTCCAACTTCATAAATACATCTGATTTCACAGCAGGCGTATGTGGTTTTGGTGGCTGGAGTTGGTTAAGAGTCAATTATTGCACTTAAAAGGCTATCTTATTAGATACGCCAAACCAGCTCCTACTCCGGCAACACCTGCAAAAGCCAGCAGCACATTTCTGATGCCGCCTTCTAGGTCCTCTACATGGAAGAAGTCCACAAACCCATCCTAGAAAACAAACAAAAAGCAGTTTCAAGTATGGGCTTCCAGTGGCTTAAAAAC
The DNA here is from genome assembly GCF_965194825.1 of Balaenoptera physalus. Classification (NCBI taxonomy): domain Eukaryota; kingdom Metazoa; phylum Chordata; class Mammalia; order Artiodactyla; family Balaenopteridae; genus Balaenoptera; species Balaenoptera physalus. The sequence continues at coordinate 87,824,530 of NC_138882.1, read as the reverse complement.
ACCATTTACAAAGAAAACATGAATTTAAATACCTAAGGTTTCCCCCCCAAACGCAATGACGAACCAATTATTATTTACCTCCAGACTGCAAAGGAGACACATTATGCAATTAAAAGGGAGGTGGGGCACGCTCAAAAATGTATTTGCTATCACGCCCAGGTGATTCTTATTTCTTAACCAGTAAAACAGCCTACAGAAAACCAGGATTTTTGATACAACAATTCAAGACAGTCATACCACCATCTCTAAGGACCAACTACTTAAATCAACATCAAGCAACCAGAGGTCCATAAGTTAGGGCGTTGAAAACCGAGTTGTGCATCTTAAAAACCTTTAGCTATTCCCTCTTTCTCTATAAAATCTTCCATTTCATTTTCACTCCAAGACCCCTCCTCAACCTTAAAACAAACTTACCCAGCCTCTTTGTTTGACTAGCCAGTCTCGTTTTGTCCTTACGAGAACATCTGTGATGCTTTCTGCTAATGGTTCGATGCAGCTTTCTTGGTTTATACTCTTCAAGTGTTTGGCCACAAAGGCACCAAAAGAAATGAGAGTCACAATCCTGCCCCAGTTTGTTACTCCGTCACTGAAAACATGGACCATCACTCGAGACAAGGATTTGACATCGTCTTCGTTTTTGATGTCCAGTTTCCGAAGCATGCCTGAGAGGAAGAAAAGCATGCAGGTTCTCACGGCCTCTTTTGTCTAAACCAGGGCACGATTCGCCTGCCCACCCACGGTGGGGGAAATCGCTATTCGGGCTCTATAGAACTCAGGCTGATCCCACTTGAAAATTGACATCCCACCCTTTCCGGGCTTTGAGCAGAGCTGCCATTTCCAAAAGAATCAAGTGGGTGGAAACCATGACTCACGGCCAGAATATTCTGGTTTCTGAAATAGGATGAGAGTCATTTCAACACTGACTCGTTTCGGTTTCCACCCACCAAAGGTGGGTGAGTCCAGAGAGCTGAAAAAAAGGCAGCGCGGCCTTCGCGAATAACCCCCTTACCTTGGAAGGCCGTCTCGTGGTTCCGTTGCACACCGTCCCCGACCCGTCGCAGGGTCTCTAACGCCTTCCGGCTGGCGGCCCCAGACCTGCCCAGTGGCTTCGCGTCCTTGGTGCCGGTTGCCTGCTCCCGGAGGTATCGAGAGATAATCTCCAGGGACTGCCGGTACAACTCGTCCTCCTCCTCCTCTGCTGGGGGCGGCGTCGAGGGGAGTGAGCCGTCCTTGCCGGGGCTGTTACTGGCCTCGCCGACCAACTCCAGCAAAGGCAGGACGGCCGGCCGCTTCCCTAGAGGCTCCGGCTCGCACCCGTCCAGCTCCTCCTCGGGCGACATGATGGCGTCGGAGGCCGAGGATTCCATCTCTTCGAGCGGCGAGGCGCGGCGGGTGGGCGCGAAGAACAGCAGCCTAGCGGGGGTCGCGGTGACGTCGGGGCCCTCGGCGCCAATGGGCGAGGGCCGCGCGACCCTCCGGGCGTCGGGCGCGAGAGTGGCCGGGGGGCTCGGGCCGGCGCTTCCGCCAATCACCTCGCCGGTTTCCCCTCCCCCTACCTCTCGCCCGGCCGTGGCCTCCTTTCCCGCAGCCAAAAGCCGCCTTCCTGGAGCGGAGGCGCCGCTGCCGCTATCCGGGCCCAATCCGGCCCCCCCACAGTAGAGGTTGAGTCCGATTACTGCGTTTCTCTGGAGGCCGAACATCTCAAACCGCCGCCGCCGCCTACTGAGAAAAATGGGGCAGCCCCCGACCCCTCTCTTGAAGAGCGGAAGTAACAACTGAGAGAGGCGCTCCTAGATCACGGTTTTAGGGCCAGTCCTACGCAATGGCGTCAGCAACTCTTAAAAAAAAATTGTATCCTAAAATGGTGAAAAGGGCGGAATCTTCCGGAGGGTTGCGCACGACACCTAAGCGGCGGGTTAGGGCAGGGGCGGGGCCTGGGGCCGGGCGGGGCTTCCGGCTCTCCGGAACCTCTCGCGGCCGGTTACGTAACGGCGGCTCAGGGGCTTGGGCTGGTGGGCTCGCTCTCTTGCCCCGCGCTCACCTGGGCCTGCTAATGATGGCTCTCTCTGGGCTTCCCTGAACCCTGATTTGCGAGCCCCTGCTGTTGTTTTTGTGCCAGAGGTTTTTTTCCCACACCAAAGCCTTAACCATCGAGTCGCTCAGACTTTGAGAAAAGGGAATGAGTAAATTCTAACACGGATGGGGAACAACAGTCTTAGATAACATGGATAAATAAGAGGGCACTGTTGGGGACCTGTCGTTGTTTTGTACATCTTCAGCTCTTTGGAAATGGGGACGCTCCATGGACTGCCCTATAGAATCATTTTATGTAAGTTGACAAAACGAAATTGTTCTGCTCCACCTAAATTTTATTCCTGTCTCCCTGTTTGCTTTCTCCCATTCCCCATCTCTGCCCTCTGGTGCTATTTACATACAAGCCTTGCTCTGTCAGCACCTCTTCTGAGACATTTGACGCTAGCGGTCAACCCCTTGAGGACAAGGATCCTGGTATATACCGTATGTGTGAATTAACATTAATTGAAGCAACCTCTTTTTGTTAAAAGCCCTGTAAAAATAATAATAGCTAAAATTCAAGAGCAAAATATTTGAGGGACATAAGCAGGAAAGGTGAGCAAGGTTCCTATTCCCGAAAATATCAGTTTAGTAAGGAAATAGGGCATCCATACCACACAATTATATATTTGGGCAAGACCTAGAACCATGGAGATTTATATGTGGCAGAGAGGATGGAGAGAAACATCTTGTGGCTGTAGTGAATAAGAAACGGTTTCTCTATTTAAGGAACTTTCAGTCTTGCACAGCAACTAACCATAATGTGAGATAGAATTTATGCTCTATAGGAAGCATCAACAACTTAGTATTGGAGTTGAGAGGTTGGAAAATTCACTTTGGGCTAGGAGAGCTAGAGGAAGAAGACTTTATGGAAGAGGTAGCTTTTTCTGCTTTGCTTTCTAGAATGTGATTTTATCAAGGGGAGAGAGGTTGAGCAAATTGGCGTGCAAAAGCATTTTCTTCTTCAGAGGCTGAAAAAGGAAATGCATTGCAGGTTTCACCTTAATTACAGCCAGAAATCTCAAGTGCTCAGTAATCCTATTGCATTTCCTTAATCAACTCACTCTCCTGTGATCCAAGGTGACTGTTGCACATCATCTCTTCTATCCTTAAGCCTCCATAATTCCCTCCTCCCTTCCTCACTCTCAGCTGTTGACTTACTTCACTGAGAAAATGGAAGCAATCAGAAGAGAAAAACTTCATTTCTCACCACCAAATCTACTAATTTACTCCTTCTGTTTCCATTCTTTCCGCCATTCCTGCGGTTAAAATGATTGAACCTTCTCTGCTATCTCAGATCAACCTCTTGTGCACTGGATCCCATCTTCTTTGCCTACTCAAGTACTTGCAGTTATCCCTTGCATCATCACTTTCTCTCTCCCTATGGAATCATTTCATCAATCAGCATACAAACTTGATATTCTCTCTCACATGTTTAGAAAGCCTTCCCTAGAACCTAAATTCTTTTTTTTCTTTTTGGCCACACTGCACGGCATGCGGGACCTTAGTTCCCCGACCAGGGATCGAACCTGTGCCCCCTGCAGTGGAAGCGCAGATTCTTAACCACTGGACCTCCAGGAAAGTCCCTAGAACCTAAATTCTTTTTTTTTTTTTTTTTTTTGGAACCTAAATTCTTGATGTTCCCCTTTGTAGCAAAAATCTTCAGCCTCCTTACTTTCTTTTCTCTCTTGAACCCACTCCAATCAAGCTTTCATTCCCCCCACTCCACTGAAACCATTCTTGTCAGCGTCAGCAATGACCTCCACATGACCAGACTCCAGTGGTTAATTTGCAGTCCTCATTTTACTTGATCTCTCAGCAGTATTTAACATGTATTTAATCATTCCCTTCTTGAAACACTTTCTTCATGTGCTTTTTAGGGAACAATACTCTCCTGGTTTTCCTTCTTCCACGCGGGCTACTCTTCAGTTTTATTCTTTTCCACTGGCTGTCCACTTGATGAGGACACTTACCGTGTTTCCCTTTGTAACTCTAGCTATGCCTGACCCATGGCAAACACTCCATTGTTGAATGGCTAAATCTGAATGTTTACTAATATGGGATATACAAAAGCTAGAAAAGCGGGATGGGGTCATGTTATTGAGGGCTTTGAAAGCCAGTTGAAGAGCGTAGAACTTTTCTAGACAGTTGGGAACCTCTGAGAACTAGAGTGCCATGATATATGCTCTAATTTAGGTTCATTACTCTAGTTGTTGGTTTTAGAATGGATCGAGAGAGAAAGGATTGGAAGTAAATAAATTAGGAGGCTACTGCAATATGATAGGCAAGAATTAGGGACTTCCCTGGTGGCACAGTGGATAAGACTCCACTCCCAATGCAGGGGACCTCGGTTCATCCCTGGTCAGAGAACTAGATCCCACATGCATGCTGCAACTAAGAGTTAGCATGCCACAACTAAGGAGCCCGCCTGCTGCAACTAAGATCCGGCGCAACCAAATAAATAAATAAATATTAAAAAAAAAAAAGAATTAGTGGTGACCTGAACTCAGGTGGTGGTAGTGGAAATGGAAAAAATAACATGACACTGTGGAGGCAGAGTCTACAGGGCTTGATGACTAAGAGGATGAAAGAACGGAGTGTGACATCATAAAACAGGCATCCATATTATACACGATCAACAGGTAGACCACCTTCCAGACTACTATGGGCTACCCTAGAAAGCCACTACTCTCACCAGTGGGGGAAAGGATCTATGCAGCTTAGAGGCAAGGAGTCAGCATGTTTCCAGGATGTCTGGGAGGTCCTGTCCTCAGGGAATTTTACTTCACTTAGAGGGTCTTCTGATCCCTAGCATTATTCAGAGTCACAGGAGCCTCTGGATTTGTACACACTCCATATCAAGAATGGCTCTTGTTCTTAGGATAACTATATTGGCCACAGTCCTGAACCGGAAAAGAAAGCATTGTTGACATCTTGATTACGTCATTCTTTCTTGTAGGCATGAATGCTTTGAAATGTCCCCAAATTGTGAGCACATTTCCTTCTTAAAATGTGCCTTTGTTTCAGAGAATTCATTTGCATAATTTCTTTCAAAATAGACAAAGAAAAGGTCTTAATATAGGATCTAAGAGGTACTCCAGTAGTCTTTTTTTTTTTTTTTTTTTTTGCCACACCATGAGGTATGTGGGATCGATTATTTATTTATTTATTTATTTATGTATGTATTTTTGGCTGCGTTGGGTATTAGTTGCTGCACGTGGGCTCTCTCTAATTGTGGCAAGTGGGGGGCTACTCTTTGTTGCGGTGCATGGGCTTCTCATTGCAGTGGCTTCTCTTGTTACGGAGCACGGGCTTAGTTGCTCCGCGGCATGTGGGATCTTCCCGGACCAGGAATCCAACCCATGTCTCCTGTATTGGCAGGTGGATTCTTAACCACTGTGCCACCAGGGAAGTCCTGGCATATGGGATCTTAGTTCTCCAACCAAGGATCAAACCTGCCCCCTGCAGTGGAAGCATGGAGTCTTAACCACTGGACAGCCAGGGAAGTCCACTCTAATAGTCTTTTTCTCCACTCTTTGGGGCCTGAAATTGGGCATACTTAATATCTCATGTTGCCTTCCCTCCTAATTAAAAATCTCTTGCTCTTGGGCTTCCCTGGTGGTGCAGTGGTTAAGAATCTGCCTGCCAATGCAGGGCACACGGGTTCGAGCCCTGGTCCCAGAAGATCCCACATGCCACGGAGCAACTAAGCCCGCGAGCCACAACTACTGAGCCCATGTGCCACAACTAGTGAAGCCCACGTGCTTAGAGCCTGTGCTTTGCAATAAGAGAAGCCGCTGCAATGAGAAGCCTGTGCACCTCAACGAAGAGTAGCTCCCGCTCACTGCAGCTAGAGAAAGCCCATGCCTGGGCACAAAGACCCAATGCAGCCAAAAATAAATAATAATAAATAAAATAAATATAAAAAAATCTTTAAAAAAAAATCTCTTGCTCTTATCCTTACCGTCTCTCTTAATTACTCAACCCTTTTATTCCTCAGCCTAATAAAGCAGCGTTTTTGGTTTTGTTTTGTTTTGTTTTGAGGCCCTATATGTAACTCAAGTTTGGGGAGACTCTCTACTCGACTGATAGAAATTTCCAGAACTACTGGAGCACCTTGTTCTCTTTCTCTAAATTGAGGCTAATCTTTTGCTTATAAACTATTTCTAAGGCTTCTTCATACCATACTCAATCACATTATCCTCTAATTTTTTTTTTTTTTTAAAGGGACTGGTGGGGTGGGGCGGGAAGGCTCCGACTTTTTACTTATTTATTTATTTATTTTTGGCTGTGTTGGGTCTTCGTTTCTGTGCAAGGGCTTTCTCTAGTTGTGGCAAGCGGGAGCCACTCTTCATCGCGGTGCGTGGGTCTCTCAGTATCGCGGCCTCTCTTCCTGCGGAGCACAGGCTCTAGAGCGCAGGCTCAGTAGTTGTGGCTCACGGGCCTAGTTGCTCCGCGGCAGGTGGGATCTTCCCAGACCAGGGCTCGAACCCGTGTCCCCTGCATTAGCAGGCAGATTCTCAACCACTGCGCCACCAGGGAAGCCCCCTCTAATTTTTGAGGGTTGTAAAACTCCTGGGTGCTAATCAAATAAAATAACATTCACCAAGGTAATCTAGTGACCCTCAGGTGGACTTATTTGAAAATGCTCTAACATGATATTAAAAGATCATGTAGTCATCTTTTTGCCTTATTTCTAAAATGTAGGTAATTTTTCCCAAACATTCCCCCCGTGACCATAAATAATTTCTAAAGATTATTCTTGATCACACACTAAAAAGTTGATCTCGTGTTTTTATGTCAAAATCATTAATTGAACTTCTTGCTTAGTTGGACATTTCTTACACTTCTTACTGAATACCATACTCTTTCATACTGTGCCTTCAGTATCAGTATCTTCCTACCTTGCCATCACAACACTGTAATCTATCATCTTTGCCTATAAGATTATAATTTCGGGCCCTAGTCTCCACAGGTAACACTAGCATAGAACTAGGGTTCAGTAGCCTTTCATAAGGTGTGACAGACATTGCTAGTTGCTTTATCCAATATTCATTCTTATTCCTTTCTGACAAACCCAGAGTTGGCATAGTGGTTCCATAATGATCGGGAACTCATATTCCTTCTATTGTGTTCTTCTGCTATCCTCATACATACTTTTCTACCTCATGGTCCAAGACAGCTAGCCTTACCCATCTTATCTGCATTCCAACCAGCGGGAAATACAATAGAAAAGGGAAAGCAAAGGGTATCTAGCTTTCTTTATTGACACTTCCCTGAAGTTGCATACCATTTTTTGTTAATATCCTGTTAGCTAGAAATTAGTTACATCATCTCCTACCTGCAAGGGAGTCTTTATTCTAAGAATACAGTCATTATTGTGAGTGTCTGTGTGCCCAGCTAAAAATTGAGGATTCTGTACTATAGAAGGAAGGAAGCATAACCAGCAGTCTCTACCACTATGTGTAAAACTATATGGAGAATGTTATAAAATTCTATTGAAATACATTAAACAAAACCCAATAGAGACACAAACCATATTCACATATAGGAAGACTCATAATTGTAAAAATGTCAGTTCTCCTTCAAACTGATGTATAGACTAAATGCAGTTCCAGATAAGGAAATTGATAAGTTGATCCTAAAACTTACATGTAAGACCAAAGGGCCAAGACTAGCCAAGAGGCTCTTGAAAGAAAAAAAAAAAAAAAAAAAAGGAACAACAATGAGGGGACTAGCCATGAAAGGGGTAGTAAACTTGGTTTACTACTCAATTTTAATTTTTCTCCTCTTGGCCTGGGATATGTAACTCAGACTTCTCCTCTGTGAAGTCTGACAGTGGAGCCTGCAATTGTTCAATTCGATTTTCTGTGAAACATTGTAATAGCAAAACACTGGAAACAATCTATATGTCCAACAACAGAATGGTTAGATAAACTTTGATACATTCATACTATGGGATCCTTACTATAGCAGCTACAAAGAGTGAGATAGCTTTATATGTGCGGATATGAAAAGGTCTCTGAATCATGTTAAGTGAAAAAAGAAGACGTAGAATAACAGAAACCATCTGATACCATTTATGTTTTAAAAATCCTGTACAACTACATATTTTTACATGTAACTGTATATCCATGTAAATACATAGAAAAAAGTCTGGAAGGATACATAAATAGAGGACCAGGATTTGGGTTAATGATCAAGGAAGACTTTGCCTTTGTCTGTAGTTTTTTTGAATGAAGATTTTAATCTCTATTATTTACAAGTTTTATAAAGTAATTTTATTCATATATTATTTATAAAATCAAAACAACCCTATCTCATCCCCAAAATTACATCTCTAGGTTTTAGTTAGTTTAAATGAGTCAGTAGTGTGATAGGGTTAGTACTGAAGAAAATCTAAGGGGACCTAAGGCTCTCTCACAGTCCAAGTCTACAACCAGGAGGTGATGATTTATTTCTACTTGATTCAGGTCACATCTGGACCAGACTTAGAGAGGTACATTGACACAATTTGAGCTCATCTAGAAAATAGTCAGGGAGATGCCAGGAGTCCATACCATGTCAAGGAGCAATAACTGAAGGAAGGGAGAATGTTTAGACTAGTGAAATGAGATGTAGAGAGAAGTGGTCCTCAAATGAAGAGTGTTTTTTTTTTTTTCTTTTGGCGGGGGTGGGGGGGGCTTTCTCTAGTTGCTGCTGCTCTCTAGTGGGGGCTACTCTTCGTTGCAGTGCGTGGGTTTCTCATTGCGGTGGCTTCTCGTTGCAGAGCATGGGCCTCAGTAGTTGCAGCACATGGGCCCTAGAGCGTGCAGGCTTCAGTAGTTGTGGCGTGCAGGCTCAGTAGTTGTGGCTCACGGGCTCTAGAGCGCAGGCTCAGTAGTTGTGGCACACGGGCTTAGATGCTCCGCAGCATGTGGGATCTTCCCGGACCAGGGCTCGAACCCGTGTCCCCTGCATTGGCAGGCGGATTCTTAACCACTGCGCCACCAGGGAAGTCCCTGTTTTGTTTTTTATAATGAGGGTCGATTGATGTATTATTTTATTTTATTTTTAAAAATTATTTATTTGGCTGTGCTGGGTCTTAGTTACGGCATGTGGGATCTTCGTTGTGGCATGCGGGGTCTAGTTCGCTGACCAAGGATGGAACCTCGGTCCCCTGCATTGGGAGCGCACAGCCTTAGCCACTGGACCACCAGGGAAGTCCCTCGAAGAGTTTTAATGAGGGTGAAGATAGTAGTAAATTCTAAGACACTGGAGTTATTCAAGAAAAAACTAAATGATCACTTGTCAGGGATGCTCTGGAAAAGATTAATTCAGGAGGAATTAGAACTAGATGATCTTCAAGGTTCCAACTAACTCTAAGAGTCTACTTTAAATTCCCTTGGTCTCAGCCAGATTTACCAAACCCCAAATCCCTAAACCTCCCTTCTTTTGAGTTGTTTTATGGTGGAGAGGATCTTAGCCTTTCAAAGGCTCTTTGGACTACAAACTGGAAGGAATAATCTCATTCCATGCGTGCCAGTTAAATGCCTCAGAGAATATAAAGATGATAGTTGGAATGTTTAACAAGTACCAACTGAAGGGATGTAGTAAAAATTAAAGTTTAATTTTGTCTCCTGCCACTGAAAAATTTATTTCAGTAGGAGATGTTTCCCTCTGATCTGGATGGAAATTCCAGCATCCCCCCCCCCCAACATTTCTTCACCTTTGGGTGACAGTCTTGCGATCACTTTAAGTAGCAGAACAGAGTCTTCACCCCACAGCTAGGATCGGTGTAGCCTGCAAGCTTGCCTTTGTGGAAGAGTGGTCGTTGGCTTCTCCTCCACTTCCTAGATGCTGACACTGACACCTCCGAGAACGGGGCAGAAGGAAGAGGGAGGAATATTCTTGGTGGCTTCATGCTCTCCTCATGCTGATGTTGAAAGCTGACTGTCTCATGGGCATTTGTGTGGATCCATCAGAGGCTTCCCTGCTGGGCCTTTCAATGGCAATATCAGCTTCCCTTAAGTGAGATGATGCATTGTATTTCTATGGCCACCACTACCCCCTCATCTTTCTGTTTTCCAGAGGTCCATTCTACACGGAACCTTTTGTAAAGAGTCCCACTATGTGTCCAGGAAGTTCTCTTGAGCAGGATTTACACTGGCTTCATACTTGGTTCCCAGGATTCATGTATATTTGACCCTTTGTCAGAAGGAAGTGCAGTTGCTTCCAAGATGCAGCTGTCCGGTAAGGCCTCTCCTTCTAGGCTTGAGAAGAGGGGAGTACTCCCCACACCCTCTCCTCCAGATTGGATGTGGATCACAACACAGTAGTAGCTCTCTCCAAAGAAATCTCATTTGTAAACTCTGTCCCCACTTTTTATACTCTTGAAATGAGGATTCAAGACTTGTGGAACTGGTCCTTGTTAATTTCCTTTAAACCTTTGCATTTCTGTCTGGTGTCTCCCTTTGGAATTTCATATCTAGTATATCTTGGTACCCCAGCTGAAACATCCAGTTAAAATCTTAAGTGTAACACATAATCTCCTTTATCAACCTGCTTTACATCCTTACCCATTCCCTACCTTCGAATCTATGTGATTTAGTCATACTTCACAGGCCAAGTCACAGGGTAGTCATCAAGTTGGTCAGACATGGTTTGGTTATGCCTCCCTTTAGTGATAAAAAAGCCAAGCTAATGTCTAGGGCCCAGTACAATGACCCCACCGCCCATGAGAGGGAACGCTCAGGACTCCCTCTTGGCTCCAAACCTAGTTCTCCATGAGGGTGTACCTAGGACATTGTTGTTTGGGGGGAGAGCCATGGACCCTGGAGTCTGTCAATTACCAAATGACCTTAGATAAATTACCTTTTCTGAGCTTCATTAAACATCTGTAAAATAGTCTTACCTTCTAATTCAAAATTTAATTTTAATCACATAATTAATGCATAAATACTCTCATAAAAAAAGCAAAACATTAAGATGAGACTAACTTTCCTTTGGTTATCACCTTCAATCCCATTCCCCTAACTCCCTTCCAGATGTAACCACAATTCTTAGTTTAGAAATTATCTTTCCTTTTTCAATCAAATCTGTTTTAACCTGTAAAAATAGGATAGTAATATCTATTCTGTGAAATAGGACAGAGGTGAAAATGCAAGGTGCATAATGTTTTCTTCTATTTTCTCAGTGTGTTGGGAGGAACTGAGACCTCCTGCAGGAACATAGCTGTACACTAAATTCAAGCTGAAGAAGAGAAATCTTACCTATTTTCAGGGTTGGAAATACCTGCCCTTTATCTGATATTAGAAAGTTCCAGGTTTTTTTGTTTATTTTTTTTTCGAAAAAAATTCAGTAGACATCATGCACAGAATCTACAGTAGGAATAAGCCCCAGCCTGTTACACCAGCACAGGCAGCCTGCTCTTGGATAGGGGTCTGCTGGAGAAGGGTAGCCAGAGCCAAAGGCCCAGAGAGCACTCTGCCTCCATTATACTCTTCCATTTCAGCCAGGCAGTGATTTTATGTATTGTGTCTTTTCTTTCCTGTGGCTTTCATTTCAAACTACAGAAAGGAAGAGATCATATACCCAGATTTTCCTTCCCAAAACAGCTTTCCAGCTGAGTACAACAAAGGCAAAAAACAAAGCAATCTTCCCACACAATTCTGTTCTTCCATCATTCTACAGGACAAGGGACACTCCCACAATAGCTTTTTTCTACTATCAGAGAGGACACACAAGCCAAGATTTCCAAAGGCACCTGTGGTTGGTTCCCAGGTGCCCCCGAGCAGGCTTTTATTTTAGCATAAGAACAAATTCCATTTATTGAGCATGTACTTTGCCAGCCATGATACAAGTTTCTTTACATATATCCAATTTAATTCTAGCAAAAGCCATATAAGGTTTTTATTATAATTATCCTCATATTACAGATTAAGGGACTGAAGTTCAAAAAGGTTAAGTAATTCTGTTCTTAAACTGTGACTTCCTGAGGCAAGAGAGATGTTTAAGAACAGTACTGGTCGGTGGGAAGTGTCATCTGGGAGCAGGAATGAGAAGCATGAAAATGTGGGGAGAATAGAAGAGGTAGGACAATAGCAAATTAAGAGAAAGAAAAAATGCATGTCCCAGTGAGAACTGCCATTCATCCCCACTGCTCAGCCTGGGCCGTACCCTAGGGTGTGTTTGTGTGTGTGTGTATAAACCTTCATAGCAACCAGCTGGTTTATGTCTCTCTATGACAACATAGGCTTGCAGTGTCTAAATATGGGCACTGGTGAGGATGAGTGTGGGCTGGGGAGGGGAAGTAGGACCGCTGAGTCAAGGGGAAATTGTGCAGAAAGGGCAGATTCCTTTGGTATGCCCTCATCTCTCCCTCCCAGCCCACCCTCAAGATAGGAAAGGGGCTTAAAGCCCTGCTCTCTCCTTGATTCACAGCAGTTACAGGTAAGAGCTAAGCCTTGCATACACGTTGTCTTATTTTAACCAATTATGTAAATTCCTATCCAGCCAGGGGGATCCCCTTGGTGCAAGAGGGGAAGAGTAGAAACTTTTGCTTCCCATTTTCACCCCAGGTGCCACTTTCAGGGCCACTGAGGGTAGAGAGAGGTCGGAGGATCCCATCTGATGAAGGCATGGTGGCCCCAGAGGGAAAGGTGAGGGCGAGAAACCAGGCACCAGGGTGTAGGAATAAGAATAGGCACTGCTGAGAGGATTAAATAGCCCCAGGCTTGAGTTACAAGAACCTCTTCCTTTAGTCAGCACAGTGGTTCCCAACCACGGGATCCCAGGGAACATGTGGCAATGTCTGGGGACTTTTTTGATTGTCCTGACTGAGCATCTAGTGGGTAGAGCACAGAGATGCTGTTAACATCCTAAAATACACAGGACAGCTCCCATAACAAAATATCTAGTCCAAAATGTCAATAGTCCCAAGGTTGAAAGTTAGAATATTCTGGTCCTACATGAGTCCTCTCCTCAGTCCATTGCAGGAGCACCAGTGATAGGTCAAATTACTTGAAGGGAATACCATGGGATGCCAGCTTGTTACCCTGGGCCCTGAGTTCCTCTCAAACTTCCAACTCAAGTATTTTGTTTGTTTACTCCTAACAAAAACAAGTTTAAGCTGGAGTCCCAAATTTGCTGTAAAGTCAGCTTCTAGAGAAGAGGGCCTTGGGTATCGGAAAAGCTGCCTGACGGAGGCTGTGCAACTGGACAAAAGGCATGATCTCTTGGCCAGTGTTTCACTGAACTCAATGATCTCAAATGTTCCTTTAGTTCTAAACTCTGTACTTTTGGATAATTCTTGCATGTAGCTGTACACAATTTGGGTCACTGGACAAGGAAATGACTCAGAAATGCAATGGAGGGAAGTCTGAGGGTGATTCAGACTTTCCTAATCATAAAAGGTGCTTCAGACATGGACTTTACCAGTTTTGTTGTTTTTTTTAAATTTATTTTCGGCTGCGTTGGGTCTTCGTTGCTGCACACGGGCTTTCTCTAGTTGCTGGGAGCGGGGGCTACTCTTTGTTGCAGTGTGCAGGCCTCTCATTGCAGTGGCTTCTCTTGTTGCAGAGCATGGGCTCTAGGCACGCAGCCTTCAGTAGTTGCAGCATGTGGGCTCAGTAGTTGTGGCTTGTGGGCTCTAGAGCGCATGCTTAGTAGTTGCGGTGCACGGGCTTAGTTGCTCTGCGGCATGTGGGATCTTCCTGGACCAGGGCTCGAACCCGTGTCCCCTGCATTGGCAGGCGGATTCTTAACCACTGCGCCACCGGGGAAGTCCCAGACATGGACTTTAATGTCAAACCAGGACTCATGATCGCTCAATGATTCCAGGTCTTTCCTTTGTATATTTGAGTAGGTGGTATCTACGTGGGGTGATTAAAGGTGCTGGTGAAAGACAATTCAAGGAATCCACCTGATTCAGACTGGGTAAGAAGATAAAGTTGTCTCTACCTGCCCCCCACCCCCCCAAAAAATATTTCCCCCAAAGGTCTGCTTATGTTCGAATTTCTACCATGAGAGTTTTATATGCAGTTAAAAATATAAATATTTTAGCGTAAGTATCAGTTTGATGTTACTAATTGGGTTTGGGACTGTAAGGTAGGTAGGTAGCTGGCACTTGATCAATAATGATGCTTCTTGATAGGTATGTAGCTCTAGCAGTTAATATGAATAACTTGAGAAAAGTTCTTGTACTGTGTAAATTCTATTCAGTTCAATCTTTTCAATCTAAATATAATAATAAATATTTAATAACTAGGAGTTCATATTTTGCATTAATCTCTAATATCTACCCATGATAAATATATGTCAGAAGAAGGTTCAAAAAAAGTCCATCTAAAAACACTAAGTACCTCTGTCACTAAACTTCCGTTTATACCAAAACTTTTCTTTTACCTGAAGAGGCCACTTTACCACAATGTGGTTATCAGTATTTGGTGCTCTCTTCCTGTCATAAGTTAATGTTTTACAGAAAAGCTATGCTTGGTTGACCTTCTGAGCACTCGGCCTTTACCTGTTCTTAGTCACGTGGCTCATCTAGAAGTTTTCCAAAAGAGAGACCGAGCTTTGTGTGGGGAGTACCCTTCCAACATTGTTCTCTCATTTAGAAGTCTCATTTCCCTGCTTATCCACTGCTGCTGCCATTCAGAGACTGTTGAAAGAGGTCAAACTCTTTTTATTGTTTTGTGAATACTTACAGATTAATCTGAACATAAGTTAGTGAACAATTTATTCCTTCAACAAATACTTATTGAACACATATGTGCCAAACACTTGATGCTGGGGATATAGCAATGAACAAGACAAAGCCCTGGTAGGAGTTCAATAAATATTTGATAAAGGTGTGAATGAAGGACCCTCCTCCAGTTGTTCGCTTTAGTCTAGCTTACTTGTTCCTCTTTGTAATCATTGTTCAAGCTACTGTTCCATTCTCTTTCTCCTAGGATGTCTTCTCAGAGATGGAATGCTTAATCTTCCCCTCAGAACCCTGAGAGGGAGGCCTGAGGAGACTGGACTCCATAGCCCTACGGGGCCTTCAGTCAAGACTGGTACCAAACAACTTTTGAACCAAAGTTGGGAACCTTAGGCTAATTCACTGCACAAGTGGTTCCCATCTCTATAATCTTTGGACCCTGCCCCAAGTGCAGATCTCTCCTACTTATACTTTCATCCCTGGTCCCCTCATTTCTCTGATGCCTCACACAGAAACTCCTCTTTAGAGAATTTCCCTCAACCCACTCATTCAAATTACACTGAGGTTATCCCCAAACTCAGCTTTATTTGCAGACCTAGAGGGTTTTTCCCTCCTATATCAGAAAGTGCGGGAACAGAGATACTCCTGGTTCCCTCGTGTCATTATTCAGGCCCTTATTTTTCCAAGATATTTGCATGCTACCTCTCCTGCTTTGGAGCTCATCCCATCAAGCTAAACTCTCCTTCACATTCTCTGCTATTCTTGGTCACTCCTACACCAGGACTGGCAGCTGGCTTCATCTTCTCCCCCCCAGGCTTGCACAATTCTGGATTCATTTAAACACCTTGATTTACTGACCCAACACTCTAAGCCCATAATTCTTTTGTTGTTACTGTTGTCATTTACTAAGCTAGACACTTCCATTTTCCTTTTATAAAAAAAAATACAGGGCTTCCCTGGTGGCGCAGTGGTTGAGAATCTGCCTGCCGATGCAGGAGACACGGGTTCGAGCCCTGGTCTGGGAAGATCCCACATGCCGCGGAGCAAGTAGGCCCGTGAGCCACAACTACTGAGCCTGCGCGTCTGGAGCCTGTGCCCCGCAACGGGAGGGGCCGCTATAGTGAGAGGCCCGCGCACCGCGATGAGGAGTGGCCCCCGCTTGCCTCAACGAGAGAAAGCCCTCGCACGAAACGAAGACCCAACACAGCTAAAAATAAATAAATAAATAAATAAATAGAGTAGCTATAAAAAAAAAATACAGTTGGGTTTAATAAGAGATAACAGTACAAAATGTCAAACACATGAGCCACCTACCCTGGCAGTTGGATATGGAAACTCCCTTAGTTCTTTAACTCTCCAATGATCTTTACCTTTACTCCACTTAAAACACCCATTCCTATTGCCCTTGTCATTCTATGGAAGAGTTCCAACTCTGAAATCTTAAACTCCAACATCATTCTGCCACCATGTCCTGCGTGGGCTTCAAGTTTTACCACTTTCACTTCTAAATCATCTGCTCTTTGACCTTATCAAGACTTCTCTTGACCAGAGTTTAACATACCTTGCCAGTCTGAATTGGGTGGCTTCCATCTTTCACCAGCACCTTCAATCCCCTTGTTCCCTTGTCAATCCTCTTCATCTGTCTACAAATCATGATCCAGGATCTATACAATAATGTGTCTTCTCTGCTCTTGTACCCAGGCAGCTGGGTGTTGCTAGAGAAGACAGCAGAAATATATGGATTGATACCATTCCAATGGATGATGCATTCCAAGGATCACACATTCATGGTTTCTGTTATACCCTCAACATTGTTGCCTCTTTTAGTTTTTTTTTTTTTTAATTAATGTATTTTATTTTTGGCTGTGTTGTGTCTTCGTTGCTGCACGCAGGCTTTTCTCTGGATGCGGCGAGCGGGGTCTACTCTTCGTGTGGTGCGCAGGCTTCTCATTGTCGTGGCTTCTCTTGTTGGGAGCACGGGCTCTAGGTGCACGGGCTTCAGTAGTTGTGGTACACAGGCTCAGTAGTTGTGGCACGTGGGCTTAGTTGCTCCGCGGCATGTGGGATCTTCCCAGACCGGGGCTCGAACCAGTGTCTCCTGCATTGGCAGGCGGATTCTTAACCACTGCACCACCAGGGAAGCCCTACTTAGTATTTTTTATCATCACTCTTTCATCCTCCTCCCTTTCATCCTCTCTCCAACACTATGGCCACTTTTCTTAAGCCCCCTAACTCCCACTTCCCTCTCAAGTAGCAGCCTCACATCCTATTCCACAAAGAACAAGGAAGCTGTCAGACAAGGACTCCCATCAATTACCTACCCCTATTCACAAACAGCTGTGAGTTTACGCTTTGTTACATCTTCACCTTGAGTCTCATGCAGGATGAGGTATATATCCTCCTGCTTCAGACCAATTCCTTACTCAGCTGACTTGCTAACTAGACTAACCTCAGCACCTCACCTTGTACAGTGGCTGGCACATAATAAGTGCTCAATAAATGTTTGCTGAACTATTCTTTAATTAACCACATCCACCTGAGCTCTTGCTTGCCCCCCAACTCCCCGTTTCTTTTTGGAACCCTGCTTTTTGGTTATCATCATTCTCTATTGAGCTTCTACTTTTACTTGTTCCTTTCACTTGGTAAATATATATGCCTATCATTCCCATCCTAAAACAACAGCAAACAACAAAACCTTCACACACCACTCAGTTTTACAAGCAAGATTCTACCGCTACCAATCCATTGCAACTGGTTTCAAAAAGGTTACTAACTGGCAAATCAAATGGACACCCTTTAGTTGATTTTTTTTTTTTTTTTTGTGGCTGCGTTGGGTCTTCGTTGCTGCGCGCAGGCTTCTCATTGCGGTGGATTCTCTTGTTGCAGAGCATGGGCTCTAGGTGTGTGGGCTTCAGTAGTTGTGGCACACGGGCTTAGTTGCTCCGTGGCATGTGGGATCCTCCCGGACCAGGGCTCGAACCCGTGTCCCCTGATTGGCAGGTGGATTCTTAACCACTGCACCACCAGGGAAGCCCCTTTTAGTCCATTAAAAAAAAAATTTTCTGATTTTATTCTTGCTTTTAGAATTAAAATTACCTCTAGTGATCAAATACATGCTCACTGCCAAAATCCTGAAAAGTACAGAAAGTGGACACACACACACATACACACACCTTAAACCATAATCCTGGCAAATAGTTATTCACGATTTTGGCACACTGCTTTCCTGAAATTTGGGGGCACTTTTTATTACATAGGTGAGATAGTCTTGTTTTTAAACTTAACTTCTAATAGCATTTTACACTATTGACTGATTGAGTTTCTCCATTAAACTCTGTCCTTGGGCATGACATCTTCCTGATTCTCCTATTTTGTTGGGCCCTTTTCTCTATTCCCTTCAGATGTTAGCCTTCATCAGGATCAGTTCTTCAGTCTTTCTGCTCTATATATTTTCACGGCCATGGCTTTACTAGTACATCTTGAAGTCTACAGAATCTGTATCTCCTATTCTGACTTTTTCTCCAACCTCTAGACTCATAAATCCAGTAACTTTCTAGTCATCTACTCTCGGATGTTCTATAGGCACCTCATATCAACTCTTCTGCAAAACTGAACTCATTGTCTTCCTTGCTAAACTTGCTCTTCCAGCTGTATTCTCTCTCTGGATTATGGCATCATCATTTACCCAGTAACTCAGGCCGGAAACCTCGGAATTTTTTATTGGAGTCCTGTCTCTTCCCGAGTCCCACCCCCATGAAGTTCTGTTGATTGTACTTCTCATGTATCTCTTGAATCTGTTCACTCTTCTTCATCCCCACTATCATTACCTTCTTTATTTCCCAGTCATATCTAACCTACAGTACTGTAGCAACGTAGTCTGTCTCACTCATAACTCAACTAACCCATGGTAACAGTTTACTAAGTGTAGTACAGAATTCTCCACTTAGATGTTTGTTACTTTAAACTTATTATGTCTGAAATTGAATTCATCATCTTCCTCTTCACAATAGCCTGAACCCTTCCCAACTTTTCCATCCCATTAATAATAATTAATAATGGTAATACATCCATTTTACCCTCTCCAATCTCTTCCTGACACTGCAATCAGAAAGATTATTCTAAGGAGCCAAACTGATCATGTCATTTCCTTGCTCAAAATCTTTATTCAGCAGCTTCACATTGCCTCCAGAATAAAGTCTAAAGGGCCCTTTGTGATCTAACCCTTGCTTCCCTCCACCGACATCTGGCCTCATTCCTTGCATGCTATGCTACAGCTACTCTCAGTTATTTTAAGTTTCCAGAATGTAATACCTCTGCATCTTTTCACATACTGTTTCTTCCACCTGGAAGACCTTTCCCAGTCTAATCCCTTTACCTAAGTCCTACTACTCCATCATATTTCAGCTTAGAAGCTACTTTCTGTGAAGGGATTTTCCTGACTGTTCTTCTCCCACCTGCCCAAATTAGGTGTGTATTCTGTGCTTCCAGAGCATTTTGTGCTTATCCCTATTTTAGCGCCGAATCCTTGTATTCTAATAATTGTCAGTCTACCTATCTTTATTATATCCCCCAATAGTCTGTAAGCTCCCTGGGGGCAGGAACCATATCTTAGGCACTGCTGTAGTCCCTGAAGTAAGGGCTTTTCATGCTTTATCTTGTTTAATCGTCACAACAGTCATTTGTGGTGGGTACGACATCATTCCTATTTTACAAAATAAGTAAACTGAAGCAAAGAGAGTTTAAGAAACTTGTCCCAAGTTACCAAAACCAGGAAACCTGACACTAGAACCAGTCCATCACTAAATCTATTACCTTTAAATCCCTTCTCCACACAATTTGGCAGTGACCTATCTAAAACACAGAACTGACAAGATTTCTTCTTTGTAATCCCCTCAGTGGTTCCTATGACTGCGGGCAGGCCACATCCTTGTCTACCTTCCTGGCTTGGTCTCCAGTCACTCCCCAGGACTCACTTGATACTGCTACTGCAGAGTCACCACAGATTCCACACGTTCATCCTTCTCTAAGTGTTGGTCCCTGTACAAAAATGCCCTTTCTCACCTTACCTTTCTGGAGAAATCCTGTTCCTCCTTCAGAATTTGCTCCATGAAACCTTTCCTGATCACTTTTTCTTTAAAAAGATTTATTATTTCATTTATTTATTTTTGGCTGCATCGGGTCTTTGTTGTGGTGCGTGGGCTCTTCGTTGTGGTGCGAGGGCTTCTAGTTGTGGCGTGCGAGCTCAGTGGTTGTGGCACACAGGCTTAGTTGCTCCACGGCATGTGGGATCTTAGTTCCCTGACCAGGGATCGAACCCATGTCCCCTGCATTGTAAGGCGGATTATTTACCACTGGACCACCAGGGAAGTCCCCAGATCACCCTTTTTTTGTGTTTTTTTGGTTGCACTGTGCAGCTTGTGAGATCTTAGTTCCCCGACCAGGGACTGAACCGGCCCGGCAGTGGAAGTGCTTCCTGATCACTCTTTTCCCCACCCCATTGCAGGCAGTGGAATCCTGCCTCCACTCTCGGAAGCTATGTGACTTGGCCAAGTTACTGATTTAGTTTTCTCATTTGTATAATGGCAAGACTAAGACTACCTACTTTGTAGAATTGTTGTGAGGACTAAATGAGATGATGTAAATTGAGTACTTAGCAATGGGCTAGGTGCAATTACTATTAAATACTTGTTCCTATTCCTCTATGTAGCTGGGCTTCTACTGCTGCAAGTTTAACACTGCAATATGATTTCCTCATGTGTAGTTTCCCCACCAGAGTGGAACCTCCTTGAAAGAAGCACCCACATATCATTTATATTTTAGCACAATGCCTGGCATATAATAGGCACTTATTAAGTGATAATTGAACTAGACAATTTAATACTACCCATCTTTCAAGGCCCAGTTCAATCTCCATTTCTTCCACTAATATTTACCTAATGATTCCAGCCCTTTGAATTTCCCCTTCTCAGAATTCTTTTACCACTGACATGCATTATATGTAGAAGTGTTGTCTCAATGAGGCTTCAAGTTCTTTCAGGGCAGACACCATTTCTTACACTGTTTATCTGCCCAACAACTGCTAATATTTCCAATCGCAAAGTTAGAGTTCAACAATTATTGGGGTTGGCCAAAAAGTTCGTGTGGGTTTTTCGGAAAGAGCTAACGGAAAAACCCGAACGAACTTTTTGGCCAACCCAATACTTGTGAATTAAAACATTGCTGCCCAAGCATGGGCAGCCTCATCTTATCTTTATTAGTAAGTCACCCATCTCTAAGAAAATTCACCTAACAACTCATCTCCTGACCCTCCTTCTCTTAGCTTGTGGGAATTCCGCTTAGAACTACATTAATTTGGAGACTTCCCTGGAGGTCCAGTGGTTAAGACTCTGCGCTTCCGCTGCAGGGGGCATGGGTTCAATCCTTGGTCAGGGAACTAAGATGCCGCATGCCACGCGGGATCTTATTTATTTATTTATTTGGTTGCACCGGGTCTTAGTTGCTGGAGGCAGGCTCCTTAGTTGCGGCTCGCCGGCTCCTAAGTTGTGGCATGCAAACTCTTAGTTGCTGCATGCGAACTCTTAGTTGCGGCATGCATGTGGGATCTAGTTCCCTGACCAGGGATCGAACCTGGGCCCCCTGCATTGGGAGTGTGGAGTCTCATCCACTGCGCCACCAGGGAAATTCCCGCCACTCGGGATCTTACATTAATCTGCTTTTATCTGTACGCCACTGTCATGTCTTAGCTTACAAGGGAACAGATCTTCCCTTTTCCTTGTTAACCTCCCTCAAGGCCCAGTAGAGGGCACTATACACACAAGGGCTGCTAGTGTGGGTGCCACTGGCTGACTGTAGATATCATCAATGGCAATTCTCCGAGCTATTTTTCTTTTGCCTGTGTTTTCCATGCTAGGGCCACGACAGCTTAAAATAAATGCTGCTGGACAATAATAATGGTGACTTCATCCCTGCCACCCTGCATATCAGATGGCTCAACTGAGAGGCTTGTCAGCACAATCATCACTCAACCATGTTGGAGGAGTAGAAGAACCCTTGAACCCACTCTTTGGAATAAAGATTTTAGAAAACACCAAACTAAAATAATGGGCAGGAACAGGTATTTGAAGCACTGCAGAATCAGTCTTCCCTGACTGCCTAGCCCTATAGTATGGGAGTGAAGGAAAAGGAATGGCAAGTTTTAAACTGAAACAGAAATGGGAACAAACATTTCTTGGCACCCCAGGATCCCTAATGCTACGCTTAAACCTAAGGGCCAGGGAGGCCAAGAATAATGGAAAAATCATATAAAAGCCTAGATATTAACTCAAGCTCTTCAGTAAACTAGCACTGCCACCTTGTAAGTAACTTATTTCTATATGTCAACTTCCGTTACCTGTATATTAAATGAAACTGCACTAACTAGATGATTCCACATCTTGAGACTTGCTGGCCTCATTCCCCAGCTGTAGCCACCTGGCAAACATAAAACTAGGGACAACATGCTCAAAAAGAAGTCATGGGACTGGTTTAAGGGGAAGAAGGATGAGAAGGCTCAGAAACCCCACCACAATAAACATTCATACATCTCCTAGCTTTAAGATATAAAGTTTAGGGAAGTCCCTGGCAGTCCAGTGGTTAAGACTCCGTGTTTCCAATGCAGGGGGCGTGGGTTCGATCCCTGGTCGGGGAACTAAGATCCCATGTGCCGCGTGACCAAAAAAAAAAAAAAAAAAAAAGAAATGAAGAAGTATCTAAAAACAACCCCAGAGAAAAATGGCTCTAATCACTAAGTAAAAATTTAAAATGTTCTCTGTATAAAAAAAAAAAAAGATATAAAGTCTATACCTTTTAAAGTATATGAACTTTTTCATATATTTTCTTCCAGTTAGACAATAAACCCCACAAAGGCAGGGAATGCCTTTAATATATTTCTCCAAATCACCTGGCTCACTTAGTGTCTAGCATGCTGTTCAGAAAGGCTGATGGTTAGGAGGCATCACAATCCCCTGGCTAAATCAGGAGAGAGCAAGTCAGTGTAACATCCCGAGTAGCTGAAAACTTATTTGGAAAGTTTCTGATTAAGAAGAGAGAATGAGTTAGATACTGAGAACATTCCTTCTCTAGTTTAGAAGTACTCCTCCCCCTCAACATGATAGAGATTTCTCTGGACTATCTTATGTCTCCTGGACCCTGTTTATCTTCCTTGATGCATACTCATTTGAGACGCCAATCACATTTGGGAAAATACCATGATAAATTCTCCTAATCAAACTTGGGCAAACGGGCAAGTTTCAGTCTTCACACATGGTAGATTGGTGTGAGTGTGAGAGGAGACAAGTGAGTTTGTTTCTCCTTGGGTAACATTTCTTTTGTATATTACACTCACAAGTAGTTTTAAACTTTTTTCAGTGGCAGGATTCCAGTGATGGTTAGGACATCATGAGGAAAGAAGTGACTCTGCCCCCTGCCGGCCACTAGCAGAAAGGCTTGAGTTCCTTTTAGCTTACTACTAGAGGTCACATTTCTCCTTCACAGACATGAGAGCTTGTGAAGGAATGGAAGACTGAAAGGGAAAAGGAAGAGCAGGCTTCCTTTTTTGCTTAGCCTGGACTGAGCTTTAGGTGTCAATAAACCATTTAGATCAAATACCGCAAACCCCTTATTCTGTGAGTCAAAACCTGAGGTGGCTGCGTCTTCTGCATTAGCTATAGAAACAGTAGCTTGGACAGGAGTCAGGAAAAGTCCTAGTCTATATGCCAACGTCCCTGCTCCCTCTCCGTAAATTAGGGAAACGGGGAACCCAGACACATCCCACATGAAGGGCCCCTGTTCCTTAGAAACTTAGGTCCCCACATTGGCTTCTCCCCTTGAATGGTGTCTTCAGTCTTGTTTTCTTCCCTTTCCCCAAACCCCAATAAAACACACCAACTGCTTCAGAGTATTTCTGGGTTGGGTTTTTTTTTTGTGGGTCTTCTTTTGTTTTTTATTTCAAACTGAAAAAGTCCCCTGGGCTCTGTGGGGCTCCCCACGCTCATAGCCCCCTTCTCCCATGCTCACTGCCCTTCTTCCCACAACAAATCTATTTCAAGGACAGCACTTTTTTTTTTTTTAATGAACAACTGAGTTCTCAGCTTGCTCTGCAGAACCAGAGGAGCTGTCTGCATCTTTCATATTTAGACGGTCAGTTTCTTTTATCTGACACCAGGTCCCCAGCCACATCCAAGCAAACAAGGCATTCTTCTACAGAGCTGAATTAGAGCCTCTCATCTTTTGTCCATTTTACTTCCTCCTCCTCACACCCACCCCACACCAGCCACATGGTTAAGGAGGATAGTCAAGAATGTTTTTATCAACTCCAAGCCCTAATTCATATTCCCCCAAATCTCCCACTCCACCCTCCCAACCCCCCACCCCACCCCCAGGATTTCACTGAGATGTCTCCCAACAATTATTTGGAAAAAAAGGGAAAACAAAAAAGGTTCAAGGTCTTGGTGCTCAGCCCAAGGGGCTCCATGCGCTGGGACACCGACGGGCAGGGGCTTCGGCCTCTCCAGCCCGCGCCCGAGCCACCTCCTGACCCTCGGCTGCAAAAGCAGGGAGGGGCAGGAGCCAGCACAGGGCCCAGGGGGGCAGCGTCTCAGGATCTGGTGGAGCCCCGGGCAGCATCATTCAACTTGGCCACTGCGGACGAACACAGAAGAAAAAGAAAACACTGTCAAGCAGTAAGGGAAAGAACCCTAAGTTCCACCCCAGTCTCTACCCCATCACTCTTCCACACTTAACAATCATTAGGGCTACCTGGCACATGTCTCAATCCTATCCAGCGAGTTGTTTAAAAAAAAAAAAAAAAAAGAATTTCAGTCTTTTCCTGTTTTCAAAACAAAATGTTCTGTTTTTTTGGAGATACCCATGAAAACAAAAACAGAAAAAAAAATTCTTTAGACAAGATCAAAATAACTGGAGGTTTTCAGGGGTCTAAGCTGCCTGGCTCAGAGCAGGCTTGGTTTCAGAGGCACGGCCAGAGCCACCTGCAGCAGCGGAGACGGACGGGGGCACAGCGATGAGGCGGTAAGTGCACGGAGGTCAGGGCCGGACAACACACATGTTGTTTCGAGTGGACTTAGTAATCTAGGTTTAATCAAAGCACTCTGGATTTGGATTTTGAAATGACCCTTCTTTGCCATGGAAGCTATGTACTTCACGCTGTGGAAACAGGTGGCGTATACAGAACGTAGCTTGCTTCTTTGTTTTCTTAGCCTTGAAGATGACCAGGTGGAGACAGAGACCAACAGTTTTTCTGATTTCCCTATTTCTTCTATTCCTTCCTAAAAACCAGACTCACTGTGGCCTCAGTCTTGAGGAGTCATACTGACCGATAGAGAAAGCAGCTCAGACAGAAAAGAAAAGAATACAAAATTTGAGAAGATCGGAGATGAAGAAAACGTACAAAATTATATATATATTTATATATATAATAACATGACATATCTATGTACAACATGTCTGGGACAGTTGAGGAAACTATACAAGGATGTTCAGCATTTTCCCCTTCCCACATGGACTTTAGACTAAGGAAGACAGCATGAGGAAATGGAGCAAGAAACACAAAAATTATATACAATTACAAGTGACAGCCAAGGAGTTTGGGGGCCAGGGAATCACAGGATCCTGCTCTCCCCATTCCCTCCTCACCAGCTTTTTCCTATCCAATCTGAATGATGGCCTGAAAAGTGAATGGCTGGTCAGGAAAGCAGCAGAGACACACCCCAACCCCCCCCACCACCACGTGCATTAGCAAGTTCATCAGTCGTTCTCATCAGGCCAGATGTGTGGTACATCAGAACTGGTGAGCTGAGAGGGCAAGAGGATTATAGAATCTTCCCCTCCTGAACAGCTAGTTCTCACCCTGCCCTCTCTGTGGTAACTAGCAGGCTGCATTCAGTAACATTCAGGCCAAGCTAGTGATAACTAGATGGACGATGCTGGCCACCTGCAGCCCCTTTCCTCCACCTGGTTCACGATCAGCGTTGCTACTTCTCAGGGCACAGGAGCTGGGTTACTGAGCTCTAGGAAGGCAGAGATTTCTCAGTGCTCCTTCTCTTTCTCCCTAACCACCTTCCCCAGCTTCCTCCAAGGTGATTCATCTCCTGAGAACCTGCTGCTCCAGCCCTGCAGTGGCACTAAGCCCCGGAGGCTCGCTCAGTTCATCCCTTTTCTTCTTGTCTCCCTAACAATACACCTGGCAGCTGATAACATCTGAAATATGGGACTCCAAATGTGCATGACTGAGCATGTTTCTTCAGGCCCACAGCCTGGCTGCCAGAGCAGCTTTTTAGCAGCAAGGGCCCAGATTGTAGGAAAGCAGGTGAGGGCAGAGGCAAGAGCTTTCATGGCTAGCTTCTTAGGATTTTTTTTCTTGACCCTCAAGACCATGATACTTATGAGGCCCTCTTACCTGAATTTATAACCCCCAAACCTCAACTTCTCTCCCCATGTAGGCTTCAAATAGTTCCCCTCTGTCGGCTCACCTATGGGCCTTCCTCACTTTTGGCTTTACAATGAACAGCACAGTTTTTTTCAGGATTTTAGAATCAGAATCAATCTTATCTATATTCAACTGTTTTACAGATGAGGAAATAGAAATCCAGAGAGGTTAAATGACTTGACCAAGGTTACACGTCAATTCTGCCTAGACTGAGTGGAACTAGAACCCAGGTATCTTGACTCTTAACCCAGTGTTCTTTCCACTATCCCATGATACTTTCAAAAAGCAACATGCTGGGAGAGAGAGAGAGAAGGTGCCCATTTTATGTGAATTACATCCTCCAATCTTTACATTATTTAAGAACCAGGGCAAACTGTAAAAGACACTGACTGAGTAAAGGAGGTTAAGTGGGCATTATAGTTTTAGGCAAGCAAATCAGTTTTTCTTTTTGAGGCTTCTCTAAACCTGCCATGATGGAAACATGAAGCAGTAGCAGCCCAAGGGACAAAACACTTAAAGCACAGAAAACAGATCCCATTCCATCTACCTTTCCCAACCATGTCAGGTTAGCCTTGGGATGTTAAACCTGTCATATTATTCCCAAGGCCTAGCCTAACCAATTTTGGGATATTCTCTTCCAAAAGGAGAAGTCACATCTCCCCAGTTTCTTGTACAAAAGAAAAAGAGAGTTTGCAGCATTATCCAATCCTAGTCTCCTATTTCTGAGCCCCTACCTGGGCTACATGAGGGTGTGGAAATCTCAATTTATCCAAAGAAATGAACTCAGAGCCTCTCTTCAGCCCGCATTACCTTCTCAGCAGCCCCCAGGAGACTCACAGTCATTTCTGGCTAGCAAGCTGAGAAGATATAACTAGGTGCCCATTCCATCCCTGCCTATGATATACAAAAGTCCAGTGGGTGAGGAAGGGGAGCAGAAGGGGGCCCTGGTTACCCCGCAAGCTTGCTGGTGACGAGTGAGGACTTTCTCTGGGGCAGATCCTGTGGGGTGGGGATGTGGTCACCAGTCACCAGGTTCTTGTCTGGTCCTGCACTTGGCAGCTGCTTATTCTTCATCTTGGCTTTGGCCATGTTGTAGTCTCCTGAGTCAAAGTACTTTTGCTAAGAGACAAGAGGGAGGTTTAGGTGAGTGAGGAGCTCTGGTCTTCCTCAAAAACAAGGAGACTCACATCCACTATAAACCTTCATCCACGCTCAGATCTTTCAAGTCTCTTTTGGATTAGTCTCTTGCATACAGAGCTTAGCATTAATTACATTTACTTATGTCTTCTCCCCAGTGTGTTCTGACTTTTTCAGGTATGGAAGCAGTTTCCCAGCTAGCGTGTGTTATTTTTGGAGTTAAGAGATAGCTCCTACATCCTCTGTACCCATATCTTTTGTAGCCCCATGAGTACAGGATGGTTCAACCAAATTACTGACTTTATTCACTAAGGCTTATGAGGACCTATTAGCCTCCAATGGGCTTGGTGCTGGGGAAACAGAAATGAATAAGATACACAGAAGGGTCGATCTGGGGCTATCAGCAGGAGATCAACCTCAAGCTAACAACCTCAAAATTAAAAATTATTCTCTCAGACTATGAATAGAAACTGGGTTTGTTCATGAGAATAATGTACTATCCTCTGACTGCAAGCACTCCCACACATGTTCCATGGCTCTGACAGCCTGCCCACGCCTGCCTTGCTTACAGCAAGGTAAACTGCAAATCAGCATCACATCATCATCTGTGACTAAGACTCAGTAACCGGGATTCTCCACAGGGATCTGCTTCCCTCTCCATTTCATCCACATAGAGAAACACATTCCAGGTTAATGACATACATTCCCTCAGTCAGCTTTTGGTACCTCTGAGGACTGAGAAACCTTATCAGGAGCTAGATGGCTATGAAGGTAAGACTCTGCCTTGGGAGGAGGACCACCATTCTGGACAGGAAAAATAAGTCTCTTCAGGGAGCATAGTTAATAGTTGGTGCTAACTTCAAGGGTCTAAAGACATCTACTATTCATTTCAAGTTGAGGAAATCTGTAGGACAGATGGGCTGATCTTTTTCTGAAATGACACACCCCCAAATTTAGCTCTAATCCTAAATGTGCAATCCTAAAACTCCCACCATCCAAACAGGCAAATGTCTGGAGGCTGTCAGCATTCCAGACTCTAACATCCTTCCCTCACTCCCCCCAACCCCATGCCCAAATGTCCCTACATTAAGCCTGAATATCCTACGTGGGAAATCACAAGATAACTGATACCATTTCAGGGATTTACAATATTTGCCTTGCTTTTTACAAGTTTCCAATTTTTCTCTACTACTGCCCCACAACAAAACCTTCATATCGGTGTTCAGTAGAACTTCCACAGATCT
This sequence comes from Balaenoptera physalus, assembly GCF_965194825.1. Classification (NCBI taxonomy): domain Eukaryota; kingdom Metazoa; phylum Chordata; class Mammalia; order Artiodactyla; family Balaenopteridae; genus Balaenoptera; species Balaenoptera physalus. The sequence continues at coordinate 87,795,912 of NC_138882.1, read as the reverse complement.
CATCCCTAAGGCCCCCTTTGGCTCCGAAATAAGAGGGTAAGAGATTGTGCCCCATACCCCTTTCTGGAGTCTCTTCATGAGGAAGTCGGAGCCTCCAGGCTTTTGTCCTAGGCTTGGATATTTGGCCTTTAGCTTTGCCTCCTCGGCTCTCTCAGGGAGCATACCTTCTTTCTCCTGTGTGTCCTGGAGGAAACAAATGGGCCAACAAAATTAAACACTAAGAAGCAACTGCTTCTAATATCTGATAACTTTTATACTATTACCTTTTCCTGGAGGTCTACCCATTAGTAAACATGCTATTTCCACTCTGTTCTTAAATAAAGCTAGATCTTTGTTCAAATCCCTAAAGCTCAAGATGACTGTATTGTGAGAAGAAAAGATAAGTTGCTTCTCACACGAAACCCAGGGAACCACCCCAGTGACCTGTGAGTGACCTATACCTAAACCTAAACACAATACTTCACTCAAAGAGCAAGTGATATCTCACTCAGAAGAGAAGCTAGGAAAGACAGAGAAAAGAGCTAGCAGGGCTTCTGGTGATACAAAATTAGTAGGAAAGCTCCCTAGCTGTCCCTCAAATGCAGTACAGGTCAAATGGGAAATCAAGGGGGATAACTGCTGAGATGTTCCCTCCTAAGCTAGTCAGCAGATAAGTCTCTCTACGGAGGAGGCTAGCTATGTAGCCATCTCCAGACACCTCCACCTTAGTAATGGGACAGCATTGCTTCCATAAACACTGTAGTTGGAAGGTGACAGGTAAACAGAGATTAAAATGACACTTTTTAACCTCAAGAAAATTAAGGTACAGTAGGTTCACTAGTATTTACCTACCAGCTTTGCCAAAAAATCAACACCTTCTCTAGTGACGGAAGTTTGGGGAACATGTCAAGAGCTCAATTAGCTTGCGGGGGGCCCTTGCTGTTACTCTCTGCTTGCTTTTTGTAGGCCCTGCTGCCCTTTTCTTTACTGACTTTTTAAAAAAGGACATGAAGCCAATCTGTGGTTCTTTTTAGTGGAATTACATTCCCTTCCCTTGAAAACCTGGCACAGACATAACACCAGGTGTATTTCATGAACCCGAATCCAGTACTAAATGTTATAAGTCAAATACAAACCCCTAAAGAGGGTGGCGTGTTTTCATCACAGAATTGCGGGTTAACTAAGTCCCACTACCTTGGAAGTCTGGGGGGAATATGGTGGCGTCTTTCTTGTCACAACTCTGTCGGCGTCTTTTCTAGGTTTAACCTCCATTATTCTGTTTGGAACTCTAGTCCTCTTCAATTTTGTAAGGTCCTCTTTGAAGGTGGGCAACAGACCATCTCCAGCGGTCAAAACAGGTCTCTTTGAGAAAGTTGCCGCCTTAAACTAGCCATGATAATAATTACTCTTCTCCCTTCCCCCAGTGCTGGTCCTTTTTAAACGTGTTTACCTCGACTTGTATCTTTCTGGGGATTTAGAATGCGAGCCCCAAGCCTAGCTGTTGGGTCATCTTACCCCTACTAACCAATAACACACATCTCGTCCCGGGACCACCAACCCCCTTTCATTCACCCAGTCTTTCTAAACACCCGCCCCGCGCCCAGGCTCGGCCAATTATAGCACAGCTTCAATGAGTTGAGCGGTAGGTCTACTGGCCAATCAAGAAGAGTACCGCACTGATTGACAATCCACCCAACTAACCAGCGCCAAAGCAGCAAGCCGTATTGAAGCTCACCCTGCATGACGCGAGAAGTGGCCAACCCGTGCAGAGCCCGAGACCATGGCGACCAATCCGCGCTGGTGGCAGACCGTCTCCCGCCCCATCACGGTCGCCCCCAGCTCGCCCACCGCTCCCCCTCCATTTCACCTGCTTCTCCTCGCCAGTCTCCTCCGCAGGGTTCTCCTCCTCTTGTTTCTGGGACATGGCGGGACCGGGACTGTGGAGTGTAGGGGACCCAAGAAGTCACCCGGAGAAGGGAAGGGGGAGGGGAAACGGGACAACCTGAGCTGCTTCTTCGGCTCCTGTCAGTAGGGTTGCTCAGTCAAAATGGCGGCTCTTGCCTGTGACGTTGCGGCCGCCCCTTCCTGTGGGAGCCAATGGGAGCGGGGTAGATAGCGCAATGACGTAACGACCTACCAATAGTTGCTGGCTAAATGTGGGTTCTATGGAGGCGACGGGCAAGCTGGAAGGCCAACCTGGAAAGAGAGTGACCCACAAGGACCAATTGGAAGGGCGTGGGGGATGTGAGGGGGTGGTGCTGGTAGCTCTGGCATTTTTGCTCATTTGATGGGGTCAGACTTCCTTCGGCTCCACCGCCCCGCGACCAGGAGGCTTTGCTGAGCTTCAAATTGGAGAGCGAAATGATGGAAACCTTTTATTTCCAGGTGAAGAGGATTAAGCTTTGCGCAGTGTTAGCAGAAAATTATCAATCACCAGAAAATAATTAAGAGGTCAGAGTGGACTTTAACGTGGTACTCCACACTATTCCAATGTGTCATTTGCGGTGTAGAATGGAGAGACTGAGTCGTCTTGTGGAACACAAATGGCTTACGTTTCATGATTTAACTCCTATGTACAGTTTTTTACTTGTTCACAGTCATCCCATGGAGACTTGAGCTCCTTGAAACAGTACAGGTCTAGGTACCTGGTAAACATTTAGTAAATACTTGCTAACGTATCTGAGTCACAGTTCAACAATATTTTTTTGAGCGTCTATTTGAAGACGGTACTGTTTTAGTTTTACAGGGGATACATATGTAGTAAGGCAGTCTCTGCCATAGAAAGTTTAGTGGGCTTGTAAAGTTTAGTGGGCTTGTGGGAGGGTTTTCACAGTGTGCCAGGTGTACCTTAAATCCTCAAGATTAAATAGACACGTCTTCCTAGAGTGTTAGTCAAAAAGCACGACATTTTTATATTAAGACAGTCTAATACTAATAACACTGAAAAATTCATATTAAATTTTAATTTTCCAGGCAGCCTGTTGTGACAGATAGCCTTGGGGCTGTTCATTTTCCTGTATAATTAGGTACACTTCTAATGGAAAAGTTTGAGAAGCATAGAATACACAGATTATCATCACACAAATCTGGTCAGCATTGAAGTAAAAGTATTAATAAAGTGGTATAGGGGTTCAAAGGAAGGTTCATATTCAGTTTAGGGTCCCCCCCACAAAAAAAAGACTTTGTGATGGAAGTGGGTATTTGAAATCAGCTTTAAATAATTTAGGAGTTTGCCAGGTAAAGGTGAAGGAAGGGTATTCTAGGTGATGGGGTCAGCATGAAGGCTAGAAAAATAGAACTGAGTCCAGAACATGGAGGTCTCTGAATGCCAGGATAAGGAACTAGTGAATAATTTAGTTATCCAGGGGAGACATTTAAGGGTTTTAGGCCAGAGAGTGGCAGATCAGAACTGTTCATTAGGAAGATTAATCTAGTGGTAATGAATAAAAATCATTCAGAATTCCAAGCAGAAAGATAGTGGGGGTGGACAGTCTAGCCAGGAGTCCACTGCAATACTCTGGGTAGGAGATAATTAGGATTTAAACTAGAAACGTGATAATTTAGAATGGAAAACAGTGAACCTAATTGAGAGAGTCTGTGACAATGGAATCTACTAGATTAGCAGCTGATTGAATATAGGGAATGAGGAGACCATGTGCCTCAGGTGACTGTTTGTAGAAACAAATTCAAGAAGAGGAGTCGATTTGGAAATGGAATTGGAAGCAGACAGAAAATGAGGTGTTCAGTTTTGAAATCATTGACTTTTTAAAAGCCAATGAGCCATTTGGTGGAGATATCCAGGCGATGAAGACTTAGGATAAATGTCCTCTGAGATCTCCATAGCTGAAATTTTAGCGTTCTAGGGAATATAGATCTGGAGTTTGGAATAAAAGTAGTAGCCAAATATGAATGAAATTTGGACTTCTTCACATAACTATAAGTAAAGTTGTGGAATTAGATGGGATCAACAAAGGAGAAAGTAGAAAAAAAAAGAAGTCCCAAGACAGAAACCTGGGGAAAAGTTGGCAAGGGACACAGAGACAAATGATCAGAGTGGTAAGAAGAGAGAAGTAACAGAGAAGTTAAAGTTGAAGGGGACAAAAGCTAATTGCAAGTGGTTAAAGAGTGAAGAGGTGGTAGCAATATTTAACAATAAAGCAAAGGAAGGAATGAGGACAATGAACTGAAGAGGAAGCAGCAGAGGACTTTTCTTTTTTTGCAGAGTAGGCAAGATTTAAGCAAGTTTTAGAAAAGGGGAAGGGCTAATTGAGAGAAAAACTAGAAATATAATTAACTACTTTAAAGAGAAAATAAATAATTACAGTCTCATAGAAAACAAACTTACGGTTACCAAAGAGGAAAGAGCGGGGAGGGATAAATTAGGAGTTTGGGACTAACATATACACACTACTATGTACAAAATAGATAACCAACAAGGACCTACTGTATAGCACAGGGAACTATACTCAATAGTTTGTAATAACCTATAAGGGAAAAGAATCTGAAAAAGAATATACACACACACACACACACACACACACACACATGCATAACTGAATCACTCTGCTGTATACCTGAAACAAACACAACATGGTAAATCAACTATACTTCAATTAAAAAAAAAGTTAAAGTCTCAGAGGAGATCATTAGATCAGGAGGGAGAGAGGCAGATAGGTTGGCTTTGGCCACTGAAAAGGAAGAATGGGAAGGGAAACGTACAGAGAGATTTTGAGGTGGCTAAACATTTAGAGAAGTCATATTGAATGGACTTCCTTTTCGGAGGTTAATCTTTTGAGAATAAAAAGGATGATGGGTGGGATAGAGGATCTAGGAAAAATGGGGTAGAAACTGTGCTATAGAAAATGGCAATGATGCAAAACAGCAAGAAAGATCTACCTGAGATTAGATAAGAGTGAATGTGTAGGGCTTCCCTGGTGGTGCAGTGGTTAAGAATCCACCTGCCAATGCAGGGAACACGGGTTCGAGCCCTGGTCTGGGAGGATCCCACATGCCGTGGAGCAACTAATCCGTGCGCCACAACTACTGAGCCTGCGTTCTAGAGCCTGTGAGCCACAACTACTGAGCCCGTGCTCCACAACAAGAAGCCACTGCTCGCTGCAACTAGAGAAAGCCCATGCACAGCAATGAAGACCCAATGCAGCCAAAAATAAATAAATATTAAAAAAAAAAAAGAAAAAAAAAAGAGTGAATGTGTAGTAGTCCTAATCAGCATGGCTTTGTGACTTTGGTCAGTAACTCCTGGCTGCCTTGGGATGGAGAAAACAGACAGCCTGAGTTAATTAACCAGGACAAAGGACTGGTAAAGAAGGAACAGTGGAGGGAGGACAATGAGGAAGTCTAGAATGGTTTGCCAGTTTGTTGAAATAGCTGACTGTGGCATCTAGGCTCTTTAGGAAAGACAGAATGAGATTGATGAACTGGGAGGAGTAGAAAAGAGTTGAAGCTCAGATTTGGTGGGAATGACTGAGAGGCAGATGAATAGGAAGTTGCAGTGCGAGGGAAATTTCAGTTTGTATCTGGGAAGGTGGAGACATTGTAGGTTATGATGAGCTCTAGCCTATAATAATTATAATTGGTGCCAGATATGGCTATAGTAGTCACTGTTGATACAATCAAGCAAATGTGAAGTCACAAAATTTGAAGTTCCAGAGCATGATAGGGAAGGTGGTTAGGACAGGGTGTCTGCGACCCATATGTTGGAATGAGCTATAGGTCACCAACACGTGTATTTAAGTATATAAGGTACCACACTGTGTGGAAGTAACTATAATATTAGGTAATGTATGACACTTACCAAATGAGTTGTATTTGTAAATGTTTCAAAGATCATTTCTGGCTGAGCTGGTCAAGGAATGTTTTAGATGTTAGAGAACCTAAACTGGGACTATGAAGATGAATAGGAAAGTTGGAGATTAGCAGGAGGGGGGAGGAAAGGAAGACAATTTAGAGGACCACCCTATCTTATAAAAGTTTAGAGGGTGACTGACCCCTGACTGAGGAGAAAGTATCTATAGCAAGAGTTTCTACATGGAGTGAGATCCTACTAGCCCAGCAAGACTCCTCTTTCATCCAACAAATTTCATTGAGCACTCATTACGTGTTATGTATTGTGCTGGGCATGTTACCAAACAAAACTTGGGTCTGCTGTGCTTGGGATGCACAGCAAAGCCTATATACTGACACTGGGTTGTGATGAAGAAAAGTACAGTGTTTATTGCAGGGCACCACACAGGAGAATGGGTAGTTAGTGTTCAGAGGACCCAAACCTCCCTACCCCCCATGGCTTTCAGAGAAGAGTTTTAATGCCAGTGTGAGGGAGAGGGTCATAGGGTGTGTGATCAGTTCCTACACAATTCTCTAATTGGTGATGGTGAGGTAACAGGATGATGTTTTGTGAATCTCAGTCATCAACCTTCTGGTTCCAACTGGTCTGGGGTCTGTGTGCTGGTGGTCAGCATGCAGTTAACTTTCTCTGCCTGGTGGGGATTTTAGTATCTGAAAAAGAACTCAAGGATATGGCTCATGATATTATCTACAGCCCTTGAGGAGGAACTAAAGGTCCTTGACTTTATTTTATGGCTAAACTATTATTATTTTGTCTTGCTCGACTGATTTCCTTTGTTTCTGCATTTCTCACTTTTCTTGATTAAATTTGCTCTTTGGAACTTGGGGAAGGCCTAGGAGGCTAAAGCTTTTCTATAAACAAGAGGTGAGGGACACAGTGGGATCTGTCCCTGAGAAGGCCCTGCAAGTTCCTGCTCAATTTCAGGCACCATGGATGGATGCAAAGATAAAGGTCAGTCCCTGCCTTCAAGTTGTTCACAGATGAGTAAGAAGATAAGAGATGAAGACGGTTTACACTGGCGAAGACTATTAAAAGCAGCTTCTTGGAGGAGATGACATTTAAGGAAGTATAGGAATACTCAAGGTAAAAAAAAAGGGAGTGTGGAGAAGCCATTTTCAAGCAGAAGGAGCCTCATGTGAAAAGACAGAGCCATAAGAAACTCCATGTTCTGGATCCTTGGTTCTCAGACTCGGTTGATTAGAAGTTCCCAGGGAACTTCTTAAAAAAATGGATTTCCTCAGCCCTCTTTCACCCCAGTTGAATCAGCATCTCTGGGCTGGGGCCTGGAAATCTATACTTTTAAAAAGCTCCCTAAGGAGAAACTGCAAATAAGGCTGATTTGGAACCCCTGTGGAGCAGCAAGACATGACACTGTTCAGGTTGCTAGGGTCCTGGGGAGACTTGTAAGTCATGCTAAAGTGTTGGGGTTTCATGAAGACAAAGGGGGAACCTCTGATTTCAAGCAGGGAAATGGTATTGTTAGACTTGGGATTTGGAAAGCTATAACTGTGGTAGTGTTGCAGCAAGAAGAGAAATGAGACTTTTCTGATAAACAAAGAAAACAAGAGGGGACTTCCCGGGACTTCCCTGGTGGCACAGTGGTTAAGACTACATGCTCCCAATGCAGGGGGCCTGGGTTCAATCCCTGGTCAGGGAACTAGATCCCACATGCATGCTGCAACTAAGAGTTCGCATGCCACAACTAAGGAGCCCATGTGCTGCAACTAAGAAGCCCATGGCCGCAACTAAGGAGCCCACCTGCTGCAACTAAAAAGCCCACGTGCTGCAACTAAGGAACCCTTGAACTGCAACTAGGGAGCCCACCTGCCACAACTAAGGAGCCCACATACCACAACTAAGGAGCTGGTGAGCCACAACTAAGGAGCCTGCCTGCCACAACTAAGACCCAGCACAACCAAATAAATAAATAAATAAATAAAATATTAAAAAAAAAAAAGAGGGGACTTCCCTGGTGGTCCAGTGGTTGAGAATCTGCCTTCCAATGCAGGGGACGCGAGTTCGATCCCTGGCCTGGGAACTAAGATCCCACATGCCGCGGAGCAACTAGGCCCGTGTGCCGCAACTACTGAGCCTGCTCGCTCTGGAGCCCGCGTGCTGCAACGAAGAGCCCGTGTGCCGTAACTAAGACCCAATGCAGCCAGATTAATTAATTAATTAATTAATTAAAAAAGAAAACAAGGGAACAGTGAACAGGCTAGAGAAGAAACAAACTGGCCCGAAAGAGTCAATCACTCCTAGTTTTATTTTAACTGTTACTAATCTATAGTGTCTGTAACTAGATTTGTACTTCATGAAGCTAACCTATCACTCCTTAACACTATGTGAATTACACCCTGCACTCCCCTGTAGCAAATCACCCCTTGTAGCATTTGCATTTCAGAAAGAAGGTTGCAGGCCGATAACCCAGAGACAAACAGACCCAATTACCTGGCTTGCCTGAGCCAGCTGTGACTGTTTTGAACTAACGCAGGAAGAAGAAGAATACAAGAGCTTCATTACTAGAGCCTTATCACCTACCATAGACTATGAGCCCTGGCTATATAACCTCTCTCTCTCAATTCCCCAGGGAGGGGGGGGGCACAGTTCTTGAGGCGCTAGCCTGCTCTGTCTTTCCTTTGCATGGCAGAGGAATAAAGCCTTCAAAGCCTTATCCTTCAAAATCTCAGTCTCCGTATTTCTGTTCGGCATCGGTGCACAGAGAGCCAAGGTTTTTTGACAACAGTAGCCATGTGGAGATTGGACTGAAGTGGAGAGGGAGACTCCAGGATTGCAGTAATCCAGGCAAGACTTGAAAGGCCTGATCAAAGGCAGGGCCGTGTGAATGAAGAGAAGCTGAAGAGACAAATGATATTGGATGTAGGGAATGAAGGTGACAGAGAATTAAGGATGAGTCCCAAATTCCTGAGTAAACAGTGGTGCCATTTACCAAAAAGCAAATACAGGGAGAAGAGCAGATTGGAGGGGGGAAAGTGAGGAGAGAAGAGGACCTGAACTTCTTGTTTATTCCTAGTCTGTTCGTCTTTTTTCTTGTTTATGTTTGAATTTTTCAGGGGAAGACCTAAATCTTTTCAGAGTATGAGAGATGAGGTATCTTGGAATAACACTGTAAAATTCATCAGTGCTTAAGCAAGATTCTACAGAAGAATGGAATATAAAAAGAATATAAAAAGTGAAACTGGGGACTTCCCTGGTGGTCCACTGGATAAGACTCCGTGCTTCCAATTCAGGGGCACGGGTTCCATCCCTCGTCGATCCCTGCGGGGAACTAAGATCCCACATGCCGCACAGCGTGGCCAGAAAACTGCAGAAATATCTGGGTTTAAGACACATGCCATTAGCACTCTCTGATGGGCCAGACTGAGAATACCAGGGAATTAACCAAGCTCAATCCTCTCCTTGTCTCTTTTAGAAATGTATACTCTTAGGGCTGGCCTTAAGTGTAGCCTAAGAAAAGTAGCTAAATGATCAGAATAACACAGTGTTAAAGATAATTTTCAAAAAAGTAAAATCATAACTCATACAAATGAGGGAACCAGTAAGATGTTAAACTGGTTCAGAAGAGAATCTGAAGACAGACGCATATATAGGCAATTAAGAATGCTGAAATTGCTAATAGATATAAAATTGGCCAATATCTACAGGGCATAAAATATTATGTTTGGAGTTATCTTTTTCACAGGGTGGAAATTGTATCTCACTGGCCAAAATTCATTTGTCTCTCTATGTATAAGAATCATTCGCACTGCCATCAGTTTTCTCAATTTACAAATTGTAAAATAGTTCAAAGACAATGAAAGCCATAGATCGATTATGCCAAAGACTCCTCTAGACAATACCCAATAATGTTTTTGCCCATTTCAAAGTTTTTAAAATGATTGTCCCCCTGAGAACAGAAAAGCCTCTCTTCTCATAAATATCTCACCTCTGCCGTACACTGCGTTGAAGTGGAAGCAGCAGCAGGACACCAATTAGGAGAGATGACAGTGGTTTGGACTAGGAGGTAGTAGCTACAGAGAAGGTTGAAAATGGCTGGATGTGGAGTTTTGAAGGTACAACCAACAGAATTTGCTGTTATGAATCCAGGATAACTTCAAAGCTTTTGGCCTGAGCAGCTAGGTGAACGATGGCACCATTTACTACTAATAGGGGGAAATATGAAAGTAGGACGTTTAGGAGCAGAAATATAGATTTTGTTTTGGACACATTATATTCTCTAAAGACATCATTTAAAATGTGTGGTATTTCTTTTTTTTTTAAGAGTTTTTTTTTTAATATCCACATTGCTTTATTTATTTATTTTTTGACACACTGGTGAGGAGAGCACTTTTCTTTTGGAGGCATCACACGGAGTGTGGAACTTCCCCGACCAGGGATTGAACCCGTGCCCCGTTCAGTGGAAGCATGGAGTCTCAACCACTGGACCACCAGGGAAGTCCAAAAATGTGGTATTTCTATACAGTGTAATATTATTTGCCAGTAAAAATAAATGAAGCACTGATACATACTACAACATGGATGAACCTTGAAAACATTATGCTAAGTGAAAGAAGCAGTCACAAAAGACACATATTGTATGATTCCATTTATATGAAATGTCCAGGATAGGCAAATCTGCAGAGACAGAAAGTACATTAGGACTGAGGGAAATGGGGAATGACTGCTAATGGGTATGTGTTTTTTTCTAGGGTGATGACATGTTCTAAAATTGATTGTGGTGATAGCATGATGCTGTGAATATACTAAAAAACCATCAAATTATTCACTTTAAGTAGGTATGTTATATGGTATGTGCATTTTATATCAATAAAGCTGTTATAAAAATAGTTATCAAAATATGTAGTTATCAAAACATTATGAAGCTATTTTAATAAAGGATTTTAACCTGCTAAAAATAAAAGGAAAATTAAGTGGTCAAGGGTGCTAATCCTTCTCTGTTAACCACAGGAAACCTGCCTATTCAGACTGTCTATGTCAATGCACCATAACCAATGTAGAACAGTTTGCTAATAGCAAGCAAATAGCTTCTTGATTGCTGAGCTCCCATAAAGCAATCATTCTTAATGTGTGTGTGTGTGTGTGTGTGTGTGTGCATGTGTGTGTGTGTGTGTGTGTGTGAGTGTGTGAAGGATTGGATTATGTTTAGCTTTAGTATACACAGCCACCAGTTTTCCGAAGTATGGAAAATCTGACCTTTGAGAGTCTAATACAAGCTGTTTCTTCTCTCCTCAAAGTGCATGTATACACACATGCATGCATGCAAAAATATTGTACATATTTTCAGGGTGTACAGAGACCCACTGAAGCCCACCAGAGAAGTTGTTTCCATAAATTAAAGCATTGTCACAGGAATTTACAGTGGCCTTCATTTATTCAGATTTGTGTTCAGCCCAGTTTTGTGCCCCAAATTTATGATTTGACAATTTAAAAGCTCTGTAGTATGGTTGGTGGGAGTGTAAATTGGTACAACCATACTTTGGAAAACTGGTGGCACTATATACTAAAGCTAAATGTAGTTCAAACCCTATAGCCCAGCAATTCCACTCCTAGGTACATATATCCAACTGAAATGCATTCTCATGTTCACCAAAACAAGTATTCACAGCAGCTCTATTTATAATTGCTCCAAACTGGAACAACCCAAATGTTCAAAATAAAAGAATCAACCGTCACAAAAAATACATATTGGATGATTTCATTTAAATAACGTTCAAAAGCAAAACCAATCTATTGTATTAAAAGTCAGGATTGTAGTTAGCTTGAAGGAGGGATATAGTGACTGGGAGAGGGCATGAAGGGAGCTTTTGGGGAGCTGGTAATGTTTTGTTTCTTGACTGGGGTGCTGGTTACATAGGAATGCTCACTATTCATTATTGAGTTGTACATTTTTATTTATTTTGATTTAAGCATTTTTCTCTGGTTATGATTCCATAAAAAGTTTTAAAAGGTATCTAATGTGAAGAGTAAGACGGAGGAGAGAAGTGAAAGACTGAATTAAGTCATCTAATTTTTAAAACATGAACATTTTAACATAAAAAGTATTTGTTCAGTCTTTTAAATGTTCATAATGTTAAGAATCTAGTCAACTACTCTGTTACCTTCTCTAGTCTTCCCCTCTTTGATCATAAATATCTCTTCCTCCCTGCTCTCAAATGAAAGGAATCAATTTAGTTTAATATAAATCAGTTTAAACTAAGTTATCTAAGACCTTTCGGGCCTCCACTTGGGAGTTCAAGAAAGGCTGGGGTGACAGAGCTGGGGGAAAAAGTTTTTTTTTTTTTTAAATTAATTAATTAATTAATTAATTTATGGCTGTGTTGGGTCTTCGTTTCTGTGCGAGGGCTTTCTCTAGTTGCAGCAAGCGGGGGCCACTCTTCATCGCGGTGCGCAGGCCTCTCACTATCGTGGCCTCTCTTGTTGCGGAGCACAGGCTCCAGACGCGCAGGCTCAGTAGTTGTGGCTCATGGGCCTAGTTGTTCCGCGGCAGGTGAGATCTTCCCAGACCAGGGCTTGAACCCGTGTCCCCTGCATTGGCAGGCAGATTCTCAACCACTGAGCCAACAGGGAAGCCCAGTTTTGTTAAAATTTGGTATCAGAAAACACTCATGCAAGAAGAGAGTACAGTGAAATATTTAAAGTGTTGGGGACTTCCCTGGTGGTCCAGTGGTTAAGACTCTGCACTCCCAATGCAGGGGGCCTGGGTTCGATCCCTGGTCAGGGAACTAGATCCTGCATGCCACAACTACAGATCCCTCATCTGGCATGCCACAACAAACACCCGGCGCAGCCAAATAAATAAATACATATTTAAAAAAATAAAAAATAAAAAAGTGTTGTAAAACAAAAACAAAAAAACACCCAGCAATCTAGAATTCTATATCCAGTAAAATTATCCTTCAAAAGGGAAGGATAAATACTTTCTCAGATAAAAACTGAGGGAATTTATGTCCAGCACACTTGCCCTGTAAGAAGTGTTAAAAGAAGTTAAGGGAGAAGGAAAATGATATGCCAGAAAAGTTTTATATAAGAAAAGCATCAGAGAAGGAATAAAGGAAGGTAAACAAAAACAGATAATTTGCTAGTTTCAAAAACCCTTCTTTAGTCTACAACTTGAATATATTCTCTTAGAACAATCTCTTTTGAGAGATAGAGATATGTGAAAAGCACACACATTCATGAAATTCTAGCACATAACAAATTACTTTGTACATTCTGTATTTTGTTTCCCTAGCCCAGCATAGCCTTGGCTCTTCCTTTTCAACCTAAGAAGATTCTTCAAGACTGAGCTTAAATGAAGGCAGGAGAGAGTAGTGGTTAAAAGCCTGTGTTTGAACTCAAGCTCTGCACAGTGTCCTTAGGCAAGCCTCACTACCTCTCTGAATTTTCTTTAAAATAAACTTCTATGGTTTTTTTAGTGTTGAGGACTAAATGAGAAAATATATGAAGTGGTTAGTATAGTACCTCACAAGAAAAGTACTCAATATATGAAAGCCACTATAATAAATAACCTCTTCTAAGTCTTTCCTAATGTTCCCAGGAAGAATGCTACTGCTTTGTGCTTCTAAAAATTAAGTTTATACTTCCATATGAGCATTTATCACAAAGTATCTTATTTGCCCACTTAAATGTGAGTTCTCGGGGGCCGAAATTGTGTCCTACACAGTTTTTTATTGTCACACCTAGCAAGTGCCATTTAATTTGTAAGTACTCAATATTTTTTGGATGAATGAATTATAGGCAATAAAATATAAAGCAGTGTTCCCAAATTTTAACGTGTAAGCTTTTAGAGACTGTTTAAAATGCAGCTTCCTAAGCCCCCAACCCCAGAGACTGATTTACTAGGAACCTGTATTTTGGCAAAGTACTCACCCCCACAAAGGTTATTTTGATGCACCACATTTTAAGAAACATTGTTACAAAGGATGACTTATGGGAAAAAATACTTTTTCTGAAATAAAAATAACAAGTATAAACAATCCTAGTAAATACATTTCTTATTGTCCTTTATGCTGTAGACATTATAAAAGAAGTGAAGAACAACAAGCCAATTACAAGCTCAATTATCTTTCTTTTCACACGTTGTTAACTCTGTTATAGTTAGGTATGTTACCTACACTTGGAACCTAAGACTTTCAGCTCTTCAGTAAGTTCAGGTGTCATGTGCAAGTAGTTATTAATAGGACAGAATATACTCATTCTCTTCATGGTAATAATGGTGTAATTGGGTAACTTATTTTGCTCAAGATGGAGACACCATTCAGACTTTACCTTAGCTGGTGTTTGGGTTAGACTTAACGTGCCCTGCCCTCCAGTATATATATGTTACAATTATAATATTTGTGTATCCCTAATTTTCCACACAGGATGAAACAGAGGCTGGTATCCTAGTGTAAACGGGGAGTGTTACTGGCCTTGTATGAAAAGTTCTTATTTCCAGTTAAAATAACTGAAGTTGTAAAACTGCACAGAGATACCAGAGACAATAATTGATCTTTATTATACAGAAATGTGAAGGCCATATGCATTAAATGAAAAGGTGTTTTGCAATGAACATTATGCAGATTCAAACTGAAGACATCGTCATCTTATTGAGATACAATATAAAAATAACACTGACCAAGAGTTGCTAGAAAGAACTCAACTTCTACTCTCCCAATCAAGCTGAAACTTTCCACAGGAAAACCTGGTTTCAATTCATGCCGAACTGTTTTCAAATGGAAAGAAAAAACTAAGTCAGGGAGAGACAACCAGGGACTGCTTTTTATACTTTTAGAGAGCCAGACTGAAGCTCTACTCAGCTTCACATTTAAGAATTTGTTTCACTTTAAAATTTATATCTCTAGTCACCTAAGTGATACCTAAAGTGAAAAAAGAAAGTTAATTGAGTTGGGGAATTTTGTGGAGCTAGACAGGTTTAGGGGAGAAGATGAAAGTTACAATCATTCATTTAATTACTTCTGATCAGGAAGATTTGATATCAGGTCTGGATCATCTGTATTAGCCCTTTGATAGCCGGTTTCTCTGTAGTTGTCAAGAGGCAAGATCCATTAAAAGTATCAGCATAACAAATGCTTGACATTAGCACAGTTTGGTGCCTGTCCTCTTTATATTCCCAAATACTGGACTTTATATCAGGATGCTTTTAAGATCAAGTTGCCCTTCTAAACAGGATTTTTCTTAATAAGCTTCTGTTTGCATTCACTACTGAATTAAAAAATGTTTTAGTGATTTGGTTAGACAGATGGTTGTGTTGAGACAAGACTAATGACTGGAAGGGTATCTGTGGATTAAATATAGATAAAACTACCTCCAGAACCCTTAAATATAGACAGAATCTATCAATTTATGTAGGAAGCCAAAATAGGGAACAAGATCATCTAGAGTTTAGATACATTGTCTGGACTCAGGATGCTGCTATTGGGCAATTGAAATTTACAACTCCCTAAATTCAATCAGAGTGGGGACATTTAAAGTAGTCTGGAGGAATCAGGATAGTCATGTGCTAAAGAGTGGAAATTCTGATGCCACCTCCCTTTGCAAATTGTATTGCTGACTGCTTGAAGGAGGTGGTTGAGAGAGACATTTTTTTCATTTAGACTTCTGTTCTAATGAATGATGGAGTAGGATAATGCTGAGAGAGAGTAGAGAATATATTTCTGGTTCTAGGACTGTGAGAACCAGGTAATCACATTTGGAATATTCTCATTAGGTTAGAAAAGGAAAAATGAGAAAACCACTAGCGGGACATGCATTTATATCCCAGAGACCATATGCTCCAAAAATTAGTTTTGTTTCCATTGCCCCTTATTCAAAGAGATGGTTACTTCAACAAGCTACATTACTTAGCAGAGCCTGAGAGACAGACTGAAAACATATATTTAAAATGGAAAATAAAATTTTAAAAATATGATAAATGGTTTGCTCTACATCTCATTCACATTCTGTGGCTAGAGAAATCCAAATCTCACTTAGATGTTCCTGCTAATGCAAAAGCACACTAGATGGAAGTAAACCAAGAAATGAGAGAAAATGTTTATTTATTGGGTGTGTGTTGGTTCACCCAGTTTATTCACCTCTGGAGTGGAAGTACAGGGAAAAATAAAGTCTGCTTATAATAGTCAAGGTCTATACAGGAGCCGTGAAGTTGCTCTCCCCAAATAATGAGTTTGATTCAAGAGAAGGAAAAAACATGATGGAAAACATCTCATCACACAAAGCTTGGTGATGGTGTCTCTGACAGTCACTGGCCAGCAAGGGAAAAGGAGAAACCCACCTGCTGGCTTTAGGATTTATTGAAGGCTGCCAGCACAGCCCAGATCATCTCTGTGGCACTGTGCTTTGTCCCCTCTACCTCAGGGTCCAGTTCCACTAGGTCCTTGGCCCGATTCATTGCCACATCATACTTGTCATCTGTCAGAGAGGAGAAGACATTCTCTAGCACGTCAGAGGAGTGGGCTAGCACCAGTAGTGCTAGTGTTCGCTTGTCCATACGCTGAGGGTCATTTACCCACCGCTCTAGGACACTGTCTTGAAGCTTTTTCACTAGTCGCTGCTTCTCTGTTGTATTGGTCACTGGGTGAGTAGTCATGTCAAATAGGAGGAAATTCTGCTTCTCAGTGGTTAGAATACCCTTCTCTACTAGGTTCTTTGCAATTCTCTCTCTTACATTTCTCAGCTGGTACTGTAATTTGAAAGGGTTCCAGGTCTCACCTATGGGAAAAATAAATAGAAGGCTTGAACAACACTATAAACCAACTAGACCTAAGAAAACATCTATAGAATATTCTACCCTATAACAGTAGAATGTACATTCTTCTCAAGTGCACATGAAACATTCTCCAGGATAGACCATATGCTAGGCCATAAAACAAACAAGCCTTAATAAATTTAAAAGGACTGAAAACAAACAAAGTATGCTATCCAATCACAATGGAATTAAACTAGAAATTAATAACAGAAGGAAATACGGGAAATTAAAAAATATGTGGAAATTAAACAACACAATCTGAAATAACCAATGAGTCAAAGAAGAAATCACAAGGAAAATTTAAAAAATACTTTTGAGTTGAATGAAAGAAACCCCACAACATACCAAAACTTATGGGATGCAGCTTAAAGCAGTACGAAGAGGGAAATTTATGATCCAAATGCTATATTAGAAAAGGAGATGTCAAATCAATAACCGAACATTCTATCTTAAAAAACTAGAAAAATAAGATCATACTAAACCCAAAGCAAGCAGGAGAAAGGAAATAATAAAGATTAGAGAGGAAACAGAAAAAAATCAATAAAATCAAAACTTGGTTCAATGAAAAGATAAAAAAAGGACAAACCTAGAGTGACCAAGGAAAAAAGAGAGAAGACTCAAAATTACTACAATTAGGAATGAAAGAGGAGACATCACTACTGACCTTACAAAAATAAAAAGGATTATAAGGAAATACTATGAAAAACAGGATGCCAACAAATTAGACAACCTAGAAGAATGGACAAATTCTTTGAAATACACAAATTACCTAAACCAACTCAACAAGAAAGAGAGAATTTGAATATATATATAACAAGTAAATAGATTGAATAGTAACTTTAAAACTTCCCACAAAGAAAAGTGTGGTCAAGATGGCTTTACTGGTAATTCTACCAAACATTAATGAAGAATTAATGCCAATCCTTCACAAATGTTTTAAAAAAAAAGAAGAGGAAGAGGAGGGAACACTTCCTTAGTCTACACAGTAAGTATTACTCTGATAGTAAAAGGAGACAAAGACTTCACAAGAAAACTATAGACCAATATCCCTTATGAATATAGGTACAAAAATGCTCAACAAAATACTAGCAAACAAATCTAGCAACATATAATAAACACTATGTAGGGGATTTCCTGGTGGCCCAGTGGTTAGGACTCTGCTTTCACTGCCAAGGGTGTGGGTTCAGTCCCTGGTCAGGGAACTAAGATCCTGAAAGCTGCGTGGCGAGGCTGAAGGAAAAAACAAACAAAAAACAAAAAAAAAATGGGACTTTCCTGGTGGCGCAGTGGTTAAGAATCCGCCTGCCAATGCAGGGGACACAGGTTCGCACCCTGGTATGGGAAGATCCCACATGCTGTGGAGCAACTAAGCCCGTGTGCCACAACTACTGAGACTGCACTCTAGAGCCCATGAGCCACAACTACTGAGCCCGCGTGCCACAACTACTGAAGCCTGTGCTCCTAGAGCCCATGCTCTGCAACAAGAGAATCCACCACAATGAGAAGCCCGCGCACTGCAACGAAGAGCAGCCCCTGCTCGCCACAACTAGAGAAAGCCCACATGCAGCAACGAAGACCCAATGCAGCCAAAAATAAATAAATAAATAAAATAAAAGAAACAAAAAACCCTCCCAAACTATGTAATATGATTGGGGGGACTTAAATCAGAAATGCAAGGTTGCTTTAAAATATAAAAATCAAGTAATATGTCATGTCAATAGAGTAAAAAGCAAAAACGAAGTGATCATCTCAATAGACACAAAAAAAAGCATTTGATAAAATCCAACACCCTTACATGATAAAAACACTCCACAAGCTAGGAATAGACAGAAACTTTCTCAACCTGATAGAGGGAATTTGTGAAAAACGTACAGCTAGCATAATACTTAATGTGGAAAGACTGAATGTTGTCCTTCTAAGATCAGGGATAAGACAAGGAAGTCATTCTCATCACTCCTATTCAGCACTGTACTGAAGGTTCTAGCCAGGGTAATTAGGTAAGAAAAAGAAATAAAAGGCATCCAGATTAGACAAGAACAAGTTAAACTATTTTTATTTTCAGATGACATGATCTTGTGTACAGAAAAATCTAAGAAATCTGCTTTAAAAGTATTACAGCTAATAAGTACAGCAAGGTTTCAGGATACAAGATTAATACTCAAAAATGAACTTAATTTCTATATATTAACAATGAACAACCTGAAAAAGAAATTAAGAAAAGAACTACATTTACAAGAGCATCAAAAAGAAAATACTTAGGAATAAATTTAACAAAAGAAGTATAAGACATGTATACTGAAAATTACAAAATATTGTTGAAATTAAAGAAGATCTAAATAAATGAAAAGCTATCCCATGTTAATGCATTGGAAGACTTAATATGATTAAGATATCACTCACTATTCCCCAAATTGATTTACAGATTCAACACAATCGCTATCAAAATCCTAGCTTGCTTTATTGCAGAAATTGACAAGCTGATCCCAAAATTCATATGGAAATGCAAAGGACCCAGAATGGCCAAAATAATCCTGAAAAAGAACAAAGTTGGAAGACTCACACTTCCTGATTTCAAAATTACTACAAAGCTACAACAATCGAGAAGTGTGGTACTGGCATAATGACAGACATATAGATCAGTGGAAGAGTCCAGAAATAAACCCATACATTTATGGTCAAATGATTTCTGACAATGGTACCATGACAGTTCATGGGGGAAACAGTCTTTTTAACAATAGCGGTAGGACAACTGTATATATATCCTCATGCAAAAGAATGACATTAGAGCCCTACCTCACATCATATACAGCAATTAATCTCAAAAAGGATAATAGACACAAATGAAAGAGCTAAAGCTATATAACTCCTAGAAGAAAATATGGGAATAAATTTTTATGATGTTGGGTTAGGCAATGGTTTCTTAGATATTATAACAAAATTACAAGCAACAAAAGAAAAAAAAGATTAGTTGAAATGTATCAAAATCAAAAACTTTTATGCTTCAAAGGACACAATCAAGAAACTGAAAAGACAACCCACAAAATGGGAGAAAAATTTTGCAAATCATGTATCTGAAAAGATTTGTATTTAGAACACATTTTAACAGTACAACTCAATAGTAAAAAGCAAATCCAATTTAAAAACGGGCAAAGGATCTGAATAGACAATTCTCCAAAGAAGATATACAAATGGCCAATAAGCACATATAAACATGCTCAACATCATTAGTCATTAGGGGATTGCAAATAAAAATCACAATGCCATACCACTATATACTCACTAGGATGGCTAAAATAAAATTACAAAGACAGAGAGTAACAAGTATTGACGAGGATGTGGAGGAATTGAAACTCTCACACACTGGTGGTGGGAATGTAAAACAGTATAGCCACTTTGAAAAACAGTCCCTATTTCTGTCCTCAAGAAATTTACAATCTAGAATGAGGTGAAAGTGGGGACACAAAAATAATATTTGAAGTGGGCCCTAAAGAAAAACTGGGTATAGTTGATAAGGGTCTTTTAAAATAATTAATTAATTAATTAATTAATTAATTAATTAATTAATGCCTGAGTTGGGTCTTTGTTGCTGTGCCCAGGCTTCCTCTAGTTGCAGCAAGCGGGGGCTACTCTTTGTTGCGGTGCACGGGCTTCTCATTGCAGTGGCTTCTCTTGCTGTGGAGCACGGGCTCTAGGTGTGCAGGCTTAAGTAGTTGTGGCACATGGGCTCAGTAGTTATGGCTGGCAGGGTCTAGAGCTCAGGCTCAGTACTTGTGGCTCATGGGCTTAGTTTCTCCGCGGCATGTGGGATCTTCCCAGACCAGGGCTCAAACCCGTGTCCCCTGCATTGGCAGGTGGATTCTTAACCATGGCTCCACCAGGGAAGCCCGATAAGGGTCTTTAAAATGTTAATCACTGAGATATTACATCTGGGACAATGGCAGAGTAACAAACACCAGAAACTCATCTCTCCACCTAGACAATAATTATACTAGTAGAATCTATCTGAAACAACTATTTTTGGAACTCTGGAGTTTCTGTGAACACTTGTAGGTTCCAGGGAAAGGCTAGGCTGGCAAATTGTGGTTAATATCAGTCAATTTCAGCCTTCAGTGCAGTAGTGACTACTCAGCCCCCAGCCCTACGATAGGCAGCTGTGGGGAGAGCAATCTGTTGTTTTGGTGTAGCTTGCTTGAGTCAGGGTGGGCGATAAGGACCTTGTCTCTGAAATATCAGGATCAGTGTTCTGATTATGGATTGCAGCTTCTGATGGCTGACATGCAGCTAAAGGCTGCTATTGTCCCAATTCCCACCAGCTGAAGCAGCTTCCAGGGGATTTAAAAAAGAAGCTTTTTTTTTTTCTTACATTCAAAAACAACTACATGTACACAGTATTTTAGAAAGCCACTGTGCTTGCTCAAGAAAAGGTGTAACCTCAGGAAAAAACAAAAACAAAAACAGCAAAGCCTGGGGGATGGGGAAAATCCGTTTTCCAGAGGTACCACATTATAAGATTAAATGTCCAGTTTTCAACAACAACAACAAAAATCACAAGGCATATAGAGAAGGAGAAAGGTATGGCCCATTAAAAGGAAAAAAAGAAAATGACATAATTTGCACTTGAGGAAGTCCAGGTGTCAAGTTTACTAGACAAAGACTTGAAAACAACTGACTTAGAGTTGTTCCTTTATGATGCTTCCTTTAGCAAATAGCTAAAGGAAGACATGGACAAAGACAGGAAAATGATGTATAAACAAAATTAGAATACCAATAAAGAGATAGAAAGAGATAGAAAGAATTATAAAAAGGAACCAAAAAGAAAGTCTGGAGCTTAAATACAATAACTAAAATGAAGAATACACTATATGGGTTCAAAAACAGATTTAAGCAGGCAGAAGAAAGAATTAGCAAATTTGAAGATAGGACAACTGAAGTAATAAAGTCTGGGGAACAACAGCAAAAAAAGTGAATGGAGGGCTTCCCTGGTGGTGCAGTGGTTGGGAATCTGCCTGCCAATGCAGGGGACACGGGTTCGAGCCCTGGTCTGGGAAGATCCCACATGCCGCGGAGCAACTGGGCCCGTGCGCCACAGCTACTGAGCCTGCGCGTCTGGAGCCTGTGCTCCGCAACAAGAGAGGCTGTGACAGTGAGAGGCCCGCGCACCGCGATGAAGAGTGGCCCCCGCTTGCCACAACTAGAGAAAGCCCTCGCACAGAAATGAAGACCCAACACAGCCATAAATAAATAAAGTAAATTAAAAAAAAAAAGAGCCTCTTATTAAAAAAAAAAAAAAAAAAAGTGAATGGAGCCCTAAGGGACCTCTGAGACACCACCAAATGGACAAATATTTTCATTGTAGGAATCCCAGAGGAGAAGAGAGAGAAAAAAGGGCAGAAAAAATATTTGAAAAACTAATGGCTGAAAACTTTCCAAATTTCATGAAAGACACCAATCTACAAATCTAAGAAGCTTAATGAGCTCAATGTTGACTAAAACATCCATCTGAGACACATCATAATCAAACTATTGAAAGCCAAAGATAAATAATCTTTTTTTTAACCATTTTTTAAATTGAAGTATAGTTAATTTACAATGTTGTGTTTGTTTCAGGTATAGAGCACAGTGATTCAGTTACATGTATATACCTATATTCTTTTTCAGATTCTTTTCCATTATAGGTTATTATGATATATTGAATATAGTTCCCTGTGCTATACAGTAGGTTCTTGTTGTTTATCTATTTTATATATAATGGTGTGTATATGTTAATCCCAAACTCCTAATTTATCTCCCCCACACCCTGCCTCTGCTATCCACTTTGGTAACCATAAGTTTGTTTTCTATGTGTGAGTCTATTTCTGTTTTATAAATAGTTCATTTGTATCATTTTTTTTTTAGATTCTACATATAAGTGATATCATATGATATTTGTCTTTCTCTGTCTGAGTTACTTCACTTAATATGATAATCTCTAGGTCCATCCATGTTGATGCAGATGGCATTATGTCATTCTTTTTTATGGCTGAGTAATGTTCCATTGTGTGTATATACCACATCTTCTTTATCCATTCATCAGCTGTTGATGGACATTTAGGTTGCTTCCATGTCTTGGCTATTGTAAATAGTGCTGCTATGAACATTGGGGTGCATGTATGTTTTTGAATTAGAGTTTTCTCAGATATATGCCCAGGAATGTGATTGATGGATTGTATGGTAACTCTATTTTTAGTTTTTTAAGGAAACGCCATACTGTTCTCCATAGTGGCTGCACCAATTTGCAATCCTACCAACAGTGTAGGAGGGTTCCTTTTTCTCCACACCCTCACCAGCATTATATGTAGTTTACAAAGATAAAGAATCTTGAAAGCAGGAAGAAAGAAGTGAGTTGTCACACACAAGGTGTCTTCAATAAGATTATCACCAGACTTCTCATCAGAAACTTTGGAGGCTAGAAGACAGTGGGCTGATATATTCAAAGAGCTGAAAGAAAAAAAATCTGTCACCTGAGAATTCTATATCCAGAAAAAGTGTCCTTCAAAAGTGAAATTAAGACTTTCCCAGATAAACAAAAACTGAGGAAGTTTGTTACCACTAGACTTGCCCTACAAGAAATGCTAAAAAGGAGTGCTGCAGGTTGAAATGAAGGGAAGCTAGAAGTAACTTGAAGCAGTATGAAGAAATAAAGATATCCAATAAAGGCTAAATACAGGGACAACCATAAAAGCTAATTTTGTTTCATAACTCCATTTTTTATTTTCTATATATTTTAAAAGACAAATGCATTAAAAAACAATTATTAATCTATATTATTGGTCACACAATTTATAAAGGTATAATCTGTGACATCAAAACAGAGTGGAACGAAGCTATATAGGAACAGTTTTTGTGTTATTGAAGTTAAGTTGGTATAAATTCAGATTAGGTTGTCATTAACTTTAGGATGTTAAATGTAATCCCCATGGTACAATAAAGAAAATGTCTATAGAATATACACAAAAGAAAATGAGAGGGGAATCAAAATGTTTCACTACAAAAAATCAACCAAACATAAAGCAAGACAGTAATGCGGGAAATGAGGACAAAAATCTATAGGCCATATAGTAATGGAAAACAAATAGCTGGGGCTTCCCTAGTGATGCAGTGGTTAAGAATCAGCCTGCCAATGCAGGGGACACGGGTTCAAGTCCTGGTTCGGGAAGATCCCACATGCCGTGGAGCAACTAAGCCCGTGTGCCACAACTACTGAGCCTGCACTCTAGAGCCTGCGAGCCACAACTACTGAGTCTGTGTGCCACAACTACTGAAGCCTATGGGCCTAGAGCCCATGCTCCACAACAAGAGAAGCCACTGCAATGAGAAGCTTGCGTTCCACAACGAAGAGTAGCCCCCACTCGCCACAACTAAAGAAAGCCTGTGTGCAGCAATGAAGACCAAATGCAGCCAAAAATAAAATAAATAAAAAAAAATTAATTAAAAAAATTTTTTTATTAAAAAAAGAAAACAAATAGCAAAATGGCAGAATTAACTGTCTCCTTATCAGTAATTACTTTAAATGTAAATGGATTAAACTATTTAATAATAACAAAAAAAATTGGCAGAATGGGTTAAAAAACATGATCCAATTATATGCTATGAGAGATTCACTTTAGATCAAAGAACACAGATAGGCTGAAAGTGAATGGATGGAAAAAGATATTCCATTCAAATAGTAACCAAAAGACAGCAGGGGTGGCTATACTAATTTTGGACAAAATAGATTTAAAATCATATAAGGTAAAAGAGACAGAGAAAGACATGATATATTAATAAAAGGTTCAGTACAACAAGAAGATATAACAAGTATAAATATTTACACTCCTAAGAACAGACTCAAAATATATGAAGCAAAATGGACAGAACAGTCAGAAGTAGACAGTTTTATAACACCCCACTTTCAATGAGGCTTAGATCAAGTAGACAGAAAATAATTTAAAAATAGAAAATTTCAACAACATAATAAACTCACTAAGCCTAACAGACATATACAGAACACTCCACCTAACAGCAGAATACACATTCTTCTCAAGTGTACATGGCACATTCTCCAGGACAGACCACTTGTTAGGCCATAAAATAAATCTCAATAGATTTCAAAAGATACATACAAAGTATCTTCTCTGACCACAATGGGATGAAATTAGAAATCAGTAAAAGAAGGAAAATGAATATTTGCCTATATGTGTAAATTAAACAAGCTTAAACAACCAATGGGTCAAAGAAGAAATTACAGGGAAATTAGAAAATACTTAGAAATGGATGAAAACACAATGCACTAAAATGTATGGGATATAGTGAAAGCAGTGCTCAGAGGGAAATTTATAACTGTAAATGCCTAAATTAAAAAAGTAAGTCTCAAATCAATCACCTAACTTTACACTTTAATGGACTAGAAAAAGAAGAGCAAAGTAAACCCAAAGCTAACAGAAGGAACGAAATAAAGATTAGAGAAGAGATGAACAAAAAGAGAGATCAGAAAAACAACAAAGAAGACCAAAGAAACAAAGAGTTGGTTTTTTGAAAAGATGAACAAAATTCACAAACCTTTAGGTAGACTGCCAAAGAAAAAGAGAAAAGATACAAACAACTAAAATGAGAAATTAAAGTGGGGACATTACAACTGACCTTGCAGAGATTAAAAAAAGGATTATAAGAGAATACTATGAATAATGGTAAGCCAACAAATTACATAACCTAGAAGAAATGGACAAATTTCTTCAGCGAAATGGACAAATTCCCTGAAACACTCAAATTATCTAAACTGACTGATGATGAAATAGAAAATTTCAACAGATTTATAGCAAGTAAAAAGATGAAATCAGTAACCAAAAACCTCCCCCAAAAGAAAAGTCCTGGACCAGATGGCTTCATCAGTGAATTCTACCTAACATTTAAACAAGAATTAACACAAATCCTTCTCGAAGTCTTCCAAAAAACTGAAGAGGGAACACCTCCTAACTCATTCTGTGAGGCAAGGATTATCCTGATACTAGAGCCAGATAAAGACATCACAAGAGGACTTCACTGGTGGCACAGTGGTTAAGAATCTGCCTGTCAATGCAGGGGACACGGGTTCGAGCCCTGGTCCGGGAAGATCCCACGTGCCGTGGAGCAACTAAGCCCAGTTCATAAGCCACAACTACCGAGTCCGTGTGCCACAACTACTGAAGCCTGTGTGCCTAGAGCCTGCGCTCCACAACAAGAGAAGACACCGCAATGAGAAGCCTGTGAATCGCTACGAAGAGTAGCCCCCACTCAACGTAACTAGAGAAAGCCCATGCACAGCAGCAAAGACCCAATGCGGCCAAAAATAAATAATAAATTAATAAATTTAAAAAAAATCACAAGAAAAGAAAGTTACAGACCAATAAGTCTTATGAATATACATGCAAAATTCTTAATAAAATATTAGCAAATTGAATCCAACAGCATAATAAAATGATTATTCACCTTGATCAAGTAAAATTTATCCCAGGAATGTAACAGAAAATCAAATGGACTGAGGATCTGAATAGACATTTTTCTAAAGAAGACATATAAATGGCCAAAGGACACATGAAAACGCGCTCAACATCACTAATCATCAAGGAAATGCAAATCAAAACCATAGTGCGATAACACTACACATTTGTTAAGATGGCTAATATTAAAAAGACCAAAAATAACAACTGTTGGTGAGGATATAGAGAAAAGGGAACCCTTGTGCACTGTTAGTGAACATGTAAATTGGCCCAGTCACTACAGAAAACAGTATAGGACTGCCCTGGTGGTGCAGTGGTTGAGAATCTGACTGCCAATGCAGGGGACATGGGTTTAATCCCTGGTCTGGGAAGATCCCACATGTTGCAGAGCACCTAAGCCCGTGTGCCACAACTACTGAGCCTGTGCTCTACAGCCCGTGAGCCACAATTACTGAGCCCGCATGCCACAACTACTGAAGCCCGCGTGCCTAGAGCCCGTGCTCCGCAACAAGAGAAGCCACTGCAATGAGAAGTCCATGCACTGCAACGAAAAGTAGCCCCCACTCACCGCAACTAGAGAAAGCCCACGTGCAGCAATGAAGACCCAATGTAGCCAAAAAAATAAATAAAATAAAATAATTTTTTTTAATTAAAAAAAAGCAAACAGTATAAAGCTTTCTCAAAAAATTAAAATTACAACTACCATATAATCTAGTAATTCTACTTCTGAGTAGAATTGAAAAGATATATGCACCCCATGTTCACTGCAGCATCATTTATAATAGCCAAGACATGGAAGCAACTTAAATATCAATTATGGATGAATGGATAAAGAAAATGTGGTATATGTATATACACACACCACACACATACATATATGCACACATATACATACAATAGAATATTATTCAACCATAAAAAACAGGAAATCTTGCCATTCATAACAACCTGGATGGACCTTGAGGGCATTATGCTAAGTGAAGTAAGTCAGACAGAGGGACTTCCCTGGTGGTAGTGGTGAAGACTCCGTGCTCCCAACGCAGGGGGCCTGGGTTCAATCCCTGGTCAGGGAACTAGATCCCACATGCATGCCACAACTCAGAGTTACATGCTACAACTAAGGAGCCCTCGAGCCGCAACTAAGGAGCCTGCGAGCTGCAACTAAGGAGCCTGCCTGTTGCAACAAAGACCCGGCACAACCAAATAAATAAATAAATATTTTTTAAAAAATAAAATAAAATAAATAAGTGAGGCTGAATGCCTGCATAAATCTATAAAAAAAAAAAGTCAGACAGAGAAAGACAAATCCTATATGATCTCACTTATATGTGGAATCTAAAACAAAAACAAAAAATTCCAAAATCATAGATACAGAGAACAGATTGGTAGTTGCTAGGGGCAGGGAGGGGGAGAATGCCAGAATGGGTGAAGGAGATCAAAAGATACAAAATTCTAGTTAGAAAATAAATAAATCCTGGGGATGTAATGTACAGCATGGTGACTATAGTTAATAACACTGTATTACATATTTGAAAGTTCTAAGAAAACAGATCTTAAAAGTTCTCAGGACTTCCCTGGTGGTCCAGTGGTTAAGACTCCATGCTCCCAACGCATGGGGCCTGGGTTAGATCCCTGGTCAGAGAACCAGGTCCCGCATGCCACAACTAAGAGCTCACATGCCACAACTAAAGATCCTACTTGCCACAACTAAAAGGTCCCATATGCCGCAATGAAGATCCTGCATGCAGCAATGAAGATCCCACGTGCTGCAACTAAGACCCGGTGCAGCCAAATAAATACATAAATAAATAAATAAATTTTTTTTTTAAAGTTCTCACACAAGAAAAAAAAAACTATGAGTGATGATGGATGCTAACTAGACTTACTGTGGTGATCATTTCATAATATGTACAAATATCGAATCAATATGATGTACACCTGAAATTAATATAATGTTTATGCCAATTATATCTCAATAAAAAGTCAAACAATGTAATACATCATTTAATAGAATGGAAAAAAACCCCACATGATCGTCTCACTTGACTCAGAAAAGCAACTTGAGAAAAACAAACACCATTTCAGGATAAAAACTTCTAGGAAACTAGGAATAAAAGAAAAATCCCTCAACATGATAAAGAGTATTTATGAAAACCTCACAGCTAATAACATATTCAATGGTAAAAGGCTGAAAGATCCCCCAAAGGTCAAGGAACAAGAAAGACAAGGATGCCTGCTTTCACCACTGCTATTCAACAATTTACTGGAAGTTCTGGCCAGAGCTAGTAGACAAGAAAGAAAAAATTAAAGGCATCTAAATTGTAAAGGAAAAACTAAAACTATCTCTGTTTGCAGATGACATAACCCTATACATAGAAAATCCCCCGAAGTACGCAAAAAGCTACTAGAGCTAATAAACTCAGCTAAGTTGCAGGGTACAAGATGAACACACAAAAAATCAGTTGTTTCTATATATCAGAAATGAATAATCTGAAAATGAAATTAAGAAAGCAATCTCATTTATAGTAGTGTCGAAGAAAATTAAATATTTAGGAATAAGTCTAACCAGGGAGGTGGAAGATTTGTACTCTGAAAACTATAAAACACTGCTGAAAGAAATTAAAGAAGACATAAATAATGGAAAGACAGCCTGAGCTTCTTTTAATGGACAGGAAGACTTAACACTGTTAAAATGGCAATACCACCCAAAGAGATCTACAGGTTCAACACAATCCCTATCAAATTCTAACAGTCTTTTCCACAAAAGTGGAAAAGCTGATCCTCAAATTCATATGGAATTGCAAGGGACCCAGAAGAGCCAAAATAACTTGAAAAGGAAGAATAAAGTTAGTGGACTCATAGTTTCCCAACTTCAAAACTTACTACAAAGCTACAGTAAGTAAAACAGTATGGTACTGGCATAAGGACAAACATACAGATTAATGCAATAGAATAGAGAGCCCAGAAATAAACCCTCACAGATATGGTCAACTGATTTTTCAACAAGGCTGCCAACACCATTCAAGGGGGAAAGAATAGTACTTTTAACAAATGGTTCTGAGAAACTGCATATCCACATGCAAAAGAATGAAGCTGAACCTTTACCTTACATCATATACAAAAATTAAGTCAAAATGGATCAAAGAACCAAATTTAAGAACTAAAACTATAAAACTTTTAGAAGAAAGCACTGGGGAAAATCTTTATGACATTAGATTTGGCAAAGATTTCATGGATATGACACCAAAAGTACAGGCAACAAGTAGATAAGTGGACTTCATCAAAATTAAGAACTTTTGTACATCAAGAGTTATTATCAATAAAGTGAAGAGACAACTTACAGAATGAGAGAAAATATTTGCAAATCATATATCTGATAAGGGATTACTATCTAGAATATAGAAAGAGCTTCTAAAACTCAACAACAACAGAAGCCAATTCAAAAATGGGCAAAGGACTTGAATAGACATTTCTCCAAAGAAGATATATAAATCGTCCATGAAAAGACGCTCAACATCATTAATCATTAGGGAAATGCAAATCAAAACCACAGTGAGATACCACTTCATACCTACTAGGATGGCTATAATTAAAAACAAAACAAAACAAAAATTAGAATATTAAAAAGTGCTGATGAGGATGTGGAGAAACTGCAACCTTCACACTTGGCTGGTAAGAATGTAAAAGAGTGCAGCCTCTGTAGAAAACAGTTTGGTGGTTTCTCAAAACATTGAACTATCACATACCCAGTAATTCTACTCCAAGATATACATCCAAAAGAATGGAAAGCAGTGACTTGAACAGATATATGTACAAAAATGTTCACAGCAGCATTATCCACAATAGCCAAAAGATGGAAACACCCAAGTGTCCATCAACAGATGAAATGAACAAAATGTGGTATACACATACAGTAGAATATTATTCAACCATAAAAAGGAATGAGATTTTGATGTATGCTACAAAATGAATGGACCTTGAAAACATGCTTAGTGAAATAAGCCAGACATAGAAGGAGAAATACTATATGATTCCACTTATATGAGTTACTTAGTACAGGCAAATTCATAGAGACAGAAAGTAGATGGAATGAGGGGAGGGAGGAAGAGGGGTGTTTGCGATGATGTGAAAGCTTTGAGTGTAGAGAGAAGTGATGGTTATATAACACTGTGCCTGTATTTAATGTCACTGAATTGTACACTTATGATTAAGATAATAAATATGTATATTTTACCACAATAAAAAGTTAACTATATACACCCCCAAAGTTAAAACATGTCCACACAAAAACTTGTCTATGAATGTTCATAGCAGCACTATTCATAATAGCCCAAAAGTGGAAATAACTCAAATGTCCATCAACTGATGAATAAGTAATTAAAGTTGTATAACCATACAATGAAATATTATTTGGCAATAAAAAGGAGTCAAATTAAAACTGGGGAAATTCTTGGGACTTCCCTGGTGGTCCAGTGGTTAAGACTCTGCACTTCCATTGCAGGGGGCACAAGCTTGATCCTTGGTTGGGGAACTAAGATTCTGCATGCTATGCAGTGTGGCCAAAAAAAAAAAAAAATAGGGGAAATTCTAATAAGATTGGTGAATTGTATCAATTTCAGTATCCTGGTTGTCATATATTAAAATTTTGAGAAATGTTACCAGTGGCGGATTCTGGACAAAGCATATAAAGGGATCTTTCTGTATTATTTCTTACAACTGCATGTGAATATACAAATGTCTCAATAAAGACTTCAGTTAAAAAAATTGTTCCAGAAGGTGACACTGGCTGTGATCTCAAAGTGTCCTGTGGAATATTCTCCTAAAATATTATGCCTTAGGCTTGATTATTCATATTAAAGTTTTTGAACTTGCCCTTGAGTAAAAAAGGAATGAAGTGCTAATACATGCCACAACATGGATGAACCTTGAAAATATTATCCTCGGAAGTTAGTCACAAAAAACCATAAGTTGTATGATTTCGTTTATATGGAATATCCAGAATAGGCAAATCTACAGAGATAGAACGTAGATTAGTGGTTGCCTGTAGCTGGGCAGGAGGGTTGGGGAAATGTGGGGAAAACTGCTAATGAGTATGGGGTTTATTTTGGGGACGATAAAAATGTTCTAAACTTAGGTTGTGATGATGGTTGCACAATTGTGTGAATATACTAAAATCCATTTAATTGTATACTTTAAATGGGTCAACTGTATGGTATGTGAATTATACATCAACATGGTTGTTAAAAAATTTCTTGTGAGCTTATGAGGTGGACATGGGTAAGATGAAGCTTTGGAAAACTTTATGTACTGATTAATCGTGTCTTTTTTGTCCCTCATTAGTACAGTTAAACAGTGAACCATATATATCTTATGCAGCACGCTGACCTTCTATACTTCTTCTCCCAACCTTAACAGTAGGATAAAAATTATAAAATGTGGGATTTTTAAATCATTCTGAGTCATCTTACCAGTGAGTAGCTCTATCCATGTTTGGACAGTTTCTGTGGGTTCAGTTGCTTTGATGTGTTTGAGAGTTTCATCCAGTAAAACATCACCCGTTGGGCTGTCTGACTTTAGTAGTACCTTTCAGAAAAGAAGAAACAAGAGACCCTGGTTGATATACTTCATTCAAATTAAAGTTATTCAATATGCTATACATATATTATTGGTTAAGTCATAGGAAATGCAAAGCAGCATAACATATTTTCTCTGTCCTCAGGAATTTAAAATCTAGTATGGGGTGATAATAGGGAGATTAAAAAAAAAAACATTTGAAGTGGGCCCCAATGACAAACTGGATATAAATGATAATGGAGAAAAGATTCAATAATAACTCTTTGAGCCTGGAAAACCAACTTGTGAAACAATTAATAAGGATAGGAAAGTCAGGAAAAGTTGATGAAGTTTGGTTTTAACTGATACGGGATAGCCAAGTTGAAATGTCTGGACAATACTTAACTATGTTCCTGGGGGTGTTAAAAGAAGACAGACCTAGAAATTTGGGAGTTAATATATCATGGGGGTGATAGATGAAGCTGTAAAAGTAAATGATATCTCCAAAAGTTATACAAAGTGATACAAACTGAGACTTAGATGTTAAGGAATGGAAAAGTAAAGGAAATAGGGTACAGCCAGAGAAGCAAGAGGATGTAATATAACAAACGTCAAGAACAGATAGGACTTTGCTGGTGGTCCAGTGGTTAAGAATCCACCTTCCAATGCAGGGGATGCAGGTTTGATCCCTGGTCGTGGAACTAAGATCCCACATGCTGTGGGGCAATTAAGCCCGTGTGCTGCAACTACTGAGCCCACGTGCCACAACTAGAGAGAAGCCTATGCACCACAATTAGAGAAGCCCGCACGCTGCCAAGAGGATCCCGCATGCCGCAACTAAGACACGACGCAGCCAAATAAATAAATAAATATTTTTTGAAAAGAACAGAAAGTTTCAAGTAAGAAGTAGTCAAAAGTGTTGAACACCACATATAGGTTAAAAGAGAAAAATTAATTGAAGACTGAAAATTAGCTGGTGACACCTAAGAATGTAGTTTCAGTAGAGTGCTGAGTATGACAGTGAAGTTGTGAGTGGAAAAAATGAGTAGTAAGAAAATGGAGAGAGCGGTATACCTCATAAGCTAGAGAGAAGTTGCAAAATACTTGGAAGGAGGGAAATTGAATGGTTATCTGAGGATGACCAGAGTTAAGTAAAGACTGCACCTGACCCACATGTTTGCCTCTTCATACACAATACTCTATTTCATAATATTATAGGTACAGATATAGAGAGAAAAATAATCAACACCACCCTAAATGTGATTTTTCTGCATAAAAATGGAAGACAAAATCATGAATTTCTTATAACTCTTTTGACCATGGATACTTGGATTTCTTTCTCTGCTACAGGATAATTAAACCTGCTAGACAATGGGACAACTGAATAAGTGATATTTATATTGTCTCACTACTCAAATCTTCCTATTCATCCGAAATGGACTGTTGGTATCTGCCCTTTCATAAGAGGATGTTCGCAGAGGACGCTCTACCTTTCTGTCTAGTAGTCGCTTCTTACGCATGGTGGGGGGTTCTAGATAGATTCGACCTCGCATGGCCAGCTCTATCAGGATGCCCCCTCGCAGGCCAGATGATATGCAGTCATTCCAGAAAGATGTGTAACCCTAGGAAAGGGGAAAAGAGAAGAGAAAGAATGTTCTGAAAGGGATATGGACTTGCAGCAAGCACCCAAAGAATGGTCCACTTTGTTGTGTGATTCATTTCACTTCACATTACATGAACTCAAGGCAACGTATAAAATAAATGAAAAAAATCTCTTTAAGTCCCTTAATCTAACCCTCCTGCCCCAAAGTATGACTTTCTGTCTAACTTCAAGGTCTTTGTGAATTCCTATGGTTTGGCTGTTAGTTAACAACTGGCATGTCAAATTTTAATTTTTGAGAAGATTTTTGTCTTCTTTGAAATCTGTTTCCATGACACTCTAAATTTCAGAGTGGGATACAAATAAGTCAGGTAGAAAAATGTATAAATCATTTGAGCCTTTTACGCCTCCAAGATATGTATTATTTGCAAGCTATTTTGATGGGTGGTGTAGTCAGCTCTGCCACTGACTAGTTAAGTGCCTTGGGTATGTTACTTAGCCTTTCTCAAGTGCAATGTCCTCATCTGTAAAATGGGGGCACTGATATCTATCTTTATAAGTTTATTGTGAGGAATAAGTGAGATATAGATAAGAAACCATTTAGTATAGTAGCTGGCATATCATAGGCACTTAAATGTTAGTTTCTCTTCCCTAGGAACTATAGGGAATACAAAGGTATATAGTTAATAGCCACTGTCTTAAGGAGCTGAAAATGTAGCTGGAAAGACCATGCAAACTCCAGGAAAATTTTCTGTGATAATATAAAATTTAAATAAAAGCTCAACTGAAAATGGAGTAGAAGAGACAGGCATAAATCACTATAGGAAGTTTGGCTTGTTTATTTGTTTATTTTTAATTAATCAATCTATTTATTTATTTATTTATTGGTTGCATTGGGTCTTCATTGCTGTGCGCAGGCTTTCTCTAGTTGTGGAGAGCGGGGGCTGCCCTTCGTTGTGGTACATGGGCTTCATTGCAGTGGCTTCTCTTGTTGTGAAGCATGGGCTCTAGACATGTGGGCTTCAGTAGTTGTGGCACGCAGGCTCAGTAGTTGTGGCTTGCGGGCTCTAGAGTGCAGACTCAGTAGTTGTGGCGCACAGGTTTAGTTGTTCCGAAGCATGTGGGATCTTCCCTGACCAGGGCTCGAACCCGTGTCCCCTGCACTGGCAGGTGGATTCTTAACCGCTGCGCAACCAGGGAAGTCCCGGAAGTTTGGTTTAGATGATAGCTTTTCAAATTATAAATCACTTTTGGGCTAGAGTAGTCAGAAACTCTTACGGGACTTGAGCTGGGGTTTGAAGAATAGGTTGAATTTAGCAGAGAGGGTGGATTTTCCAGATGAAGGAAGTCATCCAAATTTTACCTCTTCTTCAAAAGGGCGTTCCAAGCAAAAGTGTCAAGGAAGGAGACCTCAAATATGTTTACAGATTTAACTCAAGAATTTAAAGAGAACTCATGAGATCAAGTTGGTTGGGCTAGGCTGTGGAAAGCCTTGATGCTCTGAACTTTTTATTGAAAGGCAATATTAAATTCTGAACGTTCTGAACAAGGAGTTATGATTAACACAAGGAAGACCCATCGGTGTTATCAGAACTGTTTAACACTCTTTAGCTATCTTTGTGTGTAGCATTCCCTCTCACTGGAGAGAAGGTGGGTGTGATGTTGGCAGATTCTAGCATGGCTTCAAAGCATCACCAAGACTAAGTCACTAGTAATAACAGTAATGTCTAATATTTTTTGAACACTTATTATGCAGTAGATTTGTGCTAAGCTTTTTTGCATGCACTATATGATTACATCTTCACAACAATCTTATAAGGGAGGTATTACTATTATCCACATTTTAAAGATGAGGAAATTAAGGCTTATGGAGGTTATGTAATATGATAGAGGTCACAAAGCTAAGTGGTGGCAAAGAATTAAAAAACATCTTTTAAAAATTCCAGTTTTCCTCTTTATTGATTTGGAAGTTATACATTCACTTTTCTTTAGGAAGTTATCTTTGAAATTTTAACATGCATGATCATTTAAAATTCATACAAGATCTAATTTATTTTTAAAACAAATCAATATATTTATCACTCTCCTAGTTTGCCAATATTTTATCTTCTTTTTAACCTCACAAATTAGACATCATTATTAGCATCGTCATTATTTTATATAGGTAGCCCTTGTCTAGATTTACTCAGTTGCTTACCAAATTCTTTGCTCACTATTCCTTCTTGCATCTCAGACCTCCTTTCTGGTACCATTTTCCTTCCTCCTAAAGTAGAATTTCCTTAAATGAAAGTCTGTTGGAGGCAAACTCTATTTTGTTTATGTGAAATATCTTTATTTTACCATTGTTTTTAAAATACTGCTTCTCTGGACATAAAATTCTAGGTTGATAGTTTTCTCTTTATCACATTGAAGATATTATGCCGTCCTAACTTCCACTGTTGCAGTGAGAAATCTATCACTCTTATTGATTGTGGTAGGCGATTTGTCTTTTTTCTTTTAGGTTCTTTAAGGTCTTCTCTCTTGGTGTTTTGCAGTTTGACTACAACATGACTGTGTGTGAACTTACGCATCCTGTTTGGTAATATGCTTCCTGTGTCTGTACGTTCATTTTTTACTTCTCAAAAATTCTCAATTCTTATCTCTAAGAATTTTGGCTTTCCTTCATTTCCTTTTTTCTTTCTTTCAATCTTTCTTATTCTAACCTCCACGTCTTTTAATCTCTCCTTTATATTTTCCATTTTCCTTTGTCTCTATATTGATTTCACAAGAGTTAGTTCATATCTGGCTTCCAATGTACTCTCTCCATTTATATTTAATATGTTAAACTATCCCTGAGATTTTGATTTCAACAATTTTTCATCTCTAAAAGTTTTATTTAGTTATTTTTCACATTTGCCTGGTCATTTGTGATCATTTCTTCTCGTTCATTTTGTGATTCTTATATTTCTTTAAAAATATCATAGATACTTCATATTGGTTGATCATTTTAATATCTAAGGTCTTTGAATGACCTGTTATTTGTTATTTCTGCTGATTCTTTCTCACGTGTATTTTTCTTTGTATGTTTGATGATATTTGATTAAGAGGTCCATATTTAATTTTTTTTGAATCTATGAGATTATGGAGGCCTAAATTGAGGATATCTTCCTCTAGAGAGGAAGATCTGCACTTGCTTCTGCTGAGAGTAAGGCATGGTGGGACTGGGAGACTGCCACACAACAGGGACCACATTTAAACCTAGCTTCTCCATTTTATTTCAACCTAAAAGTTTACTGCTGACCACCTAATTCCTGAATCTCTGGACTGATCTGGTAATTTGCCCCAGAGCAATCTGGTTTTCATGTTTGTTTTTCGCTCAAGTCTAGGATTTTAATTTTGGTGTTTGTTTGGGGGCCCTGAAGATTTCCTTTCCATTCCAAAGGAAAAATTAAGTCTTACCACTATACTGCCAGAAGTAGAGGTCTTCTAATTCCATTTTTCCCACAGCCAGGATGATCTTTAAGCTCAAAGCTAATCATATAACTCCCTTCCCTTCTGCTTAAAAATATTTCAAATGCTCCTCCCAGTCAAATCCAAATTTTTTAGTAATAGCACTTAAATCAGGAGGCTGCTTACTAGTCTCTCTCTGGCTTCTTTCCCCTAGAACACTATGCCCCAGCTTTCTGGAACCATGTTAAGTACTCTTAATGCATCGTTTTTGCCTACTGGCCTTTGCACACACAGTTCACTCTGTCTAGAAGAACCAATACTCTTCTTTACTCAACTCCTCCTTGTTCTTAAGGATTGAGTACAAGGGTCACATCTTCCATGTCACCTTCTCCAATATTATCTTTCCCTCCACTCCATCCTCTGGGTTAGATTCCTCACCTGGGTGTGTGTGTGTGTGTCTACTTCTCCCCTATCATTTATTATATCACATTGCAACCAACTGCTTGTCCTCAGTAGACTATAAATTCCTTAGGGAGAGAGTGATATACAGTATTTATCAATAAATGTTTTTTGAAAGCATAAATTTATGATTCAGAGTAAATATGTTAACCTGGCAAAAGGTCAGCTTGAATCATAAGCATCCCTAGACATATCCAAATTTCCTGAGGGCCTGATCTTAGACTAAAAGCTGGGATTAATTCTC
This sequence comes from Balaenoptera physalus, assembly GCF_965194825.1. NCBI lineage: Eukaryota > Metazoa > Chordata > Mammalia > Artiodactyla > Balaenopteridae > Balaenoptera > Balaenoptera physalus. The sequence goes on along the minus strand of NC_138882.1, from coordinate 87,758,523 downwards.
TCCACTGCCTGCCTTGTGGCTACTTCAGGAGTAATACTTGTAACTCCTCTTTAAGGAGGCAGTAAGCCTTTTTTTTCCCCATTAATACTTGGTTTATACAAGTTAGCTGCCTCATTAAGGTTAAACTATAACTTTATTTTACAATATATAATATACTTAGGCATAACTTTTATATAATCCTGGTGACTTTATGAATCTCAACAGGTGTGCAAACATTTCAGCCAGTATTAAAGCAATTAGAGGAAAGTTTTTCTTGTTTTTTCATTTCTGCCTGACCATATAACTTCTGTTTCAGTAACAATGATGTCAGACTGTCGACAGAACTATAAATGAGAATCACTGCAAATAAAGAAGCAATGGATGCTTCCCTGGTGGCGCAGTGGTTAAGAATCTGCCTGCCAATGCAGGGGGCATGGGTTCGAGCCCTGGTCCGGGAAGATCCCAAATGCTGTGGAGCAACTAAGCCCGTGTGCCACAACTACTGAGCCTGCGTTCTAGAGCTCGTGAGCCACAACTACTGAGCCCACGTGCCACAACTACTGAAGCCCACACGCCTAGAGCAACAAGAGAAGCCACCACAATGAGAAGCTGGTGCACCGCTGGGAAGAGTAGCCCCCACTTGCCGCAACTAGAGAAAGCCCGCGTGCAGCAATGAAGACCCAAGGCAGCCAAAAATGAATTAAAAAAAAAAAAAAGAAAAGAAGCAATGGAGACCAGGATGTATAAACTGTATGTTTTTCAATATCACCCTTCCTCATCATAGTATCTCATATTATATAAAACTCTTCAAATGTTTTTTAACTTTCTTTTTATTGAATCATATGCCATAATAGAAAAAAGTATAAAAATACACATGAATATAAAAATGATTATAACTGTAAGTCCATTTTGCTCTAAATGATTATAACTGTAAGTCCATTTTGCTCTAAATATATGGAGCTGTCTTGGTAAATTCTCAAACCATCTATAATAAAGATGCTGTGTTAAAGGGCCACTGCTTTAGTATGCAGGATGATCTAGCACATGTATACTGAAATTCAGCATTCAGTCATTAAATTTAATTACCAAAGGCTATATACATGAGGGAAAACAGAAAAAGAAAAATTTTAGGATCTACTAAAAATACCAAAATTGCACACTACTTCATGACCAATAGAGACTATTGGAGAATTGGCAGAATGAGATCTTTGGATAGTAGATTTTTTTTTGTCTTGATTATAAACGTAATAGATGATTGTCAAAAAAAAAAAAAGATCATATTTTAGAAATGTATTATTTAGAAAGTAAAAGTCTCCTATAATCTTATCACCTCCACATAACAGTTTAGTGGACATTTTCTAGATTTTACATACATAGTCTATTATATATTTGTTAATATTACATACAGAAATAAGATCATATTGAGTGGCAACTTTTCCACTTAGCTATTATTTTGGATATCTTTCCACATCACTAAACACAGAGCTACCTCAATCATTGTTACGACTGCATAGTACTGCATTTTAGATGCACTATAGTTTTTTGTTTTTGTTAGTAAATTTATTTATTTATTTTTGACTGCGTTGGGTCTTCGTTGCTGTGTATGGGCTTTCTCTAGTTGCGGTGAGCGGGGGCTACTCTTCGTTGCGGTGCACAGGCTTCTCATTGCAGTGGCTTCTCCTGTTGCGGAGCACAGGCTCAAGGCACACGGGCTTCAGCAGTTGTGGCTCGCAGGCTCAGCAGTTGTGGTGCACGGGCTTGGTTGCTCCATGGCATGTGGGATCTTCCTGGACCATGGCTCGAACCTGTGTCCCCTGCATTGGCAGGCAGATTCTCAAAAACTGCGTCACGAGGGAAGCCCCTAAATGCACTATAGTTTATCTACCCAAGTCCTTACTGATGTATGTATCGGTTGCTTACAAATTTTTGCCATTATAAAAAAAAATGCTATAAAGAAATATTCATTTGTATGTGTATTTCTGTTGAATAAATTCCCAGAAGAAATTTTTGAGTCAAAGATTATACATATAGAAATTTTTGATAATGCTATTTTATTCTTGTAAAAGGCTGGACAATAAGATTTCAATAAATTCAGACAGTCAACACTTTGCACTGAATTTCTGCCTAGTGAAGTATTCGTTATTCAAACCTTTTTAAAGACACACTTTATGACAACAATGAAGGTTAAAGATTTTAAAGTTGCCTGCTTGGGGTAAAAAGAGGAAAGAAAGCAAAGAAACTTAAAGCATCATTAAAAGGAGTTTTAAAAAATATGGTTCGAAAATCCGTATGATAAATTTGAATGAAAAACAGGCAAATACATAATTGTATATTCAGGATTATCACAATTATGTAAAATACTGTCTACAAACCAACCAAAAAGTGGTTTTCTAATTTTGCCAAATTATCTACACTGAAAAAAAAATGTTTCTCCCCGACCAAATCTGAAGATTCAACATAAAAATTGCTTCACTTTCCATGAGAGAAAGAATTTTACTGTTTCTTCTTGAAGCCTTTTCTATATGCCCAGTTCCAAAGCCCAATGTCTGCATGATGATCTCCAGGGTTATCAAAAATTATAAAAGAAAAAAGAAGTTTTACAAGCAAAACGAATTTTAATTCATTTTTTTCCTCTAAAAAATTACTTTAAGAAGAGTTAATTTACTATTTTCCTTTGAAGTGCTCTATAAAAAGAGTGGCTTCCAGGATTTGATCTAAATTCCTCTTTTATAAATTAATGTGATTCATTCTAACTCCAATTAATATTTCTATGTCCACAGAGCCAAAAGAGGCATTTTATTTATTTATTTTTATTGGAGTATAGTTGCTTTACAATATTGTGTTAGCTTATACTGTACAGCAAAGTGAATCAGCTATACGTATACATATATCCCCTCTTTTTTGGATTTCCTTCTCATTTAGGTCACCACAGAGCACTGAGTAGAGTTCCCTGTGCTATACTATATGTCAGTCCCAATCTCCCAATTCATTCCCCCACCTTCCACCTTGGTATCCATACGTTTGTTCTCTAGGTCTGTGTCTCTATTTCTGCTTTGTAAATAAGATCATCTATACCAATTTTTTCCGATTCCAAATATATGCATTAATATATGATATTTGTTTTTCTCTTTCTGACTTACTTCCCTGTGTATGACAGTCACTAGGTCCATCCAAGTCAAAAGAGACATTTTAGAAAAGAGATTAAGCATTAATAAAAGCTCACTCTGCTTAATCATAATGGGGAATAAGGAACTGTGACCTGGATGTTATTCTGGTTTAACAGATGATTTCAGCATGATTGTGAAGAATGGATTATAAACCTAGACAAATGGATACAATTTCTCAAGCCGTGAAAGCCAGGAATCCTAATCACTAGGCCACCAGGGAACTCCCCCTGTGCCCTTTTTAAAATAAAAACCACTATCAAAAGTTCAGAAAATAAAAACAACATGGAAATGCCTTGTCAGTGAAAAGGAAATCCAAAATAAAGGAAAGCAACTGGTAATCTTTGAATATTCCTACATAAGCTTTAAATCTCATTTTGGCCAGTAAAAATGTCCTCAATTTTTTATTCTAAAAAATTTAAAAATGATTGTAGCACCAAAAACAGTAACAGTAACTTACATGCCTTTCTTTTCCCACAATCTGTTACTTATGAGAAAATGGAATTTTCATTGCTACACACCATCCAAAGAAAGTTGAAAAGGGGGAGTAGAAAATCTGAAAATGTGTCTAAGGCACTAAATCTACTTCCCTACAACTCCTCAAATGATTTAAAATAGATTTAGAAACACATAAAGGCATTTATGGTATGTTCAAACCTCAGAAGAGCCAAACTAGGTAAATGCAGATATATCTTTTGTCTTCAAATAGATCTTTTCTCCCTGATTAAAAAGTAATATACATATATTTTAGAAAATATGGAAAGAAAAAAAGAATCATAAAAAATAAAATAAAAATTGCTCATAAATTCTATCATCTTATCATCATTTTGGTGTATGTAAAACCAGATTTTTCTTTATATATGCAATACACATATCTTCTCTCATACCCACCAATTTTCCCATCTGCTTCTCCCCCCACCCCAGTTGTGGTGCTTCCTTTCATAGAACAGCTTTGTGTAAATTATGGAACAGAACATATACACTATAAATTTTCATAAAATACTGGGGAGTAGAAGTAAAAGAAACTGTGAGAGAGGTAATTTCTTAATCTTTCATAACAGGGAGTCAATAGGATATTGCCTAAATTGGAATCATGTGGTTTAAGAAAACATGACCCCAACACCATTTTCTAAACACATTTTTGGTTTAACATTTCTAAACATACACAAACTATAGAGATTATTAACCTCTATGTATCCATCATCTAGCTTCAATAGCTACCAGTACAATCTTTCATCTATACCTCTCACCCCAACTCCAGATTATTTCAGTGCAAATCCCAGCCGCTGAAACATATCATCCATAAAATATTACAATAATCTCTCCAAGAGATGAAGGAAAAAAAGTGCAATACTTCACACCTAAAAAAATTAATAATTCCTTAATACTATCAAATATTCAGTAAGCGTTCAAATTCCATCAATTGTTTAATGCATTTTTAGAATACCTGGTTTGTTTGAATTAGGAGCCAAACAAGGTCCACACATAGTCTTATTTTTTTCATAAGCTCTTTTTTAACCTTAGTGGGGCCTTTTAGTAAATGATATCTTGTGATGAAGAAAAGCAATATTCAGTTTAACCTCAATTTCCCTTTTATGTCAAATTCAAGTAACATTACACTCAACATTTTTAAAAAATGGAGTAAATCATACTACATGTGCTATTTTTAAAGTAAAATGTAATAAATATAATTTTACTTAAATTTAACGTAAAAAGAAAATGAACTGAAACTGAAGGAATTACTGAACTTCAAACATTTCCTTATTACAAGAGATTTTCCTAAAAGACTCATTTCTAAGGTTAAGAAAATAGATTAAGAGGTTGAGTTTTTTGTTTAAAGTAAATGTTTCAATATTAGACAACATCTAATTGACTTCTTACTATAAAAAATAAAAGTTAATATTTCTCCTATGCTTTCTCCCATTTTTATTCCTTTACTTCCCAATTTTTTAATTATAAATTTATATGGCTATTATTTTTTATTGATATAATTGACATATAACTTTATATTAGTTTCAGGTGTACAACATGATTCTATATATGTATATATTGTGAAATGATCCTCACAATAAATCTACTTAACATCCATCATCAAACATAGTTAATTACAAATTTTTTCTTGTGATGAGAACTTTTAATATCTACTCTCAGCAACTTTAATATATACAATACAGTATTATTAACTATAGCTACCATGCCAAAGATTACATCTCCAGGACTTATTTTATAACTGGAAGTTTGTACCTTTTTGATTACCTTCACTCATTTCACCTACCCACCCCCAATCCCTACCTCTGGCAACCATCAATCTGTTCTATGTGTCTATGAGTTTTGTTTTTTTTTAAATTCTTCATATAGGTGAGATCATACAGTATCTTTTGTCTGACTTATTTCAGTTCACTTTGTTTATTATTTATTGAGTATTTATATGTGTCAGGTTGATTTAAACATTTTATAGAAGTAATTTAATTCTTACAACAGCACTATGAAGTCAATATTATTATCTCTATAAAATGAGTATAAGGAAATAATGTGGAAACCGAGGCCAAGTCAAATATTTAGTAAGTGGTAGACTTTGCATTTTAATGTAGCTATGTCTGCTTCCAAAGCCTGTGTTTTTTTTTTTTTTTTAAAATAAATTTATTTATTTATTTTTGGCCACACTGGGTCTTCGTTGCTGCATGCAGGCTTTCTCTAGTTGCAGCGAGTGGGGGCTACTACTCTTTGTTGCAGTGCATGGGCTTCTCATTGCAGTGGCTTCTCTTGTTGCAGAGCACGGGCTCCAGGCATGCGGGCTCAGTAGTTGTGGTGCATGGGCTCAGTAGTTGTGGCTCGTGGGCTCTAGAGCACAGGCTCAGTAGTTGTAGCGCACGGGCTTAGTTGTCCCGCGGCATGTGGGATCTTCCCGGACCAGGGCTCGAACCCATGTCCCCTGCACTGGCAGGCGGATTCCTAACCACTGCACCACCAGGGAAGCCCCCAAAGCCTGTGTCTTTAAACACTGCCCATAAGAAAATTAGAAAATGCAGTAACTAATCACATTGAGATGTATGATAAACGCAAGGGAATTTAGAGAATGGAAAGATCACTGTTTGATTTGTGATAGACTTTGAAAGGAAATGTAGAATTTAAATTAAAACAAATTATGGGGACGGTAACATGGTAGGAATATATAAAAAACAAATGTGGGGATTCTGGGAAGTTGCAGAGTAGGAAGCACCAGAAATTTGTCTTCCCACCTAGACAACAACTGTATCAGTAGAATCTGTCTGACATAACTATTTTGGAACTCTGGAGGCTACTGAAGGCTTGCAACTTCCAGGGGAAGATGTGAATCATAAATTACAGTTAATTCCAGTCAATTTCAAATCTTAGTTTAGCAGAGGCTACCCATCTCCCATCCCCTCACCCCATGGCAGGCAGCTATGCATATGTTCTTAGAGCAGCTTACATGCCCCTACTAGGACCTAGGGTGGGCAATAAGGACTCTGTCCTCCAAATATCAGGTATCAGGGATCTGCATTCTGATCATGGAAGTGCAGACACAGAGGCCATTATTGTAACCTCCCTGGTTTGCTGCAAGCCCTTCCCCTTCTGGTGACTTCCAGGTGATTTAAAGGGCTTATGCTTTTTCCCTCCTCTTCATTTTCCTTTCCCCTCTTTTTGGAGCCGGATACCAAAGACTAGGACATTCAAAAGTAACTACATACACAGGGGAAATTAGAAGGTTATTGTAAATGCCCAAGGAAAGGCACAGGCTCAGAAATGACTTGAGAAGACCTTAATTTTACACTTTAGGCTGATCCTCAGCACAAAAATAGCCTACAACAATTAAAAAAAAAAAAAAAAAGCATTACACCGTACACAAAAATCAACTCAAAACGGATTAGACTTGACTGTAACTCCTGAAACAGTAAAACTACAAGAAGAAAACAGAGGGTAAGCTCCTTGACATTGGTCTTGGCAATGTTTTTTTTGGACTTGACACCAAAAGTACAAGCAACAAAAGCAAAAAAATCAACAAGCAGGACTACATCAAACTAAAAAGCTTCTGCACAGCAAAGGAAACCATCAATAAAATGAAAAAGCAACACACGGAATGGGAGAAAATATTTACAAACCACATATCCAATAAGTGATTATTATCTAAAATACACAAGGAACACACATATTAATAACTCAACAGCAAAAAAGCAAATAACCCAATTTAAAAATGGGCAAAGGACCGGAACAGACATTTTTCCAAAGAAAACATATAAGTGACCGAAAGGTATAGGAAAAGGTGCTCAACATCATTAATCATCAGGGAAATACAAATCAAAACCACAATGAGATAATGCTTCATACCTGTTAGGATGGTATTATCAAAAAGATAAGAGATAACAAATGCTAGTAAGAATGTGGATAAAAGGGAAACTTTGTACACTGTTGGTGGGAACGTAAACTGGTACAGTCACTATGGAAAACAGTATGGAGGTTTCTCAAGAAATTAAAAATAGAACTACCATATGATCTAACAACCCCATTTCTGGGTGTACATCCAAAGGAAAAAAAAATCATTATTTCAGAGATATCTGTATTGTCATGTTTATTGCAGCATTTTTCACAGTAGCCAAAGTACAGAAACAATCTAAGTATCCATCAATGGATAAATGGATCAAGGAAAAAAAATGTTACTCAGTCTTATAAAAGACAGAAATCCTGACATTTGTGACAACATGGAAGAATCTGGAGGGCATTATGCCCTGGAGATATTTCACCTGGAGGTGAAATAAGCCAGAAAGAAAGACAAACATTGCATAGTATCACTTACATGTAAAATCTAAAAAATCTGAGCTCCTAGAAACAGAAAGTAGAAAAATGTTTGCCAGGGACTGGGGGGTGGGGGGAAATAGGGAGAGGTTGGTAAAAGGGTACAAACTTTCAGTTACATGATGAATAAGGTTTGAGGGTCTAATGTACAATGTGGTGACTATAGTTGATAACACTGTATTGCTATCTACTTTTTCTTTTTTTAAGTAGAGTTGACTTACAATATTGTGTTAGTTGCAGGTATACAACAAAGTGATTCGGTTAGATAGATAGATTGATATAGATATAGATAGATAGATAGATATAGATAGATATATTCTTTTTTTCTGATTCTTTTCTATTATAGGTTATTACAGATGCTGAATATAGTTCCCTGCGCTGTTACAGTAAATACTTGTTTATTTTATATATGGTGATGTGTATCTGATAACACTGTATTGTACAACTGAAATCTGCTAAGAGAATAGATCATAATTGTTCCCTCTCACACACACACAAAGGTAAATATATGTTAGGTGATGGATGTGTTAATTAACATGATGGGGGGAATCTTATCGCAATGTATACATATATCAAATCATCACGTTATATATTTTAAATATTTTACAATTTTGTCAGTTATACCTAAATAAATCTGAAAAAAATAAAGACAAAACAAAACAAAAACCAGGAAACTCTGGGTAAGGGGCATAATCTGATTTCCAGAGTTACCATATCATTAGATTCAAATGTCTAATTTTCAGTCAAAAAAATCATAAGACATATAAAGAAACAGTTCAATATGCCGACTCAAAGGAAAAAAAAAATGACAGAAACTGTCCCAGAAAGACCAGATGGCAGACCTAGTAGACAAAGACTTTAAAACAACTATTTTAAAGATTCGCAAAGAACTAAAGGAAGATGTGGAGAAAGTCAGGAAAATGATGTATGAACAAAATGGAAATACCAGTAAAGAGGCAGAAAACCTAAAAAGAAACCAAAAAGGAATTCTAGAGCTGAAAGTATAATAACTGAAATAAAAAAATTTACTAGAGGGATTCAAAGGAAGATTTGAGCAGACAAAAGAATTAACAAACTTGGAGACAGGACAAACTGAAATTATTGAGTCTGAGGAACAGAAAGAAAAAAGATTGAAGAATAATGAACAGATCCTAGGGAACTGTGGGATATCAACAAAAGTAAACCAACGTACACATTTTGGGCCTTCCAGAAGAGAGAGCAAAAGGGGCAGAGAGATTATTTGAAGAAATAATGGCCAAAAACTTCCCAAGTTTGATGAAAGATATACATATAAATATCCAAAAGCTAAATGAACTCCAAATAGGATGAACTCAAAGAGACGCACACTGAGTCACATTAAAATCAAACTGTTGGGGCTTCCCTGGTGGCGCAGTGGTTAAGAATCTGCCTGCCAATGCAGGGGACACGGGTTCGAGCCCTGGTGTGGGAAGATCCCACATGCCACGGAGCAACTAAGCCCGTGAGCCACAACTACTGAGCCTGCGCGTCTGGAGCCTGTGCTCCGCAACGGGAGAGGCTGCGACAGTAAGAAGCCCGCGCACCGCGATGAAGAGTGGCCCCCGATCGATGCAACTGGAGAAAGCCCTCGCACAGAAACGAAGACCCAACACAGCCAAAAATAAATTAAAAAATAAATAAATAAATTTAAAATCAAACTGTTGAAAGTCAAAGACAAAGAGAGATCTTGAAAGCAACAGAAGATAAGCCACTTGTCCCATACAAGAGATGCTCAATAAGATTATCAACAAATTTCTCATCAGAAACTTTGGAGGCCAGAAGGCAATGAGCTGATATATTCAAAATGCTAAAAGAGAAAAAAAACCCAACAAACCTGTCAACCAAGAATTCTATATCTGGCAAAACTATCTTTCGAAAGTGAAGGAGAAATTAAGACATTCCCAGATAAACAAAAGCTCAGGGAGTCTTTACCACTAGGCCTGCCCTGCAAGAAATGCTAAAGAGAGTCCTACAGGTAGAAAAGAAAGGACACTGGACAGTAACCCAAAGCAGTATGAAGAAATAAAGATGTCAGTAAAGGTAAACATATGGGCAATTACAAAAGCTAGTATTATAGTAAAAATGGTTTGTAACTCCATTTTTTGTTTTCTACATGATTTAAGAGACTAATACACTTTATTATTTTTTTTCCCAATGAGGTATATACTTTCTTTTTTTTGAGACTAATACACTTTAAAACATTAGTCTAAAAACGATAAAGTTAGTATAACTTTGGTTTGTTACTCTACATTCTGTTTTGTACATAATTTAAGAGACTAATGCATCATAATTAGTTTAACTTTCGGGGCACAAATGTATAAAGATCTAATTCTGTAACATCAAGAACTAAAAGGGGTGGGATAGAGCTATACAGAGGCAGAGTTTTCCTATTTTATTCAAGTTAAGTTGGTATAAATTCAAATTAAAGTGTTATAACTTTAGGATGTTAAATGTAATCCCCATGGTAACAACAAAGAAAATAGTTACAGAATATACAGAAAACGAAATGAGACGAGAATTAAAACATTTTAGTATACTTATGTTTGGTTTGAACATAAATTCCACAATTTATTGGCCAGTTTAACTTTGACTCCCATAAAGAGAGGATAATATTTGCCTTGCAGGATCAAGCAAGAGAAAGTGCAAAATGTTTTGAAAACTCTATGTTATACTAATAAAATATGAAGAGGGAGACAAAAGAGATGAAATGGCTCCCATCAAGTTTACAGAGTCAGTGGTTACTGCCAAAAGTCCAAATTTAAGCAAGACAGGATTTTGTCTTAATATCAATACCAGATATTTTAGAAGACAACAGCGTGCAACTGGTGGTTGGGGGAGCATACAGAGAGGCAGGCTCTCAATGAAACAGCTTAAACTATATTTTCCTACTGTTAAAATAGGACATTGGTCTCCCAGTTTATTTCCTTTTGTACCAATAGTAAATAATTCTTTGCGGTTATATGACTAGATATAATTTTAAAAAAGCAAAACAAAAGTTTTTCTTTTTTAATATCAGCCTGTGTTAATAAAAACCACAAAACCTGACAAACGAGTCTTTCTGATACACTTGCCCTATTCACAATGGCAATACTAGTGACAAGAGATTTATTGTTCATTTTGTGCTATCAGGAAACTAAAAGACCAGGTTGTGACCTAAATTATAAATTACACTTTTAATCTTTTGATTTTAATACAATGTTTTAGAACTCAGCAACTTTCAAAGAGGAGCAATTTTCTCCATCTATAGCCATTCATCCACAAGTTGTGTACTGACTTATTGTGACTGATTTTTTTTTAACTTACTGATTGTTCACTGAGATTTTTTTTACCAGCTTTAAAAATGTTTGCACTTCCAATCTCCCATCGCTAATAAATTACAATGAGTAAATTATAACTGATGAAGGATCATTAGTAAGCTTGAAAAGCATAGCATTAACATATTTTATATTTATAATTTAAAATGAAAGTTTTATTCAGTTTGATTTATCATTTTTATATATGTACGGTGACATTGTTTGAAAGAACATAATTGGTAAGTACAAGAATATTGTTAGCAGCACTATTCATAATGGACTCCTGAATATCCATCTACCAGTAGAATGAATGGTCATATATTCATATAATGAAATACTATATTGCAATAAACTGAATTAAATTATATGCAACAACATGGATGAATTTCAAACATATTGGACAAAAGAATACATGACAGTATTAATCCTAAAACATAAAGTTTAAAAACAGGCAAAACTAAAATATATTGTTTAGGGATATATACACATGTTAAAACTACAGGGAGGTAGGACAGCATGTGATTAGGGAAGGGCACAAGATGATGCCTCCAGGATTCTGACAATGTTCTATTGATGGTGGTTACATGAATGTTTGCTTTAAAATTACTTGTTAAATTTTACATATGTGTTTTATACACTTTTTTGGATGTGCTATATTTCACAATTTTTGAAAAGTTAAACAATAAAACACACAACTGGATGCCCAGCTCTGGTACTTGTTTCAAAACATCTGAGTTCATTTAAAGGAGATGGGATGCTTTCAAATATTTGTGATTTTTCCAGCTGCAAATCACTGAAATTATTACAAACATCCAGCTCATGTTCTTTTTTCCTAGAAACTGTCTCTCTTCACAGACTTATTCTGCTTATCTTCTGCTTATCTTCAGAATTCTGCTTATCTTCTGCTTATCTTCAGAATTCTGCTTATCTTCAGAATTCAGGTTAAGAGTTATCCCCTCCCAGAAGTCTTTCCCAGTATCTCTTCTCCTTCCCTCTCCCACCTACTACTTTCCACACCCATCCAAGTTAGGTGTCTTTCTTTGTTCCCTCAGTACTCAGAACATAGTTATGCATATATCGCACTGTACTCCAACAGTCCGCTGACTTTCCTGACCCCCTCCTAACTTCTCCAGCCATCCCCAGGCCACTAGACTATAAATAATCTCAAAAGCAGGGACTATTGTTTTTGTTCTCTTCTAATATTCAGCACTTGACATATATGAAACATTCAATAAATTTTTGGTGACTAAACAAATGAATGAAAATATATTTCCCTAATACCAATGAACAACACTTCTTGTCGATTTTTACTCCAGTGACATGAGAAATATGGTGAAAAGCTTTTATGTCACAGTGCTTAGTAAGCACTCAATAAATGGCATTATTAAGCAAGAGCTTTGCAAGGAAGGGAAGAGGGTTAAAAACCATTACCCAAATTTAAAAGATTATGGCCAAAAGTCAAAAGCATTAGTAGGTTCACTCCTCTTACAGGTAACTTAATTATAAAGATTTTCATAAAGAACAAGTTTTAAATATATTAGCAATTTAATTAAAGCATTAACTGTCCATGAATCAATATAAATATATCAAAACTCTTAACAAAGGCAATAATGACAAATAAACAGGATCTTGATTTCAACAGGAAATAAATCTATTTTATTTTGGTCAGGCTGGTGCTCAAGTTTAATTTTCTCAGTTGAGGTCAGTGTTATTGAACTGAGGTAACATATAATTTTAAACGTATTTGAAAGGTTAGACTCTTCAACATAAAAATTTCTTGATTATTTCACAAGACAATGAAGCTTAATATTTTAAACCAGTCTGTGGCAGCTACTACTCAGAAGACTCTTAAGAAAGGATGACAGTAATATTTCACAAGCAATCTGACTATATGACCTGCTGTCATTTTTTTCTAGGCCTACAATTCTTGAAATATTAGTGTCATTATGTTATTTTCTACGTATAGGCTTTTTAAAACATAATTTAAAAAATTATAGCATTAGGTTCTATACTGAAAACTTTATGAAACTCTTCAGCAAAAGTTAACTTTGAGACATTGGGATGCAAAGTTTAACATTGGCTTTTTTTTTTTTTGACATGTCACAAATAAACCATGAAAAAACAAGAAATTACATACATACCAAAACATATATTCACAAAGAACATAGAGCAAAAATATTCTTCAATTGGATACAAAAATGAAATGGACATTGCTGTTTTCATCAGGCTGATCCCCTTTTACTTAAAGGAAAGAGTCTAAGTCTCACCTGGCACTTAAAATCGTTCCTACTCTGATCTGAGTCTAATTTGTCAATTCTGAATCTCACGGTTTTCTAAGAACACCATCTACTTCAGTCATACTGGTACTCAATTATCTCCCAAATTCATCAAGCTTATGAAACCTTTGCTCACTCATCCAGAATGTGTTCCCTTCCCTTCTTCCATTTATGTAAATCCTATCCGTTCTTACAGGCCCAGCTGGTTTTACTGCCTTCTGTTCTTCCCCAGATTATTCCCACTTATGATGATCTCTCCTCCCTCCAACTTCCTCTGCTCTTACTGTTCTAACTTGGTAACACTTGCTGTTTTTTAGTTGTCATTTACTTCTTTAAAAATCTTTTGAATTGTGAAATATAATGCACACACAGAAGAGTACACAAAAGTGAAAAGCTCAATGATTTATCCCTAAGTGCATATCCATGAAACTTTCCCCAAGTAGAGAAACAGAAAACTGTTAGCACCCAGAAACCCCTTCATGCTCTTGTCTAATCACTAAAACTCCCCTCCTCCCCTGCTCGTCACTACTCTAACAACTATGGTAATCCCGTTCTTGCTTTTCTGTATGTTTTACCACCTAAATATGCAATCCCAGATACCATAGTTTAGTTTTTTGAATTTTATATACACATAATCATACAATATGTATTCTTTTGTGTCTGGCTTCCTTTACTGAACATATATGAGAATCATACATGTTTTGTAACAATGTTCATTTCCATTCTATATAGAAAATATATTTATACTCATTTAAATAAATGAATGATTCATTTTTATCCACTCTTCTGTTGATGGAGCTTTGGGTTACTTAATTTTTAAAAAGACGTATTATTTGTTTCCCCAGCTAGAATGCAAGTTTCTGGAGGACAGGGACAATATATTATACTATTTTATATTTACCTTAGTATTTGTATAATGCTAAACACATTAAACATTGATTAAATAAATCAACAAGTGGTTTGAGAGATAAGAAGAAAATAAGTTGAGCTGGAAATCAATGTAGTATTTTTTAGAGAAAGTTATGTAACTGGCATTTTGGAGCAACCATTACTACTTTAATAAATCAGATGGTTTGACCTCTCCTATTTATGTACGCCTAAGGATTAATCATTTCTCATTCTTTCTGAGCCAACTGAAAGCTAAAAACTTAATTTATCAGCTATCTCCGAAAATAAAATTCAAACAATTCAAAAGGTGGATATTATCTGCCCATCTTTATACAGTATTTCACCAATATGTTGAATATGTACTATGATCATAGCTCTAAACAAGCTCCTTTTTTTATCCTATTTCCTTAAGTTTATATTAACTATTATAAATTTAGAAACACACAAAGAGAAGTCCAAAGGCAGTTTCGTTACAGAACAGAAGCAAAAATTCTAGTACCTAGGTTCAGCAGGAAATTAATCATTCCTATTCAAAACTAAAACAAACAAAACAGCTTTTTAGATCTAATATGCTCTTCTGTTTTAGTGAGTGAATGTTTCCTAGGCACCGTGTAAACATCTCAAAATAGTATTTATACCACCTAATCTTCAGACCTACTCTGACTTTCTCTTAGAGAGTCAGTTTTGCTTTTTCGTTTATTTGACTTTTATAAAACTAGAGCCTCACCAACTTTCTCAGCAAACAGGAAAATATACTTCTGGGCAAGATTTTATGATATATTTGCATCTTGGCCAAGTACACATGGGCATGTCTCTAACGTTAGTTTTAATAATACACAGGCTATAACAAGTCTTGTAATTTCTGTTCAAGTTGGTAATTTGACATGACAAAAATCAGAGAAGGGAAAAGTGGTAAAGAAAAACTAAACTGAACTAAAATAAAATAAGGGTATTCTCAAGTTGAGGAGTCAATGTAGAAAAGAAGAGATATTACTAGATGTATGTAACCAATTCATTTCTAAGAACGATGATAAAAGCCACATTTAGTATTTTTTTAATATAAAGTAACATTTTAATTTGATAAGTTTTCAAAACTGAGGCCAATAATAAATATGCCTCTTTTTGTACTCACCAAAGTCTTCTTAAAAAGGAAGTAGATTGTTTAAAATATTATTTGTATATCCTTTTTTTTTTTTGGCTGCACTGCACAGTATGTGGGATCTTAGTTCCCCAACCAGGGATCAAACCCTCACCCCCTACTTTGGAAGCGTGGAGTCTTAACCACTGGACCACCAGGGAAGCCCCTATTTGTATATTTTTATAACCTCTTCATTAGCGAAGAAAGTGATGGGAAAACACAATAAAAAGTTAAATGACAAGTGAAGGATAATGTATACTACTAGTAGAAAAGCCAAGAAAATATTTGGTTGTATCACAAGATTTGCTATCTCCACTAATTTCATTATAAAATAGATGTTCTGTTAATAAGGGAAAAATTAGAAAAAAAGGGAAAGCTGTAATTAATTTTAAAACATTTTCTAAAATAATCCTCATCAATTGTTGATATTTAACTTCTAAAAATCCACAGAATAGAGGGACTTCCCTGGTGGTCCAGTGGTTAAGACTCCTCGCTCCCAGTGCAAGGGGCCCAGGTTCCTGGTCAGGGAACTAGATCCCACAGGCCACAACTTAGGTTTTCATGCTGCAATTAAAGATCCCACGTGCCCTCAACTAAAGATCCCGCACGCGGCAACGAAAACCTGCACGTGGCAACAAAGATCCCACATGCTGCAACTAAGACCCGGCACAGCCAAATAAATAAATAAATATTTTTTTAAAAAATAGCTGTTCTGCTTGTCCAAAACCACTAATAAAAATAAAGACACACAGTATAGAATAAAAGTTATTCTTACTGTATTATAAGAAACCAACCCCTGTTTATTTTTGTAAGACAGCTAATCATACATGTTCCTTGTCTTCTCATTTAAAAGACTTTTCTCCCCAAAGCTCAAGAAGACTTCAATGTGTGAGCCCTCTTTCTTAGTTTAATAAGAGGTTATTTCACCATCAATCTCACTTGGGAAACTACAAGTACAAACACTTTACACTGTGTTATATCTTCTAAAATTCTGGAGTAATTTTGTAATTAAATTATACTTCAAGTAATTATACTTCTGGATTTTACCCTCCAAGTATCAACCACACTCCCAAACTCCCCCATCCCCCAGATGGCTGAAGCACAATTCTAAGGCCAATTTAGTATTAATGAAAATATTTTATCAGATTACTTCCTAAAAACATTCCAATATTTAAGTCTTTGAGACAGTCTAGCAAATCCAATTGCATTACCTCTTTATCTTTTAGTCCCAGGAGCAATACTTCTTCCATAAGCGTGAGGCGGATATCCTTAGAGTCTTCAGTGTCCTCATTGTCTTGACTTCTGTCTTGATTAGCGTCTTCCTCACTTTCCACCTTCTTTTCAGAGTTCTTCCCTACTTCTGTACGACGGGCCCGGTGAGTTAAAGTGGTCATTCTTACCTGTCTCTGGAGGGGGTGATGAAAAAATATCTATATGTGTGCTTATGTAAATAAACATCTAGATATTCATACATGCATACTAAAAATGTATACAGGTAAGAAATATTTACAAACTTAAATAAAGGAAAGAGTAATGACCAGAAAAAATTACGTGGATAACAATATCTTTTCCAAAGTACAATAGGTTGAACTCCACTGGAGGCATTGACAAGAAATCAAATCATTAATTCTAAAGACCAGTAGAAAGGACCGACTTTTAAGCCTGCTGATTTCTTGTGCATAACCTAATCACATAATCATTGTGATCCTTTCACAAAATGGATTCTCCCCAAGTTAAATAATATGGAACAGCAAAAAATTGTGAGCATCCAGCTCCAAAGAGCATACAGTAATTTATGTGCAATTTCTATAAATATTCAAGTTCATTATAAAACATACAAAAAAAAGTTAAAAAAATTAAGAAAAACTAAATAGAAATATATGTTCCAATATTTCCTTCCCAAACCCTAAAGACTCATTTCATGCATTCACTTTGGA
The DNA here is from genome assembly GCF_965194825.1 of Balaenoptera physalus. NCBI lineage: Eukaryota > Metazoa > Chordata > Mammalia > Artiodactyla > Balaenopteridae > Balaenoptera > Balaenoptera physalus. The sequence continues at coordinate 87,741,018 of NC_138882.1, read as the reverse complement.
GATTACCAGTCTAGAGGATAACACTCAGAAGATCGTGTGTAGTAATTCCATATAGCTAGAAAACTTTCATCTCTATCCCTAGGCTAGCCACCTTGCAAATACACAAACAGCTGGCAACAAAAAGCACTGGCAAGAGAATGTTAAAAGATTAGCAGATTCTTTCTCAAGTACAAAAAAAATCAGAGCACAAGCCCTTTTATACCATGCACTATAGTTGTTTTAAAAATCTACAGTCAAGAGAAATTGCACTACCATGTGTGATAAAGTTTAAAGTTAGCATACTTTAGATAAATCTAAATGTCATTTTTTAAGATGAAATACAATAAATACTTTAAATCAGCAATTATTGAAAATAGCTTTTTCAAGATCAAAAGAATGCATTCAAGAGCCTCTGTGACTGGATCCCATTCTATCTTCTAGCAACATCTTCCATTACTCCCAATTATGTACTGTTAAACCATTTCTCAAACATGTCCATGCCTTCCACCTCTCTCCTTTGTACAGGCTGGATTTCTCTCCCTTTTCCCTTCCTTTCTAAATTCTACACATTCTTCAAAGTCCTATTGAGGACTCACTGTAAAGCCTTCAGTGAATCTGCTTCTCCATTACCCCTATGTCCCATAGCCAGAATAGGTCTCTCCTCAGCTGTACTTTCACACAACTTTATTTATACTTACTTCCTTTAAAGTATTTATTATAGTCTTTCTTTTGGTATGGCTGCCTCTCAACTGTAAACTTCTTGAGGGCAGGGATATTGTCTTCTTGGGTTTTTATATTCTCCATAGCAACTAGCACAATGTCTTTAACGTTGTAACTGCTCGATAAATACATACCGATTAAAATGAATACTCAGAAATGCATGTAAACATTTAAAAAAGAAATACAAATGAAGTGACTTACAAAAGATTCTTTGTACAAGGCTATATTTCAAATAATTCTTGGCGGGAGGTGGGAAGAAGAGTGAAAGAGGAAGAGAAGCATGAAATAAATGCTTAAGGGCACTAACCCTATCTGGCACGGTGAATAGAGCTTATATCCTAATCCAGTCCAAGAAACTAAATCTTCAGGGCAAAAAAATAATGGGGCATTTTCTTTGAAAAATTAATCGCCCTTGGACATTTACTAAAGACCCTATTTGAAAAAAAACTCCCAAGGGTCCCAAAATTAAATAAATAAAAACCTCCCTCTCCCCACAAAATGAAAAATTTGGAGGTTTTTTTTTTTTTTCGACGTTAGAAAATGTATTGATATTTCCCCCGTTGCTTACCTGACGTTACTTCCTGGGTTACGGTCAAACTTAGGCTGCAGCTTGCGCTCTATTTCAGGGGGACACCTGTCCCCACCCCCACCCCCCACCCCCGTCCGAGTAGGTGAAAAACTTCTCAGCCACGCAGAGAGAACAAACTTCCTGATCCTTCGATGCAGAGAAGGAATAACACATCAGCTTCCTCAGGATCACTAGGCAACCTACCTTGGTGTTTCTTCATTGGACCAATCAGAAACCTCCAAGGTTGAGTTCAGCCAATCGGAGCTTACGAGGGGAGGCTCTCCCCCCGCCCGGCTATTGCGTTGCGATCCAGACAAACACCACCAAAAGGAGGCAGGTTTGGGCTCAACCTGACAGCTGGTCAATCCAATGAAGGAACCTTGGTAGAGAAAGGAAAGAGGGCTGCGCTCCCCACCCCCATTAAACCGGCCAATCAAAGCGTTCAGTGAGCTATCACCAGCTGCCGATCTACAAAGATTTCTGTTGGTCAACCTCAGTGTAGCAGGTGTGTTACTGTAGCAGTGTATACTGTGACAATTAGGTGAGACGGGTTGGGATCCAATAGAGCTAAGAATACATAAACATTTAAAAATTGGTTGTTTTCGACAATTAGCTTATCCCTAACTTTCCTGTTCCAGAAAAACCCGATCTGGGTCAGTTTGTGGACGTTTACTTGGTTTACATTAAACAGGATAGGCACATTTCTACCATAGCATTCATTCTAACATTCTGTATTAGTGCTTGTTACTGGCAAGCCCATGGATAATGTATGTTTTTAGAATATGGCTGCTGAAAATGCAAGAGGCAAACAGACCAAGTTTTAAGCTTTCCTTTTCTAGAGCACAGAAAACAGTCAAGTCTGGAACTGGGTCCCAGGTTTCTCACTAAAAGCACAGTATCTTTCACTACCACTCAGCAGTTCTAGAAAGTGTGCTCAACTCTTGCAAAGTAACATCTACTGAAATGATCTCAAAATTAGTGCCTAAAAGTTTTCTGCTATTTAAATAAAAATTGGAAGCCATGAAAGAGTCTAGATGCTGAACAATATTTTATTTATGCTGCCCAAAATGCCAGACTTTAAAATCATTTTGTCTTGTAGTAAAAAATGTTAAAGAAGTTAAAGCACCACTTTTTAATTGTACATTATATATTATCATGTTAATACACTATATCAAAGTACTGAAGAACATTGTTTTAATAACATGACAGACATAGCCAGTTAAATTGTATAGTTTTAACATAAGTAAAAAGTGAATTACTATCAAAAGTTAATACCAAAATAAACATTATTTACTTCAAAAAATGGCTTTAGAGGACCTTAAACGTTAATATATGTTAAAAGGAAGTGTCCACCAAAATGGAAGATAGATCAATATTGAGTAGATAATTCACAGAATAAATTATGACACTGGTACTTTTTACTCAAAAGTTCTCCTGAGTTTGTCTCAGATAAGATTAAGGATCACAATATGATAGTCAGCTAAGGATTAATTTTAGTGTACTAACTGCTTAAGACTACATGTAAGTTTTCAGAGGTAGGGCAAACACACCTTAAAACAGTAATATAATGTCCTTTAAATGTTGTGAAGAACTTTGCAAACATGCAGAAAAAAATTTTTTTATGTATTTTTCTTTGGTTCACTAAACTTTCTTCTTTTTGGCACTGACTCTTGACTAGAAGAATCAAAGTGATGAAGGACCTGTCAAAAGAAAACAACTACTAAGAATAGATACTTTCCAGTTTAAATGTCTTTAAATTTCGAGCTTTTTCATGTCTCTGAGGGCCCTCCCTTGCTTCCTTCTTTCCTTTCTTCTTTTAAAAAATTGTAACTAACATACCATTTCCTAAGATACGCTAGCTGGGTTCTCTAAAAGTAGGTAAATTTTATTATTGACATATTTATATATCCTGATGGCTGCTGAAACTATAGCCTTACAAAGTATAAGATTTTCATTAGGGATGTTGGAGTAGTTAGAAAGATAGATTTGACATTATGTTCTCAAAATAGTAAAATATTTTGAGGGGAATGAGGGGGGAAAGATTAAAAAATGAGCAGCAAATAGAGAAACATTGCACTTTGGCATCATGTAAGATTTAAATCATGTTTTGTTTTTGTATATGGTGCTTAGCAGTGCCTGATAGATTTTAGAAATTCAATGCACCCTTGAATGAATGGGAGGGTGAATTAGGAAAATTGCTAACAAGATTCTGAGTTATCAAAGTTTTATTTTTCTGGTAAAACTCACTAATGATACAAATTGGATTATGATTTTGCAGAAAAAAATCAAGGCTTAATATACTGGGGAAAAAATTAAAGAACCTAATATATCAGGTTATTCCATTCCCTTCTTAAGATATATAAATTGAAAGCAGTATTAACCAACTAGTATATTTTTGAGATTACCCATTTAACACTTGATTTCTAAAAATAATCTTAAGTTTTCAGTTATCTAATTTTAACCTACTACTAATAATAAAAATTCTGGTTGAAAAAATATAAATATTTATCTCAGAAATGACAAATACATTATCTGATTTGGTAAAATAAGGTTCCAAATATAAGACAACTGTTACAAGATTTAGGTCAAGAAAATTTTCTTTCTTCTAAGGTACTAGGAGGAGATGCTATATTATTAGAGAACATGTGGATTTGGTAACTTATCTTGTTTCTACTTTCTCTAGAAAGCTCAGATCAAATCTGTGGCCCAATTTTAATTCTATATAAATAAAATGGCCTGAATATTCTTGTACTCTCATTTTCTCATTCTATTCATATTTTTCCTGACATAGATCTTTTAAAATTTTATTTTATTTTATTTTTTTAGCATTTTTAATACTTAGTTATTATTAATGATACTCCATTTTTTTAAATATTAATTAATTAATTTATTTAGGCTGTGTTGGGTCTTCGTTTCTGTGAGAGGGCTTTTTCTCTAGTTGCGGCAAGTGGGGGCCACTCTTTCTTTTTTTTTTTATTATTTATTTACTTATTTTATTTTTGGCAGTGTTGGGTCTTCGTTTCTGTGCGAGGGCTTTCTCTAGTTGCGGCAAGTGGGGGCCACTCTTCATCGCGGTGCGCGGGCCTCTCACTATCGCGGCCTCTCTTGTTGTGGAGAACAGGCTCCAGATGCGCAGGCTCAGTAATTGTGGCTCACGGGCCTAGCCACTCCACGGCATGTGGGATCTTCCCAGACCAGGGCTCGAACCCATGTCCCCTGCATTGGCAGGCAGATTCTCAACCACTGCGCCACCAGGGAAGCCCTAAAATTTTATTTTATTTTTATTTATTCTTGGCTGCATTGGGTCTTTATTGCTGCGCGTGGGCTTTCTCTAGTTGCGGTGTGTGGGCTTCTCATTGCAGTGGCTTCTCTTGTTGCGGAGCACAGGCTCTAGGCGTGCGGGCTTCAGTAGTTGTGGCACGCGGGCTCTAGAGTGCAGGCTCAGTAGTTGTGGCGCATGGACCTAGTTGGTCTGCGGCATGTGGGATCTTCCCGGACCAGGGATCAAACCTGTGTCCCCTGAATTGGCAGGCGGATTCTTAACCACTGCGCCACCAGGGAAGTCCCCTGACATTGATTTTTATTTTATAAATTCCTCCAACTATTTCAAATCATTCATGGAATAAGATAGTAAATGTTTACATGGAAAAATTAATAAACCACATAGCATATTTTATTTTAAAATCACCCCATTTTTTAGAATCAAATATATTTAAACAAGATTTGGGTACTAGAGCTCTGAGGTATATCCAGGAATATAATCATATTTATCATTAAATTTAATCTATAGTAATGATATTCTGATACTTGCTATTTTATTCAGCCTATATATTATTATAAGACTTACTGTTTTCGCAGATTTAAGCTGACTTCTCTTCCGATTTTCCTTAGAAGATTTTACTTGTTGATTTCCATTAGCCTCCACAAAGACAGAATAATTACTAATTGGTTTTTTCTCAAAGAACAACCAACATGTTTTTTCAACCGCAGGCAAGCTATATGCGGTTTTTAAAAAAACAACTTTACTGCGATATAATTCAGATACCATACAATTCATCCATTTAAAAGTGTACAAAATTCAGTGATTTTAAGTATATTCACAGAGTTGTGCAACCATCACCACAGTCAATTTTACAGCACTTTCATCCTCCAAAAAGAAATCCTGTACCCTTATAGCTATCACTCCCCTATTCCCCCATCCTCCCGCCAGCATTAAGACCTTCTGTTTCTATACAAATCCCTATTCTGGACTTTCATATAAATGGAACCATATAATATATATATATATATATATATATATAGAGAGAGAGAGAGAGAGAGAGAGAGAGAGTATATGTGTGTGTGTGTGTGTGTGTGTGTGTGTGTGTGTGTGTGTGTGTGACTGGGTTCTTTCACTTAACATAATGATTTTAAGGTTCATCCAAGTTGTAGCACGTACTGGTACTTCATTCCTTTTTATGGCTGAATAATAATAGTCTACTGTATAAATACCACATTTTGTTTATCCATTCATCTGTTACAAACATTTAGGTTTTTTTCCCCACCTTTTGGCTATTGTGAATAATGCTACATATGCAGTTTTTAAAATGAATATTAGATGGTGACAAATTATTAGCTGTCATAGTATTATTCTCTAAAAGTACATACTTATTTTCTGATGCTTGAAATGCACTTTTCAATGATAACTTCCTTAGTATATATATTATTAAATATTTTCATTTCCTGCCCTTTTCTAACCATAATTCAGTCATTATTCTCAAATACAGGAGTACTTTGGTGGAGTAAAGGATAGTAAAGGATACTCATCCTAAAGAAGCTGCCTAGGAAGAACATTTTGCTGCTAGAGGTAGTAATTTTTGAAATTCTTTTATCTCTTGCTTTTCTCAGCACACTAGTTTGAATGCTGCCTTCTACCAGTTCTAACTTCCCATCGAGAATGTGGAAAAAAAGGATACCTAGGGGCTTCCCTGGTGGCGCAGTGGTTAAGAATCTGCCTGCCAATGCAGGGGACACGGTTTCGAGCCCTGGCCCAGGAAGATCCCACATACTGCAGAGCCACTAAGCCTGTGCGCCACAACTACTGAGCCTGCGCTCTAGAGCCTGCAAGCCACAAGTACTGAGCCCACGTGCCACAACTACTGAAGCCTGCGCGCCTAGAGCCCGTGCTCCGCAACAGGAGAAGCCACGACAATGAGAAGCCCGCACACAGCAAAGAAGATCCAACACAGCCAAAAATAAATAAATAAATTAAAAAAAAAAAAAGGATACCTAAAAATGGCACTATCATCAGTGGTGTTCTGGTAAATGTTTACCAAACAGTTCTCTGGGAGAAAGAAATCCTGAGTTGAGGCATTTGCTGATTTCCATGCTATGAATACTCTCATCATGTCCAGTTTCAAGCTGTCAACATGATGTCACTGAATAAAGAGTTGGAAACAAATGCTCCAGCATACCACTGTTAGAGTGTGCTATTTGTTTCCTTACATTTTACAGAATGCTTTTTCTTCACCTCTGAACCTTTGAGAGTAACTTAAGGGTCTAAATAAAATACAAATTTCTATTCAGTACAACTCATACCAAAAACTAAAATAAAGCAGTGGGGGTTTTTTTCTTAAAAAATAAGAGATTCACTTTATGTAAGATATACATAAAACAGTCATTTTTAATGTCTTATTAACAAGATAGTCCATTTACAAGATAGAACATGGGAACAGTTTGGTGTTCTAGGAAATTTCCTTGGGAGTCTGGATGATAGCATCACTTTTCAAAGCCTTTCCTGGATTCCCCTTTCTATTTTTAAAAAAAATAAATTTATTTATTTTTGGCTGCGTTGGGTCTTCATTGCTGCACGTGGGCTTTCTCTAGTTGGGGCAAGCGGGGGCTATTCTTCGTTGCGGCACGCGGGCTTTCCATTAGGGTGGCTTTTCTTGTTGCAGAGCATGGGTTCTAGGCACGTGGGCTTCAGTAGTTGTGGCTCACGGGCTCTAGAGCGTAGGCTCAGTAGTTGTGGTGCACGGGCTTAGTTGCTCTGGGGCATGTGGGATCTTCCTGGACCAGGACTCGAACCTGTGTCCCATGCATTGGCAGGTGGATTCTTAGCCACTGCGCCACCAGGGAAGTCCCTCCGCTCTCTATTGTACCTTCAGTAAAATTAACCATTCTTTCCTTTGTGCCTCTATGTAGCCTATTCAGACTGCTATTATGGCCCTGTATCACTGCTTGTTGACCTCCAATTACTAGACTTTCATCTAAGAGCAAGTTACACCTCCAGCACCTAGTAAAGTACCTGACACATAGTATGTGCTTACCAAACGTTGGTCCAATAAATGAAGTATTAAAAGCAAAATAAACTCAAATATGGGGGGAAATTACAAGGTTAGAATGAAAAACAAATCTAAAGAGATGCTTTTACCATTTTATTCTGAAAGATTTTTCCACTTCTTGTTTTGCTTTCAGACACATCAAGTTCAGATGTTTTACTGACTAACTGCTCAACCTAGAAAAGAAAATAATTACACAAAACCACATAAAATAATATAATAAAAGTTTTTCATAACAATAATGGGGGTCAAAAATTCAATCACATAAAATTTAGGGTCTTGCTATGTTAAGTTAATGAAAACCAATAATTTTGTGTTGGTTCTTACTGTCATAAGAAGTGCAAAGGTAAAGATAGTGAAACTGACACTGTACACAATTGACCATTCACTGAATTCAGAAAGTCCCAAATTATCACTAGGCACCACTCTTCCAGAAGATAAGAACTTCAGCCCACCCCCATTGGAGGAGGGCTGCGCAAAGGAAGGCAGACAACCATCAGTCCCATTATTTTCATGTTGATTTTATCTAAATGTTATTTCAGTATTTTACTGTGTGTAGAAAACAAAATTAAACATGTTCTGCTCCAAGGCAACAAAAATGTATTATATAGTCCATTTGTAAATACAAAGGGTGGTGGAGTTAATAATTGCTTAAGATTTTATTTAGCCTGAAATTCTGAGATTCTCTGAACAGTATTTACGTTCATTACTAAACAAATCAACCAATAACATACTCAAAACTTTTCAACGTATAATTCTCGAATTTTATTAATAAGCATTCTTAATACCTAATTTTCTTCTAAAAGACCTAGAATATAAGAAAATCTGAGAAATAACTAAATAAGCATATAAGCACCTGCCTTTTGAAAAAAATCAAATTAGAAGTGAGATAGAACTGTCAAATTTATACCTGAGAATGAGAAATTGAAAGATCTGGACTTTCTTTAGACCTCATAGTTTCATCTTCTTCACAAACTACACCTGGTTCTGTTAAAAAAAAAAAAAAAGTTAAAATGGTATAAAATTGAATTGGAAGTGAATTAATTTACATTTTCATTAACTCCTCACCTCCAAGATCAGAAGATCCAGGGTTTTTTTTCTGCTCTTCCCTTTTAGTTTCAATGTCAAAATCACCCTACATAATTACATGAAGGAGAAAATGGACACATTTCAAAAAGAAACTAAAACAACTGGGTAGAATATTTATGAACAAATTTGTTTTATGTGAAGGTTAAATATAACATAACACTACAACAACCTTACACTTGCTAGAAATAAAGTGGCCCTATAATTACTATAATAAGGCAACTTATTTATCCAAAGTATAAAATCCTATTTTTTTTACTTTGCAGGGTTGCTTTAAGGCAGATGATAAAAATATACAACTTTCTCAAAAATGTATGATGGTTCTAAGAACACTTAGATCTTACTATTGTTTGAGAGCACTGAATTAGACATGGTCACACAACAAGCTACCACTTCTGTAGCTCTGGAATTTCTGTATAGATATTAGCATAAACTCTGAATATGACCCAACCCTCTTCAGGGAGTTGGGGAAGGATAAGCACAGTTATGGTATGGTAGAAATAGCAAAGGTTTAATGTCTATAATTATTATTCCCTTTGTGACATTTGTCAAAGAGCTTTAAATATTTTTTTTTTTTTTTTTTTTTTTTATTTTTGGCTGCACTGGGTCTCTGTTGCTGCACCCGGACTTTTCTCTAGTTGAGGCGAGCTGGGGCTATTCTATGCTGCGGTGCACTGGCTTCTCATTGCGGTGGCCTCCCTTGTTGCGGAGCGCTGGCTCTAGAGCGCAGGCTCAGTAGTTGTGGCGCACGGACCCAATTGTTCCGTGGCATGTGGGATCTTCCCGGACCAGGGCTCGAACCCGTGTCCGCTGCATTGGCAGGCGGATTCTTAACCACTGCGCCACCAGGGAAGCCCAGAGCTTTAAATATTTTAAAGAACACTTCATAAATCCCAGCCATATTTGTTTATAAGGCAAGACTGGGATTTAGGTTTTAGGAAGAAGATTCCTTCTTCTTTGACTGAATTCGTTAAAAACTGAATTTTCTACTTGTAAGGATGTGGCCACAGAGCCTAAATCAGAATAGTCAGTCTCTATACATAAGAACTGTGGTCATAATTTAGAATAAAATGAGACAAGAGAAAACAACAAAGATGAGATTAAAGAACAATTGTATTAATGATGAAAGATTTTCTAGGAGTGAGGCTATAACAAAAAAAGCTTTTTTTATACTTCAATTCATCCATTCATTCAACCAATACGGAGAATGCATTCCATAAATCTAAGCGTTAGGACAGATGCTTAACGTTATTGAGTGATCAAACACTATGAAAGTATCCTCCTAAGGATAAACTTATTACAAATAAGAAGTGAAAATTCAATTATGGAGATAATTTCAGTTTCAGCTCTGATATGCAAAAAGCTTGGAAGTTGTCACTGTATCTTGTCCTTACAAAATAATGCTGTACAAAATGAAAATCAATGACTTTTCTCAGACACGATTAATGAAACATGTAACTACGAAAGAATTTTAAAACTGTAAAAAAAAAAAAAAAAATCTAAGCGTTAGGGACAGGAGGATTAAAAAGATGAATAAGACACTTTTCCTGCCTTCCAGGAACTTCCAGGCTGCTTCAGGACACTGACCTTCCAGGCCCTGAAGAAATTCAAGCATGAGCACTTAACAGGGGTGTTGTATGGAAGAAAAGATTCCAGCATTAGTTGGGGGATTGGAGTAGTTCAGTGGTCTTCTTTTTTTTTTTTTTTGGCCACGCCACGGGATCTTAGTTCCCCAACCAGGGACTGAAACCAGGCCCTGGCAGTGAAAGCACTGAGTCCTAAACACTGGACCACCAGGGAATTCCGTGGTTTTCAAATTACGCTCCAGACCAAGGGGTTTCCTCAGAGTCCACCATGAGGGTAGGTGAGGTGGTGAGTGGCTGGGCCTCCAGGACCATTCCTTACTTCATTTACAATAGTTGTGTTTTAAATTTCTGAGAATAATGTTGTTTGCATCCAGGTAAAAAGCTTTAAAACCACAAACCTTAACCTTCTTTAAGGTCCCTTCCAAACTTGAGTTTATGATTGTAATAAATATTTATAGCTATTAAAGTCCTCAGGATTGAATCAAACATTCATTACTATTGTTCTTCATAACTCTTTGAATATACTTACACTTACGTAATGCTCCTGTTCATCTTCGAAATCATCTTTGTCCATGAGAATTTTTTGAAGTGGTGTTTTTAATTGTTTTAGTGATAATATAGATGAATCAATATTTTCCATTCGTTCTTTCTCAGTGGTCACTTTTACTTTGAAGGTGTGAAAAGGTGTTGGGACTTCTCCCACATTTAAGTACATAGGCTCCCCTTCAAATATCACTCCTTCACAATCACCATCCTTAAAACCAGGAGGTTGGTAATCTGGGGGTGTAACTGCAGAAAAGTAAGTATAAACTGTGCTGTTCATGAAATTGAAGAAAATACATTAATTTTTATTATTATAAAATATATGCAGATTAAAGAAATTTCAAATAGTATAGAAGGACATATAATAAAAAGTAAAAATCACTCTCCTACTATCTCCAAGTTCCTATTTTATTCCTTAAAGGTAAACTTTTTTCCCTACACTTGACTGACTATGTGACCTTGAGGAAACTACTTGTCATCCTTGATTTGGTTTTCTCATCTGTCAAGTGGGGTAAATACTAGTACCTACCTCATAGGGTCACTGTGGTATTAAAGTCTGTAAAATGCTCAGAACAGAACTGGCACAGAGTAAGTATTCAATAAATGTTAGTTATTATTGTTGATGATTTATGTTCTTCTAGAAGATACGATGCATGTAAAGTATATAATATGTTATATATTTATATAATAAATATATAATAAATATTTACATTATATAATTAATACATGTATATCTCCTTAAAAAACACAAACGAGGTCATACTCTTCTGTACCTAGCTGTTTTTAACATCACTTTTTAAAAAAAATTTATTTAATTTATTTTTATTTTTGGCTGCGTTGGGTCTTCGTTGCGGTGCGCGGGCTTCTCATTGCAGTGGCTTCTCTTATTGCGGAGCACGGCGCGCGGGCTTCAGTAGTTGTGGTGCACGGGCTTAGTTGCTCCGCGGCATGTGGGATCTGCCCGGGCCAGGGCTCGAACCTGTGTCCCCTGCATTGGCAGGCGGATTCTTAACCACTGCACCACCAGGGAAGCCCTTTAACATCACTTTTTAATCTGTTTTTAATATTTTTTGGATAACAATTTATCAGCACATTCTTTTAAATAGCTTGCACAGCACTACTATATAGATGCACCATAATTTATTTACTCAGTCCTCCAATAAACAACTCAAGGTTGTTTCCAGTTTGTTCCTAGTTTAACCAATACATTATGAATATCCTCATAAACATATAACCTTGCAAGTTTGTCTAAGTATATTCCCAAGATACTCTTCTAGCTACAGAATTTCTGGATTAAAGAGAATGTGCCAAATTTTGATACTGCCAAACTGTCCTCTTAAAATGTTACATGGCACCTATATACATTCCCTCAAGAGTATACAAAAGTACCTGCTTACCCCCACACCCTTGCCAACAATGATTTTACAAGTTTTACTGATCCGATAACTGAAAAATGGTATCTCATTGCTTCACTTCCTTAGTTATGAATGAGGTTGAACTTCACGTGGTCATGTTCAGACCACTGGAGAAGTTGTGTATATTTTTTCAAATACTGATATTAAATGTAAATTTTATAATTTCAAAAATATATATAACAATTTAGGTGCTTACAAACATTTGGGATGGAAACTGTTTCAATGACAAGAAAATATACAGATACCAACTGAAACAGGATGAACTGGAAATAGTACCTTCATCGTAGTAAAAAAGTTTCATGGTCAAACAAACATCATTAGGTAAAGGTCCCAGATTTTGCATTAGAACATAAATCTTGCGAATGAGAAGAATACTTGCTTTCTTGGTGTCAGCAGATGACATACTAGATTCACTGATTTGGTTTTTACTGGAAGAGAATCACATTAATTTCTTTTATAGCACCCATGGCTTCTAATAACATAACTTCACATTTTACTACTTGAGATTCTTATTCCCATTAAAGCATTAAGTTGTTAAGTTAAAAATTGTGATATAATGTGTTTTAATGCCACTATTATAAAAATTAATATCACTGTTAATATTATTATTATAAACTAATTTACATATATTAAATTAATATGCATTTTATACAAGATGTTTAAAGGAAACAAATGATGGAATTTTATTGTATTTTTTTTTTTATTTTTAAAAATTTATTTATTTTATTTTTGGCTGCACTGGGTCTTCATTGCTGCGTGCGGGCTTTCTCTAGTTGCGGCGAGCGGGGGCTACTCTTCGTTGTGGTGCATGGGCTTCTCATTGCGGTGGATTCTCTTGTGGAACACAGGTTCTAGGCACGCAGGCTTCAGCAGCTGTGGCACGCGGGCTCAGCAGTTGTGGCCCACGGGCTCTAGAACACAGGCTCAGTAGTTGTGGCGCACGGGCTTAGTTGCTCCACGGCATGTGAGATCTTTGTGGACCAGGGATCGAACCCGTGTCCCCTGCATTGTCAGGTGGATTCTTAACCACTGCGCCACCAGGGAAGCCCTTTATTGTATTTCTAATCACTTAAGCATACAGTCGCTTTCCTACTCTTTGGCTCTGTTTCACAATCAAAACAGTATATAATTAGCCACAGAATTCTGGCTTGCAGCCACTCCAAGGATATTTTGTATCCTTGATGGTTAATTGGGGATGTTTGAGAAGTTTCAGAATTATTCCTGAAGTTTAGGTATATAGTATTAATATGAATAAGTGGCAATCTGTAATACAAAAAGAAAACTATAGAACAATACCTCATGAAGTCCATGATTGGTCCATTACTGGTGTACTTGAATTTAAACTGGTAACATTCTGAAATTGTCTTAAATAGAAAATACTGCAGTTATGAATCTGATATACAGTACCCGTGGCCAAGTAGCTATATATAGCTTTTGTATGACTCACCATTTATTTAATAATTTTTTCTGCATGTTAATCCCTATTCGTCCATTGAAACTTTCCAGTCCTAATAGTCAATTCCCAGGGTCTGGGATTTGGGGCTTCAGTGTTGGAGAGATAGTTATTCCCCCAGTCATTGCAATGTATGTTTTATATACCAGAGAGAAGGAACTCAGCAGGCAGGTGAGGGAGGCAGCACATCTCTTCCTCTAACAGAATGGCTAAGCACAGGGCTTCAATCCTTGGTAACCACAAGCAAGTCATTTAAGCCTCCTAAGTCTCAGTTTCCCCAGCTAATAAAAGGGGTTGAAAATAGTACCTATCTCATTGGTGCCTATGAATATTTATCAAATGGGATAATTTATATACAGCCCTTAATAAAGTATCTGGCACACTAAGCATTCAATAAATATTAGTGCATCAGCAATATTGCTCTTTTACTGAAAGAAAAAATGTGCAACTATAAAACATCTTCACATGTACATTTTCTGTACACTTTCTGAACAGTTAGTTTCTGAGCAATCAAATAATTCATAGCCTTTGCCCATATGATTTTGTCACCATGGGCATATATTAAGCATTAATTGTAGGCTTAATTTGTAGTATCAAAGAAAAGACATTCCTAGCTCTCTTGAAGCTCTAATACTTTTATTGCTTTCTTTATATTCCATTGCTCACTTAGGGATGGGGTTAGCTTTCTCTTTCTTTTTTAAAAATCTGCTTCTCCATGACTGAATGAAACACTATATTGTAACAGCTATAGTGTAATGGGTAAGCACTCAGATCATGAACTGGTCTTCTTAGGTCCAAATTCTGGTTCTGCCACTATGACCTTACACAGGAAACCCTGTATCTAGGTTTCCTCATCTATAAAGTGGATATGATAATGATATATTACCTCATGAAGGTTATAATGAATAAATGAGATAATGCACATGAAACCCCAAAGAACAGAGCCTAGGAATAGTAAGCACTCAGTAGATCTTTCCCCTTTGTTTCTTGTCCTCTGGTTTTCCCTTTCATTTATTATAACCCTTTCTTTCCTTTAATTGTCAGATGAACAGGTAGATGTGACTGGATTGGGGTGAATATTCAAAGATTAAGGATGAGTATCTTATTTTTCTCAAACTCAAACATTTTATAATTCTAAAAAAAGAATACAATTAAAAAATATTGCAAAGAACCAGAAGTCAGGAGATTTAGGTTATTTCTAATGGTTTGTCTTTGTGGCCTAGGCTCAGTCACGTAATCTCTCTTGTAGTAAGTGTATTAATCTGTTTAAAGATAACAATACAAGCCCTGTCTTACCTCAAAAAAGTCTTTATGAGGTTCAAATTTTGAAAATATATGTGAAAGTGCATTGATAAAAGCACAGTTAAAAGCAGTGGATATTATTACATTATATTTTTATGTTACTTATAGATATTAGAGGCATTATGGTTTTTTTTTTTTGGCATTATGTTTTTTTACTAACTTAAGCATACTTACCTGAGGGTCTTCTGGATTAGTGTATACCTATTTAAAAATAATTTACAATTTAGTAAATTGTAGAGGCTAAGTATTCAAGGAGAACTAAATTGGATATTTAGACTAAAATAGTAAATGAATTCAGTAAAACAAAATACAAAATGACCCCCTCAAAATATTCGCTACTTTTCCATTGAATAGATCAGTAGTTTGTATCAAGTGACATGATCAATAGGTGGTTTTAATGTTATTTAATTAAGCAAGGCTGAATTTGACAGTCTTTAAAAAAGAATATACAATTTAAAAATACTTACAGCTAGAACAACCATCCTTAGCTGAAACATAACAAAGAACAAAAATCTTATTATTTTTTAAAATTAATTAAATTTTTATTATCATAGTTTAAATATTATGTTTCAGGTGTACAACATAGTGACTCACAATTTTTAAAGGTTATACTCCATTTATAGTTATTATAAAATATTGGCTATATTCCCTGTGCTATACAATATATCCTTACAGCTTATTTATTTTATACATAGTAGTTTATAAAAATCTTATTTTTATTCTATAAAATATTTTTGCATGATGGACCATAAGAATTCTTTGTCCTATTTCAAATTTATTCCTAATAAAAATAATCTTGCATTAAATAGACTTCATATGATGCAGGTAAAGCTATACCTCAGATATCTTTCTCTATTCCCCAAAATATCTATTTCTAGTTGACTTACTGAAGGCCGAAATTCATATCACTAACTTAAGCAAACAGGGGCATTACTGCCAGTTACAAGGAAAATATATATTGTGAAATAACACATTAAATATTACCAGTATGAGAACTGATTTTGAAAAGAGAAAAAAGAGAGTTCAGGGCCCTGCTCATTTAGTAAAGGGAAGAGGCTTTGGAGACTATAGGAAAAGAGAATCACAGGAAATCATTCACTCAAGTAATCTGCCAAAATCTGAGTCATCCTTGATTTGGATCTTTTCCTTATACTCCAGAACCAATCGTCAACAAGTCCAGTCAGTTCTGCCAGATATATCCTGAATCTTCTCATTTTTCTCCTTTGCCATCCTGGTCTAAGCCACCATTATTTTTTATCAGTACTGTAGTAATGGATTAAGTGCCATTCTCCTTAATTCCAATCTTATTCTTCTTCTACAGTACATTCTCTAAATAGTAGTTCAGAGTGATTTTTCTTTTAATTTAGAATATAAATCAAATGATGTTACAGTTCTACTCAAAACCTTCAAATGGCCTTTATTTACACCTAAAATAAAATCCAAACTCTTTTTTTTTTAAATACTTTTTTTTTTTTTGATGTGGACCATTTTTAAACTCTTTATTGAATTTGTTACAATATTGCTTCTGTTTTATGTTTTGGTTTTTTGGCCCTGAGGCATGTGAGATCTTAGTTCCCTGATCAGGGATTGAACCCGCACCCGCTGCATTGGAAAGCAAAGTCTTAACCACTGGACCACCAGGGAAGTCCCAAAATCCAAACTCTTTACCTACACAGTTCTGAATGCTCTGGCCCTGTCCATCTCCACAGGTTTATCTCCTGCTGCTCTCTTGTGCTGCTCATCACACTCTAATCATTCTGGCCTTCTGTTTGTTCCTTGAACTCTCCAAACCCCCCTCCAACTCTTTGCATTTGCTGCTCTGTCAGGAATATTCTCCCAAAATCAGTGCCTAGCTGGTTTCTTCTAATTCAAGTCTCAGCTTAAATATCACCCCCTCAGAGAAGCTCCTCAGACTACCCTATCTAAAGTTACCCCATCTCTCCATTTGCCACATACTTTTTCTTAAAATGTTAATGGCAGTTAACACTATTGGATGTTATCTAACTTCCTTGTTTTATTGACTATTTTCCCATTATAGAAGGGACACTCTTTGTCTTGTTGACCATTGTTAGCTTACCCAGATCCTACCTAGAATACGTGCCTAGCACAGAGCAGGCACTCAATATTTAATGAATATTAAATACATAATGTCTTAATGAGGGAGGTTGGTGAACATGGATAAAATTTTATCTTTTTCATAATTTTTTTTAGAGTTGGACTTCTTTGTATATGTTGATACAAACATAAGCTAAGTAAGTATACAAAAAGGCTTGTCACAATTTAACCTAGACTACATGTAAATTTATTTCTGAACTCTCATGAAGAAATAATTTATTAAATTATTAGTATAAACATGATTATAGAAGGCATGTGAAACTAATGAATAAACTATTTTAAAAGACTTTTTAATTCATTAAGTTTTTGTAAGTTAATATGTGTTATTAATACAAATGAGTGTTAACAACCAAAACTTGGCAAAATTTGTAAAGTATTAATTCTGTTTGCTTTAAATGAGTTGAAAATTAGTCTTTAAAATATTCAAATTTTCAGCTTTGGACTGGCTTATGCCCAAGTTAGTTTAAGTTAATCTTTTACTACATGTAACGGCTGTTACATTTGTAGAATATAAACTGTAGAAAAAAAGGATAAAGAGATACCGACTTACATATTTTTTCTGTAAAGCATCATAGCATCCTAACATCCTAAAAAATAATCAAGGATTCATTTTTAGACTGAATGCACTTCCAGAAAATAGTTCTTTTAATAAGTCTCCATATTATCTCATTACTAAATAATACACAGTTTTATTATTAAAGCTTCCTTCTTATTAACTAGCTTAAAATAATAAAACAATGTGGCAGAAATATAAAATGTCAATAGGGGATGGAAGGAAAGGAAGATAGAAAATATCTGGCAGCTATTTGTGAGGAACAATAATAGGAAAGTGAAGCCTGCTCACATGGAGCATGAAATAAAGTAAAATTTTAATGCAAAAATCCAAAGACCTGCAAAAATGGTATCCAGAGTTAAAGAGGGAATCACTAAAACTGGGTTAAACACTTAAAGGTACCCAAGGCACAAAAAAATGTGATTTAAGAAAAAATAATTTTCTTTCATTAGGTATTTCACTTACCACTTCACTAACTGTGTAGATCCTGGACAATTCTTATCTTCTTTCAGAATTTTGACATACAAATCTAAATGCAAAAATAATGATATAAATATAGAGCTACTTAAGATTAGCAAACAACTAGAAATTTAAATGAAGATTATTTTCTTCAGCTGTGTATTACAGGTTTATTATTAATGGCAATTAACTTCCAGATGATTGATGTTAATATAATTAAAGGAAGAAAGTTTACGTGGAAACAAATAATCTTTTTATCCTTATTATAAAATGGCATCATAATGATTATGATGCATGTTGATGGGTAGAAAAATGTTTCCATTTTAATGGTCTGGGAAGATCCCACATGCCGCGGAGCGACTAGGCCCGTGAGCCACAATTACTGAGCCTGCACATCTGGAGCCTGTGCTCCGCAACAAGAGAGGCCGCGATAGTGAAGAGGCCCGCGCACCGCGATGAAGAGTGGCCTCCGCTTGCTGCAACTAGAGAAAGCCCTCGCATAGAAACGAAGACCCAACACAGCCATAAATAAATAAATAAATAAATAAATTTTTTAAAAAATAAAAAATAAATAAAAACTATAGAAACTTAGATATAACACTTTCATGCCATTGTTATCCAAGAGTCTTAGCATATTTGCTATGGACACTTATCCCAGTAAAATACTTGTAAAAGGCCAAGAAGTTAACAGGCTATCAGAGCCCTGTAAGGAAGCAACAAGTAATATAGAGGAAAGGACGAGATCGCTCAGTCTCAGGTTCCTTATCAGAAAAATAGGAATAATATCTAACTCATAGGTCTGTAATGTGAACTAACAAGATATCATACATAACATGGTGCTTAACATATTGCCCACAGAGTTGGTGTACAATGTTAGGTATACATTATGTGCTAGGCAATAAGTTATTATTATAGTATAAACTGGCTCCATTACTTTTACTTCTTTAAAATAACACAAGAACATACACTACCACTGTAGGAGGTTATAAATAGGATGTTTTTACTATTTACTTCATCATTATAAGAATAATGTCAGGTGATATTATACTTGAGAGATTAAGGGAAATTTTTATGTTAAGTGCTTTCAAAGGTATTGAATATACTTTTTAAAAAAATCACTTAGATGTCCACACAAAAACTTGTACAGGAATGTGGCATTATTTATAATAGCCAAAAAGTGGAAACAACCCAATGTTCATCAATTGATGAGTGGATAAATAAAATGTGGTATATTCATATAATGGAATATTATTCAGCCATAAAAAATGAAGTAATAATCCATGCTACAAAATGAATGAACCTTAACAACATTATGCCAAGTGAAAGAAGCCAGTCACAAAGGACCACATATTGTATGATTTCATTTATTTGAAATGGCTAGAATAGGCAAATCCATAAAGACAGAAAGCAGATCGGTGGTTGCCTAGGACTGGGAAGTGGGGGAAGTGGATAGTGACTTAATGGGTATGGGGTTTCCTTTTAAGGTGATGAAATGTTCTAAAACTGACTGTGGTGAATATACCTAAAATCAATGAATTGTGCACTTTAAATGAGTGAATTGTTAAATATGCGAATCATATCTCAATAAAGCTGTTATTATAAAAACAAAATCCCTAAGTCAAAAATTATCATTTTAGAGCAAGCCAAAATAAAAATAACATCTTTAAAGAAAGTCTTTAAATAAAAATTATATTACCATCTAGGTATCTTGTTCCATAAGCACATTCTGGGAATATTCCTCTCAAATACGTGATGCAGGATATTGAAACTGCTAGAAGCCTCTTCACTAACATTAAAGACTGCTGCTCAGTTGACATCTTACTGGGAAATACCAACGCACTCTAAATTCAAGGGAAATTAAAACATTTTATTTAGATTTACTAAAAATACAGTCTTCCTGAACTTAAAAGTAGATCTAGGGCTTCCCTGGTGGTGCAGTGGTTGAGAATCTGCCTGCCAATTCAGGGGACACGGGTTCGAGCCCTGGTCTGGGAAGATCCCACATGTCGCGGAGCAACTAGGCCCGTGAGCCACAATTACTGAGCCTGCGCGTCTGGAGCCTGTGCTCCGCAACAAGAGAGGCCGCGACAGTGAGAGGCCCGCGCACGGCGATGAAGAGTGGCCCCCGCTTGCCGCAACTGGGGAAAGCCCTCGCACAGAAACGAAGACCCAACACAGCCAAAAATAAATAACTAAAATAAAGAATTATAAAGTAGCATAATTACATGTTACAAAAATGATATTCATTAAAAAAAAAAAGTAGATCTAATTTTTTGCATAAGCATGGTACTTTCCCAAAGAATTTTTAACCATAGCAGTTAGTAGTCCCCCCAAAATCAGAGTGGCTTCTAAAATGTGAGGGTGTTTGCAGGGTAGCAGCCTAAAGGTAACATGCAAAAAATGCTTAAGAATCGTGTTAGAAATCCCTTGCAGGTTAACTGTCTGTAACTGCATAATACATGGATAGATAACACTGATTTTCTCTTTAGTCACTGACTGGGTTTAACACAGGTAACTGTAATGCAAGATCTGTGAAGGGAAGACAATTTTATGTTTGTCTGTGGGGCATAAAAATTCATTTTCTAGGAGCGGACTGCATGAGTGATAATTTCATCAAAGGAACCTAATAGCATTCATTGATACCTAATGTGAACTGAATTTGAACCAGCAATTTAATACAATGCATCAAGCATCCAATAGAATTCTCCATTAATTCAACTTAGTTTAGCAAATATCTTCATTTCTTAAAACATTGAGTTTACTGATATCATTAAACCCTCAAAGAGTTGACTCTAACTTTCAAACATAAAAATAGTTGAGACTTCAAGAAACAATAAAATTAGCTAAATTAAAATATAGTACAATACAAGATTATAAAAAAAATACAAGAAATCATACCATGGAGATTCTCTGCAATTGTGCAGTGGCCATCCTCTGATAAAGTATTTTCTTTAATTCAACCTTGTGACACAAATACAAGCTTTAACTTCAGATCTTATTTTTATCACTAATTTGGTTTACTATATGTAAAGTCAGAAAGAATTTTATGTGACTAAATGACAGGATGTTTTTTAACTTAAAATGGAATCTTTGAAAACAGATTCATTTTGCTGTAGAACTCTTTTGAGTAAAGTGCTAATTTTAAACCCTTTGACTAGTAACCCTCACATAAAAGGGTTATTAAGAAAGCTCTTTAAAAGACCTTTTTAAAAAAGCAAAATCTTCTATTTTTCTTCACAGTATTCAAACATTGACAACATTACACAAGTAGGTAATGAAAAACTACCCCTGCCAAATCCTTTAAAATAATCTTTTAATTTTTGTTTTAAATTTGTAGTTTCAAAATGACCAAATCAGGTTAACTTTCCTCCCCGGAACTTGAGCATGGCTCTGGATATAACACATTGTCTTATTCTGTGGAACAACAATAAAAGAACAACAGAAAATATTCTAGATATTTTGGACTGATTTTGATTTCTCAATTCTTTGATATTTTGAAATAAGTTTCGATATTTTTGGTTCCAATTTTATCTTTCTTAACCAGACAATTCATCTAGAAGACTTCACAGAAGAGTCTATTTACTGTAAACATTTAAATTTATCCTGATAATTCTGGACCAGAGGCCAGAACTCACCTATTCTCAAGAACCTCTGTGAAAAATAAGTAGGTACACATTTTCCCCCTCCCCCAAATGTTTCGCCGTTAAGGCGTTAAGAAACTTAAAAGTAGGTGGGAGGTAACAGGAAAAGACATTAAAAAGCAAAAGAATAAAAGAAAAGGGAAAGAAAGGAAATAAAGAAAACAAACATGTATTACGTAACGTCTGAGGGTCCGGCGGCAGCGACCAGGAGAGAGGCACGACGTGGCACGAGCTTTGCCCAATGCGCTTGCGCCTTCCTTCAACGGTAGCCAGCGGAGGCGAGACAGTAGCCTTTTGACCTTTGGTCGGGGTCACCTTTCCCGCCAAGAGCAGCGCAAGGTGCGCTGGGAACCCCGAGAGCCTGAAGGACTCGTCTCAGCCAGAAAAGCCGCATATCAGCGGGGGAAGGTTAATTGCATGTGCTAAGCATTCCCGATATACATAGCCGTCTTACAGTGACCAAAGTGTTCTCAACGGCCATTTAATTAGTCAAATTAATTTCTGATTATTTTCTAACTTTTGATTTTGTTATTGGATCTACCACATACTGCATTCACGCTTCACAGTTCCTGTGTCTTCAGGAAACCAGCTGCCCTAGCAGTCTCCTACCTAGATGTTTCCACTGTGCTATGTCTGTGGGGACAGTGTTAGCTTTACTGTAATTAATGTCTCATTTAGAAGCAAAATAATAAGCTCAGAGCTGGTAGGTAGTTGGAGATTGTCTAGTAATACAAACTTCTTAGTTTGCAGATTGTTATATATGCAAATAAGTTGTGTTAGTAGTGTAGACATATATTAATTACTCATAAACTTTGGTATGTCTGCATTACCAGTTAGAAAACAGCCACCCCAGATATGAAAAGATTTTCCCAGAGTCAATTAGGAGAGGAATGAAGACCAGAACCCTGTTTTCAGGGTCAAAAATAGTGAAAATCCCCTGGTCTATTTATTTTGCTTCATATTTCCCTTACACTTAAAGTTTTGTAAATAATTAAACAGAAACCTCAATTAAATAGAGTTGGGAGATCAGAATGGGGAGTTCTCATGCCCTGAGAGGGAGCAGAGTCCAATAGGAAGGACTCCAAAGAGTACTTCCCAGGACTTCTGCTGCCAGTGTCCTTGTCCCCACGGTGAGCCACAGCCGCCCTCTGCCTCTGCAGGAGACCCCCCAACACTAGGAGGTAGGTCTGGTTCAGTCTCCTATGGGGTCACTGCTCCTTCCCTTGGATCCCAATGCACACACTACTTTGTGTGTGCCCTCCAAGAGTGGAGTCTCTGTTTCCCCCAGTCCTGTCGAAGTCCTGCAGTCAAATCCCACTAGGCTTCAAAGTCTGATTCTCTAGGAATTCCTCCTCCCGTTGCCGGACCCGCAGGTTGGGAAGCCTGACGTGGGGCTCAGAACCTTCACTCCAGTGGGTGGACTTCTGTGGTATAATTGTTCTCCAGTTTGTGAGTCACCCACCCAGTGGTTATGGGATTTGATTTTATTGTGATTGCGTCCCTCCTACCGTTTCATTGCGGCTTCTCCTTTGTCTTTGGATGTGGGGTATATTTTTTAGTGAGTTCCAGTGTCTTCCTGTGGATGACTGTTCACCAGTTAGTTGTGATTCTGGTGTTCTCGCAAGAGGGAGTCTCTTATATGTTGTTTTTTTTTTTAATTTAATTTAATTTATTTTTTTATACAGCAGGGTTTAAAAAAATTTTTTTTAATTTAATTTTATTTATTTTTTTG
Source organism: Balaenoptera physalus (assembly GCF_965194825.1). Lineage (NCBI taxonomy): Eukaryota > Metazoa > Chordata > Mammalia > Artiodactyla > Balaenopteridae > Balaenoptera > Balaenoptera physalus. Next base: position 87,717,546 of record NC_138882.1, on the reverse strand, counting down.
TACAGCAGGTCCTTATTAGTCATCAATTTTATACACATCAGTGTATACATGTCAATCCCAATCTCCCAATTCATCACACCACCACCCCCACCCCCACCCCCCACGGCTTTCCCCCCTTGGTGTCCATACATTTGTTCTCTACATCTGTGTCTCAATTTCTGCCCTGCAAACCGGTTCATCTGTACCATTTTTCTAGGTTCCACATATATGTGTTAATATATGATATTTGTTTTTCTCTTTCTGGTTTACTTTACTCTGCATGACAGTCTCTACAAATGACCCAATTTCATTCCTTTTTATGGCTGAGTAATATTCTATTGTATATATGTACCACATCTTCTTTATCCATTCACCTGTTGATGGGCATTTAGGTTGCTTCCATGACCTGGCTATTGTAAATAGTGCTGCAATGAACATTGGGGTGCATGTGTCTTTTTGAATTATGGTTTTCTCTGGGTATATGCCCAGTAGTGGGATTGCTGGATCATATGGTAGTTCTATTTTTAGTTTTTTAAGGAACCTCCATACTGTTCTCCATAGTGGCTGTATCAATTTACATTCCAACCAACAGTGTAGGAGGATTACCTTTTCTCCACACCCTCTCCAGCATTTGTTGTTTGTAGGTTTTCTGATGATGCCCATTCTAACTGGTGTGAGGTGATACCTCATTGTAGTTTTGATTTGCATTTCTCTAATAATTAGTGATGTTGAGCAGTTTTTCATGTGCTTATTGGACATCTGTATGTCTTCTTTGGAGAAATGTCTATTTAGCTCTTCTGCCCACTTTTGGATTGGGTTGTCTGTTTTTTTAATATTGAGCTGCACGAACTGTTTATATATTTTGGAGATTAATCCTTTGTTGATTCATTTCCAAATATTTTCTCCCATTCTGAGGGTTGTCTTTTCATCTTGTTTGTAGTTTCCTTTGCTTTGCAAAAGCTTTGAAGTTTCATTAGGTCCCATTTGTTTATTTTTGTTTTTATTTCCATTATTCTAAGAGGTGGATCAAAAAAGATCTTGCTGTGATTTATGTCAAAGAGTGTTTTTCCTATGTTTTCCTCTAAGAGTTTTATAGTGTCCAGTCTTACATCTACGTCTTAATCCATTTTGAGTTTATTTTTGTTTATGATGTTAGGGAGTGTCCTAATTTCATTCTTTTACATGTAGTTGTCCAGTTTTCCCAGAACCACTTATTGAAGAGACTGTCTTTTCTCCATTGTATATCCTTGCCTCCTTTGTCATAGATTAGTTGACCATAGGTGCATGGGTTTATCTCTGGGCTTTCTATCCTGTTCCATTGATCTATATTTCTGTTTTTGTGCCAGTACCATATTGTCTTAGTTACTGTAGCTTTGTAGTATAGGGTGAAGTCAGGGAGTCTGATTCCTCCAGCTCCATTTTCTTCCCTCAAGACTGCTTTGGCTATTCGGGGTCCGAATAGCCCCAAAGAGTCTTATATGTTTTTAATGGCATTGTCCAGTGGACTCCTAGTTCTGGAATGTTTAAGTCCTCTTGTTTCTTTACCTTTTTTTTATCCAGTTAAAAGTTTTGTCAACTTCTATGGTGTCTCCCAGATTTGCTCTTTGTTTTTGATTTGTTTGTAAATTTTTTCCTTTTTTTCACAGTTACAAAATTTGTCCAGGGTTTTAGCACCACACATATACTTGCTGTAATACCTTCAAGCTAGTATTCTTCTTTTTATTTTCTTCAAATCATCCTATATAGTTTCCAGAGTAAGACTTTTTAAAAATTTCTTTTTTGATTTAACATTTTTATTTTATTTTATTTTTTGTATAAACTATTTTATTTTTTAAAAAAGGCTTTTTATTTCTGTAAGTTTGAAATTACTTATGGCTAAAAATTTCTCCTTATGTTAGACATACAATAAAGATTTTTGTTAAATATTTCATTATTCTACTTACTAGTTCAGAGTTTCTTCACCTGGGATCCACGGATTCCTAAAGGATACATGGATATAATTCAGAAAATCTGTGGATTTTTATGGGGAAAACAATAACATCTTTATTTTCATTAACCTCTAACTGAAAGCATTTCCTTCAATTCTGAACATAGTTCATAAACCACAGTAATATTAGCAATACTTGTAATTCTATCACCCAAAGAAAACTCAGATATTTTTGTATCACATTACAGTTTTTTCAGGTATCTTCAAATATCATTTATACTTGTCACTATTTCAAATTTAAGATAGTTATTAACTCTTGTTATTTAATGCATTTTTAAAGAAGCATGTTTATGATGAACTTCCCAGGATCCTTCTCAGTGATGTAAGTTGCTGAGCCAAGTGTTATTTTAGCCATGGTTGTGCCTCTAGTTTATGTAAAACATACACACGTCACTTAACCCTGTTTGTGGATGAAATGTCTATATCTTGAGTATATCAAGCAAAATAAAGGTGAAAGCATTCTTGAAAAAAAAAGAAACATGTTTATTACTATAACACAAAGTTATATTTAAAAATTTTAATAACTGTATTTCAATATAATCAGCATCTTTTGTAATTCTATGCGTTTTATTTTATGGATTTAAAAACATTATTCTGAGAAGGTGTCCATAGGCTTAATGAGACTGACAAAGGTTAAGAACCTATGTTTTTGTTCCATTTACAGTGCTTGAAAAATTGTGGGCGAAATAAAAATTAAAGAATAATCAACTAAATACTTTTTATTTTAATTTAATTTAATTAATTTATTTATTTTGTCTGCATTGGGTCTTTGCTGTGGTGCACGGGCTTTCTCTAGTTGTGGCTAGTGGGGGCTACTCTTCGTTGTGGTGTGTGGGCTTCTCATTGCAGTGGCTTCTCTTGTTGCAGGGCATGGGCTGTAGGTGCACGAGCTTCAGTAGTTGTGGCACGTGGGCTCAGTAGTTGTGGCACACGGGCTTGGTTGCTCCACGGCATGTGGGATCTTACCAGACCAGGGATTGAACCCGTGTGCTCTGCGTTGGCAGGCAGATTCTTAACCACTGTGCCACCAGGGAAGTCCAACTAAATACTTTTTAACTACAATGTTTCTCTACACTTTTGATGATATTCATATATTATTACCATGTTTTTATAGTGAGCAATTCTTTTTTTTTTTTTCTTTTTTTAATAAATTTTATTTATTTATTTATTTATTTTTGGCTGTGTTGGGTCTCCGTTGCTGTGTGTGGGCTTTCTCTAGTTGTGGCGAGCGGGGGCTATTCTTCATTGGGGTGCATGGGCTTCTCATTGCGGTGGCTTCTCTTGTTGCGGAGCACGGGCTCTAGGTGCATAGGCTTCAGTAGTTGTGGCTCGCGGGTCAGTAGTTGTGGCTCACGGGGTCTAGAGCGCAGGCTCAGTAGTTGTGGCGCACGGGCTTAGTTGCTCCGTGGCATGTGGGATCTTCCTGGTCCAGGGCTCAAACCCGTGTCCCCTGCATTGGCAGGTGGATTCTTAACCACTGCACCACCAGGGAAGCCCCTCATTCCGTTTTCAAATTTCTGATTCTTTTCCTTATAGAAATCAAAATTAGTATAGGTCCAACACTCATTCCAAACATCTGTCATTTGGCTAACACCAATATAGTATCTAGAAAAGCTGTAATTATTTTCCCAGCTTCCCTTGTAACTAAGTGCTACCTTGTAAAACATTTTCAACCAATAAGACATAAATGGGGGTCTTCTAGGAGGATTCTGGAAATATTTTTATTCTTTTGTTGAAAAGAAAAGGTAAAGCTGATTCTTTCCTTTCCACTTGCTTCCCATCGTGACTGCAGTAAAAATGATCAGGACTGCAATCATTATCTAGTGATTGTGAGGAAAAGACATGAAAACTATAGGCATGCTGGTTCTGACATTGTTGAGCCACTAATCCAATGACAGCAATCAACTTCTTCCAGATTATTTTCTAAACAAATATATGTGTTAAACAAGTCCAGTCTTCTTGGTTTAAGCTGATCACGGTTGGGTATTGTTACCACCAACAGAACACATTTTCCCCCCAAAATTTTTTTTTTTTTTTTTTTTCACTGTAACAGCTCCTTTACTTTGAAGTGAAAATTGATTTGTATATTCTTTGCCTCTGAGTCCCTGTGGGATTTTTTTTTTTTTTTTTAAATTCAGACAGAAAGTCACAAAAATTATACTCATCCTCATCAGTTCACTCAGTCCCATGTAATTCATTTTTTTTTTCATCTTGATATTTTGTTAGCACTTTTATGAGTTCATAAGTTTTTCATTAGAGTTCTGAAAATGCTTATTCATTCAGTTCAGCAGTACAGTCAGTTACCAGAAACCTGTACTTGTCAGAGTCTTTTCCATGAATTTCTTGAAGATGAAACCCTTTTATAGGAACATATTTGCAAAATCATCAGAGTACACCCAGAACTGTCTGTAAATGACAAAAGACTTAAAAATGACCATGGTTAAAGATTTGATGAAAGTTCATAATAATGCAGTTGACAAGAAAATTAGTTATTTCTGAGATATACATTTTAAAGTAATAACTAGGATTATTACTTATAACATTATACCAGAACATATAAGATTTTTAGAAATTTCATGTAATGTCTGAAACATTTATATTAACATATTTCCATACATATTTCCATACAAATACAAATATAAGATTTTTAGAAATTTCATGTAATGTCTGAAACATTTATATTAACATATTTCCATACAAATAACCCAATGAAAGTTTAGTATTAGTTGTTTTGTTTGTTTTTTTATACTGCAGGTTCTTATTAGGCATCATTTTTATACACATCAGTGTATACATGTCAATCCCAATCGCCCAATTCAGCACACCACCATCCCCACCTCACCGCAGTTTTCCCCCCTTGGTGTCCATATGTCCATTCTCTACATCTGTGTCTCAACTTCTGCCCTGCAAACTGGCTCATCTGTACCATTTTTCTAGGTTCTGCATACATGCATTAATATACGATATTTGTTTTTCTCTTTCTGACTTACTTCACTCTGTATGACAGTCTCTAGATCCATCCACGTCTCAACAAATGACTCAATTTCGTTCCTTTTTATGGCTGAGTAATATTCCATTGTATATATGTACCAAATCTTCTTTATCCATTCCTCTGTCAGTGGGCATTTAGGTTGCTTCCATGACCTGGCTATTGTAAATAGTGCTGCAATGAACATTCGGGTGCATGTGTCTTTTTGAATTGCGGTTTTCTCTGGGTATATGCCCAGTAGTGGGATTGCTGGGTCATATGGTAATTCTATTTTTAGTTTTCTAAGGAACCTCCATATTGTTCTCCATAGTGGCTGTATCAATTTACATTCCCACCAACAGTGCAAGAGGTTTCCCTTTTCTCCACACCCTCTCCAGCATTTGTTGTTTGTAGATTTTCTGATGATGCCCATTCTAACAGGAGTGAGGTGATACCTCATTGTAGTTTTGATTTGCATTTCTCTAATAATTAGTGATGTTGAGCATCTTTTCATGTGCTTCGTGGCCGTCTGTATGTCTACTTTGGAGAAATGTCTATTTAGGTCTTCTGCCCATTTTTGGATTGGGGTGTTTGTTTCTTTGATATTGAGCTGTTTATATATTTTGGAGATTAATCCTTTGTCCGTTGATTCATTTGCAAATATTTTCTCCCATTCTGAGGGTTGTCTTTTCGTCTTGTTTATGGTTTCCTTTGCTGTGCAAAAGCTTTGAAGTTTCATTAGGTCCCACTTGTTTATTTTTGTTTTTATTTCCATTACTCTAGGAGGTGGATCAAAAAAGATCTTGCTGTGATTTATGTCAAAGAGTGTTCTTCCTATGTTTTCCTCTAAGAGTTTTATAGTGTCCAGTCTTATATTTAGGTCTCTAATCCATTTTGAGTTTATTTTTGTGTATGGTGTTAGGGAGTATTCTAATTTCATTCTTTTACATGTAGCTGTCCAGTTTTCCCAGCACCACTTATTGAAGAGACTGTCTTTTCTCCATTGTATATCTTTGCCTCCTTTGTCATAGATTAGTTGACCATAGGTGCGTGGGTTAATCTCTGGGCTTTCTATCTTGTTCCATTGATCTATGTTTCTGTTTTTGTGCCAGTACCATATTGTCTTGATTACTGTAGCTTTGTAGTATAGTCTGAAGTCAGGGAGTCTGATTCCTCCAGCTCCATTTTTTTGCCTCAAGACTGCTTTGGCTATTCGGGGTCTTTTGTGTCTCCATACAAATTTTAAGATGATTTGTTCTAGCTCCGTAAAAAATGCCATTGGTAATTTGATACGGATTGCATTGAATCTGTAGATTGCTTTGGGTAGTATACTCATTTTCACAATGTTGATTCTTCCAATCCAAGAACATGGTATATCTCTCCATCTGTTGGTATCATCTTTAATTTCTTTCATCAGTGTCTTATAGTTTTCTGCATACAGGTCTTTCATCTCCCTAGGTAGGTTTATTCCTAGGTATTTTACTCTTTTTGTTGCAATGGTAAATGGGAGTGTTTCCATAATTTCTCTTTCAGATTTTTCATCATTAGTGTATAGGAATGCAAGAGATTTCTGTGCATTAATTTTGTATCCTGCAACTTTACCATATTCATTAATTAGCTCTAGTAGTTTTCTGGTGGCAGTTTTAGGATTCTCTATGTATAGTATCATGTCATCCGCAAACAGTGACAGTTTTACTTCTTCTTTTCCAATTTGTATTCCTTTTATTTCTCTTTCTTCTCTGATTGCCGTGGCTAGGACTTCCAGAACTATGTTGAATAATAGTGGTGAGAGTGGACATCCTTGTCTCGTTCCTGATCTTAGAGGAAATGCTTTCAGTTTTTCACCATTGAGAATGATGTTTGCTGTGGGTTTGTCATATATGGCCTTTATTATGTTGAGGTAGGTTCCCTCTATGCCCACTTTCTGGAGAGTTTTTATCAGAAATGGGTGTTGAATTTTGTCAAAAGCTTTTTCTGCATCTATTGAGATGATCATATGGTTTTTATTCTTCAATTTGTTAATATGGTGTATCACATTGATTGATTTGCATATATTGAAGAATCCTTGCATCCCTGGGATAAATCCCACTTGATCGTGGTGTATGATTCTTTTAATGTGTTGTTGGATTCTGTTTGCTAGTATTTTGTTGAGGATTTTTGCATCTATATTCATCAGTGATATTGGTCTGTAATTTTCTTTTTTTGTAGTGTCTTTGTCTGGTTTTGGTATCAGGGTGATGGTGGCCTCATAGAATGAGTTTGGGAGTGTTCCTTCCTCTGCAATTTTTTGGAAGAGTTTGAGAAGGATGGGTGTTAGCTCTTCTCTAAATGTTTGATAGAATTCACCTGTGAAGCCATCTGGTCCTGGACTTTTGTTTGTTGGAAGATTTTTAATCACAGTTTCGATTTCATTACTTGTGATTGGTCTGTTCATATTTTCTGTTTCTTCCTGATTCAGTCTGGGAAGGTTATACCTTTCTAAGAATTTGTCCATTTCTTCCAGGTTGTCCATTTTATTGGCATAAAGTTGCTTGTAGTAGTCTCTTAGGATGCTTTGTATTTCTGCAGTGTCTGTTGTAACTTCTCCTTTTTCATTTCTGATTTTATTGATTTGAGTCCTCTCCCTCTTTTTCTTGATGAGTCTGGCTAATGGCTTATCAATTTTGTTTATCTTCTCAAAGAACCAACTTTTAGTTTTATTGATCTTTGCTATTGTTTTCTTTGTTTCTATTTCATTTATTTCTGCTCTGATCTCAATGATTTCTTTCCTTCTGCTAACTTTGGGTTTTGTTTGTTCTTCTTTCTCTAGTTTCTTTAGGTGTAAGGTTAGATTGTTTACTTGAGATTTTTCTTGTTTCTTTAGGTAGGCTTGTATAGCTATAAACTTCCCTCTTAGAACCGCTTTTGCTGCATCCCATAGGTTTTGGGTCGTCGTGTTTTCATTGTCATTTGTCTCTAGGTATTTTTTGATTTCCTCTTTGATTTCTTCAGTGATCTCTTGGTTATTTAGTAACGTATTGTTTAGCCTCCATGTGTTTGTCCTTTTTATGTTTTTTTCCTGTAATTCATTTCTAATCTCATAGCGTTGTGGTCAGAAAAGATGCTTGATATGATTTCAATTTTCTTAAATTTACTGAGGCTTGATTTGTGACCCAAGATGTGATCTATCCTGGAGAATGTTCCATGCGCACTTGAGAAGAACGTGTAATCTGCTGTTTTTGGATGGAATGTCCTATATCTATCAATTAAATCTATCTGATCTATTGTGTCATTTAAAGCTTCTGTTTCCTTATTTATTTTCATTTTGGATGATCTGTCCATTGGTGTAAGTGAGGTGTTAAAGTCCCCCACTATTATTGTGTTACTGTCGATTTCCTCTTTTATAGCTGTTAGCAGTTGCCTTATGTATTGAGGTGCTCCTATGTTGGGTGCATATATATTTATAATTGTTATATCTTCTTCTTGGATTGATCCCTGGATCATTACGTAGTGTCCTTCCTTGTCTCTTGTAACATTCTTTATTTTAAAGTCTATTTTATCTGATATGAGTATAGCTACTCCAGCTTTCTTTTGATTTCCATTTGCATGGAATATCTTTTTCCATCCCCTCACTTTCAGTCTGTATGTGTCCCTAGGTCTAAAGTGGGTCTCTTGTAGACAGCATATATATGGGTCTTGTTTTTGTATCCATTCAGCCAGTCTATGTCTTTTGGTTGGGGCATTTAATCCATTCACGTTTAAGGTAATTATCGATATGTATGTTCCTATGACCATTTTCTTAATTGTTTTGGGTTTGTTTTTGTAGGTCCTTTTCTTCTCTTGTGTTTCCCACTTAGAGAAGTTCCTTTAGCATTTGTTGTAGAGCTGGTTTGGTGGTGCTGAATTCTCTTAGCTTTTGCTTGTCTGCAAAGCTTTTGATTTCTCCATCAAATCTAAATGAGATCCTTGCCGGGTAGAGTAATCTTGGTTGTAGGTTCTTCCCTTTCATCACTTTAAGTATATCATGCCACTCCCTTCTGGCTTGCAGAGTTTCTGCTGAGAAATCAGCTGTTAACCTTATGGGAGTTCCCTTGTATGTTATTTGTCGTTTTTCCCTTGCTGCTTTCAATAATTTTTCTTTGTCTTTAATTTTTGCCACTTTGATTACTATGTGTCTTGGCGTGTTTCTCCTTGGGTTTATTCTGTATGGGACTCTCTGTGCTTCCTGGACTTGGGTGGCTATTTCCTTTCCCATGTTAGGGAAGTTTTCGACTATAATCTCTTCAAATATTTTCTCTGGTCCTTTCTCTCTCTCTTCTCCTTCTGGGACCCCTATAATGCGAATGTTGTTGCGTTTAATGCTGTCCCAGAGGTCTCTTAGGCTGTCTTCATTTCTTTTCATTCTTTTTTCTTTAGTCTGTTCCGCAGCAGTGAATTCCACCATTCTGTCTTCCAGGTCACTTATCCGTTCTTCTGCCTCAGTTATTCTGCTATTGATTCCTTCTAGTGTAGTTTTCATCTCAGTTATTGTATTGGTCATCTCTGTTTGTTTGTTCTTTAATTCTTCTAGGTCTTTGTTAATCATTTCTTGCATCTTCTATATCTTTGCCTCCATTCTTATTCCGAGGTCCTGGATCATCTTCACTATGATTATTCTGAATTCTTTTTCTGGAAGGTTGCCTATCTCCACTTCATTTAGTTGTTTTTCTGGGGTTTTTTCTTGTTCCTTCATCTGGTACATAGCCCTCTGCCTTTTCATCTTCTCTATCTTTCTGTAACTGTGGTTTTTGGTCCACAGGCTGCAGGATTATAGTTTTTCTTGCTTCTGTTGTCTGCCCTCTGGTGGTTGAGGCTATCTAAGAGGCTTGATGGGAGGCTCTGGTGGTGGGTAGAGCTGACTGTTGCTCTGGCGGTCAGAGCTCAGTAAAACCTTAATCCACTTGGCTGTTGATGGGTGGGGCTGGGTTCCCTCCCTGTTGCTGAGGCGGTCAGAGCTCAGTAAAACCTTAATCCACTTGGCTGTTGATGGGTGGGGCTGGGTTCCCTCCCTGTTGGTTGTTTTGCCTGAGGCAACCCAACACTGGAGCCTACCCGTGCTCTTTGGTGGGGTTAATGGCAGACTCTGGGAGGGCTCACACCAAGGAGAACTTCCCAGAACCTCTGCTGCCAGTGTCCTTATCCCCACGGTGAAACAGAGCCACCACTCGCCTCCACAGGAGACCCCCCAACACCAGCAGGTAGGTCTGGTTCAGTCTCCCCCAGGGTCACTGCTCCTTCCCCTGGGTCCCGATGCACACATTACTTTGTGTGTGCCCTCCAAGAGTGGGGTCTCTGTTTCCCCCAGTCCTGTCAAAGTCCTGCAATGAATTCCCACTAGGCTTCAAAGTCTGATTCTCTAGGAATTCCTCCTCCTGTTGCCGGACCCCCAGGTTGAGAAGCCTGATATTGGGCTCAGAAGCTTCACTCCAGTGGGTGGACTTCTGTGGTATAAGTGTTCGCCAGTCTGTGAGTCACCCACCCAGCAGTTATGGGATTTGATTTTACTCTGATTGCGCCCCTCCTACCGTCTCACTGTGGCTTCTCCTCTGTCCTTGGTCGTGGGGTATCCTCCTTGGTGAAGTCCAGGGTCTTCCTGTCAATGATTGTCCAGCAGCTAGTTGTGATTCTGGTGCTCTCGCAAGAGGGAGTGAGAGCACGTCCTTCTACTCCGCCATCTTGGTTAATCTCCCAGTGAGCAATTCTTGTTCTTTAAAATGTACTTTGTGGAAAGGGAACCAAAGATAGTAAAATTAGTTTAAGTTCAGTTTAAGATATATTAATGACATCATCCCATACATTTTTCATGTCATAGACATGAACTTATAAAATTTAAAATTCCTGCTACCTCTTCAGAACCTGTCTACTAATCTAGAGCAGTTGTGAGGAATATCAATCTGAATTACTCATAAAAATATGAGTAATGGAATATTTTTAAAGAAATGCAGTTTGGTTATTTTTTCAGGTTGACTAATAATTTGTCCCCAGAAGGTACTGGCCAATTGCTAATGACTAGGTAAAAATAATTTGAATTAGTATAATTATTGTTGATCATTAAAATAATTATTACAAAGTGCTTGAAAACAGATTGTCTCTTTAGCATGTGTCTACTTTGACATCATTTATTTAAAAACATTTACTGAATCCTTTTATGTGAAAAGATACAATCTCAGGACATGAATAACCTAATAGTTTCTTCCATTAAACTTGCCATAGCGTGCAGTGGTTAAGAATCCACCTGCCAATGCAGGGGACATGGATTCAAGCCCTGGGATGGGAAGATCCCACGTGTCGCGGAGCAACTAAGCCCGTGCGCCACAACTACTGAGCCTGTGTGCCTACAGCCCATGCTCCATAACAAAGAGAAGCCACCGCAATGGGAAGCCCACGCACCACAACGAAAGAGTAGCCCCCACTTGCTGCAACTAGAGAAAGCCTGCGTGCAGCAACGAAGACCCAATGCAGTCAAAAATAAATAAAGAAATAAATGTATTAAAAAAAAAAGTTGCCATAGCATGTGATGTATCACATTGATTGATTTGTGTATATTGAAGAATCCTTGCATCCCTGGGATAAATCCCACTTGATGATGGTATATGATCCTTTTAATATGTTCTTGGATTCTGTTTGCTAGTATTTTGTTCAGGATTTTTGCATCTGTGTTCATCAGTTATATTGGTCTATAATTTTCTTTTTTTGTGATGTCTTTTTCTGGTTTTGGTATCAGGGTGATGGTGGCTTTATTGAATGACTTTGGGAGTGTTTCTCCCTCTGCAATTTTTTGGAAGAGTTTGAGAAGGATCAGTGTTAGCTCTTCTCTAAATGTTTGATAGAATTCACCTGTGAAGCCATCTGGTCCTGGAATTTTCTTTGTTGGAAGATTTTTAATCACAGTTTCAATTTCATTACTTGTGATAGGTCTGTTTATATATATACATTTTTAAGATATATATATATATATTTTTAATGCTTTTCTTTTTTTTTTTAATTTATTTAATTTATTTTTTAATTTTTTTGGCTGCGTTGGCTCTTTGTTGTTGCATGCGGGCCCTCCCCAGTTGCAGCGAGTGGGGGCCATTCCTCCCTGAGGTGGGTGGGGCCCCCATTACAGTGGCCTCCCCTGTTGTGGAGCACAGGCTCCAGGCACGTGGGCCTCAGTAGTTGTGTCACACAGGCTCAGTAGTTGTGGCGCACAGGCCTAGCCACTCCGCGGCATGTGAGATCTTCCTGGACCAGGGCTCAAACCTGTGTCCCCTGCATTAGCAGGAGGACTCTTAACTACTGTGCCACCAGGGAAGCCCTGTTTATATTTTCTAATTCTTCCTGGTTCAGTCTTGGAAAACTGTACCTTTCCGAGAATTTGTCCATTTCTTCATGGTTGTCCATTTTATTGGCATATAGTTGTTTGTAGTAGTCTCTTATAATCCTTTGTATTTCTGCAGTGTCAGTTGTGATTTCTTCTTTTTCATTTCTAATTTTATTGATTTGCATCCTCTCCCTTTTTTTTCTTGAAGATTCTGGCTAAGGGTTTATCAATTTTGTTTATCTTCTCAAAGAAGCAGCTTTTAGTTGTATTGATCTTTGCTATTGTTTTCTTCGTTTCTATTTCATTTATTTATTCTCTGATCTTTATGATTTCTTTCCTTCTACTGACTTTGGGTTTTCTTTGTTCTTCTTTCTCTAGTTGTTTTAAGTGTAGGGTTAGATAGTTTATTTGAGATTTTTCTTGTTTCTTGAGGTGAGATTGAATTGCTATAAACTTCCCTGTTAGAACTGCTTTTGCTGCATCCCATAGATTTTGGGTCATTGTGTTTTCATTGTTATTTGTTTCTATGTATTTTTTTATTTCTTCTTTGATTCCTTCAGTGATCTCTTGGTTATGTAGTAGTGCACTGTTTGGCCTTCATGTATTTGTGTTTTTTACAGTTTTTTTCCTGTAATTGATTTCCAATCTCATAGCGTTGTGGTCAGAAAAGATGCTTGATACAACTTCAATTTTCTTAAATTTTCCGAGGCTTGATTTGTGACACAAGATGTGATCTATACTGGAGAATGTTCCATGTGCACTTGAGAAGAAAGTGTATTCTGCCACTTTGGGTGGAATGTTCTATAAATACCAGTTAAATCTATCTGGTCTATTGTGTCATTTAAAGCTTGTGTTTCCTTATTTATTTTCTGTTTGGATGATCTGTCCATTGGTGTAAGTGGGTCCCCTACTATTATTGTGTTACTGTCGATTTCTCCTTTCTTGGTTGTTAGCATTTGCCTTATGTATTGAGGTGCTCCTATGTTGGGTGCATAAACATTTATAATTGTTATATCTTCTTCTTGGATTGATCCCTTGATCATTATGTAGTGTCCCTCCTTATCCATTGTAACAGTCTTTATTTTAAAGTTTCTTTTATCTGATACGAGTATTGCTACTCAGCTTTCTTTTGATTTCCATTTGCATGGAATATCTTTTTCCATCCCTTCACTTTCAGTCTGTATGTGTCCGTAGGTCTGAAGTGGGGCTCTTGTAGACAGCATATATATGGGTCTTGTTTTTGTATCCATTCAGCCAGTCTGTGTCTTTTGGTTGGGGCATTTAATCCATTTACATTCAAGGTTATTATTGATATGTATGTTCCTATTACCATTTTCTTAGTTGTTTTGGGTTTGTTTTTGTGGTCTTTTTCATCTCTTGTGTTTCCAGACTAGAGAAGTTTCGTTAGCATTTGTGGTAAAGCTCGTTTGGTGGTGCTGAATTCTCTTAGTTTTTGCTTGTCTGAAAAACTTTTGATTTCTCCATCGAATCTGAATGAGATCCTTGCTGAGTAGAGTAATCTTGGTTGTAGGTTTTTCTCTTTCATCACTTTAAGTATATCCTGCCACTCCCTTCTGACCTGCAGAGTTTCTGCTGAAATATCAGCTGATAACGTTATGGAGATTCCTTTGTATGTTACTTTTTGTTTTATCCTTGCTGCTTTTAATATTTTTTCTTTGAATTTAATTTTTATTAGTTTGATTAATATGTGTCTTGGTGTGTTTTTCCTAGGGTTTATCCTGTATGGGATTCTCTGTGCTTCCTGGACTTGGGTAACTATTTCCTTTCCCAGGTTAGGGAAGTTTTCACCTATAATCTCTTGAAATATTTTTCAGACCCTTTCTTTTTCTCTTCTTCTTCTGGGACCCCTATAATTTGAATGTTGGTGCGTTTAGTGTTGTCCCAGAGGTCTCTGAGATTGTCTTTAATTCTTTTCATTATTTTTTCTTTATTCTGCTCCTCAGCAGTTATTTCCACCATTTTGTCTTCCAGCTCACTTATTCATTCTTCTGCCTCAGTTATTCTGTTATTGATTCCTTCTAGTGTATTTTCGTTTCAGTTATTGTGTTGTTCATCTCAGTTTGTTTGTTCTTTAGTTCTTCTAGATGTTTGTTAAACATTTCTTGTATTTTCTCAGTCTGTGCCTCCATTTTATTTCTGAGATTGTGGGTCATCTTTACTATCATTACTCTGAATTGTTTTTCAGGTAGATTGCCTATTACCTCTTCATTTATTTGGTCTTGTAGGTTTTTACCTTACTCCTTCATCTGTAACATTTTTTTTTTCCATCTCATTTTTCTTTCTTTCTTTCTTTTTTCTTTTATGAGTGGGATTGTGTTCCTCTCTTCCTGGTTGTTTGGCCTGAGGCTTCCAACACTGGAGTTTGTAAGCTGTTGGGAAGAACTGGGTCTTGGTGCAGAGATGAGGACCTCCTTGAGACCTCACTCTGATGAATAGTCCCTGGGATCTGAAGTTCTCTGTTAGCCCAGTGTTTCGGACACAGAGCTCCCACCACAGGAGCTTCGGCCGCACCCCCAGCTCATGAACCAAGATCCTGCAAGCTGTGTGGGGCAGCAAAAAAAAAAAGAGAATGATACCAAAGTAAAAAATAAAATTAGACTAGGAAACTAACAGATATGTTAGAAACAATATAAAAATAAAAATATAGATGAATCAAAAACCAGGAGGTAAAAGAGTACCACAACAGTAAAAAAGAGGAGGAGGGGAAAAAAAAGGGGGGGAAAGGCTTGGCTGTGGAGGGCAGGGCCTAAGCAAGGGTGAGGTTTGGGTGGTGGGCGGGGCCTATGCTTAGGACCCACAAGGCTGGAAAAGGGGCTAGGGGCTGTGGGGGGGTGGGGCATAGGCTCAACAGGAACAGAAGAGGCCCAGGTGTATCCCCCACCCCTGGTCTCAGAGGGTGGGGGACCTAACCTGGGAGCCCAGCAGGCTTCTTGGGCTTGAGTGGGCGGGGCAAACACCCTCCACTCCTCTCCTGCTCCTCCCAGAGGGCCCCTTCTGCCTGCCTCTCCTGATCTCCTCAGCCTCCCTCTTATGCCCCTAGGACCCACGCGGCCTGGAGGAGGCTTTGGAGGGAAGACTGATATCACTGATGAATATAGATGCAAAAATCCTCAACAAAATACTAACAAACAGAATCCAACAACACATTAAAAGGATCATTCACCATGATCAAGTGGGATTTATCCCAGGGATGCAAGGATTCTTCAATATATGTAAATCAGTCAATGTGATACACCACACTAACAAATTAAGGAATAGAAACCATATGATCATCTCAATAGATGCAGAAAAAGCTTTTGACAAAATTCAACACCCATTCATGATAAAAACTCTCCAGAAAATGGGCATAGAGGGAACCTACCTCAACATAATAAAGGCCATATATGACAAACCCACAGCAAACATCATTCTCAATGGTGAAAAACTGAAAGCATTTCCACTAAGATCAGGAACAAGACAAGGATGTCAGCTCTCGCCACTCTTATTCAGCATAGTTTTGGAAGTCCTATCCACGGCAATCAGAGAAGAAAAAGAAATAAAAGGAATACAAATTGGAAAAGAAATAAAACTGTCACTGTTTGCAGATGACATGATACTCTACATAGAAAATCCTAAAGATGCCACCAGAAAACTACTAGAGCTAATCAATGAATTTGGTAAGGTTTCAGGATACGAAATTAATGCACAGAAATCTCTTGCATTCCTATACACTAATGATGAAAAATCTGAAAGAGAAATTAAGGAAACAATCCCATTTACCATCGCAACAAAAAGAATAAAATACCTAGGAATAAACCCACCTAAGGAAGTGAAAGACTTGTACTCAGAAAACTATAAAACACTGATGAAAGAAATCAAAGATGACATAAACAGATGGAGAAATATACCATATTCTTGGAATGGAAGAGTCAGTATTGTGAAAATGACTATACTACCCAATGCAATCCCTATCAAACTATGGCATTCTTCACAGAATTCTTTGGTATTCTTCAGAGAATTAGAACAAAAAATTTTACAATTTGTATGGAAACACAAAAGACCCCGAATAGCCAAAGCAATCTTGAGAAAGAAAAACGGAATTGGAGGAATCAGGCTCCCCAACTTCAAACTAGACCACAAAGCTACAGTAATCAAGACAGTATGGTACTGGCACAGAAATAGAAATATAGATCAATGGTATAGGTTAGAATGCCCAGAGATAAACCCACGCACATTTGGTCACCTAATTTATGACAAAGGAGGCATGAACATACAATAGAGAAAAGACAGCCTTTTCAATAAGTGGTGCTGGGAAACCTGGACGGCTACATGTAAAAGAATGAAATTAGAACACTTCCTAACACCATACACAAAAATAAACTCAAAATGGATTAAAGACCTAAATGTAAGACTGGACACTATAAAACACTTAGAGGAAAACATAGGAAAAACACTCTTTGACATAAATCACAGCAAGATCTTTTTTGACCCACCTCCTAGAGTAATGGAAATAAAAACAAAAAATAAACTAATGGGACCTCATGAAACTTAAAAGCTTTTGCACAGCAAAGGAAACCATAAACAAGACAAAAGACAACCCTCAGAGTGGGAGAAAATATTTGCACATGAAACAACAGACAAAGGATTAATCTCCAAAATATATAAACAGCTCATTCAGCTCAATATTAAAGAAACAAACACCCCAATCCAAAAATGGGCAGAAGACCTAAATAAACATTTCTCCAAAGAAGACATACAGACGGCCACGAAGCACATGAAAAGATGCTCAACATCACTAATTATTAGAGAAATGCAAATCAGAACTACAATGAGGTATCACCTCACACCAGTTAGAATGGGCATCATCAGAAAATCTACAAACAACAAATGCTGGAGAGGGTGTGGAGAAAAGGGAACCCTCTTGCTCTGTTGGTGGGAATGTAAATTGATACAGCCACTATGGAGAACAATATGGAGGTTCCTTAAAAAACTAAAAATAGAATTACCATATGACCCAGCAATCCCACTACTGGGCATATACCCAGAGAAAACCATAATTCAAAAAGACACATGCACCCGAATGTTCATTGCAGCACTATTTACAATAGCCAGGTCATGGAAGCAACCTAAATGCCCATCAACGGACGAATGGATAAAGAAGAAGTGGTACATATATACAATAGAATATTACTCAGCCATAAAAAGGAAAGAAATTGAGTCATCTGTTGAGACGTGGATGGATCTAGAGACTGTCATACAGAGTGAAGTAAGTCAGAAAGAGAAAAACAAATATCGTATATTAACGCATGTATGTGGAACCTAGAAAAATGGTACAGATGAGCCGGTTTGCAGGGCAGAAGTTGAGACACAGATGTAGAGAACAGACATATGGACACCAAGGGGGGAAAACTGCAGTGGGGTGGGGATGGTGGTGTGCTGAATTGGGCGATTGGGATTGACATGTATACACTGATGTGTATGAAATTGATGACTAATAGGAACCTGCAGTATAAAAAAACAAACAAACAAAACAACTAAACTTTCATTGGGTTATTTGTATGGAAATATGTTAATATAAATGTTTCAGACATTACATGAAATTTCTAAAAATCTTATATGTTCTGGTATAATGTTATAAGTCATAATCCTAGTTATTACTTTAAAATGTATATCTCAGAAATAACTAATTTTCTTGTCAACTGCATTATTATGAACTTTCATCAAATCTTTAACCGTGGTCATTTTTAAGTCTTTTGTCATTTACAGACAGTTCTGGGTGTACTCTGATGCTTTTGCAAATATGTTCCTATAAAAGGGTTTCATCTTCAAGAAATTCAAGGAAAAGACTCTGACAAGTACAGGTTTCTGGTAACTGACTGTACTGCTGAACTGAATGAATAAGCATTTTCAGAACTCTAATGAAAAACTGATGAAGTCATAAAAGTGCTAACAAAAGATCAAGATAAAAAAAATATTAATTACATGGGACTGAGTGAACTGATGAGGATGAGTATAATTTTTGTGACTTTCTGTTTGAATTAAAAAAAAAATCCCACAAGGACTCAGAGGCAAAGAATATACAAAACAATTTTCACTGCAAAGTAAAGGAGCTGTTACAGTGGAGGATTACTGGACTGAATGTCAATATTATGACATAGTATGAGTGTGTTTCTTGTTTGGTAATTGCAATCATTGTTCCTTTTGTTGTGGTCATCCATGTACAATGCTTGGTGTCAGTCTATTTATCTCTTGTAAAAATAAAATACAGTGTGTGTGTGTGAAAAATAAAAATAAAAAAATAAAATAAAATACATATTGTATGCAGGTTAAAAAAAAATAAAATAAAATAAAATACAGTGTGTGTGTGTGTGAAAAAAAAAAAAAAAGAAATTAGAACACTTCCTAACACCATACACAAAAATAACTCAAAATGGATTAAAGACCTAAATGTAAGACTGGACACTATAAAACTCTTAGAGGAAAACATAGGAAAAACACTCTTTGACATAAATCACAGCAAGATCTTTTTTGACCCACCTCCTAGAGTAATGGAAATAACAACAAAAAATAAACAAATGGGACCTCATGAAACTTAAAAGCTTTTGCACAGCAAAGGAAACCATAAACAAGACAAAAGACAACCCTCAGAGTGGGAGAAAATATTTGCAAATGAAGCAACAGACAAAGGATTAATCTCCAAAATATACAAACAGCTCATGGAGCTCAATATCAAAAAAACAAACAATCCAATTAAAAAATGGGTGGAAGACGTAAATAGACATTTCTCCAAGGAAGACATACAGATGGCCAAGAGGCACATGAAAAGATGCTCAGCATCACTAATTATTAGAGAAATGCAATTCAAAACTACAATGAGGTATCACCTAACGCTGGTCAGGTGGCCATTATCAAAAAATCTAGAAACACTAAATGCTGGAAAGGTTGTGGTGAAAAGGGAATCTTCCTGCACTGTTGGTGAGAATGTAAATTGATACAACCACTATGGAGAACAGTATGGAGCTTCCTTTAAAAACTAAAAATAGAACTACCATATGACCCAGCAATCCCACTACTGGGCATATACCCAGAGAAAACCATAATTCAAAAAGATACATGCACCCCAATGTTCATTGCAGCACTATTTACAGTAGCCAGGACATGGAACCAACCTAAATGTCCATCGACAGATGAATGGATAAAGAGGGTGTGGCACATATATTCAATGGAATATTACTCAGCCATAAAAATAAATGAAATTGAGTTATTTGTAGTGAGGTGGATGGACCTAGAGTCTGTCATACAGAGTGAAGTAAGTCAGAAAGAGAAAAACAAATACCATATGCTAATGCATATATATGGAATATAAAAAAAAAATGGTACTGATGAACCTAGTTGCAGGGCAGGAATAAAGATGTAGACATAGATAATGGACTTGAGGACACGGGGTGGGAGGGGGAAGCTGGGGCGAAGTGAGAATAGCATCGACATATATGCACTACCAAATATAAAGTAGTTAGCTAGTGGGAAGCAGCAGCATAGCACAGGGAGATCAACTCAATGCTTTGTGAGGACCTAGAGGGGTGGGATAGAGGGTGGGAGGGAGGCTCAAGAGGGAGGGGATATGGGGACATGTGTATGCTTATGGCTGATTCACTTTGGTGTACAACAGAAACTAACACAGTATTGTGAAGCAATTATACTCCGTTAAAGATCTATTAAAAAAAAGTTGCCATAGCATATCACCAGCATACTACAATTTAGATTTTCATGATAGATTCTAATAGTTACCTAAGAATAAGGAAAGAATGGTATGTGGTTGATCTCGGGTGGCCTCGGCCTGCAACGGCTTGAAGCAGGGTTTTGGTTCCCGGTCAGTGATTGAGGTCGGGTCGCAGCGGTGAGAGCACCGAATCTTAGGCACTGTCAGTGAAAGGCCCGGGCCCTGCGGCTTTGCAGAAAAAGTATTCCCGCAAAGATGGAAAGTGGTGAAACAAGTATTAATTTGGAGAAAAAAGTACAGTACTTGTGGATAGACACACGAGTGGGCGCAGAAAGAGTCGCACCCTGGTGGCAGTTTAAATCACTTATATGTGGCATTTTTTCCAGGTTTCCTTTGGCAAATCATTTTGATTTGCCTGGTTCAAAGTCTGAATTTGGTATAGCTCAGGATTTTCCCATATGTGCATGTACATCTCTTAGCCAAGATGGATTCTACCGAAGAGGTCTATGGGTAGATTTGGCCACTTGGCATCACTCTCCTTTTGACCTCCAAGGAGGCTTTCTGCGCATGTGTAGTTGGGGAGGTCTCCTGACTTCAGGAATGAGAAATATGTGGTCTCTTATCTTCTATCTGGGCAGGGCCCAGCCTCCTCTCTCAATTGTCCTGTTATTCCCATGTCAGAGTATCAGTCCACAAGGAAAGAACTCAAACCATTTGCCCCGGGGGCCCATCTGTCTCCTGCCTCATGGTAATGATACAAAGTTGAAAAGGCAGTTATTTATTAAGCATCTATATGCCATCGAGGTTCAGCAGGATATCAGGGGACTTAAAAGGACAAATAAAATAAGACAATGACAAACATGACAGATTATCTCAGGTTGACCAATTTTCATAGTTATATCTATAGTGCATTATTAATTTACTTAGCAAACTTTTCCCCAAGATTTGCAAAGTTAAAAAAGTAGATGAATCAAACTATATTTTCTGTTAGTACAGTAAATATACATTGATCATGACACACATTTCTACTGGTTACAGCAGGTAAAAATAAATTGTGAGAAAGTGCTTCTTCTTTCTTGAATTGTTGTAAAACAAAGAGGTCCTCTAGATTTCCGGGTAAGAGGGATAACTAGCAATCCCACAGTGATTTCCACTATTTCTTGCCATCCGTATATATCCTTGTTCACCAAAGTTGAGGCCCCAGCTTTAGAAAAAGAAGTAACACAAAATTACAAATGAATATAATCAAATCACATTATCAACTTTTTATCTCTTAGATTGCTTTTCTCCTAAAGAGATTATATATGAAAAGCTGTAAAATAAAGTTGGAAAAAATAATATAATAATTTCCCCAGGGCTTTTAGGCAATTTTCAAAGGATGGTTTGGTAGGTTTTAATGTTATATTAATGAATAGATTTAATACCTAAGGAAAACAATATAAGGTCCATCCTAAACCTTTAAATCCTCCTATTTCTGCAGGGAAAGAGTTTTATTATCCTTTCCAAGACCCCATCTTTAAGTGTTTTTGCATAATAGGATCATAGGTGATGATTTCCTGTCAAACTTCAATTTCTTTAGAGAGTGTCAATTAAGAAAGATTTTTGATAGACCACTATGGAAAAGGCACAGGGCAGGGGATTCTCAAAAAAGAGCAGCTCTCAAACACCTTTTTGACCTGGAAGTGGAGCTGAGATAAGGTAAGACTTGCTCATAGTTAAAGCTGTAAAAAATGGAATATGCTACCTTGGGAGAAGATGAGCTCCCTGGCACTGGAAGTGTTCAATTAGAGATTTACATAACTTGTCAGAGATGTTGCAGGGGGAATTCATGGGTCAGATAAGGGTTAGAGGAGATCAATGGTTCCTCACTTTTTCATTTCATGGACTTTGAGAATTTCAAAAAATTTTGCAGATTGACATAAGGTTACCAGTTTTTAAGTTAGCAAGTACAGACATTAAAAAAAACAAAACCCTTTATTATCACCATCAAATTGTAAAAGAAAGGACATTTTAACACCAAAAACAAAACTTAAGAGGACATAACCTCTAATTTAAGTATAGTCCTTTGAGACAAATAAATTTAGATCTATGAAAGATTTACCAAAATATTCTTTTTTCTCCCTTTTTCACATACTAGTGAAAAAATTGACAAAATTCTTGTAAGAGAAATGACTTGTGAAGTCTTTTATGATTGTGAGATTTTATAATTGTAGGTGTACAAATAATTATGAGGCAGAATTCATATTCTGTATGAATTGTGCTATAACTAGTATACAAATAAAAGCATGAAATACTGTGTTTGTATTTGGAGAGCAGCAGGAAATTTAGTTGAAGGGAAAACTGAACATCTTTAGGGGAGTAGTGTGAAAAGAAGATAGAAAGTTGGTTTGGGGCCATATTGTGCAGAGCTTAGGACAGCAGACTGAGGAACTTGTTTAAGTCCATAGGTAGAGGGAAGCCATTGCAAATTTCTGCTCAGAACTCAAAGGAAGGTTGTGTTTTTGCATGCAGTGGAGAAACTAAGAAATGCTGGACTATTGGAAGAAGACAAGTGGCATAATTTAAAACAACTGTGCTTCAACAGGCCTTAAATGTTCTATGTATCAGCCATTCACTGGACTCTTCCGGTCTCATTTCTCTCTCTCTTGTACCATTTAACACAGTTGTCTACTCTCACCTCACTTCTCTCTTGGCTTTAAGACACTACTGTGTCCTGATTTTCTCTTCCCTCTCTGGTCACTCTTTCTTAAACTCTCTTATGGGCTCCTTCTTTATTTTTTTTTGGCCGCACCAAGCGTCTTACGGGATTGACCAGCAATTGAACCAGGGCCCTCAGCAGTGAAAGCGCCAAGTCCTAACCACTGGACCTCCAGGGAATTCCCTGGGCTCCTTTTTTGATTCCTTTCATTTATTGCCACTCCCCTGCTCAAAATCCTTTAATGCCTCACCAACACCTTGAGAAAAAAATCCAAACTCCGCTGTCACCTCTCATCAATGGATGCAGTGCTTTTTTAGTATCCGGTTTGATAAGCAAAAGCGATAATAAATTCTGGCTAAGCTATTATTATTAATAGCAATAGCCACCACTTATTGAGCACTTACTCTGTGCTAAGCAGCTTAACATATATTATCTCATTTAATCATCATCCTGTGAGGTAGGTATTATCTTCTTTTTACTAAAGAGAAAAACTGGCAGAGGTAAAGTGGCTTGCCCAAAGTCACACAGACGGTTAATTGTGAATCAAGGGTTCAAATCTAGGGTTGTTTTATTCCAAAGCCTACTCTAACTTTTATACTATCTTCCTGTGAGAGAGGTAGTATGGGGAATGAAATTCAAACCAGAACATCCAGGATCTTATATAATTAGTATATTGCTATATCTTACTATATAGTTATTTCACTGCCTAAAAACAAGGTAAAAATTTTTAGATAAGCTGAGTTTAGACCTAAGTTCTGGTAATGAAAGTTGAATTGAGGCTCTTAGGAGTAGTAACATGAACTCAGTCAGTGAGAGCTAGGAGTCCCAGATCCCACTCAGTATCTGGACGAGATCAACTGTCCCAAACTTTGTAGATCCCAGATCTCTTTTTTGGCGGAGTACTGCTAACCCTCCTTTTAAAAATACAGCTGATTAAAAATCTCAAGCTAAATAAATATTTGAGGACAAATTCTTGTCTTCAGAACTGTTCAAGGTCAGTTCCAAATGCTCATTCCAGTCCTTACCAAGTTGTTTATTTTTATCAACTCTATAGCCCTTTCACTCAAAGTGTTCAATTCTGGGCAAGTTTCTTAACTCTCTTAGTATCAGGAGTTTCCTATTCTGTGTTATGGGGATAAAATGCCTATCTCATAGATTACCTTAAAAATTAAATGAGAAAATGTATTTAAAGTGCTTGCACAGTGTCTGTAGTAAATGCTCAACAAGTAGAGGCAGCTATTTTTGTTCTTATCCAAGTATAAGTCCATCTGATTTGACTCAAGTCCATCCCCTTTAAAAGTATGTAGTGTTTTTCTAGGGTGACCAACAGTTCCACTTTCCCTAGGATTGTCCTGGTTTTAAAAATAAAGTCTTATGGCCTGGGAAACCGCTTACTCAGTGACAAAGCAAGATGGTTTGTCCCCCTACCTTCTCCCTGCATATTATAGACTACTAACTTATTATATATTCCTTCTAAAATATATGCCAATTTCCTTTGTAATAAATTGCAGCCTTGAACTTCTTAGGCTGTGCCAGACACTATTCTAGGCGTTAGGATTATGGAACTAAACAAGGTAGACAAAGTCTTTTTAAAGCCTATGCATTCTATATGGGAAACATATAATAAACAAAGAAATACATAATATGATATGATATGATATGATAAGTACTATAAAGAAAAATAAAGGGTAAGGGGATACAGAGTGTTGGGAATCCGGGCTACATTTTTTTTTTTTTAATTTATTTTATTTTTTGGCCATGCCGTGCGGCTTGCAGGATCTTAGTTCCCCAACCAGTGATCGAACCGGGGCCCAGCAGTGAAAGCGCAGAGTTCTAACCACTGGACCGCTAGGGAAGTCCCATGGGCTACATTTTAGATGGTGTAGTCAGGGGATGCTTATCTGAGGAAATATTTGAGCAAAGAGCTAAGTAAACTGAAGGTGCAAGTGATACAAAAATCTGGGAAAAGAGCTGGGAATAAGCTTGGTGTGTCTTGGAAACAACAACAAGGCTAGTGTACCTAGATCTCAGTGAGAGAGGGGAAAGCAATTGGAGAGGTGGTTGGAGAGGCAGGCTGAAACCAGATAATGTCCCGCTTTTAACAGACGTGGGTCTTATTCTGAGTGTGAAGGAAAGCTATTAGAGGGTTTGGAGTAGGAGAGTAATAACATCTGCTTTCTGATTTAAAAAAGCTCATTCTGGCTACAGTGTAGAGGATTGACTATAGGCAAATAAGAGGGAAAGTGATTATCAGTTGGGAGATTTACTGCAATAGACAAAGAGAGATGGACAGTGGCTTGAACTAGAGTGGTAACAGTAGAGATATTGAGAAGTGATAAGGTTTGGGATAATTTAATGATGGTAGAAATGACAGGATTTGCTGATGGTTTAGATGTAGGGTATCATATGAAGAAAGAAGAGATGGCTCCAATGATTTTTGGCCTGGGGTAAGTGCTGTTGGCATTTACTAAGATGGGGAAAATTGGGGCAGTAGCAGGGAGTCAAGAGTTCTATTTTGAACATGTTAAGTTAAAGAGACCTATAGACACACAGCTGGTAGACTGCTGGACGTGGAATCTGGAGCTCAGGGGAGAGATTAGGGCTAAAGATACAAAGTTGAGCGTCATCAACACATACCTGGTGTTTAAAACCATGAGACTAAATGAGATTACTTAAGGAGTGAGCCTAGAGAGAGGGGGAACTGAGGCCTGGGGCAGTCTAATATTTATAAGCAAGAAGTAATAAAAGGAACTAAGGAACTCAGGAGACTGAGAAGTAGAGCAGGAAGAAAACCAGGAGAATGTGGTCCCCTGAAAGTCAAATAAAGAGTGTTTCAGAAAGGAGAGAGTAATTATATATCAAATGTTAAGAGGACAGGTAAGGTGAGACTTTGAAAACTGTTTAATGAGGCAAGATGGAAGTGAGTGGCAATCTCGGCAAGAGTGATTTCAGTGAAGTGGTGTAATAAATACCTGTTCTGAGTTATAAACCAATATGCACATTCTTAATCTCTTTTTTTTTCCAGTTATTTAATTTTTGGCTGCATTGGGTCTTCGCTGCTGCACGTGGGTTTTCTCTAGCTGCTGAGAGCGGGGGCTACTCTTGTTGTGGTGTGCAGGCTTCTCATTGCGGTGGCTGCTCTTGTTGTGGAGCAGTGGCTCTAGGCACGTGGGCTTCAGTAGTTGTGGCACACAGGCTTCAGTAGTTGTGGCTCGCAGGCTCTAGAGCGCAGGCTCAGTAGTTGTGGCACACGGGCTTAGTGGCTCCGCGGCATGTGGGATCTTCCCGGACCAGGGCTCGAACCCGTGTCCCCTGCATTGGCAGGCGGATTCTTAACCACTGCGCCACCAGGGAAGCCCTCTTAATCTCTTTATAGAGAAATCTCTAAGGAAAACCACTAGGCTATAACTTTTTTCTTTTTACATCTTTTTTTCAGCCTTCGAGTCCATGGAGAAGAGGCAGTATGTATGAATTTAATATAAATTCCTATAATGTTTAGTATAAAACGTTTACCCTAACTCTACTTTAAGATCAGGCTCAGGCTTCCCTGGTGGCACAGTGGTTAAGAATCCACCTGCCAGACTCTGGGAGGGCTCACGCCAAGGAGTACTTCCCAGAACTTCTGCTGCCAGTGTCCTTGTCCCTGCAGTGAGCCACAGCCACCCCCTGCCTCTGCAGGAGAACCTCCAACACTAGTAGGCTACAGGGCGAGCAGAAGCAAGAAGAACTACAATCCTGCAGCCTGTGGAACAAAAACCACATTCACAGAAAGATAGACAAGATGAAAAGGCAGAGGGCTATGTACCACACAAAGGAACAAGATAAAACCCCAGAAAAACAACTAAATGAAGTGGAGATAGGCAACCTTCCAGAAAAAGAATTCAGAATAATGATAGTGAAGATGATCCAGGACCTCAGAAAAAGAATGGAGGCAAAGATATAGAAGATGCAAGAAATGTTTAACAAAGATCTAGAAGAATTAAAGAACAAACAAACAGAGATGAACAACACAATAACTGAAATGAAAACTACACTAGAAGGAATCAATAGCAGAATAACTGAGGCAGAAGAACGGATAAGTGACCTGGAAGACAGAATGGTGGAATTCACTGCTGTGGAACAGAATAAAGAAAAAAGAATGAAAAGAAATGAAGACAGCCTAAGAGACCTCTGGGACAACATTAAACCCAACAACATTCACATTATAGGGGTCCCAGAAGGAGAAGAGAGAGAGAAAGGACCCAAGAAAATATTTGAAGAGATTATAGTCGAAAACTTCCCTAACATGGGAAAGGAAATAGCCACCCAAGTCCAGGAAGCGCAGCAAGTCCCATACAGGATAAACCCAAGGAGAAACATGCTGAGACACATAGTAATCAAACTGGCAAAAATTAAAGACAAAGAAAAATTATTGAAAGCAGCAAGGGAAAAATGACAAATAACATACAAGGGAACTCCCATAAGGCTAACAGCTGATTTCTCAGCAGAAACTCTACAAGCCAGAAGGGAGTGGCATGACATATTTAAAGTGATGAAAGGGAAGAACCTACAACCAAGATTACTCTACCCGGCAAGGATCTCATTCAGATCCGATGGAGAAATCAAAAGTTTTACAGAGAAGCAAAAGCTAAAAGAATTCAGCGCCACCCAACCAGCTCTACAACAAATTCTAAAGGAACTTCTCTAAGTGGGAAACACAAGAGAAGAAAAGGACCTACAAAAACAAACCCAAAACAATTAAGAAAATGGTCATAGGAACATACATATCGATAATTACCTTAAACGTGAATGGATTAAATGCTCCAACCAAAAGACACAGGCTTGCTGAATGGATACAAAAACAAGACCCATCTATATGCTGTCTACAAGAGACCCACTTCAGACCTAGGGACACATACAGACTGAAAGTGAGGGGATGGAAAAAGATATTCCATGCAAATGGAAATCAAAAGAAAGCTGGAGAAGCAATACTCATATCAGATAAAATAGACTTTAAAATAAAGAATGTTACAAGAGACAAGGAAGGACACTACATAATGATCAAGGGAACAATCCACGAAGAAGACATAACAATGGTAAATATGAATGCACCCAACATAGGAGCACCTCGATACATAAGGCAACTGCTAACAGCTATAAAATAGGAAATCAACAGTAACACAATAATAGTGGGGGACTTTAACACCTCACTTACACCAATGGACAGATCATCTACAATGAAAATAAATAAGGAAACACAAGCTTTAAATGACACAATAGACCAGATAGATTTAATTGATATTTATAGGACATTCCATCCAAAAACAACAGATTACACTTTCTTCTCAAGTACGCATGGAACATTCTCCAGGATAGATCACATCTCGGGTCACAAATCAAGCCTCAGTAAATTTAAGAAAATTGAGATCATATCAAGCATCTTTTCTGACCACAAGGCTATGAAATTAGAAATGAATTACAGGGGAAAAAACGTAAAAAACACAAACACATGGAGGCTAAACAATACGTTACTAAATAACCAAGAGATCACTGAAGAAATCAAAGAGGAAATCAAAAAATACCTAGAGACAACTGACAATGAAAACACGACAATCCAAAACCTATGGGATGCAGCAAAAGCAGTTCTAAGAGGAAAATTTACAGCTATACAAGCCTACCTCAAGAAACAAGAAAAACCTCAAATAAACAATCCAACCTTACACCTAAAGGAACTAGAGAAAGAAGAACAAACAAAACCCAAAGTTAGCAGAAGGAAAGAAATCATAAAGATCAGAGCAGAAATAAATGAAATAGAAACAAAGAAAACAATAGCAAAGATCAATAAAACTAAAAGCTGGTTCTTTGAGAAGATAAACAAAATTGATAAACCATTAGCCAGACTCATCAAGAAAAAGAGGGAGAGGACTCAAATCAATAAAATTAGAAATGAAAAAGGAGAAGTTACAACAGACACTGCAGAAATACAAAGCATCCTAAGAGACTACTACAAGCAACTCTATGCCAATAAAATGGACAACCTGGAAGAAATGGACAAATTCTTAGAAAGGTATAACCTTCCAAGACTGAACCAGGAAGAAACAGAAAATATGAACAGACCAATCACAAGTAATGAAATTGAAACTGTGATTAAAAATCTTCCAACAAACAAAAGTCCAGGACCAGATGGCTTCACAGGTGAATTCTATCAAACATTTAGAGAAAAGCTAACACCCATCCTTCTCAAACTCTTCCAAAAAATTGCAGAGGAAGGCACACTCCCAAACACATTCTATGAGGCCACCATCACCCTGATACCAAAAGCAGACAAAGATACTACAAAGAAAGAAAATTATAGACCAATATCACTGATGAATATAGATGCAAAAATCCTCAACAAAATACTAGCAAACAGAATCCAACAACACATTAAAAGGATCATACACCATGATCAAGTGGGATTTATCCCAGGATTCAAGGTTTCTTCAATATACGCAAATCAATCAATGTGATACATCATATTAACAAATTGAAGAATAAAAACCATATGATCATCTCAATAGATGCAGAAAAAGTTTTTGACAAAATTCAACACCCATTTCTGATAAAAACTCTCCAGAAAGTGGGCATAGAGGGAACCTACCTCAACATAATCAAGGCCATATACAACAAACCCACAGCAAACATCATTCTCAATGGTGAAAAACTGAAAGCATTTCCTCTAAGATCAGGAACGAGACAAGGATGTCCACTCTCACCACTATTATTCAACATAGTTTTGGAAGTCCTATGCACGGCAATCAGAGAAGAAAAAGAATAAAAGGAATACAAATTGGAAAAGAAGAAGTAAAACTGTCACTGTTTGCAGATGACATGATACTATACATAGAGAATCCTAAAGATGCCACCAGAAAATTACTAGAGCTAATCAATGAATTTGGTAAAGTTGCAGGATACAAAATTAATGCACAGAAATCTCTTGCATTCCTATACACTAATGATGCAAAATCTGAAAGAGAAATTAAGGAAACAATCCCATTTACCATTGCAACAAAAAGAATAAAATACCTAGGAATAAACCTACCTAGGGAGACAAAAGACCTGTATGCAGAAAACTATAAGACACTGATGAAAGAAATTAAAGATGATACCAACAGGTGGAGAGACATACCATGTTCTTGGATTGGAAGAATCAATATTGTGAAAATGACTATACTACCCAAAGCAATCGACACATTCAATGCAATCCCTGTCATACTACCAATGGCATTTTTTACGGAACTAGAACAAAAAAATCTTAAAATTTCTATGGAGACACAAAAGACCCTGAATAGCCAAAGCAGTCTTGAGGGAAAAAAACAGAGCTGGAGGAATCAGACTCCCTGACTTCAGACTATACTACAAAGCTACAGTAATCAAGACAATATGGTACTGGCAAAAAAGCAGAAACATAGACCAATGGAACAAGACAGAAAGCCCAGAGATAAACCTACGCACCTATGGTCAACTAATCTATGACAAAGGAGGCAAGGATATACGATGGAGAAAAGACAGTCTCTTCAATAAGTGGTGCTGGGAAAACTGGACAGCTACATGTAAAAGAATGAAATTAGGACACTCCCTAACACCATACACACAAAAAAACTCAAAATGGATTAGATTCCTAAATGTAAGATGGGACACTATAAAACTCTTAGAGGAAAACATAGGAAGAACACATTTTGACATAAATCACAGCAAGATTTTTTTTGATCCACCTCCTAGAGTAATGGAAATAAAAACGAAAATAAACAAATGGGACCTAATGAAACTTAAAAGCTTTTGCACAGCAAAGGAAACTATAAACAAGATGAAAAGACAACCCTCAGAATGGGAGAAAATATTTGCAAACGAATCAATGGACAAAGGATTAATCTCCAAAATATATAAACAGTGCATGCAGCTCAATATTAAAAAAACAAACTACCCAATCCAAAAATGGGCAGAAGAGCTAAATAGACATTTCTCCAAAGAAGACATACAGATGGCCAAGAAGCACTTGAAAAGCTGCTCAACATCACTAATTATTAGAGAAATGCAAATCAAAACAACAATGAGGTATCACCTCACGCCAATTAGAATGGGCATCATCAGAAAATCTACGAACAACAAATGCTGGAGAGGGCGTGGAGAAAAGGGAACCCTCTTGCACTGTTGGTGGGAATGTAAATTGATACAGCCACTATGGAGAACAGTATGGAGGTTCCTTAAAAAACTAAAAATAGAATTACCATGTGATCCAGCAATCCCACTACTGGGCATATACCCAGAGAAAACCATAATTCAAAAAGACACATGCACCCCAATGTTCATTGCAGCACTATTTACAATAGCCAGGTCATGGAAGCAACCTAAATGCCCATCCACAGACGAATGGATAAAGAAGTTGTGGTACATATATACAATGGAATATTACTCAGCCATAAAAAGGAATGAAATTGGGTCATTTGTTGAGATGTGGATGGATCTAGAGACTGTCATACAGAGTGAAGTAAGTCAGAAAGAGAAAAACAAATACCGTATATTAACGCATGTTTGTGGAACCTAGAAAAATGGTACAGATGAACTTGTTTGCAGGGCAGAAGTTGAGACACAGATGTAGAGAACAAACGTATGGACACCAAGGGGGGAAAGCGGCGGTGGGTGGGGGTGGGGGTGTGATGAATTGGGCAATTGGTATTGACATGTATACACTGATGCGTATAAAACTGATGACTAATAAGAACCTGCTGTATAAAAAAATAAATAAAATTAAATTTAAAAATAAAAAAAAAATAGAATCCATCTGCCAATGCAGGGGACACAGGTTCCAGCCCTGGTCTGGGAAGATCCCACATGCCACCGAGCAACTAAGCCCGTGTGCCACAACTACTGAGCCTGCGCTCTAGAGCCCGTGAACCACAACTGCTGAGCCCACATGCCGGAACTACTGAAGCCCGCTCGCCTAGAGC
Source organism: Balaenoptera physalus (assembly GCF_965194825.1). NCBI lineage: Eukaryota > Metazoa > Chordata > Mammalia > Artiodactyla > Balaenopteridae > Balaenoptera > Balaenoptera physalus. The sequence continues at coordinate 87,685,907 of NC_138882.1, read as the reverse complement.
CCGTGCTCCGCAACAAGAGAAGCCACCGCAATGAGAAGCCCGCTCACTGCAACGAAGAGTAGCCCCCGCTTGCCACAACTAGAGAAAAGCCCGCGTGCAGCAACAAAGACCCAACGCAGCCAAAAAAAAAAAAAAAAAAAAAAAATCAGGCTCTCTTGAGAGATCATTCAACAGTTTTCAGTGAAGGAAAATGGAATATGTTCTTTTTTCTAACTTATATATATATATATTTTTTTTTTTAAATATGGCACTTGGCAAATTGAAATTTTTTTAAATTAATTAATTAATTTATTTTTGGCTGTGTTGGGTCCTCGTTTCTGTGCGAGGGCCCTCTCCAGCTGTGGCAAGTGGGGGCCACTCCTCATTGCGGGGCACGGGCCTCTCACTATGGTGGCCTCTCTTGTTGCAGAGCACAGGCTCCAGACGCGCAGGCTCAGTAACTGTGGCACACGGGCCTAGTTGCTCCGCGGCATGTGGGATCTTCCCAGACCAGGGCTCGAACCCGTGTCCCCTGCATTGGCAGGCAGATTCTCAACCACTGTGCCACCAGGGAAGCCCCCTAACTTTTATTTTAATAACTTAATGCCACTTATGGATGAAGAAGAGTCATTTCTGTACCCACCCCCAACCCAATCCATCAACTTACTGCATGACCTAGAGGCCCATCTATTTTGCAACTGTTTATTTTACAGAGTTCACCAGATATTGCTTAAAGGGGTCCTGGGTGCTTACTTAGTTTTTTGGTGTGTGTGTTTGCATGCATGGGTGTGTATGTGTGTGTGCATGCATGCGGGGGTGTGTGTGTGTGTTTAAGGTTCTAATGGGCACATAGTTAACATCTTTAATATCTTTTCCTCAGGCCAAAGTTGTCTCATGCCGAGTAACTGTGGAGCCTTCATTACTCATTGATCTGTATGTTAAATTAAACTCCTCCCTTTTTTTTGCAAAGACAATCTTGGCCCATCTTGTGGGCAGTCCCTTAGACTGGGGTGGCCTTCTGACCAAGTTTAGGCTCCTAAACTTTTCTAAGTACATAGCCGTTGTATCTCTAGCTCAGCTAGCTTTCTAAATTTATAGATCTGCCCATCACTGGCAACATAGACTATCCAAATACTTAAGGATCTTCTAGATAGTTTAACCTCAAAATCTCTACTGCCTAATATTTAGGGAGACGTCCCTGAAAAATATGTAGTTCATCATTCCTCACTTAGATGCTCTAGTTTTATTCCTGAATTAAGTCAAACCATCAGAGTGTTGTATAATAAGGTATTTTGCATTATTTTGGTCCCCATAAAATAATTTTTACTCAGTTATGCTTGGTATTAAATCATTTGCCTATATGCTAGACATTCTGAAAGCATTCTGTAAAACTTCTAGCTGCATTTACGGTTGGGATGTTACTAAGGGCATAGTTTTCTGCATTAGATTGTATTCTCTTTATAGAGCTTCAAAGGAGGAATAATAATAAAAATAATAACTATGATTTATTGGACATATTATGTGCCAGACACTATGTGCTAAGTGTTTTACATACATTATCTTGTTAAATCCTTATAGTAATCTTGAAACTATTATTCCTATTTTACAAATGGGAAAATTGAAAGTTAAAGATATTAAATAACCTGCCTAAGGTCACACGGACAGTAAAGGAGCTAGGATTCTAAGCAAGTTCTGCCTGGCTTCAAAGTAAATGCTTTTACTTGCTATGCTATACTGTATTATAAAAAGAAGCTTAATACCCACGTACAGAAAGGGAGAAAAATTCAGGGACATTGGATCAGTGTTATATATATACCAAGAAGATTAAGCGTAAACAAAAGGAAGATAAAAAAGAAGAGGCCAAATAGAGGAAGACTCCACATTCTTTTACTTAAGGTTAACTTGGTAGCACTGGAATGACATAGAATCTAACCTTTTAAGAGATCATTAAGAACAAGTTTGATAATATAAGAGGGTTTTGCTTGAGTCAACCTCTGTGGAGCCTGGAGTTCATGAACATATCCAATCTGTCCTTGCTGGGATTTAGTGCCAGAATCGCTGTGGTCGTTCATAATTTGTTCCCTTCCTATCTCACATCTCTCTCTAACAGGCTTCTTATACTATTACCTTTATAAAAGAACATGCAGTTCCCTTAACTCATTTACTTTCTCTCAGTTCTAGACTTTGGCACATTTACCTTCCTCTGTTCTGATTGCCCTTTTTCGTCTGGTTATTTCTTTCTCATCCTTCAAGATTCAGTCAAATAATCTGGCTAAAAGGCCCTCCCAGACTCCCCAGGCTATGCCAGGTACTCTTATTCTGTGCTTCCACTGCAACGGATGCATACCTCCATCTTAGCATTTATTACATTCTATTGTGATGGTCTGTACATGCACACACCTGTTTCCTTGACTCTACGTATTAAACTATGAGTATCTTGAAGGATGACAGGAAGGCTGTATTTTTCATTGCCTAGCACTGTGCTTGGCACACGGTAGGTACTAATATATGTTTGTTGAATCAATGTATGAACAAATATGCAAAAATGAACAAGAGACTGTTCTACCTTTGAGGAGTTTATATTTTAGTGAATGGAACATGATTTATAGAAATAGCTATAACAGAAGGTACAATTTGTTAAATGCTATAATAGAATTTATAAAGCATTGCTAAAGCTTAGAAGTTAGAGAAACAATTCTGAGTAAATGAATGGGGTATGGAAGAGATAGCATTTGAGGTAGGTGTTTTTTGAAGAATGAATAGGATTTTAATGATTTTTTAAGGTTTTTTTTTTCATTTTAAAAGTAATAAGTGGTTTGTTAAAGACAATGGGCTTCCCTGGTGGCGCAGTGGGTAAGAATCTGCCTGCCAATGCAGGGGACACAGGTTCGAGCCCTGGTCTGGGAAGATCCCACATGCCGCGGAGCAACTAAGCCCGTGAGCCACGATTACTGAGCCTGCGCGTCTGGAGCATGTGCTCCGCAACGGGAGAGGCCGCGTCTGGAGCCTGTGCTCCGCAACGGGAGAGGCGGCGACGGTGAGAGGCCCGCGCACCGCGATGAAGAGTGGCCCCCGCTCGCCACAACTAGAGAAAGCCCTCGCACAGAAACGAAGACCCAACACGGCCAAAACTAAAATATAAATAAATAAATTAATTTAAAAAAAAAAAAGACAAATTTGAAAATACGTATAGGCAGACAAAGACAACCTTTTTTTTTTTTTTTTTTTTTTTTTTTTGCTGTGCCACGGGGCAGGTGGGATCCTAGATTAGATTTTTTTTTTTGGTGGGCCAAGCTGTGGCATGTGGGATCTTAGTTCCCTGATCAGGGATCAAACCCATGCCCCCTGCAGTGGAAGTGCAGAGTCTTAACCACTGGACTGACAGGGAGGTCCCAAAGACAACCATTATTAACATTTGGTATAATTCCTTCTGGTCCTTTAGTATAACATATGTCAGAGAAATGGTGTATACTATTTTAAACTTAATACTTATACTGTATATAAATGTTGTATTTATATGTATTTTTTCATTTAAACATATATTCCAAGTATTTTATTAGGTTATTAATAATGGTCTGAATAAATATAATTTCTGACACATGGACTGATTATGTCATAATTTATTTAACACTATTTCTATTGTTAGGCATTTTTGTTTGCTTACTAGTTTTCACTATTAAAGGAGAAGAATGCTACAATTTACATAAGTCAGGTGTGAAGTTTGCCCCAAATTTAGGATTATTTTCTTCATATAGATTCCAAGAAATGGAAATAATTGGATGAAGAATATGAACTGTTAAAAAGTTCCTGATTCATATTATCAAACTGCTTTCAAGAAGGATTGTAAAACTTTACTCTTCCACCAGAATGTATAAGGGTGCCCATTTCACCACAGACAGTGGGGTTTCTGTAGGCAGCAATGGGCTTTAAGGGCATTTCAGAAAGATGAAACGGCACAAGTAACAAATTAGAAATAGCTAAGTAGGGCTTCCCTGGTGGTGCAATGCCTGTCAATGCAGGGGACACGGGTTCGAGCCCTGGTCTGGGAAGATCCCACATGCCTTGGAGCAACTAAGCCCGTGCACCACAACTACTGAGCCTGCGCTCTAGAGCCCACGAGCCACAACTACTGAGCCCTTGTGCCACAACTACTGAAGCCTGCACCTAGAGCCCATGCTCCTCAACAAGAGAAGCCACCGCAATAAGCCCGTGCACCACAACGAAGAGTAGCCCCCGCTCGCCGCAACTAGAGAAAGCCCGTGCACGGCAACGAAGACCCAATGCAGCCAAAAATTAATTAATTAAATAAAGAAAATATCATTAGAAAAAATAGAAGAGAAAAGAAATAGCTAAGTGTCTCTAAACTTAAAGAATGATGAGAAAGTAGTTTGCTGTGGCCAGAGTGTGAGTATGGGTACATGAGAATATAGTGGAAGAAAAGTGTAAAAGTCTATGTTGGAAGCTACCTAGTGGAGACCCTTGAATGCCTGGCCAGGAGTTTGGATTTTATTTTGACTAAAATGGTAGACTATTTAGAATTTTGACCTTGGGTTTGGATGATACATATTTTAAGAAGATACTTCCATAGCTGGGTGAGAAGAGAATCTGAATTAATGTCATTAGGAATGGAAAAGAGAAAATACATATAAAGTATGATGCAGAGGCTTAAAGGACAGGGCTGTGTGCGTTTAGGGAGAGAAGGAAGAGCCCAAGATGATACCAAGGCCTTGATGATCTGAAGATGATGATGTATTACTCAAAATAGAGAATAATTTTCCCTTGAACTTACTCTGAAATCATTTTCATGGATGGGGGATATAGGGCAAATTGGGATAGGGAGAGGGGGAATTTGATTTTAGATTTGTTGAGTGAGAGAGAGAGAGAATGTGTGTGTGTGTGTGTGTGTATGTATATGTGCTGTAAGTGGAAGTAGGGCAGGTGGGTGGGGAATTTTGATTTTTAAAGTAGAGCTAAAGTTGGAAGTTGGACATAGAAGTCTGCTGCTTAGTAGAAAGGTAATTTTTAGAAATTGTGAACTGGGTATCATGCACATAATGGCGATAGATGAAGCTCAAGGATCAGAGGAGTTTGCTTTGGCATGGCTAGAGCTAGAGTGTAAGGGACAGGTGGAAGAAAATAACCTAAGAAATGAGGCTAAAGCTGATATAGCAAAACAAGACAGGAAAGTGATATGTCATAGATGTCATAGAACTAAATGCAGTAGAGAGTTTATAAAGCAGAGAAGTCTCTCACATTTCTGTGCCATTGCATATCCTTTTTGGGTCATTGGGCAACTTACTTCCCTCCTCCAACACATGAGCAGTTCCATTCATCTGAAAACTTGGTGCAAGTAGTGCCTTCTCTCTGGAGCTTTAGGCAGTTAGGCATCTCCTCTATGGCCCCATAGCCATTTAGACATATTATACCATGATGTGTTGTATTTTATTGCTTAAAAATATATCTAATTCCCAAGTGGACTTTGAGCCCTTACAGGATAGGATGATTTCTCATTAATTTTTGTATTTCCAAGGCCTAGATAATGTCTGTCACATTGTAGATGCCTAGAAAATGCTTGTTAAATTAGTAAGTGCTAAGAAGATGTTTTGAATTAAAACCCCAAAAGATATATAATCTTCAAGAAGAAACTTCAATAGAGAAGAGAATTTACAATACCTACTGTAGGGAGTAAACAAGATATATATATAAGTGAAAGTATTGCTCCATTTTAAAAAGTTATCACCGGTCTAGACCCAAGCTGATCAGTACCATGAACGGGTTATAAATGAACCAAGATATTAATCACCTCAACTACTTTCCCAATGGGCCATGCAAATATCATCATCTTTGTGGGCCACAACATGAAAAAGATAGGAAAGTAACTTTTTGTTTGTTTATTTATGATTTGTAGACTAGGTACTTCCAGTAAAGATTTGAGGGGGGTTATGGGTTGAATTGTGTCCCTTCCAAATTAATATGTTGGAACCCTAACTCCCAATACTTCAGAATGTGACCTTATTTGGAAATAGAAGCATTGCAGATATAATTAGCCAAGAACAGGTCATTAGGGTGGGCCCTAATCCAATATGACTGGTCTTATAAAAAGAGAACATTGGACAGAAATACACATGCACACAGGGAGAATGTCATGTGGAAATGAAGGCAGAGATCAGGTGATGCTTCTACAAGCCAAGGAAAACCAAAGATTGCCAGCAAAACTTCAGAAGCTAGAGGAAAGTGACAGCCCTTCTGACTTCTAGCCTCTAGAACTGTGAGACAATAAATTTCTGTTGTTTAAGCCACTCAGTTTGTGATACTTTGTTATGGGAGCCCTGGAAAACTAATACAAGGAGAAACTTCAGACACGTTTAAGTCTCAACTCTTCGTATTTCCTCTTTTTTTCCCTCTGAAAGCTACATTACTTTTGTTTGTGGGTTTTATGGATGTCAGCTAATTCATGTGTTGAGGGGCTGTTAGGTGCCATATACTGTGCTGAGGATTCAAAGACAAAACATAATCTCTGCCCCAAAGGCACATACAGAACATTGGAGTGATAGTTAGGTGAACATACAATTTAAATATAATGTGTAAAATATTCCAGTATGCATAGGATATTTTAGGAGCATAGAAAAAAAGACATTTTGCCTAGCCCAAGAATTTAGGGAAAACTTTCTGGTATAGATAATGCCTGAGCTGGTTTTGAAGGGAAAGGAGGAATAAACCAAGTGAGGAGAAAGGATGTTTCAGGCAGAGGGGCCAGCATAACCAAGATATGAAGATATTAAAGGTAAAATGATATGTATGGGAACTATAACTGTGTATGTTTCCATATAACTAGAATGAAAAATGTGAGACAAGTGCCAGGAATTGGGGCTGGCAAGGCAGGTAGGGACCAGACATAGCGACTCATCGTTTCTACTAGGGAACATTCATCTCACAATGAATGGTACTAAGTATAAGAGGTATAAGCCCAGACTTATATTTTAGACAAACCAGATTGGAAGCAGTATAAAAGACAGATTTAAGAGTAAAGGAGACCTGGGTATATATCCAAAAAAAAAAAACAAAAACACTAATTCAAAAAGATACATGCACCCGAATGTTCATAGCAGCATTATTTATAACAGCCAAGACATGGAAACAACCTAAGTGTCCATCAACAGATGAATGGATAAAGAAGATGTGGTATATATATAATGGAATACCACTCAGCCATAAAAAAGAATGAAAATTTTGCCATTTGCAGCAACGTGGATGGACTTGGAGGACATTACGCTAAATGAAATAAGGCAGACAGAAAAATAAATACTGTATGATATTGCTTATATGTAGAATCTAAAAAATACAATAAACTAGTGAGTATAACATAAAAGAAGCAGACTCACAGATATAGAGAACAAAGTAGTGGTTACCAGTGGCAGGGTGGGGGAGTGGGTGCTACTAAGTATTGGGTGTAAGATAGGCTCAAGGGTGTATTGTACAAGCCAGGGAATATAGCCAATATTTTGTAATAACTGTAAATGGAAAGTAACCTTTAAAAATTGTATAAAATAATTAAAAAATTTTTTTAATTAAAAAAGAAAAAGAAAGAGTAAAGGAAACCAGTTAGATGGCTACAGGGAGAGTCCAGGCAAGAGATGTCTCAACTAGAACAATAATAGAAGAAATAGAGAGGGGGCAGAATCAAGGACAGATATGAGGTAAAATTAGTTCAACTTGTTGCTTGATTGGGTCTGGAGGATCTAAGACAAATCCATAGTATCTAATTGGGTAACTATGTTATGTGGTGTTGCCTTTTAGTGAGATGCGAAGTCCTGAGAAGGAACGAAATGGTAGGGAGGGTACTGGGTTCCCTGGACATACTGAATTTGGAGAAACTAAGATATGTGGAAGTGCACGTGTCCAGATAAATAAGTCTGAAGTTCAGGGCAGAGGTCAGAGCTAGAGCTAGAGATTTGAAAGCCATCAGCATATAGTTAGAGCTGAAATCATAAGAATGGAATGATTGTATCCAAGAAAGATGTAGAATAAGAAGAGTAATGGGCAGAGGATGGGGCCCTGGAGGAAAGACCAACGACTGGGGGCTAAGCAGAGGAATGGGTATTCATAAAGGAGACCAACAAGGAATGATCAGAGAAGTATTTTAGAAGATAAATCATGAAAACCAAGTGCTGACCGCAGAATAGGAAGTGAAGAATTCTGAGTAATTTAAAATGTCACTTTATAAGAAGCTATAAATATTCACCATTTTCAATATCATGATGATCATCATCATAATCACAAGAAAGCATTGGTTGAGGCTCCCTCAAATTCCTGATTTTATTTAAATATACATTAAAGTGTGAGTACCTGTTTTTCACAAGCCAGTAGTCTCTCCCGTTAAGGTTACCATAGCCAATCACCAGTACACCATGATTCACAGCCTGAGTACACAAGGGGTCATAGTAGACACCTGAGAATAAAATATGGGTAGAGCAAAAGAGTAAGTGATGTGTGGCAATGAAGGACATTTGAAAATGCTATTTTATTAGACTGTTTTGGGTATATGTCAGGAACATATACTCTCACATTTAAACTATTTAGAGTTCATGATTCTTTGCCATCAATGCTGTATTTGTCAGGGATTTTTGTTGTTGTTGTTGTTTTGTTTGTTTGTTTGTTTAGCCAAGTTTGGCATCAGTCTAATCACAGTTCCCTCAGAAATCTTCTTTGATGAACTGCCACCTTTTTCTAATTATTTTTTAACTTATATTGTTGTATTTCTATGTATATATTCCTAAATTGTTTGTTCTATACATTTTCATACTTTACTAAATTAAATGATCTTTAAGGTGAGGTTTAAAAAAAAAAAAAGATGATAACCTTCTAGTTTGTCTAATACAATGCTCTACCCTTAGTGGGTGCCCTCCTTGTACACTACTGTGTTGCACCTACACTCCACAGCGGCTACAGCAGCTAGGAGCTCAGGCTCTGGAGTCAGGCAGCACAGTTTCTAATTCCAGCTGACCACTTGCAGACTGTATGACTTTAGGCAAGTTAACATAAGACTTAGTTTTTTCATCTGTAAAATAGGGCTATTGTAAGGATTAAATGAGATAATGCACAGAAAGAATTTAGCATAGTACTTGGCCTGTACTCTTAGTAAATTTTGACAACTGTTACTTTACTAATTAGAACTGGGTATAAAAATATGTATATGAAATGATATGAGGCGGAGGATTCTGTTTAACCTAATCTAAGCATCCAGAGGCATAGTAATGGGGAAGAAGAATATTCTTTCTTATGGTGCAAGGGCAGTATAAAGCACAAGGATAACATGTCTGGATTTTTACCACTTCTGTAGAGGAAGAAAGAAGAATGGCGTGCATCTATAGCAACAGACACAGGTCCTTTGTTGGCCACAGCTTCTTTTAAGGCATCTTCACTGCCGAAGGGAAGTTCAATATACCTTGAACACGTGGCAGCTCGATTTCTTGCGTCATACTGGCACTTTTCATCCTGTGGAAAAAGGATAAATCAGATAAAGAAGTATACTTCAATTTCCTTTATAAATCGACAGTATCCTAAGTCTGGATTTCAAATATGCTTTCTTTCCTCATTTAGTCTTTTCAAGTGTCTAAGGCTCCTTCTTCCTTTTAAAGAAAGAAAAATAAAATCTTCCAAACCCTAATAGTTCTATGTTTCACCAATAACACAGGAAATACAGAACCGTTCTATTGCTTTAAATTGTATACATCTTCATATGTGCAAATTTGCCAGGGTAATGTCTCTCAGACTCTAAGGTAGATTGTTAGGGGCATACTACATCAAGACTCGAGACTAGAGCTTTAAGATCTTTTTGATGGTATAATACCTGCAAGATGATCTGCAGTTTAGGGACTTCCCTGGTGGTACAGTGGTTAAGAATCCGCCTGTCAGTGCAGGACACGGGTTTAATCCCTGGTCCAGGAAGATCCCACATGCCGTGGAGCAACTAAGCCCGTGAGCCACAACTACTGAGTCCGCGAGCTGCAACTACTGAAGCCCGTGCGTCTAGAGCCCGTGCTCTGCAACAAGAGAAGCCACTGCAACGAGAAGCCCGCGCACCGCAATGAAGAGTAGCCCCCGCTCGCCGCAACTAGAGAAAGCCCACACAGCAAATAAATAAATAAATAAATAACATAATTTTTTTAAAATGCCATCACAAGTCTCAAAACAAAAATCTAAATATAACAAATTTGAATCAAAACATAATAAACCAGTCTTAAAAAAAAATGATCTGCAGTTTAAATATTGGTTTAAAAACACCATATTTCAAGTGAGAAAGGGGAGTTTACAAATTCATGTTTGTTGTATATACAACTATGTTTTTAAAATGCTTAAAAGGAAAAAGAACTTGAAAGAAATAAACCAAAAAAATAGCGGTTAAGGTAAGAAGTTTTTGAATGATTTTTTTATCTTTTCTAAATTTTCTGTCATATGGACAGAAAAGTGTGATGAACCTGTGAGGAGGAGGAGAGCATTATTTAGCTTTTTAGTAGGTAAAAGAAAGATGGTTGCTGATCTGAGAATAAGGTTGAGGATAGGAGGTTGTGGGACAAAAAAGTTTAAATACCAGGCAGATATACAGAAAGAATTTTAAGGAAGGTTTGCTGAAAATCTTTTTTTTAATAATTAATTTATTTTTATTATTATTATTTTTGGCTGCGTTGGGTCTTCATTGCTGCACGTGGGCTTTCTCTAGTTGCGGAGAGCAGGGGTTACTCTTTGTTGCAGTGCATGGGCTTCTCATTGCGGTGGCTTCTCTTGTTGCAGAGCATGGGCTCTAGGAGCATGGGCTTCAGTAGTTGTGGCATGCAGGCTCAGTAGTTGTGGCTCGCAGGCTCCAGAGCATAGGCTCAGTCATTGTGGTGCACGGGCTTAGTTGCTCCGCGGCACGTGGGATCTTCCTGGACCAGGGCTCGAACCCATGTCCCCTGCATTGGCAGGCGGATTCTCAACCACTGGACCATGGAAGTCCCTGAAAATCTATTTTTAATCATGAACTCTGCTTGCTTGTTTAAAAATCATTGTGCCACTGATAAATTAAGCAGGCTGCTGCATAAGAAAGAGAACTCTTGAGAATTTAAGAATTCTTGATGGAGGTTCATTCTCTCTCTCTCTCTCTCATACAGACACACACACACACACACACACACACACACACACACACACACACACACACACACACCCCCACCAAGCAGCACTGCTTCTCAAGCAATTGGCTTGGTGATAAGTTTAGTACAGTGAGTTGGAGGGATAGCATGAGGTCAAGGGGCAGCACAAAAAGTTTGCTTGTGGCACACCATGGCTTTGTAGGGATAGGAAGCTTCTGAATCGATGCCGTTGTTATCAATGATATATTGGAAAGCCTCTGTCATGAAGCCACCATTGCAGCCTTTATTCCCATATCTTTCATTTGAGCAATCCACCAGGTTCTGTGCACTCAGAGACACCAGCTTTCCTGTTTTCAGCTTCACTTGTGCTTCCAGGGCTCCCACAGCACTGAAAGCCCAACAAGCACCACAGGAGCCCTAAAACAGAGACAAAGTCACAAGGGCAATCACAGAGTCAGTAAGGATGACTTCCATAACACAAACTGGGCAACTCTCAACATGTCAGCACTTTCAGCAGTTCCAGGAAGAGCTCCCCCCACTACAGTTTCCTCTTCCCTTAGGCCATGGCAATGAAGACTAAATACTTGATTGTTCTCTGGGCAAGGTCTGACCTTAATAAATATTTACGAATGGCTGAGCTCAGAGCATAATTGCCATATTCAAATATATTAAGGGACAGTACTTACTGAGCATGTACCAAATCCCAGCTATTTTCACCCCATAGTAAGGGAGATAAATGCTAATAGTAAAGTGATTTTTGAGAGGAACTGGGATGATTCCCTTGACCTAAAATACTCTTCCTCCTGCCAAATAATGCCTGAAACATAAGGTTAGCATTTTTCAGACATTTTTAGCTATAGAATTTTTTTGGTCATAAGATATTTTACAGGGAAGCATAAACAAACAGAAAAACACAAAGTTGCTTTAGTTTAAAAAGGTACAGAGTGTTCTAAGCCACATCATAATTGTTCTCTCTCTCTCCACCTCATCCCACTCTGCTCTCTAGTGTAAGGAAGCAAATTCAATTTGCTTTTGGTCAAAGCAAAATCACCCCCTAAAATGCAAGCACCCAGAGAAAGGATCTCATTAAATTATTTATAGTTAACACTTAGATATGTAGTTTATTGGGTCTTCTTATACTTTTGTTTTAGGGAAGCTCCAGTAAGAAACCCAAAACTAGTTGAAAGAAAAATATCTAGGTGGAAAAGAATATGAGATTAGCAGTATCATTCACTTCTTAACTTTTCTATTCTTCTTTGGTCACAAGCCGGGGCAGCTGCTCAGGACACTGATTCTTTTCCCTTATCCTGACCTCTAAGGTGATACATGTGTTTTATCCTTAGTTATCCCTAACTAATTTAGGATTTTGTAGCTTTCTTTCTTTTTTTTTTTTTTTACAAGCAAATTAAAGGAAATACAAAAACATAGGAACAAATTTATAAAGTCCATATTTCTTATTCTAACAACGTAAGCCTAGTCATGAATTAACTTGACCACTACAATTTACAGGCCACTCTTAGCTCTAGTTTTTCCTCTCCTTCAACCCTGAAATTCATAAGTGAGATGGAGGAATAAACTTCCTGATCGAAATTCTCTCACACACATGATACTATTTCTCAAGTAATTGGCTTGGTGGAGGGTCCAGTGCAGTTGATGGATAGCATGAACACCAAAGGTCTGTCTTAAAGACCTATTTGCTTAATTCACAGTTTTTTGCTTAGTCTAATATTGATGGCTGTAACCTTTGATGTTCTCAGCACTGTGGGGAATACAAAAAGTATCATATGTGGTCCTGGCCCTTCAGGAGCTCACAATGTAGTTGGGAAGACAAGAATAGCAAACAAACTTAGAAAGGAACCTAAGGGACTATGAGATTCACTGCCAGATTACGTAGCTAGACTCAGTATTTAAGGAAGAGAGATCTCGATCTGGGGTACAGAGGCCTGGGATGACAATACTCACCTGGTATTTCACTTCAGTAACACACCCCTTCTCTCTCCAGTCCAGAGAATCAGGCAATTTCTGATTAGGGTTTGACTTGTAAGTGACATTACTCTGCCATTGGCTGGGAACTCTCAGGGAACTCATCAAAGTTATCACTTCTTCACTGGTCTACAAAGATATATACATAGCTCCTTTTACTTATACCCTTCTTTTCAATATCCTGATAACCGTAACTGTGAATATATTTAACAACTGAGAGAAACAAGTGGTAGCTGTGACTAACATAGGTAACTATCTGGTAGGTGAATTATCTGGGTCTCTTTAGTCTTACACTTTGCCATTAGCATCCCAGTTAGGCATTGGGAAGGAGGAGAAGAAAATGATAAAAACTAGGTTACAGAGAGGCAGATTTTTGGTTCAAAGCAAGGCAGAATTTTATAAAAGGGTTGTCTAAAAAGTGGACTAAACTGGTTTTCCTTGTGAGAAAGAATTATAAAAGAGATTCCTGCATTTAATCTACTTAGGGTGTTCCCTTCCAAGGGGTACTATGACTCTTAATTTTGGCCACAGTGAAAAAGTCCTGTAGGGTAGAACAGAATCTAATAACTAATGGGAGATTATTTGTGATATTAAATACCCACACTCCCCCATTAAGAAAGCAGGTGGACCATATTAAATTATCAATTCAGACTTACATAACTATGGTAACTTATTCTAAAATATTTTGAGTAGCCTTTAGGCAATGCTTTCTAGAATTAATAAAAATAAAAGTAACAGTGGTCTACTCCTTTAAAGAAGGGATTTGTTAAGGAAAGTGATCACAGTAGGACCAAACAAGGAATCTGTACAAATTCTTATGTCCTTAAATTCTGTTTTCTAATTTTATACACATACAGAAAACACTCCTTTGTTGTTTACCTTCAAATTGCCTTTGGGGAGACAGAAATCCTGTTTACCCAGAGATGAAAATAGGATTATTTATAATTTACCTACCATGTCTCCCAGGTGGTTCATGCCTAGATCATATGAATGCATTCCCATTGAATGCTCCAGATTGTGAAGCATCACAGTTTTTAGATTCTTTTCCCAGATGAGACGCCGTGCTACTTCCTCATTCTAAAATATAAGGAAAAAGAACATAGTAATACTGAACCCTTCAAAAATGTGTTCAATAATGAAAATAAACATATTATGAAGCATCCTATTAAGTGTGGATCTGTTTGGGAGCATGCAAATAAATGAATATATCCAATATAACTGGTAAAATTGCACACTAATCTTAACTCTTCCTCTTAATTGCTCTGATGGTGATTAATATCATTTTAGATATATACAATGAACTTCCTCAATTTGCTAAAAAGTTTTTTTTAGAAATTGCAGTTTGTTGAAGTATATCCTTTGTAAGTGGTAAACTCACTTAATCATTATAGGCCTTTTTAAAATATTTTCTTTTTTACCCTCACTCTTGAAAAATAGTTTAGCTGATTATAAATTTCTAGCTCTTTTTATTCAGTTATTTGAAGATATTTCTCCATTGTCTTCTGATATCTATTATTGCAGATTAGAGGTCTGTTGTCAATCTAATTGTTGTAATGTTTTTAACTTTGGTAACTTTTGCGATTTCCTTTCTCTTTGATGTTTTGCAGCTTCATTACATGTTTGTGGGTGTGGGTTTCTTTATTTTCCTCTCCTGGGTACTTTTAATTGGAAAGCACTTTTGACTGGAGGACTCAGGAACATTTTTTTTCATATATGGAAAATTTTCAACCAGTATCTCTTCAAATATTGCTTCTACACCATTCCATGAGATGGAGCCACAAACTCTCTTTCATCTCTTTACCTGCATTTTCAGTTTCTCCTTTTTATTTTTGTGTGCTGCCTTCTTGATGAAAGCCTCAGTACTATCTTTCAGATTGCTGATTCTATCCAGCTCTTTCTAGTCTGGAGTTTATCCCTTTTATTGAGTTCTTATTTCAATGACTATATTCTTTCATTTCTGAGAATTCTAATTGGATTTCTAATACATTTCACAATTTCTTGTTCATTCATGCAGATGTTATTCCATTATACATAGTTTTAAAAATAATTTTGGTCCTATTATCCTAATTTTATCCAGAGTGAATTCATATTCAGACTGTTGATTTTGTTGCCCTCCAGGAACTTCATTTACATAGAATGCAATGTACATGGTGCCTCCTAGAATCGCTGACCCTCACCTCCACCCCCAAAGCCGGAATTTACGACAAGCTGTAGCCCAATGAGCAGTCAGCAATAACTCTTTTCTGCCTCATTTCATTGAGTATTAGAACCCAGGCCTAGGACCTGGTTCAAGGTAGTAAGTCTGGATGCAGTCCCTCTGTCTTGGAGCAAGATTTAACTGTTACCCCAGTAATGGACATGTACAGATATACTTCCAAACCACTAGAGGGAAAAAATGAAATAAAGAAAAAAATAAATCTAATGAAGTATAGAAAAGAAAAAAAGAAGAGAACTTTGAGATACATTTTAATGGTAGGATACTAATCAAAAGTCATTTTCATTCCTCCTGATGGACTAGAATCATTAAAAAGCGAGATAATATTCATTTAACCAAAGAGTGGTGCTAACTGCACATCTAACTCTAGTTAATGTTGAAATTAGAGGTCTGGTCCTAAAGGGGAGTGGGTGAGGGTGAAATTCATCACTAAGAAAACAACTCAGAGCATTTTTATACAAAAACCATACATCAAATAAGTAAATATATAATCCTTGCTTACAAACTCAGAAATATTATACAGTTATAGGACTTAGTTATTTGAAGCACCAGGGTTAAAATCAGTTATTTGAAGCACCAGGGTTAAAATCTTAAAATCAATCAAGAAGTATGTTTTGAAATAAAAATAAAAGTACAAACTGGGAAGTGAGAGTCAAGAAATAATATCTGCCAGTGCTTCTCTATGCCAGGGACTGAAAGAGGCCTTTTTTGTTCCTCAAACATGCACTCCTTCCCTCTTGGCCTGGGACTTTCACTCCAGTTTTCTACTTTGCTTGCTCCCTGACTTCTATCCATTCTCTGCTCAAATGTCACCTTATAGGTGAAGGCTTCCCTGACCTTTCTATCATACGTATAAAATAATCACTCCCAACCCCTCACAGCCATCACACAGGACCCTTCCTACCGCCCCATGCTTTGCTTTATTTTTCTCTACTTCTTTCCTGTCTCTCCTTTTAGGATATAAGCTCCATAAAAACAGGAACTTTGGGACTTCCCTGGTGGCACAGTGGTTAAGGATCTGCCTACCAATGCAGGGGTTACGGGTTCGAGCTCTGGTCCAGGGAGATCCCACATGCTGTGGAGCAACTAAGCCCCTGTGCCACAACTACTGAGCCTGAGCTCTAGAGCCCGTGAGCCACAACTACTGACCCCACATGCCACAACTACTGAAGCCCGTGCGCCAAGAAGCCGTGCTCCGCAACAAGAGAAGCCACTGCAATGAGAAGCCCACGCACTGCAACGAAGAGAAGCCCCCGCTCGCCACAACTAGAGAAAGCCCGTGCACAGCAACAAAGACCCAACGCAGCCTAAAATAAATAAATATATTAAAAAAAAAAAAAAAAAAACAACAACAGGAACTTTATTTTGTTTCCTGATGTATCTCTAGTACCAAGAACAGAATTTGGCAAGAGAGGAGTGTGTAACATTTATTGAAAACACTGCTTGTCACAATATGTAGGGTACTTGAGTAAAAGCAAATTGCTCAAGTGGCAGCCCATCTACCTGTTCCTTGTATTGTTTCCCATAGGTTTTCTTCCAGAGATTCCAGTGATGATCCAGAGTGGAGTCTCTGTGCTGTTGTGCCATCACAGAGGAGCACAGCAGGAGCACCCACACCAGCCATTTCATTCTGTTAAAGGAAAGGTAACATAGGAAGAGTAGCTGTTAGCTGCATCTATTGTGGCCATATTTTTTTCACAGCAAAAAGTAGGAATGCAGAGTCTGTCAAAGGGACAGAATATTACAAAGCAGAATTATGCAGGAAACTTTCTGGATTATATAGTGACAGGGAGTAACTGCAGATTTTTGTCTGAAATACCACTCCCAATTCTTAGTAGCACTGTAAAAGTGATTTTCAAAAAGTTTCCTGGTATCTGGTAAGCCAAATTTACATCTAAGTTTGGGGGGATGTGGAGATGAGGAAGCAGAGACTTTACAGGATTTGACAACAAATCTAACCAAGGGAAATCCTCTTTCCTCCTTTCCAGAAAAAAAAAAAAAAAAATCCTTAAGAAGAAGGCATACCTTTGAAAAATCAGTTTGTCTTCATAATTTTTGAATACATGAGCTCCTCTTAACTGGTCTATCCACAACCTTCAGAGATAGTTAAAAGACAACTCCTGTGTATTGCTTTCCCATCCTTGGATCATTTTTACCTTTTAACCTCTTTTTTCCCCTAAAAATCAAAATATCTATTTCAAAAGAAGAGGTTAACTGCTTTTGAAAACACCACTTCTATATTTAATACAAAGAGACTTTAACAGAAATTCAGTGACTAACTAACTCCCTCAAACTGGATTCTACTTTCTTTTCCACTTCTTTTTCATTCAAAACAGCTGGATTTTTAACCATGTATATCTTCAAATTATATTCCAAAGAAAGCTATGTGTCCGCCTCAGGCTTTAGATGTTTAAGCAGACATTAACTTTTCAAAAACAGACTCTTTTTAGTCAAAAAAAGAAGAGGCAAACTGAGCAACAATGATTTTTTAGTTTACTTCCTGCAACAAGCGATGTAAAACCTGGCAGGCAGAGCAAGCTAAAAACACAAATGAAGGATTTAAGGACCAAGTAGGAGAAAAAGAACAGACAGTACATACATGATAGAACCAGCAGGTGCTCCCATACTAAGAATGCTTGATGGTGGGCTCTCTCCAAAGATTTCAAAGGCAGCAAAGAGACTTCAGTTAAAGTGACTTTATAAAGAAATTGGAACTTGTCACATGAGGTATCCACAAAGAGGAAGTGAACTTTCATTTCAGTTTCATTTAAAATCTAACTAGATTTGCTACCTCTGGCTCTCTCGCTGCAGTTTTGGAGATAAAGCGGGTGCAGTAAACCATCAAAAAGAGCCCCCAGTAGAGGAGATCAGTAGAAAAAGCTCAGCAAAATAACACCAGTACACGTTTACCCTTTAATTTTTCATCATTTTGATTATTCACTTTACCTAGAAACAACAAATTTCAGATGGAAAACTTTAGCTATGAAGAGATTAGGATTAAGTTCCTGAAATCCCAGCTTCCTCCATGATTTACTAGGAAAAACCACTTTATTCTTTGTAACACAACTCATCCATGATCTACTGTTGCCTAATTCTCACCCAGATGAGAATTCCCATTTATACATGGGTCAGTTTCTGAGCCCACTGATCTGTTTTTTTAATCTATTGCCCCTTCAATACCACACAGTTTTAATTAAAATAGCTTTGAATATGTCTCGATGTCTAATAGGGTAAGTAAGTCACCCCTGTCACTCCTATGTTTGTTCTTCTTTTTCAAAGTTGTCTTAACATTTTGTGCCTGTTAACTTTTCCATATGAGTTTTAAAAATCAGTTTATCAAGCTTCCTGAAAAATTCTGTCAGAGTTTTTATTTAAATTGATATATTTATATTAAATTACTATATGTATTATAAATAAAGTTTAATACACACACACATAGATGAATTTGTGGAGACTTGGTATCATTACAATGTTGAATATTCTTACCTGTAGCAGACATTTTCATGTTTGTGGCCATCTAGCTTTTTTATTTTTATTTATTTATTTATTTTTTAAAAGATATTCATTCATTCATTCATTCATTCATTCATTCATTTTGGCTGCACTGGGTCTTAGTTGCAGCATCCAGGATCTTCACTGTGGCATGTGGACTCTCAGTTGAGGCATGCGGACTCTTAGTTGCAACATGCGAACTAAGTTGTGGCATGCATGTGGGATCTAGTTCCCCGACCAGGGATTGAACCCAGGCCCCCTGCATTGGGAGCACAGAGTCTTACCCACTGGACCACCAGGGAAGTCCCCCATCTAGCTTTTTTTAAAAAAAGATTTTTATTATGGAAAAAAATTTTTTTAACATCTTTATTGGAGTATAATTGCTTTACAATGTTGTGTTAGCTTCTGCTGTATAACAAAGTGAATCAGCTATATGTATACATATATCCCCATATCCCCTCCCTCTTGCATCTCCCTCCCACCCCTCTAGGTGGTCACAAAGCACCGAGGTGATCTCCCGGTGCTCTGGGGCTGCTTCCACCTAGCTAGCTATTTTACATTTGGTAGTGTATATATGTCCATGCCACGCTCTCACTTCGTCCCAGCTTACCCTTCCCCCTCCCCGTGTCCTCAAGTCCATTCTCTACGTCTGTGTCTTTATTCCTGTCCTGCCCCTAGGTTCATCAGAGCCATTTTTTTTTTTAGATTCCATATATATGTGTTAGCATACGGTATTTGTTTTTCACTTTCTGACTTACTTCACTCTGTATGACAGACTCTAGGTCCATCCACCTCACTACAAATAACTCAATTTCGTTTCTTTTTATGGCTGAGTAATATTCCATTGTATATATGTGCCACATCTTCTTTATCCATTCATCTGTCAATGGACATTTAGGTTGGTACCATGTCCTGGCTATTGTAAATAGTGCTGCAATGAACATTGGGGTACATGTCTCTTTTTGAATTATGGTTTTCTCAGGGTATATGCCCAGTAGTGGGATTGCTGTGTCATATGGTAGTTCTATTTTTAGTTTTTTAAGGAACCTCCATACTGTTCTCCATAGTGGCTGTATCAATTTACATTCCCACCAACAGCGCAAGAGGGTTCCTTTTTCTCCATACCCTCTCCAGCATTTATTGTTTGTAGATTTTTTGATGATGGCTATTCTGACTGGTGTGTGGTGATACCTCATTGTGGTTTTGATTTGCATATCTCTAATGATTAGTGATGCTGAGCATCTTTTCATGTTTGTTGGTAATCTGTATATTTCTTTGGAGAAATGTCTATTTAGGTCTTCCACCAATTTTTTGATTGGGTTGTTTGTTTTTTTTTTGATATTGAGCTCCATGAGCTGCTTGTATATTTTGGAGATTAATCCTTTGTCAGTTGATTCATTTGCAAATATTTTCTCCCATTCTGAGGGTTGTCTTTTCAGCTTGTTTATGGTTTCCTTTGCTGTGCAAAAGCTTTTAAGTTTCATTAGGTCCCATTTGTTTATTTTTGTTTTTATTTCCATTTCTCTAGGAGGTGAGTCAAAAAGGATCTTGCCGTGATGTATGTCATAGAGTGTTCTGCCTATGTTTTCCTCTAAGAGTTTGATAGTGTCTGGCCTTACATTTAGGTCTTTAATCCATTTTGAGTTTATTTTTGTGTATGGTGTTAGGGAGTGTTCTAATTTCATTCTTTTACATGTAGCTGTCCAGTTTTCCCAGCATCACCTATTAAAGAGGTTGTCTTTTCTCCATTGTATATTCTTGCCTCCTTTATCAAAGATAAGGTGACCATATGTGCGTGGGTTTATCTCTGGGTTTCCTATCCTGTTCCATTGATCTATATTTCTGTTTCTGTGCCAGTACCATATTGTCTTGATTACTGTGGCTTTGTAGTATAGTCTGAAGTCAGGGAGCCTGATTCCTCCAGCTCCGTTTTTCTTTCTCAAGATTGCTTTTGCTATTCAGGGTCTTTTTTGTTTCCATACAAATTGTAAAATTTTTTGTTCTAGTTCTGTGAAAAGTGCCATTGGTAGTTTGACAGGGATTGCATTGAATCTGTAGATTGCTTTGGTAGTATAGTCATTTTCACAATGTTGATTCTTCCAATCCAAGAACATGGTATATCTCTCCATCTGTTTGTATCTTCTTTAATTTCCTTCATCAGTGTCTTATAGTTTTCTGCATACAGGTCTTTTGTCTTCTTAGGTAGGTTTATTCCTAGGTATTTTATTCTTTTTGTTGCAATGGTAAATGGGAGCAATAATAGCAAAATGAACACCCATGAGACCATTATCCTGTTTCAATAATTATCAATACGTGGCCAGTCTTCCTTTATTTACCATCCCACTATCCAGATTATTTTGAACCAAATACTAGATATCAGATTCTTTCACATGTAAATATTCCAGTGTGTATCTCTAAAAGATAAAGACTCTGAAATAAATAAAACCCCAATACCATTATTACATCTAAAATAAATTAACAATAATTTCTTAATGTCCTCAAACATGTCAGTATTTACATTTCCCTATCTTATACATTTAAAAAAATGGTTTTTTTGAATTATTGAGATCCAAATAAGGTCCATACATTGCAAAACCATTGAGTTTTTCTTGTATCATTATGAATTCATGGATTTAACCAAATTTTATGTGCTTCAATTCAATGCAGTTTTATCCTTATTGATATTCATATTGTCCCATCTTTGGTCAGCGAAAACATTCAAATTGGCTTCTGAGTCCTGAGTCTCTGTGTTTGGCATGAGATTAGTGCTCTTTAATAGATTCTTTTCTTTCTAATATGACAACCCATTGCAGGCTTATGTTGAACAGTTCCGGCCTAGAGAGCTCCTTTGGCCTTTCCATCATGTGAGGACACAGCGAAAAGACAGGCATCTGTGAACCAGGAAGGGGGCCTCAGCAGACACTGAATCTGCCAGTGTCTTGATCTTAGACTTCCCAGCCTCCACAACTGTGAGAAATAAATTTCTGTCATTTATAAGCCACCCAGTTTATGGTATTTTGTTATAGCAGTCCAAACAGACCAAGACAACTATCCTCACATAAATCTTACACTCAAAGCAGGTAGTTTTCTTCATGTTTCCAAGACATTTATGCTTATTATCCTCTGCACTTTTTACTCACTTTATTATTATAACAGTCTTAGCTAACATTTGTTGGATGCACCAATTATATGCCAGCGAGCGTGTTATACTCTTTATATATTATTATTTAATCTTTACAACACTGTGAGGTAGGACAATTATTATCCTCATTTTACAGAGGGGAAATTAAAGTTCTGAGAGGCTGTATAGTTTGTTCAAGAGGACAGAACTGGTTGCTGACCTGGGATTGAACCTAGTTTTAAAGTAGTACTTTCGCAACAGAATGATTTTGCTTCCCACTGTCTGGAATTTCCTTCCCTCATCGCTGTCTCTTGAAATACTGTTCCTTCTTCATGGCCCATCTCAAAAGATACCTCTTTCAAAAAAACCTTTCTTTATCCCCAGCTTAATGTCTCTTTTTGAGCCTCTACAGTACTTTGAGGCTCTCTTATGGCAAACTCAAAGATTCTGAGACCAGAAAAATCATCCTCTGAATTCTCTACCTAATTTATGTCTTTGTCATACAAATCTACCTGTTGGCCCCTTAAGTACAGGAGTTATGTATATCTTACTCTTCTTTGTATCCTCCACAGTATAGAATGCAATGATATAGTTAGTAGGCGCTCAATAAATATTTACTGACAAGATTTAAATTATTTCAACAGCCTTCAATCCAATCTACCTTGCAATCTCATCCTGTACATCACTGCCAAATTGTTCTCTTAAAACACATTTTTAGGGACTTCACTGGTGGCGCTGTGGTTAAGAATCCGCCTGCCAATTCAGGGGACACAGGTTCAAGCCCTGGTCCGGGAAGATCCCACATGCCTCAGAGCAACTAAGCCTGTGCACCACAACTACTGAGCCTGTGCTCTAGAGCCTGCGAGCCACAACTGCTGAGCCTATGTGCCACAACTAGTGAAGCCCACGCGCCTAGAGCCCGTGCTCTGCAACAAAGAGAAGCCATGCAATGAGAAGCCCGTGCACCGCAACAAAGAGTAGACCCCGCTCGCAGCAACTAGAGAAAGCCTGCGCAGCAATGAAGACCCAACGCAGCCAAAAATAAATAAATAAAATAAAAAACACCACATTTTATCAAGCTATTTTCTACAAATGCTTTCTGTTGCCTGCTGCATTTCCCCATAATCTGGCCCATCCTTAGGCACTTTATTCAATATAGAGTAGATTTTTATAAACTTTCACCCTCTGTTGTAGTCAAACTGGTTTCGTGGGCCCCCACGTTGCACGGTCATTCGTGTCTTTCTGAAATGACTCTCTCTATTCCTTGGCCTCTCTACCTTGCAAGTTCTACTTCAAGTATCGCCTTTCCCAGTCTTCTCTGACTACCTCACCATCTTCCATTTCTATATACTTTTTTAAATTTAATTTTTATTTTATATTAGAGTATATTTGATTTACAGTGTTGTGTTAGTTTCAGGTGTACAGCAAAGTGATTCAGTTATACATACACATATATTCTATATACTTTTAAGAAACAAATTGTACCATGCAGTTTTGAACTTATTCTCTATTTGATCACATAAGATGGTTTCATCTCACCAGCTGACTTGAGAATACAGGATCCTGTCTTACTTATCTTTGTATTGTTCTGTTTAATACATGTTTAGGCAAAAACAAATAAATATTTCTTGGATTAATTTTCTAATTATAATCTTCTACATGTTTTATCTTCACTTCTGATTCATCACCCATTCGGCCGTGGCTTCTAAGGCTTTTAACCTTAGGTTTCTCTGCTTCTTTTGCTCTCCTCTTCGTATATAAAAGTCTGTAAACAATCATACTACAGTATTTAAAAACATTAGGGGAACACATCATTATATAGTCTATCCTCAGGTACACTTAGTGCCTTTCATAAAATTAAAACTCATTCTGCAACATTTTAAACCTGCAAATTGGATTTTTGCACATTAGTTTCCTTTGAAATGGGGCAAACTTGCTGTTGCAAATTTAACTAGAGATTTTTTTTTAAAAGAGAGGAAATCTGCAATAGTACAGTACTTAATCTTCTCTAGAATGCTGCCTCCCTTCCATCACAGATGAGGAAACATTTCCTGAATGATGTCGAAAAGGAAAATGAAAGCCAAATAAGGAAGCCTAGTGCCTTCTCCAGGTTTTTTAAAATTAATTTATTTTATTATTTATTATTATTTTTGGCTGCATTGGGTCTTTGTTGCTGTGCACGGGCTTTCTCTGGTTACGGTGAGCAGGGTCTACTCTTTGCTGCGGTGTGCGGGCTTCTCATTGTGGTGGCTTCTCTTGTTGGGAGCATGGGCTCTAGGCGTGCGGGCTTCAGTAGTTGTGGCATGCGGGCTCAGTAGTTGTGGCTCACGGGCTTAGTTACTCTGCGGCATGTAGGATCTTCCTGGGCCAGGGCTTGAACCCGTGTCCCTTGCATTGGCAGGCAGATTCTTAACCACTGTGCCACCAGGGAAATCCCCCTTCTCCAGGTTTTAAAGTCACCATCTCTCAGGCTTATGCACCCTGAAAGTTAGCTGTTTCAAGTTTCTTTGAGGAACAATCTTACTTGGTCTTAAAGAAAAGGACTCTGAATTTCAGGATGATACTGATGCTAGTTTTACTCTCTGTTAATTTACCCAAGTGACTAACTTTGTGCTGGGAATTTAATAACGTACATTATTTCTATAGTTAAGATAGCTCGCTTGTTACTGACCCTTTTGCCCAAGAAGTACACAAAGGTGAGGTGAAGAACACCCTTAATAGAGTATAGGAGACGAGAAAATTAATTAATTATCTAGTTTACATTTTCTGAAGAAAGAAAATAGGATTCTTGAATCATTGGGAAAGATAGGAATGTTTTAACTGAAAACATACAGTATTTCTAATACTTTCTGTATAGATTATCTGCTTGGTGCATTATTCTGGAAATATTTGATCCCAGTAGACATCCCCCGTTATCCTGGGTGCCTCTCTCTGTCATGTGGCACCATGTGCTCAAAGAAGGAAGGTTAATTTTACTAAGAGATCAAAACAAGAAATAACTCAGGAGTACTGGGGTGCCACAGATAAGACCCTTCCCCCAACAAATGTATAACAATTGTGACACACTTGTGTCACAACAAGGTGACACAAGGTAAGTCACAAGAAATTTGTTAGTAATAATAAAGTGCCAAAATTTGCAAGTGATACATTTAAAAATTAGAGGAGATTAAGGTTATCTCTGTAATAACATCACTCTGATATAAGTACATTCCAATATGCTTTCTGGGAGAGGAAAGGGGGGTTTATAGATAGCTACCAGAGACTGACATTATTTTGTGAGTGTACCCATGGAAATGTGTCACAAATGTGAACATCAGTCTTCTCTATAGAGGTGGAGAACACTTGAGCTAAAGCATGTCTTTAAGTGTACATTATTTGCCACCTAGCCTCCATTTCCTCTTCTTGTGGCAATAACATCCTGATTTTAAAATGGGGAACTCCCCCCCACACACACTCATGGGATTAAGAGAGAAGCAACATTCTTCCCTAGCTCCAGTGGTACGTGTAGGTCCCAAGGCTAGCCCATCAGGGCTTTGTATCCTTCTGGCTACAGAGACTAGGAAAAAAATCTTTGGCTGTGGGAACTAGCAGAAGGAACTGAACCAAAGGCTACTGAGCTGTCATAGAAACTGTAGTGCCAAAGAATCCCTAAGCCTAGCAGTCTATTGCCTTTCTAGGCTCCCAACTTGTACCACAGCTAAAGTTGAGTAGTCCATCTCCAGAAAAGGCATTTGCCCCATGCCCACCTCTGGCATAGCCATGGAGAATAAGGACAAGCAAGACCATCTATCTAGCAGGAAAAAACAGGGGCCATGGTGGCAATAAGGAAGATTCCCACAGAGAACAAATTTGGAGGTTCCCAATTGGCTGGCCAAGAAACTCACTCCACCCCCAGGGAGGGAGTCTTCCGTATTCCTGCCTAGTTGGTATAATGTATGCTATGGATCAATGATAACTGTGTACTATTTTTTCATCCATTCTCCCTTTTCCAGAATTAGACTTTCACTGTAGTTATACTATTTCTTCTTCTCCATCATTTTTAAGATAGCTTAGATATAGATAACTTAAGTTTTAGGTTGCCAGGCCTCAAGGGGCCATATCCAAACTTGACGAGGAAGACTATATATATTAGCCAAAAATTCTGGTCTTGGAGCTGAACACAGGAACCAGATAAGGCCCTGGGTTGTCTCACTGGGGAGGGGACTTTGGTAAGCACTTTTTAATGTAGGTATGAACATTTTTTAACAACCATTCACCCCTTACTTCCTTTCCAACAGAATTCTAATCTTGTTTAGAGAAATGCTCTCCACAGGGCCATGGGCTAAAATGAAGTCAGAGAGGTAAGCTGGAACCAGATCATACTTGTAGGTCACTTAAGAATTTTGTATTATATTTTAAATTCACTAAAGTATAAGCTCCATGAGGTCATGGATTTTTGTCACTGTCCCAGAACAGTCTAGCATGTTAAATAAATGAAAGTATGATGGAAGGGCTTTGCACAGGGGAGTGATATGACCTGCTTGCTGTCCAGAGAACAGACTACAGTGTGCCTATAGTAGAGGGAGTGTAGCGTGGAAGTAGGGAAGTTAGTAGTCCTACCACAGAATCCAGGGGAGAAGTGATGGGGGTGGAGGGTGTGGGTTGTGGTGGAGGTAAAGATGTGGCCAGATTCATATTATATTTTGAAGACAGAGGGACAGAATTTTCTAATATGGATTGTAAGAGAAGCAGAGAAGACAGGAATAACAACAAAAGAGTTGTTATTAAACATGGAGCAATGTTTAATTCAAAATCACATGGCTACATAATAAAGCTTTAACTAGTTACTAGAACTTCTCTCTTTGGTTCTTTTTTTTATTGTAGTAAAAAATACATAACATAAAATTTACCATTTTAGCTATTTTTAAGTATACAATTAAGTGGCATTAAGTACATTCACAATATTGTATAATTATTGCCACAGTCTATTTCCAGAACTTTTTAAAAAAAAAAATAGACTTTATTTTTTAGAATAGTTCTAGGTTCACAGCAAAATTGAGCTGAAAGTACAAAGAGTTCCAATATACTCCTCACCCCCACATACTCATAACCTCCCTCATTTAGAAATTGTTCATCATTCCAAACAGAAAATTTGAGAAATAACTCCCCATTTTGCCCCCACCCAGCCCCTGGTAATACCTCTAGTCTATTCTACTTTGTGTCTCTATGAATTAGTCTATTTTAAATGCCTCATGTAAGTGTAATCATTTGTCCTTTTGCATTTGGCTTATTTCACTTATGTTTGCACTGTTCTTCCATGTTGTAGTATGTATCAACACTTCATTCCTTTTTAAGGCTGAATAATATTCCATTGTGTGTATATACCACATTTTGTTAATCCATTCATCTGTTGATGAACACTTTGATTGTTTCTACCTTTTGGCTATTGTGAATTATGCTGCTAAGAACATTGGTGTACAAGTATCTGTCTGAGTCTATGTTTTCAATTCTTTTGGATGTGTATCTAGGAGTGAAATTGCTAGATCAATATTGTAATTTTATAGGGAATTCCCTGGCGGTCCAATGGTTAGGACTCCATGCTCTCCTGCCAAAGGCCGGGGTTCAGTCCCTGGTTGGAGAATTGGATCCCACAAGCCCAGCAGCATGGCAAAAAAAAAAAAAAAAAAAAAAAAGGTAATTCTATGTTTAACTTTTCGGGGAACCTTCAAAACCACAACAGTTGCACCACTTTATGTTCCCACCAGCAATGTACCAGAGTTCCAATTTTTCCACATCCTTCCCACACTTGCTATTTTTTGCTTTTTTTGTAATAGCCACCACAATGGGTGTGAAGTGATATCTCGTCGTGGTTATGATTTGCATTTCTCTAAAGGCTAGCGATGAGCATATTTTCACGTGCTTATTGACTATCTTTGTCCATCTTTGGAAAAAAGTCTGTTCAAATCCTTTGCCCATTTTTGCATTGGGTTTTTTGAGTTGTAGCTCTTTATATATTCTGGATATTACTTTTAAAATCAGATATATGATTTGCAGACATTTTCTCTTATTTTGTGGGTTGTCTTTTGACTCTCTTGAGTCACTTTAAGTGTCTCACTTGAGACACTTTAATGCACAAAAGTTCTAAATTTTGATGAAGTCCAATTTATTTTGTTGTTGCTTGTACTGGTGGTGTCATGTCTAAGACAAGGTCAGGAAGATCCTATGTTTTTTCCTAAGAGTTTTATAGTTTTAGCTCTTATATTTAGTTTTCTTAAACCATTTTGAATTAATTTTTATATATGGTGTGAGGTACCATTCCAACTTCATTCTTTTACATGTTGTCATCCAGTTGTCCCAGCACCATTTGTTGAAAAGACTATTCCTTTCCCTGTCATATTGTCTTGGCACCCTTGTCGAAACTCAACTGAACATAAATAAAAGTTTATTTCTGTATTCTTAATTCTATTCCATTGATCTATAAATCTATCCTTAGGCCAGTAATACACGGTCTTGGTTACTATGTTGGTTTGTAGTAAGTTTTGAAATTGGGAAGTATATTCTTTTTCAAGAACTTTATTCTTTCAACTCTATTCTTTTTCAAGATTGTTTTGGCTATTCTGGATCTCTTTAATATTCATATGAATTTTAGGGTCAGCATGTCAATTCCTACAAAGAAGCCAGCTAGGATTTTTTTTTTATCCAATAGTATGCATTTTATGACAATAACAGGTACAGATTGGGCACCCTAGGGCCCTCTTTATATCCTAAAGAAAATGAACATTTACATTATTCATGGGCTGTACTGAATTAAAAAAAGATCAGTTGTACACTCACCCCTTAGACAGGATAAACTGTCCTGGGGTGTACAGCTTTAACACCTTCATTAAAGTTGTTTGCAAAAGGAACAGAGAACTAAACAAAACAAAACATTTTTCCTTGGGAGTGGAGAGTCATTTGCTGTTATAACCAGCAAATACCATTTATTAAGCCAAAAATGGAAGAGGGCGGGGCCACAAACACTATTTGAACAAGCTGACCAACACACATTACAGTTTTAAAAATGAAGGTTATATACTATATGTTATAAGTCCCAACAGAGAGTGTCAAAATGACATCTATTTCTTTGCTTGCTTTGTGATCATACCTCTCAGAGGTGTTACGGGTCTCGTGGCATCCGGCTTCTTTTTCTCTGCAGGCTTTAAAATCTGAAAAGAACACATTAGTGTTTCAACCACACTCATCATGGCACCTGCATCGTCAAACTCTCCACAATAATTGGGTGCAGAAAACAGAGTGACCAACTGCCTCTTTGCAAAAAATTCATATCCATCTTTAACCACCGAATGGGCTCTACATATAAGATCTAAATCATGCTTATGGAGAAATTTTGCAACCACTTCTGCACCAAATGTGAACACTCCTCTGCCATTTTCACCCCAGCCTAAGGCACCTTTATTGGCATCAGACCACAAATGATCACAAGGAAGACCTTGATCTGGTACATCAGTTGGTCGAATAATTCTCCGAATATGCTCCATAGACTGAAGATCTGGTGATAAACCTCCATGACAGCAGAATATTTTCTCATGCACCAAGGCTGCTATCCGTAAACAGTTAAAGCAGTCTGTGAAAGTTTTCCATAGTTTAATGTTATATCTTCTTTTACATTCATCATAAAATCCATAAATTCTATTGATGCTGGCACATTCATGGTTTCCTCTAAGAAGAAAAAAATTCTCGGAATATTTGATTTTGTAAGCCAGTAAGAGGCAGATAGTCTCCAATGAGACTTTCCCCTGCCCACGTAGTCCCCAAGAAACAGGTAATTGCTTTCTGGCGAGAAACCACCATACTTAAAAAGGCGAAGCAACTCATAGTATTGCCCATGGACATCACCACATATTTTGAGTGGTGCTTCAAGTTCTAGTAGGATAGGCTGACTGAGAAAGATCTCTCCAGACTTTAAGCACAGTCCTCTGATTTCATTCTCCTGTAGCTACATATTCTTACCAGGCTTGGACCCTCTCACTTTCAGCGGCCGTTGGATGATGCAGTCGATGTTGAGTGTATCTGTATCCACCATCGCCTTCCCGCCGCCGACCTTGCAGCAGCGGCGCCGCCGCCGGCTCGCGCCCCGGATTCACACCTCCTTTCCCACGCCACGAGCACGGAGATGGTGGTGGCGGCGGTGGCAGAAGCCACGGCTGGATCCGCCCCCTGCTCAATCGCCCCGCTCCCTGCTTCATCCTTATTTCCCCAGAGGAACCACGAGAGCGAAGCCAGCTAGGATTTTGATAGGGATTGTTTTGAACCTATAGATCAATTTGGGGGAGTATTGACATCTTAATATTATCTTGTAGTCCATGAACGTGCAATATCTTTCCATTTATTTAGGTCTTCTGAATTTCTTTCCAACAGTGTTTTGTAGTTTTCAGAGTATAAGTTTTGCACTTCTTTTTTTTCTTTCTTTCTTTTTTATTGAGGTATAATTGACATACAAAATTATATTAGTTTCAGGTGTACAATGCAATGATTCAACATCTGTATGGATTGCAAAATTATCACCACAATAAATCTAGTTAACATCCATCACCATACACAGTTACAGAATTTTTTTTCTAGTGATGAAAACTTTTAAGATCTACTTTCTTAGCAACTTCCAAATATGCAATACGGTATTATTAACTATAGCTGTCATGCTGTACATTACATCCCCATGAGGCAGGAGATAGATGGGCTCCAGGTTAGACATTTACAACTGGCCTCCTATTTACATTTCTTGCGGCGATAAAAAGACGAGCTTCAGGTCGGACACTTACTATTAGCCTCCTGTTTGCATTTCCTGAGACAGGAGGTAGGTGGGCTCCAGGTTAGGCATTTACAGTCAGCCTCCTGTTTGCCCTCCAAAATGGAAGTAACAACAGAAACAGGGTAGATAGCCAGGCTTTGTCTCTTGTGGACACCTTAAGATAACAGTCATGGCACTAACAAAGAGGGGCAAAACCTCGATTGAGTAAAAGGATCAAGAGTCTCAGCTTCCCCCCTCTCCTTGGGGCAAGGGAGACACTATACATGCGCAGAAAGGCTCCTTGGGGGGGTCAAAAGTCCGGGGACAACGCCAGGCCATAATGAGTCTTGCTTCTCCCAGATGCCTTTTCATCGAGATCCATCTAGGCTGAGAGGTATATGCGCACCTAGGGGGAGGGTCCTGAAACAAATTAGCCAGCGGGGACAAAAACAAGATGATCGGCCAGAAGGAAGACAAAGACCTCGAAGAACTGCCCTATATAAATGACTTAATAGCCTCTTTACTGCGCTCCTCCTGATCAGGGAGGATGCCCACACCCTTTCTCTCCGGGTGGGCATCTCTGCCTTGCTTCTATCTTAACTAAACAAACTGTTTCTCTGTGTGCTTTCCCACTTGTTGTTGTGCTATGTCTCTAATAATAAACTTTGTACGTGTTTTTACAGTTTTTTTTACCTCCGTGAGAAATGCATTTTTCACTGGGGGCAAGAGCCAGAGAAAAATAGCTTCTAGCCTCTAGCCCTTGCTGGTCTGGTGGCTAGGATTCCCAGTTTTCATCCAGGCTACCCAGGTTCAATTCCTGGGCAGGGAATTAAGATCTCGCTTTGAGCCACCACTCACTGCTGCCTCTCTGAGATCACCCATGACTTATTTATTTTATAACTGAAGTTTGTTGCACTTCTTCAAATTTGTTCCTAAGTATTTTATTCTTTTTGATGCTATAGTAAATGGAATTGCCTTAATTTCATTTTCAGTTTGTTCTGCTACTGTATAGAGATCAAATTGATTTTTGTATAGTGATCTTGTACCCTGCAACTTTGCTGAGCTCATTTATTAGTTCTAATAATTTTTCAGTTAATTCCTTAGAATTTTCTGTTATCTACAAAAGCATAGCATCTTTGCTCTGTTAAATCCACATGTAGAGTCTCAGGTGTAAACAAAAAGAACAAAGAGTGTCGCTCATTATCCCATTACACAAAGGGTTAAATGGTAACCCAGTGCAGTGGCCCTCCCACCAACAGTGCTCCCTGAGGGGAATTCAGGATGGGAAAAATAGGATGAAACATTCTGTGCTTAACAGATAGTTAAGATGCATAGCTAAGCAAGAATTTCAATGTCCCCAGATTCTTGCATCTTCCATGTATAGAAAAGCACTAAAATAATTAACTTGAGATATCTGTTCTTTGTGATTTGCAGTAATCTTTTACCAAGATGTATGCTTGACTACATGTATTTTCCAGCCAAAAAAAATCATATACATATTGGCTCCTCCCCCTATCTCTTTGGAGCAGTCCCCTCAGAGCTACTGAGAGGCTATTTCCCAGGCTATAGTCCTCAGTAAGTTCCCTGAATAAAACTTAACTCACAACTTTTACCTTGTGTGTTTTTCTTTAAGTCGACACAGGAAAGCAGACCTTAGGCTATAAATGTCCAGAGGTGAAGAATTAGATTCCTGAAGTCTGTGGACAAACTTAGTTTGTAAGTATTATGAAGGCTGTCATTGACTCATAAAGGCTTTTCAAGGGCATTAGAGCCTGAAGGTTCAGCAAAAAGGATATGTACTGTAAAAAAATAAAATTGGCCAGGAGTATTATAATACCTGTGCCACTACAAGTTAATGGGCTGGACTTCCCTGGTGGTGCAGTGCTTAAGAATCCGCCTGCCAGTGCAGGGGACACGGGTTCAATCCCTGGTCCAGGAAGATTCCACGTGCCACAGAGCAACTAAGCCCGTATGCCACAACTACTGAGCCTGCGCTCTAGAGCCTGCAAGCCACAACTACTTGAGCCTGCATGCCATGACTACTGAAGCCCATGTGCCTAGAGCCCATGCTCTGCAACAAGAGAAGCCACCGCAATGAGAAGCCCGCACACCACAACTAGAGAAAGCCCACGCGCAGCAAGGAAAACCCAAAGCAGCCAAAAATAAATAAATTAAATTAAATTTTAAAAAGTTACTGGGCTGTCACTTGTAAGTTTTCATTTACTCCTCACAACATCTATGAAGGATAATGAGAAATAGAGTATATTGTGGTAGCTAAGAGCACTAGGACCTTGGATTCAGAAAGAGCAAGCAATCGGCCAAATCCAGAGCATGAGACAGTCTAATGGACAAATAACCTGGCTTCTCCATGAAATCAATTACAAGGGAAAAAAAAAGTATGTGTGTTTTGGGGGAGTGTAGGGTGAGGAGGTGACTGTCAAAGAATACAGTAGACTTAACAACTAAATGCGATGTGTAAAACTGTTTGGATACTAATTTGAGTAAACGAACAGTAAAAAGACACCTTAAACAATAGGAGAGGCTTTTAAATGGACTAAATATTAAATGATATTAAGAAATAATTATTAATTTTGTTGGATGTGCTAATGGCATGGTGGTTATATTAAAAAATTTCTCACTCAGAGATGTATAATGAAGGATTACACATAATCCCTCATTATATGAGTAAAGTAATATCTGGGATTTGCTTTAAAATACTGAAAAAAAATGAGGAGGGATAGATGAAACAAGACTGGAAAATGTTGATAATTGTTAACACTAGATGATGGGTATGTGGCGCTTCACTTTACTACTCTCTTTCTCCTTTCATATATATGTTTAAAATATTCTATAACCAAGTTAAAAATAAAAATAAATAATATTAAAAAAAAAAAAGAAAAAAGAAAAAAAAAAAATAAATAATAAAATATATAAAAGGAGAGAGAAAAACAAAAAAGACCTGGTCTGCTTCCTGGCTCAGCCTCTTACTAGCTAGGTTACCTTGGGGGAGCTATTTGATATCTGTAGAATGGCAATAATAAGGATACGTAAAGCATTTAACATAGTATGGGCTGCATAGTTAAGCTCAATAAATGTTACCTAATATTGTTATTATGAAAGAAATAAAAAATATGTAATAACAGATTTGATTTACAATAATTTTAAAACTTCTTTGTGTCAAAATATCAGTCATTAATTACAGAATAATTTGTAACTGAGAACACTGGAAACAATATAGATATTCATTTATTGGAGTTTAAATAAATTATATACATTTTTATAAGGGAATTTCATGCATCTATAAAAATAATCATATTTCTAAGTCAAGACCTATCAATTCTATCACTTAGCATCATTTTGGAGATACTACCTAATGCAAACAGACAAGAAAGAAATTAGAGGTAAAAATGAGAAAGAAAAAGGTAAAATTTACCTCTGTGGATGATATGCTTACATACTCAAAAAAAAAAAAAAATCAAAAGAATCAACTGAAAAACGTATAAACCAAAAGAGAATTCAAAGTAAGGTAGCTGAGTACAAAAACAAATATAATAGAAATCAATAGCTTTCAAATATACATCCAATTAGAAATTATATTGGAAAAGACCCCATTTAAACTGCAAAAATAATAAAAGATAAACTCCCTAGAGAAGAGGTTAGCAAGAAATGGGCAATATCTATAAGAAGGGCACAAAAGAATACTTGACAAAATATAAAGGCACCTCTTATTCTTAGATAGGAAGGTTCAATAGTATAAAGAGGTCAATTTTCCCTAATTAAAGATATAAATTTAATGTCATCCAAATAAAAATACCAGCAGAATTTTAGACAACTTGACAAGCTAATTCAATAGATCACATGGAAAAAATAAAAAGCAAGAATCTTCAGGAAAAAATCTAAAAAAAGAGAGTAATAAGGGGAAGACTAACCTGACTAGATATTAAAACATTATAAATGTGTGATACTGGTCAAGGATATATATACATATTGACGTACCAGAATAGAAAATCTAGAAATAAACCCAAATACATACAGGAATGAAATAAATTTGTTGCCCACATATCCATACAAAAGGAAGTTCTAAGGGATGTTCTTTATGCAGAAAGACAAAAAAAATAAAAATAATAGAAATGTGTAAATTTGCCTAGTTGGAAGTCAGACATCTCTCAAGCTTGTCTTTGGTCTTTACAAAGCTCAACAAAAACTACTTGCAGATTATCAAATGTGGTCTCTCATGCTACGCATTTCAGTATACTGTTCTTTGTGTCTGAATGCCATTGTACATCTCCCAATCTGCCAAACCCATACCCAAGCTTCAAAAAAGTTCAGGAGTCATTCTTCCATTAAGTACTCTTTCTTTGAGAAGAAATAGAGTATGTGCAGTGTCTCCTAAACGTTGACTTACCAATTTCTTGCATCTCCATTTTGTTCTTCATCTGTTATTTTTTCTTTATACCACTGCCAGAGGAATATTGCTAAAATATAGATCTGATAGTGTCTTTCTCCTACTAAAAAATAGTTGATGCCTACTAAATGCCTGAGTGTCTATAAAATAAAATATGAACTTCTAGGGACATGAGAGGCTTTCAAGGCCTTCCAGGACTCACCTCCAACCTACTTTCTGTCCTCAGCTCTACCATGTATATGTGTTAGCACCCTATATTTAGAGCCACTGCAGCCCTTACCATTCACACACACAGCTCTCTTGGTGCCTTTGTTCACCCAGAACCTTCAGCCTGATATGCCGACCTCCCTCCCCTAACCCTACTCCTCACCCCCAACCCAAATCTCTCCAATCCCTCATCCACCCCAATGCCTAGTCTTCTCTGCTCACTGAGATTTTTTCAAAGCTGTTTTCAATGAAACCACATCTAAAATCGATTAAGAATGACTCACTCCTGAGCTTCTATAATTCATATTTATTTTATTATGGTTGATATTATTAATAATATTGATATCAGTTGTTTATATGTCTGTCACTAGTCTGTAACATTCATAGAAGTCAGGGCCATGTCTTACTAATTTGTTTCATCCTGGTAGCTTTAAATACACTGCTTACCACATGGTAATAAATACTGACACACAAAAATAAATAATTTTTGCACAGCAAGAAATAAAGTAGCGCCTGACACATGGTAAGCATTCAATAAATGTGAACTCTTTCTAGTGGTAATAACAGATGCTCAATAAACATTCTGTGAAAAATGGCAAAACCAGTTGTGCTGATTTATTATTAGCCAGCTAAGTTATTTTAGAATTGATACTGCTTGGGAATCATTATAAAGAGTTTCAATTTCCTCTTTTGGTGACAGTAATATTTTAGGTTCCAGAACCTCAGAAAGGGCCTTAAGATATTTTTCAAGACCTAGGTTCATGTGTCACTTAATCTGGTCCCCATACAGATAGAATTAAATATTGAAATCTTTTTATATCCATTTAATCCCTGAAACTTAGTATAATTCTTTTTTTTTTTACACTTTTCTGTCTGTTTTTAATAGATGAAAGATTTACAAAATCATAATTAGTCTCCATCAGCAGCTAGTGTGGCCAAGACAAATCACATCAAAAGTACTTGTCAACTTACTTCCTGTAGACTAGAGGATAAACAAGTCTCTCTCTTTTTTTTTTTTTTAACTTCTCTCTCTTTTTTTGTAACTTTTCAAGATAAATAAAGTATATGTTATTAGGACTTTTCACAGCCAAAAGTCAGTTTTTCACTTCCATTCCACGTGGAAATTTTTGCTGTGGCTTATTTGTTTTCACAGCAGCATGATATTCCGTAGCGTATCTGTTTCACAGTGTATTCATCCATTTTTCTCTTGCTGGACATTTAGATTGTTCTAGGTTCTTTTCCTCTTTCAAGTAATTCTGCAATGTATTCTTCTGTGTGTCTCCTTATGCACATGTGGTAAAGTCTCTAAAGATGGGTAAGTACTTCCTCATCTTTTTTTTTTTAATATATTTATTTATTTATTTGTTTTTTTGGCTGCTTTGGGTTTTCGTTGCGATTCCCTGGCTTTCTCTATGAGATCAGGCATCTTTTCCTGTATTCATTGGCTTTTTAGATTTCTTCTGTGGATTGCCTGTTTGTATCTTTTGCCTAATTTTCTATTGAGTTATTTGTTTTTATCTCATCAATCTGTAGTTTGTTTGTTTTTACATATACATTCTAGATACTAGTCTTCTGTTATTTATAGGCTATGTCTGTTCAGGTCCTCCAAGAAGCAGACACCAAGAGGGAATTAGAAGTGCAAGACAGTTACTGGGGGTCAATGCTTCTGAAGGGTAATGGGAAAAGGAACAGGAGCGGTTGGGAAGAATCTTTAGACCCCAGTGCAGCTCTTGATACCATCTCATTGCGGCTTCTCCTTTGTCTTTGGATGTGGGGTATCTTTTTTGGTGAGTTCCACTGTCTTCCTGCCCGTGATTGTTCAGCAGTTAGTTGTGATTCCGGTGCTCTCGCAAGAGGGAGTGAGCGCACGTCCTTCTACTCCACCATCTTGAACCAGTCTCAGTACAATTCTTAATACTGAGTAAGCACTTTAAAAATGTTGGTTGTAAATGTCCATCAGCAGATGAATGGATAAAGAAGATGTGGCACATATATACATGGAATATTACTCAGCCATAGAAAGAAATGAAATTGAGTTATTTGTAGTGAGGTGGATGGACCTAGAGTCTGTCAGACAGAGTGAAGTCAGAAAGAGAAAAACAAATACCATATGCTAACACATATATATGGAATCTAAAAAAAAAAAAAAAAGTTCATCTCACTGATGAACCTGCAGGGCAGGAATAAAAACGTAGACATAGAGAATGGACTTGAGGACACAGCGGGAGAGGGGGAAGCTGGGGTGAAGTGAGAGTAGCATGGACATATATACACTACCAAATGTAAAATAGATAGCTAGTGGGAAGCAGCAGCATAGCACAGGGAGATCAGCTTGGTGCTTTGCAAAGACCTAGAGCGGTGGGATAGGGAGGATGGGAGGGAGGCTCAAGAGGGAGGGGATATGGGGACATACGTATGCATATGGCTGATTCACTTTGTTGTGCAACAGAAACTAACACAGTATTGTGAAGCAATTATACTCCAATAAAGATCTATTAAAAAAATAATAAAAATGTTGGTTGAAGGAATGAACAAATAAATGAATTAGGACAAATTGTTTATGCAACAGAATCTCCAGACAAACTGTGAGCACATCACATATAAGGAATATGTTTTGTTCATCTTTTTGTCTCCAGCACCTAGCATGGTATCTGACACAAAATGAATGTTTACTAAATAGCTATTTATTAAATTAGAGATAAGCGATAAATACAGTTTACTTTATAAATGCAAAGAAGGAAAAACAAAACACATTTGTTGTATCATGTAACCTTGTACCAAAGATTTATGAATAGATTTATTAATGGGGTGGAATTTCTACCTTGAAGATATAGAAGTAAATGTGGAGACTGAGAAGTCAAGTCACCTTAGTCCTCTAGAGTGGTTAAAGCTAACTAGTCCCTGTGAATGAGAATGTAGCCTAGCTGAAGATTTCTAGCCTCTATTTACACAGCATTGGCCCCAGGACAACACAGTCAGGGCAGGCTGTAGTCACATCTCTTAGCCTAAGAATGCATACCTGTTAGGGAAATTTCCTATTTCTAATGAAAAAATAAAGACCTTGGGTGGAGAGAAGAAAAGTAGTAGGAGTGTCACTTGAAGCACAAACAAACATGGAAACTGAACAGACAATCTCTGTATCATTACATCTTCTTCAAGAAAGGCACACCAATTCCCTTCCAAGGTATATCAGTATGTTGCACCATTGTGGAAGGAATGGAAGAGCAGGATGGGGTTGGCTGGCTGAAGTCACATCTTGGGGAAGCTGGCCAAGTTGGCAATGCCACAAGCGTTGTTCTTATTCCGGGCCATGAGGATATAGCCTTTGTTTCCCCAGTTTTCTCCCCAGCTGTAGGACCAAGCAAGGAAAATACTTAGTACCCTCAGTTTATTCAATAAAACATTTACTGAGTATTGTACCTGAGTATAGGTACCGATGTTTTACAAATATGAATAAGACAGTTTTTACCTTTAAACAGTTTAAAGTCAAGAAATGGAGACATAGTGCTATAGGAGAAATTGCTTCTGACCAAGGGGATCAAAAAGGGCTTAACAAAAAAGGTGGCATTTGAGCTGAGCCCAAAGGTGGATAGAATTTGGACCTGTGGAAATGGAAGCCAGCAGGGGAGTGTGAAATGAGTAATAGAGGCAGGAAAGCATGGGACATGTGTTAGGATCATGTAGCTGAAAAACAGGGTGCTTGACAGGGTGTAGTGGGAGATCAGGTTGAGTGATCTTTACTGCCAGGCTAAAGAGTTTGACTCTGGCCCATGATAGTAGAGGAGACACTGAAGTTTTCTGATTGGGAGAGTAAAATCATTCAACTTGTGTTTTATGAAGAGTAATCTTGAAAACGTGAGTCTAGAGCATAAGAAAGAGGCAAGAGAGGCTGAAGCTGGTGATCTTGGTTTCACAGAAGAAATGAATGAAGCTATGAGAATTGATGAGATTGCTAAGGAGACAAGTGGAGAGACTGGAAGATTAGATATAGGTAGACAAAGACAGAGACAGAGAGAGACAGAGAGAGGGAAGATTGGTCTATACATCTTCCTAAGTTGTTTTCATGAGCTTTCTGTCCTTTTTCCCCAACAAGAAAATTCACCAGTTACCCGGTACATTTTACTTAAGACCTTTACCCTTCCACCGTTCCCTTCTCCAGGGGTCCCCAATGATCCTGATCCTGCCTAGGTGTGTCCTTTATTCTTCCCAGCTCTCTTGGCACTTGATCAAGAAAGGACAGGGTAAGTGCTTGGGCTGGGAGTCGAGAAAGGGAGAACACAAGACAGAAGCTGTGGGAGAAGGAACATCCTCTTAGAAAGGTGCTCAGGTTCACTCTTAATTGGGACTGTGATATAAAAAGTTGCTTCAGGTTTGAAGCAACTCCCAGCCTTACATTCTATCCTGCCAGCCCTCCAGGCAGCAAACCCAACTTGGTTATACTACTGCATTGGCCTGTGCACTCCCCAGAGTCTAGGACCCCTGCTCTTTGGAGGGCACCAAGGACAGAAAATTTAATCAGTGCTGCTGCTAGCCTGGTGTTGACCAATGAGGAAAGAAAAAGAATAACTACCCTAAATCTGCTCCCCTACAAAGTCACAAGGGGCTAAAGAGAAATGGGGAGCCAACTACTAATAATGTGTAGTTTTATTTGTTCCCAATAATAGAGAGGGAAACACTAATTTTTGTTGTTGTTGCTCATATCTACTTTCTGAAAAGCATTTCTCTTCACAGCCTTCAAAATCTTTGGCCAGTTCTTATATATGTCTATCCTAAGTGTATCTGGAAGGGCAAAAAGATGCACAAGAGGATATTAAACTTTTACTTTGTTTATACTGTACCCTACTGCTTATAGACAGACTGATGATGGAAACCTCCCTAAAAAATCAATCACATTAGAGAGAAAAGAAAGAAAAAAACATAATTCCAAAGCTCCTGCTGGTTCTTGGTGCTACTTTATGTTCTCATTAGCTAGGTCTGTCTTTCTTAGGGGGCTATGAGATCACTGAAGGCAGACATCTGCTCATGTGTTTGTGTATGTGACTAAGCACCTTGAACATATAGCAGCTGCCCAACACATACCTTTAGTACTCTTGTCTGGTCGTTAAATGTTAGAATTAATAGCCTCTGATTGGGAAGGTAGAATTGAAACATCTGAGAAAACTTTCTCTTGATTTACGAGAAAGAAAGAAATATTGGGAAGTTGGAGTTGAGGGTAAGTGTTAAGAGGATGACATGTAGTGTTCCCATCATTACCTGTTTTTAATTATCCAGTGCTTGTTTCCCTTCTGGATCCCGTATCCCACTGCCAAAACGGCATGGTTCAGATTATCGCTATTGCAGTTTTCATCGTAATACACACCTAGGAAACAAACTATCAAGGTGAAGCTTTCTGCAATCCAAGGGTCGCCCTGTGGGGTCTCCCACTCTAGGAGACCCTCTGTAGAATCCCATCCCAGTCAGGCGGGCTTACGACAGAGATGCTCTGTGCTGTGGCAGTTGTTTCTCCCTGGCAGACTCAGTTATGGAAACAAGTACTGAAAATGCTCAGTACCCTTCGAGAAGCTGCCCAGCCCACGTCATAAGAGAAGGTTGATTGTGCTCCACAGGAACAGTGCCTTACCTTTTCTGTAAAACTGGAAGGAGGTCAGGCTTGCATCAATGGCCACAGAGACGGGTCCCACTCGGGCCACTGCCCTCTTCAGGGCTTTTTCATTTCCCTCAGGGATTTCTCTGTACCCTCTGCACTTAGCTGCCTTGCCTGTTGGGTTGTACATACAACTTTCATCCTGGAAAAAACAGGTTGAAATAGGACTAGGACTAAGCAACAGGCAGCGAATCAGTGAGTGAGGAATTCTGCCAATGTTTTGGGCGATGTCAGTGCACTAACAGGGGCAGCAGACTAGAGTCTCTAGAAAGGGTCTGTTCTCTCCTCACCATTTTAGAAACTATAAAAAAAAGAATATGGGGCTTCCCTGGTGGCGCAGTGGTTGAGAATCTGCCTGCCAATGCAGGGGACACGGATTCGAGCCCTGGTCTGGGAAGATCCCACATGCCGCGGAGCAGCTGGGCCCGTGAGCCACAATTGCTGAGCCTGCGCGTCTGGAGCCTGTGCTCCGCAACAAGAGAGGCCGCGATGGTGAGAGGCCCGCGCACCGCGATGAAGAGTGGCCCCCGCTTGCCACAACTGGGGAAAGCCCTCGCACAGAAACGAAGACCCAACACAGCCAAAAATAAATTAATTATTTAAAAAAAAAAAGAATATGAAAAGTGGATACCTTGTACCGTACACAAAAATCAGCTCCAGGTGGTTTTAAAACATAAATGTGAAAGGAAACACTGTAAAACTTAAAAAAGAGAATATTTTTAATTTCTACCTCAGGGTAGAGAAAGATTTCTGAAATAAGATTTTTTTAAAAGCACAAATCATCTTCCGGCAATGTAGTATGTGTGATCCTCAGTAGGCAGGGAGGCAGCAGCTGCTGTGTGGGGAGGAGGCCAAGGCCAAGACCCAGCTAGAGGGAGGACCTTGGTCCCATGCACACATAACAGGCAAAGAGTGTTGGCTGGACCCTTGTGCTCTCATGAGATAAAAGCACATAACATGACACTAAAACAAATTAATAAAGAACTTAGCAATTTAGTCTGTGAATTTCCAATGTTATGTTTTGCAGGTCTAATTAACGATGATATGTTTCATTGTCAAGCCACAATTATGGAATCTAATGGGAACCCACATCAAGGCGGTGTATTCTTTTTGGCAGTTCATTTTCCTACAGACTACCCCTTCAAAACCCTAAAGTTGCATCTAAAAGAATATGTTATCTAATTATTAACAATAATGGCAGGAGTTGACATGATATTCTAAGATTACAGTAGTCTCCTGTCTTAATAATTTCTCAAGATTCCTTTGTTATCTGCCATATGATCCAAACCCTTGATGCCTCCTAGTGCCAAAAATTGCATAGATCTACAAGTAAAATAAAATATCTAGGGAATGGATTTGGAAGGATACCACGTGATGATACTTTAAAGTAAAAATAACCTGCATTATGGCTGGAATGAACTTAAATTACTGTATTATCTGGCTGCTGCCCTATCAGATCTCTTCTTTTTTTAAATTTTGTTTTTCTTTACCTCCTTCCATTCATTTACACGTTCATATAAGAAGTTCTTTCAGTTTTGGACAATAACTGCTTTTTAAAACTGTAAAGTAGAAAAGAGAACAGTTGTCCAAGATTCAGAATGTTAAAAATGGAACACATGTCTTATACGGCTAATTCTTCATTTTAATTGATTATGAGACCAAAATCATTGCACGTTTCTCTAAAATGCTGACGAGATC
Organism: Balaenoptera physalus; assembly: GCF_965194825.1. Classification (NCBI taxonomy): domain Eukaryota; kingdom Metazoa; phylum Chordata; class Mammalia; order Artiodactyla; family Balaenopteridae; genus Balaenoptera; species Balaenoptera physalus. Next base: position 87,643,264 of record NC_138882.1, on the reverse strand, counting down.
ATTTGAGGGGGTAGGAGAACAGAGATTATAAGTCAATTGCTCCTTCTATTCCAAAATAGGGTTTCAAATGTTATGTAATTTTCCTTTAAATTATTCAGTTTCTGAGTTATTAAACTGTCTCTCAACAAACTGGTTAATATAGTACTGAATAAATGATGCAAGCTGTCAATGGATAAGTGATCAACTACTAGCTCTAATAATATTTAAGTTATGTTTTTAATATAGTTAGACAACCCTTTAAATTGGTTGCCTGGATTAATCAATATGAAAAAAGTTATAAACATGAATCTGTTTTTTTGTATACATTGTTAGGATGTGTTTAATTTTTTTGATGTCAAGTGACAACAAAAAGTTGTCAGAAGAATATTTGACAGTTTAAAAACGAATATTTTGCCACGCCCAGGTTATCTCACTGACTGCCCTGATGTACTCAGAATTCAAAAGCTAACCTTTTAGGACAGCTTCAGTGTGCTGCACCTTACGGCAGCAGCCCCAGGGTCAAATATGGACTGGGGACCCAGCAGTTCTGAGAACTATACACAGAGTAAAGAAAAAGCTTTCCACACACAACCTCCAACTTCTCTGACTTACTTACCTGACAGGTAAAGAAACCATAACATGGAATACTAATGGCATGACGTTTATGAAATGCAGTAGTTTTGATGTGGCCAATGTCACGATGATGTGCTGAAGTGACATTACTACGTAGGTTGCTGAGTATCCAGTAAAATGGATCTGTTCAGTCATTTACATTAATAAGCATTTTTGTTGCAGGAGATACCATTTCAGATGACTAAACACGAATAAATAAAACTCGTTGTTACTGGATTTTTTAAAGGCAGAAATTGCAAAGGAAAAAAAATTAATAATTTTTCTACACTAAAATTAAGAACTTTTCTGGATTGAAAGACATCATAAAGAGAATGAAAAGAAAAATAGACTCACAACACACATAGTATTAGTATCCAAATATCTTTTTTAAATTCCTAAAAATCAGTAAGAAAGAGAACACAACCTAATTAAAGATGGGAAAAGATATAAACAGTCAATTCACTGAAGAAGAAATGCAAATGGCCAGATAAGCATACCAATGAAGAGATGAATCAATAGGATTTCTTATACTGTGCAGGTGGGAAATACAAATTTTTCCAAACACTTTGGTAAACAATTTGACATTATCTAGTAGAGAGGAAGATGCACATACCCCAAGACTCAGACAATTCTGTTCCTAGATATTATATTCCAGTAAAGAAATTCTTGTACATGTGCACAGAAGACATGCCCGGGAATGTTTGCAGCAGATAAACAGATCCAATAGATAGATCTTGGCTCTGCTACATAACTAGAGGTGTGAGTTTGAATATGCTACTATATCTCCTTAAGTGTCAATGTCCTCACCTATAAAGTGAGGATAAGGGTACCTTACAGGGCTTTTATGAGGATTAAATGAGAACATGCACTAAGTACATGGCTTAGCACATGGTAGCCATCATTTGTATTACTCAGACCTGTTATCCCTGCTTCAAAGGCTCTATTGCAAAGGCCCCATATTATATTATCTATCAACCCCATGTATATAAAAAGCCCTCAGATCTTCTTCCTTTTAGATAAGAAAGATCTTCCTATTACTAAAGGACCTTATAGGAGGAAGTGAGTTGATCTCTAAAACTGCAATAAATATGAAGCAACTTCCTTTTTCTCTCATTTAAACATGTTAGCATGTTAACTTACATAATTTGCTTAAATGTTCCCCAAACCCACACTGAGATCATACAAAATAAGGCCAAGTGATTCATGAAATTAGCATGGTGGGCTTGGAGATTTGTGATGGGAGTGGAGGAGTTGAGCAGAGAGTTACAGAGACCCACTCAGAGATGTATGGGATAACCTGTCCTCTGTTTTTTCTTCAGGGCAGAGAGGCAGATAGGAACCATGGTAGCCTAAGCTCCCCAAATTCTCCCAGACTGTGGGAATCTTCTTGGCCTTCTGTGGGAAATTATCCCATCAAGAAGGCTGGATAGGGTAACAGAAAACAAGATTTCTGGACTTGTTTCCGGTACAAAATGTCATGCTGGGGAAGGAGGAGCCATTACAGAGCTGTATGACTGCACGGGACAGTCTCACCTGTCCCACATACGGGTAGGCATCTTCAGAGTCAATGCCCCGGTTCTTCTGCACATACTGGAAGGCATTGGTCATGTAGCCCCCTCCGCAGCCATCATTCTCAGACACACAATCCACCAGGTTCTGTGGACTCAGATTTAAGAGTTTGCCAGTTTTCTTCTTGAGTTGGCCCTCCAGGGCACCCACAGAGCTAAAAGCCCAACAGGAACCACATTGACCCTGAGAGGCATAACAGAGAAACTATCAGTCATTGCTGTTCACACTTTTTGTTTCTTCCTTCTACCTGCCTGATGAAATTCCATGTTTTATAAATTCCAGCACCTGTCCCCTTTGCTGTGAAGTCTTCCTATTTCCCTTCGTTTAACCTTTGTTTCAGTGTTCTATTGCTATTGTTGTTATTGATAACTGTTGTTACTATTGTTACCATTAGCTGTAGTAAAGCAGAGTACAGCTCTTCCTCCAATGAATCCATCATAAATTGAAAATATAGTAAGTCGAAAATGCATTTAATACCCCTAACCTACTGAACATCAAAACTTAGCCTAGCCTACCTTAAATGTGCTCAGTGCACTTACGTTAGCCTTCAGTTGGGTAAAATCATCTAACACAAAGCCTATTTTATAATCCAGTGTTGCATATCTCATGTAATTTATTGAATACTGTACTGAAAGTGAAAAACAGAATGGTTGTAAGTGTACTGGTTGTTTACCCTCATGATCAGATCATGTGGCTGACTGGGAGCAGCGGCTCTCTACCACAGGCCAACATCAAGAAAAGGTTTCGTACCACATATCGCTAGCCTGGGAAAAGATCAAAATTCAAAATTTGAAGTACAGTTTCTATGGAATGCCTATCACTTTCACACCATCATGAAGTCAAAAAATCATAAGGTGAACCATCAGGAGCCGGGGACCATCTGTACTGGTTTTGCAATGCACTAGATGTGTAACCTTGGGTAAATTACTAAACCTCTCTGTACCTTTCTTTCTGTGTAAATTGTGGATAATGACAATATACTTAATGGAATCATGAGAATTTAAAAAGTTAATTCATGTAAAGGATGAATTATTGTGTATAATAATAATCTCTCAAAAAGTGCTAGCTATTATTATTAGTGTTTGTTCAGCTAGATTATACATTTTTCTTTCTTTCCTGTTCTATTTTTTAAGATTGGGGATTTCTTGAGGACACAGGTTATGTCTTAGTCATCTTGAATCTCTACTGCCTAGCACTATATCTGGTAGGTTCTGAAAAAAATGTGTTTGTTGAATGAATGTTAAATCAAGTGTTCATCTGGTGGATAAATCAGCCTTGTTAAGGTTGTGGGAAAACTTACATTCTCATGCTGGTAAGAATGTAAGATTGTACAAACTTTTTTGGAAAGGATTCTGTGACCTACTGATTCCAATTTTGGGATTTGCTTTGCATAAATATTTGTATATATTCACAAAAATATATGCACACAGGTGCTTACAGCAACACTTTGTAGAGAAGAAAAAACAGAAATAACCTAAATCTACAAAAACAGATGATGAGTTAAATAACAGAATAGACTTTATTCTCTTAGCAGGGGGAGAGGTAACTTAATTCTTTGCCCTCTTTGCCTGATGCCCTCCTACCTTAAGAACAAAGAAGCAGAAGGGAGAGGTCATGCCAGTTTCCATACCCACACCCAAGAGAAAAAAGGGTACCTGGTTTTTGACAGGAGTAACATATCCCTTCTTCCGATAATCAACAGAGTCTGGGCTGCCTTCCCAGTCTGGGATATAGAGGGTGTCATTACTGCGGGAATGAGAGGGGGGTATTTTGAGTCCAGTCATCTTCTGAACCACTTCTTCACTGGTCTGGGACAAAGAAGAAAGAGGCCAGGCATAAGCAGGGAACCAAGACAAACAGGGCAGGTAGACCAGGAGCTAAGGATCAACTCACCATATCCCCCAAGTGGTTCATGGCCAGTTCATATGTATGGACACCAAGAGAGGCCTCAAGATTATGGATGGAAATATGCTTCAGGTTTTTTTCCCAAATTAAACGCCGAGAGATTTCATCCACCTAAACAGAGCATAGTCAGTATTGGCATAGACTGTGTCCTATGTACAAAGTTATCTACATAATACTGTGGAGGTTTCTAGAAGATATTAAATTTACAATCATAGAGGGTTTACAATCTAGTTGGGGAACTGACCATGGGATTATTAAGAGCATGCAAAAGAAATATATAAAACAAATAATAGAATGCAAAGCTCTGGAGAGACATATAGGAAAAAAATTGCTTACGAATTAATAGCATTAATCTGAGAAGGCTTCCCAAAAGAGAAATATAAGACAGTTATGAAGAAAAGGAAGGATAGGACTTGATGGAGGGTGAATTGAGGAGTAGTAATGGAAAGTATATGTTAACAGTTAGGGACCAGGGGCAGGTTTGCTTGGTTGTAGTGGTTGAAGTATTGGGGTTGAAGAAGGGAGTCTGGAAGCTAGGATTAGATGTCTCAGGTTCCAGCCCTCCCACCATGTTCCCCTCCAGGTTTCCCAGGCACCTTGCTGTTATACTGCTTTCTGTAGGTCTTCTTCCATAGCTCCCACTGGGTGTTCAGCATCTCTTCGGGGTACAGAGCAAGGCTCACCACAGGCAGCAGTAGTAGAACCTTGAGCCCCCACATCCTGGAGAAGGGGATAATTAGGGGACACTCTTCTATTTGCCCAGAGGTTCCTAACCTGGCTTGGGATGAGGAAATAGCTGGAACCATATTCTCAGACAGGTGGTTCTTAACCTTTGGGACACATAGACTCCCATGACAAGCTAATAAAAATTTTCAACCCACTATAGTCCCTCTCACCAGAAAAATGAATGCACACACAATAATTCTGGGGAGTTCATGAACCCGAAGTTAAGAACGCCTTCCTCTGGACCACGAGGCAGAGGAAAACTAGGCTTTATAAGGAAGGTAGACAGAGATTGAGGATGACTTCCATATGATAAAAACAGTGATAGTCAGAAGGGTTCTGGGTTTGGGTGGGATGCTGATACATCTGGTTACAAGTATTTTGACCTAGGGAGACTCAACACACACACACACACACACATATACACATACACACAGATGCACTTGCACAGATAACCAGAAATGGGGTAGAAAATGGACAATCAGGATGGGACAGCACCTGTCTGCTCCAGTGTCCCCAGCAGACTTGGAGGAGATAGACAAGGTAAGTGCAGGGTGGGATGAGTGGGGTCGGAGAATACACAAAGGAGAGATTTTTCAGCTAAGTTTTGCTTCCTGATCATTTCTTCAAGGCATTCTTTTGTTCCTTGCCTAAATTCTGATACTTCTCCTGATCTTGCCAGGAGAGGACAACGGAAAACTTGACAGCATTTCCTATTCTCTAACTATGAGATGTTTACTGTCTCCTCAGTCTTCTTATGCATTTCTTCCTCCTTTCTCTTCCTGCTCCTTCCTCAGGCAGGAAACTGTCCTAATCTCAACCAGCTGCTGTGGGCAGGAAAGGTTTTCTTTCTTTTTCTGACCAAAAACCCCACAAAACCTCTGTGACTGCCTCACGGGACAAAAAGCCTCAGAACCAAAGTTTGTTAGAAGAATGTAAGACAGAAAAGCAATGTTCTGTGATTGTTAGATACACAGCTTTTCAGTTTACTCTAGCTTCATCCACTTCTCACAGTGTCTTGCTAATTTCATGCCCTCCATTTTAAGAGCAAGTTAGTCTGCATCAAGTCACACAGCTTGCATAATTTTTGAATTTATAGTCCATTTTTGTGTAATCTTTGCAAAGTGGCAAAATGTCCAGGAGGACATTTAAAATCTGGAGTGTTAAGGGCTTTGGGATGTCTCAAACAGTAGGAAGACCTTACTGAGCTACCACCTCCCTGCACCACTCCTCCTCCCGGCTAGTAAGTTAACCCTTTTGGTACCTGCCCACCCACCCCCGCACCCCCCCCAAAAAAAAACCAACCTTGAGAGGTCACTCCTTGAGGGATGGGTAAAGGATGCCCTATATTCTTTGCTTTCACTAATAACCATGTATACATACACACAAACCATACAAGGAGTCCTAAAGATTTCCAGGCAGATTTTACTTAGCCAGGAAATAACCTAAGAAGGGCATCACTGTTTTCATCTGCAAAGCCTATAAAGTTCATTTTGATCCCCAAGTCACTACATTCCTAATATTCCTAAAAATGGAGAACTGAAAGGAATGAGAAGCTAAAAGACCTAGGAAGTTGAAAATGTTACCTGCTGATGGGGATCTGTTCTCTGGGCTCGTCTCAGCAGAGAAGTGTGGATAATGTGGGCGGATGACTAGGGGTGCTGGATTTATTCCACCAGGATTGCGGAAGTCAACTCCAGCTGTTGGCTGGAAAATTTGGATGGGGAGGGCAGTGGAAATAGAAATGCTGAGAGAAGGGGATTAGGGAGGAGGGAAGGAGGCAGCAGATTTACATCCTTTCTGCGTGTGCATGTGGAGCATGTGTGCCAGGGCAGAGAGTTGTTAGGTATTTAGTTTCACGTGGCTGCCTGCCTTTGAGAGCAGACAAAAAAAGACCTCAGTACATATTATCCAAGTTGTGGCTTACCTTCTCTTTCGTGGACAAAATATTATTTATTACACTGGTGGATTACAACTTTCCCAGCCCCTTTCCTGTTATTATTCATCTCTCCAACTTTGAAACCTCAGTTTTCCAATATGTCTGACCCTCACATGAGGGATGAGGAAATGAACACAAAAGGCTAGAAAAAAGTATGTAAGGGAAGTCACAGGCTCCAAAATCATTTGTATTTTATAAACGTGTTGACTAAAAGTTGTCATTGCTTCCAGGCAGGGGAATATCTTTCCCAGACTAACATGGTTTTGCTGAGGAAGGATACGCCCAGAAAAGTCCAGATGAAACCAGTTCTAAAAGTAACCAGAAACAGTATTCCTGGTTATTCATGACAGCACTTGAATCAATGCCATAAGCACTGACAAATTCACATGTGACTTCTTTGTTGCTAAAACTCTCAGATGGTGGGATGCCTGATGAACATTATGTCTCAATTATTAAAGTCCCCAATCCAGGTCCAGTCATATGAGCTTCACCAAATGCTTCCCTCAACATCCAGGCATGTGACAGATCATAAGAATCTAGTTCAGTCCCTAAACCACAACCCCAAACATTTTCTTCCATAAACAGATGTGTGGGAAGAGGAAAAGGGGTCCTTGGAACAAAAAGGATAACACATGGGATCTAGAGTCAGTTTCTAGCTGGATTACACACATAGACCCTCAAGAACACAGGCTTATGCTTATGGGTTTTTAAAATTTCCTAATGAAACATATTGTCCTAGAGGGAAACTAGGTCTAGACCTGAATAGTTTAAGTTTCCCCATCCCTAATTCCTTTAAATCCAGAAGTGCCCTCTTGGTCTCAAGTCCCAACTTTCCCCCTCTCCCAAGGACTTGGGCAATCCCCCACCCCCCATCCCATGGTCAGATGTCTCTGATGATTTTACTCAGAATGAGTCAAGATCAGGAGGACAACCAAGGAATGCTGAGTGATCAGAGCCCTATGATTTCTGATTCCTGAAATTATAGACATACTGTGCTTTATGTTTGTATATTTGAAGCGCAAGCTATGGATTCAACTAGTTGTGGCTGTTTGTTGTTTATGAGCTGGGAGGGAATAATAAAGCCGCAATCAAGATCACACAACACAGGAAAGTTTACAAAAGGAAAAAATATTTTGTTTTAAAATCTTTGCTACATGTCATTATTTTTGCCACTGTAAGGCTCAGCACAGATGCCAGCAGTACAGAAACGGCCAACAAGGAAAAAAAAACCAATCAAAAATAAAACCCTGAAGGAAAAGCAGAAACAAAACCCCCAGAGCATCTTCTCCCGCCCCTCCCCTTCCCCAGAAGCCCTATAATAACTGTACAATATTATAGTCCTGATCACATTTAAAAACAGCTGATTATTAAAAAACAAGGATTTCATTGGAAACTCAACTTTTTGGTTTCTTAAACTGTGATATAAATATATATGTATATTGTATGTGTGCACATAGAATAAAAAAATAAACTGTCTCCTTTTCCACTCCACTACCTGGCACCAGATTGGAGACAAAAGGGAGGGAAACCTAATGACATTCTTTCAGCCTCTCCAAGGCCACCTATGTTCCTCAGTCCCCTATGGCTACATTTAGTATGTCTTCTTATTCAATCTTGCACTTAAGATACTGGCCCGAGCCAAACAAATAAACAAAAAAAGGCCGATACACATGGCTGTTACCTGAGGAAGGTAAAGAGTGAGAGTAGTAACCTGTATCCGCGTTTATATGGCTATAGTTAATTGCTAAGTGACCCTGTTGGGATGGGAGTCCAGGTCCCATTTATCACATGGATTTATTACACTTGTACTATAAAGCAAAATCCAATCTCAAGATTGGAAAGGGAGCAAAGAGGAAAGAACTATAGGCCCAGAAGAGACCTAAATCTCCGTTTCCTGCAGACTGGATACTTTGAGAATGGGATGAAAGAGGTTACTTTGCAAGAAGGCTTGGTATTTGGTTTAAACTCCACCAGTGAGGATTTTCACTGGGACTGCTAATCCAAGAAGTTGAGTTTCCGTGCATATATAACCTCTACAGAACACACATCATATGTGATTCTGACAGAAAAATGCAGCATTATCCTTACGGCCAAGTAGGGGGTTTCTAAAAGTGTTTATCTTGCCAGCCTACTTCTGTAATGTTTGCAGATCTTCCATATAAGGTGAGAGCACCAAAAGCAGGAATGACCCAGCTTTATCACTATATGTGTTCGATGAGAGACCAACGATTTCAATAGAAGACTTTATATATTTGCTTATAGTTGCCTATTGGCTGGGCATAGATATAAGTGCAGCAAAGACATTTATTTAAATACTCTTTGGCTGCAATACTAAGTGGAAAATACATGGAAGAGTTAACTCCTTAGGACTCTTTAAAAAACACAAAGAAAGACAAAATCTGGGACAAATTTTGCATAACTCCCCAATAGGGAGAAAGAAACACAGAAACAAACGTGCACGTGCTCATGCACACATATGTGCACATGCATGCATGCACACACACACACACACACACACACACTCTCTTTCCCTCTCTCTCTCTCTCACACTTCCTTACTCATGTTTCTTTCCAGAGGAATTGCTCACAGGCAGCAGAAAGAGCCTATGCTCACTTCCTAAAGCCCCATGTATACCTACCATGTTTCATGGTCCTCAAACATGAGGACATTTCTCCCCTCCTCCACCTTATTCAGAATTTCTTTCCAGAAATAAGCCATAGTATCCAAGGCAAATAGTGGATGCCAGGTTCTCTAACCTGCCCCTTGACCCAGCACAAATCATCTCTGCACACAATTTCTGGTCAGGAGACATAAGGAAAGGCATTCTTAACCTTATCCAGTCTCAATTTTTCAAAGGCTCCCCAAAGCCTTGAGGATTCACTCCATTTCTTCTATAAATGTTATCTCAGAGAGAAACAAGGAAGACAAGGGAAAGGTCAGAAGGAAAAGGGGGTTATACATCAGGGGTGAGGGAAGGGAAGGGAGAGGAACTTTTATTCTGTTTATAGAAAGATTTGCTTTTTAAAAACAAATGGTGATCTTTTTTTTCTCCCCCACCCCTTATCCTCACCCCAATAGTTCTATTCTGAAAAGGAGGGAAACATAGTTAGATCAGGAAATTCTTCATTGTTGTAACTGTTGCTCTGGTCTCCCAGCATGGACAGCATCTCCTAATAAGAGAAAAAGAATAAGTTTGGGTCACACACCTTGATCCTTTACATTTATCAAGCTGCCTCCCAACATCCCCCTGAACTGTCATCTCTGGCCCCGGAGAGTTTCTGCTGCGCTGAGTTCTCTTAGCCTTCCTTACTCCCAGCAACACTGACTCCTTTAGATGACAACCTTTTTTCCTAGTTCCTTCTCTGTCTTCCTCCTACAGTTCCACATTTTCCCTCTTTTCTAGACCTCAGTATTTTCAAAAGGAGAAAAATCTGTTTGTCACATTTCATAAAACCCCCCTCTGGATACATATGGAATATCTCTTATCCTATTATGTTTTCCACCAAAACCTTGTTTTGCCTTCTTTCAACCTGTGTTTTAAACTAAGCTCCTCCTTTGTCCCACCTGAGATTACTCCACTGACTCTTGCAGTCCCCTCAGGATGTATGTAAATAGACCTTAATAGCTGTATTCAGTATTTTTATACCTAAAGTACTATCAAGTGGGTACATGGTTCTCCGTGAATGGGCCAAAATTACTTTTTTTGATGTCTTCACATGGCGCTTCACATCACTAATGATGGTCTGGTTAAAGGCTGTGCAGCACACTAAGTTCACAATCTTTTCAATTAATGACATCTATTCCTATATGTCTCGACTCTTCTCTTCTTACTAACCTCAATCAAACACCTGAATCCATGCATGCTTTCTTCTCTGTCTCTCCTCCCTGACTCTCTCCCAGTTTCTGGTTTTCTGAAGTCTGTTCACCCTCTCACCTGGAAGACCTCTGGCTGGCCAGGTTGCTGTGCTGATGGCTGTTGAACATGTTGCTCATTAGAAGTTGAACGATGATGAGGCTGCTGGCCCTGCCACTGTGGCCAGACACTCACACCCTCTGCTGTCCGTGTCTGGAATTGTCCTGCAGTCTGTCCAGTCTCAGGAGCTAAAAATACAGCAAGGAAGAATAAACAACTTCAATCTGCTAACTCCACTAGAGAGGAGAAACTAGCACATTATCACATGCAAATCATTAATTTTACCCAGATACTTTCTGCCCTTCTTTCTGCAAATCAATGCCTCTTCTATTTCAAACCCTGGTCCCAGATTCATTTTTCTTCTCTAGGTATCCTTTCCAAAGAGTCCTTTGCTCATTCAGACTATACTTGCATATTATTAAATGTATAATACTTTACATGCTTTTTGTTATATGTGCTAAAGTCTTTTTCATGTGGGTAGGTTTTATATTCCAAATGGACTGTCACCTTGCATTTTCCTATAATTAGGTCAGTACAGCCGTGATAAAAGCAAGCCATTTTAACTACAAAATCCTTTCTCTCTCTTTTTTTAAAAATAAATTTATTTATTTTATTTATTTATATTTGGCTGCGTTGGGTCTTCATTGCTGCGCACAGGCTTTCTCCAGTTGCGACGAGCGGGGGCTGCTCTTCGTTGTGGTGCATGGGCTTCTCATTGCAGTGGCTTCTCTTTGCTGTGGAGCACGGGCTCTAGGCGCGCGGGCTTCAGTAGTTGTGGCTTGTGGGCTCTAGAGCGCAGGCTCAGTAGTTGTGGCGCACGGGCTTAGTTGCTCCGCGGCATGTGGGATCTTCCCGGACCAGGGCTCGAAACCGTGTCCCCTGCATTGGCAGGCAGACTCTTAACCACTGCGCCACCAGGGAAGCCCAAAATCCTTTCTCTTTAGTGGTGTGATTTTTCTCCTAGTCTGAACTCACCAAAGTTGGATCCACGATTGGTGAGACTTGGGTAGGCAGCGGCACCAGGTGATGCAGTGGAAGCTCCAGGGAGGGACATGGGGCTGAAGGAGGATGGAGTCTGAAAGTTGCCTACACCAAATTGGGAAGAACGAGTCTTGGCTGTAGCCTGGGTAGCCACCTGCTAAAAGAAAGAAAGGGGTAGAGAGCAAATGGAACATTAACATTATTGCACAGGCCATTCCTGTGAGTTAACATTACCTCTGTCAATCACTGGATTCTTTTGAGCCAAGCTCATTACTTATATCTCATTGTATATTTCTTCCAATTAACTCCCAATCTCCCTTGACACTATTTTTAGACACTTGTGATAAATTGCAAAAAACAAAGAACTATGGGATTAGTAATAGTACACGTTTAGAGTTGTGAGAATTAAACGAAAATGACTTAAACGAAAGCATTTTATAAACTGTAACGTTATACAAAAACTAGAGGTATTAATAATAGTATAGCATTATATATAGAGAAAAAACACTTTGTATCATTTTATTTAGTCTGTACCACATTTGTTTGTTCCTAATGATGATTTTTTTGTTTTGGTAACTAAACATTTTTCTCACTACAGTAGTAATGCATATGCACTGTGGGATATTTTCAAAAGGAAGGAAAATAAAAAGGAAATAATCATCCATAATTCTACCACCAAAGACCCACGGTTAACATTTCTGGATAACTTCTTCCAGTTTTTATTTTCCTATGCATTTTTTATACAATGAGGTCATACTGCATATAACAATTCTGGAGCTTACTTCTGGTTTTGGCTTTTTTATTTAAGATATTACTTATGCAATATAAGTATATATCAACATATGACAGGACATTAGCTTTAGCCTGAACATATATTTTATATATACACATATATACTATATGAGGATTTTTCAACACAATTTTTTTTTTGGTAAATAGATATCACTGTGTATAAATTAGTGATTAATTTTCTCCTTTGTTCCTGTATTTTGTAGCCCTAACCAAAGTGGAAACTTCTCAGAATTTACTCCAAAACAAATCTGAAACTGAAACCTGTTCAAGATGTTTGTGACCAATTTTGATTTAAGGTGAATGTGAAAACCATGGACTCTGAGATGTTTGTATTATCTATGGTTTTTAATTACCTAGCTGCTCCCAATAAAGATAAAAATTGGAAGGAAGGGGATGGGAGGGGTGGAAAGAAGATGTCTAAGACAGACAGCAATAATTTTACATATGTAGAAAAGCCTAACCAAACAAACAAAAAATACACAAGGGACAGACACAAGGGACAGATGAGAAGGTTTACCTGGGCAGAGAAGCCTGGGCGGGTGCTAGGGGTCCAAGCTGGGGCTGCTCCCTGGGTAGGATTGGAGTGGCGAGAAATCTGAGCCAACATCTGCCCTGCAGAAGCTGATGGCTGGACAATGGTTACAGGAGGGGCCAGACCACTATTTCTAGGAGTGAACAAATAGTGAGGTAAGGATTAAAAAGGTGCATTTATCACAGAATCTAGGAATCACAGGACAATCTAGTGCTATATCTAGATTCCCTTGACTCCCTGGGGTCAAGGAAAACTTGATAACAGAATTTGGAAAAGACAAGAAAGACTGACAGTCACACACTGATCAGGACACACAGAGATGGAACCTAGAACATGGCAACAGGACAGGTGCAAAGAAAAAGGAGGAAGAAAAGCAAGCCTGTCTCATCCTAGGCCTACAAGTTCCACTGCTTTGTCTGAAATAACCAGAGAAAGCTAGGGAAGAATAAAACTTGGATCCAGTAACTGAATCCCTCAGTTGCCATGTAAAGCAGCACACACATATGGGGCTCACCTGAAATTCTCTGCCGGCCGGGAGGTAGGAGGGAATGTGTTGCCCTGGGAGAATAACTGTTGGGTGGCAGGGACAGTGCTGGAGGAGATGCCTTTACTCTGATCTGTGGACCAAAAGGAGTTGGGGGAGGGCCAGTCAAAGGGCTGTAGTATATTAGTTCAGCAAGTTCCTATTTACTCATGAGGTATTAGAATTAAATGGAAATATACTGGGAGACTACTGATTGGGCAATTGTAGGCCCATTAGTAAGTGATGAAAATGAGAATTTAAAATAAGAATAAGGAAGAAACATACCCGTATTGATGTTGGAGTAGATTTCTGAAAATCTTGGATCTCTATCTTGGGCAAATAGACCCTCTGACTTCTCAAGGGGCTTGCTGTGTTCTGGCCCTGTGGTTGTCACAGGCTGAACAGAAACCTGTGGAAATACAATGATAAAAATAACCAAGAAGGTTTAACATGACAACTCAATAACCCTAAAACTCATGTAAAGATACACATATACTCTAACTGGCTCTCGGGGATACTTCTTAAGGAAATGTTCACCATCCTTCAAAGAAGACACACTAACCTGGGAATGATTGTAGCTGGCTAGTCCATCTCTTCCTGGTACCACATCCAATTCTGTTTGCTGTTGCTGCTGCCTGTATGTTAAAGGCAAGTAAAGAGAGAAACGGGAAAAGAGATTTTTAAAAAGAATCTGGGGAAAGGGCTTAAAACAAACAAACAAAAAAGTGGGACTGTATACGGCCACCACCGCAGGCTAGTCACTGCTCAATAAATGATTCTTCGACCATTTCTCACCTGGGTGCCAGCTGCCCTGAGCCCATCTCCAGGGATAAATTAGCTGTGGGACCTAGCTGTGGCCTCTGGATTGTGTTGGGCAGTGTAGGCCGTGGTTCCTGGCTAGAGTTCCTAGGAAAATGAAGAGTAGAGAGAACAAAGAAACAAAAAGTATCTGACTCTGTTTGTACATAAGACATTATAGAGTCACCTGTACATGGGGTAATCACTGATAAATTCCCCTTTCAAGTCCAATCCTACGATAACCTGTAACTTCAGATTCAGCAAATAATTCACACTACAGAAAACATGGTACAAACAGAAACTATGTCCTATGGAACAAGAGTTCATCCTGTTTGGGCTCTAACTCCTTCCAGGTATTCAATACCTAGTCGTTGTGGATGTGTGTATGTATATGTTGTATATCCATATATTGTGTTTTAAAAAAAGCGTAAGTAAAAAACTGAAAATACACAATGAAACATTAACAAAGACTATTTCTGGATAGTGAGAATTTTTTTCCTTCTCTTTACTATTTTCAATACTTTCCGAATTTTCTACAAAGAGTATTTATTACAAAATAAAATATTAAGACTCAACTAAAACTTACTGTAGTGGGAAAAACTGTAGTATGCAAAAATGGGGAAAGCCATTATTTCCAGAAACAACTTCTTAAAAAGACTTAAACATTTCAAAATTTAAGCAAAACAGAAACACAAAACAGTTGTTGTTTTGTAATATAAAGATACAAAATAAAAAACCCAAAAAACTACAATGACCTGAGTCCTAAGTTAATGAAAATTTCTAACTGAATCCACTCTGTTATACTAAAATTAATTAGCAAAGAACTAAACTTTACAAGCCCTAAAAGTAGAATTGGAGGACAGAGACTCAATGTTGTCACCGATATTATTCACACTTGCTAATTATTTATAATCAGATCTTCACACATGGGTTTAAGGCCAATTCTACACAGATAGATTAAATGGAAAAGAAGTACCTTGACAACCAACACCCACTAGGATGGGTACAATAAAAAAAGACAGCAAGAATGTGGAGAAGCTGGAACCCTCATACATTACTGATGAGAATGTAAAATGGTACAGCAGCTTTGGAAAACAGTTTGGGAGTTCCTCAAAAGATCAAACATAGAGTCACCATGTGACCCAGCAATTCTACTCCTAGGTGTACACCAAAGAGAATAAAAACATATTCACACAAAAACTAGTACACAAATGTTCATAGCAGCATTCTTAGTAGCCAGAAAGTGTAAACAACTCAATATCCATCAACTGATGAATGGATAAACAAAATGTGGTATACCAATACAAAGCAATATTATTTGGCAATAAAAAGAAATGAAGTACAGATACATGCTACAACATGGATGATCCTTAAAATATTATACTAAGTGAAAGAGGCCAGTCACAAAAGAACCATATATTATATGTTTCCATTTATAAGAACAGGCAAATTTATAGAGACACAGAATAGAATAGTTGTTACATAGGGCTTGGGGAGGATGACCGTTAATTAGTACAGGATTTCTTTGGAGGTAATAGTTTTTTGTGTGTGTGTGGTAATACTTGCACAACCCTGTGACATACTTAAGAAATTGTACACTTTAAATGAGTAAACTGTATGGTATATGAAATCTATTTTAATAAAATTGTTTCTTACAAAGCTGAGAAAGTTCAAAGAGAAAAGAATCAAGGAACAGAGAAAGAGAAGCTAACAAAAGAGTGAATATAGCTATGCTCTAAAAGCAAACTATGGTCCATGGGCCAAATCCAGTCCATTGCCTGTTTTTGTAAATAAAAGTTTACTGGAACACAGCCATCTTTATTCATTTCATTTGTCTAGAACTGTTTTTGTGCTATAACAGCAGAATTGAGAAGCTGCAATAGAGATTGTATGCCCCACAATGCTAAAATATTTAGTATCTGGTCTTTTACAGAAAGTTTGCAGATACCTGCTCTAGAAGAAATTCCTGTCAGACTAGAGTAATAAACGGGTGTATAAAACAAAATCCTTTCTAGAAAGGGTTGAAACATAAAGTTGAAATACAGTTGACCCTTGAACAACATGGGGGTTAGGGGCACCGACACTCTGAGCAGTCGAAAATCTGAGTATAACTTATAGTCGGCCCTCCGTATATGCAGATCACGTAGTACTGTAGCATTTACTATTGAAAAAAATCTGCATATAAGTGGACCCACACAGTTCAAACTCATGTTGTTCAGAGGTCAACTGACCAAACCCTTCACATTTCAGAATCTAGTCTCTAAGCTACTGTTTGTTAAAATTTTACTCTACCTGTATAAATCAACTATACTCCAGTAAAAAATTAAATTAAAAAAAATTTTACTCTACCTGGATGAACTACCCCAAATTCTAAGAAGTTGGAAGATGAAGAAATAATGGTGTTTACTACTAGAAAAGTAGAAGAGGAGGTAACCTGATAAGGCTAAGCAGACTTGGCCCGTGAGAAATCCCAACACTGGAAAAGGTCTTTATGGTACATACTTCACATTGGTGTTGGTACAGATGATGTACTCAATTTCATCTGAGTAAGGGTTCTGGAAAGTAAAAGAGCTGGTTCTCATCCAGAGCCATTCTCGGTTCTTAGACCGAAACCGGAACATGACAGATAGCACCTGGCCTTTTAACTTCACCACCTGAAAAAGTTTTCATGCTATCAGTTGAAACCCACAAAAAATTTTCTTTAGACATTTACCAACCTTAAGATCCTTGTGTCACTGTCCTTGAAGTAACAGTCTCTTGCAATGTTACTAACAAAACAACATTTTGTTGTTTTGGGGAGTAAAAATAAGTGACTAAACAATAAGGAGGTATATTTATCATGTTTCTTCTCAGAGTCCCAAGCTATCTAACCACTCTTGTCAATATCAAACAGGAGTAACAATTATTCCAGGAGAGAAAAGACTACCTTTCCCCACTTCCTTTGGAAAGTCCCTTAAAGATACACTGATCTAGCAAATTTACTAGTTTATAAGTTTAATGACACTGAACATAACTTACATGTTGCCCCTCAATCCTAGCTTTTTCTGCCAAGCCTGAGAATTTCTGCTTTCATAGCACCCATGAAGGTTTCTATAAATAAAACTAAGTTGGCTTTAGTTTTGTTTTACTTTTATTTTTTAAAAGAAAGCAATTTTAGATCATTTTAGTTTCTAACCTCAAAGAACAGAAAATAATCTTTTGAACCCCCCTCCTTAACAGTAAAAAAAATAATATTAGCAGCTAACATTTATTTGGTACTTACTATATGTCAAGCACTAGGCTATGTGTTTTTTTCTTTTTTTAAGAACAACATTTATTTAACATTATAAAAAAGAAATGAGATATGAACATCTACATTTAAACAATAATAAGTAGTCTTTAATACTTACATGTGCTCACTGTATAACATATGCACAATGAACATCATTACATTTGTATACAAACTAAGTACTGGATTTGAAACCTGATTATTACTGTACATATCCATGCCAATGAAGTATAAGCCCAGTAATTCAAAATACCTACACTTTAAATTGCTTTTTAAGAAAAAGTTAAGTGATAACATTTGTGTTTAAGTTGACAAGAGTGTGGCAGTAACTGCTGACATTACAATCTGCCTGAGAAATAATTATAACAGAAAACGGGACATACTTCACTTAGCAATAATAAAATGGCACATTTAAAATACATAAATAAAACTTTAAAAAATCAAATGTGAAACAAAGCATGACAAGAACCAAAATGGGAAGAAAAAAAAAAAGAAGAAAACAACCTTCATTAGAAATAGCAACTAAATTTATGTACTGAAAAGCAAAAAGAAATACAAATCCATCTAGACTTAAGAAACATCAAAATCTAGAAATCAGCAACTAGTAAGCAGCAACTAGTCTGCACATTAAAAAATACCTTTGCTTCTGTACTCTAGTATCATAGCAGCAACTGATGTCAGAATAAAAACCATGAGATTACAGAGTGTATATATGGCCCATTGCTTTGGAATAAACATTTTTCTGGAAGTGATAAAGTGATACTCTGTGGCCCAAAGCATCAGAATTATGAATTTCATGGATTTAAAATATACTGTACAACATCTTCTCGCACTGCCAGAAGTCCACGTCCTTAGTTTTGAATGGTTTCAACAGAAGTCAGAATAGCTTTTCTAAGACTACACATACAAAAAAAAAAAAGACTACCCATACATGGAATGTGAGTGGATGGAACAGGTGATGCTGAGGAATTAGAAAGACAGAGAGACTTTTTACTGCCATTGTCTGATTTCCTCTAGAAGTTGGGCTTTGTGCTTTAAATGCTTTATCTTATATACCCATTGTATCAGTAAAAACACTATTGAGGCTTAAAGAGGAAAATTAACCAGTCTAATATAAAGTAAGAGCTACTATCTAAAGCCAAGTCTGTCCTGAAATTAAATTCGCCAGATGTTTTCAGGATCTAGGGCCTGAAATTAAGAGTTTGCTTACAATTAAGAGCCAACTTTCACTTATCTATAAAAGAACCGTCAAATGAATTTTTCAACTACTATCCACTGTTCAGTGAAGTGTAGAATATTTTAAATACTTTAAAGACAGCCCCTTGGATATAAGACACTGAGTAGCCAAAGCCAAACAAAAATACCTTGAACATTATCCATAGTTTCAAAGTACTGGTCCTTTTCTGTTTCTTAAAAATACAAGCTAAGTACTAAAGAACATAAAACTGCAGGACCTGCCACAGTACTCGATTAATCAGCAGTCAATAAATATTTGTGGAATGAATGTAGTAATAGATATTAGATTAAAATACTATTCCAATCCAAACCGGGAAAAAAAGTTACCTGTTGGAAGCTGTCTCTTAGAAGCTGCTGGTCTTCAGGATGACAGAATTCTACAATATTCTTTCCTAAGAGTTCCTAAAAGAGAAAAAGAAGAGTAAAATTGACACTTTTATGATCATCTAACTTTCCTGGGCCATTAGCAGGGGACTTGGATTTCATTTCTCTTGCTTTTATCCTAGGATTATGGATAAGAGTGGAGGGGGGGAAAAAAAAGATAAACAAAAAAAGATGGAATCTGCTAAACAACTGACCTCTAGAGCATTCTTCTTTTTCAGGATATTGTACATTTATTTTAACTGAATTTTTTACAGATTTGAGGTATAATTTAGATAAACTCACTCATTCTTAATGAATTTTATAATTCTAATTTGATGACCTATAATATAAATCTATACAGTTGTACAACCATTACCACAATTCAGTTTTAGAACATGTCCACTTGCACCCAAAAGTTCCCTTCTGCCCATTTGTAGCCCCTTCTGCTTCTAATCCCTTGGCCAACCACTGATCTGCTTCTGCTTCTTTAGTTTTGCCTTCTCTATACAAATGGAATCATACAATAGGTAGTCTTCTGTGTCTGGCTTCTTTCATTTAACACAATATTTTTGAAGTTCATCTATGTTGTTCCATGTATCAATAGTATATCCCTTTTATTGCTCATAAGTATTCTAACATGGATATACCACAGTGTGTATCCACTCACTAGTTAATGGACATTCCACTTTTTGGCTATTATGAATAATACAGATATGAACATCTGTGTATAAATCTTTGTGTGAACATGTTTTCATTTCTCTTAGGTAAATACTTAGGAGTGGAACTGCTAATTTGTAGGGTAAGTGTATGTTTAACTTTTTAAGAAACTGCCAAAATGGTTTTCCGAAGTAGTTATACCATTTTACTTATCTACTAACAATATATGAAGGTTCTGTTTCTCCATGTTCTTGCCAATACTTTTTGATGATAGCCATTCTAATGGGCATATAGTGGTATCTCATTGTGGCTTTAATCTGTACTTTCCTAATGACGAGCAACTATTTATATGCCATTCATATTGCTTCTTTGGTGAAATGTCTATTCAAATCTTGTGCCCCTTTTTTACTGGCTGGTTGTCTTAATGAGTTCTAAGAGTTCTTTAGTCTGGATACAAATCCTTTTTCAGATATATGATTTACAAATATTTTCTCCCAATTTGTGGCTGGCCTTTTCACTTTCTTAATGATGCCCTTTTAAGAGGGCAAATTTTAACTTTTATGAAACCCAACTTACCAAATTTTTTCTTTTGTGAATCATGCTTTTAGTGTCATATAAAAAATCTTTGCCTAGGGAATTCCCTGGCAGTCCAGTCGTTAGGACGTGGCGCTTTCACTGCTGTGGCCTGGGTTCAATCCCTGGTGGGGGAATTAAGATCCTGCAAGCTGCACAATGTGGCCAAAAAAAAAAATCTTTGCCTAACTCAAGATCACAAAGATTTTATCCTATTTTCTTCTAGAAGTTTTATAACTTTGGCACTTACACCTTTATATCTTCAAGTTGATTTCTGTGTACGGTGTGAGGTAAGAGTCTAAGTTCTTTTTGTTTTGTTTTGCCTATGAGTATCCAACTGTTCCGTCACCATCTACTGGAAAAGCTTCTTTTCCCCTTGAATTGTCTTGGCATCTTTGTTGAAAATCAGTTGACCATAAATATGAGAACAGACTCGATTCTCATCTACTGATCTATGTAACTATTCCTACACCAACACCACGCTGTGTTGGTAACAACAGCTTTACAACAGGTGTTGCATCAGGTAGTGTAAATGCTCTCTGACTTTGTTCTCCTTTTTCAAGATCTCTTTTTCACCAACCTCTTTACAGAAGTCCCTCCTGGCAGCTATAATTTTGAAAGTTTATATAATGACTTGTTTCTCAATTCAGACATAGTTACCTGGTCTGCTGAATGAGATATCTAAATAAATCATAATAACTGGTGCTAAATTTGCATACTTTATGGGTTACTATGCAACTAGATGATTATGAATCACCTAAAGGTGGCCATATCATTATAACTAGTTAAAATGAGCACTTTTGTATCATTATCTGTATTAATATCACTAACAAAAAAGAAATACATATTTGTACCTGCTGCTCCAGCCTGTTTCACAAGCCATATTTTTCTAGATCAGATGATAACCTTGGTAGGAAGCTGAAATTATATTTAGCTATCAACAGACTAGGATCATCTCTTTTTCTGAATTGGGGCTGACATGTTTTGGCTATCTCTGGAATTATATGATTGAATAATCTCAGCATAGCAAAGGGAAAACAGAGGCCTAAATATCAGTGGTGTAATAGCTCCAGCTCCTCACCTGTGGTTGGTAGCCAACAGTAGCCACACAGCGATGATCCACAAAAGTGAAGATTCCCTCAATATTGTGTCGAGAGATGAACTCTGTTGGTTGACAAACATTACTCATGTCTGTACAGTTGGGAGAACTAGTTACCTGAAAGAAAAGAGATAAAAATGAGATAAAATGACACCATTCTTTACAGACGTATTTCCCACCAGGTTTCCAATTTTAGGAATTTCTAAACTTTCACAACCCATCCAGAAAGGAAAAAGTGATCATTACAGATAGGGCATGAGGCCTAGCTCCATTCCCTACACATGTATTCTTCACGAACTTTGTAAAGAAAGATAACAATTCATTCAACCTAAAACCCACTTACTTTCATTTAGCTAGGTGGTATTCATTATTCAGATTGGAAAATTATACTCCCAAGGAACCAAGAAACATCTGTTTTTATAAGGAGAATCAAAATAATTCCAATTCTCTACTGTTAGTCATGTAATGAAAAATGAAAAGATCTCTCTGCTATTGTATAGGAGCAAAAGAAATTAGTTGGAAATAGAAAATTCAGCACTGCAAAGCTAAAAGTATGAAAGAGGAAAAGATCTCTCTCTCTCACTCTCTTCAGCTTCTGCTAAATCCAAGAGAAGCAATGTTAACTATGAATACCATATTCCTCAAAATATTCAGAGTTTTTCGGAATTCTTCATTTGTATTCAGAGAGTAAAAGAAAAAATAACATGAACACATCCTGAAGGAGATTTTCTCCCACTGAAAATGGGTGATATGGATGTGGAAAATTCATACTTGCCTGTAGTCTGCCAATAGCCACTAGGCAAAACTTGCTCCCCTGGCCAGCCTCTGGGTCATCATCTGGGAGGGAGACACCTTCAGGAAGGTGAAGTTAAAAGGTTTAACAGGTATCTCAAACTAAATTGCCTTCAAAAGTCAGATATGTAAAGATTTAAAACACATGCAGGTATGAAGAGACTAGGTATGAAACAATACAGACTGCTGAAAGATAAGAATAAAGGTAAACAACCCAAAGAACTTACCATATATATCAGGTACTATTTTAAGTACTTTTATATATATTAATTCATATATTATACTCACATTAATTATAATAAACTGCAGAGTACAGGTCCCACTCAAAGTATTCTAAAAGACTATGCTGGCCAAACCAAATACATATGAAGACAGCCATTTACTCTGTGACCATATCACAGGCAGAGAACGGATGTCTTGCCTAACCTGTGACTTTCAAAGTAAGCAAACAACCAAAAATGAAATTAAACCAAACACCAATAGTTATTTATGTCTTTTGGAAAAGAGACAAGCTAGTGTTTCAATGTTTATGTGGAAAGGGAAAAAGGTTGCATTTTCCCTCTACTCTTTGCATATTTTTCTTCTTTTTACCAAGAAAAATAGTATTTCTTTGAGAGCTACACAGAAGTATAAAAGATCATGTATATCTCAAATGCATGGTTTATACAGTACATAAACTAAAAAGTTCAAACTTCATTACGACTTAAAATTAATTTTTCTTAATTACATTTAACTACCATTTATTGGGTGCCTACCATATGCCAGGCACTAGGCTGGGTGTTTTTCTTACATTAAATCTAATCCTCACAATAACTCTATATGGGTTATATTATCTCTAAATTATAGATGAGAAAATTGAGTGGTTTTTTTCCCCATAAAAGTCAAGCAACTTACCCTAAGTTATACCACTAATAAATAACAATGCCAGAATCAAACCCAGGTTTTTCCAAATCCAAAGTTTAACCTCTTACCAAAATACACCACCTTGCCTCTCTTAGTTTCTATCTCCCTACAACCCCCACTTCCCAGGCACACTTAGCCAGCAGGGAGGTAATAAAGTTGCTACGATTTGGAAATTCTGACAAGCCAGGTTAAAAGGCTGATCCTTGTACCCCAACCACTTTTCTCACATTCCCTTTTTGACTTCAAGTTCTAGTAAAATTAATCTGCTCACATCCTGATTTAAAGTCTTTGCAGAGAATATCCCCTTTACAAGTTACTACAACCAAGCCATTTCCCCCCTTCTCCATCCAAGTCTTGCTCCTACTTTAGAAAACTTTCCCAAATCAACTGCATTCAATGTCAACTGCTTCTTTGCACACAAATACTTAGATACAGGTATTCAGTATACATTACTATTTGGACATTTAAAAACTACATTCTGTGACACAGCCATCACCAAATCATTTTCAAGTCTGAGTAATCCATCTCCCTAACTGGAATATAAGATCCATAAAGGAAGGGAAGGAGTCCACTTTTTCTTTCCTATTACAGTTTATACCAAAGTACATTTCATATACTACAGGTACATGATAAATATTAGCTAACTTTCTGGGACTCTGTGAGGAACTTGCTGCACCCAGGAAGAAGTCACTATTCAACTTTCCTACCTGCTGGGGGCCAGGCCTTGATATAGCCTGTGCAGTGGACCACCACGAAATGAGGTTCCCCATCCTTCACAGAGCCAAGTCCATTCCTAGAAAAATTACAGGTGTGAGGAGAAAACCCTACCCAGTAACATTTAAAAGGCAATGCTGGCTTAGTACCTTTAACTGTAGTCTCTTGGGTGTTTATAAAACAGGATGACTGTACTTGGACCTTTCCCACCCAAAAGTGACCAGCATATTTTTTACCTTTGCCAAAGTACTGAAAGGTACTGCAGCAGGAAGAAAGCATCAATAGGTAAAGTGGTAGCATAACTTCCTTAAACAGGATGAGCAAAAGCTTTAGAAGTTCAGGAAAATATTGCCAGAAAAAAAGTAACGGGGAAGTGAGGGATGAGGGTGAGGGCTGCTGAAGGAAGTATGATAGTAAAATAGTTGAAAATGTGACGATCTCTAAAGGTACTTGGCCATCCCTTTGGTTTTTTTTTTTTTACAGCTTAGGATCTCACCTGCATCTGTTTCTCACAAAGCTCAGTCTATTCATGGAGACTGGGTCCACAGCGCTATTGCCACACCTGTTTCAATGAACAGAGAGATTAAAAGCAATTAAGTTGCACTATCATTCATACAACTCAACAAAAAAACAAACACCCCAATGAAAAAATGGGCAGAAGACTTAAAGAGACACTTCTCCAAAGAAGAAATACAGATGGCCAATAGGCACATGAAAAGATGCTCAACATCGCTAATTATTAGAGAAATGCAAATCAAAACTACAATGAGGTACCACTTCATGCCGGTTAGAATGGCCATCATTAAAATGTCTACAAATAACAAATGCTGGAGAGGGTATGGAGAAAAGGGAACCCTCCTACACTGTTGGTGGGAATGTAAGTTGGTGCAGCCACTGTGGAAAACAGTATGGAGGTTCCTCAGAAAACTAAAAATAGAATTACCATATGATCTAGCAATCCCACTCCAGGGAATATATCCAGACAAAACTATAATTCAAAAAGGTATTATACATGCACCCCTATGTTCACAGCGGCACTTTTCACAATAGCCAAGACATGGAAACAACCTAAATGTCCACTGAAAGAACAATGGATAAAGAAGATGTGGTACATATATACAACGGAATACTACTCAGCCACAAAGAAGAATGAAATAATGCCATTTGCAGCAACATGGATGCAACTAGAGATCATCATATTAAGTGAAGTAAAACAGAAAAAGACAAATACCATATATCACCTATATGTGGAATCTAAAATATGATACAAATGAACCTATCTATGAAACAGAAACAGAATCAGGGACATAGAGAACAGACTGGAGGCTGCCAAGGGGGAGGGAGGTAGGAGAGGACTGGATTGGGAGTCTGGGATTAGCAGATGCAAACTGGTATATGTAGAATGGATAAATAACAAGGTCCTACTGTATAGCACAGAGAACTATATTCAATATCCTGTGATAAACTATAATGGAAAAGAATATGAAAAAGAATATATATATGTATAACTGAGTCACTTTGCTGTACAGCAGTAATTAACACAACATTGTAATTCAACTATACTTCAATAAAAAAATAAATTAAAAAAAAAGTTGCACTACACTATCAAAGAAGCTTCCATCAGTTAACAGCCAGATAACAAGCTCTGAATACAACTTGACACAGAAAATTGGTAACAATGCTCCTAACAAGGAAGGATAAAGAAGTCAGGTTTGGTATTTCTAAAACTTGTAACTGTCCCAGAGTTTTAAGTCAAAATGTTCTACATGCTCTGCAAATGCAGAGATTCTCTACATCAGGGGTTAGTATACTTTTTCTGTAAATGACCAGACAGTAAATATTTTCAGCTTTGTGGGCCATACAATCTGTTGTAACTAGTCAACTCTGCTATTATAGCACAAAAGCAGCCATAGACAGTATGTGAACAAATGGGCATGGCTATGTTCTAATAAAGATTTATTTACAAACAAAGAGTTGTGGTTTGTTGACTCCAGCACTATGCTGCAACACAATCTATTTGCTATATTTCGTTATTATTTATTTTGCTCCTGCCTATGTCTTTGCATTAGCCATGTCCACATACTGCGACACTCTCTCCCATCCTCTCTACTTTCTTTCTTTCACTTCTTTAATAATAATAAATAAAATTTACATAGAATTTTAAATGTGTCATGCACTATTTTAAGCATCTTTACATATATTTATTCATCTAATCCTATAACAACTTTATGAGGTTGATATAACTCCCAATATTAGATGAAGAAATAAAAACACAAAGCAGGGGGACCTCCTTGGTGGTCCAGTGGTTAAGAATCTGCCTTCCAATGCAGGAGACGCAGGTTCGATCCCTCGTCAGGGAACTAAGATCCCTCATGCCATGGAGCAACTAAGCCTGTGAGCCACAACTACTGAGACCACCCGCTCTGGAGCCCGCGCACCACAACCAGAGAGCCCACACGTCACAACTACTGAGCCCATGTGCTTTGGAGCCTGCACACCACAAATAGAGAGAAGCCCACGCACTGCAACGAAGAGCTCATGCGCTGCAACTAAGACCCGACGCAGCCAAAAATAAATAAATAAATAAATAAATATTTTTTAAAAAAAGCAAACACAAAGCAGTCATTTAATCTGCTCAAGGTCTCAGAAGATAAGTGATAAATCCAGTAGTCTGGGTCCAGAAACTACTCTAAACCACTAAGCCACATAATATTCAATTTTGTAACTCCCCCAGGAAACCTTTCTTAATATCCTATTCATCATTTCTAAGAAGCATCCTCTCGTACAATGTAGTCAATTTCCATTATACAACCTGAATTTATTTTGTGACTTTAAGAGGTGTTTTCTCTAGCTGTGAAGAAAAGTATCACCATCCTTTCTTCAGAATCCTAAAATGTATAGTATATAATTTATTAATGCTAAATATTAAGTGAAAGACATAATAAAGTCTTATATTTCTACAAAAAAAGGAGGGGTGCAGAAATGGTCTGAGTATATGGATGTTGCCTCGTGATATACTGGGAAAAAAAATAGGTACTGGCATCCGGCTACTATGGATTAAAATAAAATCCTGTATCAAACATTATCTATGTAATCCTGGGAAGTCAATTTCTTTGAGTCTTTTTTTTTTTTTTTAAATCAGCAAAATAGTAACCATGAATTCTACCCTATTGGGCAGTTGTGGGAAATGAGATGACAGACATAAAGCACCTATCATAATGTTTGGCATAGGAGGAGTTCAGTGAATGTTAGTTTCCTTAACACTTTATTCTGTGTTACAACTCACGTGGGTCTTGAGAGCTAAATTTAATCTAACTGGAGCTTGGATTTAGAAGTTTAACTCCTCTGACCAGAAATCAAACCCTCAGCTCTTAATTCTTCCTATGGCAAATCACAATCCTCATCCTGACACTCACCTCATACGGCAAATAAAAGATCTCCTTGAGCCCATACACATCCTCATGGAAGACTGTTGACCTTCCTTTTTCACTGTTCCAGTCTTCAGATCAAGGATACGCCCTGAAGAAGGATGTGAAGAACAGTCTGGAGTACATTCTTGTGTGTGGGGAAGAGGGAGAGAGAGACACTGCAGGCAAAGAAAAGTAAGTAGCCTATTCATGCTCTTCAATCTCCTTGCTTATAAGAGAATAAACCAAGTAGGAGATGGATTCTTTTCAAGCCTAAAACACCTCAATTCCCATCAGTGAATCTTACTCTTCAGTTCAAAGCACTGGAAATAACTTTGTGCAAGGCAAGACAGGAGTAGAAGTAGGTAAAGTTGGCAAGCAAGAGCAAGGCTATATCCTTAGGTCTGATTATTTTTATAAACACGCATGCATGTGCGTATGCACGCGCACACACACACATGGAGTGAATGCCACTGGTTTAATAACAAATAATTTTATATGCTACAGAAACACCCATCTGTCTCATGCTAAAATTGTTCCTCCCTTTATTATATAGAAACCAGTGGGAACTTTTGGGAAAAAGAAGAACTAGAAAAATGAAATCCATAAAAACATAAATGAAAGCTAAATACCAACATTAATATGACCATAATGGATTTTATTTTAATTACCAGTTTTAATCTGCTTCCACATTAAAATTTTTTCTAGATCACTTAGGAGCAGATGTGACTTGTTTCCTTAGGGCAGAAGGACTGAATAACATTAAATGGGGGATGGAGGTGGGGGCAAAAACAATACAGAAAGATAGTATAAATACAAAAAAAACACCTTATACACTGATAATCATTCCCCTCTAAAAATAAAAATCTACTATCATAGAACCTAATACCAAGCCAAAGCCAAGCACAACTGGGTAGAAAAAATACCAGGTATTTACCCATACAAATGAGACAGAAACATGGATAATTTCATTCTTCTGGAATGGCTGGAGGGGTGAGGGTGGGGGTTATTGTAGGCTTGGCCTTTACTGTGTATTTACACTAATATTAAGATCAAAGTAAACTTTTTATGAGCACTGTCACTAATGAAACATTTTCTAAAGATGAGCTACAAAATATATTACCTGCATATGTATAAAAAGAACAGATTATATTCATTAAAGGAGAAAATTCTAAAAGTTTTGCCAGATTCAATCAAAAAATTTAAGAGTTAAAACACCTCTTCTATCTCAGAAAAAAAAAGAAGAAAGAATTTGTCATTCATTTTCCTTCCACATTAACTCATACCTGTCAAGGCATTTTCCGAAGTGGAAAGCTGCTCACGAAGTTTGTCCACATCATCTGGGTGCACCTGATCATAGAGTGTGCTACCAAACCATTCAGACTGCGGCTGGTTCAAAACAGGGGTCACTGAGTCAGAGACATATACCACCCGGCCTGTCTCACATGAGACAATAAACAGAAAGCCATCTGCTGCCTCCAAGATCAAATGTTTCAGCTCCTGCCCAAGGAAGAGAAATACAAGTTAATACTGAACTCTTTTGAAAAACCAAATATTATTCATGGAAAGAAGTAAGACACTTCAGGGCATATGTATCTCTCCATAAGTAATTGCTGGCTTCTGTCTAATCCACAGGCACGGCTTTGCAACCTAAATGTAACTGCCTTCACTGACAAGAGAGTTTTTTCCAATAGGTATTTCCTCAATGTGTCTATGTCACTATCCATCTCCTCCTCTTTACCTCAGAACTCAAGACAGGGAATAAAAAGGCTTACCATTAACAATAATTGAGTTCTTGGGCTTCCCTGGTGGCACAGTGGTTAAGAGTCCGCCTGCCAATGCAGGGGACACGGGTTCAAGCCCTGGTCCGGGAAGTTCCCACATGCCGCAGAGCAATGAAGCCCATGCGCCACAACTACTGAGCCTGCGCTCTAGAGCCCGCTCGCCACAACTACTGAACCCCGCGTGCCTAGAGCCCATGCTCCGCCACAAGAGAAGCCACCGCAATGAGAAGCCCGTGCACCGCAACAAAGAGTAGCCCCCACTCTCCACAACTAGAGAAAGACCGCACACAGCAATGAAGACCCAACACAGCCAAAAATAAATAAATTAAATAAATAAATAAATTTTTAAAAATTATTTTTAAAATAAATAAATAATTGAGTTCTTGATCTCACTCTCTCTGGTCTCTTTTTAGGATCTTGCTCTACAAATATATGCGTTTTTCTCTCTCTTTCCCCTCAGATCTTTTTTTTTTAAAAATAAATTTATTTATTTATTTATTTTTGGCTGCGTTGGGCCTTCGTTGCTGTACGCGGGCTTTCTCTAGTTGTGGCGAGCGGGGGTTACTCTTCGTTGTGGTGCGCGGGCTTCTCATTGCGGTGGCTTCTCCTGTTGCGGAGCACGAGCTCTTGGCGCACGGGCTTCAGTCATTGTGGGTCGTGGGCTCTAAAGCGCAGACTCAGTAGTTGTGGCGCACGGGCTTAGTTGCTCCGCAGCATGTGGGATCTTCCTGGACGAGGGCTCAAACCTGTGTCCTCTGCACTGGCAGGCGGATTCTTAACCAGTGCGCCACGAGGGAAGTCCCTCCCCTCAGATCTTAAGCATGATCAAGTTTTCTCAATTATATACAAAACTTCCCTCAACTTTGCCCAATTCATCTTTCAGCACCAAGCTTAAATTAAGAGTAATGTTACACTCACTGGCTCTACTCTCTTACTTTTCACTTATTTCTCAAACCCACTGCAATCTTCACTCTAAACCACTACATTCATGTTTTTTCAGGTTACTAATGTATTCCTAACTGCCAACTCAAGTCCCCTTTCCTGAGTCCATATCATTTTACTCAATCTCACTGCATATCTGATAGTGTTGTTCATTTTATCCTTTAAATTTTATTTCTCCCTAGCTTCTATGACACTGCACTCCAACTTATACTTCCTTTCCAAATGTGCCTTCTCTGTTTCAGATTCCCTTTCCTTTGTTCAAGTCTCAAGTGTAGGCATTTCCAAGGTTCTATCTTAAGTTCTCTTCTCTATTCCATACTCTCTCCCTGAGAAATCATATCCACTCTTCCACTAAGAAATGATACCCAAATCTATATGCCTAGACTTGCCTAAAATCTATTAAGCATCTCCAAATAGACATTTTACCAGCAATTCAATTTCAACATCTCAAAACCTGTCATTTCCCCCTTCGAAAACAATCCTCTGTGCTCTTCTAGCATTCCCTTTCTTGATTAACAGTATCCCCTTCCTCTCAGGATACAGGCCTCAAAACTCTAACTCCTTTTTCTCACACTCCAGGGGTAACTCAGTTTTATCAATTCTATTTTCAAATACAATGTCACTGTCCTAGTCATCTCATGCCAAGTCAAATGGTCTTCCTGCTTTCACTGTCTCCAATCCATCCTTAAAATGCTACCACATTTTTTATAGCTCCCCATTGCCTAAAAATTAAAATCTAAATTATTTAACATAACACCTAAATATTCCATCATCAGGTCCCAGCCTACTTTTCTATTACCATCTCCCAAGGCATGCTAAACTACCTGATTTTCCTTGAATAACCTGATTATTCTCACTATGCTTTTGATCAAGTTATTTCCAATATTTACAACACTATTCCCCTATTCTTCGCTTTCCATATTTGCACTTCTACAGGACTTATTACTGTACCTCCTTCTGATACAAAACTGATTCTGTGTTTATATTATGATTGATTTACTTACATGTCTGTTTCTACCAGTGACTATCTCTTACCATTCTTTACATTTCTAATAGCACAAAGCAGCTGGTTAGCTTACAAAATGTACATTACTGGAGTTTGTTGAATCAATATCTGTATGTGTTCTGTTAGAACAAACTGATTAGCTATTTCAATGTACATATATATAAAATCTGTGCTATATGTACTTTCATATAGACCATCCTATTTGGAAAATTCTTATTGCTTTCTTCCAAATTATATTCTTTCTTTCCTTCTAATCCTCTGAATAAAAGCATGGCATCATAGGTCAATTTTTTCTTCCCTATACTTCCTATATTTTACAAATTTTTCTGCAATAACCAAGTGTTATTTTTAATAAAACACAACATGGCTTCCTTACTCTTTGAAGTTTTTGCTGACTATTCTCACTCAGGCCTGGCCATTCTATTCACTTTAGCTATCCCTCTAGTATATATATATATATATATACACACACACATATCTAATCCTATATAAATTATTAATAAGTTTTTTTAAGGCATTTCTTCTCCGTACCCATTTCCTATCATTTTTCACTTATGTGTGTATCCTACCACTCACATATTCATATTCAGACTGAGTTCCTGAAAGGCTGGAAATGTTTTTGCCTTCTCTATTTTTCTCATAGTGCATCAAATGTAACAGAGCACATCTCTAAGCAACAACAACTTCCTATTAGACTCCTTGTATCACTAAAACTAGAAGCTGCTTCCAGAATAAAAAATAGATTCCTTCCATCTTCTACAACCCTAAAGCCAAGGAAAAGGACTGGTTCATGGACACAGTCATCTCTTCTCCCTGTGATTCCACTGTTCTTCATGAGTACAGTTCTAAAGTACCTATAAGTTTTGCTAAATAGCTTTCACAATTCTTCTCTACTTCTCACTGCTCCAAAGCTAATAAATGGTATAGTCAGGGATCAAAACTCACTTTCCCATGGTCTGAATATTTCCTTCAGAGTGGAATTCTTGTGCTTTAAAGAATCTACAGGGACTTCCCTAGTGGCACAGTGGTTAAGAATCTGCCTGCCAATACAGGGGACACGGGTTTGAGCCCTAGTCTGGGAAGATCCCATATGCTGTGGAGCAACTAAGCCCATGTGCCACAACTACTGAGCCTGTTCTCTAGAGCCTGCAAACCACAACTACTGAGCCCGCGAGCCACAACTACTGAAGCCCGCGCTCCTAGAGCCCATGCTCCACAACAAGAGAAGCCACTGCAATGAGAAGCCTGCGCACCACAACTAAGAGTAGTCCCCGCTCGCCGCAACTAGAAAAAGCCTGCATGCAGCAACGAAGACCCAAAGCAGTCGAAAAATAAATTAAATAAATAAATTAATAAATAAATAAGAAACTACAGACTCAGCTCTGCTCTGACTCCCAATATAATGCGCTATTCAGGATTATGGTCATCTACCCCAAAAAGATCAAAACCTTCAAAAGATTCTAGACTCTCTCAGCTGTGCTTCCCAGAGACCTGATCAGTGAGGAAAGACGGCTTGTAGGTGCCATCAGTGGATGTGTTGCCAGTTCCTCGCAAGGACTTCATGTGAGAAACCGCCATGCGTAAGATGGTTAGCTTGTCTGGTTTTCGAGCCAGGGCACTACAGGTGGGTACCATGTCTGACAGTTCTGTTATGTAGGCTGTCATCTTGTTCCGTCGGCGCCGTTCAATTTCACTATGATTTTCCCTGCATGGAGAGAGAGAGAGGAGAAGCCCCATCCAGGTGGTCACATCTGGCCATTTGGGAGCTGGGAGAGAGATATGAATACCAAGTGAGCTGCTGAAGAAATGTGGTATTTAGATTTAGTGATGCTTAAGTCTCAGAAGTTAAAGTAAGGTTTGCCAAACTTCTCATGCAGAGCAAGTATGGAATAGAAACTAATGAGGCAGACAGGGTACAAGCAGATACCAGCAATTCTAACTCCTGGAAACTTCACTTCCTATGTAAATTACCACTCCCTCAGAACAAAATGTGTTTTAAGAAATGACAGTCTTAAAAAATGTTGAAAGCAGCTTGGCTGATTTCATGTCTACCAATTCAACTTTTTAAAGGCTGAAAACATAAAATGACCAATTTTTTCCAACATAAGTATGTTGCTCAACAGCTGATACAAGAATTGATAGTATAGATTCCCTTGGTCTATAAAATGCTGTTTGTTCTAAACATCTGTCTTATTCTCAACACTAGACGGCAGAATTGGAAGTTTTACTTGTCCCACTAATGCACAAAGCCCTACCTTCTCTATCTGGATGTGGTGCCAGTACACTGAGCTCATGAGATTTTTGTAAGATACCATCTACTAGAGGTCCCTTATGGGCGCCCAATTTGGGACAAAGTGAACTGGAGAATAGGAGGAAGTGGACAGGAAGATGTTTAAAGACTGAAAACATACAATCTGGATCTCACCAGGGTAAGTAGAACATATCTCCAATAATGACTTCCTCAAAATCAAACAGAATATCATCGTTAAAAATAATAATCCAGTAGTTTTCAAACTGGATTTCTGGAAAGCCTAATAGTTCCTCAGTGTCTTCTATGGGACTGCTTCAAGGAGAGACCCAAACAACATGCTACATTACTGTTTTTACTTGAGCAGCTTTGCTTTTGTCTTTTTTATTGACTTCTATTACCACTTAAGGATTCTATAGGAACAAAAGTTCTCTGCCAAAACAAAAAGAACACAACAAATCTAACATAAATCTCTTTTTTAATGATAAGAGCAAACTAAGGTCAAGCAGCTAATTGACTCTTCTAAGGGCTGCCTTCATTCCCAATGAATGCAATGTTCTTCCCACCATACCACACCAATCAGTTTTATGAAGAGTGAAAGAGTTCGTAGGAGGCCATAAATTGAAATGGCAGCAAAATGAGCTTGTGGCCCAGCTGAAAGAGGAAATGGTAGGTAAGAGGGGGGAAGTAATAAAAACTGGTACTGGTATTAGTGATCTATCTCCTACTGAGTCATCCCAAATCAGAGACCAAAAAACAGGAAAATTTGGGCACAACATTTCTTCCACAGTATTTCTACATTATCGACAACAGTCTCCAAAGAGAACTCCATAGTCTCCTTTACTGAAAAGGTCTCACAACATAGATTCACATTTAGTTACTTTGCCTGAGAAACAAAATTCTACGCTCAAACATAAAGCACCCATTTTCCTAGTATCTGACAGATTTCTGACACTGAAATCCATAAGGCTGATCTTTTAAATAACCACATCTAGGCTGCTAAGCTTTTCTGGGAAACACAAAAGATTCAAGCACCAAAGCAACACCAGTACTGCCGTGACAAAGTAATCTAGGCTGTGAGTCTACATAGGAAAATAAGGGTGAGCCTTCTAGAGAGGTGTGGAGTAAATACTGAGGCCTAAAGACTGGGAACTAATTGCAAACACAGATATATTTATTGGTTTTCTGATAAAGGAGTATTTCCCTGCTAAAGCACCAACTGGCACAGCTGCACGGTTTCTGAAAGCTTTTTATTCTGTGAAACTTAGTGCTAAGATAAAGATGAAAAGAGAAATCTATAAAAACTAATAGCAATTTCTTAAATTCCTAAGTAAAGTTCCCTCAACCACCCACTTTCTGATGGGGGAAGCCAAAGTTCCTGTTACACACAAACTTCTAAAAATCTTGTCCTCTCTTGCCACAGACAAGGAAAAACACGAAGAGAAAGGGGAAGAAAAGAGCAGAATAAGAAAAAGGATAGAAAAAGCAGCATGATCTGCTTCATCATGCCAAAAGACACTGTTCTCCTACCTGGCAAGTCTCTCCTTATCCGCAGAGCTCTGCTCATCATCCGACCTAAAAACAGAATTAACGAACTAAGCTAAAAGTAAAATAAAAAGAAAGAAGGAAGGAAGGAAGGGAGAGAGGGAGGAAGGGAAGAAGGGAAGAGAGAGGAAGGAAGAAAGGAAGGGAGGGAGGAATGGAAGGAGAGAGGGAAGGGACAGAGAAAAAAGGGAAGGGAAGGAAAGAAAAGAAATAGAACAAAACAGATGCAGAGAAGAGAGGGGAAAATGGAAATATGGACAAGAACCTTGCCTGTAACTCTACAAAGCCATCTGTTAGGATTAAGAAAAAGTAACTTACAGGACAAAGGTCAACATAAAAGCAAGGCCAATATTCATTATAAATTAACATAATCTGAGCACAGAAAGCCAATCATTCTCTGTAGAAACCAAGGATATACAGTTTGAACAATAAACAAACAAGGGAATACCATTCTCACACACTGCTCCCAATCTGAAAAGAAAATGATATCCACATATGCTATTCTGTAATGAAAAAAAATCAAACAGTAAATCATGATAAGAATGTCAAACAAGTGATCACAATCTTTCTATAACACACATACAGCACACATTCACTCACAGACAAAATCGCCAAACAGCTTCACTGGAGAAATTACATAAATAAAACTAAGAGCTAAGTTTCTGATATATCCCCTATCAATGATTTGATCCTAAAGTAGTAAATTTCTATTCAGTCACTTTCCCATTTCTCTGCAATAAAGCCATAACATTGCCGGATCCTAGTACCAACTCCCCCTTCCCTGGAGTGGGCTACAAAGATTATCACTAAATTTCTCTGGATAACTAAAATACTATAAGGGTTGGTGGCAACTGAAGAAATAAGGTGTTGGTAGGCCAGTTTATCAGTAATCAATTCCATCTTAAATATATATATAAATATAAAGAGATTAACAATAAATAGAGTAAGAAAAAAAGTCTAAGTATGACATAACAGGCTGAAAGACTAGTTATTAAAAATGACAAGTATAGGGCTTCCCTGGTGGCGCAGTGGTTGAGAATCTGCCTGCTAATGCAGGGGACACGGGTTCGAGACCTGGTCTGGGAAGATCCCACATGCCGCAGAGCAGCTAGGCCCGTGAGCCACAATTACTGAGCCTGCGCGTCTGGAGCCTGTGCTCCGCAACAAGAGAGGCCGCGATAGTGAGAGGCCCGCGCACCGTGATGAAGAATGGCCCCCGCTTGCCACAACTAGAGAAAGCCCTCACACAGAAACGAAGACCCAACACAGCCATAAATAAAATAAATAAATTAATTAATTAATTAATTTTTTAAAAATGACAAGTATAATGACTTTATCAATATATGGGAAAGTTTCTAAAAAATGGCCAGCAGGAAAAAAAAAAAGAGAGAGAGACAAAAAATAACATAGTAATGATAAGAACCATGTGAAAACTTATGCATACTGACCAGAAGAGAAAGAAAACAGTGATATTAAGTGAAGTTTCATGTTCACTGGGTTGTTATAATTCCTTAACAAACTACAAATCATTTTTTCAAAAAGTTGGGAAAATTCATTTAAGCTTCTGAAGACCCTCTAACTGAATTCCGAAGGAGGATATGTGAGGTGAACTAGCTTAACAAATCATATCTTAAAGAAATGAGTTCTGGGAATTCCCTGGCAGTCCAGTGGTTAGGACTCTGCACTTTCACTGCTGAGGGCACGGGTTCAACCCCTGGTCAGCGAACTAAGATCCCACAAGCCACACAGTGTGGCCAAAAAGAAAAAAGAAAAGAAAAAGAAATGAGTTCTTTTGTTTGACGGTTAAATATCTAAAATTCCTATTACTACTCCTAACCCTACAGATCCATAATCCCTTACACTCTAATATTTCCAAGTGAAATACATGAATGTATAAATATTCACATTAAGCAAGACAAATGAAGGCTAAAACAGTTCAGTTCATGTTTTCATAGCTTTTAGGAATTTCAGTCAAGAGACTGTGAACCTGTACCACCACTACTATTTGATGGCTTCACTTTCTAATGCAGCTTTTGAAAAACTACTCCCCAGATCCCTATTATTAACTTCTCATTTTAGAGATGGTTCACATCCTAAAATGTTTACAAGTATCTACTTCGATAAACAAATTCTTCAAAAACCTCTTAAATCCACTCCTTTCCTACTGTCATTGCCACCATTCTAGCCCAGGCCCTCACTATCTACCTCCCTGACTACAGTGCTTCTGTTTAATCAGTCCTATATAATGCTACTAGAGAAAAATCCCATATGCATTTTATATAGTAGCATCTCATTCAAAGCTTATGATGGCATCTCACTGCTTCAGAGTAGTTTTAAACTACTCTGACTGATATTTCTTAGCCCTCTACATCAATTTTTCTCAATGTATGGGCCCCAGACCAGCAGTATCAGCAATGAATAAACAGTAAGTGCTTATTAGTTAAGCACTGGATTTTGGATTATTGACTTTTCTGAGATGGCTGCAAACTCGATTTTTAAAAAACAAATAATTTACTACTTAATAATATATAGAATAAACTTTCTAAAAATAAACCAATATTTGACTTGAGAAGGATCTGTTTAATAAAGCAAAGTATTTTTCATCCTCTTGACAGATAAACATATTTTTTTCAATAAAAACTCCAGTCTTCACATAAATCATTTCTTTGCTGTTATTTTTAAAAGAATAAAACCATTATCTATACAGATTTTGTAGCTCCACTTAATAATAAATGCAACAAAGAAATTCATATTGTTTGTGTCCCTGTGGACACCCAGCAAGCACACTGTATAGATATCTATCACATACATAAAAACACTGTGTAAAATATACCATTAGTTTGAAGCTGTAAGTCTGAAGCCCTGTTACCCGAACGTAAACAACAAGTGTAATACTAAGTTTCACCAGCTTTCAGAAGAAGAAACAGACTGGATAGAGAAATTAACTCTCATTGAGATAAAATTAAAACTCAGTATTTTTGAATCGCCTGGTCCCACGACAAGGACCAAGATGCTCTACTACATTACCTGGCAAACCGCTCCTTATCATTAGACATCTGATCGTCATCACACCTGAAGGAGAAAAAAAGGGACTTAGTCCAAGGCATTACACTTGTTATATCTATTTCACTCTGAAAGGAAAACTAGAAAGGGATAAAAAATATTCAACAAAAAAAAGCCAATGAAAAGGCATCACAAAGCAATAGAGATAATAACAGCATCCCACAGAACTTAAAAACCCATGACTATTATTTGTCTGGTTTCTAATGTGTCCTTTACTCTTACTTATCAGACATTCCAAAAAAAGATGATGATCTCATGAGGGCACAGCTGACTACCCTGTCAACACCACTGAGGTTAGGGATTGTTTTGTTTTTGTTTTTCATTAATTATGGCAAAAAACGTGTAACACAAAATTTACCATCTTAACCATTTTTAAGTGTACAATTCAGTAGTGCTAACTACAATATATTCACACTGTTGTACAAAATATCTCTAGAACTTTTTCACCTTGAAAAACTGAAATTCTATAGCTACTGAACACCATCTTCCCAGTCTCCCCACCTCCATCCCACGCCCAGCTCCTGGCAACCACCATTCTACTTTCTGTCTCTCTGATTTCGGCTACTTTAGATCCTCATAGAAGTGAAATCATACAGTATTTATCTTTTTGTGACTGGCTCATTTCATTTAGTATAATGTCCTCAAGGTTCATCCATGTTGTACTATGTGATGGAATTCCTTCTTTTTTAAGGCTGAATAATATTCCACTAGCTGTATACACCACATTTCTTTATCTATTCATTTGTCAATGGATATTTGGGGTGCTTCCACCTCTGAGCTACTGTGAAAAATCGGGCAGTGAACATAAGTGTGCAAATATCTCTCCAAGATTCTGCTTTCAATTCTTTTGGATATATAACCAGAAGTGGCACTGCTGGATCATATGATAATTCTGTTTTTAATGTTTCAAGGAACCTCCATACTGTTTTCCAAAGTGGCCGCACCATTTTACATTCCCATCCACAGTACACAAGAGTTCCAGTTCCCCCATATCCTCACCAACACTTGTTATTTTCCGGGTTTTTTGATGGTGGCCAGCCTAATGGCCTACTCATTGTGGTTTTGATTTACATTTCTCTGATTAGTGATCATGAGCATCTTTCCATATGCTTTTTGACCATTTGTATATCTTCTTTGGAGAAATGTCTATTAAAAGTCCTTTGCCCATTTTTTAATCAGGTTGTTTTTTTGTTATTGAGTTGCAGGAGTTCTTCAAGTATCATGGAAATTAACCCCTTAACAGATATAGGACTGGCAAACACGTTCTTCCATTCCATGGGTTACCTTTTCACTCTGTTTCCTTTGATGTGCAAAAGTTTCTAAGAGTCTTAAATTATGATTTAAACAATGAACTTTATACCTCTTTGATTAAGGAAACACAATCCATTCATCTCAACAACTTCTATTTAATAAGCTGATAAATCTTGTTTACTACTACAGAAACCGCAAAGGAGGATGTGTTGAAGGAGGAAAACCTAACTCTGAAAACATTACTCTACTCTCTGGATGATCTAAATTTTCCTCTTCTCACTCACTGTCACAGGATATAGCAAAGACCTATCAACTTTGGGCAGAAAGAGCTTTTGGGAGATATGTAAGACTCACAAAATTTGCAGTTAAACCAGTTATTAAATTACAGCCAGGGCTTCCCTGGTGGCGCAGTGGTTGAGAATCCGCCTGCCAATGCAGGGGACAAGGATTCGAGCTGTGGTCCGGGAAGATCCCACATGCCGCGGAGCAACTAAGCCCGTGCCCCACAACTACTGAGCCTGCGCTCTAGAGCCCGCAAGCCACAACTACTGAAGCCCACATGCCTAGAGCCCATGCTCCGCAACAAGAGAAGCCACCTCAATGAGAAGCCCACACACTGCAATGAAGAGTAGCCCCCGCTCGCCGCAACTAGAGAAAAGCCTGCGAGCAGCAACGAAGACCCCACGCAGCCATAAATAAATTAATTAATTAAAAAAAAATTACAGCCAGAATTTATACTGCTCCTTCGCAGGCTATAAATCCTCAACTAATTTGACCCCAAGAATTTTCAAAATTTTTGAAAACAACTGGAAAGCAGAAGTAGAACGACGGGCAAACATGGAGGTATGGTGGAATTTGGGCTCAAGGACAAAGGGTTTCTAAGACACAAAATATACTGTAAATCAGATGTTACAAACTTTTAATGAAAACAGTGATCTAAGCTGAAAAAAGAGACCTATAATTTACATATTAAGTTTGTTTGTTTGTTTGTTTTAATTTACTTTTGGCTGCGTTGGGTCTTCGTTGCTGTGCATAGGCTTTCTGTAGTTGTGGCCAGCAGGGGCTACTTTTCATTGCAGTGTGTGGGTTTCTCACTGTAGTGGCTTCTCTTGTCGCGGAGCACAGGCTCTAAGCACGCAGGCTTCAGTAGTTGTAGCACGCGGGCTCAGTAGCTGCAGCGCACAGGCTTAGTTGCTCCGCGGCATGTGGGATTTTCCCGGACCAGGGCTTGAACCCATGTTCCCTGCATTGGCAGGCGGATTCTTAACCACTGCACTACCAGGGAAGTCCTTTCATATTAATTTTGAATCTCAAGAATGAATCTTCCAGATATTTGCTACTCAAAGTGTGGTCAGTGGACCAGAAGCAGCAGCATCACTTAGTAATCTATTAGAATGCAGAATCTTGGGCACTACCACAGACCTAATGAATTATAATCTTTATCTTATCAAGAACCCCTGGCAGATTTGTACATGCATTTGTTTGAATTTGAGAAGCATTATTCTAGATACTAGTAACTCTGATATTATACCTAGAATTTCAAAGCCTTCATATTCTTAAAAATTATTTTATAGATGTTGTCTGGAGAATATAACAAAATGACACTTGGGACTTCACTGGTTGCACAGTGGTTAAGAATCTGCCTGTCAACGCAGGGGGCACAGGTTCGAGCCCTGGTCCCGGAAGATCTCACATGCCGCAGAGCAACTAAACCTGTGTGCCACAACTACCGAGCCTGCACTCTAGAGCCCACGAGCCACAACTATCAGTAGTTAGTTAGTTAGTAGATCCCATGTGCCACAACTACTGAAGCCCGCATGCCTATAGCCTGTGCTCTGCAACAAGAGAAGCCGCTGCAATGAGAAGCATGTGCACCACGATGAAGAGTAGCCCCCGCTCGCCGCAACTAGAGAAAGCCCACGCACAGCAATGAAGACCCAATGCAGCCAAAAATAAATAAATTAAATAAATAAATTTTTTAAAAAAATGACACTTGAACAAAGTGATGAAAAGAGGTAATAAATTACAGCTTTCATCCACCAAGGAGATTTAATATTGATTTACAGATACAATGCAAATAAGACTTTCACTCATTGACCAAAGTGGAGAATTCCAATTAAAAAAAAAAAAAATTTACTGGGAATTCCCTGGCGGTCCAATGGTTAGGACTCCACGCTTCCACTGCAGGAGACATGGGTTCGATCCCTGGTTGGGGAACTAAGATCCCACAAGCCATGAGGCCAAAAAAAAAAGTACTGATGGTCAAATAAAAAAAATTGGTGATGCCTCACTTGGGCATAATGACCTATTTGGTAAGATGAATTATGAAAACCTTTTTTTTATGGTTGGGGAAAAGACAAATAAACCTTTTAAAATTTGCATATAGTTTGTGACTACCAGATTTTGTGGAAATGGAAGCAATGACTCAGGGATAGAGCTAACTGATAGGTATAAATAAGACTAGCGTTTACCTCTATCCCATTCATATGCACAACACAGTTCCACTAACAGTATTTATCATTATAATTAGGGGTTCCTAATTGGAGGAATTCCCAATGGAACTGTATGAAAAAAGTCTATTCTTGAACAGAAATTGAAATCTCTACCCCTCTTCACATTTGTTGACACTCATTAAGTCTCAAGAGCTCTCTTGGAGAACTGCTTTCTCCAATATTTTGCAACTACCTCTTTATGGTGGCCAAATCATGGTTGTTGTTTTCAAGAATATATAGCAGTGTTCCGCGACTAGGCAGTAGCTAGAAACACAAGCTTTCACTTTAAACATTGCAAAAACAACAACAATAATAAAAAAAGACACACAGATAGATGTAACTGACTAAACTAAGCAATATAAAACTAAACAATGGCAAGCAGTTTACAATATGGGCATCCTCTGTGTAAAAACAAAACCTGAGGAGACAATGAGTGTGTGTATGTGCTCACATATACGTGCATTTAAATACACTTACATATGCACTGAATATTTCTAGAAGGATACTTAATAAACTGGAAACTATAACTGTCTAAGGGGAAGGATTCTGAAGGTCTGAAGTGAGGGAAGATGTACTTTCATTACATATAACTTTGCACTGTTTAAAAATTTTGCAATATAATGTTTATATTTTTTTAAGAACTTAGTTAATAAAACAAACAAATAATGAAGCCTGGGTGCTCACATAATAAAATAAATTGTTTAAAAAACAGGGCTCCTTTATTTATTTCTCAAATATTTGTTATTCTGCAATGTAGACACTACCTAGGTAATATTTTCAAATTTGAAAAGAAAAAAGGCAGGTTGCAGTCAAGGTTATCTTCCATTCTTTGACTCTTATTGCTTTCCTTACTTAAAAACAAAGCCAAGTAACTGGTCATAAGCAAAAATAAAAATTTCCCTTCTCTGAAAGAACTCCTTCATCAATATATTGAAAAGTCCATTTTCAGTTCTCCAGAAGATTCACTACTCAAGGATACAAATTCCAATTCCTGCTCTGTAGGAGAAGTCAATGAGTATTACAGGGCATGAAAGATTAGTACATTAATGACCCCCAAACTAATTACACTTTGCAGTATTCACTACCTGGTGTAGCACCATCCTGTACTGAATCAGGACTCGGACATATGACTTGCTTTAGCCAATGGGACAACAGCAAATGTCAATCCAAAGCAATAGCTTGATAAGCATTTAGACTGGGACTTGCCCTTTGGATCAGTCTGCCCTCCTTAAGGATAAAAGACCACAAAGAAAGAGATACCCAGCCTTATCAGCTGAGTCCAGTTCCCAGCTGACAAGGCAGCTGAATGCAGTCTTATGAGTGAGTCTAGGCAAGATCAGCAGAATAACCATCTAACCAATCCACAGAATTGTGAGAAATAATAAATCATTGTTCTTTTTAAGCCACACAACAATAGATAACTGATACAGAGGGTCTTGTAAATTCTCTGCTCTCCCCTCATTGAGCTCTTTCCTCTGGAGCTATTACCAGAATGCTTGAAAATTTTATGGGGTATAATATAATAGGTAATTTTAGTTTTAGGATGAAGCACTCTCCTTAGGCCTAAAGACAAAAATATTATGAGTCAGAAATATAAAGATAATGAACTAATTTTTAATATCAGAAATCTAGAGAAAGTTTTTTAAGATCTTACCTCAAAAATTTACTGTTCCCTTCTCCATCATCATCAAAATCCAATCTGGGGAAAGCCAACAAAAAATATTATAAGCTTATTGAAAATGCAGAACATTAAAAAAATTAAAATTCTAAATCCACAAGCTATCTGAACACCCACTCAGATGGAAGAAGGAAAAGAGGAAGTGGAATAAGTAAAGCTATATTACCTCTTCCTTGTTGTACCAAACTGGGCAAAGAAATTGGCCAATCAAAAAGGAATACCTATTGCTACCTTTCATTTTCCTAGGGTAGCAATCCACCTTTGCCAAAGTTTTACATCACAGTACAACCTCTACAAAAGGAGCAGGATCAACTCAAAAAGACAAGAAAAAATTAATATGAATAATTCAGGTCCGTTTTTCACTTCTATAGTCTGCTTTAGGCTATGTTAAGCTCTCTGAAACATCTCTCAAAACAGTGATGTTCCATAGGGAGTGATTTTAAGACCTCTGGAGGGTGGCTGGTTGGTTGGTTGGTTGTTTTTTGGCTGCGCTGCACAGCTTGTGGGATCTTAGTTCCCAGGGACTGAACCCAGGATTGAACCCGTGCCCTCAGCAGTGAAAGCACGGAGTTCTAACCACTGAACCAACAGGGGATTCGCCGAAGGTTGTTAAATAATGTTTCTCTCCTTCATTCACCTAATGAACATGT
This sequence comes from Balaenoptera physalus, assembly GCF_965194825.1. Classification (NCBI taxonomy): domain Eukaryota; kingdom Metazoa; phylum Chordata; class Mammalia; order Artiodactyla; family Balaenopteridae; genus Balaenoptera; species Balaenoptera physalus. Next base: position 87,599,327 of record NC_138882.1, on the reverse strand, counting down.
AATATATGCTACATTCCGGATACTGTGCTAGATGAGGTGAAAACAAAAGACTTGCCCTCAAGGGATTCTTTGCCTAGACAAATAAACATACAAGTGAGAATGAGAAAGCGTCATATGGAGAGCACAATCACTAAGCTTTAAATGTTTAGTGAAAGCAGAGGTGACTTTCATTTCAAGGGATTAGACAACATTATAGGTAACGAGACAGGCCAATCTCCTATTAATCTCTATACTCCATTAAACTAAAACACTATTCATGTTACCACCTTAACCCAATGATCTCTACTAGTGTGATAACCTGATATTATGGGCCTCTAAATGGGTTATATATGAAGTACATAGCATCAACCCTGAAAGTGTCCATTCCTCTTCCTCTCTGTAGCCCCAGATCACCTGTCAAAGTCTACCTATTTACCCAATAACTCCATTTCTAAGAATCTATCCTAAAGAAATAACTCAGAGAAAAAAAATTATGTACAAAGATATTCATTAAGCATTACATATAACAGCAAATCTTCAAAACAGTTTAAGTGTCCCAAAATAGCAATTAAGTACATCCCCTCTATGTAAGTATTTTAAATTATGTTTCTATAGCATATGTAACAATATGGAAAAAAGGTTATTTTATACAATTAGGTGAAAAGACCAGGCTATATAAACCTACATAATTATATGATTATAACTATTTAAAGAAATCTACATATAGAATAAAGAATGAAGTAATTACACTAAAAAAACTGATGGGAGATGACTTTGGGTAGTAGGATTATTGCTCTTTTAGTCTTCTTTCTATATTTTCCAATCTTTCTTTTAAAAAATGTATATTATTTATTTTAATATATTTTCCTGATTATCAATAAAACACACTCACTTCAGAATATCTAGAAATAACTAAAAACAAAAGAAAAAACAAATCACTTATAATCCCATCACCCATACATCTGATGAGTATCCTTTCAGTGTTTTTGCTATGCACACGTTATTTATGTATTTTTTTCTGATAGAGTTGGTATATTACATACACTGTAACCTCTTTTTTTTATTTTATTCTTTTTTTTAAAAATATATTTATTTATTTTATTTATTTATTGGCTGCGTTGGGTCTTCCGTTGCTGTGTGCCTTTCTCTAGTTGCGGTGAGCGGGGGCTACTCTTCGTTGTGGTGCGAGGGCTTCTCATTGTGGTGGCTTCTCTTGTTGCAGAGCACAGGCTCTAGGCACGCAGGCTTCAGTTGTTGTGGCTCGCGGGCTCTAGAGCGCAGGCTCAGTAGTTGTGGCGCACGGGCTTAGTTGCTCCGTGGCATGTGGGATCTTCCGGACCAGGGCTTGAACCCATGTCCCCTGCATTGGCAGGCGGATTCTTAACCACTGCGCCACCAGGGAAGCCCCTGTAACCTCTTTTCTCAATATACTGTAAACATTTTTCTGTACCAATACATATTTGTCACTTCTAATAGCTGTACATTTTCAATAAACTTTCTCAACCAATCCCCTAATTTTGATAATACTGCTTCTAATTGTTTGCTATTATATATAACCATAACACTGTGTTTAAGAGAGTAGACAATAAAGCTAACCTCCCAAGGTTCATATCATAGATCTTCCACTTACTAGCTTTAACACCTTGGGTAAGTTACTTATTCACCAGCTGCCTCAATAAATGAGTTAAAATGTATAAAGCTCTTGGCGACATAGCAGGTCTTAATATGTTACTCATGTTAACACCTTAACCCAGGGATCACTCTTGCATTACTACTGGTAAGAGGAAACTTAAAGACTAGTTATAACACTAGCTACATAATTATTAAAAGCAAAAGAAAGAAAAAAAATTCAATACTTTAATGCTTTAAAAAGTAGGTAAAATACTACCCATTCTTCCAGGCCTTTCTAAAGCAACCTCTTTTCTGAAGCCTTTCCCAATTTCTACCAACCAATGATGGTATTTCCATACACTGAAACACACAGCAGTGTATTTGTTCCTTTCTTAGCAAACCTGGCGTATTCTATCTTGAATTATATTTATGTGTGTAATGATTATCTCTTTCAGAACATAAGCAACTAAAAGACGAAGACTGTGCCTTATTTACCTTTGTATCCTAGTAGCAATCGGCACAATGACTTACACTAATGAGGCATCTAATAAATAATTTTGGAACTGAATGGACTCTAGGTTCCAAACAAGGCAACATATCAATAACTTAAAGGAGACATATTCTACAGTTCAGCATTCTCTAAATTCAGAAAAGTAAAAAGCCTACCAGGGACTTCCCTGGTGGCACAGTGGTTAAGAATCCACCTGCCAATGCAGGGGACATAGGTTCGATCCCTGGTCTGGGAAGATCCCACATGCCGCGGAGCAACTAAGCCCGTGCGCCACAACTACTGAGCCTGCGCTCTAGGGCCCACAAGCCACCACTATGGAGCCTGAGCACCACAACTACTGAAGCCCACGCGCCCTAGAGCCCTTGCACCGCAACTATTAAGCCCGTGTGCTGCAACTACTGACGCCTACACACCTACAGCCCGTGCTGTGCAACAAGAGAAGCCACCACAATGAGAAGCCCTCGCACCACAACGAAGAGTAGCCCCCGCTCACCGCAACTAGAGAAAGGCACACAGCAACGAAGACCCAACGCAGCCAATAAATAAATAAATAAATAAATAAAATAAATATATTTTTTAAAAAAAGAATAAAATTTTAAAAAAAAGGCCTACCAAAAAAATTTTGAGAACGCAGATACAAAGCTTAATGAAAGCAGTGAAATTTTCTCAGCAATGGTGAAATCTTTGGGCTTAGCCAGAGTCCTTTACCTCTTAGAGATTTTTGTTTTAAAAAAACAAAACTGCTCCTAAGAAACTAAGATAAAAAAATCAATTCAATACAGAGAAAAATCCTGGGACTAAAGAAAGTTATCTGATAGGAGTGTAGTAAGTAGCCAGAAGAAGTGAGAGGGTTAGGAACAGATGGTTCAGCGACTAACAAAATCAGGCTGGTTTAAAGGAGAGACGTTTGTAACATACTACGCTCAAACTCACCCTGGTCGCCGCTTAATAGCCCTCTGGACAATGGCTCCTCCACCTTGAATCCCAGGCCCAGGGTTTCCAGAGGCAATGGCTGGACCCAGTGATGGTACATCTGATGTCATTTCTGTCAGAGAAAAACAGAAATACAGATTTTAAAAAGATTGTCCTTGCTTATCATCATCATCATCATCAAACTGGCTAGAAGAAAGGCTCAAGCTATGGATAAAATCTCAGGAGTTTGCTAGAAAACCCAAAAATGCTCACATCCAGACTGCTTTTCTTGAATTCTTACCCTGGGAAAAGATGTCCTTACACTTCAGTTCCCCCAACTTAATACAGTTTGGAAGAGGTAGTACTACATTCTATAGCCTTCTCTTTTAAAAGCTGGTAATAGTGACATAATATTAATCTAAAACACACACACAAATTGGTTTACATATTTCACTAATGCAACAAGTATATATAACTTAGCTCCTCTGATTTACTTTTTTTGGAAAATACAAAAAAACCCAAAATAAAAAAATCACCTAAATTCCAATACTCAAAAAAAATTATATAGAGGGACTACCAGTCCCCACCAGGGACTTCCCTGGTGGTCCAGTGGTAAAGACTCTGCACTCCCAATGCAGGGGGCCCGGGTTCGATCCCTGGTCAGAGAACTAGATCCCACATGCCACAACGAAGATCCTGCGTGCTGCAACGAAGACCCAGTGCAGTCAAATAAATAAATAAATAAATGTGGTTTTTTTTTAAGTTGAGCTCATTTTATTTCATATTTTTCCCCTCAGATTATATACACCTACCTCTCTGCTCAAAAACAGGCACATTTGGTCATGGCTAATTATGTTCCAAAAAGCCTGCTACAATTTTTGCTCCCACTAACAGGATATGAGAGTACCTATTTCCCTCACCAGGACTGCATATTATACTTTTTAATTTCACCAAACCTGACAGGTAAAAATGGTACAGTATTTGTTTTAATTCTTATATCTTTTTACATTAGTCATCTGAAATCAATGAGGTGACTCTTCATATATTTGATATTTTTATACTGAATATCTTTTTCTAATGAATTTGTAATATCTATCAGTATATAAAGGATATTAAAGAATATCAATATATAAAGGATAATATATGACTGTTATGTATTACAAATATTTTTTCATCACCTACCTTAGCCTTTACATATATAACATTTCACAATTTTATGCTGTAAAAGTTATCAGTGTTTTCCTAAATAATTCTGGGATTTCTGTCTTACCTAGGAAAGCTCCCCACCCTCGAGATTATTTCTATATTTTCTTATAATACTTTTGTGTTTCACATTTAGATTTTTAATCCATCTGGATTTTACTACTTATGCCTACCTGGCACAAGGCAGGACTCTGATTATTTTCTTATACATGGTTAGATAATTATTCTAGTATCATTTATGAGATAATCCATCCTTTCCCCACTTATCGGAAATGACTCCTTTACTACTTTACTTTTACTTTTACTTTACTACTTTACTTACTTTACTTTACTTTTAGGTGTCTACAAATAATTGATCTCTTTCTATACTTTTATTCTGTATTAATATATTTTCCAGCTCCTATGTCAATACTGAACATGTTTGATAACAACAGCTTTATAGTACATTTGAATTATCTAATAGGAAAGTCCTCCACTCTCCATTAATTTATTTTCCAAAATTTTCTTATTAAATGTCATATACTACTTCTGCTTCAGCCAAAAATAAATAAATAAAATTTTTAGCAGTTTTAAAAATTAAAAAAAAGTTTAAGAAATGAGTGGGAAATCAATACCTTCTCTGATGATGGAAAACTAAGGAGGATTTGTCACCAGCAGACCTATCCTAAAAGAATAGCTAAACAGGGACTTCCCTGGTGGTCCAGAGGTTAAGAATCCACCTTCCAATACAGGGGATGCGGGTTCGATCCCTGGTCAGGGAACTAAGATCCCACATGCTGCGGGGCAACTAAGCCTGCACGCTGCAACTTCTAAGCATGCAGGCCACAACTAGAGAGCCTGCGTGCCGCAAACTACAGAGCCCACACGCTCTGGAGCCCGCACACCACAACTACAGAGCCCACATACTCTGCAGCCCACATGCCACAACTACAGAGAAGCTCGCGCGCCACAACGAGGAGTCCACGCCACAGGGGAGGATCCTGCATGCCGCCAACAAAGATCCCGCATACCTCAACTAAGACTCAACACAGCCAAAAATAAAATAAGTAAGTATTAAAAAAAACTTAAAAGAAAATCAGCAAAGATATAGAAGTTCTCAATGATACCTCAATCAACAGGGTCCAATTAACATTTATAAAAACACTACATCCAACAACAGCAGATAAACATTCTTTTCAAGTGTCCCCAGAACATATACCAAGACAGACCATATCCTGGGCCTTTCAACAAACCTCAACAAGTATAAAAGAATTGCGGGAATTCCCTGGCGGTCCAGTGGTTAAGAATCCACCTTCCAATGCAGGGGATGCGGCTTCGATCCCTGGTCGGGGAACTAAGATCCCACATGCCACGGGGCAACCAAAACTGCGAGCCACAAGTGGAGAGAAGCCTGCATGCCACAACTACTGAGCTCACGTGCTCTTGAGCCCGCAACTAGAGAGAAGCCCGCAACAAAGAGCCCACACACTGCAAGAAAGACCCAGTGCGGCCAAAAATTTAAAAAACAAATAAATAAATAAAATAATCATAGATTGGATTCTCCAACCACAGTGGAATCAAACTATTTAGAAATCAGTAACAGAAAGATAACAGGAAAATCTCCATTCACTTGGACACTAAATAACACATTTCTAAATAATCAGTCAAAGAGGAAGCCTCAAAGGGAATAAAAAGTACCGTGAACTAAAATTAAAATGAGGACTTCCCTCGTGGCGCAGTGGTTAAGAATCCGCCTGCCAATGCAGGGGACACAGGTTCAAGTCCTGGTCCGGGAAGATCCCACATGCCGCAGAGCAACTAAGCCCGTGCACCACAACTACTGAGCCTGCGCTCTACAGCCCACAAGCCACAACTACTGAGCCCACGTGCCACAACTAGTGAAGCCCGTGTGCCTAGAGCCCGTGCTCCACAACACGAGAAGCCACTGCATGAAAAGCTCATGCACTACAACGAAGAGCAGCCCCCACTCACTGCAACTAGAGAAAGCCCATGTACAGCAACGAAGACCCAACACAGCCAAAAATAAATAAATAAATAAATTTATTTTTTTAAAAAATTTTAAATGAAATTACAAGATGGCAAAGTTTGTGGGACACCCCAAAAGCTATAGTCACTAAAATGCTATATTAGAAAAGAGGAAAAGTCAAATAAATCATCTAAACTTCCACCTCAAGAACCTAGGATAAATAAATAAATAAATAAATAAACCCAAAGGAAGCAAAAGGAAGGAAATAATAGAAAACACAAAATAATAAAATTTTAAAACAGAAGAACAATTTAAAAATAAAACAAAGAGTTCTTTAAATAGATCAATAAAATTGACAAACCTCTAGCAAGACAAATAACACACAAACTACCAAAATCAGGAAAAAAAAACCCAGGGATATCACTAGAGATCCTGAAGAAATCTAAGAGATAATTAGGAATACTAAAACTTACACACATAAATTTGACAACTTAGACCAAAACGATCAATTCCTTAAAAAATACAAACTAAAACAACTGTCCAAACACAAAATAGGTGATATGAATGGCCTCATACCTATTAGAAAACTGAATTCATTATTTAAGCACTCTCAAAAAAAAAAAATTTTAGGTCTAGAATTTTTTCCAATGATTTCACTGGAGAATTCTACCAAACATTTAAAGAACTAACAGCAATGCTACACAATCTCCTCCAGAAACTATTTGAGGAAGGGGACACTTACCAATTCATCTTTTGAAGCTAGTATTACCCTGATACAAAAACCAGACAAAGACAGTATAAAAACAAAACAAAAACTAGAGATCAATGTTCCTCATGAAAATAGATGCAAAAATCCTTAACAAAATATTAGTAAATAAAATTTAGCAATTCTAGCAAACAGAATTTAGCAATACGCAAAAGAACTATACAACGTGACCATATGTGTTTTATTCAAGGGAAGTAAACTTGTTCAATACTTAAAATCAATCAACATATTAATTGGCTAAGAAGAAAAATAACATGATCATATCAGCCTATGCATAAAAAGTATTTGCTAAAATTCAATACCCATTCTGATAAAAACATAGAAAAATTAAAATAAAGTGAAATGTCCTCACCTTGATAAAAGTATCTACAAAAAGAAAGAAAGAAAAAAAAAACTGCTGCTAATATTATACTTAATGGTGAAAGACAATGTTTTCTCCCTAAGATTTGGGAACTAGGAAAAAATGTTCACTCTCATCACTTATTTAAACATAGTGTGGGAAGTTCTAGCCTGTGCAAAAGTGCAGGAAAAGGAAATAGAAGGCATACAGATCAGAAAGGAAAAAATAAAACTGTCCCCATTTGCAGATTACATGACTGTCTTTGTAGAAAATCCTAAGGAATCTACCAAAATAAACAAAAAAACCTTCCTAGAACAAATAAGTGAATTCAACAAAGTTGCAGTATACAAAATTAATATACAAAAATCAATTGTGTTTCTATATACTAGCAATTAACACATGGGCATCAAAATTTAAAATATAAAACCATTCATAACCACTTCAAAATAGAAAAAATATTTAAGTGTAAATCTATCAAACAGGCACAAGATTTGTATGCTGAAAGAATGCTGATCAAAGAATCAAAGACCTAAATAAATGGAGAGACATACCATGTTCATGGATTGGAAGACTCAACAAAAGATGTCAATTCTCTTCAAACTGATTCCTATCAAAATTCTACCCAGATGTTTTTGAAGATATAAACATGACCATTCTAGGGACTTCCCTGGTGACACAGTGGTTAAGAATCTGCCTGCCAATGCAGGGGACACAGGTTCAATCCCTGGACCAGGAAGATCCCACATGCCACGGAGCAACTAAGCCCACAAGCCACAACTACTGAGCCCACGTGCCTCAACTACTGAAGCCCGCATGCCTAGAGCCCATGCTCCACAAGAGAAGCCACCGCAATGAGAAGCCCGTGCACTGCAATGAAGAGTAGCCCCTGTTCGCCATAACTAGAGAAAGCCCGCGCACAGCAGCGAAGACCCAACGGAGCCAAAAATAAAAATAAATAAAAACTAATTGTATTAAAAAAATTTTTTTAACTAAAAAATTTTTAAAAAAATTAAACATGACCATTCTAAAATTTATACAGGAAGGTAAGGAAACTATAATAGCTAAAACAAAGAAAAAGTGGGAGAAAAGAGTCTACCTGAAAGACTTCTAATATAGCTACAGCAATTAAGACTGTGTGGCCCTGGCAAAGGGACAGATACTTAGATCAATGGAACCCAGAAACAGACCCACACAAATATGCCCAAATGATTTTGACAAAAGTGCAAAAGCAATTCAATGGAGGAAAGATAGCCTTTTCAATGGTGCTAGAGCAACTAGACATCCATAGGCAAAAAAATGAACCTTGACCCCTTATACAAAAATTAATCAAAATGGATCATGGACTTATATGTAAAGTGTAACTATGTAACTTTTAGAAAAAACCACAGGAGATGGACTTCCCTGGTGGTGCGGTGGTTAAGAATCCGCCTGCCAGTGCAGGGGACACGGGTTCGATCCCTGCTCTGGGAAGATCCCACATGCTGCAGAGCAATTAAGCCCGTGTGCCACAACTACTGAGCCTGCGCTCTAGAGCCCGTGAGCCACAACTACTGAGCCCATGTGCCACAACTACTGAAGCCTGTGCACCTAGAGCCTGTGCTCCGCAACAAGAGAAGCCACCGCATAAGAAGCCCGTGCACAGCAACGAAGAGTAGCCCCTGCTCGCTGGAACTAGAGAAAGCCCGCGCGCAGCAATGAAGACCCAACACAGCCAAAAATAAATAAAGTAAATTTTTTAAAAAATAGGAGAAAATCTTCAGGATCTAGGGGCTAGTCAAAGAGTTCTCAGACTTGGTACCATAAGCAAGATCCATGAAAGGAAAAACTGGTAAATTGGACATCACCGAAATTAAAAACTTTTGCTCTGTTAAAGACTGTGAGAGGATCAAAAGACAAGTTACAGAGTGGGAAAAACATTGCAACAAAGGACAAAGGACTTGTATCTAGAATATAAAAAGAACTCTCAAAGCTCAACAGTAAAAAAGCAAACAGTCTTGAACAGACATTTTACCGAAGAAGATACACAAATGGTAAATAAGCATATGAAAAGATGTTCAACATCATTAGCCAAGAGGGAAATGCAAATTAAAGCCACAATAAGATGCACTACATACCTATCATAATGGCTAAAAAAAAATAATAATAAATACCAAATGCTGGGAAGGATACAGAAAAAGATCACTTATACACTGCTGGTGAGAATATAATATAGTGCAGCCACTTCGGGAAACAGTATGGGAGTTTCTTTAAAAACTAAACATGCAATTAACATACAATCCAGCACTGCACTTGTGGGTATATATCCCAGAAAAATGAAGACTTACATTCATACAAAAACCTGTACACAAATATTTAGAGTGCTTTTATTTGTAATAGCCAAAAACTGGAGAAAAAATCCAGATGTCCTTCAACAAGTAAATGGTTAAACTGATACATATACCCCTACTCAGCAACAAAAAGAAGTGAACTACTGATACACACAACCTGGATGAATCTCCAGAGTATCACGGTGAATGAAAAAAGCCAACTGCAAAAGGCTACACACTGTACAATTCCATTTGTAGAACATTCTTGAAATAACAAAATTATAGAAATAGAGAACAGGTTAGTAGCTTCTGGGGATTAAGGAGAGGGTGGAAGTATGAGGAACGTGGGTGTTGCTTTAAAAGGGCACCACAAGGGACCCTTGCAATGATAGAAGTATTCTGTATCTTGACTGTACCAATGTCAATATCCTGGTCATGATATTACACTATAGTTTTGCAAGGTACAACCACTGGGGGAAACTGGGCTAAGGGTAGGGTATCTCTGTATTATTTCTCATAATTGAATATGAATATAAAATCATCTCAAAAGAAAGTTTAATTTAAAAGTTTTAAAAACCTTTTAATGTCATATACTTCATCCTCCTTTTGAACTTTAAAATCTATATAAAGTTCTAACAACAAAAAAACGCTTGAGGTTAATTCAATTACATTAAATTTATATAATAATTTTGAGGGACCAGTAGCATGATATTGCATTTCATCATCCAGGAATATTATTCAGACATTTCCTAATGTCCTTTAATAAAATTTTACAGTTTTCTTCACATGTCTTACATCTTTCTTGTTATATTATTTTTAGGTATTTTATAGCTCTTAATACTATTGTGAATGAAATCTTTTCCATTTCAACTTCTAACTGGTTATTGCTAGAATAAGAGAAAGCTATTGACTTCAGTGTGTTTATATTGTACTCAAATAACTTTACTAAATTACCTTATCTAAAAGCATTTAGTTTATTGGACTTTATTTATTTATTTATTTATTTTTTGCTGCATTGGGTCTTCATTGCACACGGGCTTTCTCTAGTTGTGTCCAGCGGGGGCTACTCTTCATTGGGGTGTGTGGGCTTCTCATTGCAGTGGCTTCTCTTGTTGTGGAGCATGGGCTCTAGGCGTGCGGGCTTCAGTAGTTGTGGCACATGGGCTCAGTAGTTGTGGCTCGCAGGCTCTAGAGCGCAGGCTCAGTTGTGGTACACAGGCTTAGTTGCTCCGCGGCATGTGGGATCTTCCCAGACCAGGGCTCGAACCCGTGTCCCCTGCACTGGCAGGTGGATTCTTAACCACTGTGCCACCAGGGAAGTCCCTATTGGACTTTCTTAATATACAATCACATTATCTGCAAGGAATGATTATTTTACCTTTCTTTACTCAATATTTACACTAGTATTTAGTTTCCTTCTCTTACTGCATTATTGCAAGGGATCTTAATCTGTGGGTCAAGGGATAAAATCCACTGGTAAACTTGGATGAAGAACAATTTTCTTTCTTTACTTTCATTAATCTCTAACTGAAATTTAGCATTTCCTTCAATCATGAAAGTACAGTAAAACACAGTAGTTTTAGCAGTATCTGTGATTTTGTCATCAATAAAATCAGATATCACATGACGGTTATTATGGATATCTAGAATTACTGCTACATTCAATACTACTTTGAGAATATGGCAATTATTAGACTTGTCACTACATCTTATTTATTGTGTTAATAAAGAAGAAACATTAATTTTTGTATTACAAATTTGTAATTTTTTATATTTTGATAACTATATTTTTAATAGAATTGATTTTTCATAATACTATGTAGTGTTATTTACACTCTGAACAACATTCTATGGGTTCAACAGGGAGAGCAAGCTGCATGCCAGGGTGATCTGGGGGCCTAGGGACCTGCCCCACCAGCTCACCAGAGTTTCCTCCCATGTGCAAGTCTTTCTGCCCCTCACCAGGGTCTCCAACTTGGCCCAGACCAGAGGAGGTTTTTATTTAGTCATGGATGCAACACAAAAAGTGTGATAAGAACTTTTGAAGCCTCGAAGCAAAAGTGTTACTCCTTGCCTTTACAGTGAGTGCATGGATAATCAGTGATAATAATAACTTATTTTTTTCTAAGCCCTCACTGTGTGCCAGGCACTGTGCTGGGCAACTTGTGTGCCTCTCATTTATTCCCACAATGACCCAATGAGGTTGAAGAAGGGTTCAACAGATGTCACCAGTCATAGGGGTCCACGTGATACAAAAGGTTAAGAATCTCTTTATTTATTCACTTTTTTTTTTGGCCACGCCATGCAGCTTGTGGGATCTTAGTTCCCTGACCAGGGATTGAACCCAGGCCCACAGCAGTGACAGCAAAGCACCAAGTCTTAACCACTGGACCGCCCAGGAATTCCCATATTCTGATTTAATAGTCTTTTTTTAAAAAAATCAGAAATGGATTTTTTTAAAATCAGAAACAACTGTTTTTATAAAGCATTTATTGATACAATCATTTTTCCCCCTTTAGTTTGTTAATGACACAAAGTATATAGGTTTTCTCAGGGTGACCGATCCTTGAGTTCCTGGAATAAATCTTGCTTAATAAATTGTAGTGGGCTGAAGAGTGTAAAAATGCATGTCCACAGAGACTCAGAATGTGACCTTACTTGGAAATAGGGTCTCTGGAGATATAATTAGTGAAGACGGAGATCTTAGGATGGGCTCTAAATCCAATGACTGCTGTTTTTATAAAAGCAATGAGACAGACATTTGGATACAGAGACTGGAGTGATGTGTCTACAAGCTAAAAAAGAGGGAACCTAACCAGCCAATATCTTCATTTTGGACGTTGAGTCTCCAGAGCTGCAAGAGAATAAATTTCTGCTGTTTTAAGCCCTCTAGTTTGTGGTAATTTCTCACTACAGGCCTAAGGACCTAATATAATAATGATGTATGATTCTTTTAACATACTCTAGATTTAACTTACTAAGATTAGCTCCTTTTAAATGGAAGAGGAACTTAGTGTGATGTTAAGTGTAGCACAGTTAAGGAGTATTCTTAGTGCACCGAATTTAAGCACCTTCTATTAAAATCATAACTTGACAGAAATTACAGAAAAATAGTAAATATTTTAGTCAGTCAACACAGTCTCCCAAATTTATAGAAAAGCTACTTCTTGGGACTTCCCTCATGGTCCAGTGGTGAAGACTCCGCACTCCTAATGCAGGGGGCCCAGGTTCGATCCCTGGTCAGGGAACTAGATCCCGCATACCGCACCTAAAGATCCCGCATGCTGCAAAAAAGATCCTGCACGTGGCAATGAAGATCCCACGTGCTGCAACTAAGACCCAGCACAGCCAAATAAATAAATAAATAATTTTTTAAAAAGCTACCTCTAAATGTGACTTCCTTTCCTGAAATAGGAGAAATAATATAAAACTAAGTCATTGAAAACATGAATGAGGAAAACAGAAATGATAAACGAAACATTAAAAGTTGAATAGATAATGAAATGTTCAAAAAGAAATGTTGTTAACAATAATTCATCATATTCCTACCTTGTATAAAATATGAACCACTTTGGATGTGTTTTCTATTTTTCATAAACCTATTTATTTATTCACTCACTTTTATTTTTGGCTGTGCTGTGTCTTTGCTGCTACACGCGGGCCCTCTCCAGTTGTGGGGAGCGGGGACCACTCTTCCCTGTGGTGCACGGGCCTCTCATTGCTGTGGCCTCTCCCGCTGCGGAGCACCGGCTCTAGGTGCAGGGGCTCAGTAGTTGTGGCTCTCGGGCTCTAGAGCGCAGGCTCAGCAGTCATGGCACACGGGCCCAGCTGCTCCGCAGCATGTGGGATCCTCCCGGGCCAGGGATCGAACCCATGTCCCCTGCACCGGCAGGCAGACTCCCAACCACTGTGCCACCAGGGAAGTCCTGGATGTGTTTTTTAATATTTTACTTATTATTCCTAAAACCTACCTCCAAATTATATTTATAATAAACCGCATCTAAACTCAAAATACAAAACCTCTTTTATGCATGTCTTTTGTTCCATGCCCCAGCCTTATAACTGCCTTTAATACTGGACAAAGAGAGTACTCAAATACTCACCGTTAAAATGTTGATGCATCACAAAGCTACAGTAATCAAAATAGTGTGACACTGGCATAAAGACAGACACATAGACCAACAGAATAGAATACAGAGCCCAGAAATAAACCCTCACATATACGGTCAAACGATTTTCAACAAGGGTGTCACAACCGTTCAATGGGGAAAGGATAATCTTTTCAACAAATGGTGCTGGGAAAACTGGATACCCACATGTTAAAAAAAATGAAGTTGTATCCTTCCTTACATTACCTCATATACAAAAATTAACTCAAAGTGGATCAAAGACCTAAATGTAAGAGCGAAAACTATGCAACTCATAGAAGAAAACACAGGGAAAAAGCTTCATGACACTGGATGTGGCAATTTCTTGGATATATCAAAAGCACAAGCAACAAAAGTAAAAAATAGATAAATTGGACTTCATTGAAATTAGAAATTTTGTGCATCAAAGAACACTGTATCAACAAAGTAAAAAGGCAACCCACAGAATGGGAGAAAACAGTTGTGAACCATATATGTTATGAGATTAAAATCCAGAATACATAAAGAACTCCTATGTCTCAACAACAACAAAAAAAGACAACCTAATTAAAAAATGGACAAAGGACTTGAACATATGTTTCTCCAAAGAAAATATACAAATGGCCAATAAGCACATGAAAAGATGCCTAACATCACTAATCATTAGAGAAATGCAAATCAAAACTACACTGAGATATCACCTCGTACCCATTAGGATGGCCACCATGAAAAAGAAAAAAAATAATAATATGTGTTAACAAGGATGTGAGGGAATTGAAACTCTTGTACACTTTTGGTAGGAATGTAAAAGCTGCAGCCACTATTGAGAATAGTATGGAAATTCCTCAAAAAATTAAAACTAGAATGAATATATAATCCAGCAATTCCACTTCTGGGCATATACTAAAAAGAACTGAAATTTGAAAGCAGGGTCTTGAAGAGACACTTGTACAACACCCATGTTCAAAGCAGCATTAGTCACAATAGCCAAGAGGAAGAAGCAACACAGTGTTGATCAAGATGAATGGATTTTTAAATATGTAGCATATACATCCAATGGAATACTATTCAGCCTTTAAAAAGAAGGAAATTCTGCAACATGCTACAACATGGATGAACCTTGAAAATATTATGCTAAGTGAAATAATCCAGTCACAAAAAGATGACTACTACAGGATTCCACTTATATAAGGTACCTAGAATCGTCAGATTCATAGAGTGTAGAATGGCGGGGTGGGCTGGAGGGACTGGGGAACAAGAAGTAATTGTTTAATAGGTACAGAGTTTTAATTTTCCAAGATGAAAAAGTTCTGGAGGTGGATGGTGGTGACGGCTGCACAACGATGTGACTATACTAATGCCACTGACCTGTACACTTAAAAATAGTTTAAAAGAATATGAAAAAGATGTACATATATAGGTATAACTGAGTCATTTTGCTGTACATCAGTAATTAACACAACACTGTAATTCAGCTATACTTCAATTAAAAATAAATTTTTGGGGCTTCCCTGGTGGTGCAGTGGATAGGAGTCTGCCTGACAATGCGGGGGACATGGGTTCCCTGGTCCTTGGTCCGGGAGGATCCCACATGCCTCAGAGCAACTAAGCCCATGCGCCACAACTACTGAGCCTGCGCTCGAGAGCCCGTGAGCCACAACTACCGAGCTCGTGTGCCTAGAGCCCGGGCTCCACAACAGGAGAGGTCACCGCGATGGGAGGCCCGCGCACCACAACAAAGAGTGGCCCCCGCTCACTGCAACTAGAGAAAGCCCGTGTGCAGCAACAAAGACCCAACACAGCCAAAAATAAATAAATAAAATAAAAATTGTTTTTAAATTGTTAATATAAATAAACTTTTTAAAAGTTAAAAAGGCAAATTTTTTTTTTTGATTTATTTTTTGGCTGTGTTGGGTCCTCGTCTCCGCGCGAGGGCCCCCTGCAGTTGCGGCAAGCGGGAGCCACTCCTCACCGCGGTGCACGGGCCTCTCACCATCGCGGCCCCTCCCGCTGCGGAGCACAGGCTCCAGACGCACAGGCTCAGCAGCCGTGGCTCACGGGCCCAGTCGCTCCGCGGCACACGGGATCCTCCCAGACCAGGGCTCGAACCCGCGTCCCCTGCATCGGCAGGCAGATTGTCAACCACTGCGCCACCAGGGAAGCCCGCAAATTTTTTTTTTTAATAATTTTTTTAAACATCTTTATTGGAGTATAATTGCTTTACAATGGTGTGTTAGTTTCTGCTTTATAACAAAGTGAATCAGTTATACATATACATATGTTCCCATATCTCTTCCCTCTTGCATCTCCCTCCCTCCCACCCTCCCTATCCCACCCCTCTAGGTGGTCACAAAGCACCGAGCTGATCTCCCTGTGCTATGCAGTTGCTTCCCACTAGCTATCTATTTTACATTTTGTAGTGTATATATGTCCATGCCACTCTCTCACCCTGTCACATCTTACCCCTCCCCCTCCCCATATCCTCAAGTCCATTCTCTAGTAGGTCTGTGTCTTTATTCCCGTCTTGCCACTAGGTTCTTCATGACCTTTTTTTTTTTTTTTCCCTTAGATTCCATATATATGTGTTAGTATACTGTATTTGTTTTTCTCTTTCTGACTTACTTCACTCTGTATGACAGACTCTAACTCCATCCACCTCACTACAAATACCTCCATTTCATTTCTTTTTATGGCTGAGTAATATTCCGTTGTATATATTTGCCACATCTTCTTTATCCATTCATCCGATGATGGACACTTAGGGTGCTTCCATGTCCTGGCTATTGTAAATAGAGCTGCAATGAACATTTTGGTACATGACTCTTTTTGAATTACGGTTTTCTCAGGGTATATGCCCAGTAGTGGGATTGCTGGGTCGTATGGTAGTTCTATTTTTAGTTTTTTAAGGAACCTCCATACTGTTCTCCATAGTGGCTGTATCAATTTACATTCCCACCAACAGTGCAAGAGTGTTCCCTTTTCTCCACACCCTCTCCAGCATTTATTGTTTCTAGACTTTTTGATGATGGCCATTCTGACCGGTGTGAGATGATATCTCATTGTAGTTTTGATTTGCATTTCTCTAATGATTAATGATGTTGAGCATTCTTTCATGTGTGTGTTGGCAATCTGTATATCTTCTTTGGAGAAATGTCTATTTAGGTCTTCTGCCCATTTTTGGATTGGGTTGTTTGTTTTTTTGTTATTGAGCTGCATAAAAAGGCAAATTTTATGTGTATTTTGCCACAATAAAAAAATTTCAATATATAAAAAAAATTTCTGAGGTGGATCTATATCATTGAGATGGAAAGTTATTCACCATATATGATTATGGAAAAATAAGCTACAGAAAATTATATATAATATAATCCTTTATAAAGTTTATATGCATAACAAAAGCCTGGAAGAATTCATTTCTATTTACTGCATGCCTATTATATGCCAGGCATTGTTGCAGGCCCTAGAGATAAAACAATAAATAAAAGAAACAAAAATCCTAACTTTTTTTTTACATGTTAGTGGAAGAGAAAGATAAATTGAGAAATGATTAAAATATAAAATGGGTTGATAATATGAAACTGACATTTTATAGGTAAAAAATGGATAGTCATTTCATTTGGTTTGACCTAACAATATGTTATATAGTGATAAATGTGGAGAAAAATAAACTAGGGGAGTCAACTCAGAAATACATAAAGGTTCAAGCAATTTTAGATATTGAGGGAAAACCTCACTGAAAAGGTTAACATTTACGGAAAGGTCAGAAGGAGGTAAAGGAACAAACCATGCAGGTATCTGGGAGAAATGCATTCCAGGCAGAGTGCAAAGACCCAGAGGTGAGAGCATGCCTAAGTTCTAGAAATGGTGTAGATGACATCATGGCTAGAATGGAGCGAGCAAATGTTACACAATAAACTATTAACAGTGGTTATCTATGGGATGGCATTTAGAGACTCCTATATTTGATTTTCTACATATCCATTTCGTTTTCTCTTTTACATTAAACATATATTACTTTTACAATCAGAAAATGCATGATCCCAATTTTTTAAAAAGAAAATTTATGTGCATGTGTCTATGTTTGTGGCATGCGTTGAAAATCTGAGAGAACACAGCTCAAACTCTAAAGTGAGATAAATCTAGATTCCAATCCTTAGGTTACCACTTACTACATATGACCTTGGGCAAATTATTTAATCTCTCAGGGTTTATCTGTAAAATGTAGCTAATAACAGTACCTACCTTTGGGGAAGATTAAATTAAATACTGCATGTGAATAGTGCCTGACACATTGTAAAGTACGCCTTAAATAGTAGCTTTGTAAAAATATATTGACCACCAATTTTTTAACTGGTTTTGCCATTACTAATTTTTACATTACGAAAGTAATATATTAAAATATGGATATACAGAAAATCAGATGTAGACGTCTCTAAAAATACGCAAACAACACAGAAGCAAACAGTCAAAAGTAAAATCCTCCACACATATACCCCAACTTCCCCCATGGGAAACTGCTGTTAACATTTTGATATGAATCCTTCCAGACCTTTCCCTATACACCATATATTACAGGGTTTTAGCAATTTTTACATAACAAAGGAGAGGGACCATATTATATTTATTCTGAAACTTTTATTTTTTTCAATTAACAATGTATCTTGGAAGGTATATCATGTCAATAAACACTGTTAGCTCATTCTTTTTAAGTTACACAGTATTTCATAGTACAAAAGTACACATTTACGACATTTGTTTCAATGAACATCCTTGTATATCTTTAAGCAAAGATGCCAGTATTACCTACAACTAAAAAATTTCTAAAAATGACTCGCTGGATCTAAAGGAGCACATTTAAAACTGTCCATTACCCTCCAAGAAGGTCATATCAATTAAGAACCTCACCAATGGTATCAAATTATCCATACCTCCAACAGCACTGGACCTTAGCAATCTTCAAATTTTTACTAATTTTCCAGGTATAAAATGATTATCATTGTTGGTTTGATGTGGATTTCTCTATTATTAGTAAGACTGAGTTTACTTTATATGTTATTACTATTAACATTTTCTAGTTAAATTTTAAATAGCTAATATATGTAACTGCCCTAAGAAAAAAAAAATTTTCCCATAAAAAATAAATTCCATACTTTCAATAATAGGTTTTTATGGGATCTAAAGGTTAGAGAAATTTAGAGAAAAAAAAGATAATTGAGATGGTTTAAATTAAGGTCTGACACAGTCCCTAGCACAGAGAAGGTACTCAACAGGAAGGAAAAACTAAAGGAAATAAAGCCACCAGCCAGCCAGCCAGCCAGGAAGTTTCAGAAAAGTAGGTCAAGCTGGACTTCAGAAAAACTAAAGAAGAGGAAAAAGGCATTCCACATAGACAAAAGAACATGAGCAAATCATAAAGGGAGGTATGAACATAGCTGTGAGGAGCTGTAGGGAAACAGGCCTATAAAGAGCATAGAGTCTGTATTCAGGAGAAAATATAAGATGTCAAATGCTAGCCAACTGTAAGAAGGCCTTGAATGCCAAGATGAAATCTTAAATCTGATTCAATAAGCAACTGAAAGACAAAATATATTAAGTCAGAGTGACAAGAAGAAAATGTAAATTAAAAGATTAATTTGACAGATTTAAAATTTGAATAGAAGCAGGGAAACTAATTAGACTAATCAAAAATGAGGTGGGGGGTGTAGAAGGCAGGGCAAAAGCTAAAGCTAAAATAAAAAGGATTAATTTGATATCTGTTTAAGCAGCAGATGGATTCCCAGATCCTCTCCCTGTCCCTTCCAGGAGGGAAAATGCCCCTCCACCACCCAGTCAAAAAACTGATTTATTCTCTGGAGAGTGTAAACCAGAGGTCCTCTGGACTGGGGAACACCAGGCAAATTTAAAAGTGAGGTTACGATACTGAAAACAGGGAAACTAACAGCAATGTATGCAAAATGGACATATCCTGTTGTACTGCTTCTTTCCTGTATTCCATGTTTCCTCTTTCTTGGTTTACTCTCGCCTATTGGTAAAGCTCATCCCCTAGTAAGTTCCTGAGAAAGAGTATAAGGGAGACCTTGGGTATGTGAAAATATCTTTCTTCCACTTCACTAACTGATAGTTTGCCTAGGTATGGAGTTCTAAGTTGGAGATAACTTTCCTTCAGAATTTTGAAGGCATTGCTCCATTGTCATCTATCTTCCAGTGTGACTACTGAGAAGCAAAACTAATCTGATTCCTTCTTATTTTTAACTGAGCAATTTTCTTCTCTCTGGAGCTTATAGGATACTCTTTGTATCTGATACTGAAATTTCATAATAATGTGCCTTGAGTGGGTGAGTTTTTCATTCATTGTTCTGGCTCCTTCAATTTGAAAACTCTTGCCTTTTACTTCTGGGACATTTTATTTAATCAAAAGTTAAAAGTTTGGTTAAAAGAAATAAAAATGGATGTCATTGGGGAGAAGGAGCTGAGAGAAGGGAGTAGAGGACTGCTGTTTTTATAACAAATCATGTAAAACTAAGTCATTAAATATATGCATGGGTAATTTTTATTAAAATAAATTTTAACATATATATGTTTAAATAAATCTATTTTAAGAGTCACAGATGTAGAAAACAAACTTATGGTTACCAAGGGGGAAAGGGGGAGAAGAATAGTTTGGGAGATTAGGACTGACATATACACACTACTATATATAAAACAGATAACTAATTAAGAACCTACTGAATAGCACAGGGAACTATACTCAATACTCTGTAATGACTTATATGGGAAAAGAATCTAAAAAGGAGTACATATACGTATATGTATAACTGATACACTTTGCTGTACAGCAGAAACTAATACAACATTGTAAATCAACTATAATCCAATAAAAATCAATTTTAAAAAATTAATAAATACATCTTTTTTGGTATACATTTTATATTGTTAAAATGTTTTATATGTTTTAATATCCTTATATGTTTAAAAATGCTTTTTTTTTAATGAAAAAAAACCAAGATGTGATAACAATCAGATAAATACATAAAAGAATCCAAACACATCTAATTGCTTAGCCTGGGGAACTGGAAAAACTGCAATAGTCACAAAAGATACAGAAAAGTTGGGAAGGTCAGCAGATCTGAAGGAAATACTGGTGACCATATATGTAAAAATAACATGTTACACTTATTCAAATAGAGGTTTTTTTAAATAGATGAAAATACAGGAAAAGAAGCTTATGTAAGAAGACAGGAATAAAAATTTTAGAGAGTCTTCAATATATAAAAGATAAATGAAGGGAAGGAGATACAGTAGTTACCAAATAAATGTTTAATTGAGGCAGGTAGGTGGGCAAATAGAAATGAAGGAAGTTGATTGGCTTACTAATTAATTAATCAATTAAGAGTTCCAGTCCCAGGAGTGAGACTAGAAAAGGAGAAGCATAATGAACAAGAAAAAGAAAATGAGCAGGCCTAAGGAACAAAGAAGGAAGAGCCAGTGAGAAAGAACAAGCAATGCAGTGTCTCTGAAGCCAAATTCAAGAAGTTCATCAAAAAGGGACAATTATGGGATATGAAGAACTAGGAGAAGGATTCCAGTAAGAGTTAAGGATTCCAGTAAAAGTTATTTAAAGAGCTGAAAAACAACTATGAAGAAAGAATACAAGAAGTTATAGAAAAGATTTTAGGAACTGCAACACTCTTCCAGCAACTTTTTCAGCACCTTGCATTCACTTCTCCATCCAAGCAACTGTGCCATCCTGGCTGTCCGATGAAGTATTTCACCTTCTTCATCTACTAAAAAAGACAATATCCCACCCTCCTCCTCCTCAAAAAGTATCCATTGTGCCACATTTCTGTAGGAAGTGACTTTAAGTCACAATGGAGAAAGTCTTATAACTTAGTAATTAAGAATACTGACTGTGTAAAGACCACAAATAATAAATGTTGGTGAGGATGTGGAAAAATGGGAATCCTCAGACACTGTTAGTGGAAATGTAAAATGGCGTAGCCACTGTGCAAAACAGTATGGAGGTTTCCCAAAAAAGACTAAAAATAAAACTACCATATGACCCAGCAATCCCACTCGGGGGAATTTATCCAAAAAAAAAAAAAACTAATTCGAAAAGATACTTGTACTCCAATGTTCACAGCAGCATTATTTACAATTGCCAAGATATGGAAGCAACCTAAGTGTCCATCAACAGACAAATGGATAAAGAAGATGTAGTACATATATACAATGGAATACTATTCAGCCATAAAAAAGAATGAAATTTTGCCATTTGCAAAAACATGGATGGACTTGGAGGGTATTATGTTAAGTGAAATAAGTCAAACAGAGAAAGACAAACAGTGTATGATATCACTTATATGTGGAATCTAAAAAATAAAACATACTCCTGAATGTAAGAAACAAGAAACAGACTCACAGATATAGAAACAAACTAGTGGTTACTAGCAGGGAGAGGGAAGAGGGGACGGACAAGATAAGGGTAGGGGATTAAGAGCTACAAACTACTATATATAAAATAAATAAGCTACAAGGATCTATATAGTACAACAAAGGGCATACAGCCAATATTTAATAATAACTATAAATGGAATATAACCTTTAAAATTGTGAATCACTATGTTGTACACCTGAAACAGATAATATTGTACATCAACTATATTTTAATTTAAAAAAAGAAAAAAAAACTCCTATAAAAAAAAATGTGACTGTGTAGATGGACTGCCAGCAATCAAAATGTCTCTACCCACCCCCTAAAAAAAACTGTCTCTACCCCCTACTAGCTATGTGACTTCAGACAAACTAATTATTCACTCTGTGCCTTAGTTTCCTCATCTGAAAACAAGAATATTAATATATACCTCATGGGAGTCTTGTAAAGATTAAATGAGGGGACTTCCCTGGTGGTCCAACAATTAAGAATCCACCTTCCAATGCAGGGGACCCAGGTTCGACCCCTGGTCAGGCAACTAAGATCCCACATGCTGCAGGGCAACTAAGTCCGCACGCCACAACTACTGAGCCTCCACACCACAACTAGAGAGTCCACATGCCACAACTACTGAGCCCGTGTGCTCTGGAGTCTGCGCGCCACAACTAAGACCAGACGCAGCTAAAATTTAAAAAATAAATAATTTTTTTAAAGAAAAAGACTAAATGAGATAAATATATGAATATTAAGTGAGATAATATATTTAGAACAATATCTGGCATATAATTATTGTTAGCTATTATAAATTAATTCATGATGTTAATGGCTTAATTAGTGTTATACTTTCAAAGGTATTTTCATATTAACAGTGCATAAAGATATGAACCTCCAATGCCAGGTTTTACAACATTCATTTATTCAACAAACATTTACTGAACTGTAGTCCTACATACTAGGCACCCCTGAGAGCAGTAGGGTGCTGTCGTGAACAAGGGAGGTAAAGGTCCTATTCTCATGGAACTTAAATTCTAATTAAGTTGTTAAAGTCATAAACTTAGTTTGTCTACTCAACTACAGAGAAAATGTGAAGGGACAAATACAAAACGAAGAAATGATGAAAAGAGATGCAAATTTAGAGAATTTATTTGGAAACTAAGAGATGGTTTCTAACATACAGAATAGCCAACAAAACAGGAAAGTGTAGCCTGGCATGTAGTAAGAACTTAATAGATGTTTAATAAATGTGCCAGTTCCTCTCTCTAGGTTTGTTTTCTTACATGTAAAATGATAGGAGTTATCTTGAATCCAACTCCAACATTCGTTGATGTCTACTTATTGAAATCATCACAGCATATTAGGCAGCATTCTTAAAAACAGATGGCTGTACAGGCAGGGCCTATCACTGGGTGTGGATGATGGGCCCAAATAGACTCCACTGAGCTCAGGCCTTGCATTTCACAAGAGCTTTAAATGTATTCCTTTACTGTTACATCTAAATAAGATCAGCTATACAACCACAGAGACACTGGATAGCACTGACAGAAATGTCACCCTTGCACCTCTATACAGGACTATACCGCCAGGGAATTAACATTTAAAATAAATATTGTAAATAGCCTGAAGGGAAAAAAAAAAAAGATGGTTCCAAAGACAGTTTCTACAATTAAGGATTCAAATTTTACTAGTTTTGAAACTAAATATGCTCCAAATGTCATAACCTAAGTAAAATCAAGGAAAAAAATGTTTAGTTTCCTTGAGTGTTGCAATTTAGTTTTTTGAAGATCAACCACCACTTGGTACTGTGGAAATCCCTATTGTTACTGCCTTGGAAGAAAGTCATCCATAGCAGACAACCACAAAAGACTTTCACAAAACATCCATGAAACAACGTATTCTCATCTGTTACTGGATTGTTTGAGTAGAGGAGTAGGGCTGGAATGCAAAAAACTAAAGTGAGAGACCACTATTTCAAAACAACAAGAAAACTAAAGTTCCAAGAATGCAGAAGTATCTACTTCTTAATTTCTAAAAAAACAGAAAAGATTCAGTTTGGTGCCACAATTCGAACAGCATAAAAAGTATATGGATTAAGGTTCTTTTTCAAAAATGTTAATTGTATTTCAATTGCTGAATTAGTAAACTATATTTAAACACTTTTGAAATAGGTTTTTGCAATACAATATAATTTTTAAAGTATCTTGGCATCGTAATTTTATACTGCATAAATTCCTATTTTCCCGTATCTGAAAAAGGTTAAGTAAAGGTAATGGGTAAGAATTCTGCTAATTGATGCTTTAAAAACTATAATTTATGGAAGTAAAAATTATGTGGAAAAAAAAAAAGTTTTCCTAAGTGTCAGCCTTACAAACCCAAACAAGTGTTCCTTCCTTTGCCTTCTATCCGTTCTCTACCCACAATAAATGGTACCTAATACCACAAAAAGAGGTCCCTGGGAAAGAGACCAGAATCAAGGGAGGAGAAAACTGCTCTCCTAAAAATTCATTCACATCTCTGGTTTGAATACTGAATTATAAATCAAATAACTAATCTGTTCCCAAACAGTGCCTTAGCCAACGCATTACAAATCACACATGAAATTTTTTAAATGTTTCTCAAAATTTTTAGTATTCCATAGACAAGAAAGATATAGCCTAAGACTTCATGGACCACATACCCACTCACTTCTACTTGCCAATGGTAAGTAGAATTAGTGAAAAATAATAGAATATGAAGAATTATCAATTACGCAGAAAAAAGCCACCACCACATTAGAACTATTACTTAAACATAACTCTTAGATTGTGGAGTATAAACCATATCTTACTCTTCTTTTGATCCAGCACCATGTTAAGACATAGAGAAAAATGCAAAGGAACCAGGTCCCCTGCAAGACCCTGAAGGGCCACCAACAGTCTCTAAATCAAACTCTAAATACAACCAAAATGATCATCAAGTATTGTTATTAACACTAAGGATTAACTTAAATGAAGCTTAGAAGAGTTAAATAATTATTACCAAAATTCTTTGCAGACGTATGTGAGGACAGAACAAACAAGAACCATAGGGAAACTTAACTAGCAAAATGACAAAGTAGAAAAAACTCAAAGAAAGCAGTCTGATGTCCCTAGTCCCTAAAATGACTCTAAGGAGAAAAGGTTTGACCATGCAACAAAGAATTCTGACCTGAAAACCATTTACTTTCTTTTCACTGAGCACAGTTCATTTCCACCCTGTGTCCCTACATTTATGGTCCTCATTTCCCAAAATGCAACAGCCTACCAAAACTCCACAATGCAGCTATCATCTCTTCCTTTTGATACAAAGGGGCAAAACGAGAATTGAAGGAGGAAAATGCACTTTCTAATTTAATTATCATGTGTTGAACTTGGGATCAATAACTTGGAAGAGATGGGAGAATTATCCAACATCAAAAAAGAACCCTAAAAATTGCAGAAGCAGGCTGACAAAGGGCAATAAACAAAGTAACTGTTTCATCATAAGCAAGGATTCTGCAAAAATGAATGTTATTTTCTGCTTACAGATTTAAGTTGATATTGATCAGCTAATGAAAATGTGGTCAAGAGATTGTCATTCTGGTTACTGTTGTTTAAAAAACAAAACAAAATAAAGCAACCCCACCCACGCTGCTGGGAAAAAAGCTTCTGACATATGCACTAAACTTGTTTACCCAGGCCACCTCTTAATAAGAGAAATGCTTTGCAACTTGACTAGGGTTATATAAGTATTTTGCAATGTGTTATCAGTTTAAAATCTTGTTTATTTACTCCCTAGTTAACAGGTTATTTTACTTCAAGGTCAGGTCTGCCATAATAATAGCATCTTTCCGATTTTATTCCATCACTCAGCACTTCCTGCAATGCAATTTTAGCCATTAACTTTATCTCCTTTTCCTCTTAAAAAATTTAAAAGATTTAAAAATATGATATTGACATGTGACAAATTAACTTCTTTAAATAGGTCTGTTCCCAGAAACATGGTAGGAAAGACAGTAAATTTCAATGACTCAATTGTAATAGCAAAAGCTGAGTATTGTAAAATACTACTGCCTTTCAGAGACACGAAAAAAATCCAATTTAAGTTTTAACAAGGGAAGAGCAGTGAATCCTTCCCACTACCATATTTTCAAGTTATTCACCCCCACCTCTCACTTCTTTTTTAAGGCTATCAAAGATAGGGATTTCTGGGAAATAGCCAAGGTCAGCAAAGTAAACTAGGATCCCTAAAATGAAATACTTCCTAGGGAGAAATAACTGTAATGTACTGGAAAGAGGACTGGGACTAGGAATTTGAAGACCTGATCTGTCTAGACCTGCTGCACTACACCCCATTCCATCTTTTAGACATGACTGACTAGATTTTTAACGTTCAAGCTCCCACTTTAGAAGAGATGTTCATTGAGAAATAGCATGAACTGAACTTTTCTTAAAGAATGGGAACTGCCTTGACCCACCTAACAAGATTTAAATCTGGGTCCTGGATGCTTGCTGTTGGCAAGATCTATCCTGTAACTCAAACATTACACAAACCTCTGCCTTCAGCAGCTAATGACACTAGAGGCACCTCTTAATACATAAACACAAGTTTCAAAGGATAGCCCTCGGTAGGGAGGGAGGAGGTACAGCTTTTTTATTTTAAGAAACTGAGTATGAATTCAAAGATTTTTAAAATTTAAAATCTAAACGTTTGGAAGTAACACCTCAGCTAAACAGCAACGTGGTCCTATGAGTCCCAACTACTTTTAAAGTAAAACGAGCCACACTGCCCACAGTTATTCGGCATCAAGCAGGTCCACAGTGGGCAGAAGGCTGAAAGAGGACCATAACGCACACCAGAACGCCGCCACAAGAGTGGAGGCGGGCCAGCCCCGCACGGACAACTGCTCGAACAGAACTCGGGGCAAGGAATCCCCAACTCCCACCCGCCTGCTCCCTCCCTCCACCTCGGGTCTCCCCTGTTCCCCAGGGGCGGGCCCCTCCCCCAGGTCACTCCCCTCCCCCACCGCCCCGTAGCCACCCCCGCGCGTCCCAGCGCCCTCAGGCGCAACTACGGCCCCTCAGCGCTGGGTCTACACAGTTGCCAACCCCTTCAGCCCCTCCTCCTTGAGAGGCACCCCAGTCCTCCGTCTCCTCACCAGGGTTAGCAGTAGTCGCCGCCATAGCTGTAGATGCCACCGCCGCCGCACCCCCCCCCCAGTGGGAGGAGCCACCGCCAAGGAACCGGGGGGAGGGGGAGGGGAGAGCCACTCCCCAGACGCGGCGCCGTACTGCCGCCAACGCTACCGCGGAATCCAAGATGGCGGCTGCAGCAACCGCCCCCCCGCCCCACCGTCCCCAGCCCCTACGACGGAGAGACCCGCCCCTAGAGGGGGCGGGGTCATCCCCAAGGCCCGCCTCCTCGGGAAAACTGACCAATGGAATCGCAAGTCGACCAGAAGCAGGGCTGGCCACGGAGCCGCCAGCCTGTCCAGTGGAGGAGGGAGGGCGAGGAAGAAGTCCAGCTGTCTTTCTAATTCCGCCTCTTCTACCTTAGAGGTCAGCGATCGAGTGACGTCAGTGAAAAATAATTTTACTAAAAAGCTTCGCAGGGTGGTGGATTCGCCTGGTTGGCCACTCTGCAGATGATTTGTTTTGTAAATCTTCTTTAGGTGCCCTACTGCTTAAACTTCACTTAGTGATTTGTAATCCTTTCTAGTTTTTCCCTCTTTTAAGGACCTTTGTCCCTGGTGAGAAAAAGTTCAGCAAGTTTTGAATGCCTGCTATAGAACTGGTAGTGTAAGAGGATCTGGGCGCTTAATGTCTGGTAGGGGAGATACCGACAGCCTAAACAGGAGGCAATGTATTTTGATTAAGAGTGGGATAACTTCCTTTGATCAACGATAGGGACATAGTGACGGGTTTTTAGTAGAGAAGTGGTAAGATGATTGCACAGATTTATTTTCTAATAATAGGAAGCATTGAGCACTTCGAGCCAGACACTGTCCACACTGCTTTATAAGTACGTACTCATTTAATCCTCAT
Source organism: Balaenoptera physalus (assembly GCF_965194825.1). Lineage (NCBI taxonomy): Eukaryota > Metazoa > Chordata > Mammalia > Artiodactyla > Balaenopteridae > Balaenoptera > Balaenoptera physalus. Next base: position 87,571,137 of record NC_138882.1, on the reverse strand, counting down.
AACAACACTGTGAGGTAGATTCTATTATTTACATTTTGCAGATAAGGAAACAGAAGCAAAGAGGTTAAGCAAGGGACACCCAGCTGGTAAGTAGTGGTGCGGGAGGCAAACTGAAGAAGGCTGACTCTGGGAATATATTCCACCCATCCCCCTGTTTTAGCACTACAGTGTACTACCTTTTCACACATCTTTCACAAATTGTCTAACATAAATTTATTCTAATTTTAACAGAAATCCCATTATGCTATTGAGCATCTTTGAATTCTTGTAGGTTGTATATGTACTACAAAGATTACACAGATCCATTTCTCTCATTTAGTTATCAGTATAGTTTATCTCAGCCAAGGTATTTTAACATAATTTGTATATTATTGTTTACATTTGTTAAAATTAAATTTTTCTTTGTTACCATTTTGTTGTGTTATATTTCCAATTCACCAAAAAGAGAAAAATCATTCACTCAAATGAAGTACATTGAAGCATTAGAAGTAGTGGTGAATAAAGGTAACAAGTACTTCAATTCAAATTACGTATTAAAGGTAGCTAGCTATTAAACAAGACTGCAGTGCAGATATAGAATATGAATTATTATGTGGCTTTAAATGTGGTAAGTTGATCCAAGCCACAAAAAATAAACAGTAAATACGAAGTACAACTATGAAGATCTAAAAATTGGATTTTATTGGGCTAGCATCCATTTGTCCCTTGCCCACTACACCTCGACTGTCAGGAAATTTTGTCAATGACTTGGAAAGCCATCAAAGCCTTCAAGTCAGTTTTGACCCAAATACAATAACCTCATTGCCAAGAAATGTATTTTTCTGGAATAAAAGCAAAGTAATGTTTTCCAGAATGAAATAGATGAACTTGTGGATAAAAAATGATCAAGTTACATCCCTCATTTTTAAAAAAAATGGTAAAGGTCACTTTGTTTCAGAGATAACTTGGTGCAACTAGCTACACAGTTAATAATAAATATTTTGCTTGGAGAAAGTATAACAAGCTATTGGCAAAAATCCCTAATCAAATATCAATATCATACAAAATCATGGTATACAACATGAAAGGGCAGTATCACCCTGTACTTGCTAAACAGACGTTTATCTTACGAGTGGACACACTGATGTACACAATATGAATCATTTCACAGTGTATATGTGGTACACAAGGAAAAATGCTCAGAAACTTCCTGTTTGGTTTATCATTAAAACTTCAGGTTATAGAAGAAGACATTTTCATTTAGAAAAATTTTTACTTAAAAAATTATTTTGAGAGGTATGAGAAAATCTGAAAAAGGTAGCTTATGATCAAAACTGATGGGGTTGTAGCTTTGGGTGTACAAAGGATATTATTCCTACAATAAGCGAAATGTCAGCCCACTTCGTGTTTTATTCAAAGAACATTGGTAGTCAAACAATATTTCTCCTGATTCTGATTCAACATATAACAAAGTAGTGTAAACTGTAAATATATCACTATGTATATAGTAATAGCAGCCAGTAAGCATAATCATTGAGAAGAAACAGGCAAATGTTAGAACACTGCTTTTTCCACAATAAAATATGGAGGCCAGTAATGGGGAAGGTGCTCTCACAAGTTTCTAAATAAGGGCTGGAGTAAAAATCCCTTCTTTACTATACAGATAATGCTAACAAAAACTATTTTAATTTTTCCAAGTAGGCTTGTTCAAATGGCTTATCTGAGCAACATTTTCATTACTTTTATTAACCTGAATTATTACTTGAAATTCTAAATGCCATGATTTTTAATGTTAAGAACAAAGTATCAGGATTTTTCGGGACTTCCCTGGTGGTGCAGTGGTTAAGAATCCCCCTGCCAATGCAGGGGACACGGGTTCAAGCCCTAGTGCGGGAAGATCCCACATGCTGTGGAGCAATTAAGCCCGTGTGCCACAACTACTGAGCCTGCACTCTAGAGCCCGCAAGCCACAACTACTGAAGCCCACGCGCCTAGAGCCTGTGCTCCGCAACAAGAGAAGCCACCGCAATGAGAAGCCCATGCACCGCAACGAAGAGTACCGCCCCCTCTCTGCAACTGGAGAAAGCCTGTGCGCAGCAACAAAGACCCAACGCAGCCAAAAATAAATAAATTAATTTTTTTTTAAAAAGAACAAAGTATCAGGATTTTGTAAGAAAACCAGACTTTTATGCAAATGCCTTTACTGCCAGGAGTTTATTATTTCCCAATACATGATAATTTTCTTTCTTATTAAGAGAAAAAAATGGATGACACATTATTCAACATATTTTCAACCACATCCAAATGTTGCAACTGTATGGAAAAAATGCTTTTCAGAGCTGAATGCAATCCATGCAATTGAATACAACTACTCTTTCCCAAATTGAAATCTTCAGTTTTTTAGGTTGCCATATGCTCTTCTGCTTAGGATCTAACACTACTAAAAGCTGTCTTCAATTAGAAGCTCCCCATGACGCTAGATCCTTGCTAGATTCAACTGTTCAGAATTATCTAGTAGCCACCAAACACTCATTGCAATATCTGACAAGCTCATTGTGCATTTAGATTTTCTAATTTTAGTAGAAATAAAAATTAAGAAGTCGATTGTGAAACCTGCCCTATTGCACGTGTTTTCAGCTTGCCAATATTAAACACTTAACCATTACTACTATTTTTTTTTCCATACATATACAAATATAAGATTTTTAGAAATTTCATGTAATGTCTGAAACATTTATATTAACATATTTCCATACAAATACCCCAATGAAAGTTTAGTATTAGTTGTTTTGTTTGTTTGTTTATACTGCAGGTTCTTATTAGGCATCAATTTTATACACATCAGTGTATACATGTCAATCCCAATCGCCCAGTTCAGCACACCACCATCCCCACCCCACCGCAGTTTTCCCCCCTTGGTGTCCATATGTCCATTCTCTACATCTGTGTCTCAACTTCTGCCCTGCAAACCAGCTCATCTGTACCACTTTTCTAGGTTCCACATACATGCATTAATATACGATATTTGTTTTTCTGACTCACTTCACTCTGTATGACAGTCTCTAGATCCATCCACTTCTCAACAAATGACTCAATTTCGTTCCTTTTTATGGCTGAGTAATATTCCATTGTATATATGTACCAAATCTTCTTTATCCATTCCTCTGTCAGTGGGCATTTAGGTTGCTTCCATGACCTGGCTATTGTAAATAGTGCTGCAATGAACATTCGGGTGCATGTATCTTTTTGAATTACGGTTTTCTCTGGGTATATGCCCAGTAGTGGGATTGCTGGGTCATATGGTAATTCTATTTTTAGTTTTTTAAGGAACCTCCATATTGTTCTCCATAGTGGCTGTATCAATTTACATTCCCACCAACAGTGCAAGAGGGTTCCCTTTTCTCCACACCCTCTCCAGCATTTGTTGTTTGTAGATTTTCTGATGATGCCCATTCTAACAGGAGTGAGGTGATACCTCATTGTAGTTTTGATTTGCATTTCTCTAATAATTAGTGATGTTGAGCATCTTTTCATGTGCTTCGTGGCCGTCTGTATGTCTTCTTTGGAGAAATGTCTATTTAGGTCTTCTGCCCATTTTTGGATTGGGGTGTTTGTTTCTTTAATATTGAGCTGAATGAGCTGTTTATATATTTTGGAGATTAATCCTTTGTCCGTTGATTCGTTTGCAAATTTTTTCTCCCATTCTGAGGGTTGTCTTTTTGTCTTGTTTATGGTTTCCTTTGCTGTGCAAAAGCTTTTAAGTTTCATTAGGTCCCATTTGTTTATTTTTGTTTTTATTTCCATTACTCTAGGAGGTGGATCAAAAAAGATCTTGCTGTGATTTATGTCAAAGAGTGTTCTTCCTATGTTTTCCTCTAAGAGTTTTATAGTGTCCAGGCTTATATTTAGGTCTCTAATCCATTTTGAGTTTATTTTTGTGTATGGTGTTAGGGAGTATTCTAATTTCATTCTTTTACATGTAGCTGTCCAGTTTTCCCAGCACCACTTATTGAAGAGACTGTCTTTTCTCCATTGTATATCTTTGCCTCCTTTGTCATAGATTAGTTGACCATAGGTGCGTGGGTTAATCTCTGGGCTTTCTATCTTGTTCCATTGATCTATGTTTCTGTTTTTGTGCCAGTACCATATTGTCTTGATTACTGTAGCTTTGTAGTATAGTCTGAAGTCAGGGAGTCTGATTCCTCCAGCTCCATTTTTTTGCCTCAAGACTGCTTTGGCTATTCGGGGTCTTTTGTGTCTCCATACAAATTTTAAGATGATTTGTTCTAGCTCCGTAAAAAATGCCATTGTTAATTTGATAGGGATTGCATTGAATCTGTAGATTGCTTTGGGTAGTATACTCATTTTCACAATGTTGATTCTTCCAATCCAAGAACATGGTATATCTCTCCATCTGTTGGTATCATCTTTAATTTCTTTCATCAGTGTCTTATAGTTTTCTGCATACAGGTGTTTTGTCTCCCTAGGTAGGTTTATTCCTAGGTATTGTATTCTTTTTGTTGCAATGGTAAATGGGATTGTTTCCTTAATTTCTCTTTCAGATTTTGCATCATTAGTGTATAGGAATGCAAGAGATTTCTGTGCATTAATTTTGTATCCTGCAACTTTACCATATTCATTAATTAGCTCTAGCAGTTTTCTGGTGGCAGTTTTAGGATTCTCTATGTATAGTATCATGTCATCCGCAAACAGTGACAGTTTTACTTCTTCTTTTCCAATTTGTATTCCTTTTATTTCTTTTTCTTCTCTGATTGCCGTGGCTAGGACTTCCAGAACTATGTTGAATAATAGTGGTGAGAGTGGACATCCTTGTCTCGTTCCTGATCTTAGAGGAAATGCTTTCAGTTTTTCACCATTGAGAATGATGTTTGCTGTGGGTTTGTCATATATGGCCTTTATTATGTTGAGGTAGGTTCCCTCTATGCCCACTTTCTGGAGAGTTTTTTTCATAAATGGGTGTTGAATTTTGTCAAAAGCTTTTTCTGCATCTATTGAGATGATCATATGGTTTTTCTTCTTCAATTTGTTAATATGGTGTATCACATTGATTGATTTGCATATATTGAAGAATCCTTGCATCCCTGGGATAAATCCCACTTGATCGTGGTGTATGATCCTTTTAATGTGTTGTTGGATTCTGTTTGCTAGTATTTTGTTGAGGATTTTTGCATCTATATTCATCAGTGATATTGGTCTGTAGTTTTCTTTTTTTGTAGTGTCTTTGTCTGGTTTTGGTATCAGGGTGATGGTGGCCTCATAGAATGAGTTTAGGAGTGTTCCTTCCTCTGCAATTTTTTGGAAGAGTTTGAGAAGGATAGGTGTTAGCTCTTCTCTAAATGTTTGATAGAATTCACCTGTGAAGCCATCTGGTTCTGGACTTTTGTTTGTTGGAAGATTTTTAATCACAGTTTCAATTTCATCACTTGTGATTGGTCTGTTCATATTTTCTATTTCTTCCTGGTTCAGTCTTGGAAGGTTATACCTTTCTAAAAATTTGTCCATTTCTTCCAGGTTGTCCATTTTATTGGCATAAAGTTGCTTGTAGTAGTCTCTTAGGATGCTTTGTATTTCTGTGGTGTCTGTTGTAACTTCTCCTTTTTCATTTCTTTTTTTTTTTTTTTAATTTATTTATTTTTGGCTGCGTTGGGTCTTCGTTTCTGTGCGAGGGCTTTCTCTAGTTGCAGCAAGCGGGGGCCACTCTTCATCGCAGTGCGTGGGCCTCTCACTATCGCGGCCTCTCTTGTTGTGGAGCACAGGCTCCAGACGCGCAGGCTCAGTAATTGTGGCTCACGGGCCGAGTTGCTCCGCAGCATGTGGGATCTTCCCAGACCAGGGCTCGAACCTGTGTCCCCTGCATTAGCAGGCAGATTCTCAACCACTGCGCCACCAGGGAAGCCCTTCATTTCTGATTTTATTGATTTGAGTCCTCTCCCTCTTTTTCTTGATGAGTCTGGCTAATGGCTTATCAATTTTGTTTATCTTCTCAAAGAACCAACTTTTAGTTTTATTGATCTTTGCTATTGTTTTCTTTGTTTCTATTTCATTTATTTCTGCTCTGATCTTTATGATTTCTTTCCTTCTGCTAACTTTGGGTTTTGTTTGTTCTTCTTTCTCTAGTTTCTTTAGGTGTAAGGTTAGATTGTTTACTTGAGATTTTTCTTGTTTCTTTAGGTAGGCTTGTATAGCTATAAACTTCCCTCTTAGAACTGCTTTCGCTGCATCCCATAGGTTTTCGGTCGTCGTGTTTTCATTGTCATTTGTCTCCAGGTATTTTTTTATTTCCTCTTTGATTTCTTCAGTGATCTCTTGGTTATTTAGTAACGTATTGTTTAGCCCCCATGTGTTTGTCTATTTTTACATTTTTTTCCCTGTAATTCATTTCTAATCTCATAGCGTTGTGGTCAGAAAAGATGCTTGATATGATTTCAATTTTCTTAAATTTACTGAGGCTTGATTTGTGACCCAAGATGTGATCTATCCTGGAGAATGTTCCGTGCGCACTTGAGAAGAACGTGTAATCTGCTGTTTCTGGATGGAATGTCCTATAAATATCAATTAAATCTATCTGGTCTATTGTGTCATTTAAAGCTTCTGTTTCCTTTTTTATTTTCATTTTGGATGATCTGTCCATTGGTGTAAGTGAGGTGTTAAAGTCCCCCACTATGATTGTGTTACTGTCAATTTCCTCTTTTATAGCTGTTAGCAGTTGCCTTATGTATTGAGGTGCTCCTATGTTGGGTGCATATATATTTATAATTGTTATATCTTCTTCTTGGATTGATCCCTTGATCATTATGCAGTGTCCTTCCTTGTCTCTTGTAACAGTCTTTATTTTAAAGTCTATTTTATCTGATATGAGTATAGCTACTCCAGCTTTCTTTTGATTTCCATTTGCATGGAATATCTTTTTCCATCCCCTCACTTTCACTCTGTATGTGTCCCTAGGTCTAAAGTGGGTCTCTTGTAGACAGCCTATATATGGGTCTTGTTTTTGTATCCATTCAGCCAGTCTATGTCTTTTGGTTGGGGCATTTAATCCATTCACGTTTAAGGTAATTATCGATATGTATGTTCCTATGACCATTTTCTTAATTGTTTTGGGTTTGTTTTTGTAGGTCCTTTTCTTCTCTTGTGTTTCCCACTTAGAAACGTTCCTTTAGCATTTGTTGTAGAGCTGGTTTGGTGGTGCTGAATTCTCTTAGCTTTTGCTTGTCTGTAAAGCTTTTGATGTCTCCATTAAATCTAAATGGGATCCTTGCTGGGTAGAGTAATCTTGGTTGTAGGTTCTTCCCTTTCATCACTTTAAGTATATCATGCCACTCCCTTCTGGCTTGTAGAGTTTCTGCTGAGAAATCAGCTGTTAACCTTATGGGAGTTCCCTTGTATGTTATTTGTCGTTTTTCCCTTGCTGCTTTCAATAATTTTTCTTTGTCTTTAATTTTTGCCACTTTGATTACTATGTGTCTCGACGTGTTTCTCCTTGGGTTTATCCTGTATGGGACTCTCTGCGCTTCCTGGACTTGGGTGGCTATTTCCTTTCCCATGTTAGGGAAGTTTTCGACTATAATGTCTTCAAATATTTTCTTGGGTCCTTTCTCTCTCTCTTCTCCTTCTGGGACCCCTATAATGTGAATGTTGTTGGGTTTAATGTTGTCCCAGATGTCTCTTAGGCTGTCTTCATTTCTTTTCATTCTTTTTTCTTTAGTCTGTTCCGCAGCAGTGAATTCCACCATTCTGTCTTCCAGGTCACTTATCTGTTCTTCTGCCTCAGTTATTCTGCTATTGATTCCTTCTAGTGTAGTTTTCATTTCAGTTATTGTATTGTTCATCTCTGTTTGTTCTTTAATTCTTCTAGGTCTTTGTTAAGCATTTCTTGCATCTTCTCAATCTTTGCCTCCATTCTTATTCCGAGGTCCTGGATCATCTTCACTATCATTATTCTGAATTCTTTTTCTGGAAGTTTGCCTATCTCCACTTCATTTAGTTGTTTTTCTGGGGTTTTTTCTTGTTCCTTCATCTGGTACATAGCCCTCTGCCTTTTCATCTTGTCTATCTTTCTGTAACTGTGGTTTTTGGGCCACAGGCTGCAGGATTGTAGTTTTTCTTGTTTCTGCTGACTGCCCTCTGGTGGTTGAGGCTATCTAAGAGGCTTGATGGGAGGCCACCATTACTACTATTAAATTTTTAACTATCACAAGTTTTTTGGTAAGTTCATGATAAGCCAGTTTTTTAAATTACTTTAAATGGTGGTCTGCAGGTACATCAGTTTTACTTAGTCTCTCCGGGTAGAGTTGCCAGATTTAGCTAATAAAAATATAAGCTGGCCAGTCAATTTGAATTTCAGATAAACAACAAATAATTTTTTAGTATCAGTGTGTTCTAAATATTGCATGTGACATATTTATAATTAAAAATATTCATCTTTTATCTGGAAATACTACTTCTCAAAGTTAAGATTTTAAGGAACACTGATCCAGGTTATTTCGGGGAGGGGAGAGACTAGAAGCAGGAAATCCACTTAGGTGGATTCTACTTCTGCAGAAATCCAAGGGAGAAATTACAAGGATTTGACATAGGTCAGTGGAACTGAAAAGAAAATGATTGCCCCAAATACTGTTGTGACAGAATAATCAACAAGGCCTACCATGTAATTGTATATGGAATGAAAGGAAGCTGTGATGTCAAAGAAGTCTTTTGGATGATATCAATGACAGAGACAGATGCTAACTGGAAGTTCAGATTTGTTCAGTTGAAGTTCAGTTGTTGGATTGGTTGGTAGGAAAACCAGGTAAAAATGCTTATTAAGCATACGGAATTACAGGACATCTGCGCAAAAGAGAGTACAGGACCTAGACCTAAATTTGTGCATCAGCAACAAGAGACTTGTGGTTGCAGGGATGATAGCACAAAAACTAAAACAGGTAAGAAAAAGGACACAAAGAACACCTCAAGAAATGCCTGTTACAGTCACAAGTAAATCAATGACATTAGAACACTCCTTCACACCCTACACAAAAATAAACTTAAAATGGCTTAAAGACTTAAATATATTTAATAAGACATGACACCATAAAACTCCGAGAAGAGAACATAAGCAAAACATTCTCTGATGTAAATTGTAGCAACATTTTCTTATGTCAGTCTCCCAAGGCAATAGAAATACAAGCAAAAATAAACAAATGGGACCTAATCAAACTTATAAGCTTTTGCACAGAAAAGGAAACCATAAACAAAATGAAACAACAACCTACGGAATGGTAGAAAATATTTGCAAACAATGCTACCAACAAGGGCTTAATTTCCAAAATATACAAACAACTCATACAACTCAATAACAAAAAAGAACCCAGTCAAAAATGGGCAGAAGACCTAAATTCACATTTCTCCAAAGAAGACATGCAGATGGCCAATAGACACATGAAAATATCCTCAACTTCGCTAATTATTAGAGAAATGCAAATCAAACCTACGATGAGGTATCACCTCACACCAGTCAGAATGGCCATCATTAAAAAGTCTACAAATAATAAATGCTGGAGAGGGTGTGGAGAAAAGGAAACCCTCCTACATTGTTGGTGGGAATGTAAATTGGTACAGCCACTATGGAAAACAGTATGGGGGTTACTTAAAAAGCTAAGAGTTGCCATATTATCCAGTAATCCCACTCCTGGGTATATAACCAGACAAAGCTATAATTCGAGAAGATACATGCATCCCAATGTTCATAGCGACACTATTTACAGTAGCCAAGACATGGAAGCAACCTAAATGTCCATCAACAGATGAATGAACAAAGAACATGTGGTATATACATACAATGGAATACTACTCAGTCATAAAAAAAAGAATGAAATAATACCATTTGCAGCAACACGAATGAACCTAGCGGTTATCATACTGAGGTAATTCAGAAAGAGAAAAACAAATATCATATGATAACACATATATGTGGAATCTAAGATATGATACAAATGAACTTATTTACAAAACAGCAACAGACTCACAGACATAGAAAACAAACTTATGGTTACCAAACGGGAAAGGGAGGAGAGAGAAATTAGGAGTTTGAGAGTAGCAGATACAAACTATTATATATAAAATAGATAAACAACAAGGTCCCACTGTATAGCACAGGGAACTCTATTCAATATCCTGTAATAAACCATAATGGAAAAGAATATGAGAAAGAATATATATATATATATGTATGTATAGCAGAATCACTTTGCTGTACATCAGAAACTAATACAACATTGTAAATCAACTGTACTTCAATTAAAAAAAAAAAGAAATGCCTGTTTCAGGTTATGGAAGAAGGAAGAGGCAACCTGGAAAGAACAGGGCAATGGAAGCCAAAGAAATTTCAAGATAAAAGAGTTTGAGCAACAGCATCATATGTTCAGAGATGAAGATGAACAAACCTAAGGGAAGTAGAAGGAGTGAAACCCATAGTTCAGATGAGTGAGACGTGAATAGAAAGTGAGTAAATACAGGCAGGTTGTTAGCATACTCCATTTTCTCAAGAAATATGGCAATTAAGAGAATATAATCAAACTTTAGTTTGGGGTGAGGCATAGGGTAGGGGTAGACATATAAAAATATGTCTATAGACTGAGCTTGTGGAAAGGGGCAAATGAAAAGTACAATTAAAAAATGCAATAAAATATACGTGCTCAAGAATACAACTAAGACTGATCTTAGTAGGGACCAGGAGATAGGTTGGGCTGCATGCGGAAGTGTTACTCTCAGAAAAACCAAGGCATCCTTTTACTGAAAATGTATAAACATTTTGAACTAGAAGAAAGAGAAATTGACAACTCATGTGCAATGGCTTCAATTCTCAAAGAGAAATAATAGCTGAAACTTCCACTGAGAATAAGAGGTAGAAATGGTGTTGGTTGCAACCGTACAGCTGTAGGCAATTGGTTAGAAAGTGTATGGATAAAAAAGTATGAATACAAAGATTGTCAAATGCTCTGAGGGCCCAAAGTGAGAAGGCATAAAGTTTCGTGAAACTATGGAGCATTGTTATTACTTTCTCTGCCAATACTCAGAAGCCTGAGGAAAGAAAGGAAACAGAGCAATTTACCCAGAATTGGAGAAATGACTGACAAATTAGATCAGTATCTTGGGAATGGAAGATTCTAGAGCTGCAGAAGAAGTACAGTTTACAAGTGTGTGGAAGGGGGTGAGACTGCTCAGGGAAACAAGAGAAGCCAGAAAGAGGTTATTGGGCTGAGAAAAGAGGTTGAATTCTGGAAGCTGATGTTGATAAAGAGCAGATTCAAAAATGAGGGATTGGGAGTGGTAGAGGATAGGAATGAGGAAAAGCACAAATCAAAAAAAGTTATAAGTAAAAATATATTTTAATATATATGTATATGTATTTATATATATATATATATATATATATATATATATATATATATAAGAATATATAAGAATACATATATTCTTCAAATCAGTAAGTGAAAGATGAATAGCCCAGTTAAAAGAAGGGAAAGGATAGGTTACAGGAAATCTACAAAAGATGTTCAAACAATAGAACTTCAAATACCATAGTATTTAGGGAAATGTAAGTTTTTAAGAAAATAAGATATTATTTTTTGCCTATTAGATGGACAAGTATTCAGAGATTGAAAGTAATCTATATTGGTGATACTTAAAAAAACAAGAATGAAGCATAAATTGCTATAACCGTTTTGGTGTGTAATTTGGCAATACCTATTAAAATTCTGGATGTTCATATCCTGTAACCCAGCATTTATATTTCTAATATTTTGAGGAATGTAGCCCACAAAATATTTCCACAAGTACCCAGAGATATATGTACAGGATATCCATTGCAATGTTGGTATAACAATAAGAAATTCGAGGGACTTCCCTGGCAGCGCAGCAGTTAAGAATCCGCCTGCCAATGCTGGTCCGGGAAGATCCCACAAAGCAAGATGCCACGGAGCAACTAAGCCTGCGCACCACAATTACTGAGCCTGCGCTCTAGAGCCTGTGAGCCACAAGTACTGAAGCCTGCGTTCCACAAGTACTGAAGCCCGCGCGCCTAGAGCCCGTGCTCCGCAACAAGAGAAGCCACCGCAATGAGAAGCCCACGCACTGCAACGAAGGGTAGCCCCCGCTCACCATAACTAGAGAAAGTCTGTGCGCAGCAACGAAGACCCAATGCAGCCAAAAACAAATAAATTAATTAATTAAAAAAAGAAGAAATTTGAGACAGCCCAAATGCCTATTTATAGAGAAAATGGACCGTGGGATATCTATGTAATGGAATACCTGCGTGCTCAGCAGCCATTAAAAAGAATGAAATGGATTTATATGTATTAAAATGGAAAGATGTCCAAGATATACTGTTAAATGAAAAAGCATAAAACAAGTATTATTTTGTAAATAATAATAAATTATGGTAAATATAGAAATTGAAGCTGGAGAAATCCACCAAACTGTTAACAGTATATCTCTAGAGAGTGGGATTAATAGGAGATTTCTATCTTTTTGGTGTGTATCTCTGTAATGTTTGAATGTACTATGACTTTACATTACATTTATAATTATGCAAAACAGAAAGATATAATAATTTTGTTTTAAGGTCCATCACTAAATAGATGGTACCTATTATAGTGAGTGGTTTTGTTTCAGGCTTTAGTTTTTCCTGGAAAGAAAGGGATAATACCCTTGCCTTCCCTCAGTTCCTTCACACAATTTGAAATGGTATGGTCAAGGGCAAGAGAAATTTGGAAACTGAAAATATTTTTTAATCGCTATAATTAGTGTTACCTGGGAAAATAAAAGTTTGGGGGCTGGGACTATACCTCATTCTCCATTCTGTCCTGAGGATCCAGCACAGTGATTGACACACAGTAGGCATTCAGTAAATATTTAATAAATATAGCACATCTTTCAGGAGAGTTACTTTTTTAAGGTGTGATGATAGTTTAAAATTTTGTCTAATTGAAACAAATTAATTTTGACTACATGATATGCCCATGGTACAATATAAGCCACCCAATTCTCACCTTGAAGCCCTGGAGTGCATCCCTCCAGAAATATTCTGTATACTTATAAGCATACACACACACACACACACACACACACAAACGCGCACACACATGCACACACATCCTATGGAAGTTTTTTTAAATGAACCAAATAAAACCTTAGAGGAAATAGTAGTAAATTTTGCATTTGAAGTATATGTACATGTATAATAACTAATGCTAAGTGAAATAGTTTTGACTTTTCTGATCCAAATGTCCTAAGTAAATTCTTTTTGAGGAAAAGGGGAGATTTTAGAGCTTCACTGTTCTTGTTGGCAAGTAATTCTCAAACTTGAGCATACATTGCAGTCACCTAGAAGGGCTGGTTAAAACACAGGTGCTGACACCTCCAAAGTTCCTGATTCATTAAAGCTGGAATGGGGGTTCAAGAATTCACATTTCTAACAATTTCTCAGGTTATGCTACTAGTGCAGAGAATCATCGCAGAGACCAAAGAAGCTGGCTACTGACCCAACTTCTACCACCCATGTGATCCTACTTAAAAGGTATTACTTGAGCCATTAACCTTGGCTGCCCCAGCCCCAGCAGAGTTGTGGAAATATACTTCTACTGATCTAGGCTCCAATTTAATCTAGTGGGATCATTTTCTCACTCAATATGGGAGTGTCTGAAACTTGATCCTGTTTTAGTTGAACTATTCATGACGCTTCTGAGTTCAGTGTGGGAGTGGGGAAGGGAGAGAGCCACCAACCACTCTCCTTTTGTAAGAAGGGGTTGATGAAAAGAGGAGAGGCTGCCAAGAGACGTGCTTGAGTAGGAGGAGACTGCCCCATCAACAGCCAGCTTTGGATATCACTCTCTCAAAAGGTAAATAACTACCTGTATTGCCTTCCTGGTAAAGTTTTTATGGGAATAATTCCAACAATTCTTCTGAATTGAATAACACCTTTCTACAAGCTTGGGGAATACTAGGGAAATGACTGAGGGAAGTAAAGAGCTTTTCTTCCTTAGAGATTTTTTGAAAAGCGAAATTTTCATTTGAGAAGGGATGTCTTGGGCACAGTCGTGTTTGAGGCAAATTAGGGGGAACTTCTGTTAGTCCTATTAGCTAGAGGAAGTCTTTGATTTTAGGGATTATCGTTAAGAAATCTTCATTATTGTATTTCTTCACCATCACCTCTCCCTTCAGACTAAACTTATGGCCACGAAAGAATCTGGGTCTTTTTAAGTTTTGGGTTTTTTGTTTTTTGGGGTTTTTTTTAAGAAATATAGGGCACTACAGATGGGAAAAATTAAGTGACTTGGGAAGAGAACACAAGGAAAGGAGAAGGTGATTGATCTTTCTGGAAAGTGTTAAGTGAAAGAGGGACTGACATTGCTATAGATTTGTAAGTAAGTACGGTTATTCTGTTTCTTACTTTAGCAAGACCAAATTTTACATAAACCAATAGATTCAGGCCCTACCTCTTTTTCCCTATGCTAGTCCCGAGCAGTGCTGCTATTCAACCCAAACAAAACAGGAACTTAAGTGCTACTTTCAAAAATTCTAGGGCAGTTCTTCTCTTTGGAAAACAGATCTTGAATTTACCACTTTATCTGTCATTTGTATCTGTCAAGAAAAGCTATTTTATCTAAGGGTTTTCAGAAGAACGGAAACTGAATATCCAAGTCTCCAATAATTTATTGTGATCTTTTCCCATTCTAAAAACTTTAAACCTAATTTTGTATTAAAAATCTTGTTTTCTTTTTCTTAAAGAGAGACCTCCAACTTGTATAAACTTCAGACCCTATAAAACCTGGATCAGATCCTTACATTTGAAAATAAGAGCCAAGAACATACGTCATACTTGAAACCAAAACAACATCATCCTTTTTCTTTTCTCTTTTCAATAAGAATGTGTTTTGCTTTTTTTTTTTTTAATAATGAAGCTGCTTTTCTTTTTTTTTTTTTAATTTAGGGAAGGCTCTTTTATTTATTTATTTATTTTTATATTTATTTTTGGCTGTGTTGGGTCTTCGTTTCTGTGCGAGGGCTTCCTCTAGTTGCGGCAAGCGGGGGCCACTCTTCATCGCGGTGCGCGGGCCTCTTCACTATCGCGGCCTCTCTTGTTGCGGAGCACAGGCTCCAGACGCGCAGGCTCAGTAGTTGTGGCTCACGGGCCCAGTTGCTCCGCGGCATGTGGGATCTTCCCAGACCAGGGCTCGAACCCGTGTCCCCTGCATTAGCAGGCAGATTCTCAACCACTGCACCACCAGGGAAGCCTGTGTTTTACTTTTTAAGGGAGAGAGAGGAAAGATAGCCTAACAGGGGCAAAATTAGTTTGTTGAAATTTGGCAGCTATGAGTGAGAAGTTTGAATAAGTAAACTAGAGAACTTTGACTCAAAGTTCAGGAATTCAGATTTAATTGGAGGAGAAGAAGAATCAAAGATAACTTGACGTTTTCAAATTTCCAGACATTGAAGGTTGTCCGTCCCTCTGTAGCATACAAGGCTGTTTGCAAACCGCCCCCTACCTGAAATTCTCTCATCTCTTCTAGTTTTCCTACTTGTAACTATTCCATCTGTGGTTCCTTGACCTCTTTCCTCCACCATAAATGCAGACATTCCCTTGTTTCTAATTCTCCTTTGACCATCTCATCTACTCCTGTGATTCAACTATCCTGTCCTTGGGTGACTATCAGCTCTAAAGATTTCGCTCTTCTTTATGCCTAAACTTCAGTCCCATGTTTTTGCCTCCTGAGCATAAGCCACACCAGTACCTTTAAATTCACCCTACCCCCAGGGGCTTTGCAGGAATGATTAGCAGGCTGATGCGACAAGATTACTTTTAAAGGTTCCTTCCAACTCTGAGATTCTATGATTTTATACCTTTCATTTTCATGTATTGTCAGCTCCAACATACTGAATTAAGCAGTATTTCCCCACAAGTTCCCATGCTTCCTTGTCTCTATCACTGTTCCTTCATCTGGAGTGTACTTTCCTTACTCCAGATTGAGCTTGACCATCACTTGTAGAAAGACTTCTGTGACTAATCCTACCCCAGCTGAGTTTGTTAATCAGACAAGGGTCATCCTGTCCATTCTCACCACCCAACAGAAGCAGAGTGTTCCTTCTGACACTGGAGTCTCTACATCAACAAACATTTCCTACTAGGTGTGGGCACTGTGTTAATCTATGTTGCGAGAAGTCACAAAAAAAAGAACCAAAAACTTTTAGATTTTTGCCCTCTAGAAGCTCATATTAATGGAAGAATTTCAGGTTAATTGCTGTCTCATGCACCCTCCACATTCCTGCCAGTCTAATATTTCTAAAACCACCATCTAATGGTATAATTTCCATGCTTAAAAGCTTTTAATGGCTCCCCACTGATTGCAAAGTTGAGTCCAGAGTCTTTAAAGTGACATATAAGGCCCCTAGGAGACTGCTTCTGCCCATTCGGTGGGAGAATACATCTCAAATACTTACTGAACGCTTACTGTTTCTCAAATATACTATGCTGTCCTCCCTTAAACTTTCATGTTTGTACTTGAAATATCTTCTCTCCTGCTTCTCCCCTTTCCCACTTTTATCAGCTTGGTAAACTCCTACTCATTCTCAGGCCTCAATTCAATTCAGGTATTTGCCTCTTCAGTGAAACCTTCCTGATTCTTCCCTTTGGGTTCCTTTCACACTTTTATCAGCGATTGCTTTGGAATTATTTATTTTCATTCAGGAGGTATATATTTTTATTTATTTTTCTCTTTAACTTTATAAAATGGAGATGGTTTACATAGTATATAAAATCATAGCTAGAAATTTGTAGTAAGGAGAATAAATGATAGAAACACAAGTCTCTTGAAACGCAATAACGGAGAGAAGTTGGAAAATTATGAACTATCCAGACTGTAAAGGGTCTACTGAGATATGTAAGTACCAGGGTAAAATAATATGACCTTTTTGAGGGACTGTAATGAATAAAGAGAAGGTACATGCCTGCAAATGTAATGAGATAGTAAAGAAATATATCTAGAAAGTGACATCTGAGGTATATACAAATGGATAAAGACACAGGCATGGTATTAAAACTGCAATGAAATTGCTTTTCTCACTACAACTCAGTTATCAGCAAGTACATATTGAATACCCAGTTAAGTGCTAGGATGCATTTCCCATTCCAGTTACAAAAATTCAAGAGAAGAGCTTTGGCCCAGCTTGGATGTCTACCCCAGACTGCTGAACTGTGGCAGCCAGCATGGTGGAGCCATGTCAGAACACGGCAGCTCTCACAATAGCCACATGGATGGACAGGAGGGGAAGTGTGGGGCAGACAATTTCATAGAGGCCCACTACCTTCTGTTCTGGCATTTATCATTCTAATACCGGTGTCATAGTTGTATGGATATGTCATCTCCCATACCAGACTGTAGGTTTCCTAAAGACAGAAATCAGGCCTTGTTATATACCTTTTTATGCCCACAGAACCTAGTTTTTGTGCTTTACTTATTAAATGGTAAATGGTGCACTGAAAGCAAATTGAAAGTTGATAGAGTTCATATAGTAATAGAGACAGATCTGTTTGCAATCTCTAGTTCCCAAACCACACAAGTCTGTAGGTAAAATAAAGTGACAAGAGCAATGATAAAGGAGAATTTCTTGACTCTCCCATACCCTAGGACTGAGGTTTGAGTGAACTCAGGGGAGGTGGGTCAAAAAACACTTTGCCTCATAGAGACTGTATTGTCAGAATATTACCTCTGCTCTGACTCTAGCTAAACCCACAACCTAGACTATCTCTTCCCTTAGGATGAATTTTTCACCAGGGAAATTTCTAGTTAGAAATAAACCAGATGTCTGGAAGACCAATTCCCAACCATCATAAAGACTTGTTTTTTTTTGTTTGTTTTAAAGATTTAATTTTATTTATTTTTGGCTATGTTGGGTCTTCGTTGCTGCGCCGGGCTTTCTCTAGTTTGTGGTGAGCGGGGGCTACTCTTCATTGCCATGTGCGGGCTTCTCCTTGTGGTGGCTTCTCTTGTTACGGAGCACGGGCTCTAGGTGCACGGGCTTCAGTAGCTGTGGCACGTGGGCTCAGTAGTTGTGGCTTGCGGGCTGTAGAGTGCAGGCTCAGTAGTTGTGGTGCACAGGCTTAGTTGCTCCGCGGCATGTGGGATCTTCCCAGAACAGGGCTCAAAGCCGCATCCCCCGCATTGGCAGGCGGATTCTTATCCATTGCACCACCAGGGAAGTCCCAAGACTTGTTTTGACACTTAAATTCTGGGACACACACAGGCTAAGCTTAAACTGGAATCCTTTCTTCAAGTCATATCATACATTGAATATCTATTACATTTCTAGCACCAAATGAACCGTATGTAACCCAGAGTAGTTGTCAGCACTTTGAACTGTGGAACTTCTTAGCCTCCCCTCTCTGCAGCTGTTACACACTATCAATACAGCACAACTGTGATATGGGAAGAGTTTGCTCTAGAACTCCACTTGAATGAAAAAGTAAAACAGCATTGACTTCCAGACACTCCATAGCAAGAGAAAAGGTGCAAGAAATGAGGAACATAGTAAACTCAGGGAGGATAATAATAGCGAACACTTATATATCAGTTGTTAAGTGCCAGGCACTGTGCTGTGTTCTACATACACTTATTTATTTAATTTCAACATCTGCGTCATAGGATTATTGTATTATTATCCCCATTTTACAGATGAGGAAACCAAGGCTCTAAAAAGTTAAGTAACTTGCTCAGGATCACCAAGCTTTATTAGAGCCAGGATCCAAATCCAGAGGGACTGACTACAGAATTCATGTTCTCCGCTACCATCTTATATTTCATGACTGCTATTGAATTGTTCTCATTGGGGGTTGACTTATCTGGGAGGAAAGCCCTTTGCCCCTCCAAAACCAAGAATTGCACGGACAAGCAAGAATTTCCAATGAGCTCTCTCTAAGCTGTTCCCTCTTCAGCTCTTCAGAGGACACCCCCACGAACACATAGTGATCTCTGGAGCCAATGAGTTCTGTATGCCCAAGAATTTTTGATTTCTGATAATATACTTGCAGTGCAGGAAAATTGTTCTTTTCCCTGCCTTCATCAAGCCTAATACTTTTTTTTAACATTTATTTATTTATTTTGGCTGCGCCGGGTCTTAGTTGCTGCACACAGGATCTTCGTTGTGGCGTGCAGGATCCTTAGTTGTGGCATGTGGGCTTCTTAGTTGCAGCATGCAGGATCTAGTTCCCTGACCAGGAATCAAACCCATGACCCCTCCATTGGGAGCAGGAAGTTTTACCCACTGGACCACCAGGGAAGTCCCTTGATACATTCAAATGAAGATATGTAACATATTAGTTATGAAACATAGTAATAAATGAACTGTTATGAACCCATGGCCCAGTTTAAAACATATAGCATTACCATTTCAGTGCATCTACCTGTGTGTTCTTTCCTTTAAATCATCTTCCTGCCTCCCTCCCAGAAGTGATCATTATCATGAATTTTCTATATCACTCCTTTGCTTTTTCTTTTTTTTGGCTGCGCACCCGGGCCACAGCAGTGAAAGCGTCAAGTCTCAACCACTGGACTGCCAGGGAAATCCCTCCTTTGCTTTTTCAAAAATAGATTTATCACATAGGTATGCATCCGTAAATAGTGTATTGTTATTGTAAATAGTGTTTTATTTTGAGATTTATAAAAATAATATAATAATGTATGCAATCTTCTGTAATTTGCTTCTTTCACTCACTAATGTTTCTAAGAGTCACCCATATTATTGGATGCAACTCTAGTTCGTTCACTCATTCTTTTCACTGCTTTATAATATTTGATTGTGACTATACCATAATTTTTGTGATAATTCTCCAGGCTGTGGTCATTTAAGTTGTTTGGTTTTTGCTTGTATGTACAATGCCACAGTAGCATTCTTTTATATTTCTCCTGGTATATACACGGGAGTGGAATTGTTGGGTTGTGGAGAATATGTACATTCAACTTTACGAGGTAATGCTAAATGGTTTTCTACAGGGGATTTTTATCAATTTGTACTTCGATACCACTGATGGGCAGTGTATAAGAACTTTGCATGAGTTACATCCTTGCCAACACTTTGTATTATCAGACTTCTTTTTTTTTTTTTAATAAATTTATTTATTTATTTATTTATTTTTGGCTGTGTTGGGTCTTCGTTTCTGTGCGAGAGCTTTCTCCAGTTGCGGCGAGCGGGGGCCACTCTTCATCGCGGTGCGCGGGCCTCTCACTGTCGCGGCCTCTCCCGTTGAGGAGCACAGGCTCCAGACACGCAGGCTCAGTAATTGTGGCTCACGGGCCCAGTTGCTCCGCGGCATGTGGGATCCTCCCAGACCAGGGCTCGAACCCGTGTCCCCTGCATTGGCAGGCAGATTCTTAACCGCTGTGCCACCAGGGAAGCCCCTATCAGACTTCTTAATGTCTACCAATCTAGTGGATAAAAAAATAATATCTGTATTTCAATGATTACTAGTGAACTTGAACACCTTTTCATATATTTTTGTACCTTTAATGTTTCTTTTTTTTAACGCCAGTTCATGTCTTTTGCTAATTTTCCTATTATTTGTCCTTTACTTATTCAGTTGGAGGAGTTATTTTTTTAACTTTGGATACTAATCCTTTTTTAGAAATATGTTTCTCCGAGTTTGTGATTTGTATTTTTACTTACTTTATCGTGTCTGTGGTGATCAGGAGTTCTTAACTCTGAAGTTAAACTTATCCATCTTTTAAAATATATGTTGTGCCATTTGTGTCTGGTTTAAGAGATCTTTTCCTATCCTGAGGTCATAAAAACATTCTGTATTTTCTTCTAAACATTTTAAAGTTTGCTCTTGACCATAGACGTGTTTTTTAAAATCGATATCCTATTTTCCAGTATCACTTATTAAATAGTCCATTCTTTTTCTGCAGTCAAAAATGCCCATTCTGTTATAACTCAAGTTTCCCTAAATGTGCAATTTGTTTCTGGGCTTTCTAGTCTGCTCAAATGGTCTATTATCTACACATGCACATATACCCCATGTCAAAAATGCTATAGCGGGCTTCCCTGGTGGTGCAGTGGTTAAGAATCCGCCTGCCAATGCAGAGGACACGGGTTCGAGCCCTGGTCTGGGAAAATCCCACATGCCGCGGAGCAACTTAAGCCCGTGAGCCACAATTGCTGAGCCTGCGTGTCTGGAGCCTGTGCTCCGCAACAAGAGAGGCCGTGATAGTGAGAGGCCCGCGCGCCGCGATGAAGACTGGCCCCCACTTGCCACAACTAGAGAAAGCCCTCGCACAGAAACGAAGACCCAACACAGCCATAAATAAATAAATAAATAAATTTATTTAAAAAAAAAATACTATAGGTCTGTAATAAACCTTAATAACTGATATGGGAAATCTCCCCACCCTATTCTTCTTCTTTAGAATGTCTTTTTAATTCTTGGGCCTGTGAGCTCCCATACACAATTAAGAAAATCAGTTTGTCAGTTTTCTCAAAAAACCCTGATGGGATTTTGGTGGAGTTACACTGCCTCTGTTAATTTGGGGAGAGTTGGAATTAACAGTTCTACCATGTTGAATCCATAACTTTGGCATATCTCTCTATTTACTTAGGTGTTTTTAATGACTTTCAGTAAAGTTTGATAATTTTTTCCAAACAGGTCCTGCTCAACTTTTCTTAGATTTATTTTTAAATACCTTATATATTCTTATGCTATTGTAAATAATGTGTTGTTGTGTTTTTTCTTTGACCACGTCACATGGCTTGCAAGATCTTAGTTCCCCGACCAGGGATTGAACCTGGGCCACGGCAGTGAAAGTGCTGAGTCCTAACCACTGGACGCCAGGGAATTCCCAACGGTGTCTTTTTTACATTACATTTGCTTATTGTTTGTTACTGGCATTTAGAAATGCAATTGACTTGTGTATCTCATCCAGACACCTTGCTAAATTGCCTATTTCTCATATTTTCTGTAGACTGTTCTGAAGGAAATGATATCTGTGAATAATGAACATTTTTGTTTTTTCCTTTTAAATCTTTATTTCTTTTTTCTTTTTTTTCTTTCTTTATCTTATTTTACTGCACTGGCTAGAACCTCCAGAATGATGTTGAATAAAGTGAAGCTAGTGAACATCTTTGTCTTGTTCCTGATTTTAAAAGGAAAATCTTTCAACTTTTGACCATTAAGTAGGATGTTTGCTATACATTTTTTGTTGTTGTTGGTAACTTTATTGGGTTAAAGGTGTTCCCTTCTACCCCTATTTTGCTAAGAATATTAATATGGGCATTTTATATTAGTATTGAAATTTATCAAATGCTTTTTCTGCAACAACTGAGGTATTCATATGGTTTATATATATATATACATGCTACACTTCTACTTCTGGGATAAACTCAGCTTGGTATCTATATCCATCAAGGCTTACTTGCAGAGAACAGAAACCATTCTAGCTATTCTAAGCAGAAAGGGATTTAATACATGGAATTAGGATGTTTTTAGTTTCACATTACCAAAAAACCCCCCAAAGCCAACTCAAATGTGATTAAACAATATATGGAAAAGTATGAGTTTGCTCAGTGTTGAATGCATGGTTCTATAAATCAAGCTTGTTAATTGTATTAATCAAATATTCTATATCTTCACTGATTTCTGTCTAGTTGACCTATCAATCATTGAGAAGAATGTGTTTATTATCCACTACAATTTTTATCAATTTCTCCCTATAGTCCTATTGTTTTCTTATTTCTCTTGAGACTATTTTATTAGGTGCATACAATTTAGAACTGTTACATCTTCCTACTGAATTTTGCCCTTCATCATAATGTTATTCCTCTGTATCCCTAATAATGCTTCTGGTCTTAAGGTCTATTTTGTCTGACATTAATACAGCACCTCAGTTTTCTTTTGGTGAGTATTTACTTAGTATACATTTTACTTTCAATGTTTTTATGCCTTTAAATTTAGGTGAGTCTCTTATAAACAGCATATAGTTGGATTGGGGCCAAGACCGAAAAATAGATGTTTGTCATTTTTTGTCTGCTCAACATCCAAAACCTCTTCTTACTTGAGGGAAATCTTCCTTTATGTGAGTCTGTGAGAGGCAGAACATCATTTTCACTACAGCGCCTAGAGATACCAAATATTCCCTCTTCCACCCTGTGGTGGCTAAAGTGCTGGGGCATGACTCAGCCTTGACCAGTCGGATGCTCCAGCCAGGGTCTGGAATATTGAATGACACAAAGATGACACAATTTATAATTCAGGCATGGCAGAGGCAGCAGTATCCAATGACGGTAACAGCAGTGCTCAGCAACAGCAGTGTCCAGTGGTGGTAGTATCCAGTGCCGACAGTGCCCTAACCAGACTTTTCCTGTGCTGACCTTGGCTGTGGTTCTCAATGCCTGGCCTCTCTTGGTTTCTGCTTGTTTTATAGGACCAGTTCTCCTTCTGCTTGATTCTGGAAGCCACCTGATCTCTTTATAATAAATACCCTTTTTTGCTTAACTAAAGGAAACCCTGTTTCTACCGCTTGCAAACAAGAATCCTGACTGATATAAAAGTGTTCTTTCTTTCTCTGGAATTGATGAAGAGGAGATAATATGAAAGGGGAATATGTGAGGTCTGGATTTTCTGGAGCCGTTCTTGTTACAACAGGAAAGCCAGCCTCGGTATAAAATCAACATAGAAGAAAGGTAGACATATAAAGGCAGAACCCTGATTAACGCCTTGAATCTCTGGATCCAACCATACCTAAAGTTATCCTTACTCTGGACTTCAGTCTTATAAGTCAATAAATTTCATGTATTATTTAATCTCACTTAAGTGGACTTTTCTGTGTCTTGCAACCAAACACATCCTACCTGATACCTTTCCATTCTGCCTTTGAAAATGAATCCCTCGTTTGATTCTGCAATAGGCTTTTAGCCGCTATTCTTTCTTTCCTAGTTGAACTCCTCATAAACTATTTAAAATCTTGGTGTCTTCATTTCCTCACTGCCCTTTCCTGCTTAATCCACTGAAGTCTGGATTCCTTCTTTACCACTCAGCTAACACTATCCTTTTACATCAGCAACAGTCTTCTCCTTTCTTAATTCAATGCCACATTCTCAAAGTCATTCATTCATTCAATGAGCATCTTTACATGCTCACTTTTGCAAAGTGTAGTGCTACTGTCATTCATTGAACAGATACTTATTGAACATCTAATGTATGCCAGACTTTTAGATAAAAAAACAAATTATATAGGGTCTTTAGTCTCATGTAGGATTACTATTTTATGAGACTAGACAGAAACTAATGATAATAAACTATAGTGAATGTTACTAGAATATCTCCCTAGGAAATTAACATTTAAGCTAAGGCCTAAAAGTTGAATATAGAAGGATGGGAGTAATGCAAAGATAATGTTAATAGAAAAGGCATGGAGGCAAAGGAGGATCATGCAAAACTCATGGAACTGTGAGAAGCCCAGCACTGCTGGGTAAAAAAGTACAAAGAAGAGAGTGGCAAGAAACAAGATGAGACCAAATCGTGGACAGCCTTGAAACCCCATCAAGAAGTTTGAAGACAGTGGGAAGCTGATGAAGGATTTTAATCAGAAGACTGATTGATTTACATTTGTTAAAGATTGCTTTGTGGTTTGGAGGAGAATAAGAGTGTTTTCAGGAGATCAGAGAGTATTTGCAGGTGTCTGGCATTTGGTGGCCTAGAGCACAGGGGTGGCCATAGGGATAAAGAAAAGGGAATTGATCTGAGACATATTTGGGAAGTAGGCCCAAAAGGATATTAACAGAGGTAGAGCGTGATAAGCCACTGAAATGTGGAACGCAAAAATACACATGACCCTGCCCTGAAAGAGCACTGTAGAAAGGATAAGGCACATAAAGAATGTAATACATACGTAAATGAGATACATATCTTAAAGACGGTACAAATATCTACCAATCTTCCCCCATTTTCCAGCTACCAGACTAGTTTTCTCTCATCTTCAGTTTAGGAACACTTCCTTACAATTCTCTGCCAAGGTACAACTCTGCCCATTATGAACGCATTTCTTGATATTCTTTCACAGAGCAATTTAGTTCCTCACCATCCCAATTAATCTTTTATAAAACAATATTTTAGCTTTCTCTATGTGTCACCAAAAGTCCCATTAAACCATTTTTCACAACAAATCTATCGGCATTTTTTCTCTCTAGGCTTGGATAATGTTCAGGGCTCTTTCTCTCATGATGTGCTTTTCATGAGCTCCCCAGAAATTCCCTCACTAGGGTTATCTAACTGCAGATCCCTCCAGGTCAATGTTTCTCCTCTGATTGGTCTTTACAATGCTGAATCCGAGTTTACCTCCAGCCATTTTCTATTAAGGTAACCGTCATCTTAGCAGGAAGCTCTGTTGGGCTAGATCCTCTTTTATGTGACCCCCAGGCTGGTCCCTCTCTGTGGTCCATATCTGGTCCTCAAGAAAAAAAAAAATTCCCCTTGATCAATTCAATCTCAACACTGCCTTCTTCTCTACTGCCACAGGCTTCTACAGCCAACCTCTTTTCTTTCTTTCTTTTTTCAAATTTTGTTTTACTATGGTAAGAACACTTAACATGAGATATACCTTCTCAACAAATTTTTAAGTGTATGATACATTATCATTAACTACACGTACAATGTCATACAGCAGATCTCTAGAGTTTATCCATCTTGCTTCACTGAAACTTTATGCCTCTTGATTAGTAATTCCCCATGACTAATGATGTTGAGCATTTTTTCATGTACTTATCGGCCATTTGTATATCTTCCTTAGAGAAATATCTGTTCACATCCTTTGCCCAATTTTTAATTGGGTTGTCTTATTATTTAGTTGTAAGAATACTTTAGATATTCTAGATACAAATCCCTTATCAGATATAAGATTTGCGAACATTTTCTTCCATTGTGTGGGTTTTTTCACTTTCGTGATAGTGTCTTTTGAAGCTCAAAAGTTTTAAATTTTGAAGAAGTCCAATTTATCTATTTTTTTTTCTTTTGTTGCCTGTGATTTTGATGTCATATCTAAAAATCCTTTGCCAAATCCAAAGTTATGAAAATTTACTCCTTTCTTTTCTTCTGAGTTTTATAGTTTTAGTTCTCACATTTGGGTCTTTGATCTATTTTGAGTTAATATTTATATATGGTGTGAAGAAAGGGTCCAACTTCATTCTTTTGCATATGGCTATTCAGTTGTCCAAGCACCATTTGTTTTGTTTCCTCATTGAATGGTATTGGCACCCTTCTAAAAAATCAGTTGACAATACATATATGAGTTTATTTCTGTACTCTCAATTCTATTCCATTGATCTATATGTCTATCCTTATGCCAATACGACACTATCTCAATAACTGTAGCTTTATGGTGAGTTTTGAAATTGAGAAGAGGGAGTCCTCTGACTTTGTTCTTTTCAGTATTGTTTTGGTGGATTAAGCTGTCTTTTGTTTTTTGTTTTTTGGGGGTTTTTTGCTGCACCACATGGCATGTAGGATCTTAGTTCCCTGACCAGGGATTGAACCCACACCACGTGCATTGGAAGCTCAGGTTCTTAACCACTGGACCACCAGGGAAGTCCGATTAAGTTTTAATAACTGAACCTGATCACTTCTGCAACATACCTGATTTTTAATTAAGACATGGGAATGACAGCACAAACATAGTGATTAGAAAAAATAAAACAATTTTATGTTCATACCTAATAAGTTAAGACTCTACAAGAAATTACCTAGAGTAAGTACTCAGAATTTGAATAAATATTAGAGAACGATTTGGACTTCACACAGAATTGGGGTGTTCAAGACAATTTTACCTGGATTTAACAGAGCAAGGAAGCCCCAGTTGATTTCTGAGATACACATAATTGCTCATGTTTTGCCTTGGAGTATTTCTTCCGATCTTGCATGTGTGTATTTCTTGAAGGTCACCTATACTAATGTTACCAGTTTCACAAGTGCCTCAAATAAATCTTGCTAATTTTTTTTTTTGAAAACCCTCTGGTTTCAACATAACATTATTAAGAAAATACATATATACATATACAAACCAGTAAACTTGTTTTATCCTTTTTTGTCTAGGAATATGACAAATCTGAAGACATTCCTGAGGAAGTAGCTACAGCTGGACAAGGGTAAAGAGGTGTGTGTTCTCATGGATGATTCAAGCCTGTCCAGCAGTGTTGATGTAGACAAAGGCTTTGCCATTGCCTTTGTTCTTCTTCTTTTTTTGTTCCTAATGGTGATGATTTTTCGGTGTGCCAAGTTGGTGAAGAATCCCTATAAGGTCAGCGCTACAACCACAGAACCATCTCTGAGCTAAACTATGAAAAAGCCTGGTAGACCTCCCTTCACAGGAGATTTGAAATCTTTTATACAGACATTTATGAAACAGACTTTTTATTATTTCACCTCCCTATTTCTCAGCCTTCTCACTCTTGCATTCCACAATAGGCACATGAGGTTAAGTTGAGAATAATAACAAGGATGAAACACAAGCCAGTCTGTGTTGTTCCTATTCAGGAAAATAGTTACCAAAGTGGGACAGAGACAGGTTGAACTTATTGATTAAAATAAGGCCATGGGTTTCAATCCTCCAGTATCTAATATTCTTAAGATAAGACAGTTGGCCATAATTTTATGAGGTAATGTAATATAATATCATGATGCTTGGTAAGGTGCATCTAAAACTAGAAGCCCTCCTAGAGGTGGCCCTAGGAAGTCCCTTTAGTTATGCAAATATAAGGCCAGCAGGAACCTTATAAGATAAGAGTCTTACAGGACCTTTTTAGTGTGTGAGGTTTTATAAAAGGTGATGCCCTGGGGCTTCCCTGGTGGCACAGTGGTTGAGAATCTGCCTGCCAGTGCAGGGGTCGCGGGTTCAAGCCCTGGTCCGGGAAGATCCCACGTGCCGCGGAACAACTAAGCCATGCACCACAACTACTGAGCCCGCGCACCTAGAGCCCGCGAGCCACAGCTACTGAAGCCCATGCGCCTAGACCCCGAGCTCCTCAACAAGAGAAGCCACCGCAATGAAAAGACCACGCACCGCAACGGAGAGTAGCCCCCACTCGCTGCAACTAGAGAAAGCCCGTGCGCAGCAACGAAGACCCAACGCAGCCAAAAAAAAAAAAAAAAAAAAAGCTGATGCCCTTCTCAAGCAGGCAGAGCTCTGTGGTAGAGCGGAACAAATTTGCCTTGGGTGAGCCCCTTAATCTCCCTCAGCCTACATTTCCTCATTTGCTCATTTATAAAATAACATCTAGTGGGTAGAAAAGAGGCCCTCAAAATGATATGTCCATGTCCTTACCCCTGAAATCTATGAATGTGACCTTATTTGGATAAAGGGTCTTTGCAGATGGAAAGTTAAGGATCTCAAGATGAACTCAACCTGGATTAGTGGGGTGAGCCCTAAATCCAATGACAAGTGTCTTTATAAAAGACAGAAGAGAAGACACACAGAGAGAGAGAGAGAGAGATGAAAAGGTCATGTGAAGATGAGAGCAGAGATTGGAGTTCTGCAACCACAGCTAAAGAATCCTTGGTGGGAGCCATCAGAAGCTGGAAGAGGCAAGGAAGTATTCTCCCCAGAGCCTTTGGAGGGAGTGCAGCCCTGCCAACACCTTGATTTTGGACTTCCAGGCTCCAGAACTCTGAGACAAAATTCTATTGTTTTAAGCCACCTAGTTTGTGATAATTTGTTATGGCAGTCACAGGAAGTTAATATATAATACATGATGATGATGATGATGAGTGTCACAATCAGCATCCCAGGGACCTTTTAAGAGAAAAGAGAAGGAAATCATAATGCCTACTCTCCGAAGTCTGAAGTTATGGAAATTTGGTAGAGTGAACTAGGGCTAACCGGCAGGAAAGTCTATAAGACAATTCACTAGAAGGAAAGGAGGCATCTAGGCCACTGACCAAGGCTCAACACAGGTTTGGCTGAAGAGAATTGGTTCTAGCACAGTAAGTAATAGAGACTAAAGCTCTCAAGTCCAGCCAGGCTGGCCAAATGTTCTAGGCAACAGTGACCTCGCACAGGAATGTGAACTAAGAGAGTCATAACCTTGGAAGCTAAGTGTGGGGCATCACTTGGGCTTGTGCAGGGACTTGTACCAGCATGCAGTCACTTCAGAGGAGACTTGTATGCTTGGGACCATGCTGAACCAGGCTTTACCAGCAATACGAAATGGTATGGAGACATAACTCTAGCCATGCACTGTTAGCAGAGACTTGATAATTGTCTGTGTTCCTGATTCCTGGAAGCAGGGCTGCCCCCCTGCTTGGCCTGAGTAAATGCTCAGGATTATTTGAAAATGGAGGCAGGGAAACTGGAGCCTTCCACTGGAGATACTAGACTTTGCCTTCACCAGAACAGATGGTGCTGTATTGGTTAAATTGGAGAAAGAGAGAAAGAGATGATTGTACCCTTATTGGATGAAAAGAAATTCAGGGCAAGGTGCAGGTCGGGGTAAAATGAAAACAGATTAAGATTGAAGCAGTACTTGAGGGTTACATGTGTTCCCCTCCAGAAGCTCAGAAATTAACCTTTTCTCCACCTTCTAAAATAAAATGCAAGACAAACACATGGTTAATGAGAGCATCCATATATAGTCGCTAGAGAGTGACAGGTTTGACTGTTATCCTACTTTCTCCAGTAACCTATCCAAAGGGAAAAAAAAATGCATCAGTCAGAAGAAATGGATCATATGTGGAAGCAGAAAAAGAGGAGCAACCCAAGGCAAACTCACACAGGGCCAGTGTGAATGCTGTTCAGGAAAGAAGGCAATTAGCCATTGGACAGCTGAGTATTTCTAGGCTCAGTAGCCAGATAGTCCTTGGTGTGGACATTCAGGGAGCTGCAGCCCACAGACCTTGGGTCTGTCTGGTTTTATTGCCCACATTATCTCTGTTAATCTGGTGTCCTTAAACATTCCTTTCACTTTCCTTAAACTGGCGGCTTAGAAATCCAGTGGGTCTGCAAAGAAGTTTTATTGGGCCAGACCCCCTCCAGTGTAATCTACAAAGCGTGTGTGGTTGTGTGTTGGGTTTTATATTTGCTTTTTGAGTTGACATTTTAAAATTATTATTGTAAAAGTAACAAATGCACATAATAAAAAAATTTTTTTTTCAATCATTACCTAAGGATAAAAATGCAGAAAGTTCCTAGACATTGCCTTGTTTCCCAATCCTTCTTTCTAGAGCTAACTGCAATTAAAGTAGTTTGTTTTTGCATATATGTGTATCTTTCCAGACATTCTTCTTTTCCTTTTATTTTTAAAGTAATATTTTTGAATAAACTATTTTCATGTTTCAAAATTCAAAAGGTATAAAATGGTGTACTGTAAAAACTCTTACTCTCACTCTTGTCCCCCACCCTTCCATTTGCCCTCTTCAGAGACAACCAGTGTTAATTTCTTAGGTATCCATCCAGTGATATTTTATGTATATGTATAAAAATGTATATTTTTACTATTATTTAACAACTAATAGCATGGTGTATACCATGTTCTGCACTTGTTTTTCTCATTTAATAAAGTATCTTAAAGATCACTTCATATTAATACACAAAGAGATTCCTTAGTCTTTTTTTAAAAACACAGCTGAAAAGTATGCCCCTGTTTCGGTGTGCCATAGTTTGTTTAACCAACCCTTGCTGATGAAAATTTATTTTGTTTCTAAATATTTTGTTATTTCAAACAATGTTGCAGAAGATAATTTAGCACTGTATGTCATTTCAAAGGTATGTATTTTAATTCCTAGAATTTGAATGCTGATTCAGAGTATTGCAGAATTTACAAAATTTTTGAATTAGTTGTCAATATTCAAAACTCAGAAGCTTTCATTAAAAAAAAATATGGGTTTTTAAGTTCACTTGAAAAATTGGAGATCTGGCAGCATTGTATGTGTCACACAGGACAAAAATTAGCTAGAGCTAAATATCATCAACTGCTCCCTGTAGGTGAGACACGTATTTCCCAGGTGACCACAGTCCTCACTCACCCCATTTTGCTCCTTTACAATACTTTCCTGATGCCTGAAACCCTCTGAGTTTTTAATCCCTATGTTCCTTTGTTTTGATTCTGAGATCACACAGTAACCTTCAGATTATGATCTAATTTCCCCCAAGTCTGTCTCCAAGGAAAGGATCATTTGGCATTCCAAGGTTCTGGCCCCCATACTATGATTTCTCATGATCAAGTACTAAGTAGCATATGGTTGTGATTTTTCAACATATCACAATAGATTACAGGAGTGAATATGCTGAGCACACCAACATGAGCATTCCAATTGGTGTATCAGTTATTTATTACTTCATATTATTAAGCTGACAATAAGCTGTCTACTTCAATAATTTGTAAATTTTAATAATGTGAGTCATTTATATCAGGGCCTCATCATCTCTGACAAGAGTTAGTCTTCAATACTTAACAAAAACGAAGCCAGAGCTTGGCTCCCTAAATATTGCCCTGGAAAGGATTATACAGCTCAAACCTGCCTTTCCTATAGTGCTTCTCAAGTTTTAGTGAGCAAACAAATTACTTGGAGGTCTTATTAAAATTCAGATTCTGATTCAGTACATCCGGAGTGGGGCCAGAGATTTAGGTTCTCTAGCAGGCTCCATGATTGCATGTTTAGCAACAAGTCCTTAGAAGACACTTCCCTGAGTCCCACTGCTGATCTACTGAACTGATCACTTCACCTCCTCAGGGCAATGAAGAAATCAGACTGGAATGTGATGCTCCAAATAGCCCCTGTTTCTCTTCAACATCCCCATTCCTCATTTCCACCCCCAGCCCACCCACACACACATCAGAAAGCTGAAGGAATCTAACTAATAGAAACATAATCAGGGCAGAGCAAAGATTTCCCTTTAATCATCACACATTACAGAGCACCGCATGTACGGGGCAATAGGTCAGTTGCTAGGGGAAACAAAGATGATTAAGATAGGAACTCAGCCTTGAGATGATCTCAAACAAGCAGAGGAAACACACATACACAGATAACAGACAAGTGGAAAGGAACTAAGGTAACAGAAGAACAGAGGCAAGAGTTAATTCTGCAGGGGGTAAATGATGGTCTAGAACAATGATTTTTTTTTTTTTTTTTTTTTTGGCTGTGTTGGGGCTTTGTTGCTGTGCATGGGCTTTCTCTAATTGCAGTGATCAGGGCGTACTCTTCCTTGTGGTGCGTGCACTTTTCATTGCGGTGGCTTCTCTTGTTGCGGAGTATGGGCTCCAGTTGCGCGGGCTTCAGTAGTTGTGGCTCGCAGGCTCAGTAGTTGTGGCATGCAGGCTCTAGAGCGCAGGCTCAGTAGTTGAGGGGCAGGGGCTTAGTTGCTCTGCGGCATGTGGGATCTTCCCGGACCAGGGATTGAACCCGTGTCTCCTGCATTGGCAGGCAGATTCTTAACCACTGTGCCACCAGGGAAGTCCCTAGAACAATGATTCTTAAACTCTGGTCCCAGTACCAATGGCATGGGCATCAACTGGGAAAATCTTAGACATGCAAATTCTCAGACTCCACCCAGACCTACTCCAAGTGTGGTGTGGGGACAGCAATCTGTGGTTTAACAAGCCCTCCGGGTGATTCTGATACATACTAAAGTTTGACAACTGCTGGTCTATGAAAACTTCACAGAGAAGACATTTGAGTTGGACCTTAGAGAATTAATATTTCACCAACAGAAAGGGAAGGGTCATTCCAGGATATAGGTCACAGTAAACAAAAGTATGAAGATATATAAGTGAAATGCATAAACCTGTTGGGTAAATAGCACATAATCAGGAGTGTGAAAGGAGAAATGGGAAACACGGCCTGAGAGGTAAATTGGGGACAAATTATGAAGAGCCTCAAATTTTATACTGTAAAGTTTAAACATAAAGAAAACAGTTTTAAAGCAGGTGAGTGACATGATCAGAGCTACTGATAGAACTGATCTACAATAAGGCCTATCAATTAGGAGACTATTTTGTCCTGGCAAGAAATAAGATCTAGGGGACTTCCCTGGTGGTCCAGTGGTTAAGACTCTAGGCTTTCAATGCAAGGGGCGTGGGTTCAATCCCTGGTTGGGGAACTAAGATCCCACATGCTGCGTGGTGTGTCCAAAAAAAAATAGAAAGAAAGAAGAACAAAATAAAGGCAGTAGAATAGGAAAAGAAAGGAGGAAAAGATATAAAAAGCATTCATAAGCTAGGATAAACAAGCTGTATTGTATAAAGGTTTAAAACCACAAGCTGTAAGGCCAAACTGCCGTGCTCTGACACTTTTTAACTTTGTGGCTTTGGGAAATTTATTTAATTCTGTGCCTCAGTTTTCTCATCCATAAAAAAAGAGACAATAATATATACAATGGAATGTTATTCACCCATAAAAATGGATGAAATCTTGCCATTTGAGACAATATGAATGGACCTGAGGGCATAATGCTAAGTGAAGTAATTCAGACAGAGAAAGACAAATACTGTATAATCTCATTTATATGTGGAATCATAAAAAAAAAAAAAGACCACCAAAAACCAATTTGTACAGAGAACAAATTGATGGTTTCCAGACATGGTGGGGGTCGGGGGGGGTGGTTAGGTGAAATGGGTGAAGGGAGTTGAAAGGTACAAACTTCTAGTTATAAAATAAAGAAGTCATGGTGATGTAATATACAGCATGGCTACTATAGTTAATAATACTGTATCGCATATTTGAAAGTTGCTAAGAAAAAAATCGTAAAATTTCTCATCACAAGAAAAAATTATGTATGGTAGCATGTTAACTAGAATTATTGTGGTGATCATTTTGCAACATACACAAATATCAAAAAAATTATTTGATACACCTGGAACTAACATAACGTTGTAAGTCAATTATACCTCAGTTTTAAAAATTTAATTTAAAAAAAGGAGACAATAATAATAGTTCCTACCTCATAGGATTATTATGAGCATTAAATTAATGACTGTAAAGTGCTTAGAACAGTGCCTGGTATGAAGTAAACACTCAATAGATATCGTGTGTGTGTGTGTGTGTGTGTGTGTGTGTGTGTGTGTTTTATAAGGAGTAATATGTCTAAAATTTCTAGCTCAGGTTAGAAAATAATACGATCATGAGGTGAGTCTGGAATATTCTGAATTTCAAATATCTAGAGGAGACATTTATTTCTCTGTACCTCAATTCCTGGTGTCTTAACAATTAGAAATAGGCACTTAGCGTGGTCCCAGGAAACTGGTGGGCAGGTGATATGAGCATAGGTGAAAGTGTGGTTACCAGGAGAGGATTTTAAAAACTCTGATGATCCTGGCTGCTCAGGGCCTATTTCCAGTCTTACAGAGCAGGTTCTGGGGACTTCCCTGGTGGTCCAGTTGTTAACAGTCCAGGCTTCCAATGCTGGGGGCACGGGTTCTATCCCTAGTTGGGAAACTAAGATCCCACATGCATGCGGCACGGCCAAAAAAAAAAAAAGGAAGGAGGTTCTGTTTTATACTTTTTAAATGAAGTTAGATGCAGTTAGTGTAAATATAGCTGAACAAATTAAAGCAATAATGAGAGTCTGTGGTAGTCAATAGTGCTGATTCATCAAATACATCTGCTTCTCCCTCCTTCCAGAGATGAGACGTGACTGTTCTTCCTGGCCCCCTTGTGTTTGGGTAGGGCCTTATGACTCATTCAAGCCAATGAGTTGAAAATTAAAGTGTCCTGAGTCACTGTAATTGCCAACGTGAGACCCTCTAGTGTTCGCTCCTTTCGGCAGGACAGCTCATCAGCCTGGGTTTCTGAGTAGCTATCATGAGCAGAGCTCCACTGTCAACTTTCTAGAGATGATTATGTGGTGTGAGCAAGTAATATGTGTTTTTGTTTTAAGCTTTTGGAGTTGTTTCTGCACATAGCATAGTCTTTCCTGATACAGATACTATTTAAACACATATCAAATTCTTAAAAACTAAACAGTTACCAGGGACTTCCCTGGTGATGCAGTGGATAGGACTCCGTGCTCCCAATGCAGGGAGCCTGGGTTCAATCTCTGGTCAGGGAGCTAGATCCCACATGCATGCAGCAACTAACAGTTCGCATGCCACAACTAAGGAGCCCACCTGCCGCAACTAAGACCTGGTGCAACCAAATAAATATTTTTAATAAATAGTTAACAAATAGTCCTAATGAGGGTGTGGGGGAAAGAGATACTTTCACAGATTTGCTAGTGGAAGTAAAAATTGTTTCAACCTTTTGAAAAGTAATTTGACAGCAGATCCTAATAAAAATGGGAGAAAGTACATTATTTTTTTACTCAGATTCCATTTTGGGGAATCTCTTTCACAGAAATTAAAGTACTACTGCAAACGGATGTTAATGTTTATTGTTGAGTTATTTTTAGTGCCTAAAAATTGAAAACAATCTAAATTCCTAAATATGGTTTAGCCATATTATGAAATATTATGCAACTGTTAAAAAGACAACTTTTATCCTTTTTATTGACTTCATGTGATGTCCACATGTTAAATGAAAACAAAACATAACAAAAAAATCCACATGTTTGACCTTGTACACCCAAGCCTAGAAAAGTAAGCTGTTTTATCTCAAAGGAGCAACGGATGGTTAAGTGATGGGGTGGAGAGGAAATTTTCATATTTTTCTTATTACATCTTAATATTCGACTTGTTACAATTTGTACAACTTACGTAATAAAACAAACTCAAGTAAAAGTGAGAAACAATTCTAAACCTAAGAGTGTTTGCCAACTGAGCCTTTACACAATAAACTTAGTATTGCTGCCACCAGTTGGAGGTGGTGGAAGAGGCGGAGCTTCTGTAATATACTCTAGGCCACGCCCACTTTACCCGGCCAGCCGTTTCTCACGTGTGCCCTGGAAGGCTCTGCTTTGACGCATGCGTACTCGCCTGAGTTTGCCCAGCCTTTGAGGGGCGCCCTGCACCTTTGGGTTTGACCCCGTCAGGCTACCGTCGCGACAACCGGAACGGCACCTCAGGTTTGCTTCCGGCGTCTTTTTTTTTTTTTTTTTTTTTTTTTTTTTTTGCTTCCCCTTCCCTCCCTCACGCTTCTTCCCCTCCCCCTGCTCCCTTTTCCCTTTGGTTTCGTTCTTTCCTACCGAGGCCGACCCCTGAGTCGTGAGTCTGGGCTCTGGTTGGTGAGAAAGAGCCATCATAGCTGGAAGCTGGGAGGTGTGGGAAATACTGTTAATTGAGGTATTTGGAGACCAAGGGCTTGTATGGAATGTTTTGTTTGTGGTAGGAGGTCGGGCGAGGGTGGGAAGGAGGTCTTCCCCGGGAGACTAGCGGGGGCGGGGTTGAGCTGGCTTTGCGGGTGGGTGGGACGCACCCCTAAAATGGATAGCGCGGGGGTGGGGCGGTGTGTGGGCCAAAGAAAAATGGAGGCAGTGAGAACTGGCGCTGGGGTCGCACGGCGTTATGGCATCAGTTTTGCTTTAACCGTTTGATCGAAAAAGCAGTTAACACCAATGTGAGTTGTATGTGGGAGTATTTGAATTGTCGATTTTAGGTAGCCACGTTTTTATTCCCAAATTGCTTTATTTCCTTTTACTTTGGGGAAACCTCTTTGCTGCAAGCTTTTGTGTCCTTAAGTATTATAGACTTTTCAAACAGGAAATTTCCACACAAAAGCAAAGTAATGTAAGGGGAAAAGTAATTAAGGAGAAAACAACGAATTAGGGAGTTGTAGACCAAACCCTCCCCTCCAGGTGGGGAGTATTTGTTCAAATTAGGCAGAGCGTGCAAACAAAGATTTATCTCATTAGTCAGGTAAAGAACACAGACCACAGAAATATCTTCCTCAATAAATTGGTTCTCTTCAGTTTCCTAAAACATTATTTTCGGTAGCTCCCTGTTGCATAATATATGTCTTCCGTGCCCTCTCAAACTTTTACATTTTATTCAGGCCGATAGTGTATAGCCTACAGGAGATGAGAACTCTACAAAATCTCAGCTTCAGATACTGGAGAATGGGGAAGGAGAACATAGAATTAAACCTAACTACGTATATTTGAGTAACAAGTAGCGGAGTAGGAATGAGTTTTATTAGGGGACTGCAATTCTCTATTGCAGTCATAATAACTCCGAAAGTAATTCTAGTTTCCTGCTCCATGTAGAGGACAACAGTATGTCCTCCCTCCCTGGGTGCATTGGTTTGGATGCAGCAACAGCTGCAGTGGAGTCTGAAGAGATTGCAGAGCTGCAACAAGCAGTGGTTGAGGAGCTGGGTATCTCTATGGAGGAACTTCGGCAGTTCATTGATGACGAACTGGAAAAGATGGACTGTATACAGCAGCGCAAGAAGCAACTAGCAGAGTTGGAGACGTGGGTAATACAGAAGGAATCCGAGGTGGCCCATGTTGACCAGCTCTTTGATGATGCATCCAGGTAAGAACCACGTAGGAAATAGGAGGAAATCTACCTATTGGCAGACATTTTTAAAGTAGTATAATTGTTCATGACATTGTGCACTTTGTACTTTAGAAGGTACAGATATGTAGAACCTTACTCTTCCTCAAGGGTTAAGGACCATAATCTGACCTCACAACCACCCATATAATATAATATTCATCTATCAGAGGCTAATATGCTCAACAGTAGGGGAGTCCAAGTCTTGACTCCCTTCCCCTTCTTTATACCTCACTCTACTTCAGAGCAATTGTTTTGTTTTCTTAGTAGAATCATCTAGGGAGTGCATATTATAAAGACTTGCTGTTTTATGTAACTGGGAAGCTTTAATAAGTTCCTAGAGCCCTGTTTCTACTCCTAAACCCCCAGAAGATTTGTTTCTCCTGCCCTAGTTGTCACTTAGAACATATTTCCAAATAACAACAAGGTAAATAATGAGGTAGGGTTGAAAGGACCGTGCTTTGGGCTTATTTTGGATTTTTGAAGAACTAGTCTGGAAACCACTATTTAAACATTTTTCTATGGGATAAGCATTTAAAATTCAAAACAGAAACTCTTTGGAATATGGCCTGTTTAAATAGAGGTCAGTGTATACTGAAATATATATAAATTCTAATAGCTTTTACACCTGCTTCTGCTGGCTTTGACCTTTTCTACATGTGTTCCAATATTAGGGCAGTGACTAATTGTGAGTCTTTGGTGAAGGACTTTTACTCCAAACTGGGACTACAGTACCGGGACAGTAGCTCTGAAGATGAAGCTTCCCGGCCTACAGAAATAATTGAGATTCCTGATGAAGATGATGATGTCCTCAGTATTGATTCAGGTAAGAGATGAGGCTATGGACAGGAAAGTCTCAGGATTAAAATTGAAACGTGGGAAGATGAGCAAATAGAAGATAAAAGAGAGGAGAAACCATTCTCACTAACTCCATATTCCTAACTGTTGGACTTGTCTGTTACAGAAAAAAAAAAAATAGAAGATTGTTAGTATTGATATCATAGATTTTCACTTCTTGCTACTTCCTGATTGAATTATTCTCCTTTCCCCATTCTATGTAACCTGTATTCTGAATTCCCTTGCTTTTCTTTATAGGTGGCATTAGCACCTATGTATATATCTCAAAACAGATTATTTGGTTTTGTCTATTCTTTAACAGTTTTTTGTTTGTTTTTAGTTTATTAATTTATTTTTGGCTGTGTTGGGTCTTCGTTGCTGCGCACGGGCTTTCTCTAGTTGCGGCGAGCGGGAGCTACTCTTTGTTGCAGTATGCGGGCTTCTCATTGTGGTGGCTTTTCTGTGTTGTGGAGCACAGGCTCTCTAGGCACACGGGCTTCAGTAGTTGTGACACACAGGCTCAGTAGTTGTGGCTCGCAGGCTGTAGAGCGCAGGCTCAGTAGTTGTGGCGCATGGGCTTGGTTGCCCCGTGCGACTTGGGATCTTCCCAGACCAGGGATCAAACCCGTGCCTCCTGCATTGGCAGGTGGATTCTTAACCACTGCGCCACCAGGGAAGTCCCTAGTGTGTAAGTCTTAATGTCCACGTTATGTTTCATGTCTGTTGGATACTCCACCTAGGAGTGGAATTGCTAAGTCTTAGGTAAGTGTATGTTTGAGTTTTTAAGAAACCGCTATTGTGTTTTCCAAAGTGGCCATATCATTTTACATTCCCACTAGCAAAGTGGGATTGTAGCTTTTCTTTTTTTTGGCCATGCTGCGTGGCTTGTGGGATCTCTGTTCTCCAACCAGGGACTGAACCCAGGCCACAGCAGTGAAAGCCGGAATCCTAACCATTAGGCCACTAGGGGACTCCCTCACATTGTGATTGTAGTTTGCATGTTCCTAAAGACATTGAGCATCTTTTCACATACTTATTTGCCATTTATGTATGTTCTTTGAGGAAATATCTATTCAAATCATTTTGCCTTTTTTAAAAAATTGGGTTGTCTTTTTATTATTGACTTTTCTAAATCAATATATAAGTCTTCTGACTTATTATACTTTAGGTACAATTCATTTATCAGGTCTATTTTACAAACATTTTCCCAGATGTGGTCTTTTCATTTTCTTAATGGTGTCTTTTGAAGAATAAAAATTCTTAACGTAAGAGTTGAGGGTAGTTGGTTGGTTTGTTTTGCTTATGGCTATCCAGTTGTTCCACCACCATTTGTTGAAAAGACTATTCTTTTGGTATCCTTGTCAAAAATCAGCTGGCCATATGTTGTATTTGAGGGTCACATTGAACTAAATGTTTATTTTTATACCAGCACCACACTGTCTTAATTACTGTAGCTTTACAGTAAGTATTAAAATCGCTTAGTGAAAGTCCTCCAAATTCATTTGTATTTCATATATAATCCAAATAAATTTTAGCATCAGCTTATCAGTTTCCTAGAAGTTTTTTGTGGCTCCCTTAGGATTTTCTATGTATTAGACCATGCTGTCTGCAAATAGTCATTTTACTTCTTCCTTTCTAATCTAGATGTCTTGTGTTTTTCCCTTGCCTTATTATGCTTGCTGGAACCTCCAGTATGATGTTGAAAAAAGAGCAGACATCCTTTCCTTGTTCCTGATTTTATCAGGGAAGCATTTTATGTTTAGGCATTAATTATGATGTGAGCTGTAGGTATCCTTTATCGGGTTGAGAGAAGTTGCTTCTATTCCTAGTTTGCTGAGAGTTTTTATAATAGCTGGATTCGATTTCAGATTTTGTCAGCTACTTTTTCTCTGTTGTCCTCAGGTGATCATATGGCTTTTGTCCTTTATCCTATTAATAGGATGTATTACAATAATTATTTTTTATATGTTAAACCAATCTTTTGTTCCTGGAATAACTCTTGCATCCCCACCCCCCACTTTGTCTTAGTGTATAATCCTTTTTATATGTTGCTGTATTGGATTTGCAGATGTTTTAACAATTTTTGCACATATGTTTGAGGGCTATTGGTTTGTAGTTTTATTGTGATATCTTTGGCTTTGGTAGCAGGTAATATGGGCCTTATAAGATGAGTTGGGAGGTGTTCCTTCCACTGAGTTGTGTGGAATGGTATTATTTCTTCCTTAAATGTTTGATAAATTAAGCAATGAGACCATCTTGGCCTGGACTTTTCTTTGTGGAAAGATTTTTTTTAAATAAGCTTTTTAGTTTGGAATCATTTTAGATTTATGGAAAAATTGCAAAGGTAATAGAGAGTTCCTGCATACCTTTCACCAGTTTCTTCTAATGTTAATGTTACCATGGTATATATTGGTCAAAACTAAGAAACAAACATTGGTACATTACTTTTATCTAAACTCCAGACTTTATTCAATTTGTGGACTTTTTCTGTTCCAGGATCCAATCCAGGATATCGCATTGAATTTATCGTGGGGAGATAAATCACTAATCCATTTTCTTTACCTGATATATCTATTTTAATATAATCACTAATCCATTTTCTTTACCTGATATATCTATTTAGATTTTCTATTTCTTCTCAAGTTGATTTTGTTCATTTGTGTCTTTCTAGGAATTTGTTCACTTTATCAAAGTTGTCTAAATTATTGCCATAAAGTTGTTCATAGTATTCCCTTATGATCCTTTTTAATTTCTATAGGTTCTGTAGTGGTGTCCCGTTCATTCCTGATATTGGTTATTTAGATCTCCTCTTTTTTTTCTTGATTAGTCTAGATACAGGTTTATCAATTTTTGTTCTTTTACAAGGAACCAGTATTGGGGATTCATTGATTTATTTTTGCTACTGTTTCTCTTTTCTATTTCATTGATTTCTACTCTGATCTCTATTTTCTTCCTTCCACTTTTTTTGGGTTTCATTTGCTCTTCTTTTTCTAGTTTCTTAAATTTCCTTTGTGATTTTTTCCTTTGACCTTGGGTTTCATTTTTAACCAGGCACTCCTGGGTCCTCTTTGCATATGCATATTTTAGCAGTTACCCAAAAATGTATAGAGAATTTACCTAAGCCTGTCTGTGGCTCTCTCATTTTCAGAATCTCCTCGTTAAATTTACTGGTTTGCTGCTTACCCTAAACAAGAGCTACAACCTCAAATTAGCAAAGCTGCTTGTTACGGCTAGCACCTCAGTGACAAAGCTACAGTTTTTGCCCACCAAGCTAGAGGTGGAGCAGGGATGGGAGCTGCCCCAGGCAAGAGATCCATAGACTCCCACCTTTGTTACCAGAAGCTTTAGCAGTTTTTCAGGAATACTTATCAATCTATTGTTTGCCTTTGGTCAAATTTCCAGTGTCCTAAAATGATTTTTTTTTAAATTTTTTGGCTACATTGGGTCTTCGTTGCTGCACACAGACTTCCTCTAGTTGCAGCGAGCAGGGGCTACTCTTCATTGCAGTGCATGGGCTTCTCACTGTGGTGGCTTCTCTTGTTGCAGAGCACGGGCGCTAGGCGCACAGGCTTCAGTAGTTGCGGTGCGTGGGCTCAGTAGTTGTGGCTCGCGGGCTCTAGAGCTCAGGCTCAGTAGTTGTGGTGCACGGGCTTAGTTGCTCTGCGGCGTGTGGGATCTTCCCGGACCAGGGATCAACCCCATGCATTGGCAAGGGGATTCTTAACCACTGCACCACCAGGGATGTCCTGAAATGATTGCTTTTGACAATTTTGTCTGGTTTTATACTTGTTTTCTGCATAGGGGGATTGTCCAATCTTGTCACATCACTATTACCAGAAGTGCTGTAGTTTTGCCTATTTTTGAACTGTATAAATGGAATCTTAGACACTGTATGCATTCTTCAATGACTTCTTCAACATCATGCTGATGTGTGATGCTTGGTTCAGTTGCTACTGCAGTATGGTGTTCCATTATGTGAATATGCCACAGTTTATCTAGTCTCTGAAGAGTTGACATTTCATTTGTTTTCAGTTTTTTTGCAATTGTAAATAATGCCCTAAATATTCTTGTAAATGATTCTTGATGCACATGTGCAAGAATCTTTTTAGGATATCCTAGGGTACTGTAAGATAGGATATGGAATTTTCAACCTTACTGGATAATTAGTGACCAAACAGCTTTCCAAAGTGGTTGTGCCAATTTATATTTATACCACCAGTGGCTGAGAGTGGCCTGTGTTCCACATCCTTGACAACACTTAGCACTGTCATTTTAAAATTTGATTTCCCTGTCTACAGATGAACTTGGGAATCTTTTCATGTGTTTGTGAGTCATCTGTAGGTTTTCTTTTTTATGTCTGTTCATGTATCTTGCTCATTTGCTCAACTTTTTTTTAATTCATAGGAAGTCTACCTATTATTCCTATAATTATAATTACTAATCCTTTGCAGTTATAAAATGCACATATCACTCCAAGCTTATGTTTTGTCTTTACTTTTTATGTTATTTGTTAATAAACAGAAGTTCTAACGTTAACATTTTCTTTTATGGTCATTGCTTTTTATATCCTTACTGCCCTGAGTCTATAAAGGTCTTCTTTTACATTGCCTTTGAAAGTTTCATAGTTTTGTCTTTCACATTTAAGTCTTAATTCCAAATGGAATTTATTTTTTGTGTAATATTCAAGGTATTTTCTTTTTTTATGTTGTTCTTAAACAGTTTTCCAGCACCATTATTGAAATGCGTCCCCTCCTATTGATTTACATTGCCTACTCTATCATAAATTATTTCCATATATTTGTGTGGGTTTGTTTCTGGACTTTCTGTTCTGTTTCACTGGTCTGTCATTTCCTCCTGTTTCTATAGAGCCTATCACTGTGGCTTTATAATATCTTTTAACTCTAGTAACCTCAGTTTCTTGTTCTTCTTCACAGATGTCTTGGTTCTTTTTCACCTGTTGTGCTTATATTTATATTTGAGAGTTAGCTTGTCATGTTCCCCATTTCCCCCCCCCCACCAATAAAAACTCCCAAACCATTGACATTATCACAAGATCAATTTAGGAATAGTTGATAAATTCATAGTATTTGACTCTCCTATACAAAGATCATTTATGTAGTCCTTAACATTTTTCAGGAGAGTTGATTAATTTTCTCCACGGAAAGCTTGCACGTCTTTTGTCAGATTTATTCCCAACTACCATTTTCAGTAGCCACAAAAAATATCTTTTTTAAGAAAATACATTTCCAACTAGTTGCTCCTGGTATATAGACATGCAGTTGACTTTTGCATATAGATTTTTGTATCTGGCAATCTTACTAAATTTTTATTTCTATGATTTCATTTAAGTTTTCTATGTAGACTGTCATCTGAAAATAATTGCAGTTTTTCCTCCTTTCCTATACTTATGGCAGATAAGTCTTGTTTTTCTTGTCATATTTCACCAGCTAAGACCTTTATTATAATAGTTAAATGGGAGTGATGATGATGACAAGGACTTCCTTGTCTTGTGGCTTGTTTGGTGGTTTTTTTTGGTTGTTTTGTTTTTGATAGGTAAGAAGTGGATTTATTTAGAGAGAAACACAGTCCACAGACAGAGTGTGGGCCATCTCAGAAGGCGAGAGCGGCCCTTGTGGCTTGTTTTAAAGGGCATGTTTTCATCTTATACTATTAAGGCTGATAGCTTGTTACAGGTTTTCGAAGATGTCATTTGTCAGGTAATAGAACTTGTCCCGTATTCTTAGTTTGCTGGGAGTTTTTATCATGAGTAGATGTTGATTTTATTGAACATACCTTATATATCTAGTAAATTTATTATGTGGATATTTTTCTTTAAATCACTAAGTTTTCCAACCTTATAGTCCTTGGATGACTCCAACTAAATATATCTTTTTTAAACATTTCTGGATTTGTTGTGCTGATATTTAGGATTTTTGCATCTTCACTTTTATAACAGAGATATGCCTATAATTTTTTTTTTTTTGGTACTGCCCTTCTGTGATTTCAATATTGAGATTTTGGTGGCCTTGTAGAGTGGAATAGGCAGTATTTCTCCTTTTAGTTTTTGGGAAGTGTTTGCAAAATTGGAATTATGTATCCCTTGAATGTTTGATAGAATTTGCCTGTGAAGCCATCTAGGAATCTATTTACTTTGCGCAAAGCTTTTCTATTTCTTTGAGTCAGATTTGGTAACTTGTAATTTTCTAGTAATTTATATATTTTTTCTTAAGTATTTAATTTATTGGTGTAAAGTTTCTGCTTATATTTAGCAAAGCTGGCCATTTAATTCAGACCTTTCATGCAGATGACTATACTCCCTCATGCCTCCCTCTGTCCTGTTCCTCATGTCTTAACTTGGTGACTTAGAGTTCTGGAGATGACTGATGGTAATAGTTGCACAGTGACATGAATGTACTTAATACCACTGAACTGTGCACTTAAAAATGGTTAAGGTGGTAAATTCTGTGTTATGTGTATTTTGCCACAATAAAAAAAATTGGGGGAAAAAAGAATCAGATTTGTAGGTCCTGATAGGGAATACTTTCCTAGTTATTTTAAGGGTGGAGATAAAAAGCAACATAAAAACTGCATAAAGGGGACTTCCCTGGTGGTCCAGTGGTTAAGAATACGCCTTCCAATGCAG
This sequence comes from Balaenoptera physalus, assembly GCF_965194825.1. Lineage (NCBI taxonomy): Eukaryota > Metazoa > Chordata > Mammalia > Artiodactyla > Balaenopteridae > Balaenoptera > Balaenoptera physalus. Next base: position 87,526,223 of record NC_138882.1, on the reverse strand, counting down.
GGGATGCAGGTTCAATCCCTGGTTGGGGAACTAAGATCCCACATGCCGTGGGGCAGCTAAGCCTGTGCGCCTCAACCAGAGAGCCCGCGTGCCGCAAACTACAGAGCCCACGAGCTCTAGAGCATGCACGCTCTGGAGCCTGTGCACCACAACTAGAGAATCCCGTGTGCCACAACGAAGAGCCCACGCACCGTAACGAAAGATCCTGCATGCCACAACAAAGATCCTGCATGCTGCAGCTAAGACCCGATGCAGCCAAAAATAAAAACAAAAAAACTGCATGTTGGGACTTCCCTGGTGGCGCAGTGGTTAAGAATCTGCCTGCCAATGCAGAGGACACGGGTTCGAGCCCTTGTCTGGGAAGATCCCACATGCCATGGAGCAACTAAGCCCATGCGCCACAACTCCTAAGCCTGTGCTCTAGAGCCCGCGAGCCACAACTACTGAGCCTGTGTGCCACAACTACTGAAGCCCACGCACCTAGAGCCCATGCTCCACAACAAGAAAGGTCATTGCAATGAGAAACCCGCACACTGCAACAAAGAGTAACCCCCGCTTGCCACAAATAGAGAAAGCCTGCGCGCAGCAACAAAGACCCAGTGCAGACAGACATACATAGATACATACATACATAAATAAATAAATTTATTAAAAAAAAAACTGCATGTTGAGTGTGAGTAAAAGGATGAAGGCAGGCTAGAATACATATGTAACTTTGCAGAATATCTTTGGCTGCAAAAGATACTGTTAATATTGGTTATTTCTGAGGCAAGTAACGAGAAGCAGGGGTGGGAGGGAGACTTATTTTTGATTGTGTGTCCTTTTATAATGTTTGAATTTTTTACCACATGAATGTATCTAAATATATTTTAAAGGTAAAAATCCCTGCAAGATTAATAACCGTTCTTCCTTAATTTGTCCTCAAATATAGAACATGTGTTTTGAAGCCTTTTACAGTTGTGGAGTTCTAAGATAACAGGTATTAATCATATGCCATAGTCACAGTTCTTTGAGGAATGTGTGCACATGCACAGGTGTGTCTGTGTATTCTCTCCAAGGTTGAGTTCATATCAAATAAATAATTTCGTATCCTAACTTTTAAAACTTAATATATATCATTAGCATTGCCTCACGTTATTGAAGTTTCTTTATGAACCTCATTTAGATATGTTGTAGTTTATTTAACTATTTTTGTTATTTTCAGAAATTTACATTACTTTCCATTTTTGTTTTTATTTATTTATTTATTTTTGCTACTCCCTCCCCCAGTTTTATTGAGATATAATTGACAAATAATACAGTATTAGTTTAAGGTATAAGACATAATGATTTGATATGTATGTTTATTGCAAAATGATTACCACCATTGCCTTCCTTTTTTTTTTTAATTTATTATTTGGCTGCGTCAGGTCTTAGTTGTGGCTCATGGGATCTTCATTGCAGCATGCAGGATCTTTCGTCACAGTGTGCGGGCTTCTCTCTAGTTGTGGTGTGTGGGCTACAGAGCGCACAGGCTCAGTAGTTGCAGTGTGCAGGTTTAGTTGCTCCACAGCATGTGGGATCTTAGTTCCCCGACCAGGATCAAACCTGCGTCCCCTGCGTTGGAAGGCGGATTCTTAACCATTGGACCACCAAGGAAGTCCCCCCATTTTTAAATATATGTTATAAATATCTAAAATTTCACTGTACGATACAGTAGCCACTATCCACATGTGGCTATTTAAATTATGTGAAATGTGGGAATTCCCTGGCAGTCCAGTGGTTAGAACTCCACACTTTCACTGCCAAGGGCCCAGGTTCAATCCCTGGTCAGGGAACTAAGATCCCGCAAGCCACATGGTGTGGCCAAAAATAAAAAAATAAATTATGTGAAATGTGAAGCCTAGTATTTTCCAGAATGTATAAAGAACTCTTACAACTCAAGAGTAAAAAGACAAATGACCCAATTAAAAATGGGCAAAAGATTTGAATAGATATTTCTTCAAAGAAGATGTGAAAATGACCAATAAGTATATGAAAAGATGTTCAACATCATTAGTTGTTAAGGAAAGGCAAGTCAAAACTACTTTATACTTATTAGGATAGCTGTAGTTAAAAAGATAGACAGTAATAAGTGTTGACAAGGATGTGGAGAAATTGGAACCCTCTAAATTGCTTGTGGGAATGTAAAATGGTACAGCCAGTTTGGACAAATCTTTCAGTTCCCCAAAAGGTTAAACCTTATGGCCTAGCAATTCCACTCCTAGCCATATACCCAAGAGAAATGAGAACATATGCCCACATAAAAACTGATATTCAAATGTGCCTATCATCATTATTCATAACAGCCAAAAAGTGGAAACAACCCAAATGTCCATCAACTGATGAATGGATAAATAAAATATGGCATAGCCATACAATGGAATATTATTCAATCATATAAAGGAATGAAGTGCTGATAAATGTTGCAACATAGATGAATCTGATATGATGCACCACATATAATATGACTCCGTTTATATGAAATATCCAGAATAGGCAAATCCATAGAGACACAAAGTAGATTAATGGTTGCTGGGGGTTGTGGGAAGGGTGGAATGGGGAGTGAGTGCTAATGGGTATTTTCATCACTCCAAAAAGAAACCCCATACTCGTTAGTGGGGTTTCTTTTCAGGGTGATGAAAATGTTCTAGAATTAGATAGTGGTGGTGGTTGTACAACCTTGTGAATATACTAAAAACCACTGAATTAAACATTTTAAATGGGTAAATTTCTTGGTATGTGAATTATACCTGATTTTTTAAAATTTTTTAGTAAAATTTAAAATTCATTTCACGTGCTTAGTAGCCAAATTTTAACATATTGGACAGTGTAGATACAGAACATGTTTATCATGGCAGGAAGTTCTGTTGGACAGCACTACTCAAGAAGAAACATTTTTGCTTAATTCACTGACTATATTTCATTTTTCAAATCATTCAAATAACCCATAAATAAATTATTGTTATAAGAATTCAAATATTTGGGCTTCCCTGGTGGCGCAGTGGTTAAGAATCCACCTGCCAATGCAGGGGACACGGGTTCGAACCCTGGTCTGGGACGATCCCACATGCCGTGGAGCGACTAAGCCCATGTGCCACAACTGCTGAGCCTGTGCTCTAGAGCCCGCGAGCCACAACTCCTGAGCCCGTGTGCCACAACTACTGAAGCCCAAGTGCCTAGAGCCTGTGCTCCTGAACAAGAGAAGCCACCACAATGAGAAGCCCATGCACCGCAACGAAGAGTAGCCCCCGCTCGCCGCAACTAGAGAAAGGCCGCACATAGCAACAAAGACCCAACACAGCCAAAAAATAAAAATAAACAAATTTTTAAAAAAAAGAATTCAAATATTTGAAAACCCCAAATCCCACAGAATATCACCTGTCCCAGTACTTTATCCCCAGGTAAGCACTGTTACCTATTTGCTGTGTATCTTTCTGAATGCTTTTGGTACTTTCACATAGATATGTATATCTATATCTAGTTTTCAGTTGTTATCAATAATGTTTCCATGGTAATCCTGTTAAGTAGCTTAGTTCTTGATTTCTTGGAAATTCTTATGTGTAAGTCCCTTACACTCAGAGTTTTTCTCATCTGTAGGTGATGCTGGGAGCAGAACTCCAAAAGACCAGAAGGTAAGTTGGGATGGGTAAGAGAAGGGTGAGAGATAAGACTATGAAAATGGGAGAAACTTTTGGCCTGACCATTCAGTCAGTTCAGCCATCAGCATATTATCATTCACCCTTCATAATCAGCCCTATGGGTTGCAGTTCTCTAATAGGTGTTAAAAGAATGCAAAAGTTTCTTATAGATGCATGCACTGAGTGCTATATGAATGTAGAATTTGGCAGTTAAATTAATCAAGGATAGCTTCCTAAAGCTGATTTCTGAACCAGATTTGTAAGAAAGGGCAGGTTTTGCCTGATAAAGTAACTATAAGCTTCTAAACATAACTCATTCTATTTTGCTTTTTAAAAGACAAGTTCTTATTCTCGAGAACTGGTGCTACATATATACAATGGAATATCACTCAGCCATAAAAAGAAACGAAATTGAGTTATTTGTAGTGGGGTGGGTGGACCTAGAGTCTGTCATACAGAGTGAAGTAAATCAGAAAGAGAAAAACAAATACTGTATGCCAACACATATATATGGAATCTAAAAAAAAAAAAAAAATGGTTCTGATGAACCTAGGGTCAGGACAGGAGTAAAGACGCAGACGTAGAGAATGGACATGAGGACGCAGGGAGGGGGAAGGGTAAACTGGGATTAAGTGAGAGAGTGGCATTGACATACATACCCTACCAAATGTAAAATAGATGGCTAGTGGGAAGCAGCTGCATCGCACAGGGAGATCAGCTTGGTGCTTTGTGACCACCTGGTGGGGGGGGATAGGGAGGGTGGGAGGGAGACACAAGAGGGAGGAGATATGGCGATATATGTATACATACAGCTGATTCACTTTGTTGTACAGCAGAAACTAACACAACATTGTAAAGCAATTATATTCCAATAAAGATGTTAAAAAAGAACCGGTGCTACTATTTTAAAATTTGTTTCCCTCATCCCCTTCCTTACAGCTCCGTGAAGCTATGGCTGCCTTAAGAAAGTCAGCTCAAGATGTCCAGAAGTTCATGGATGCTGTCAACAAGAAGAGCAGTTCCCAGGATCTACACAAAGGTTAGAGTCAGGAGGCACCTTGGTATAGGTGCGGGCGTGAAATCCTACACAGAGATTTCATGGATAACTGGCTTTGTTTTAGCATTTCAGAATCCTTCTCCACCTCTGTTTGGTTCTTTTAACACCACAGATTTTCCTTGCTGTCTGCTTGTCTTTTCTCCCCCCGCTGAATAGCTTACGGGATCTTAGTTCCCCAACCAGGTATTGAACCTAGGCCCACGGCAGTGAAAGTGCAGAGTCCTAACCACTGGACCACCGGGGAAGTCCCTTGGCTTAAGTCTTTTGTCTGCTGGTTTTCTACTGTGTGATGGCTTTGTCCAAATACCTTTTTAGCTCCATGCTCGTGATTTCTTCTTCCAGATGAAGGTTAAAGAGAAGAGAGTAACTCAAACCCTTAAAAAGAGGTCTGAGGGAAGCTTTGTTTGTAGAGTGTGGCTGTTAAGAGATCCCTCCCAGGAAAATGTTTTATAAAATGCTACGTGGCATTTAATGAGTGGTAATTAATGTTATTAATAAGGAGTTGGAAATATTTGGTTAAAGTGAGATGGTCTTGAGTTACATGTGAATTTCAATTCAAGTTTTTCGTGTTAGCATAAACAGTTGATTCGGCTGTGTCTTACATTTCTGCCCTTGGCCAAGAGAGCAGTAAAAGTGGCTAAGGATCAAAAGATTACCCCACTTGCCCCAATAACCCAGTACTCTCTTTATTTTTCCATTCTTTCCCCAGTCTATGCCATATCTCTTTATGCTTTCTTCCTAGGAACCTTGAGTCAAATGTCTGGAGAATTGAGTAAAGATGGTGACCTGGTAGTTAGCATGCGCATTCTGGGCAAGAAGAGAACTAAGACGTGGCACAAAGGCACCCTTATTGCCATCCAGACGGTTGGTATGTTCAAGCTAGAGGAAGAACTAATGAAAGACAACCTGCAGGTCTCCAATGCTGATTGTTTCTTTTCCCCATAGCCTTGCCTTTTGTCTCTCACGTAGCAACCAGGATTCACACAGAAACTGATGGTTTTTAAAATTTTTTGTTTATCTTTCCCTTTTACTCAGGGCCAGGAAAGAAGTACAAGGTGAAATTTGACAACAAAGGAAAGAGTCTTCTGTCAGGGAACCATATTGCCTATGATTACCACCCTCCTGCTGACAAGCTGTATGTGGGCAGTCGAGTAGTGGCCAAATACAAAGATGGGAATCAGGTCTGGCTCTACGCTGGCATTGTAGCTGAGACACCAAACGTCAAAAACAAGCTCAGGTACCTGGACAGAGGATTGTAAAGAGAGTGGGAGCCGGGAGCACAGCACCTGCCCTGTTCAAGCCACAGTCCAGATCTCACAATTAGCTTTTGTGTTCTTAGTCCCCAGTGGGCAGAAACGCTTTCTTTGCCATGGAGTCATGTGGATGATTCTTTCTCGCTTCCCCCCCCACCACCCCTTTTTTCTCCTTTTCTCAAGGGGAAAACTAGGTAGGGGAGAGTAATTCAGATTGATTAATGGTTAGGGGGAATAGAGAATACATATAGAAGGAAGAAATGGAGACTAAATGTTTTTCAGTAGTGTAGGAATCCGACAGTGTAATGAGAATAAATAGCTTTTGGGAAAGTGGGGATATGTTGGTTAGATTAAGGGAGAATTCTAATATTCTTTTCCATTATGGTTTATCACAAGATATTAAATATAGTTCCCTGTGCCATACAGTAGGACCTTATTGTTTATCCATTCTATATGTAATAGTTTGCATCTGCTAACCTAAGGGAGAATTCTTAACTCTTGGGGTGGGAAGAGAGAATAGTAGGAAGAAAGTAGTGCCCCAAACATCTTCCCTGGAGTGTGTCCTGTTTGTGATCCAGAGGCGTGGAAGCTATAATAAGATAATTTCTGTCGGTCATGTTAAATATCATAACCCCCAATCTTTCTACCATCACTCTTTCCTTATAGGTTTCTCATTTTCTTTGATGATGGCTACGCTTCCTATGTTACACAGTCTGAACTGTATCCCATTTGCCGGCCACGTGAGTGTCCCTCCTTTCTTCCTTAGTTCTATCCATTTCCTCCTTTACCTTGTATTTCTTCTTAAGACAACCAATTAAAAGGCCCTAATGTTTTTGGTGCTTTAGTCTCAAAGAGGATAAGTTTGATTAATGTCCTTTGAGAGTTACAGTTTTACTTGCTCATCTCTAGTGCTGGGTCTTTGCAGCCAAAGAGTCAGACACTAGAAGATCATGACTGACCTTGAGTGGATGCTCATATTGTAGATGTCTTTTGATTTCATTTCTGAGTGATTTAGGTTTGAGAAGATATTACTTCTTTCCTAGTCTCATGCTTACTCTAACATTTGTATAAATCTGTAGTCTGCATAGTGCTTTCATAGCACTTTCTCATGGTGCTTTCCATAGAAGCTGTATTAGATGGGGGCTTCATAGTGTCCTCTATGCTTGTGACTCTGGCTTGGGAGAGACTCTTAACAGAAGCGACTGTTTTTAATTGCAGAAGAGTCAACTAACATGGCTGTGTTTCCACATAACATGGCAGTAAATACATTCAGGGTCCCTTAAAAGCCTGATAGAGCATGAGAAGGAAGGACAGGTTTTTTTAAATCAATTTCATGGTGCCACCTGATTCTTTTTGATTTACCTTTAGACTTACCAAGTTAGCAAGAATTTCCACTTGACTTTTCCTAAGAAGAAACATCCATTTTTATGAAATTAGTGCCTCACCTATGTTTTCATATTGCTTATTTAGTATTTACTTGATTTGAGTGTATATCTACACATTAGGTTCAATACTTTTAGGTGATCTTGGTTTTGCTTCCCTTGAGGTTATGATTTCTTCGTTTATTTTTTCTCTCCCTCCCAACCTGAAAAATACCAAACGTCTCCTTGCCAACCATTTTCCCCTATCAAGACATGCCCTACCTGCCCTCTCTCAGCCCTACTTCTTCCTTGGGACAGTGAAAAAGACTTGGGAGGACATAGAAGACATCTCCTGCCGAGACTTCATAGAGGAGTATATCACTGCTTACCCCAACCGCCCCATGGTTTTGCTCAAGAGTGGACAGCTTATCAAGACTGAGTGGGAAGGCACGTGGTGGAAGTCCCGAGTTGAGGAGGTGGACGGCAGCCTAGTCAGGATCCTCTTCCTGGTACTCTTCTTCCCTGGAGTTTTAGAGGCAGGGCTATGGGTGAGATGGGGGAGCATAAGAGGCAATAATGATGATGATTTTGTAGAAATGCCATAGTTTTCCTCTTTCTTACCCGCTTACCTGTTCTTGCTGTTTTGGGTCAAATTTTACTTTATCTCTTTTTTGGTTCCTGTATGAGTGGTTATTAAAAATAATTTCCCTGAATTTAATTATGACACTAATCTGCATGACAGTGTTTTTGTTTTTCTCCAGGAGTATCCACAATGCATGTAGGTACAGAGAAGGCGACTAGTTCTGTTTGCCAGGGTTAGGGCTTTGATAGCATAGTGGGACAGAAAAGAAGGATCAGTGAATTCAAGATCTTAATGATCTTTCAAGGCCCAGTTTAACTCTTAGATCTTCTATACCTATCCTTTTCTTCTGTCTCATGCCTTTCTTAGAATTATATTTCTTGTCTGAACTATTTCAGCCCTTTGATCCTAAGGCCTTATGATCCTTGTTACACTTCTTATACTCATATAAACATCTATCCCTCTTATAATTTTTTACACAAGGAATGTATGTGTTTTTGTTTTGGGGTTTTTTTTTTTTTTTGTTGTTGTTGTTGAATTCCTGATGCCTGTCATGGAGCCTGGCACATAAGTTTATTGAATAGATAGGGAATTCAGGGCTCATCAGGGAGATTTCGCCCACGGGAAGCACATAGTATATATTCTTCACAAGCGGCGGTGTAGATTCTAGCCTTTAACCCATTCCCCCCGCCACCTTTCCTTCCTCCCAATCCCCCAGGATGACAAAAGATGTGAATGGATCTATCGAGGCTCCACACGGCTGGAGCCCATGTTCAGCATGAAGACATCCTCAGCCTCTGCACTAGAGAAGAAGCAAGGCGGACAGCTCAGGACACGTCCAAATATGGGTATGTCCTGAAAGATACCCTGGGAGAAGGAAGAAATGGACAGAGCAGCAAAGGGGTGTATGTACAATGGCTATATCCTTTGTCTGCCAGGATGACACTACTGACTCACTGAAAGCAGGACGTGTGCCCTGAATTGTTTCCAGTAGTGGTGATGGAGTTGTGATGCTGCCTCCACATGCTATGGCTCTGATTTGTTCTAAAAAACACATAAAAATCTGAAACAACTGGCTTAGGTTAGGGGTACTGTTGGTAGTAATTACCTCTGTTATCCACGTGAAGATTATATGCTTTGTGTGTTATCTGTGGTCAATTTTTTTAAAGCCCAAACCGGTTTTGTTTTTGTTTTTATATACTCCTGGCATACTTTTTGGTTAATTTTTCCTGACAACATTAGTTGATCAAAGAATGCGTTTTTGAAAAATTTTACCAAAGTATAACATAATTACTAATGTAAATCGTCTGAGGCAGGAAGATAAAATCTTGTTATTTAAGTAAAAGTCAGCCTGTGCCAATATTCCCACTCATTGGTGTAAATAGTGAGATCCGACAGTCTTAGCACTTAGTCAAAATGTTTCCATTGTTGCTTTTTTAGATTATATAAATTGAGGATTAGATGTGTGCATGAATATAAATGACACAGCTTTCATCTTCTCAATGGTCAATTTCCTTTTTCCTATAGGTGCTGTGAGGAGCAAAGGTCCCGTGGTCCAGTACACTCAGGACCTGACCAGTACTGGCACCCAGTTCAAGCCAGTGGAGCCCCCTCAGCCTACAGCTCCACCTGCCCCACCTGCCCCACCTGCCCCACCTGGTCCACCTCTGTCTCCCCAGGCAGGTGACAGTGAGTGAGTGCTATTCCTTCTTTTTCGCCGGTTTCTTTCATATTGTATTTTCTGTATCCCTTACTATATGATCTCTAATCTCCTAGAAGCTTGGAAAGCCAGCTTGCCCAATCTCGGAAGCAGGTAGCCAAAAAAAGCACATCCTTCCGGCCAGGATCTGTGGGCTCTGGTCATTCCTCCCCTACATCCCCTGCACTCAGTGAAAATGCCCCTGGTGGGAAACCTGGGATCAGTCAGACACATAGGTGAGAAAATCTCAGGCTCTCTGTTGGGGGTGTTGGCAGCGTGGACTGAGTGGTCACTGTATAGGGAGGTTCCTTGGCCACAAGGGGTCTAGTTAAGATTATGATGGTGAGAAGTTTGAACTTGAAAAGGAAGCTTTAACCTTGGACGTTTCCAGGAAACAGAATGTAAAAATAATTGAATTAGAAACTAGGTGCCTAAAAATACAATCACCAGAAAGTCATTTGTTAAGATTGCTTATTGAATATGGTGTCATCATTGATACAATAGAAAGGGAACTCTGTAGCCTCTTTCCTTGAATCGTGGGAGTCAGGGCATTTATAGGACACATAGCAGGAAAAACTAGCATTAGTAGAAGACTGGACTCTACTTCCATAAGTCACAGGCAAAAAAAATTTTAGGAAAATGTATGCTGTTGAAATAGAGATATTATCAGTCACTGAAGAGTAACCAGAGCGTGTCATTGTCCAGGTTTAGTAAGGCAAGGGGAAATTTGACTTTCTTGTATCATCTTTAGCTTTAAGAGGACAGCTATTTGAAAGGTTAGAGAAGTGGTTGAGCCAGCTGATGGGCTAAGTGTACACCAGAGAGGTGCTATTGCTTTCTTATCTGAATTCTTGCATCTCATTTGCAGATCACCTTTAGGATCCACAACCTCTGCCCCAGCACCCCCAGCTCCCCCAGCACCCCCAGCCTTCCATGGCATGCTGGAGCGGGCCCCGGCAGAGCCCTCCTACCGCGCCCCCATGGAGAAGCTTTTCTACTTACCTCATGTCTGCAGCTATACTTGTCTGTCTCGAGTCAGACCTATGAGAAATGAGCAGTATCGGGGCAAGAACCCTCTCCTAGTCCCACTACTATATGACTTCCGGCGGATGACAGCCCGGCGCCGAGTTAACCGCAAGATGGGCTTTCATGTTATCTATAAGACACCCTGTGGCCTCTGCCTTCGGACAATGCAAGAGATTGAGCGCTACCTTTTTGAGACTGGCTGTGACTTCCTCTTCCTGGAGATGTTCTGTTTGGATCCATATGTTCTTGTGGACCGAAAGTTTCAGCCCTATAAGCCTTTTTACTATATTTTGGACATCACCTATGGGAAGGAAGATGTTCCTCTGTCCTGTGTCAATGAGATTGACACAACTCCCCCACCTCAGGTGGCCTACAGCAAGGAACGAATCCCGGGCAAGGGTGTTTTCATTAACACAGGCCCTGAATTTCTGGTTGGCTGTGACTGCAAAGATGGGTGCCGGGACAAGTGAGTTGGTTAAGGAATTGCTGGCCATGCCTCCAACTTTGTTGTGATTGTCTTTCTTTCCACTTCTTTGCCTTATACTGCACTCCTCCTTTCCTCACCTCCCTTTACCTCCTTAGCTGGAGCTCCTGCCATAAGGCCTCCATGAAAACTATGAGACTGAGAGGCTGGGGCCCCACAGCTTAACCTTGGGTGCATGTGTCTTATGTTCGTTTCTCTGATTCTCCTTTTCTTTTGCTTCCCTCCATTATGCTTTTGGTTGCCACTTGTTTTGTTCTCTGTCTCTTTATCTTATTCTCACTCTGTCATATTCTTACTGTCTTTTCCTTTCTCATTTACATGTATGCAAGAAGAAAAAGAAATTTCACTACTTTATCACCATCCTTTTATCAGTAGTAACTTCCTGCCTCTAAAGAAAGTCTCACAGCTGTAGCTGTTGTACCCTTCTATTTTATACAGGTCTAAGTGTGCCTGCCATCAGCTAACTATCCAGGCTACAGCCTGCACCCCAGGCGGCCAAATCAACCCTAACTCTGGCTACCAGTACAAGAGACTAGAAGAGTGTCTGCCCACAGGGTAAGTAGTCAGGGGAAAGTGAAGCACCTCAGAGACTGAATTCTTGTTTTTCTGTGCTTGTAACAACCATCAGAATTCTAAAAATTGGAGCCAAAAATAGGATAACTGATACAGACATTTTATCAATTAAGCCTTAGTTACTGAATTCCCAGCACATGTTTCTTCCTTGAGCTTTCCTCGAAATGAATACATATAATGATTGAATAGTATCTAGCAATTTTTTGTTGCAGTAAAAGATCACCTTGATTTCAGAGCTGTACGATTATTCTAACATTGTGGTTTACTCTGGCAAGCAAGATGTGTTCAGAGAGGAGACCTGATTATATAGGACTTTGTAAATCAGAATAAAAATTAGAGTCAAATTCATGATGTGATGGGAAGCTGTTAGAGAATTTTAAGCAGGCAAATGATGTGATCTGCCTTTCAAAGATTACTCTGACTTCTCTATGAAAAATAAGTCTTTAGGGCAGCAAAAGTAGAATTTGGTAGACCAATTAGATACTTTCAGGAACATAGGTAAGAAGTGGTGGTTGCTGGGGCTTGTACTAGAATGAAGGTGGCAGTAGAGATGAAAGCGGATACACTTGGGGATGCACTTGGAGGTAGAGCTGCAGAACTTCATAGATTGCGGAATGGGAGGGAAAGAACAGAATCAAGGACAAGTCCTAAATTTTATACTTGAGCAACTAAGTGGATGCTGGTGCTTTTTACCGAGATGGAAGACTAGAGCTAGAGTGTCAGGTCTGAGTAAAATTCAGCTTCTGTTCTGGCCATGTTAAGTCTGAGATGCCCGTCAGGCAACCCAAGTGGAAATGTCAAGAAGGCATTGAGGACTTCCCTGGTGGCGCAGTGGTTAAGAATCCGGCTGCCAGTGCAGGGGACACAGGTTCGAGCCCTGCCCCGGGAAGATCCCACATGCCGCAGAGCAACTAAGCCCATGCGCCACAACTACTGAGCTGGCACTCTAGAGCCTGTGAGCCACAACTACTGAGACCATGTGCCACAACTACTGAAACCCACGAGCCTAGAGCCCGTGCTCAGCAACAAGAGAAGCCACCACAATGAGAAGCCCGCACACCGCAACAAAGAGTAGCCCCCACTCGCTGCAACTAGAGAAAGCCTGCGCGCAGCAACAAAGACCCAACGGAGCCAAATAAATTTATTTATTTGATTTTTTTTTTTTTTTAAGAAAAAAAGGCATTGAGACTTCTGAAGAGAAGTGTAAGGATTGGGCATAAAGAATTAGGAGTCATCAGCTCAGGAGTGGTAGTTAAAGCCTGGACGAGTTCATCTAGAGAGAATATTGATAATAGAAAAGAGAAGGGGCACAGAGTAAGCCCTGGGCTCTCCAACTAGAAATTGAGCAGAGGAGGTGGAGCCAGCGTGTGAGATTGAGAAGGACAGGTCAGGGAAAGAGGAGGACAGTGAAAAAGTGGGATATAATGTGGTAAGCTGGGTCTATATGAATATGTGAACTAATTAGCCTAGTGCTCAAGATACATAATTAACAGAGGACAGAAAAGGAAAGAATCATCAGTGAAATAATTCAGATGTTTTCCCATAATGGAAGGGACTGTGTTTCCAAAGTGAAAAGGCCAATCAGGTCCTAGCATAACAGATGAAAATAGATCCCCACTAAAACACATGATGATAAAATGTGATCGTTGTGTCCACAGAACACTGAGGGCAAAAAGAAAATACTAAAACCTTGTAGAGAAGAGAAGGAGACCACAAAAGAAACAAGAATTCAAAAAAAAAAAGAAAAGAATTCAAAGTGACTTCGGCCTTCTCAAAATAACATTGGAAGCTAGATGGCAATTAAGGAATCTGTTCAGAATTCTAAGGAAAATTATTTCTAACCTAGAGTTCTAAACCCAGGAAAGCTATCAGTTGTTGGTTAAAGTAGGCTAAAGCCTTTTTTTTTTTTTTTTTTAATTTATTTGGTTTTGGCTGCGTTGGGTCTTCGTTGCTGCACACAGGCTTTCTCTAGTTGTGGCGAGCGGGGGCTACTCTTCATTGTGTTGCGCAGGCTTCTTTTGTTGCGGAGCGCGGACTCTACACACGCGGGCTTCAATTGTTGCAGCACGCAGGCTCAGTAGTTGTGGCATGTGGGCCTTAGAGCGCGTAGGCTTCGGTAGTTGGGGTGCGTGGGCTCTAGGGCTCGTGGGCTTCAGTAGTTGTGGCGCGCAGGCTCAATATTTGTGGCTTGTGGGCTCTAGAGCACAGGCTCAGTAGTTGTGGCACACGGGCTTAGTTGCTCCGTGGCATGTGGGATCTTCCCGGACCAGGGATCAAACCTTTGTCTCCTGCATTGGCAGGCAGATTGTTAACCACTGCGCCACCAGGGGAGTCCCTAAAGACATTTTTTAGACATGAAATACCTCAAAATTTTCCATTATTTTCTCTCTCAGAAAATTACTGGAAATGTTTACTAAAATGGGGGAAAAAGACAAGAGAGAAGAAGGCATATACTGATCCAGGAAACAGAGGCTCCAGCTCAAAAGAGGAGTGAGGGGAATCCCACATGATAGGGAAGTCAGGGGGTCTTCCAGGCTGACAGCTGTGCACCAGATGTAGAGAACGGCCAGTGTCAGAGCAGGTCAGATTTGGCTGCAGGAGAGACTTCTGGGAAAGGGGGCTTGATAGAAAACCTGATGGGTTTGAGTATCTTCAGAGGAGATTGAGACTACTGGGAAAATCAGGACATAAATTTGAGCTGAGTGCATATTGAAAACTAAACAAAGGAAAAGACACCTGTTAGCTTTAGCTGCATTGTATCATTTATGTTTTAATTATAAACAAAGAAAATTGAATCTTTTAACAACATTTAGATTTGATAATGCTGAGTAGTAGGTGCCTGTTCATTATATCTTTTTTACATGTTTGAAATGTTTCATAAGAATATTTTCAAATAACCACAAATATGTCACTCCCCTGCTTAAAACTCTTTAAAAGCTTTCCACTGCACTTTGGATATTATTCTGACTCTTAATCTTGGATCACAAGACAATGTACTATCTGGCCCCTTCCTATCTCTCTACTTCGAAAACTGTTCCAACCACACTGATATTCTTCAGTGCCTGGATCCAGTTCACCCAGTGTTTGCCAGCCTACCTCAAGAGGCTTTGTACGTACTGTGCCCTCTTCTGGGCATCCTTCCACTGTTGTTTGCATGATTATCTTCTTTAACCTTGAGTTCTCAGCTTTAATCTCACCTCCTCAGAGAAGCCTTTCCTGGTCACTCTAAAACTAGGTCATTTTCACTCCCTTAATTCTCTCATTGAGAGTGTGTCCTTTAGTATCTGTGACAACTTTATTTTATTTGTTGACTTGTTTTTGTTCTCTTTTCTGCTAGAAGGTAATCTCCATGAGGGCAGGAACCTTGTCTCTCTTGCTCACCATTGTATCACCAGCAGCTAATTTACCCAGTGTATGGCATATAGTAACCATTCAAATTTTGTTGAATGAATGAATGAATGATACTCAGTATAGCTACTCTGAAAATCTCATGTGGTGGTTAGACCTGAGTTCAAATTCTGGCCTTGTTGCTTCCAAGCTGATCCTGTTTTATCAGCTCTAAACAGAGGATATGAGCGCTAATACCTTCCCAACCCCAGTGGGGTTTTAAGGGACCTAACAAAGATGTTTTGTTTCTTTTTTTTTTTAAGATTTATTTATTTTCATTTATTTTTGGCTGCATCGGGTCTTAGTTGCAGCGCATGGGCTCTTTGTAGCAGCACATAGACTTCTCTCTAGTTGTGGCGTGCAGGGTTTTTTTCTTTCTCTAGTTGTGGCACACAGGCTCCAGGGCGCGTGGGCTCTGTAGTTGGTGGCACATGAGCTCTAGTTGAGGTGCGCGAGCTCAGTAGTTGTGGTGCACAGGCTTAGTTGCCCCGCAGCATGTGGGATCTTAGTTCCCTAACCAGGGATCGAACCTGCGTTCCCTGCATTGTAAGGTGGATTCTTAACCACTGGACCACCAGGGAAGTCCCTTAAATGTGTTTATTTTATGTATCTATTTCTACAAATTGACTTATTTTAATGGCTCTGAATCCATATTCACCTCATAGTTTGCTTAGCTTTTCTCCAGTTGTTAGGCATTCTGTCATTCACTGTTACTATCTGTAGTGCTATAAATATCTGTATCAGTCACTTTTCCCCCTTCTGAGTTATTTCTTTGGGCTATATTCCCAAATGAATCAAAGAGCATAGACAGTTCAGTAAGTCTGCTCATTTAGATCATTACCTGATAAATGATGACACCTTAAAAATTATAAAAGTTCTGTGGATGTAACGGATGCTCTAGTGATCGTGTTATGATTGATTTTATTGTGACCTCCTCCCAGAGTTTATGAGTGTAACAAACGCTGCAAATGTGACCCAAACATGTGCACAAACCGGTTGGTGCAGCATGGACTGCAGGTTCGACTGCAGCTCTTCAAGACCCAGAACAAGGGCTGGGGTATCCGCTGCTTGGATGACATTGCCAAAGGCTCCTTTGTCTGTATTTATGCAGGTTGGTGATGAAATGAAAGGGTTGCTTTCTGGGGTTAGGACATGGTGGGACATTGAATCATAGACAAGTTGAACTTAAGAATGCTTAACATGTGAACTGGGGGAGGGGAAGCCAGGATTTTCTTCTATAAAGAGCATGAGCGATGTGCCTGTCTGGGTGGATCAAGAAGGGACAAAAGTGCTTCAGGAGGATGAGAACAAAAAGGGATGAAATTGTGGACATGATGTTTCAGCAGAGAGACATGATAGTAGAGTCCAGTGTGTCATTTTTTCCCACATCACTCCACTCCACCCAGAGATTTAGCATAACTGAAGAACTCTCTTTTGGTAAACAAAGTAAAGAGGAAGAATGGGATGGCAGAAAGGGCAAGATTTAAAACTATAGTTAAGTTCCCTTTACTCTCATAGTTAAGACACTAAGAAGGAGGTATCATCAAAGAGAAATGAGACACCATAATGGAGGCGATTTGACTCTCTTTGCTGGTGGGCTGGATATTGATGGAATGAACTTTATTCTTTCTAAAAGCACCTCATAACCCTGGAAGGTCTTTCTCTTCATTCCCAGGCAAAATCCTGACAGATGACTTTGCTGACAAGGAGGGCCTGGAAATGGGTGATGAGTATTTTGCCAATCTGGACCATATCGAGAGCGTGGAGAACTTCAAGGAAGGATATGAGAGTGATGCCCCCTGTTCCTCTGACAGCAGTGGTGTAGACTTGAAGGACCAGGAAGATGGCAACAGCGGTACAGAGGACCCCGAAGAGTCCAATGACGATAGCTCAGATGATAACTTCTGTAAGGATGAGGACTTCAGCACCAGCTCGGTGTGGCGCAGCTATGCTACCCGGCGGCAGACCCGGGGCCAGAAGGAGAATGGATTGTCTGAGATGCCTTCCAAGGACTCTCGCCCCCCAGACCTTGGGCCCCCACGTGTTCCTGTCCCTCCATCGATCCCTGTAGGTGGCTGCAATCCACCTTCCTCTGAAGAGACACCCAAGAACAAAGTGGCCTCGTGGTTGAGCTGCAATAGTGTCAGTGAAGGTGGCTTTGCTGACTCTGATAGCCGTTCATCCTTCAAAACCAGTGAAGGTGGGGAAGGTCACGCTGGGGGAGGCAGAGGGGAGGCTGAGAAGGCTTCCACCTCAGGGCTGGGCTTCAAGGATGAGGGAGACATCAAGCAGCCCAAGAAAGAGGTAAGCAGTGGCAGGAAACTCTTGAGAATTGTGGCTTTTGTATAACTTTTTTGTGGTAACAATGTAGTCTCACCATGAGTCTTTTTTTTTTTTTTTTGGCCGTGCCACGCGGCTTGCGGGATCTTAGTTCCCTGACCAGATATCAAACCTGTGCCCCCTGCAGTGGAAGCGTGGAGTTCTAACCACTGGACCTCCAGGGAATTCCCTCATGAGTCTTCACATGCAGATTATTTACTTGATGGATATTTCTGTGGCAAATCTGATTAACCTACCCCTAATACATTCCTAGTGTTGGTTTAAAGAACCAAATTATTTTAAAATCAGCCTGCTGGGGGGAAAGTATCTGATTTATTCCAAAGTGAAGGGTTTATAAGTAATTTTTTTAATTGCTATTTCAAGTTATCTACATCATTGCTTTCTTTTATTACAGTAGAATGATCTTACGTGAATTGTATAGTAGAATGATCTTACAAGAATTGATCGTACGTGTATTTTTAATGATGTTGAAATTTAGCACATTACAGGTGGTGAACTGTCCCTTGTCCTCGTAAGATTCTGCCCATGGTGTTTTCCGTGTACATTAATGCCCTATTGTTGGGAAGGGTTAAAGACCCCTCCCAGGGGGGCTTTCTGATGAGAATGATTGTTACTCTTAACTTGCAGAGTAATTTCTTCACACACACCCCACTTTAGATAGTGTACCTCTTACTGGCTAATGTCTTTGGAGGTCATTTGAGGTGAAGTCTGTCATCGTGGGGTTTGTTATCCAGGACCATGAAAACATTTAACCCTTCACTTGCTCTCTTTTCCAGGACCCTGATGACCGAAACAAGATGTCAATGTAAGTGCCTCTCTCTTTGACCTTTTTCCAAGTCTACCTTCTGTAAAGCCTACAGAAGTAGCCTAAGAAACAGCCAGTAACCTGACCCCTCTCATGTCTTCCTCTCCCATCAGAGTTACTGAAAGCTCTCGAAATTATGGTTACAATCCTTGTCCCGTGAAGGCTGAAGGACTTCGCCGCCCACCAAGTAAGACTAGCATGCATCAGAGCCGACGACTCATGGCCTCTGCTCAGTCAAACCCTGACGTAAGTGACCTTTCTCAAGCTGTACCTTACCCAGCCTTCTGTTTCATTCAGAGTCTGAGTAAAGGAACATTCTCACCTCATCAAGTCTGTCACCATAATTACTGTTACATATCTTATTTCTCTGCTTTGACTTCCTGCCTCATTTTCCTTCACCCAGCCTCTAATCTTGCTATAGTCTGAGCCCCTTTCTGCGTAACCATAGGTAAAAGCAGGGATTCAAAGGGCCCTCTCCATTTACCCTTATTCCTTCTTTTCACCCTTCCGCTTCCCCAGGACATCCTGACACTGTCCAGCAGCACAGAAAGTGAGGGGGAAAGTGGGACCAGCCGAAAGCCCACTGCTGGTCAGACTTCAGCCACAGCCGTTGACAGTGATGATATCCAGACCATCTCCTCTGGCTCTGAAGGCGATGACTTTGAGGACAAGAAGAACATGTCTGGTAGTCTGGAAGAATTTGGGGGGTAGTAGGAAAGAACCAGTTGGAGGGAAAATTCAGATCCTGAGAGTTGAAGCATCTCTGGGAGGACTCCCTGACTCCCACCTAAACTGTTAATATCAATGTTTGACACATCCCTTCCCTCTCTTCTTCCCAGTTCCCTACTCTTTTCCCTCAGCTCCTTTATCCAGCAGATCTAATCCTGCTTGGAAAAAATGCCACCTAGGCTCTTTGCCTCAGAGTCCCAGCTTATTGGTATTCCTGAGCTGCCCTGGGTGGGATAAAAATGGAAGTAGAATGTCCAGTCATGAGGCAGGACAGGCCTAACCCCATTCTCCTTCCTGTCCAGGTCCAATGAAGCGCCAAGTGGCAGTAAAATCAACCCGGGGTTTTGCTCTTAAATCAACCCATGGGATTGCCATTAAATCAACCAACATGGCATCCGTGGAAAAGGGGGAGAGTGCACCTGTTCGTAAGAACACACGCCAGTTCTACGATGGGGAGGAGTCTTGCTACATCATCGATGCCAAGCTTGAAGGCAACCTGGGCCGCTACCTCAACGTGAGACCCCTTTCCCTCACCTGTATGTGCTGATAATCCCATGGTCCTCACATTTCTAGTTCTTCTAACACAACTATATAAACCCACCTTTTCTTGTTATAAATTCTTGATCTCAAAGGATCTTTCAAAACTTCTCTGTTGTGATGGGGAGGATCAAATGGCATTGTTTTCATCCAACTCTCACTCACCCCACAAAGCCAGATTCTGTTTCCTTAGTTCTTATTTGAATCTGTCCTTAACCCTATAGCACAGCTGCAGCCCCAACCTGTTTGTCCAGAATGTCTTCGTGGATACTCACGATCTTCGCTTCCCGTGGGTGGCCTTCTTTGCCAGCAAGTAAGAGGGAGTCAGGGAAGGGGATGGTTGGGTAGGAAAAGAAGCCCAAGGTTGGGGAGGGGCAAGGACTACAGAAATTTGAAGGGCCGCTCCTCCATCTGTGATCCAGCGCCACCTGCATGCTCAGTCACCCCAGGTGCCTGGGTTATCTGCTGTTTCACCACACTCCTTCCTTTTCTTCCTCTTCAGGAGAATCCGGGCTGGGACAGAACTCACCTGGGACTACAACTACGAGGTGGGCAGCGTGGAGGGCAAGGAGCTGCTTTGCTGCTGTGGGGCCATCGAATGCAGAGGGCGTCTTCTTTAGAGGACAGCCTTCTTCCTAACCTTCCCAACCCTTCCTGAACTGCCCTTTCCTCAGGAACTGGGTCTTCCTGACTGATGAATTCTGACCCCCAAGTCTCTAGTCTGGCTACTCCCCCAGCTCCTAGTAGATAGAAATGGGGGTTCTGGATCAGGAGACCCCTTCCACTGTGGTGCTAGCAGGCAGGGCCCCCCCCCCCCACCTCCTGAGGCGTAGAGGTGGGAGACGTCACCACTCTAACCTGGGCCTGACATCCCTTCAGTCCTCCTGTTGCTCACCCCTCCCATCCTACATTTGTTCACGTGTTCATGCTTCTAACAGACTTTATTCCTAGAATGAGGGCTGTGTATTTTATTATCCCTGGTTTGTATTGTTTCTTGAAAGTCTTTTAACAAGATGTTAAAACTAAGATTGTGATTTGATTTCTCTCCCTCAGCTCCCAATTCTGGGTCTTTTGATGAAAGATCTGTTTTGCCCCCATCCTCCCCAGTGGGCAGCTGTCATTAATCTTGACCTTTCTCTACTTTTGCTTTTTCTTACTTGCCATCTGAAATTTTTAAATGTTACATAACTGTGAGGAAGGCATGAGGAAGACTACCTTAGTTTATTTAGTTGATCCCTCTTCTCAGTTCTTAAGAGTCTCAAACACTTGTTGCCATGTTTTACTTAATCTTTAATATATTTTAATTAAAAAAACCATTAACACAGTACATTTTGGTCTGAAGTGGTCCCTCTGCTGAAATGCCAGGCGCTAGCTGTAATTCTGGCTTTAAAACCAAAACCCCAAATGTTTAATAAATAAAAATTAGAACTAGTTGCCATTCTATTCCAAACCAGCTAGCCTAGGGAAAGAGGCCAGAGAAAGGAGGCAGTAAGGTCTTGGACCTGTGACTACAGGGACAGCTGGCAGAGAAGTAACAAAAGACTGTCTGAACAGTCCCCATTGTGGCCCCCACTTTTTGGCAGAGGTAGGATAAGGGTCATGTGCACCCTCCTACGCTCAGTTCATTTGTATCTTAGGAGGGAAAAAGTTAAAAGCTCAGCTTTGGTTTCTGGTCCAAGTTAGGGAGATTAGAAAGGTGAGCCTTGGTCCAACTTTGGCAGAATGAGGCCCACAGGTGGGACAGTAAGGCATGACCCTGGCTCTGGAGGTCCGGGAGTCAAAGGCAGACAGCTAGGGCCAGATTCTGAAGAATAAGGAATGTGAGTTGTGACACCCACCCCCGGAGCTGAGGAAAGGTCTCGAAAGCAATAGAAAGGACAACTTGGAAAGTAGAGAGGAAAATAAGACCATCCCCCCCTCTAACAAGGATATAACCAGCCTCCCCTTCCCTGGGGATAGGCTGGTTAGCATTTGGTTTAAAGGCAACTGGGTGAAAAAGCAGCAGGGGTGGGGGCACAGAGAACACCCTCCTCTTGCTTTCTCCTTTCTCCCCAGAACTTCAGGCGACCCTGTGGGGAGAGTGGGGTAGTTCCTTGGCTTTATGCTTTAATCTGAGGGGCAGCAGGGACAACGGTTCAGTCATTTTTACGATGGTTGTTATTGAGGATGGGGTGGCCGTTGGCTAGGGGCCGGCTCTTTGCTCCTCCCCCAGCTGCAGCCTCCTCCCCCTCTGAGCTCTCTGTTTCTTCCCGGTCACTGCGTTCATCTTCTACCAGCTGTGGAAAGGGATGGGAAGGGTTACAAATCCCTAAGGACTGCCTCTCTCCGTAGGCTTTTTCCAGCTACACCCAGGGCCCCACAGTAGTTTTTAGAGGGTTGCTGATACGGGAAGGGAATTTGGGCAGTACTAGAGTTGAGGGGAGTAGGGCCTACACAATGGGGACAGAAGCTTCACCTTTCCAGTTATGAACTTGTGGGCCATGCGCAAAATGAGGTAGGCCCAGAAGATATGCAGCAGCTGTAGCACTCCCATCATGAAATTGAAGAAGTAATAGCCAAAGAAGGCAGGATAGAGCTCCAGTGGGTACACCAGGGTGCAGTGCAGGATCCTTGGGATGAAAAGGGAGAGACAAGAACTGTGAACACAGAAAAGAAGGGGTTAAGATGGAGGATTGAAAATGTGGGTGCGGAGCGGGGAGACTCCTGATTTCTTGAAAACAGGACTATAGTGTGGCCTCCTACTCACCAGAAGGGCAGGATGACCAGTCGGGTGATGATGAAGACAATGGCAAAGACGATGAAGATGTTGTTGCAGGTGTTTTTCCATCCCGCATAGTTAAACATCTTGGCTGACTGTGTAGATAGCCCCCATCCATCATGAGCTCCTGACTCTCCCGTATACGTTCATGTGTACGCCCCAGTTACCACACTGGCTCTGTGCCCCCAGCTTCTTGATCCCAGGAACATCCACCCCCCCCAACCACTACCCCCCCACCCCCACCCCACCGAAAATGGATAGAGGGACAGAAGAACCTGCACCAGGGTCTCTAGGCTTGAAGAAATGCCCAGAAATCCTGACCTCTAACAGGTAGTCAGAAGAGTCATGCAGAGCCATGATAAGAGTCCCTGCTCGGACGTAACTGGCAAACCAGGAGAAGCTAATGAGGATGATGGTGGCCACGTGGTGGATGATCTGTTCCTTGAAATCCTGTAGAAAAGATGCAGCCTCCAGAGGACCTTTTCCTGGTCCCTAGCCTCCATTCTTCCTCCCCCTCACCTTTAATTCTACTTATCCCACAACTCCATCCAAAGCACCCAGAAGTCAAAGGGGAGGCTATTCATCCCAGGGCTTCATTTTGGCTCCTAGGCTTAATGGCACAGCCCCTTGACCCACCTTTCGCTTGACATCAGAAGCAATGCTGAAGAGCAGGGACCAGTAGAAAGACAGTTCAATCATGTAGTACCAATACTGGGAAGGGATGAGGCTCTGGGAGAGGGGAGAGAAAAGAGGAAGGTAAGGGACCCCAGAGCAACTGGACTCAAGGGTCTCACCTCTCCAAACCCAGCCCTCCCAGAACCTGAGGTTATGTTTAGCACCATGACTCCAGTCCTTTCTGTCACATGTTCCGAGATCATCTCTTCACATGAATGTGTATGTCCTAATCCTATCCTACACTGGTTCTCTTAATCACCCCGTGTAAGGAATCAGGACCCATCTCGTACCTGTATGGGATATCCCTCCCAAACTTTCCTCATGTCATAGAACCAGGGTTTCTGCAGAGAGATGGTGAGAGGTTAAAGGAGGAAGGACCCAAATTCTGTGGCCTCATCCCACCTTGCCAGAGAATCTACTCCCACCTCCCAGGAATCCCCACTCACGTCTACAATGACAGCCATGCCGGCAATGAAAGCAATCAGGTAAAACGTGAATCTCCAGCTGGAAGAGGAAGCAGAAATAGCTAGGAGAGAGGGGTGGGAGAATGGCACAGCCCTCCAACCAACCCCCAAGTACCTCCCTCCAGATACCCTCTCACGGATATTAATAACCAAATTTCCCTCCTCAGCCGGGTATAATCTCCCTGCGTACAGCTATGACCCACCCCTCCCAGCAAAATACATCAGACCTTCCTCTGCCGCCCAGTTTCTCTTGCTCCAACCTCCCCTACCTTGCTTCTCGGAACTTCTTGAGGAGACTGGGCCGGTCCTGGTTGCGGCGGCGGCGGAACCAGCGCTCTACCTGGCGGCCAGAGAGCCCGCTCTGCCGTGACAGAAGCTCTACCTCTGCCTGAGTGTAGTGAAGAAGCCCATTACACTCCGCTTCAGAACTCAGCAGCACCCCACCCTCTGCCAGTAATGACCCAAGTTGCCCCCACTGCCTTCCCATCTCTTCCGCCACCAGAGCTGGCATCCCAACCCTATCTCCTCCTCACTCCCCACCAGAACTCTTAACTCCCAGAACAGGGTCTGCAGCTCATACCTGTTTGGGCTGCTTGCCACTGGTCAGGTAGAAATGCTCCAAAGTGGGGTTGAGAGGTGCCCGCAGCCGAGTTTTCTCTTTTACATTCAGGAGGGCAGCCAGTGGTGTAGCCACGTAACTGGGGAAGGGATATGAGTGAGGACCGTCGGGCTCTCTTGAAGCACCTCAGTCTCCTGGTAGCCCCTAAGCTAGGGGGCTGGCGGGGTGGGACTGCAAGCTCAGACAACTTTATCCTGGGCCTCAGTTTCCCGGCAACCCCCTCTCTGGCTGCCTTGGGCTGCCCATAGCTGACAAAGCTGCCTGTGTTCACTAGCGACCAGGCGGGTGGAGGGTGAGAACAAATAACCATTGAAGGAAAGGGCCCGGGGGTGCTGAGCCCTCAGAAAGACAATGCTGCCTTCAGTGGGGGGCGCACAGTAGGCAGGGACCTGGGTGGTGAGAACACCAGGGTCCAGGACCAATTAAACAGCAAGAGACAAACCTGAAGTACAAGAAACTGTGTGGCTGGCAGCCAGGAAAGGCATAGGGGTATGTTGGTATGCTCACAGCTCAAAGAAGTATCGAATGATGAGGAAGAGCAAGGCCAGGGGTAGAGTGATATAGAGGTCTGAGGCTTTGGCGTAGACACGTCCATCTCGGTCTTCTAGATCAGCCCAGGTTAAGTTCACAGGGAGCCACAGCCGTTCCCACCAGAAGTAGTCATATAAGGTCTGGAGCATCCTGAGTGAGGAAGGGGAAGGTAGAGGGCATCAAAGCAGGCAGCAGTGCAAGAAGAGACAGATGAAAATTTTCAGTGTTAACAGAAAGAGCAGGGGCAAAGACTCAAGCCCTGGGTTTTGGTCCTGGCCGTGTGGACAAATCAGTTTCCCCATCCGAAATATGGTGGCTTTCCAGTTCTAACATTTACTATGCACATCAACCAAAGGTGATGCTAACACCCCGTAGAAGTCCTGATTCCCTAGACTTAAGAATCTTGGGGTCTCTCCATCATTTTGCTATCCTCACGTGGAGGACAGGCGGGATCTGGCCCTAGAAGCTGTAGCCAACAATCTTAACTAAAGTCAGAGGCATCCTCCCTTCCCCGCACTCTCCAGCCTCCCCCTAGTGCCCCCAAGCAACCCATAACTGGAAGCTTCCTTGCCAGGGAAGCCCAAGAAAGGATTGCAGGGTTGGGGCAAACCCTTCCTCCTCCTTCCCTATAACCCACTGAGGCAGCAGGTCCTAGGGAAAATTAAGAGGCCTGAGTAAAGCAAAATTATGCTCCCAAAGAATGCTGAGCTCCAGGACAATCAATGGACATCAAAATATTGCACACAAGATTAATACCCCATGCCAAGCCATCCAGTTCCTAAACATAAGGCAGAAGAGCCCTATCTGAAGCCTATCCTCAGAAACAAAATGAAGACAAGGCTTCAGGGAGTCAGGAATTGGGGGACAGAGAGTCGAGACAGCAGACTAAGACAGCTGGTAGAATTAGGAGCTATTTCTTATTAAGGCTCATCTAGAAAATAAAATACTAGTCTGCGTGGGGAACACCCATCACAAATACCCTCAGCTAGGAAAGAGCTGCTGCTTTCCCCCGCCTCCCCCCTTTCCCCACTGAAAGAGAAGGGATCTACAGGGTGTTAGTGACTACCTGAATACCTGAATGAAGAAGGGAATGATCTGGGGCCCAAGCGGGGACAGCAGCTGCTTGGAGCTGAGAGAAGCAGCTAGATGATCCTGAAGAGACAGTGATGCTGGGACCACACAACACCTGGCAGTCCTGGGACTCAGCAGTGAACCCAGTAGGATGACAAGGGCAAATCTGCCAGGCTCCCGACCCCTCGTCCTCCCAGGAGGGAGGTTCAGTGGGCGGTATCCAGGCTGGCCTTGAGACTAAAAGCTGACACAGAAGGAAGGTGTCAGGGAGGAAGGAGAGTTGGGAGATTGTTCTCTGCTGTGAACTGGAGACCAATTGGTGCCGCTCTCCAGCTGAAGGCTGATCATATCACAGCTGAGCTGGGCTGCTCCTCCGACGGCTCCGCCCCCACCCACCACAGAAGCACTTGCGAAATCCCTCTCAGCCTGTCACGGGTCTGTATTCCAGCTCAAGGACTTTACCCTCTTGTCCCCACTCCTGGTCACTGCTCTCTCGGAGGTCAGCACTGACAGTAAAGGAGCTTCAGCTCCACCCGCCCCCAGCAACACACACACACACACACACACACACACACATTCCAGGCCTCAGCTCCTGAGGGTACTGCCCCTTCCCCCTCCACCTCAGCCAGAAAAAATACTTAATTAGTTAAAGAGATGGAAGCGTTTTGAACTGAACAAAATTAAAACACAATTATCCACAGTAGAACTCTCCCCACGCAACCAGGCGTGCGCACACACACCCTTCTCCTGGAGAGAAGTTGTAAAAAATTTAGTCGAGAAGGGACAAGGCAGAATGCCTAGATGTGGTGGCACACCTCTGGCTCTTCTTTTCCAACTTTTTTGCTTAGCTTGATTGGAGGTGAGGAAATAGACCTGCCCCAGTCACCTCACTGCTATATCTCTTGGAGCCCAACTTCTCCTGCATTGAGGTTTAAAGCCAAGGGCACTGTCAGGCCTAGAAATTGGGTCCCATCCCTGACCCGGTTTTCGGTCAGTGGAAACCGGCAGGGAAGTTTCTCTCATCACAGATATTTTGAGGATTAAAGATTCAGAGGGCTGGCTGGGGTCCTGGAGGGTATGAGTGGAGCCCCTCTCCCTGATTCCTGGGGTCCAGGAATGTCTTATGCCAGTCTGATCCCTACAAAGAAGGTGAGGAGCTGGGGAAGTAGGCAGAGGGTCAGAGAGAGGTCAGGGGCAAGCGCCTGGACAAGATCTCAACCCCAGCACAAAACAGCACCTGTCCCCTTCCTGCTCCAAGCAAGGAGAGTGGAAGATGGTGTGAGCAGGAGGGCATGATGTGTCAGGAGTTCAGAGAGGCAGATTCTGAACAAGGGCTCTCTCACACCTGGGTTTCAGGCTGTCTGTGACCATAGCCCTCCCTTGCCACCCAGTACTTCCATTAGCAGAGGAGCAACTGCCCCGGCCCTGCCCGTCACCCCCCAGGGCCTAGCCCAGCAGGGAGAGGCACCAGATTCAGCAGGGTCAGGACTTCTGACTCCATGTGAGGGGGAAGGGAAGACAACAGGGGCTCCCAGCCGGCCTCATTTACACTTCCCCACAGAACCAATCAGTCTGCTCCCAGTGGCATCCCTGGCACACCCAGACAAGTAAAGGGATCTCACAAACAAAAAGCTGGGTCAAGAAAAGGGGATGTTCCCTCAGGATAGGGAGACAACCCTGCTTTTCTGGGTCACGTTACTTAATCTCCTGGTGGAGAAAATCACACCTATAGATATTTTTCCACTTATAGAATTTACTCCCACACACACGACAAGACAATAGGGTGTGTGTGTATGTGTCTCTGTCTCTCTCTCTCTCACAGACACACATTCTGCCCCAGAGACCCAGACACCACTTTCTGAGGCACAGGCTGGAGAGGGGCCAGCAGAGCGGAGATTTCGTGGGCACTGGATTACCAGCAACTTGAACAGGGCTCCGCCCAGCCCCCAACTTTTGCCCCAACTCTGACTGACCTATCCCAGACCCTCACCAATGGATGAAAAGGGGCATAAAGTCCCCATGGGGGCTTGTAGACCCAGCTGGCTAGGAGGGCAGAAGTTTGAGTCTGGGACGAAGGGATCTCACAGACTCAATGGGATAACGGTCCCAGCAGCTCTCAGGTTGGAGGAATAATTGAGGAAAATATAACAGGATCAGTAAGTAAGGGAAGAGAGAGTGACAAAGAGAGGGTCCCACAGACTCCCAGCTTCCACTGAAGCCTGAGGGACTACAAAAAAGAAGTGAAAGAGGACCTGAATAGTCCTCCTTGTTGAAAACTTTTTCAGGGAGCGACAGCAGGTCATGAACTAGAAGGCAGTGAGCAATGGATGAAGCCAAGAAGAGGTGTGTCATTGCTCCAGGCTGCAGTATAGGTCCCAAAATTTTCGTTTTTCTGGGCTGCCCCACCAGAGGCCCCAACACACCCAAATACTGCATGAGACTACAGCCCCCAGGGGCAGGTGGAAGAGGAAGATGGGAGGTGGGAGTGGGTGTGTGCAGAAGGCACAGTAAAGGATCAGCCAGCCTGTGGCTAGTGACAGGGGAAAGTGGCCCTCCTTCCCAGTGGGAAAGCTGGCCAGAGACCCCAGTGAAGGGAGTGGATTGTGGGGTATCACGGCAGACAAGGAACTCTCTCTCTTCAAAACAGAGGGTGTGCAGGTCACTGTATGGTTAGGGCCAGGCCCAGCGGGAGGAGGCTGCAGACAAGCCCTTACCCTTAGGAGTCCCATCACAAGCACTGTCAGCCACCCACATCGGGCCCAGTCACCTCGACTCTGGTATGGGACAGCAACCCTTCCAACACAGATGTGGGAGGGAGTGATCGCCTGCTGGAAGCCTTCCCTGATTCAATTCTCTGGAAAGAGGGGCTCAATCCATTGCTCAGGATCCTCAGAACCCCCTGCTTCCTGGACCTGGCTACTCAGGTGACAGACCAGATTTTGATGCCAAGAACCTGGCTTGGGAAGTGAACCCCTAAGCTGAGGCCAAAGACTATAATCACACACATGCAATTAACCTACTCACCAGAGAGCTTCCGGGCCAAAAATTAGCCAGGAGGTGAGGCCCAGAAAACCAGTTTCACCAGCAGCTCCCCCCGACCGCAGCCCCACACACCCCATAACGGTATAAGAGCCTTAGCCTTGGGGGGCCGGGATAGACACTCAGAGCCGCACCTTCCTGTTTCCCGTTAAGCACATGGACGCTCTGACCTCCCTCCCGGAGTGGGCACAGTGAACCGGTAAGAAAAAGCAAGACCCTCCACTCTCCTCCCACTCTATAGCCACGGGACCCTCCGGGCCAGGGGCCACGCCGCGGGCCCGCAGCCAGGCAGGGGGCTCTCATGCAAGTGGTCACCGGAGCTGCCTACTCCGCGACAAAGGGGCGCCTGGGGCTCGGCTGTCCGCGAGCAGCCCCGCGTCCCCACCTCCCGGCCCCTACCTGTTGCCCAGGAGGGCTCCTCCGCGCTCGGGGCGGCGCGCCCGGGGACGCCCAGGCGCACGGCCAGCCTGCCCTCGGACGGCGCTGGGGGCCCGGCCGCTCCCGCGAGGCGCTCCGGCCCGCCCTCCCCCAGGCCCGCCGCCATGAGCGCGCCCGGCAGAGGCCCCGAGCCAGCTGCGGTGCCCCACGCCCGGGCCCCTCTCCCCTCCTCGGCCCGCTGCCTTCCCCGCCGGCCCTGTCCGTGGAGCCGCGTCCTCGCGGGCCCCCAGTTCTCCCAACTTTTTCCGCGCCGCGTCCCGCCCCACCCCTGCGCGCGGCGCCTCGGGGTCCCGGGAGGCCGTCCCGACTCACTCGGCGGCGGCGGCAGCGGCGGCAGCGGCGTCGCGGAGCTGGCCGGGCCGGGAGCCGCTGCTCCGTCTCTCCTCTCGTCCGAGCTCCGGGCCCCCTCCGGACTGGCTCCGCTCACTCCTCTCCTCCCCCTTCCGCCCGCCCGCCTGCCAGCTCCCTCCCTCCTCCCCCTTCCGCCCGCCCGCCTGCCCGCTCCCTCCCTCCTCCCTCCTCCCTCCTCCTCCCCCCGCCCGCCGAGCCTAGCCGAACTGAGAGCGAGCCCAGGCAGCCCGGGAAAGAAAGGCCGCGAGCAACACAGGAGCCGGGAGACTGGGCGTGGGCCTGCGGCCCGGCGACGAAAGGGGAAAGGAGGGCGGGCGGCGGGACCGGGGCCTCGGCGCGGGACAGCCGCGCCCAGCCCCCGCCGCCTGCCACCGCCCCCTTCCCGGCCCGCGGCCCGGGGCGGGCGGCGGAGCCCGAGGCGAGGACCCGAGCCCTCGCGGCGCCCTGCCGGCGGCCTAGCCCAGTAGAATCACCGCACTGGGGGAGAAGTCCCCGATGAGGGCGGGCAGTGTGGAGACTCTCCCAGTCTCTCCGTTAGAGGTGCGCTGTAGTCCCGGGCACCCTGGGACAGACCCGCGAGGTGCCCGGGGATCGGGGCGCGGAGCGGTCGGGCCGCTGCACCACTCCGCCCGCTCCCAACTGAGGTCCTCGACCTCCGCCCGGCTGCGGCCCCCAATTCTCTCTGCCCGACCGATTGCCACACTTCCCCCCTCCAGCCCCACTGGGCAGCGGAGGGAGGGGGGCTCCCCGGCTCCCGGCCGGCACAGCCTCTGCGAATCCATCCCAAGTGCCGCGCGCCGAGGCCGAGCACCTCTCCAGGGCCGACCCAGGCTGCGGACCCTCGAGAATCGGCTGCCCTTCCCAGCGCAGAGCCTGCGACCCCTAGGGCGTCCGCCACCCAAGACCTGCCTTAAAACTCACAGTGTTTCCACCCAAGTGCTGTAAAACCTACCCCCAGTGGCACACATAACCTACAGTAGCAGACTCTGAAGGAGCCAAACCCCAACTTTTGTTGTGTAAAATGTATTTGAGTTTTAAATCCAGACCACGTTTATCCGTATTCAAATTCATGTTTTAAAATGTTTTTCCCTTGGACTGGTAAAACTGATGTTTCAGGAAGAGGCAACATGTTTATCCTAGAAAACTGGCCTTGATTCCTAATGAGGACAGAGTGTGACTAAGATGTGTTTGAGGGTTTGTTTAGAGAGAGAGCCCGCCTAGTAGAGGTAACTTATTTTTTTACCTTAATGAAATGGCGTTTTTATACTGTCACCGTTAGAACCTGTGACAGTAGCTTGTTTCATGGTTTATCTAGAGAAGTTCAGGTGCTTTGACAGTTCTCTTAGGAAAGAATGTGACCTCCCACTAATCCAGTTTGAGAGCTTGGCCCTCGCTTAAGACGCTATCTGGAGAGGTAGAGAGGCAGAGGCTGACTGACTTACAAACTTTTCCTTTGCTCTTTGCAGTGGGAACCCCGGCCCAGGCCTACATTGGGGAAATGAGACTTGGTCCACCCCCTGGCCCCTGGCCCCTCGCCCCCTGAACCGGTACCCAGGGGACTCTCCAGCCTTTTTTCAGCCCCAGACTTGCCTGATTTTCCAGTTCCCAGCAACCCCTCCAGCCCTTAATTTCTTTGCCCCAGGCTGAACTTTATTAGCATATCATATCTTTCTACCCCCCCTTCCTTTGCCTTCCAATTCCTAAGTCCCCTCTATCTGTCTTGAGTGCCCTCCCCAGATTCCCTTTTCCAGCAGGGTTCCAGTGTCTCCTCTTAGGGCCCCAGCTAAACTTTGGGTACCCCTCTTCCCCCTCCCCATGTCTGTCCTACTTGGCTCCCCTCCTTTAGTTTCTGAACCCTTTTCTCGGACGTTTTTCCTAGACTTTCCCAAGTCTTCACCAGACTTTTTAAATGATTCCTCAGAGAACTGAAGACCAGTTAACTTTCTTTTAAGATAGCAGTGGGAGGGGAAGTTTGGGGCAGAAGCTGAATAGACAAGGCCTGAAAAATAAAGATAAGAGGGTGTACCCCTCCCCCAGGAGACAAAGGAGAAGGTGGATGGAGAAAGGGAAACGGCCTCAGGCAGCATTAGAATGATGCTACCAGTTTAGAAACACACACACACACACACACACACACACACACACACGCGCGCGCGTGCGCGCGTGCTTGTGCACACACACACACACACACACACTCTCTCTCCCTCTCTCCCTCCCTCTCTCTCTCTCTCTCTCTCTCTGCCTGTTTTGGACCAAGAGATTTAGATCACTCTGACCCATCCCCCACCACCCTGGGCTGGCATGGCCACGCCCACAGTGCCCCAAGCTGCCCGCCTTGTTGTGACTCACTTCCTCTGTATGGGCTGCTGAGGTGTCCGGAGGCGAGGCTGAGGACACAACTAGGCCTTTGGCCTGGGATTTAGGTATCTGGGACAGGCAAAGACATGGACCCCAGTTGTGGAAAGTGGATCTTGGTCTTCCCAGGTCAGGCTGGCTCGTGCAACACAGAAACCTATTTGGATAAAAGAGTAGAGCATGGCTAGTACGTGAGCAGAGGGATTGAGGCGCCAGGAATTCTGGGGAGAAAAAGTTTTATAACAAGAGGAAAAATGGCCAGGAGGAGTTTCTATGTATTCTGAAACCATGCAATGCAAAGTATTTGCAGAAAAGCAATATGGACTTAGAGTTGAACAAGTTTTCATGAGTCAACAGCTAAGACTCTGTATGTTACTTACTGCTTATCCTCCTGCATTCCACTAAGAGGGACCCCAAGTCAGCCATGCCCTTGTGAATGAAAAAATGTTGCCTGCCATATCAGTAAACAAAGGATGTTGCAGCCAGCAAGACATCACATTACAGGGACTTCCCTGGTGGTCCAGTGGCTAAGACTCTGAGCTCCCAATGCAGGCAGCCTGGGTTCGATCCCTGGCCAGGGAACTGGATCCCACGTACCGCAACAAAGATCCCGCATGCCTCAACTAAGACCTGACGCAGCCAAATAAATAAATACATAATTTTTAAAAAGAGAAAAGGCATCACATTACAGCTGCCCTGACAGTGAATCCTGAGAGAACTCAGGACAGAAACGGGATGCCCACCATCAAGCTATCAGCCACTGCAGCCACACACACACCCCCAACAATGCACCCTGAGGAGACTCAGGATGGGAAAACACAGGATACTGGCCCCAGATAGCTGAGATACATATCAGAGGAATGATTTCAGTGAGCCCAGACTTTTGCATCTTTCCATACATAGAAAAGTGCTAAATTCATTAACTTGACATGTCTTATTTTCTTTAATGAACAGTAATCTTTTGATATTCTTTTTTTAAAAAATAAATTTAATTAATTATTTATTTATTTGTCTGCGTTGGGTCTTCGTTGCGGTGCGCAGGCTTCTCATTGTGGTGGCTTCTCTTGTTGAGGAGCACGGGCTCTAGGCACGCGGGCTTCAGTAGTTGCGGCACGCAGGCTCAGTAGCTGTGGCTCGCGGGCTCTAGAGCGCAGCCTCAGTAGTTGTGGCGCACGGGCTTAGTTGCTCCACAGCATGTGGGATCTTCCCAGACCACGGCTCGAACCCATGTCCCCTGCATTGGGAGGCAGATTCTTAACCACTGCGCCACCAGGGAAGTCCCTCTTTTGATATTCTGACTGCCTGGTTCTTGTTACAAAACTCCTATATATCCTGCTCCTCCCTCACCTCTTCAGAGCAGTCCCTCAGAGCTGTCTGAGAGGCTGCGTCCCAGGCTTAAGCCCTCAGTATTGTCTGCCAAATAAAACATAATTCTCAACTTTTACGTTGTGCGTTTTTTTTCAGTCGACACCCTCATCTGAGTGATGAGGAAAACATTGAAAAGTTAGGAGACCTGGATTCTGGTTCTAACACTACGGGCTCTGGAAGTCACTCAGCCTCCTTGAGTCAGTAACAAGAGGGTGGTAGACCAGGTCATCCCTAAGATCTCCTCCAACTCTGAAATTCTAAAATTTAGAGCACGTGGGTGGAGGGTGATTTAGTAAATCTGAAAACAACCTCAATCTGGCCCTGGAGTTGAACAAAACAAAACCCAGGGACAAAAGGAGCGAGATTCCACCAGCTTCAGGCGAGCATTTGTAAACACATCACACACACACTCCTAGGCAACTGGGACCACTCTTCTGCCTCCAAATTCAGGATTCAGCCTTGCAGGTCAGCCAGCAGTACCTTGCAGAGGTTTGGACTGCGGAAACAGGAGCCCTCTCTCGCCCTTCATTTCCCCCTAAGCCTACTTGGAACGTGTGCCCAAAAGAGATTCTGAAGGGTACAGAAAACCAAAGGCACAGGGACCCTGGCTGTGGAGCCGCTGTACTACGGTAACCCAGCCTAGAAGTCTCCTGCATGTGTCCTGAGGTCTGTCTCAGCAGGGTTGCTTGCATAGATGTCTACCTGAGGCTCTTCCCCCACCCTGCCTGCCCACCAAGTTCACCTAGTAACCTGATGTCCTCGGGAGACTGCGCTTCCCAACAAGTGGGCCAAGAGAGCCCCTGGATATCTGTGGGTGGAGCCAGAGCCTCAGAGACCTCAAGTGGCCGCCAGGGGTCTCAAGGCTCTCTCTCAGTGGGTTTCGATGGCCTCTTGTGGCCAGATTGGGGATTGGCAAGAAAGAAGTTGCAGAAGAGAGCCAAGGTTGGAATTCTTAGGGAGATGCTAATAACAGTTATCTCTATAAAATAACATAACAATATTAATTATTTCATATTAGTTAACATTTTGACATGTGTACCTACCATTCTGTGCCCAGCACTCTTCTAAAGTGCTTTACATGTATTAATTTATTTAATTCTCACAATAGCCTATAATATAAACACTGTTATTATCTCCATTTTGACAAGGAGGAAACTGAGCACAGAAAGGTTAAGGTGGTTGCCAAGGTCACACAGCAGACCAGAATTCTAAGTCTAAGGAACCTGGCTTCAGAACCTTTGCTTTTAATCACCATGCTGAAACTGCATCCCATTTTTCAGGTTGCCAGGTAAAATATAGGATGCTCAGTTAAATTACAGTTTCAGACAAACAGCAAATAACTTATTAGCATAGTATATCCTACGAAATATATGGGTCATACTTAATACTAACAAATTATGTGTTGTATTTACTAAATCAGGCAACCCTAATTTACAAGGCACTTTTCTCTGCCAAATGCCATCACACATATTACCTCATTTAATCCTCCCAGGAAGCCTATTCTCAGGTGCCCCAGGATTCCCCCTCCCCACCCCCACCCCCCCACACTTCATCTTCTCCCAATATTCCCTTTTTTTTTTTTCAGGTAAAGAAAACAGAGGGACTTTCCTGGTGATCCAATGGTTAAGACTCTGCGAACCCAACGCAGGGGGCACAGGTTCGATCCCTGGTCAGGGAAGATCCCGCATGCCACGTGGCATGGCCAAAAAAAAGAAAAAGAAACAGAGACATGATAGAGACCTGAAGTGACTAGCTGAGGTTGCAGAACATAACAAGTGGCAGAGCTGGGACTGAACCCACATTCTCCAGCAAAAATTGGTGCGTGTTTTCCACTTTAACAGGAAAGAAAAGTGAGAAGCAGTGATGCCCACCGTGGAAATCTCCCTTTATAGCATCTCCTTAGGCCTGGTCTGCTCTGAGGAAGAGCTGCTGGTCCCTCCTCAGAAAACCAGTGAGGACCTTCCCAGGGTGGGAGAGTGACAGAGGAATGGAGACAGGTCTCTGGCTTCTGTGCCCAGCCCCCAGCAGACCTGTCTAGGGCAGCAGGAAGGAGACTGCTCCCAGACCCTAGGGAGTTGGCTGTGAGATTCGAGTACTTGTCTACTCAGGGGCCCCTGAGGCTCCCCAAGACTGTTTACCTGCTGCTCTGTGCACAGACAGCCTCCAGCCCAGCTGCTGGGGTTGCATCACCTGCAGCTAAAACAGCCCTGGCGGCCAAAAGGCAACACAAGGAATCTAAGACACAGGGACCCAGGGAGCCTCTTTCATCTCCCTGTTGCCTTTTGGAAGCATGGTGCTTCTGCCCACAGGGAACACCCTGTGCATTTTTCTCTCTTGACTCTGAGCTGCTCCTATCCCCGGAATACCTGTGCCCTTCCTTCCCTGAAGATTTACACAGTCCCCTCCCCCCGCCTCCTCACTCTACTACTCTCTTCCAATCACTCCCGCTCGCTACTGCTCTAATACCCCTCTGGGGTGCAGGCTGGGGTGCCCTGCTGGTATGTGCCCCAACAGGTTTTTCCGTACCAGCCTCCAAATCAGCCTGGAGCCTGTCTGACCTGCACCCCACCCCCCCTTTCCAGGGAGCTGGAGTCAGAGGCAGAGTCAGGTCAGAAGCTGGACTTAGAGACTGGGCTTCTGTGGTCCCACCTGGCCCCGCCGGGACGGCAGTGCACAAAGCCTCCTGTGTCGGGGCTGAGCTGCTGAGAGGCCAGCGGAGTTCTCCGCATGGGTTAAGGCCAGTTCCTGGGAGGAGAGGTGCTGGGTAGGGAGGTGTTGGCATGTGGGACCTTGTGCAGCCTGGTCCTCTCCCGCATTTGGGAGGGGCTGAGAGGATAGCTGGGCTGGTCTGCTGGAGAGGTCCTCTGACCGGCTGTTCAGCTTGGGCTGAACACACACCCTCCCCTGTACAGGCCACACAGGAGCTGGTGCCCATACACGGTGCGCCGCTGGGCTCTGAGGACACCCACTTCACCCCCAGCACCTCCGGTAAGCACTGGACCTGGGCTCTCATGCTGGGGCTCGGGGGGGAGGGAGGAACTTGTTGCTCACTTGAGCGAGGGAGAAAGGAGTTTTCCTTTTCTAACATGAGTGCCTGCTTCCTTCTCCAGGCCCCCATGTACCCACAAGAACACATACTCATATCAGCTCAGAGACTGCACCTGCTGACCTAAAGATCCCAGCTGGAGACTCCGAGGGTGAAAGGCGCACAGTGGTGGAAGCTCTGTGGGCAGGGCGGGGGGCTTACTTGGAGGCTGGGGCTGAAGGTGGGGGAAGATGCTGTTACCTCCCGCCGCACATACTTAATCCTGCTGCCTCGCCTCGCCTCCCTTACACTACCCCAGGAATACCCAGCCAGGCCATGGAAGGAAGGGAGGTGACCTCAGAAGGGGATCATCCACCTCAGACCAAGGGCTGGGGAGCCTTGGGACCAACCCTAGAGTCTGGGAGGGTTTGTTTGGTGCTAGTTCTAGCAGCACCCCTGATCAAACTTGCTTCCGGAAGGATGGTGAGTGGTGGGGAAGGTGGAGGCGAGCCCACTTGGGCTCCCAAACCTGCCAAGCAGGTTGTTCTTTTTTTCTGCAACAAGGGAAAAGAATGGGTAAAGGGAGTCCAGGCTCCCGGACCTGGGGTCATAAAGCGGCCCAGAAAGGCTGGGACGTTCCCCTGAATTGGCTCCTGTGTCCCTCCCCCCAGGGCATCCAGTTGCACCATGTCTGTGACCAGCGGGAAGATGGGACTATCCCTGGCTCAGGAGATCCTCAGCCACCTGGGCCTTGCCAACACGGTAGGCGCTGCTGGGATTGTAGGAATCTTTTTTTTTATTACATCAACACAGGGGCTGGGGGGTGGGACGGGGAATAGGAAAGGGAGAGCTGGCCCTGAGGCCATGCCCAAGGCCTGGCCGGGGCACTGGGGAACGGGCAGACTCTGGTACCCCCGTGCTCTTACAGACTGCAGCTTGGGGCACCCTCAGAACCTTCTTGAGCTTCAGTATAGACAAGGATGTGCAGAGGCTGCTGAGGGCCATTGCAGGCCAAGGTGAGCCCCTTCCCTCTGCACTTGGGCATATTACCTTTTAGAAACCAGTCTGTAGACCAAGAAGGAGCCCGGAAGGAGGAACTGACGATACTCAATAGAGTATCTCCTGGGCACGAGAGAGGAAGTTTCACACTGCTGCTGATGTAACAATCTCATATTATTTTGTAAACATAGAGCAGCTCTCTTTTCCTACGTTTACAAACTGTCTTGTCAAGAGTAGAGGAGTGAGCTGTGGTTAGAGATAGGTTAGTTGACCCACCAGGGCACCAAAGCTAAAATTTTTGGCCCAATTAATGTCTAGGTGGCCAAATACAGATATGGATTCAGTTGCCAGAATGAGGATGGTGATAACACTAGAAAAAATAACAAAAGAGCCACCATTTCTTAGGGGCTCCTTTTGTGCCAGGGCCTATGCCGAGCACATTACACGTTTCAGTGAATCCTCATATCCACACTCACATCCTTGTTTTATAGATGAAAAAACTGAAGTACAGAGAGGTTAAATACCGTGCCCAAGGTCACACAGCTATTAAGTCACCTAGTCTCCTACAATACACATAATGATCCTATAGGACATGTAACTGCCATGTATCAACTCCTGGTCTACATCATAGGTGTTGGTCTATCCTATAAGCTATAGCATACTCTTGGCACCCAAGACCACCTTTCTCCACACTGGTCAGACTTTGTTCCGTGTTATCCAAACTTAAATTGGTGATCTTGGTTTGAGTAATTTCGTAAACAGAATCCGGTCATTGTGCTCGTTGAGCTAGGTCTCCTAGTACAACTGTCTCCAAAACCTATAAATAAAAAAGCTCACCAAAAATTTGAAGATGGAATAGCTTTTTGTATACTGGTTGAGAAACCATCATGCCTGTTAACAGCTATTCAAGACAGTACATAGAAGCATTTATTTTATCATCCAGAGATTTCCATTTTGACAGTAGATTACTGTACTCATCCAATAAAGCCTGTACTATTATAATGAGTGAACACTAAGATTCATTTGAAGAGTTGTGGTTATCTAAATTCCTGTCATAAAAACAAACTTATACCACAGCAGTAAATGATTGTAAAGTATTTGGATTACAGGACCTAGACTCCTGGATGTAAATGCCGGATTTATCTTAGAAGTAGGAGTCAAAAAATAATACAGGCCTATTTTTCTGAACAAATTTTTAAAAAGGAAAAACTCAGTCAAGACACTTCCAAACTATTCTTCTATGAGAGAAATGTGAAAACATAATTGTGATGAATATTTATTCAGAAAAATGACCTTTAAATGACAGCTGATTCAGGACAAATTCAGACCAATCTGAACCATAAAATGAAGGTTCATTATAAAGATCCTAGGGTAGTATGAGATGCCAAATATATTCTCAAGTAACAAGACAAGAATTATGTTTGATATAGGTTTGGTGTAGAGGGTAATGGTACACCATTGGGAATATTCAGTTAATGAGTGACTCCTACCCCAATTCTATAACTATGGAGTAACAAGAGTTGGAAGAAGGGAAGAATGGATACTGGGAAGCATTTGGCAGTCTTCATCACAACATAAAACCAATGATACATGGAATTCAAAAGAGTAGCCATCAGGGAATTCCCTGGCGGTCCAGTAGTTAGGGCTCCGTGTTCTCACTGCTGAGGGCCTGGGTTCCATCCCTGGTCGGGGAACTAAAATCCCACAAGCCACAGCCAAAAAATTAATTAATTAATTAAATTTAATTTAAAGTGCAAAAAAAACAAAGAGTAGCCATCAGGCCCACTGACAATTAGGTAATGAATGAGTCCAAATAAAATATAGCATCCTGTATTCACTTCATCATTTTTTTTGGTTTCTTTGTGGGAGTTTATGATCTGTGAGGTTGCCCTAAGTGTAGGTTTCAGGCAGTTCTGGGAAGGGTCTCAGGAGTCAAGTGACTGAGAAAACTCTGAAAAAGAGGATAATAGGAAATGATGACAGCACCAGTGCACAGCTCATGACACAAACAGGTTTTTTGCAACCAAAAAAAAATTTTTTTTAACATTTCTTTCTTTTTTTAAAAAAAAAATATTTATTTATTTATTTGGCTGCACTGGGTCTTAGTTGCAGTATGCAGGATCTAGTTCCCTGACCAGGGATCGAACCTGGGCCCCCTGCATTGGGATTGTAGAGTCTTAGCCACTGGACCACCAGGGAAGTCCCCAAAATATTTTATTATAATCAGTTATAGCCCATGATTTGAATATGTACTATATCTCTATTATTTCTAAACTGAACCCTCCATTACCATCTTTAACCAAAAGGCAAGAGGCCTGGTGCAGGTATGAGAGAAGGACAATGATGCTGAACCCCAGGGGTCCAACCAGGAGAAACTGATGTATAACGATGAGGATAACAAGACGACCCTGGTAGGTCAGGATCAGAACGGGAAGTCACATGACCCTGCTCCCTATCAGAGCCCCATCAACTCAGTTTAAGGACAGGGTGGGTGTATCCTCCTTGGACTTTCTCGAACTTGTAAGTTAAAAACAGTCTTTCTGGATTTCATGCTGTAAATCTTTTTTTTTTTTTTTTAAGATTTTTTTTTTTTTTTTGCTGCATTGAGTCTTTGTTGCTGCATGCAGTCTTTCTCTGGTTGTGGGGAGCGGGAGCTACTCTTCATTGTGGTGCACGGGCTTCTCATTGCGGTGGCTTCTCTTGTTGCGGAGCGTGGGCTCTAGGCGTGCGGGCTTCAGTAGTTGTGGCATGTGGGCTCAGTAGTTGTGGCGCATGGGCTTAGTTGCTCTGCATGTGGGACCTTCCCGGACCAGGGCTCGAACCCGTGTCCCCTGCACTGGCAGGCGGATTCTTAACCACTGTGCCACTAGGGAAATTCCTCATGCTGTAAGTCTTTATAGGTAGCCAGTCTCCTCTATCTTTTCTTGAGTACCTGCCCTTGGAGCGAGGCTCTAAGCTAGTGGCAGGGCCAGGAAAGACATGGATGGAACAAGTAATATTCCAGTAATATTCCCCACAGCAACCGATCTTTCCTGCCACATCATCTCCTATGAGGATGGACAAAGATAACTTTTACCCTCACATAATGCATATTTCTCTTTTCCTTGACTCTCTCCTCACCAACACTCCCTAGAATAATTCACCATGCGGTCCAATCCCTACTCTGTGAGAATGTCACTACCACCACATCCACATTCTGTTTCTTCCTCCACCAGGAAACTTGAGACAATTACCAAGTCCTGATGCGCATCCTTATTTCTCGAAGTGAGACTGATCTTTTAAGTATCCGAGTTGAGTTCAAAAAGAAATTTGGGAAGTCCCTCTACTCTTCCCTCCAGGTGAGACTTCGCTGGTTCTTAACCTGGAGCCCCGGAGCTTCACCCCTAACCTCCACACTGCGCACAGTGGAGCATAGTCACGTCCTGGAGAACTCATGGGTCTTTGGTGAATTTAGTGCAGGACTCCAGGCACCACACAAGCTCTGGGCCAGCACGAGGGAGAGGACAGAGTACCTGAGCCATAGTGGTGGTGGGTCTTTCTAATACTTGACTTTCTTGTCTGCAGAATGCAGTGAAAGGCAACTGCCAGTCAGCCCTACTAGCCCTGTGCAGGGCTGAAGACCTTTGAGACCTCATCCCCACATGACCTTCAAGGATCTGAGATTCCCATGGATGGCTGAGCCTGCAGGAGACCAGCTGGGCCTCCAAATAAGATAACCCCTCACTTGAGCACCACGTGTTCCAGCTTCTTGTGGAGTCTGGAACTCGAAGTTCCTCTTAAATCCCTTAATTTCCCTCATCTCAAAGTGATGTCTGCACCTGGGTCCCCTAGCTCTGTCTTGGGTATGCGATAATGGGATCTCTTTGATAGTTTCTGCTCTACTCATTCTTTCCGTATTCTGGCCAGCACATCTCACTGATATTTGGATTCTTTTGGCAAGCTTCACTGTCATTTGTGTTCCCTGATTGAAGTTTGGGTGGAGCAGGACATGGGCTGGGAGGAGGCCTTGAAGCTGGAGGTGCCTTTCATGTGCACTTGGATATTCAACAGGAGTCCTGTTTGAGGCTCTAGACTGCAGTTGTCAACAACCCCCCTCCCCTCGGTGTCTCCCCTCACCCCCATTAATCTCTCTTCCCCAGGAAATTTCAGGTAAAATAATTGAGAACCAGGAACCACAATGAGGTCAGAAATGGTTAGAGGTAGCAAAGGACCATCTGTATGACCTGAGAAGCAAGCAGAGGATCAAGCTACCCCTCCCCTGCATGGGAAGATTGGGTTAGCAGGGCGCACAATCCCCAAATTCATCTGTCCAAAGCAGGAACTTGGAAACCCACCTCCCAAATTATAGTACTACTTCCAAAAGAAGACCTATCGAAAACAGGTAAAAAACAAAAAAGGAAAAAGCAGGCTTTGGCTCCCCCTGCTGCTTGTATTAGAAATGACAGGCCACCCCTTCACATCTTTTTACCTCCCCCTCCCCCTTTTTGCATTCCTCAATTGAGTCAAATACTTAACCCCATAGCTGCAGGGTAAGGCAAACAACAGACCTCAGGAAAGAAGTTTTATTTCCAAACCCCTAGGAAGGCATTACAAATAATGGAGATAGAAACCCAAAATTAAACCCTGAAACAAACGGATGGATACGGGTGGGCCTGCAGGAGCAGAAAGTAGGGGAGATGGGTTCTAGACAGGGACCTCACCCTGGAGCCTGAGTCTGTATATTAATGTGACTATTCTGGGGAAAGGGAGTTGGGAATCAGAAATCCTCACCCCACCAACCCCAATGTTGCCCGGGATGGTTGGGAGGAACAGGAGGCAGCACGTGAGGGCAAAGACGTCACCAAGTCTGACCTTGGCATTTACTGCCTGCTCTGATCCCCAACGTTCCATAAATAAGTTACCCTGCATATCTCAAGTTGAGCTGGGGAGCAAGCAAAATAGCCCCAGCCTCTGAAAGCGGAGGCAAGGCAGCCTGGCACTGAGCGGGGCTACAGGAGGACACAGTCGGACTCTTGCTTCGGCCTTTGCCGACGCTCGGCAGCTGGGCGTCCAAATGCAGCTCCTCTCCCCTGTATCAGATTTAACAATTGGTCACCCATCAACTGTGGAAGAGCCCAGGACAGAGACTCTAGATGGAAGCAGGGTCAGGATTGGGAGGGGCAGTGGGGAGAGAAAGACAGGAAGGGACCCAGGGGAGAGGGACAGACAGGAGAAAGGCCCTGAGGGAAACCGTGAAGAGACATGGCAGGAATAACAAGTGTCCGGACCAGGGGAAGCAGGAGTGGCACGCCGGGGATGTGGGAACGCTGGAGGGGCAGCGCTAAGGGCAGGGGGAGCAGACCCACCTGCGGTGACAGGGCCCGTGCTGCCGCGGGCTGGGCGGCTTGGTGCTGTTGGTACTCCTCTTGCTGAAGTTGCTGGGCCAGCTCCAGGTCGCTAAGACCCAATGTGCCTTGCGACGGCTGCTGCTGCAGGGACAAGGCGATCAGGTAGTCCTGGAGAGGGGAAAGGACGGGGGTGGTGAGGGAGGCTGGGGCGGGGGGATGTCCAGGCTGCGTTTAGGTTTCCAAACCAGCCTTTCCTGGGAGTTCCCTGGCAGTCCAGTGGTTAGGACTCTGAGCTTCCACTGGCAGGGGGCACGGGTTCAATCCCTGGTCAGGGAACTAAGATCCCACAAGCTGTGTGGCCAAAAAAATAAATAAATAAATAACGACAACAACAAAAGCAGCCTTTCCTCATCCTTCCAATTCTCCAGCTCCTTCTCCTCCAGAGCAACACAGACAGCCAAGTATTTTACCTCTGGTGCCAGAGAATACACACCAAGTGCTGAGATGGTCCGAAAGGTAACAGAGAGGAGAGGGGCATGGCTGTCATACGTCACAGTCTCTAGATAATAAGATGCAGGCAGCTCGCACCTGTGGCAAGAAGCTCTCTGAGGCAGACATGCTCTCTGCACCCTCCCCAGAGGCCCCACACACCTGGTCCACCTGCCGCTGCTTTTCTGGGGAGCCACTCCCACCTTCTGCTCCAGGTCCCTTGCCTAGGGAGTGACTTAGGTGAAAGTCAGAGTCACAGAAACAGCTGTCTCCGTCCACGTTGTGCAGGCTCTCCCACACCACTTGCTCCTCCTGTAGAAAGCCCTGGTCGGTGACCAGTAGGTACAAGTGACCCTGCAAAGAGGAGGACAAAGCGCATTGGTGGGACAGGTGACAGAGGCACCTACCTGAGATGCACAGAGACCATTGGAATCAATCGGTGTGCTAGCTGGAACGTGTCAGTGTGGGGATGGGGATCTTTTATAAATATGCGCGGCTGTGGGGAGAAGGAAGGGCTGTCTGAGTCGTGGTCAGCTGGATGTGAGTATGGTGGTCACTGTGGTCAAGCATGGAGTCCTCGGGCTAAAGTCCCGCATACGACCCTGCTTCCTACCCTACTTCCCATGGTTCTCTGGGCTCGCCTGATGGTTATAAGGATAAATCCTTTGAGAACCAAAGACCTTTCCCTCTTCTACTCAATTCCTAGAGAGCTTAGACAATTTTTAGCTTTGGAAAACTATAGTATTGTTCAAAAATTCCACTGCCCCTTCCTGGGAGAGGATTTACACTTTCTTGTCCCACTGATGGCAGGCTTACTCCTTATGGCTTGCTCTGGCCAGTGAGATGTTAGCAGAACTGACATTGTCATTTCCAGGCAGAAGCACTAAAAGCACGCGTGCGGTGTGTTCCCCACCCCCGCACTTTCCCCTCCTATGTTCCAGATAAAGGCTGTTTTGTCAGCCTGGGCCCCAGAGTGAGGATGATGTGGGACAGAGCTGCAGCCAATCTGCAGCGGACGTGCCACATGAGTGAGAAATAAACCTTTGGGGACTTCCCTGGTGGTCCAGTGGGTAAGACTCCGCGCTCCCAATGCAGGGGGTTCGGGTTTGATCCCTGGTCGGGGAACTAGATCCCGAACACATGCCGCAACTAAGAGTCCGCATACCGCAACTAAGAAGTCTGCATGCTGCAACGAAGATCCCGTGTGCCGCAACTAAGACCGGCACAGCCAAAATAAATAAATAAATAGATAGATAAATATTTTTTTGAAAAAAGAAATAAACCTTTGTTGCGGTAAACCACAGGGATTCAGGGGTCATTTGTTATCACAGCTTAAGCTACCTTATCCTGACTGAAACACTGACCCAGAAGAAAAAGGCATGAGGGAATGACAGCACTCCAACCCCCCACCTCCTAAACCCTCATCACCTTGTGCTTAGTCATAGTGCTAAAGTGGTTGTTCCGGAAAAAGACGCTAAGTTCGCCCTCCTTGGCAGCTGTTGTTAGCTCACACAGACCATGGTAGGTCAGCTGTGCGGCGGTGGTCTCCAGGAACTGCTCTGCAATCAGGCCTGGC
Source organism: Balaenoptera physalus (assembly GCF_965194825.1). NCBI lineage: Eukaryota > Metazoa > Chordata > Mammalia > Artiodactyla > Balaenopteridae > Balaenoptera > Balaenoptera physalus. Next base: position 87,481,648 of record NC_138882.1, on the reverse strand, counting down.
AGCAGGGCACAAGAAAGGGGGGGGGGGGGCGGGTGGCTTAAATGCAAAGTCCACGGTAGGATCATCCAGAGAGCCCCTGTCAAAGCCCTAGGGGTCAGTCCCACCTTGTGAAATCGCTTCCTTGAAGCCTGGCTGTATTCATTCATTCGACAGATTCTAACTGAGCAGCTACTTTTTGCCAGGCATCGCACTAGGTACCGGGGGATACGTCAGTGAACTAAATAGACAATTCCCCAAACTCCCTCTCATGGAGCTCACATTCTAGTGGGACATGATGGTGGGGAGACAGACAATAAACACTAAACCTAAGTAGCCATCATTCCCTCCACATAAGAGCCACAGAAGAGAAGGGAGGGAGGTCACCTTCTGTCACGAGGTTGGTGTCACTGGAGTGCTTGCAGGTGATGATCTTCTCTACCAGTTGGTTGTAACTCAGTTTCCCAACTGCACTCACAGCCTCAGGACTCTGCATGAGCAGCGGGGTGGGGTGGTATCAAAAAAATGGAGATCTTTTTCAGGAAGGAAATGAAGCAAGCCCACAAGGACGGCAACCCTATGACCAAAGCTTCCTGAAACTTTTGAGGTCTGAAGAATTGACCTATTTCCATATCGTTTGCTTGTATTTGAATGTTACCCCCCAAAAAGGTGAAAATTAAAGGAATTCTGCACTGGATCCAGCCTCTAAGCCCTAAGCCCCTCCCGAGCCAATCTACTCCCTACCTCCCTAAACCCCTCCACACAAGATTTTGCTTCTCTCTCAGCTTGAGCTGACTGAGTCTCACTTGCGCCCCCTACCCTCACCTGTGGATCAACAAGCCAGCCATGGTACAGAGGTACGCCTAGTAGGTCAAAGACGCTGCACTCAGGTGTATACTCAAAATCAGAGACACCTGTGAATCGTACATTGACATCCAGACCTGTGGCCAGTTTAGGCAGCACTGTCATTGCATCGTCCACATTCTGGGGTAGAAAAGAAAATAATGGATAGATCAAATCAACACATTGTATATTTTAAACTTACACAGTGCTATAGGTAAACAACAAGGATATACTGTATAGCACATGGAATTATACCTAGTATCTTATAATAACCTATTATGGAATATAATGTGCAAAATACTGAATCACTACTCTGTACACCTGAAACTAACACAATATTATAAATCACCTATACTTCAATTTAAAAAACAAAATAAAATGGAAAAAAAGAACCTTACACAGTGTTATATGTCAATTAAATCCCAGTAAAACTGGAAAAAAAAAGAAAATGATGGATATTCTAGCCTCCCCTCCCCCCACTCTACTCCCACGTCCAGAAAAAAAAAAATTTTTTTAATCTTGTTGCTTTTCTTCCCTGGTGTTCTTACAATGGAAATTCCTCCCTTGTCTCGACCCTTCTTTATCTTATGTAAATGAACATATTTTCTAGGACAGAGAGACACCCTCCCCCTCCTGCAGAAAGAAATTATGGTTCAAGGAACCCTCCTGAGAAGCATCAGAAAGGCCTCTCTTAATAGCCTGGGTGTTCCCTTATAAGCCTGCAAACCCCCCTGTCCACAGACCTTTCGCCTCACCTGCTGAAAATTAAGCTGAAGTCCTTCTGACTTCTCCTGGGGCTTGATGGACAGAAGGCAGTCTCCTACAAGACAGGATTCCTTATCAGCTTACCCTGCCAACAGTCCCAAAAGCTGCTTCCTCTTCTCCAGGAGAATGGAGGTAATGTCACAGAACCACAGATTTTCAGAGATGCAAAGGGCCTTAGTTTCTCAGAGGAAGAAATGGGCCCACAAAGGTGAAGGGTACACGCAAGGTCACATGTGAAAGCTAAGGGAAGAATTGGGGTGACAACCCAGGACTCCTGACACCTTGACTTTTCCTTTTCATTCCCCAGCCTTGCAGAGAAGCCCCACAGATCTTTACCTTCCCTGCCACATAAGATCCCCGAATGGGGAGTCCCTCAACACTCTGGATTTCTGGCTGAGTAGATAGCACTGGAAGCTTTTGGGTAATTGCTCTTCAAGGCCCCGTCACTCACCAAGATGGGCCATGAGCTCATCTGATGTGATCACTTCCTTCTGAGGTGGCAGCTTCACCTGGAGGCAAAGAGTGATCAAAGTGTTAGCCAGGTGTGTGCTTTCCTTCATGGAGCACTGAAGGAGGAACCCATAGAAAGGCAGGGGGAGGGCAGGGGTTGTCCAGCAGTCAGGTGTGGTGGAAAAGAAAGGCTTGCAACTGGAGCAAGGGAATGAATGTGGAAAACTGCAAGGCATTCCCATCTGCTAGACAGTAGAAGACAGAGGAGTAGGACAGATAATTGTTTTGTTTTGTTTTTACGAATATCTTATCTCATTTGTTCAAGCTGGAGAAATAGGAAGAATAATCTGGAAAGTTTGGTTTGAGAAAATCAGAATGATCAAGGTTTTCTGAGCCCCCATCCAAGCTCTCTCTTACCTTCCACTGAAGAAAAAGGATGTTCATGATGGCGATGAGAGGGCAAGGGCCGTTAGTGCTCTGGGTGATGATGGGTGTCCGTTCTCCCTTCCAGGGGATCCACTTTACACAGTAGAAGTCTAGCTCAGGTTGTCGGGCCCTGGGGGACTGGGGAAGCTCTTGGGGCCAGGAGCAGGCCCCCACTGTCTCTACCTCAGGCTGTGTCCCCTGGGCTGGCCCTTGCTGGCTTGAGCTAGCATCAGGTGGAGGAGACTCAAGGTTATCCTGGCCCTGGGCCGGCAGCAAAGCTTCATCTACTGGCTCCTGTTCTCCAGCTGCCCCAGCAGCCTCTTCGGCATCCTTGTCCTGAGGGGGTTCATTGGGTTCTGACAGGACCTCGTGGTTTTCAGGGCTGACCACCTCTGCAGTCCTGGCCTCACCACGGACTGGATGCTCAGGCTGATGGTGTTCCATGGTCGGGAGGGGTCAACTGAGGGCCACCAAAGGACTTTACTGTCCTCAGGGACTGGCTTAATCTAGGCTTGATATGCAAAAGAGAGAACGATCCAATAAGAAGGAAATCATTGGGCTGGAACGCAAACAGAGCCAGAAAAGTCTTGGAAAAGGAATGTAGTGCAGAAGGCTCGGTTAGCTTCTGTTAGCCACTCCTGGCTACAGGTAGTACAGCTTTGGGGTAAACAGAAGGGCCCCAGGCCAGGCTCTTTCACCTCTAACTTGCTGTGACCAGATAGGACCAACGAGGGTACAGGACTTTCAGGCTTGGGGGGGATGATTCCGGTGGGACTGAAGACATTGGGTGGCGTCAGCTTCCCTGAAACAGGAAGGACAAGGAATGGAGACAAGACAGAAAGGGCGGGTAAAAGGAGAAAGAAGAAAAAGAGGAGGAGAAAGAAATGTTAAAACTATACTAATGATTATTAATACAGTGATCTTTAGCTCACCCTGTAATAGGCATCATGTCAGTAAACCCCACCATAGCCAGAATGAGAGTAATTCCTCTGCCCTACCCGAACCCTGTCCCTTGGCTGTTCAGGAAACATCCTGAGCACAAGTGGCTTATATCTTTAGGGCCATCTTCTCTCTGCCTCATCCCGAGGGCAAAAAGATGAACAGTCATATAGTGCTTGGGGTGAAGAATAAAGAGAGTCAGTACCATGCCCCTAAAGGCAAAACACTGGTGAGAAAGAAGTCTCCCTCCTCAAAGGACTCCACCTTCACAACTCCAGCTTTACACAATCGCAAACCACAACAAAAAGATCCTGGGAGGAGCTTCCTGTAGGCTGGAGAGGGGAAATGCAGGCCATGGGGACTTGAATCAGAGATCGGTTCTGATAAGTAATTTCAGATTAGACGTACAAAACACACACACACACACACACACACACACACACACACCCCACCCGACCCCATTCTTCCAGTAAGCTTCTCTTGACAGCTAGAGATGGGATAGCAACGTCTCCTCAGGTCCTCTATGCTCCAAAAACTGCCCAAACCCAGAGATACTCTCTTGCCCACTACATGGAATATGAAAATACTGATTATTGATTTCTGTAAAACAAAAAATGCTCCGTCTCCACTCCTCTACCTGTGCATATGTTCTTTCCATCTATTCCCATCTAGGTCATTTTAGATGTCAACTCTGGACCTGTTTAACCTGCTCTCTAGCAGTGCTAAGCATAGACATTTAATTAACACCATGGATCGTAGATAATAAAAAGCCACAAACCCTGCCCCCTGGAAAACATCTCCCTTCAACCTCCTTACTCCCCTCGCCCCCTTGATCAGGGTGAGAAAGGGGGAGAAATTAAACTTGTTAGAAATCTTTTCTCTTGCTTCCTCCTAACCTGAGACTATGCTTCCTTTTGCAATCCGGCAGGAATTTAGGGCTAGGGTAAAGCCTGGGGGGTGAAGTTGAGGAACAGAAAAGTCACCGAAATAAGCCTAGTCACCCAAATTGATCATCCTCCTGATTCGAATATAATTTATGCTAGCTGCATCTCATTTACATGTTGTTGATTTAGAATCATAGTAGCAAAAATTGCCTGCAGGCCTTATGCTTTTTTTTTCCTCTCTCTCCTTTTTTCCTCCCTTCCCAAATGACACTTAGGATGAGTCTTAGAAGCAGAAACCAGAGCCTGGGACACTTTTTTAAAAGCTTGGAGAAAAACAGCGCTTATTTCTTAGCTTTTCTGTCCAATGCCAGAAACGATCAATAATTAAGCGGGGGTTGGGCCACTAGTTGGCCAGGCCAGTGGGCCAAAAGAACCCAGGAGCTGGATACCAGAGGGAGCTGGGTCTCAGAGAATGTGGGCAAAAAGCTAAGTGGGCTAAGGCTTCAGAAGAGGGGCCAGAAGTGTGATGGAGGAGTTCCACTCTACAGGGAGCACGTCTGGTGGGTTGGGCATGGAGTATTTCAGAGCAGGAGAGACTCTGAGACTCATAGGTACTCAAACAAATCAGGATTTCATGCTTTTACTCTTTTCTTAACTCAAGTCCTACACTTTCTCTCCAGCTGGAATTATCCTCTGGTGGCGGTAAGGGAGTCAAAACAGCCCTGGCCCCTCCCTATAGCCAGAGGCAGTAAATAGCCAAAAGTTGGAAGAAGCATATAAACCGGGTATGTAGCTTCAAGAAGATACCCTCGCCCCCTGCCCTGGCTCCCCAGGAACTTTACTCTCCCCTCAAGTGCCTGACTGTCCCACTCTAATCTCCCTCTCACTCTGACCCAAATCTTCACGCAACTAATGATGCAGATTTTCCCCTCAGAATAAGGCAACCACAGTGCCCTGTCTACTTGCTAGCAAGGGAGAGGGGGAAGGTGTCATTAAAAGGAGGAAGTGTAGGGACCAAGCAGCATCTCTTTTACATACTCCTGCCTGAGCTCCTCTCGAAATCCAGACTTAAAGAGATCCAAGGTGGAAGGACAGCCAGTGTCACCTCCCCAGAGCTGGAGAGGAAAAAGAGCAGTGGGGGTTAGGAGAAAAGGCGAAGGAAATGGTTAAAACAGTTTTTACCTTACAGAAGTGGGTGCTGTTCCAGGACTTAGAAGGGGTGTTCAACTCTGGCAATGCGATGGCGGAGGTGGGTACAGGGAGGGGCGCCGCCACAGTCCCAGCTGCCTTCCAGCTGTCAACGCCAGAGCTTATACAGGTTTACCCAGGTTTACGAGCGGCGGTCCTGGCTGGATTGTGGCGACTTCCGGACTCACGCCCACGACCGGGGGGCACTGGAGGAGGGTGCAGGCAGGCAGGGGTGCAGCCCAGGTGCTCCCAGGTCGCTCAGAGCGTCTTCGGGGTTTCTGAGTCGCCGAGTCTAGGGCGTGCGCTCCAGGCCCTGTCTACAAGCTGGTTTTCAAAGGAAGTTTGTGGGTTTTCTTTTTTCTTCTTTCTCTCTCTCTCTTTTTTCCCATCAGGACAAAGAAAAATCAGTCAAGGACAAGCTCCCCAAAGGAGGAGGAGCCTGCCCAGCACTGGAGGATTTCCATTAGGGCTTTCTGACCTGGTCAGCAGCTTGGTGATCAGCAGTGAGGGAGAGAAACAAGGAGAGAAAAACAACAGACCCTTTCTCTTCCCTCCGCCTGCCGCTGGAAGGGACTGAGCACTTGTGCCTCTCTGGTGAGAATAGGGAAGAGCAAGGGCCCTTGCAGAGTGGGGAGGAGCAGGGCTGGACAGCAGCAGCTTGTTGGATCTCCCCGGGCATGGCAGTCCTTTGCCCTGGATCCACAGAAGCAGGGCCAAAGAGCATGATATTTCCATATTTATTCAATAAAGTGAAAAAATCCCGATCCCTTCCAAGTCCTTACTGTATCATTTTTTTAGTCTAGAAATGAAACCAGTTGGGCTGTGCCTGGGTAATGCAGAAGGTGTGGAAGAAGCCCCAGGCTCTGGGAAGAGTGCAGCAGGGAGAAAACTAGCTGAGCAAGCAGGAGATCCAATACCCCTGTGCTCTAGTCCTTGTTCCCACCACGGGCCTCAGCTTCTCATCTGTCACCTCCTCTCAATTCCTAGCTTGGGGAGCAGGAAAAGCTGGTGTGAGGCTGGTGGTAGGAAATAAAGGGATGGATTAATAAATGGAGGAACATTTGATGATGAGAATACCTTTATTTGCAGTACTCTGCACTACCCTGGGGCTGGAAGGTGGCAGTTAAAGGAGGCTGGAACCCTACTCTACGTTCCGAAGGGCCCTCCAAGCTCTACGTACAGGGCTGCCGCAGGATGAAACTTCAAGCAACTCCGAAGGCTGAAAGAGCAGTTGGAACAATGAGGGAGGCAGGGAGCAAAGAACCCAGGTTACAACAGTCCAGGAAAAGAATGAGGCATTTGCCGACGCTGTAGAAAAAAACAGGCTACAGAAAAGAAGCAGCAGGAGTTGGCGAGAGACTGTAGGTATTAAGTAAAGAAGAGAGGTCAAAGACTATTCTAATGTTTTTATAACATGGATAATCACGCAGTTGGTGGCAATGGGTCAGTTTGGTAAGGAAGAGAATTCGAGAGAGAGATGAAGTGCTGTTTTTGCCCGGTGTAATTTAAGATGTCAACCAGATGGGCGGTGTAATATACGGAAAGATGCTATACTTAGCCTGACTCAAGAGGGAAAGTTCAGATGCCACAAAGATAGGTTATGTGACACATACACACTTGTGATCTCAGAAAATTCTCCTTCCCTCAATTCTTGGGGCCATTTCGGCGCTTCGAGACTACATTTCCCAGGACGCCCTTCACCACGCCCCATTTCGCGCCTCCGGCCCCCACTTCGCTCCTCCCGTGAGTCCCTGGGCGCAGAACTCGGCCTCCGCCGCTGGGGGCGGGGCGACGTCGGACTCCCGGGGCCCTTGCTTACGCACTTCCTCCCGGGGTCCGGGCCGAGTCGCGGTGTGGCGGGTTCGAGTCCCACCTCCCGACTCGCCTCAAGCCCCTGAACCCGGGGCGGGGCTCATTCGCCAGTTAACCTCTCCGCGGCGAGGGGCGGTGGCACACCTTGGGCTTCACCATGGAGGACTATCTGCAGGGTTGTCGAGCTGCTCTGCAGGTAACGGACCCCTGTCTGTGATCGTAAGGAACGGATCCTGGGGTCCCCGAAGGACGAAGATGTGGGACCTGGGGAGCCCCGAGAGTCTATGTGGAGGGAACGCGGAACTGTGGGGTGGGGGCTTGGGATCTGATCAGGCTTGGGGCCTGAGGAGTGAGGAACGAGAACCTAGCCCTTGAGAGTGGGAATGCTGCTCAGTCACCCCACTCCTGAGCTGGGGGCTCCTGCCTTTGGGGTCTGCCCGAGAGCGGGGAGGCGGAATTGTGGGTCTGGGTCCTGCCTCTGAGCCGCTGCTCGCTGCCGCTGGGTCAGTTCCGTCAAAAGGATCGGAGCTGTGCCTGCGCGAGGTGTATTTGTTCCTTTCTCCCCGCCCCTCTTTCAGTTCTCCGCTCACGAGGCCTCCCTGGCCCACTGGTGAACCCCGGGGGTACGAGGGAAGCTGTGCCCACGGCTTTGTTGCCTCTGAACGGTGGTTTCTGTCTGGTGGGCCTAACTCATTCTGAATTAAAAGTGGTCGTGGTGTTTTGCTTTAAATCTGTTTTTAAGGTAAACACACACAATACAGCAGGCATGTCTGTTGACGACAACCTGCATTCCTTTGCCTCCAGTTTTCTTCATTGGCCTTAACACACACAAATTACATAAAAATCCATGGCCTGGACTGGATAAGCACAAAGTGTGTTTGGAATCAAAACTATAAGCATGATTCCTGAATGCTTTGTGGCTTATTTTTGGTACTCTCTGAGCCAGTTGGAATCTCCCAGCCTTGCTGACTGGTCATGCAGCCTTAAGCCGCTATCCACAGTTAGCAGCAAAAAGCTGGCCAGAGAGAGGCTCCAGGAGGTCACCTGGCCCCCACTACTTCAAGTTACACTGCCGCTGGAGAAACCTAGACAGATGGTTGACTTTGTTTCCTTTTTAAATATCTTAAACTCTACAAACTCCCCTGGGCAATAAGATTCTGGTCTTTAACAAATCCTAAAAGTCACCGAATTCCTCCTGCAGACTCAGCTGCTGTCATAAATGAATGTCCTCACCTGAAGAATAGGAGTGAAGTTCAATTTTAACACCAATTACACCAGATTTTTCCTTCTGAAATACAAATTTGGGGAAAGTTGTTTTAATGCATAAGGCAATTTGGGACCAATTCATTTTGGTTACCTCTGATTTCCACCACAGGGAACTCATTGGAGGACTAATATAGAGTCTTTGTGGCACCATTCCAAGGGCCAAGAAGTTGGATTTTGTTTCCCCCAGTAACCCAAATGACCAGTCTGTTTTCCACCATTTGGTAAAGAGTCCTTGAACCTCAAACCTCACCAGATAGCATTTCATTGCATGCATCTAGACTACAGCATCTACCCTCCAGAAGTGCCCCAGGTTAAGAGTATATCTTCCTCAGGAATATGAAGCTGAAAAATACTGGATTTTTTCAGTATTACTGATATCCTGACCTTTCTCTGTCTGCATTCATCCCCCAAGGAGCAAGATCTAGATCTTCCTTTTTCCAAACTTGTGAACTTGTGAAGGTGAGGTCATATCTTAGCGCTCTTACCACACAACCTGGCCGGGGCCAGGAGAAATGAGAAAATTAGACTCTAGCAATGTTAGTGGGTGAACTGGTGGCAGGACATACAGGTGGACACCCACAATTTAGATTGCTTTTAATTATAGAAGTAGTAAATGTACATAGGGAAAAATGTTAATACAAAAAGGATATGAAATTAGAAAAAGAAAAAGATCCTTTTTCTTCTCCCTATCCAATTCCCCAGAGGCCACACTGTTGTTTCTTGTGTAAAGAAAGACATGATTTAGACAGAGACACCATTAAGTTTGAGTGTTGCTATTAAACCACATATAAGTTTTAGGAAATTGTGAATGCTTGCCTTTTACACAAGACAGAAACAGCTGATAAACCAGCCACCTCTCCTGCTGATACCATATTTTCAGCTTTTGATACCAGAGAAATTTTCTACAGTCTCTGCCACAATGATAGTAGGTTGTTCCATTTACAAGAAATCCTGTTTAACTTAATGTCCTATTCATGGTGAGTCATCTTTCACTTTTAGTAGGGAAAAAAAAATCTTTGCTCAGGGTGGGGCTGCATTCAAGTTTAGGTGTTCATCCAGAAGCTTTGCATAATCTGTGTTGTCTGCACTTCTCAGGAATGAGGCAGGAATCAGGAGTGGCTGACTATCCTTAGAAATTTGCAGTCCTTGCATCAGTATCAGTCAGTCCCATTTTCCCTGCTGGGAAGGCTTCTCTATCTCTGGCTCCTTGTCTCCTTTTTTTATTTCTCCCTCATTAACTAATTTGTAGAGTAGGCATCAGACCATATGCAGCCTTGGAAGGGAAGTGGTTGGCTTTGCCAGCCCTGAAACCCATCCCCTCTCCCCCCGTGTTGAGGCCACAAAGAACATCAGGATACAGTCATTTCAGCTAGTGGGTTTTTCTTTGTTTTTTGGGTTGTTTTGTTTTGTTTTGGCTGCGTTGGGTCTTTGTTGCTGCGCGTGGGCTTTCTCTAGTTGTGAGTGGGAGCTACTCTTCGTTGTGCTGTGCGGGCTTCTCATTGCAGTGGCTTCTCTTGTTGCAGAGCACGGGCTCTAGGCTCGCAGGCTTCAGTAGTTGTGGCACGCAAGCTCAGTAGTTGTGGCTCGCGGGCTCTAGAGCGCAGGCTCAGTAGTTGTGGCGCATGGGCTTAGTTGCTCCGTGGCATGTGGGAGCTTCCCGGACCAGGGCTCGAACCCGTGTCCCCTGCATTGGCAGGCGGCTTCTTAACCACTGCGCCACCAGGGAAGCCCCAGGTTTTTTAAAAGAAGAAAAAAAGTTTATATCTACTGGTGGCTGTCAGATTGTATTTCTTCCATTGGCAGCTCAGGTTTCCTTATGCTCTAAGTATAGCTATATTTGCCCTGAACTCTTCCTCTGATGGTCAGAAAACTGAAGCTTGTGCTTTCAGCTAGTGGGGGATGGGGTGGGGGTTAAGAGTTAACACATGTTTTTCCTAAACGAAGAGGAGAATGGTACCTTGTATGTTAGGCATCCATATACCCGACTTGCCCAGGACAGTCAGTTTATTGAGACATAATCATTAAATGCACCCCTTTTCATTCTCAAAAGTGTACTGGTTTGAACAACAAAGTATATAGTCACCTAACTTGTATGCTACGTTAAGGATTTGTGATACATGCCCATGAAAAGATAGCGAGCTCCTTAAGGTAATAGTTAAGTTCTGTATGAGAATCCCAAGTGCCAGAAGCTGGAAGTGCAGGGGAAGAGACTGCTGTGGCCCGGGTGCAGGGAAGGCTTCACAGAGAGAAGGGGCTTTCGGTCGGGCTTGACTGGACAGCAAGGGCTAGAGAAAGGAGAAGACGGAAGGGAGCTCATCTGTACTACTACAGAGTAGGCTCTTGTGTGCGATCTCATTTAATCCTCATAACAACTTCATGAAATTGGTTACAGTAGTATCCTTATTTTTATATGAGGAAAAAAGAGGCTTAGAGAGGCCAAAGTCCCACAACATGAAGCAGAGCTGAGATTCAGCTCCAGTCTGTGGTCTTTTCAAATGGCAGTTCTGCTGCTTTCAGACAGAGGAGAACAAATAGCGCAAAGGACAGAGCTGGGAATGTGCACGTCATGTATTGTGGGTGGCAAATGGACCAGTCAGGGTGGGGTAGTGGTGGGTGCTGACAGGGGAAAGGAATGCCACCACCTCCCTTGGTTGTTCCTGTTCCAAGATTTGCTGAAAGTCCCAGAGTATTCCTTTCGTGTTAGTTCCTTTTGGTCGTTCTCTGAGCTTGACTGAGCACAAGGGATTAGTTATTCACCTTCCTCTGGGGGTCATTTCTCCTCCCCTCAGAGCCATGAAGTTGCATTTGGTCCCTACTTTCTGCTTTTCTGCTTTATCTTCTCTTGGTGCTGGGGATCTGACTGATCCTGATTCGGCTGCCACTTGGAATGAAACAGCACTAACATGAGTTTTGGAAAGATTCTCCGAGGGCCTCTTCAAGCCCAGCAATAGGCCTCTCCCCCTGCTCTGCCTTTTCTCTGTTCCTCCTCCCTTTATTCTCCAGAGTCAGGGCCATATGGCCTCTCATGTTTGTATAGTTCCCTCTCTAGAGAACATGGTGCCCTCCCTTACTGCTTCAGTGATCAAGTTATCTCAGCAGCCACTTATCTCAAGTGCTTTGTTGCCACTTTGGTCCACAGCCATCTGGGCAGTTCTTGGTATCCAGGAAACAGAGGGGCCTTCTCTGGTATCAGGAGGACGAATTGCAAGTCAGAGGAGTTAATATAGGCCTTGGGTCTTGGGTACAGAATTCTCATATTGTGCTGGCAAAGAGTTTAATATTGAAAAGAATCTTCCCACTCCCATGCTGTTCAGTGTGAATGGGTCTTGGCTGCCACCCTCTTGAAATAGGCTTAGAGAAATGGGCACAGGGGAGAACCTAAGGGCAGACTTTCCCCAGAGGCCCTTTGCCCAAAACCTTGACAGATAACCTCTGCCTTTTGTCCTTCTCTCTAGGGATGGGAGTAGGAGATGGAGAAGAGGGTGGTTTAAAAATAAAAACCTTTCTAGTTACGAGATAGGACAATTTATACCACCAGAAGTCTTCTAAAATTGTCCCTTTCTGGCTTTGGCTTTCTGGGCAAGTGAGGGGAGTAGGTAACAGCCAATACAAGGAAGATGATTCTAGGTTCTCCTAGATTCTCTTTTTTCCTAAAGTTACATTACTTGATAAACTGTTCCTTGTTATGTTTTACTCCTCTGAACACCTTTCCCACTTTTCTAAACTCTTCTATCTAGCAAATCTTCCCTGATTGAAGAAGCCAGAGTGGATTTTCACCTTTCTGTAACCCAGTAGTTCTCAACTGGGGGTGACTTTGCGCCGCAGGGAATATTTGGCAAAGTCTGGAGACATTTTTGATTGTCATGACTGGAGGTGCTGCTAGCATCTAGTGGGTGGAGTTTGGGGGATTCTGCCACACACCCTGCAATGCACAGGACAGCAGCCCCGTGCTGAAATCAAGAAACTAGTGTGTCACTTTTGTCTCTCTTATTCCTTCCTCTCTTTCAGGAGTAGGCTGAGATAGAAATTCAGAAGTAAACTGGTAAGATAGAATCCTTGTGCCTAAGCTGAGCCATGGACTGTATAGTCTCATTCCACCTGGCCAAATGCTTCTACTGGGGATGAAATAATAATTCTTACAGTGCCTACCCCTTGGGTTGTTTTGAGGATTAAATGATTAGCTAATGCATGTAAAAATATTAGAACAGTACATGGGGGACTTCCCTGGCGGTGCAGTGGTTAAGAATCCGCCTGCCAATGCAGGGGACACGGGTTCAATTCCTGGTCCGGGAAGATCCCACATGCCGCAGAGCAACAAAGCCCGTGCGCCACAACTACTGAGCCTGTGCTCTGGAGCCCGCGCGCCACAACTACTGAGCCCGTGTGCCTAGAGCCCGTGCTCCACGACTAGAGAAGCCACCAGAATGAGAAGCCCAAGCACCGCAATGAAGAGTAGCCCCTGCTTGCCGCAACTAGAGGAAGCCCTCACACAGCAACAGAGACCCAACGCAGCCGAAAAAAAATTTTTTTAATACATGGCACACTCAATAGATATTTCAAAACAAAACCCCTCTCTTTGCTATTGTGGGCACCTTTAGGTTTTAATGAATTTTATTTAAAATTCTGGTAGGGAGATGCAAGGGAACAAGATTAATAATAACGACAGATATGCCTCCCTCCTCAGAGTTCTTATCAGCAGAAACTTTCCAAAGCTTTAAAAATAAAAGTTCCAGCAGCAGCAGCAACTGTTCTTGCTTTAATCTGAACCTGCTGCAGAAAGTGTCTGTTTCTTGGGTGTGAGAGTGTTGTTTATATCTGGTTATGGTTGAAGCTCCTCTGGGTAGGGGGAGTTTTCATGGACTAGATATCTAAATAATGGACTAGATCTTATTTTTACCTTTATTTTCAAAGTCTGTTCACCTATTCTCATGATTTAGAAGTGCAAGGATTCTTTTCCCTATTTTAAAAATGGGGGAAAAGTACAAACCAGGGTTGATATGGTTTGAATACATCAGCTACCCCAGATGCTTTACTTTTGACTTCTCCCCAAGTGCCCAAAGAAGCATAAGAATCAGAGAATGATTTACTGCTGTTCTTCTGAAAGTTAACGTTCAAGGAGACAGTGTAGTAGAGAGGAAGGAGCACTTTTCCACTAACTAGATATGCGTGGAATGCTTAAAGCTTAGCTAAAACACGTATGCCCTCTTAGCTAATATCCTTATCCATGAAATGAGGACCCATAAGACTATATGACCTCCCTCCTCTGTGGAGATCAGTGAGAGGATGTGTGTGCAGCCCTACATGAGTATAAGGTAACCGGAAATGGATAGAGATGCTTCTGTTAATTTCCCACTGTCCTGCCTCTCTAGGAGTCCCGACCCATACATGTTGTGCTGGGAAATGAAGCCTGTGACTTGGACTCCATGGTGTCAGCTCTCGCCCTGGCTTTTTATCTGGCAAAGGTGAGTACCTAGGAACAGAGTGCCTTAAAATGAAAAGATTTGGATTCAAGACCCAGATCTGCTACTTAACAGCATTTAGCCTTGGGTAAGTCAGATCCCTTAACTTTGCTGAGTCTCCTGTCACCACCTATAAAATCTGAAATGGTAATATTTTGCAGTGTTGCTGTGAGGATCAAATGAACAAATGTATTTTGAAGAATTTGTAAACCATAAAACAATATTCAAACAGTTAATTATTGAATTCCTTATGGGTATCAGTGGTCTGTGTATGTTCCTCATGCCCATGTCAGCTCTGGAAGACTGATATTGCCTTCTCTCCAGCATCTAGAAGTAGGTCTTTTCCATGAGTTGTCTTGTTGACCTTCATGCTATTGCTAAGAAGGAGAGAGGGCAAGAGTCATCCTTTTATTTTGATAAGACTGGGTAACTGCGGCTTTGAGGAAGGCAGTAACTTACCCAAGATCATGTCTCCCTTGGTCCCAACAGTCTTGTGACTTTTCCTGTCCTATTACATAACATAGCCATACCTTCTTTTCACTTTCCTCTCTAGACAACTGAGGCTGAAGAAGTCTTTGTGCCAGTTTTAAATATAAAACGTTCTGAGCTACCTCTACGAGGTGACAATGTCTTCTTCCTTCAGAAGACTCACATTCCAGAGTCCCTCTTGATTTTCCGGGATGAGATTGACCTCCATGCATTGCAGCAGGCTGGCCAGCTCACCCTCATCCTTGTTGACCATCATGTCTTACCCAAGTAAGTGGAAGAAAGTTAAGCTGATACTTACCATGTGCCCTGGGCTGTGATGAGTGAGGTTTTTAAAGGGTAGAAGAAAGAATGTTTTCTCACAGGATCTCACAGGCTAAGCATTGTTGATGGGTGATATCAGATATAGAAAGACAATACAAAATATTGTCAGTTCTCTAGTTATACAAGTAATAAAAAGAAATAGAAACATGGAGAGTTCAAACTAAAGGATGACTCAGAAATATTGTAAATCTACCTTTGGTATCATTGTTTTAAGATTTCATGGCAGATTTATTACAATAGAAACCTTTGAATAATGGTTACAACTGCATTTTTAACTTTTAAAAAGTTAGCAATATCATTTCCTCCATAAAGCAATATCTCTTTAATGCTATTTAACAAACGTACACATCTATGATAATCCCATCCCTAATTTAGGACTGGAAAAAAACTGCCAACAAAGCAATACAAGTACAAGACCTTCCCAAGTGTGTCTGGCTCCTGCTAATAGTAATATGAATATTTTTTCTTAAGCACACTGGTTATAGCAGGACATTGACAGAGGACAGCCTAAGGATACTAACCCATCTATCCACTCGCTCATTAATAAATTTCTATTTAGAGGACGAAGGTGAGGTAGAATCTCTGTTCTCAAGAAGCTGTCAGTCAGAGGAGGGAACTAGGTAAACAGGTCATTGTAATGGGTGTTAGAGGTAAGTGGTGACCGTCACTCTAGGGGACAGTAGTTACATGCAGGATGGAGTGGTTAAATATGCGAGAGGAGAGTAGAGGGGAGTGTCAGGAAAGGTTTCCTAATGGAGTTGATCCTTGATCTCAGTCTTGAAAGACTAGGTATTTGCTTGGTGAATGAGGAGTTGAGGTAGTTAGGAAAAGCAAAACGCAGGCAGGTATGAAATAGCATGGTGAGTTGGGAGAACTGAGATTTGTTTTGCATAACTGGAACATAAAATATGAGGGAGGAGTAGGACATAAAAAAGATAAGACTAGAGAAGTAGGCAGGGGCCAGATCATGGAGATCTTGTAGGCCTTGCCAAGGAGATTAGACTTTATTTTGAGCCATGGGGAACTATTGTTAATTCTATTTATTCCAGATCCTAGCAGAACCAAATTTGCATTTTTCAAATGATCTTTCAGGTAGTCTTATGGAGGACAGTTTAGGAGGGCACTGGAAGAGGTGTTTGGTTAAGGAACTATTGGAGTAGTTCAGATGAGAGAGGTTGAGGGCCAAGAATAAGGCAGTAGCAGAGGGTTGGAAAGGAGGGAATGGATGGGAATTGAGCCAGAAGCCACAGGTGACCTGCATGAAATTTGGATATTAAGTGAATTGAGGGAACAGGAGAGATTTAGATGTTGGGTGTCCAGGTGTCAACTGGAAAGACAACCCTAAAGGATATCAAATATGTGGGTGAGATACTGGTAGCAGATACTTCGTCAAATTCACCTATACGATGTTTAAAGATGGCTTCAGTTATAATATTTAAGAGAAGAACTGAGAGAAGTGAGGCAGAGGTAGAAGTGATCAAAGGTCTAAGTGTCTGCCTAAGATGTCTGTTTTCTTCATGAGTAAGGTGCAGCTGGAGTGCCCCTACCTATCTTTCTTTCTCTTTTCCCCCACACCTCCCCCCTTTCCCATACAGAAGTGACGCAGCCTTAGAGGAGGCAGTAGCAGAGGTGCTAGACCATCGGCCCATCGATCAGAAACACTGCCCTCCCTGCCATGTTTCAGTTGAGCTGGTGGGGTCCTGCGCTACCCTGGTGGCCGAGAGAATCCTGCAGAGGGCACCAGAGATCTTGGACAGGCAAACTGCAGCCCTTCTTCATGGTGAGGGTGGCTTGGGGGTTGGGACCTGATTAGTTCCTTTATTCCCATGCCAGAGAAGGGAAAGTGGAGAAGTCTAGACTCTTCCAGCCTGACCACACCCTCTCAAAGCCATTTAGTAGATATGAGGGAGGGGATTCTTTCAGGGGGCAGTTAGGCATTAAAAAGGCTGTGGGATACTTTGTCCTTTGAAGGCCTGTGGAATACTTTGTTGGAGAAAGCAGAAAGGAAGCCCAGAACAACAGACCTAGAAGCTGCCTATTAGTAGCATTGTATAATGGAAAGAGGACTAGCCAAAGAAGCAGGAAATGAATTCTAATACCATTTCTGCCCAGGAAGTAGTTATATGACCTTGAGCAAATCTCCTAACCTTTTTTGTTCTTATTTTCTCCATTTGTAAAAAAAAAAGAAAGAGAAAGAGAGAGAGAATTGGATTAGACTATCTCTTCCAGCTGGAATTTGGCCTATGGAAGAGAGGTCATCTCTCTCTGACTAGGTTTCAAAATCTCCAAGAATTGAGATATTTACACTTCTTTTCTACTTTTTCCCCATTTCCCTGCCTACATTTTAGTTTGGATTTGGGCTGTCTTACTCAGGACATTGTCCCAGTTTGTTTTGTCTTCAGTGAGTTGCCATACAGTCTTCTTTGGTGTTGTGTCCATTTGATTTGAGGGTTATGTGTGTTCTAGTTGTCAGGCATGGAGGCCACAGGATTTGAGTTCTGCCATCCTCCTTCTCCACAGGAGCAATCATCCTGGACTGTGTGAACATGGACCTTAAAATTGGAAAGGCAACCCTAAAGGACAACCAGTATGTGGAGAAACTAGAGGCCCTCTTCCCAGATCTGCCCAACAGAAACGATATCTTTGATTCTCTGCAAAAAGCAAAGTTTGATGTATCAGGTATGAAGTGTTAAACTGGTGGACAAAAGCCTTGTTCATTATGTTCTTGAATACCATCAAAACAATTTCAGAGCGTTCATAATGATTTAAGCTTTATACCAGAAAGAAGCTAGGTAGTGTGTGAGTCTGATCATGAATTAATCAGTCATTTACTGGATTGTTCTATCCTGGCTATTGGGTGGATGAGAAGGAATATATTAAGAGTCTCAGAGGTTTCCAGTCTAATTAGAGAATATAGACATATAAATAAAGTATGCTGAGGGAATACAGTCGTCCCCTGGTATCTGCAGAGAATTGGTTCCAGGATCCCCCAGAGATACCAAAATCCTCGGATACTCAAGCCCCTTACGTAAAATGGCATAGTATAATGAATACAGTCGGCCCTCCTTATCCATGAATGTGAAGCCTGTGGATACAGAGGGCCAACTCTACTGAATTATCAGAGTGAGATCTAGATAAATAGTTAGGGAAGCAGAAGAAACATTTAGGGTGAATATACAAAGGACGAAGGAAGAGAACAAAAAAACTTCCATGATTTGTTACCCAGCTACCGCCTGTTGACGTAAAAAAAAAAAAGAGAGGTCCCACTTGTACTTTTAGAAAAGTAAAGCAACACAGAATGGGGAAAATCAGGAATAAAAGCCTCTCTTCTTCCATTTACCCTCCTCCCCAGAGTCCCTTGCTCTAAAGGTACCTATTGTGACCCAGTAATCGAAAGTAATTTTTTATTTAGAGTAAATTTCTATTGGGACTTCCCTGGTGGTTCAGTGGGTAAGACTCCACGCTCCCAATGCAGGAGGCCCGGGTTTGATCCCTGGTCGGGGAACTAGATCCCACATGCATGCCACAATGAAGATCCTGCATGCCACAACTAAGACCTGGTGCAGCCAAAATAAATAAATAAATATTATTTTAAATGAATAAATAAATTTCTATTATATAATTACATCCTGAGTTACTAGCCCTGTTCATTGCCCCAAAGAGAGGCTGTGTTTTTCCTCTTCCTTGACCTGTCTTGGTGTCCTCACCTTCCTGGTCTTGGGACCCTGGGTTCTCTTGGTTCTTTTGTTTCACCCTTAGTCTCACATCCACTTTCTAGGACTGACCACAGAGCAGATGCTGAGAAAGGACCAGAAGACCATCTCCAGACAAGGCACTAAGGTGGCCATTAGTGCAATATATATGGATTTGGAGGTAAGAGCAAGATGTAGGTGTGGGTGGAGAGAGAAAACCTTTAGTTTTGTATGTAACCTTGCCCCTCACTCCTGGCCCACCTCCAAAATGTATCTTATCCCTCCTTTTCTCCATCTCTACTCCACAGTCCATCGTCTCTCACTGCACTACTGTAACGGCGCCCATGCTGGTTTCCCTGCCTCCACTTTTGACCCCTGCAAACTGTTCTCCCCACAGCAGCCAGAGTGATCTCTTTAAGACATGTCAGATCCAGGGGAGTAACCTGGTGGTTTAGTGGTTAGGACTCAATGCTTTCACTGCTGTGGCCTGGGTTCAGTCCCTGGTTGGGGAACTGAGATTAAAAAAAAAAAGATATGTCAGATCCTATTGGCCCCCTCCCTTTACTGCCTTTTCATTGCACTTCTAATAAAATCTAAAGGCCTTACAGTGGTTGATAGGGCCCTCCTTTATCAGGCCTTGTCCTTTTCTCTGACTTCTTCTTCATTCCAGCCCCATTCCTACACTCACAGTACTGTAGCCACCCCAGTTTTCTTTCTGTTTTTCAGAACCATTAAGTTCACTCTTAGCTCTCAACTCAGAGCCTTTGCACTCCTTTTGCAGAGCTGGCTCCCTCTTTTCATCCAGGACTTAGCTCAGGTGTCTTCTCTTTTAAGAGGTTTTTCCTGACCACCCTAACTAAAGTAATATCCTCCGTGCTCAAAAATCTCTAAATATTACTTCTTTTTTTGTACATGCAGCTTGTGGGATCTTAGTTCCCTAACCAGGGATTGAACCTGGGCCCCCTGCAGTGGAAGTACGGAGTCCTAACCACTGGACTGCCAGGGAATTCCCATTTTGTTTTCTTCATAGCACTTAGCACACTGAAATAATCATGTTTCATGGTTTCCTTGTTTATTGTCTATATTCCTCTGCTAGTTTATCAGCTCCACCAGAGCAGAGACCCTATTTCTTTTGTTTCTGCTGTATCTCCAGCACCTTTGATAATGCCTGGCACATAGTGGATGCTCAGTGAATTTTGTCAAATGGGTGAGTGAATATAACCCTGATAGTGGTATTTTAATACCTGGTTCCATATCTTATTGGTTTAAATCATTCAACTGATCTGAACACGTACTCTCATAGACTGCACAGCTTTCTCCTAAATAACATGTAAAAATTTTTACTAAATAATTAACTGAAACAGAATAGCATGGCCTCTTCCCTTGCTACTTATAACCTAGTTTGGTAACCAAACATAAGAACACAAAAGGCTTGCCGAGTACCATAATCATAGTACAAATTGACTCATTAGAAATGCTAAGGATAAAGAAAAGCCCTGATCTAAAGCAGCTGGTAGTATTATTCATTGGAGGAAATACTGCGTGAGATTTTGGAGAAGAATATAGATAGATAGACAAAGAATGAAGAGCCAAGGATGCAGTTGTCATGTGTCTGTACTTATTTGTATGCGACCTTGTTCTGTTTTAGAATAAAAATACCCTCAAGGTAAAGACCTTGCTTGATTGATTGCAAGAGCAGGATAGCATTGGACATACCAGGCACATTGCGTACATTATCATTTTTTAATTCTTAAAACAATCAAGTTTGGTAAATGATTTATCCTCATTTTACAGATGAGGAAACTTAAGTCCAGGGATCCTTGATCATATAGCTGATAGGTAACAGAGCTGATTTTCAAACCAATTCTGTCTGAACCCGAAGCCTCACTCTGTGAGGCTCATAGAATGGCCTCATAGAAAGGCTCATTCTCCTCATTCTATATATTGCCTTCTAGCACATAAATAGCACAGAGTAAACATTAGATACCTTTTTTATGGAGTACAAGTCCCAGGTTAACATGCAAAGAAACCCTTCATAAGCATCTTCTGTTGAGGGTGATAATGAGGATCCAGCGGCAGCCCTCATCCCTGTCCATTTCTTCTGTTTTAGGCCTTTCTGCAGAGGTCTGGCCTCATTGCAGATCTCCATGCCTTCTGCCAGGCTCACAGCTACGATGCCCTGGTCGCCATGACTATCTTTTTCAACACTTACAATGAGCCAGTGCGGCAGTTGGCAGTTTTCTGTCCCCACGCAGCACTCCGAGTGACGGTGAGTCCCTGTCCCTTCTCCAGCCTCAGGACCCTACAGAGTTCTGCCTATACGCACTGTCCTGTGCTGTAAAGACCTCTCCTTCGTTCTTGTATTTATCCAGAGGTCCTTGATCTGTTTCCAGAATCTCCACTACCCGCTTTTTTCCCATTCTCTCTATGTGTGAATATCCTTAATCATACTCTTGTTGAGAAAGGGAGATTCCAAAGAGAACTGGAGACGCAATTCCTACTTAGAAGGAATTGAACTCAGGTTAAAAGGACGTGTTATAAATCTGGAGTTAAAACTTGATTCTTGGTTTAATCATTAATTCCTCACCCCTGAAAATCAATTCCTTTCTTTTTACCTTATTGCCTTGAAAATTGGAAACAGACGAGAAACCTTTTCTACTACTTAACCAGTTTGTGCTAACTCTGTAGAGAAGTGGTCTAGGAGCAGGTTTGTTTTTTTTCCCTGATCTTCCATTTGGCCACCTTTCCCACCTCCTCCCCTTTCTTTTCCTCTGTTGGTTACTGATAAGCCCAGGGAAGAATTTAAAAGTGGACTTAAGGCAGTCCAGGGATTCTTCGGATTTCTTAGCAGTGAGGACTGCTGCAGACTGGTCTGAATACAGCTGGATAATCTTTTTTGTGCATAAAAGGTATGTCTGCCCCTTCCCACCTCTCTTTGCCTTTATCTTCTCCTCCAGGAAGCAAATGTAATTTCATGCAGTGGAAAGTAGTTTGGCATTGTGGAAAGAACTACAGCTTTTAAAGGCAGATAGATAGGCTTTTCTGTCCCAGATTTGCCACTTACTTGCTCTTTGACCAAAGGCAAGTCAGTTGACTTCTGATTCTGTAAATGTCATATTACCACCTACTAATTAGTGTGATGTAATCATTAAACATAATATCATATGTAAGGTTCATTGCTGGGCACAATGTTCTCTTACTAATCATGTCATGAAGGAAAGGGTGCTTTGACCGTAAGAAGTACCTCTCCCCACCTTCCGAAATCTCCCCTCCTTCTCCCCACCATGGTTCCTCTGGAACTCTGTAGGTATCTGATAACTCTACCATTGCCCGGGCTGCCTCTGTGCTGGGAAATGGTAGTCCTCTTTTCACGGTCTGCCCTACCATTTCCTCTCATCCTCCTTTGTTAGGAATAGTATAATATAGTAATTTAGAACACCAGCTCTGATGACAGACCTGAGTTCAAGTATCAACTTTGTTTCATTCAAACTTGACCTTTGGCGACACATAGTAATCAAACTGACAAGAATTAAAGACAAAGAAAAACTATTAAACACAACAAGGGAAAAACGACAAATAATATACAAGGGAACTCCCGTAAGCTTAACAGCTGATTTCTCAGCAGAAACTCCACAAGCAACAAGGGAGTGGCACGATGTATTTAAAATGATGAAAGGGAAGAACGTACAACCAAGATTACTCTATCCAGCAAGGATCTCATTCAGATTCGATGGAGAAATCAAAAGCTTTACAGACAAGCAAAAGCTAAGAGAATTCAGCACCACCAAACCAGCTCTACAACAAACGCTAAAGGAATTTCTCTAGGTGGGAAACACAAGAGAGGAAAAAGACCTACAGAAACAAACCCAAAACAATTAAGAAAATGGTAATAGGAACATACATATCAATAATTACCTTAAATGTGAATGGATTAAATGCTCCAACCAAAAGACACAGGCTCGCTGAATGGATACAAAAACAAGACCCATATATATGCTGTCTACAAGAGACCCATTTCAGACCTAGGGACACATACAGACTGAAAGTGAGGGGATGGAAAAAGATATTCCATGCAAATGGAAATCAAAAGAAAGATGGAGTAGCAATACTCATATCAGATAAAATAGACTTTAAAGAATGTTACAAGAGACAAGGAAGAACACTACATAGTGATCAAGGGATCAATCTAAGAAGAAGATAAAACAATTATAGATATATATGCACCCAACAGAGGAGCACCTAAATACATAAGGCAAATGCTAACAGCTCTAAAAGAGAAAATCGACAGTAACACAATAATAGTGGGCGACTTTAACACCTCCCTTACACCAATGGACAGATCATCCAGACAGAAAATTAATAAGGAAACACAGCTTTAAATGACACAAGAGACCAGATAGATTTAATTGATATTTATAGGACATTCCATTCGAAAACAGCAGATTATACTTCCTTCTCAAGTGCACACAGAACATTCTCCAGGATAGATCACACCTTGAGTTACAAATCAAGCCTCGGTAAATTTAAGAAAATTGAAATCATATCAAGCATCTTTTCCGACCACAACAGTATGACATTAGAAATAAGTTACAGGGAAAAAAATGTAAAAAACACAAACACATGGAGGCTTAACAATACGTTACAAAATAACCAAGAGATCACTGAAGAAATCAAGGAGGAAATCAAAAAATACCTAGATACAAATGACAATGAAAACACAATGATCCAAAACCTGTGGGATGCAGCAAAAGCAGTTCTAAGAGGGAAGTTTATAGCAATACAATACTACCTCAAGAAACAAGAAAAATCTCAAGTAAACAATCTAACCTTACACCTGAAAGAGCTAGAGAAAGAAGAACAAGCAAAACCCAAAGTTAGTAGAAGGAAAGAAAAAGATCAGAGCAGAAATAAATGAAATAAAAACAAAGAAAACAATAGCAAAGATCAATAAAACTAAAAGCTGGTTCTTTGAGAAAATAAAATTGATAAACCTTTAGCCAGACTCATCAAGAAAAAGAGGAAGAGGACTCAAATCAATAAAATTAGAAATGAGGGACTTCCCTGGTGGAGCAGTGGTTAAGAATCCACCTGCCATAAATGCCCACCGACAGACGAATGGATAAAGAAGATGTGGCACATATATACAATGGAATATTACTCAGCCATAAAAAGGAACGAAATTGGGTCATTTGTAGAGACGTAGATGCATCTGGAGACTGTCATACAGAGTGAAGTAAGTCAGAAAGAGAAAAACAAATATCATGTATTAACGCATATATGTGGACTGTAGAAAATGATACAGATGAACTGGTTTGCAGAGCAGAAATTGAGACACAGAGGTAGAGAAAAAACGTGTGGACACCATGGGGGGAAAGCGGCGGGGGGGTGGGGGTTGTGGTGTGATGAATTGGGAGATTGGGATTGACATGTATACATTGATGTGTATAAAATGGATGACTAATAAGAAAAAATAAATAAAAAATAAAAAAAGAATCCATCTGCCAGTGCAGGGTTTGATCCCTGCTCCAGGAAGATCCCACATACCACAGAGCAACTAAGCCCGTGCACCACAACTGCTGAGCCTGTGCTCTAGAGGCCACAAGCCACAATTACTGAACCCATGAGCCACAACTACTGAAGCCCACGCGCCTAGAGCCTGTGCTTTGCAACAAGAGAAGCCACCACAATGAGAAGCCCACGCACCACAACGAAGAGTAGCCCCCACTTGCTGCAACTAGAGAAAGCCCACATGCAGCAACGAAGAGCCAACGCAGCCAAAAATAAATTAAATAAATTTAAAAAAAATAAAATTAGAAATGAAAAAGAGGTTACAGCGGACATCGCAGAAATACAAAGCATCATAAGAGACTACTACAGGCAACTCTGCGCCAATAAAATGGACAACCTGGAAGAAATGGACAAATTCTTAGAAAGATGTAGCCTTCTGAGACTGAACCAGGAAGAAATAGAAAATATGAACAGACCAATCAGAAGTAATGAAATTGAAACTGTGATTAAAAATCTTACAACAAACAAAAGTCCAGGACCAGATGGCTTCACAGGTGAATTCTATCAAACATTTAGAGAAGAGCTAACACCCATCCTTCTCAAACTCTTCCCAAAAATTGCAGAGGAAGGAACACTCCCAAACTCATTCTATGAGGCCACCATCACCCTGATTCCAAAAGCAGACAAAGATGCTACAAAAAAAGAAAATTACACACCAATATCACTGATGAATATAGATGCAAAAATCCTCAACAAAATACTAGCAAACAGAATCCAACAACACATTAAAAAGCTCATACACCATGATCAAGTGGGATTTATCCCAGGGATGCAAGGATTCTTCAGTATACGCAAATCAATCAATGTGATACACCATATTAACAAATTGAAGAATAAAAACCATACGATCATCTCAATAGATGCAGAAAAAGTTTTTGACAAAATTCAACACCGATTTATGATAAAAAACTCTCCAGAAAGTGGGCATAGAGGGAACCTACCTCAACATAATAAAGGCCATATATGACAAACCCACAGCAAACATCATTCTCAATGGTGAAAAACTGGAAGCATTTCCTCTAAGATCAGGAATAAGACAAGGACGTCCACTCTCGCCACTATTATTCAACATAGTTTTGGAAGCCCTAGCCACGGCAATCAGAGAAGAAAAAGAAATAAAAGGAATACAAATTGGAAAAGAAGAAGTAAACCTGTCACTGTTTGCAGATGACATGATAGTATACATAGAAAATCCTAAAGATGCCACCAGAAAACTACTAGAGCTAATCAATGAATTTGATAAAGTTGCAGGATACAAAATTAATGCACAGAAATCTCTTGCATTCCTATACATTAACAATGATAGATCAGAAAGAGAAATTAAGGAAACAGTCCCATTCACCATTACAACAAAAAGAATAAAATACCTAGGAATAAACCTACCTGAGGAGGGAAAAGACCTGTACTCAGAAAACTATAAGACACAGATGAAAGAAATCAACAATGACACAAACAGATGGAGAGATATACGATGTTCTTGGATTGGAAGAATCAATATTGTGAAATTGACTATTCTACCCAAAGCAATATACAGATTCAATGCGATCCCTATCAAATTACCAATGGCATTTTTTACAGAACTAGAACAAAAAATCTTAAAATTTCTATGGAGACCCAAAAGACCCCAAATAGCCAAAGCAATCTTGAGGGAAAAAAGTGGAGCTGGAGGAATCAGACTCCCTGACTTCAGACTATACTACAAAGCTATAGTAATCAGGACAATATGGTACTGGCACAAAACAAATATAGATCAATGGAACAGGATAGAAATCCCAGAGATAAACCTGAGCACCTACAGTCAACTAATCTATGACAAAGGGGGCACGAATATACAATGGAGAAAAGACAGTCTCTTTAATAAGTGGTGCTGGGAAAACTGGACAGCTACATGTAAAACAATGAAATTAGAACACTTCCTAACACCATACACAAAAATAAACTCCAAATGTATTAAAGACCTGAATGTAAGACCAGACACTATAAAACTCTTAGAGGAAAACATAGGAAAAACACTCTTTGACATAAATCACAGCAAGATCTTTTTTTGACCCACCTCCTAGAGTAATGGAAATAAAAACAAAAATAAACAAATAGGACCTAATGAAACTTAAAAGCTTTTGCACAGCAAAGGAAACTATAAACAAGATGAAAAGACAACCCTCAGAATGGGAGAAAATATTTGTAAACTAATCAACGGACAAAGGATTAATCTCCAAAATATATAAACAGCTCATGCAGCTCAATATTAAAAAAATAACCCAATCCAAAAGTGGGCAGAAGACCTAAATAGACATTTCTCCAAAGAAGACATACAGATGGCCAAGAAGCACATGAAAACCTGCTCAACATCACTAATCATTAGAGAAATGCAGATCAAAACTACAATGAGGTATTACCTCACACCGGTTAGAATGGGCATCATCAGAAAATCTACAAACAACAAATGCTGGAGAGGGTGTGGAGAAAAGGTAATCCTCCTACACTGTTGGTAGGAATGTAAATTGATACAGCCACTATGGAGAACAGTATGGAGGTTCCTTAAAAAACTAAACATAGAATTACCATATGACCCAGCAATTCCACTACTGAGCATATACCCAGAGAAAACCATAATTCAAAAAGACACATGCACCCCAGTGTTCATTGCAGCACTACTTACAATAGCCAGGTCATGGAAGCAACCTAAGTGTCCATCGACAGATGAATGGATACAGAAGATGTGATACATATATACAATGGAATATTACTCAGCCATAAAAAGGAACAAAACTGGGTCATTTGTAGAGACACGGATGGACCTAGAGACTGTCATACAGAGTGAAGTAAGTCAGAAAGAGAAAAACAAATACCGTATGTTAACACATATATGTGGAATCTAGAAAAATGGTACAGATGAACTGGTTTGCACGGCAGAAATAGAGACAGATGTAGAGAACAAACGTATGGACACCAAGGGGGGACAGCGGGGGCGAGGTGGTGGTGGGATGAATTGGGAGATTGGGATTGACATATATACACTAATATGTATAAAATAGATAATTAACAAGAACCTGCTGTATAAAAAATAAATAAAATTCAAAAAAAAAAAAAAAACTTGACCTTCGGCAAGTTACCTAATCTAATCCTCAGTTTCCCTACCTGTAAATGAAGGTAATAGTAATACCAACCTGTAAGGTAGTTGTGAGGATTAAATGAGGAAATTAATATTTGAAAATGGCCAGATGTGGCATGATGCCTGGCATACTTCTCACCCCCACTTGATCTATTTATTCTTTCTGCCTGTATTGTTCTCCTGACCTCAGTATAGTAGATGCTTGTCCCATTTCTGCGAAGGATAGAGTTCAAGTTTTTGAGCACAGGAATACCCTTGGAAATAACAGTATCCTAGGAGCTGGGAGTCCCAGGTTCTGGTTCAGACTCTACCATCATCTACATTCAAGGCACTTAATCTCTCTGGGCTTTGGTCTACTTATTAATAAAATGAAATATATCATCTCAAATGTTTCTTCTGTTTCTAAAATACTATGTGTATTAGCTGATGTGCCTTTGTTGTAAGCAATAAAACAACCCTGGATGACTTAATTAAAAAAATATATTTTTTCTCCTCTATAAGAGAAGTCTCTTAGAAGTCTCAGCTTTTTGCTTCACCACCTTATGTACCACCTCCCCATCTTGTCTCCTTTTTAGGTCTGTGGAGTCCTGGAACGCTCCCACTCTCCGTCCCTGAAGCTGACCCCTGCCCCAAGCATCCACCCTAACCTCCAAGCCTATCTTCAAGGCAACACCCAGGTCTCTCGAAAGAAACTTCTGCCTCTGCTCCAGGAAGCCCTGTCAGCATATTTTGACTCCACGAACATCCCTTCAGGACAGCCTGAGACAGAGGGTGTGTCCAGGGAGCAGGTAGACAAGGAATTGGACAGGGCAGGTAACTCCCTGATTCCTGGACTGAGTCAAGATGAGGAGGAGCCTCCACTGCCCCCCACACCCATGAACAGCCTGGTGGATGAGTGCCCTCTGGATCAGGGGCTGCCGAAATTCTCAGCCGAGGTCATCTTTGAGAAATGTAGTCAGATCTCGCTGTCAGAATCTACCACTGCCTCCCGGTCCAAGAAATGACTGTTGGGAGGGGAGGGGCAAGTGAGAGAGATTGCTTGAACCACCCTGAATGCATGTTTTGAGATGTTTCAGCAATTTTGTCTTCGTTGTTCCAGGATCTGGTATACTGTTATCATAAACCTAGGAGGAGAAAGAAGTAAAAGAAAGCTGAGCTGGCTTTCTACCTTTTCCCCACAGTCTCTACCAATCAAACAAATTTTATTATTTAATTTAACTCCTTAAATCTGCACTGACTCTCCTCTATTCCATTTGCCAGGGTCATGATGTAATAACATACACAGTTCCAGCAGAGTGGCACAGAAAGAATGTATACCCCAAAAGTGCCCTAAGTCAGGCTTTTTAACAGAACCAGTATTTCTTATAGAACCAAACATTCATTGTCTCCAGTGTTCATTTATTTTCTTATGAATTCAAGTATTTATTGAACACAATACCTACTTTTAGCTTCTTCCAGTTTTTAGCCTTTAGTTGATTTTCACCTCCATGACTCCTCTTTCTGCCCCCAATTAGGTGATGGTGTCTGATTCCCAGTTTGCTAAGTTTCTATTCTGAGCTTATTGTGACTGTTTCAGGATTGTTTGGGAGCAGATTGGAGGCTATTATCTTCTGTCCTGATCAGCTGGCCTGGCTGTCAGTTTCTTTGGATCCCTCTGTCTCAGAGCCACAGGGACCCTGAAGAGACCCAGAAGACCCCTGGTTCTTGAGAGTTCAGGAGACACCTGGGAAAGCCTTAAGACCTCATGGGCACTCTTCGCAAAAGACAGTAGAACTACAATGAGACCCCCGGCTCTGTCGATTTCTTATCCATCTAATTTTCTCCTTGAGCATAGTAGAAGGAAACATGGAGTTCATACCGAGTGCCATAAACTGTGTGTCTTTTGTCCAGACACTCACTTCTTTAGATCTCATTTCCCCATCTGCAAAACTGATGTTCCCTGGTTTCTGTGATCTGCCTGTTGCCACACCATCCTTTCTTGCCTCCGCTTCTCTGGTTTTTTGTTTGTTTGTTTGTTTCTGTTTCCCTGGGAATGCTCAGGGTCACTGAATTGTCTGTTTATTTGTGATTGTACCAAGGTACTCAGCCTCATGTAGCATGTACAGGGGTATGATTCATCCCATAGTGACCCAGCAAAGAGCTCCCTTCCACTGACTTGTTCTGCATGTGTAGAGTCTCCCTTTTCTCTTCAGACCAACCTGTTCCCCCTTTTCCTACCCCACAGCTCTGTTCCCTGTAAGTTTTCAACAGTTTCGCTGAACAGTGGGGTATGTGATGGTTTTGGCATGATGTCTTCATATGAGGGAAACTGACTTGACTTTGAGGGGATGTTTGTAGCCATTGGAAGGTAAAATAGTGGCGTGATTACTGAACCAAAGGAACTTATGTTGTGTAACTTGGGTACTTTTATTTTGCATTTTGTTAAAGTATTAAATACTTTTTTCCCGTTTGGGGCCTTATTGTCTCTTTTTACAACTATAATCAGGCCTTTCCCTCTGATAATTGTTTTAACCTCCTCAAGATTCATTTCCCTTCTTTCTGCTGTACTTACTGTCTTCCTTCTGTTGACTCTTTCTGGGAATAAGGAGCAACAGTCTTATGTCTCCCCTCATCCTCAGCCTTTCCTTTAGTTTGTTTCTTCCAGAACCCTCTTTATAACATACTTCTGTGTCCTTGATTTTGCTTATGCTTGAGAAGTAGGCCCACGATAGTCTTAAAACTAAAATGGTTGCTACCATTACTTTTTTTTTTTTAAAGCAGCTTCCAGAAGGTTTTTTTTTTTTTTTTTTTTTTTTTTAATGGCTGTGTTGGGTCTTCGTTTCTGTGCGAGGGCTTTCTCTAGTTGCGGCGAGCGGGGGCCACTCTTCATCGCGGTGCGCGGGCCTCTCACTATCACGGACTCTCTTGTTGCGGAGCACAGGCTCCAGACGCGCAGGCTCAGTAATTGTGGCTCACGGGCCTAGTTGCTCTGCGGCATGTGGGATCTTCCCAGACCAGGGCTCGAACCCGTGTCCCCTGCATTGGCAGGCAGATTCTCAACCACTGCGCCACCAGGGAAGCCCTCAGAAGGTTTTAAGGAGTCTAGAAAATTGCCTTCCTCGACTCACCCATGACTAGCCGCTTTAGAATATGTAGTCTCCTCCCCAGAACCCGCCTCAATAGGCATGGTTTCTCTTTTGTGCAAACCTGCTTCTTGGGAAGGGAAGTGGCAAAACCTGTTTGAAGGTGAGGTTACTTACCTCCCTTCCACCCTTCCCTCCTCCTTGGAGGCGAGAGCAACAACAGCTGAGACAGAAAAAGGGGATACAGACGTGTTGGGGAGCTGAGACATCCGGCTCCCCGACAACTCCAACTGTTTAAAGGCGACAGGAAGACTTCTGAAGATGGGAACTGTACAAGAGGAAGGAGAAAAGACATTAGATCTCAGGTAAGGAAGACGCTGGCTAACTTGATTGGAAACAAGGAGTGAATAGTCTTAAGGGACTTTCCCACCATCCAGCTCTTTCCAAGTCAAATCTCGGGTTCCTAGAGGAGATAAGACTGTAAGAGAATTAATTTGCAGAGAAGGGATGGAGGTGGCTTTAGGTAGGAAATATCAGTGAGGTATGGGAATTAGGGAACAAGGGATTCCAGGATAATTCCCTATTGCTTTCTTTTTTTTTTTTAAGGAAGTTTCTATGTTTTGTTTTTGATAAATCTGCCCCGTTTTCCACTTTCTAATACCCACCCTCCAGAATGGCCATCAGGAAAGCTGACCCAGAACTAAGTTAAAGTCCAGGTTCTCCTTCCCAGCAAATCTCTCTTCCTCCTTACCTTCTTCCCCTACCCCTCTGCCGTGGTTTCCCCTCACCACTCCCTAGTGTGGTGGAGGAAAGGCAGGCCTGACTAGGTGACATCTTCCCCAACTTTGCCCAGTGACAGCTTGGCAGGTCTGTCGGGTTCCAGCCAATTGTAATGTGAAATACCTCTCACCCCTACTGTGCAGGTGGAACAACTGCCAACAGGTAAAAATAATTAGCTTTACCTTCCATGCCTGCTCTGCTCCTAAACCCAACTAGGGGTGATGGCTTTCTAACAAGTGGTGAAGGTGGTAGAAACATCTAGGAGACAAGAGATCTGACTTCTTTTTAAGGCCTGCCCTCTGCTCTGTACCTTCATTACTGCTCTTCATTCCAGTTCCCTTAAGACACTGCCTGGTTTGTCTCATAATAATCTTTTTTTCTGGGAGACTATCTATAGGGTCGGGGAGAGTGCAGAAACAGCTGTACTAGGAGCATCCTTGAGACTTGGGGAACTGGAGCTGAAGGAAGACTGGCAGGATGAAGAATTCCCTAGGTGAGGAAGTATGAGCGAGGCTGGGAAAAGGGAGGGCTGGTCACAAATGGAGGGCAACGATGGTAAACTGGGACTTGAAGGAAAGAGGTGGGGAAAAGAGAGAAGAGGTGATAACATCATGGCGGGGAGATGGAATTGATAAGTTGATACCAGCTTAATGCCTTTAGCCTATATTTCTTCCCCCTTTTCATCTTTTCCCCTCTAGATTGCTTCCTGAAGAGGCTGACCCTTCTGGAGATCCTCATAATCCTGAAAGAGACTCACAGGCAGGTACGTAAATTAGAACCCAGGCCTCCCTGATTCTGGTCCAGGGAAGGGTTATGCCACCCTATCCCTTTGCGGTTCTACTTCCCAAATGTCCCGTGTTAGTCCTTCTTTAGAATTCACCCCATATTATCACTTACATAGACAGGAATTCTAACATCCCCCACCAACACAAACCCATCTTTCTCTTCTTTTTTTTTCCCTCCTCCAAACCCAGGAACCCCCAGCACTTTAGCCCCGTGTGGCCAGCGCCCCATGCGTA
Source organism: Balaenoptera physalus (assembly GCF_965194825.1). Lineage (NCBI taxonomy): Eukaryota > Metazoa > Chordata > Mammalia > Artiodactyla > Balaenopteridae > Balaenoptera > Balaenoptera physalus. Next base: position 87,449,597 of record NC_138882.1, on the reverse strand, counting down.
AGCGTCTTTGTGCCCCAGAGTTGCGACTGAATCTGACTAAGGGACCTGGAGATAACGGAGCTTCTCCCACCCACTCTGTACCTTCCTCTCCTGATGGCAGTTCTGACCTGGAAATAGACGAGTTGGAGACACCTTCAGACTCGGAGCAGCTGGACAGTGGACATGAATTTGAACGGGAAGGTGGGAAAGAAAGCTGAAGACTGAGCTGGTAGAAGTAGAGGCCAGTGTTAAAAAAGCTCAGGATGGACTTAATGGGACTGAAGTTAGAACTAATAAGGTGGGGACCAAGAGGTAAGACCAGCAAAATTTCCTCAGGATGGAAAGGTAGAGCTTATTGGTCCAATGTGAGAGTAGTCAGTATAGGGGGAGAAGGGGGTACTTCATTTATTGAGGGAAATTTTATTGAATAACTGTTATATTGCTATCATTGAGCTAGAACTGAGTTATAAAGATGAATAAGATAATCCCTACCCTCAGGGAATTCTCTGTTTAGTATGAAATAAACACATATACAAAGAAATGCAGTTAAAGGTTATGATCTACATGTGTATAGGGTACAGTGTAAGCAGGGAGAAGGCAAAGGTCAGTTCCACCTGAGAGGTGTTAAGAAAGACTTCACAGAGGATGCCATTCTGAGCTTATCAGGTAATTGGAGAGGCATTCTAGGTGGAAGAAGCAAATTGGGCAATAGCATGGCATGGTGGGGAATTCAGAGTATTAAGTATGACTATTTAGGTATTAAGGAAAACTTTGTTTCTTCTCTACTCACAGCACTTTTGACACCAAATGTATGGGTTTTCCCCACACCAACCAATTCTCCAACTCTCCAGACACAAATTGGGTGTCCTACAATTCAGTCACGACACTTAACTGGAGTTAGCACAGACACCACAGGTTAAGGGCTCACCCACAAGACTGCCCCAGACTTCAGACACCAATCCCACGTCCAGGTTGTCACCTGTGCTTCTGACCGACAGGTGATAAATCAGAGGTGCCTGCCACCCCCTCCTCAGGTTTGATAATTTGCTAAAACAGCTCACAGAACTTGGGGAAACAGTTTACTTACTAGATTACAGGTTTATTATAAGATACAGATCAAGAACAGCCAGAAGGAAGCAATACATAGGACAAGTTATGTGAAAGGGGGTGTGGAGCTCCGTGGGTGCACCACCCTCCCAGCACCTCCACGTGTTCACCAACCCAGAACCTCTCAGAACCCCTTCAGTTAGGATTTTTTTTATGGAGGCTTCATATGTAGGTATGATTGATTAAATCACTGACCATTAGTGATTTAGCACAACCTCCAGTCTCTCTCTCCTCCTCAGAGGTCAGAGGGTAAAAGTTCCAAACCTCTAATCATGTGGTTGGTTGGCCTGGCAACCAGCCACTCATCCACAGAAGTTTTCCAAAGTCACCTCATTAATATAAACTTCTGTGGTTGAAAGGGGCTTGTTATGAATAGGAAAAGATACCTCTTTTACCTTTATCATCAGGAGCTGTTTTAGAAGCCAGGAACAAAACCAAAATATATATTATTATATCACAGAATATAATATATATTCTGTGGCTGGGAGGTGAAGAGAGAATGACAAAAGACTGTTAAGTAGGCAAGGGTTAAATCATGGAGGTCCTTGCTGCCACATTGAGTTTAGATTTTATCCTGTAGGCAATGGGGAGTCCCTTGAATGGTTTTAATCAAGGGACTAACATGATCAGATTTGATGGCTTTCAAAAGATTGAAAACAACCTAAAGGTCCATAAATAGGATGTTAGTTCTACAATATTACAGTACATCCATACCATGGAATACTAAATACTAGGCACTATTTTTTAAGATGAAGCAGTTCTTTTTATTGCTATGGAAAGATCATGCAAAATTAGTGAGTATAGTATATTGTATTTTATGTATATTGCCATTTGAGTGAAAAAGGGAGAGAAGAAAAGAAACCTTGCTCCAGCAGTGGTGTAAAGGGTAGAATGGAGGAAAACAGACAAGAGGCAGGGAGACGAGTTAGGAGGCTAGTACTAAGGCCAGATGAGAAAGGCTCAGAACCTGTACCGGGACACTAATAGTGGAAAGAATGATAAAAGGATATAATGGAGATAGATGGAGGAGGATCTGGGATCCTGTTGGCTTGACGGCTGGTAGAGAAGAAAGAGTCTCTGATGACAAAGAGTTTTCTCTCTCAGGAAACTAGATGGATGGTGTCATTCATCAAGAAAGAATATGAGAGAGAGGAGGAAGAGAATGAGTTTGAGTTGCACTTGGAGTCTGGTGACTTGGAGATGACAGAGAAACACAAAATAGTGATGTCCACTCTAGGCATTTAGGGATATGGGTCTGGTGGTAGGAGAGAAGTCTGGGTTAGAAAGGAATCATCGCCTTACTGGCAGTAATTGAAGACATGGGAATAAACGAGCTCACCCAAGGAAGGAAAAGCATGGGCAGAAAGAATCTGGAAAAATGGCAAGGGCCATCAACCTACCATAGTGTAAGGTTACCTCCAGGCCATTGTCTAGTGAAAAAGTGAAGATAATGAGTCACAGGAAAGAGAAACCAGCAAGGGGTTGGGTTGATTGGACAAACTAGGGCTAGAGTCATGGGTAAAAAATGAGGAATTAGATGTTGAGGTAATAAACTCTAAGAATCTGAGGAACTTACAAGATACTGAAGGTATGTATTCTGCCTTATTGATCCTTACCCATCCCTCTTTTTTAGATGAGCTGCCTCAGGCAGAGGGCCTGGGGGCCAGTGAGGCAGCTGAAAGGCTGGGCCAGGGTTGTATGTGGGATGTGGCTGGAGAAGACGGTCATTGCTGGAGGGTGTTCCGAACAGGACAGCGGGAGCAGCGAGTGGACATGACCGTCATTGAGCCCTATAAGAAAGTCCTATCTCATGGAGGTAATGGAGGGGTAAGAACTGTGACTTCTTAAGTAAAATGCCGAAGCTGGAAATTCAGTTATGGGTTCAGAATCCTTCCTGCAACTTCTAGAGACCCTCAGAGTCTCTCAACCTAAACAGATGTACTGTCCATCAATACTTATTTGTTGACTGAATGAGTTTTCCCCTTCTCCTCCCCAGGCTACCATGGTGATGGCCTCAATGTTGTCATCCTCTTTGCTTCCTGTTATCTACCCAGAAGCAGCATCCCCGACTACACCTATGTCATGGAACACTTGTTTAGGTGAGGTGGAAGGCTTAAAGTGCTCCAGAGTGGATGTTAGAGAGGGAAACATTCAAAAAAAACCCTTCTCTGATCAGTAACTGATTGTAGAGTCTACAGTAATGTGCCTCTCACTCCCCACAACCCCAAACGCATACCTTCCCTGACAATTTCATCTCCCCAGGTATATGGTGGGTACTCTGGAGCTGCTGATAGCTGAAAATTATCTGCTTGTTCACCTGAGTGGAGGCACAAGTAGGGCCCAAGTTCCACCTCTGAGCTGGATACGCCAGTGTTACCACACCCTGGATCGGCGGTGAGCCTCTAGGATAAGAGGGCTACCACGATCTATCTTATCTTTTTCTTTTCCATCTTTCCATACTTTCTTCCATTCAATCTCTTCCACTTTTTTTTTGACCGCGCCATGTGGTTTGCAGGATCTCAGTTCCCTGACCAGGGATTGAACCGGGGCCCTGTCAGTGAAAGTTCGGAATCCTAACCACTTGGCCACCAGGGAACTCCCTCTTCCACTTTTCTTTGTCCCTCTATACCCCTTTCCAAGCCTCTCCTATCTTCTGTCCTCTCTTGGAGTCATGGAAATCTAGTTTCAAATCTTGCCTTTATCACTTACTACCTTTATGACTGTGGACAAGTCACTTAACTTTCTGGGACTCAGTTTCCTTCTCTGTAAAATGTCAATGATAATACCTTTGCCACTGAGTATTTGAATCAAATCAACATGGCGCATTGCCTGGCACATGGAAGGCAGGCCTTCCTTTTCTCATAGTCTTGCCATTTATTTCACTTTTCACATCTCCATTGTCTTCTTTTCTTGTCTGCCTTCATCCCTGACCCTTATGCCTTTTTTCCTTGATATCCCTTTTCTTGTTTCCTTTCTTCCCTCCATCTTCCATTTGCTCACTTTTCTCTTCTTGTTCCTTTTTTTTTCTCCTCATTGGTCTTCACCTGATCATGGAGGGATGGAGGAGTATACAAAAGGAACTATGGGAGCGTAGGGCACAGGAAAGAAGTGGGGTAGAGAAGGCCAGGCTAAGGTATTCCAAGAGGAGAGTTTCCTAAAAATGAGGAGGCTAAGCAAGATGGATGGAGCTGAGATTGTAGTTAAAGGAATGGGGATTCGACCCAACTATCAGAGAAATCTAGAAATTAGAGAAGAAGGGAAGGAAGTTAAAGTACAGAAGGTAGCTCCACCTGATCTTCAGGCATGAAGGTGGAAGGAGAGTGGAATGGTCTCATGTTCTTCTTCAGGCTCCGGAAAAACCTGCATGCCCTGGTGGTTGTCCATGCTACATGGTATGTGAAGGCATTCCTGACACTGCTTCGGCCCTTCATCAGGTACTAGCTTGGGGGACAAAGACCCCGTTTCCGCTCTCCCCATTTTCACAATCAAGATTAAGAACTTCTTGCCCCACCCTGACTCTTTCTAGCCTTAACCACTCTCTACTTATTATGTTTCCCTTTGTAAGGATCTCCAGGAGCCCTCTTCCCCATATAAAACACACTTGGTTGATCCTCTCTTTTTAGTTCCAAGTTCACACGGAAGATCCGTTTTCTGAACAGCCTTGGAGAGCTGGCCCAACTCATCTCCTTGGATCAGGTCCACATCCCAGAAGCTGTCAGACGGTGAGTCCTGGCTTAAGGATAAAAGTTTGGGATGGGATGTGTAAGAGCCAACTCCCACTTTCTTAATGCCTTGTTGGAACAAAGGAACTAAAAGACAGAGGCTCTGCTTTCAGAGGCTTCAGTGTATCTGGGAAGACTCCATACATGCAGGACACTACTGTATCCAACAAGAACAAATGAAAAAAATTAATCCTATAAGTGCATCAAGGAATAAAGGAGTAATCACAGCACAGAATTTAGAGGAAATTCAGACCAGCCCTAGAAATTAAGAAGGGATATGTTGGCAGTGAATAGGAGAGAATATCCAGTGGGGGAGGGTTGCTAGAGAGCAAAGGATCCTACATGATGACCGACCCAAGCATCTAATCTACCTCTTCCAGTTCACCTGGCTTCTCTCCCTAAACCCCTGAGTAAAACCCAGTCTGCGCCTATACCACTTTTTTCCCCTCTCTTTCTCCTAGGCTGGACCAGGATCTCCATGGCTCAGGAGGGACCTAGCATAGGACTGGAATAATGAGCTTAAGAACCAAGCAAAGATATTGATCTGCTTACACCCTAAACCCTGAAACATCTGAGCTGTTCTGTAAATCAACTCATCCTCAATCCCAGTACCACTGGATCTTCACATCTCAATGGGATGTCGTTCCTTCCATGACCCTGACTTCAAAGCAGGGCTCTGAGGTTGGGAACCTGATGTGCTGGGTGACTTTCATTTCAGCTGGAGGGGTGCATGTTGTGGCATTTTATATAGGACAGTGCAAAGCTGTGCTGCTTTAGCTGTAGAACCTTGGGCAAATAACCTCCTCTCTTTGAGTCTGAGATCCTTTCCACCTGGGGTATTCTAGCAGTCTGAAGGTGAGGGGTGGATGGGGAGGGCAGGGCTCCTGCTGGGAGCCAGGAGTCAGTGCCCTAAATGTTGAAGAGCCATTCTGTTTCCCTCTTTCCTTCAGTAGTCTCATCTGCTGCCTGTGAGCCTGGGGAGGGGCATTTTCAAAACCTGTATTTTGTCCTCTTTAGTAAATTCAGATCTGTAGCGATTAATAAACTGCGATGAGAGATTCAAGCGCCGCGCCGAGGAAGTGTACTACTCTTTCCCCAGCCCCTTGCATCACAATCCGTCTGTCGGTTCTGGCACAGGAGTTCTTGCTGCAGAGGTTCCCTGGGATTTTCAGATGAGCCCCTGGGCCTGCCGGAGCTGACCCGCGGGGAGAGGGCCTGGGGGAGGGGCGTGGCGCGCGCGTCAGAGCCCCCCTCCCCTCCCCCGCGGGCCTCGGTTCTAACGACCCGGTGGGTCGAGAGCCGAAGGGAGGGAGAGAAGGTGGGAGCCCCGGCCTTCCTCACTGGCCTCCCTCCCAGCCCCACACCGTCCAGCCCCATGGTCCCCGCCGCCGGCGCGCTGCTTTGGGCCCTGCTGCTGAGTCTGGGGCCCCGGGCGGCGGGGGCCGAAGGCCTGACTTCGACCGCGATGCCGCGGAACAGTCTCCGCTTCGGGGGCCCTATGACCCGCAGCTACCGGACCACCGCCCGGAGCACCCGGAGCGTTGTTTCCCAGAAGATGAGGGTAACAATGGAGGATGAGGACGACGTCGTGGCCGTGGCCGACAGCCTGGCAGGCCCGGCCGCTGCCGAGCTCTTGGCCTCCACGGTGTCCACAGGTAGC